>NC_143012.1:91396072-92821072 GCF_055824585.1 Amblyomma mixtum
TTTTAGACTCAGGTTCGGTTAAGCTCATCTGATCTGTTTTGATCAAGACAGCTCGAGATGGTTGCAGTTTAATACGAGGCGCGATTGGCTGCGGCAATAGCGTTATCCATTGTGTTTATTCGCGATCTTTTTCTTCATTCTTTGTACATAGTTCATGTACGGGGAACATTGCGTCACTGTAATAAATGCCATGTTTAAGCGGGAAAAAAAAAAGCGGCGATAGCATAGTGCTCTCTTGCACTGGCCAGCGAATTCGCGCCGCCGTGGGTTCGATTCCCAGTTGCGGCAATATTCACTTTGTTTACTTCACACACATGAAACAACGTGGCGTCGCTGTTGCTAGGCAACGGCTCAAGACCGTAAGGTTGGTTTGGTTTAACGTCCCGAAGCAACTCAGGCTATGAGGGACGCCGTAGCGGAGGGCACTGGACAATTTCGACCACCTGGGGTTTTTTAACGTGCACTGACATCGCACAGTACACGGGCCTCTAGAATTTCGCCTTCATCGAAATTCGGCCGCCGCGGCCGGGATCGAACCCGCGTCTTTCGGGTCAGCAGCCGAGCACCATAATCACTGAGCCACCACGGCGGGGCTGACCGTAAGGTTGGTTGACAAGATTCATGATCGGAGTTGGTGGGATTGGATTGGAGAAACTTTATTGATCTCAAAGATCAATGGGGCGGGATGAATGGTCCCCTAACGGAGGGCGACCTTTCCCACCCAGTCCCCAATCTTGGCTTGCGTGTTCTTGTCAGGCTCCCTCAGGAGACTAAACCAGGCCTCCCGGGAGGGAGCCGGTAGAAGGTCTTTTGGTGGTGGATTTCCCTTACAGTCACATAGGATGTGTTCGTCTGTTGCTATGTTACCGCAGTGTAAACAGTTGGGATCGATGGGTTGTGTGGTAATTCTAGACATAAGAATGGGGGTCACGACTTTCCCAATTTGGGCCCTACGTAGGTTTCTGGCCTGTTGTCTGGTGAGGTCCGGTTGAGGTGTAGGGTAAAGTTTCCCGCCTCACGGAGCTGATTGGTAATTTCTCGGTAAGCGAAAGTTTCGTTGACGTGTGACTCCGAGACACTCCCCGAGCCCTCCCGGTTTGCAAGAGCTCGGGCATATCGGTTCGCCTTCTCGTTTTCCGCATTGCCCTCGTGTGCAGGGACCCAAACAATTTCTTCGCGGCTTATTCTTTGGCTGTGTTTGATTAGACCTGCGGCTGCAGAGCAGATCAGGCCTTTGTTATAATTTTGGATCGCAATCTTAGAATCGCTATTACTATGCCTACGCTCTCGTTCCTGAGAGCTAAGGCAATGGCTACTTGTTCGGCCTCTGTTGCTGAAGTTACTGTCGCTACAGCAAAGAACCTGGGCTGGTCGTCTGTCGCTCGCACCATGGCGGCGAAGTATTTGTCTTCCGTTGCTCGGGCCGCATCCACATAGACTGCAGGTGGGTCGCTACTGTATAGGTCTTCGATTCTTTGAGCACGGTTGGCTCTCCTAGCTGCATGCCTTTCCACTATCGTGTTTTTGGGGAGGGGTAGGATTTTAATGTGTTGTCTGATTGTGATCGGCAGCATCTCCCTGCAGCTAGATTCGTACGCCGGCTCTATCCCTAGCCCGCATAGTACCATACGGCCGGCAGTAGAGGCTGAGAGCCTCAATATTTGTGCTCCCTTATGCGTCTTTATCAGCTCTTCCAGTGTGTTGGATATTTATTTATTTATTTATTTCCTCAAAGGTCTCGGTTGAGACATTACATGAGGGAGTGGACGGTATCTGGCCAACAATGGTAAAAAATGTTAAGATGAAAGGTTGGCGATGCTCCGCTTGAATTCTAGTGGGTTGGTGATAATGGCAACTTCGGTGGGCAGGTCATTCAAGTCTCATGCAGTACGCTGAAAAAATGACTGCTCAAATATCACAGTATGAGCTTGTAGGGGATACACTGCATTACTGTGGCTGAACCGGGCGATGCGGTGGGCTCTTTTTATGTAGGAGTTATTATTTACAAATACTGCTATCCCAGTTGGGACATTGCAGGAGTGGTACAGTGGATGGAAAACAGATAAAACGGTAGGAAAGTGCATAAACAAGTGTGAATCGGACATTTTACATAAACAAAAGTGTGCTATTAATAAGAAAATACATGATTAGACAATTCTTGCGCAAAGCGGTCAACAGACATCTGACGTAATGTAATATCCAAATTATTCCATAGCTCGACTGTCGAAGGAAAAAATGAATATTTGAAAGAGTGCAAAAACGGCATAAACGGCACAATGTTAAGCGGGTTAGTACGGCGAGTGACACGTGCTGAAGAACTGGCGAAAGAAAAGAAAAGCGGGGCGCCAACATAAATGCATTTGTTGATGATCTTGTGAAGAGTGATAAGGCGATCACATATGCGTCTGTGTTGAAGTGTGTCAAGTGATAAGGTGCGGGCATGAGCTGTGGGAGAGAACTGGCGGTCATAACGTTTATATATAAATCTTATTGCTTTATTCTGCGCATTTTCTAGTTTAGTGATGTCTTTAGCAAAGAATGGAAAAATTTATGAAAAAGGTTAAGACGTGCTATCCTACGGCGCGAGACTGGGGGGGGGGGGGTAAGTTTATTCGAGCTTTTAGTGCTGAGATGCTTGAGTGGTAGGAATAATTAGATAGAATGAATCGTGTTGCGCGGTTCTGAACCAATTCAAGGGCGTTAGTAAGGTTATTGTGGTGCGGATCAAAATTAGCGTTAGCATACTCAAGCTTGGGTCGCACAAAGGTTTGAAAAGCGAGCTGTTTAATAGGGTGAGGAGCGAGTGAATGGTTACGGCGTAAATAACCTAGAGCACAATTAGCATAATTTATTACGTGGTTAATATGTCAGGTCCAAGTTAGGTCACGCGAGATATGCACACCAAGGTATTTGAATGATTCGGATGTTCCAATCTGCAGGTCATTAATATTATAAATAGGCACTACGTAAGTACGACGACGGTATATGGGCGTATGAGTGTTTTCGCACTAAAATGGGCGCTCGCTGCGAGGTGCAACGAGTGACGGCAATCTTCATCCTCACTCTCGCTCGGCCGCGCGTCACACGCTTGATAAATTTCAAGCGCGGCGTTCAGCGTTTTCTCGTCTGACGGTCGAAAGAGGGTGCGTTCATTTGGCCTCGTTTAAAGCCCCTGCCTGGTTTTTCGCTGGGCTAGAGTGATGGGAGAGCGTGTGGTTCGCCGCTGCCGCCGCGATAGTGAGCGTGGTTTTTGCCCTTCCAGGCGCCTCGCTCCCGTTCGCGCCGCACGCCCTGCGTGATTACGCCTCGGCGCATGGTGTGTGAACATTAAGACTCTCAGCAAATAAGGCAGGACGAGGTGTCGCGTCAAGCTGCTGGTCTGTGGATTCGGTGCAGCCTTCTTTCTTTTAATGCGAAAGCCTTTAATGCCTCATCGTTGTTGACAGAAGGTTGTCAGCAGAGGTGTCACGTTTTTTCTAGTCAGACCAGAAAAGAAAATATTTGTGCACGATGAAAATCGAACCACAATCCTACAGTTGCGCATCCGAGTGTGCTAACGGCTACGCTACTTCCTGCCAACGCGCATGTAGTTCTTCTTGTCTAGGACGCTGGAGAGTGTTTGCAGAAAGGCGTCGAATCAGACAGATGACTCCCAAACACCGTCCGGTGTCTCCAGCATTTAAGATTCACAAACAATTGCGTACCTAATTAACATCTTAACCAGACATGAGTGACACAAGCAGCAAAAATTCAGGGGTCACTTTGGCTCTCTAAAGTGCTGCAAAGCGAAAGCATTTCCTGGCGAACTGTTTTTTTTATGCTTTCTTTTCTATTCCATTTTTTGTGTTTCTTTTGTTATTTTTATTCTTTATTTCATTCTTTGTTTACTTATTTTTATTATTTTCTTATTTAATTTTTTTTATGAAACTCATGCATTCATTAGGTGCGCCTTTATTCATTCTCAAACCCTGAGCCTGCAATTTGTGCTATAACCAGGGAGGCGCCGCTCCCTTTCACATACGGCGATGGAAGTGGAGGCTCATGGGCCTCCCTTGGAACCCGGCGGGTCGGCAGCGGCCGCCCAGAGGAAGCGTCTCTACCATCTCAGTGACGCAAGTAGCCAGGCTACCGAGGTGTACTCGGCGGCCAGTGAAGACTCTTCGACGGACGACGGGTTCGTACCAGTCCTCAGCAAGAAGGCCAAGCGAAGACTGCGCCGACGTGAGGAGTCGTCCTCATCAAGCACATCTACAGTCATCAAGACGCGAGGTCCTCCGACGCATACCATCTTATTTGTGCCTGAAACGCCAACCGGAAACCTCATCCACCTGAACAGGCAAGCCACGTCTATGTTCCTTGAGAGCCTCGTGCCTGGGGGGATTAAAGACGTGCGAGTCAACCCTTACAAGAACATTATCGCCATTGATGTCACGGAGCGCAGCGCACTGCAAAGTCTGTCCGCCGTTACCAAACTCGGCGACATCAGCGTACGCTCCCATGTCCTCCAAGACAGCGGCACTACAGCAGGCGTCATTTACAACGTCGACATTTCCATCGCTGACGCTGATTTGCCTATTTTAATCAAGCCAGCGTCCAACAGCATCTCTATAATGGCAGTTCAGCGCCTTGGAAGATCTCAGTGCATCAAGCTCACATTCCAGGGCGACTGCATACCGTCGTATGTGAAAGTTGGGCATTTTCGCCACCCAGTTCGACCTTTCGTGCCCAAGCCACTGCAATGTAGAAAGTGCATGAAGATCGGACACGTGAGTGGCGTCTGCAAGAACAACATTGTGTGCTCTAGATGCTCTGATGCACATTGCGGCGACGTTTGCCGTGCGACTACCCTGAAGTGTGCCAACTGCCGTGGCCCTCACGATTCCTCTTCGAAAGACTGCCCACGCCTCAAGAATGAACGAGCAGTGTTGAAACAAATGGTTCGAGACCATTCCACGCACAGAGAGGCCGCTGCTAAGGTGCGACGACGTCGGTCGCGTCGTCGAAGGTCCTCTAAGAAAGCCGTCACTTTTGACAGAGAGGTCTCTAGCACTGCTGCATCTTGTCCTCCTCCTCCGCCTGCCGTACTACACCAAGGGAGCCCGACAGTTGATGAGGCCGGACTTGCTGCATCGGCCGTTACCTGGCCGTCACTCCCGAAACCTCCCACATCCACTGGGTCAGGAAAGTCAATGCCATCTCCAAGTTCGGCGCCTACTGTTGATCCGGAGAAAGGCCAAGATCTCAGCCATGGCCAAGAACTACAGGTTATGGCAATGCTGAAGTCCATCCTGAGTGCCATCCGCGCTGTGCTGGCAGGCCTGCGTACGCCAGCGGCACAGAATGCGCTGCAAGTACTAGACGCGCTAACACCAGTCCTAGCGGCGTTACAGTAGCAGGAACAATGGCTCCCCCAGCATTAACATTTCAAAAGCAGCTGAGGCAAGCCTCTATTTTTCAATGGAATGCCCGCGGACTTCAGCCCCGAATTTCAGATATTCGGCAGTATGTTTACGTAAACAATTTCCCCATCCTTATCATTTGTGAGCCTAATGTGCCGAAGATATTGCGACTGTCAGGTTACGAGGCGTTTGCATCTCCCACGCACCGAGGGAACAGTAAAGTCATCATCTACATTCGGCGTGAACTTACATATGTGCTTCATCCAGTTCCCCCTAATAACGACAACCAGTACGTTTGTCTAACAGTGAAGAGGCGTAATCTCACGTTTACGCTTGTGGGTGCGTATTTGTCTCCATCAAGTCGATTTGACGCCGCACGACTGAGTGACCTGATCGCGCTTACACCCGGCCCTTGGATCGTCATGGGTGACTTTAACGCTCACCACACCATGTGGGGAGGCGTTAGAATGAACATTAGGGGACGGAAACTTGTGTCCTTCGCTTCTGATCATGATCTTCAGTGTTTAAATGACGGCTCCCCAACTTATATTCGAGGGACAACTTACAGCAGCTGCCTTGACTTGGCGTTCGTTTCTCGATGCCTTATCAGCGATGTACGGTGGTTTTCGGATATTGAAACCCGCGGCAGTGACCATATCCCTACATATCTGACCATTACTGGCCTTTCCACATGCACCTCTGCCACACGCATGCGACGCATCGATTGGTCAGTGTTTCAAGCACTTATGGAAGATGCATCAAGAGAAGGTTCATCCGCAAGTTTTGAAGGGAAAGTTAAGGAGGCCATGGAGAACGCGACACGGTTATTCACCCCAATTAAAAAGTACACGGAATTCGATATGGAATTGCAGCGCCTGTGATCACTGCGGCGTAGGGCCGAGCGTAGGTACCGACGCACAAAGTCGAGCCTTGACCTCAGAGATGCGAGGCGCATGCAAAAGAAAATTCAGCGCAGAATTCAAGCAGTACAGGCACAACGTTGGAGGTCATTCTGTGAAACGCTTGATCCACGGAAACCGTTGTCACGCATCTGGAATGTAGTTCGTGGCCTTCGAACATCCCCACACCAGCTGCACCCTTTCAAGTCTCTTTCACTCTTCCAACGACGTGGCGAGGTCGAGGTAGCTGAGGATTTCTGCGCTAGGGTAGCAGGACCATCTTCCCCATCTGCGACGCTGCATTGCAGCGATGTTCCTGCTTCTCGGGATTCTCGGATGGACCTTCCCTTCTCCGTGGAGGAACTTGATTCTGCGCTGGCTTGTTGCAGACGATCATCATCGCCGGGACCCGACGGTGTGCCATACACTGCACTTGCAAACCTTGGACAAGAAGCTAGGCGTGTCCTTCTGGAGCATTACAACAAATCTTGGAATGAGGGCACAGTCCCAGACGATTGGAAGTCCAGTCGTCTAGTTCCGCTCCTGAAACCAGGGAAATCGCCTCTTGACCTGACATCATACCGTCCAATTGCGCTGGCTAGTTGTGTTGGCAAAGTACTGGAAAGGATGGTACTTACACGCATTGAGTGGTACCTGGAGCGCTACCGCATATATCCGGATATAATGTCCGGGTTTCGACGTGGACGCTCTTCAATCGACAGCGTGGTCGACCTAGTGTCATCCGTCCAGCGCCAAAAACATTTGAAGCGCTTGACCGCGGCGTTGTTCCTGGATGTAAAGGGCGCATACGACAATGTAACCCACCAGGCTATTTTGGACGCTCTGGAAACTGCCGAGCTTGGTGGCCGCGTATTCTGCTGGATACGTAGTTATTTATCCAACAGATCTCTCTTTGTGCAGACAGAGGAAGGCCCAACATCTTCTCATTTCACTTCCCGTGGAGTCCCGCAGGGTGGAGTGCTCAGCCCAACACTGTTCAACCTTACACTTGTCGGGCTTGTCGATATACTACCACAGTCGGCGCAACTCTCAATATATGCGGATGACATCTGTATCTGGGCATCTGGAGTTACGCGCCCACAAGTTCGAGCGAGACTTCAAAAGGCGTCAAGTATTCTTGCTGCCTACCTTCGCCAGCAAGGCCTACAGATTTCAACCGAAAAGTGCTCGCTGGTTGCCTTTACACGAAAGAACATGTCTCCTTATACCGTATGCATAAACGGCACAGCAATACCCTACGTAAAGAGCCATCGGTTTCTGGGAGTAATCATCGACCGAAATCTATCATGGACCCCTCATATCTCATACATGAAAAAGAGACTGACAGCGATTTCTCACGTTCTCGCCTTTCTTGGGGGAAAGTCGTGGGGAGCGTCGGTGCGGTCGATGATGCAGCTCTACAACGCCTTATTCATGGGATTTCTTCGCTACAGCCTCCCTGTACTTGGAAATATTCGAAAAACAAACATACGAAGTCTGCAGAGCGCTCAAGCTCAAGCTCTCCGGACTTGCCTAGGATTGCCAAAATGTGCCTCTACGGCCGCATCTGTACTTATCGCCCAGGAGCATCCAATCCCTACCTACTTAACAGTTGACGCACTGAGGGCACATTTCCGGCACATTTCCCGGGTTCCCTCTCACCATCTTGCCAGTCTTCCTATTACCAGGCCGCGCACATCGTTTACAGACGTCATTGACGCACATCCCGCCATTCTGCCGTCCCAGTTTACACCTGCCTCTAGACCGTCCTCGCCACTTTGGAGCCTGCATAATCCCCGTGTGCTTCTTTCGATACCTGGCATCAGGAAGAAGATAGACTTATCGCCGACAGAACTACAACAAGTCACCCTTGAATATTTACATGAGCACCATGCAAACCGGGTGCACGTTTACACCGACGGCTCAGTGAACCCTATATCTTCTTCTGGCTCCGTCGTCATACCCGCAAGCACTACAGAAATTCGAGTTAGGACAAGTCACCGCACTTCTTCGACGGGCGCAGAACTCACCGCTCTTCGTGTCGCCATTGAATGCATCAGTCAGCAGCGCCCTCAGCGGTGGTCTATTTTCACTGATTCGAAAGCTGCCCTCCAAGGCTTACAAGCTGCTCTTCGCCGTGGAGCCCATGAACAACTGGTCGCAGAAATTCGACAGCTACATCACTCTGCCATCAACAAAGGGCATGACATTATCTACCAATGGCTACCGGGGCACAGCGGCATAGCAGGTAATCACCGCGCGGATGAGGTCGCGCGAACTGCGCACGACGACGGCGATTTTGTATCGATCCCCATTTCGAGATCGGATGCAGCGAGCAGGCTTCGCGCACTTGCGCGGGACATCACGCTTGCCGCGTGGAATTCCGGCCAATTTTGCAATTCCCGTTTACAATCCTTGGACCCAGACCTGAAGCTCCGCATACCATCAGGCCTACCACGACGAGAAGAAACTTTGCTGTGTCGCCTCTGGCTTGGTGTAGCGTTCACCAATCACTACTCATTCTTAATCGGTATGGCTGATAGTCCTGCATGTTCCATCTGCGGGCAAGACGAGACCATAACCCACATTCTTTGTGACTGCCCTGCCTACACCACCGAAAGGCAGTCTCTCAGCCGTGCGCTGGAGCGCCTAGATACACGCCCTTTCACGGAAATGAAGATTCTCGGCCCCTGGCCGCGGCGGTCGTCGGCGGAGAAGGCCTGCAAGGCACTGCTCCGCTTCTTGAGAACTTCTGGCCTGCACAATAGGCTGTGACTTTAACGAACAGTGACGTTTTATAGTGACTTCAATTTTCTGTTACTCTCCTTTCTCTTTCTTTTTTTTTTATCCCCTCACCTCCTTCCCCCCGTGTAGGGTAGCAAACCGATTATTATTTCGGTTAACCTCCCTGCCTTTCCTCTTCTATATCCTCCTCCTCCTCCTCCTGAGCCTTCGTGGCCGAGTGGTAGCGTCTCCACTTGAAATGCCGAAGGCCCTAGTTCGATTCCCAGCCTCGACGCAGTCTCTGTTTTTAAGTAGTGACGCCGTAACGCGGACACATTCGCTAACATTCCTTGGTCACGACAGTATGAGGCATTAAAGGCTTTCGCCTCAATACCGCGCTAAAGGCTTTCGCCTCACCGCACTTTAGCTCAACAAAGTGCCCCCCCCCCCTGAATTCGTTTATTTTATTTAATTAACTGTGGCACCGTCGACGCTGGGCGCAGGAGGCGAGCGAGCTGTACCTCAGCCTGGACCCGGGCCTGCCCGAACTCACCGAGGCCCTGTACGGCCTCCTCTCGCACAACCGGTGGTACCACTTCGTGCTGCTCAGCGACGAGTCGCCCGAGGCCTCCACGGTGGCCCGCCGTCTGGCCACCCTGTGCCACGGAGCCCCCTGGCGTCCGCTGCTGCGCGTCGCGCTTCCCGCCGGCTCCGGCTATGGCTCTGGCTATGGCTCCGGCTATGGCACCGAAGAGCAGCCGGCACCCCCAATGCTGAGTCAGCTGGCGCGCGTCAGCTCCAGCGCGGCCCGCGTGCTTCTGCTGTTCGCGGAACCCCCCTTGGCCCGGGCTGTGCTGGACGCGGCGCGCACGCTGGGGCTTCTGGCCGGTGAACACCTCTGGCTGTTCGTCGAGAGGGCCGACCCGCATCCCCGAGGAGAGAACCCGTGCCGTGAGTGGGGATTTGGTTTCAGGGGTATCTGTGCGCCTTAGCCAGGTGCGTTTCCGTTGTGTTGTGGCTTGGATAGCATGCAGTGAGACAGAGCTACTCCGTAACATGGTGGCTAGACCCATTACCCTGACTACTAGAGTGGAAGAAGAAAATCTCGCAGGGTAGTTTCCACCTGCAACGCGATTTGCACGGACATACCCAGCAATTCTGGACATAAAATGTTTTTAGTGGTAACCGTTTATGAACGCAACCTTTTTTATATAATGTAAAATTTCACTATAACAATCGATACATCCGCAAATCACCCGACATTTTTTCTATTATTTTTCTACTATTATCTACTTTATTTTCCCCGTTGGTTTTCTATTGCAGTATGATCTCTTCAATGCGATCGAAGGAAACGCCTTAAAAGAAAGACTTTGCTCCGTATGAGAAGAATGGACCATTACTTCAATAATCCCTTAACAGTGTATTGCATTTTTCCAGGTTTCAACATTTTTGGCCGAGGAAATAGGACTTCTAACACGCCAAGAAACTGTAGCTAAATGAGTGCTTCCTAATTTTCACAGTCCCTAATTATTTAAGTCACCTCTTTCTAGCCTCTAGCGCCTCCTTGCTTCCGCTTTGTCCTCGCGCACTTCTGGGTGCTCGTCTCTATGTCGTTTTGTCTAGATGTCGACGACGTGTACTGTCCCGGCCATAATATTTCCGCGAACCTTTGTAGTGTTTTTTTTTGTCCATTCTTCAAAGCTGCCGGCGCGCTGCTATATCACTTTGTTTGTTATACAAGACGCCATCAGATTTATCTCGATTGATCGCATCCAGGCGGAGCCACTTCTTCGTTGTCCCAGAATGTTCTAGTAACTTTGCATGCTTTATCTCGAAAGTTCATTATCAGCTTTAAATTCAGCACATCCGAGAGCGACGGGAGTTCGGTACGACGACCACCGAGCACGCTTGTTGCTACGCCGCCGCCGACTCATTCAGTTCTTTTCGGGCGCAGCTCAGCCCAAATGAAGAGTTTTGTTTAGAAGCATTTTCGCCGTCTCACTGCTCTCCGGACGGCAGTCATCACTATATGACATTTGGTGGAGGTGCTGACCTGCTATCCTGCTATGCCTTCCACGATGGAACCTGGTGCACAGTCAACGCCCGTCGTGTTTCGCCAGCTCCGTGATCCACCGACTTTCCATGGGGAACCAAACGAAGATGTAGAAGACTGGCCGGACATGTACGACCGTTTGGCAGCGCTGAATGCCTCGAACGACAGCGCCAAGCTTCGAAACGTTTATGTTGCATTGGACGGCCCTGCCAGAACGTGGCGTGAAAGCCACAAATCTTCCCTCAAGACATGGGCGACCCTCAAGGAACAGCTACAGGGTGCGTTCACTAGCGTCGTACGCAAATAAAGTGCGAATGTCCTGCTGCAGTCACTGATTCAACACCCAAACGAGACTGTGACTGCGTATGTGGAAGAAATGAAACGACTTTTAAGTCATGTCCAACCCTGACATGACTGAAGAAAAGCTCACATTTCTGATGCGTGGCGTAAACGAGCAACTGTTCGCCGGCCTGATCCGGGATCCTACAAAAACCGTCGCCTAGTTCGAAGTTGAAGCTTCTACCACCGAATGACCCTTGACGCCCGGACCCTTTACTAAAACCGACCGCTTCAAGTGCTAACGGCAAGGCACCGAAAAGATACCCCTCCAAGCGGGGTAACCTGCGAGATCTGATACGTGCAACTGTTCGCGAACAACTTCGCCGGCTGCTGCCATCCCCAACACAGCAGATGCACCAGACACAGGTGGCGTCGCTCACGGACATCGTCCGTGAAAAATTGCAGGATGCACTTGGCTCCCAGTCACCGACGACGCCAACGGAAGCTGAAGCCATGACCTAAGCCGCCGCACTACGCAGTCCTCCTGCCCCGACGAGGCATCCAAAGACCTCTTCGACGGGTACCAGCCCTACAAGAACGTCGGCGCCTAGGTCCCGCACGCCCACCTTACGGGCGACGCAGCGGCTCTAGGAAATGCGACGAGTGGAGGATGCCCGACAGCCGCCCACTGTGTTTCCGTTGTGGCCACGCTGGGCGCATACTTCGCCACAACCTGTACAGACGCATCGGCCTGCGGGGTTTCGCCATCGACGCCCCACTAGCGATCCCCGTCCAGCGACGACGGGAAATCGACGACTACCTGCGCAGAAGGGAGTACGTGTCGTCAAGCCGTCTCTCCCGCTCCCCGTCGCAGACCACCGCACGTTTTCCTTCACCGGGTCGCGGCTGTCCGAGGAAGGTCCCCTAGCCCCCGTAGGGAAATTTAAACAAAGCAACCTGTGGAGGTCAGGTTGCTTGCCGAGGAAACGACGAAGATCCTCTAGCGACCACGCCGTATGAAGACTCCGCACCTACTACGCCGACGACGCATACTACAACCTCGAACACGACGCAAACCGCCTTCAAAACTACGCCGCCATCAAGAAAAGCTCCGACCACACGCCTCACCCACGATTCACATACCCGACGAGGCCGTGACCCGACGCCGAGGACGGCGAGCAACTCAAGACCCTGGACACCCGATTTAAAAGCGGTTATCGACGGCCGGAAAGTTACCGCTCTAGTCGACACAGGAGCCGATTATTCGGTGATGAATGGAGCATTCGCTGCGCAGTGGAGGAAAGTAACAACCGCTTAGAACGGCCCACAAATTCGCACCGTAGGGGGCCATCGGATTACGCCATCAGGACGATGAACAGCGCGAGTGACTGTAAAAGGATATACCTATCCTGCGACCTTCGTTGTGCTACGGCAATATACCCGTGAAGTGATCTTGGGCAGGGACTTCCTTAATGAGCATCAGGCGATCATCGCCCTGCGGTGCAAGCTGATCACGGTTTCGACGGACGAGGCCATCCCTTCGATGAGAACACCGGAACATCACGTTGCTCTTAGTGTCCTCGAGGAACAAGTGAGTGTCCCACCCCGCACAAGCGTCATCATCACCGTAAGCTCCACGGAAGTGAGCAGCGCTGAAGCCATCATCGAGGGGAGCATACAGCTGCTTCTCGACTGAGGATTCGACATCGGAAGAGGCATCGCTCATTTCCCCAATGGCCAAGCCGAAGTGCTGCTGACTAACTTCAGCGAAGAAATCGATTGCTTTCTTGGACGAAATATCCGGCATACGAGACCGCTTCGCCCTCTCCGACCAATCCGCAGAATATTCGCCCGACGAAGAGAACTCGCCCACTTTTGACATCAACTCAACCCTGCCCCGGAACAGACAAGACCAGATCCGCAATCTCCTTAGAAGCTACAGCGAGTTTTTCTCGTCATCGCCGAAGGCCCGACAAACGCCGATTGCTAAGCATCGCATTATAACCGACCAGCACGTCCGACCTCTCCACCAAAGCCCCCAGCGTTTGTCGCCGCGAGAACGACCAGCCATCCTGGACCAAGTGGAAGAAATGCTTTGCTACAACGTCATTCAGCCTTCAAAGAGCCCCTTGGCGGCATGGACTTGCTTGGCCCTTTCCCGAGGTCAACGTCTGGCAATAAGTGGATAATCAAGTTCCTACCGAACGGAAGAGCAGCAGAAGTCGCCAAATTTTTCGTGGAGTGCATTCTTCTGCGACACGGCGCCCCCAATGTCCTCATCACGGACAGAGGAACAGCATACCCGGCGTAACTGACGCAAGCCATTCTGCGTTACAGCCAAACCAGCTACCGGATGACAACGGCATACAATCCGCAGACGAACGAACTCACCGAGCACCTGAACAAAGCCATCGGCGATACGCTCGCCATGTATGTCGATGCCGAATACAAGACCTGGGACATCATCCTGCCTTACATCGTCTTCGCGTACACCACCGCAGTGCAGGAGACCACGCAGATGACGCCTTTTAGGCTCGTCCATGGCAGAGAGGCAACGACCACGCTAGACGCCATGCTGACCAACGTTGCCGAAGAAGATAACGTCGACGTCGACACCTACCTTCAACGCGCAGAAGCCTGAAGGCTCCCGATTACGGATCAAAGATCAGCTTCGAACCGGTGCCAGAAGCTACAACCACCGAATACGCAACGCGGAATACAAGCCAGGAGACCGAGTCTGGGTTTGGACGCCCATTCGCCGCCGCGGATTGAGTAAAAAGCTTTTGCACCGCTATTTCGGCTCCTACAAGGTCTTTTGTCGGCTAGGTGAACCGGACTATGAGGTCTTCCCTGGCGAAATGACTACATCCCAGCGACGCCGCGTACGACCAGAAGCTGTCCATAATAGGGCCTGAAGCCCTATTATGCACGTTAAAGGAAGCTGTGTTTCCACACTGGGTGTTTATTTTTGCACAATCCGTTTTATTTGTATGTAGTCGCCCTATGTTCTAAAGCATCGGGTCGATGCTTCTTTGAGAGATGAGCAATGCCCCGAATCTTTGTAGTGTTTGCTTGTCCATTCTTCAAAGCTCCGGGCGCGCCACTTTGTCACTTTGTTTGTGATGGAAGAAGCGAGCAGACGAATCTCGATTGATCGCATCCAGGCGGAGCCACTTCTACGTTGTTCCAGAATGTTCTGCTAACTTCGCACGCTTTATCTCGAAAGTTCACTGTTTTAAATTCAGCACGCTCGAGAGCGGCGGGCATTCGGTTCAACGACCGCCGAGCACGCTTGTTGCTACGGCGCCGCCGACTCATTCTGTTCTCTGCGGGCGCAAGTCAGCCTAAATGAAGAGTTTTGTTTAGGAGCCACTTTCGCCGTCTTCCTACTCTCCGGACTGCAGTCACCACTACGGGACAATATTACGGCGTATGCTTGGGCCATGAACTGCTGGCACGCCTTGTCTAACGAAAATTTGGAAGTACTTTTTCCATATGTTATCACGTGCTCCTCGCGCGCTCGCGCATGAACCCAATAAACCATTATATCTTCTTTACGCAGCGCGTGCAAAACAAAAATTCAGGGGAGGGGGGTAGGGGGGGGGGGGGGGCACTTTGTTGACCGAAAGTGCGGTGAGGTAAAGCCTTTAGCGCCGTGTTGCTGCTTGTGTCACTGATATGTGATTAAGATGTTAATTAAGTACACAATTGTTTGTGGATCTTAAATGCTGGCGACACTGGAGGGCGTTTAATTGGGAGGCATCCGTCTGATTCGACGCCTTTCTACAAACAATCTCCAGCGTCTTAGACAAGGAGAACTGCATACGCGATGGCAGGAAGTAGCGTAGCCATTAGAACGCTCGGCTGCGAAACGGAAGGATGGTGCTTCGAATCCCATCGTGCACAAAGACTTTTTTTCTGGGCTGACTATAAAAAGCGTGACACCTCTGCTGACAACCTTCTGTCGACAACGAATGAGGCATTAAAGGCTTTCGCCTTAATAGATGTCCTCTGAACAACTGCCGTGATGCCATGCGGGCACTCGTCGCACGTTGAGCTCCACAATCAAACAATCCAAATTTAAATCCCTGAACAAAAACCTTAGTGACTTTATAAAAACTGCACCAAATACCTTTTGGTAACATATATCAAATAAAACGTGCCACAAAAATTATTTACCGCCATCAGAAGCTTTGCGCAATGCAAGAGAATTTAATGACTACTACAGCTCCGTGATCATGACCGCCAATGGCTTGTTACCAGAACTTGAAGTGCCACCTCGGGCTCCTGCCACTACCTTGGAAGAAATAGCCTTTTTGGAAGAAGGACTTTGTGCTCGACTTCTGAATGCCAACTCTAAAAAGTATTGTGGACCCGACAGTGTACCGAATGAGTTCTTTGGGAGGTATTCTGAGTGCAATGCCAAGTACTTGTTGCATATTTTTGCGAAATCTTCAGATACCGGTACTATCCCTTCTGAGTGGAAAATCGCCCGAGTTATCGCGTTCCATAACAGCGGCAATATCGATGTTCTGCCTAACTACATGCCTATCTCGTTAACATGCACTGTAAGGAAATTTTGAGGGCGCAGCGTTTTGAAGCTTCTAACGACTGTTGTAGAAACTAATAATTTAATTCACAGTCACCAACATGACTTTAGAAAAGCGTATCCACATTAACAGAATTAATTGGAGCTATTCATGATTTTTCTCTCACGTTGGACCATGGGTACAAGTGGATGCGATATATTTAGACTTAAATATCTGAGGAATTTGATCCCGTCTCACATTCTAAGCTTCTCTAGTAATTGGTCAGACTTCTTGGTTCCAAGTCGTTTAACAAATTGGTAAAGGATTATTTGTCGTGCCGTTGCCGGTATGTATATGTAGATGGTCAGCTGTCCGACTTAACGCACGTGTCTTCTGGCGTCCCTCAAAGCGCAGTTCTGGCTCCAGTTCTCTTTTTACTTCTCATTAATGATCTCGCACATAGTGCCGAAGCCTCTGTGTGTATGTTTGCAGGTGACTGCATGATTTATGAGGTAATAACTATCCCCGACGATCAACAAGCTCTGAACAATGTACTGCGAGAGATGGCAGATGACCATCAACGCCAATAAAACAGTTTGTTTGTATGTAAATAGAAAAAAAAACGGCCTTTTCATTTCCACTACGACCTGCGTAACTCCACACTAAAGTAGGTTTATGAATTTAATTACCTTGGCCTAAAATGTAAGAACCATGTCTAGTATGTTACTATGGTACCCGCCGGTCATACAATGGGTACAAGCTTTCCCCTGCCTGGTACTCAGCTTCTTTAGGGCGAAATGCTTGAGAAATGGGTCTTCGACACCAGCTTGAGTAGAAGAAAAAAACATGTACCATTGCGCTCTTTGGCCGCAGATGCCCTTGCGTCATAAAAATTCATCATTATCATCACCATTTATTATGCCAATACTGCTATTGTTCAGGCAAGTTCATACCATGTGGTATAAGCTTGCCTTCTGGCTACAAAATCTGCACTACATCGAAAAGGACTCTGGTCCAGTGGCAGGAACCGTAGCTGGATTCTTAAACGACATAGTTTGTAGCCGTCGGAGGTGACACTCCTCTGAAGGCTCCGCATCCTTTTCATTACAAAATGAACGTATGCTGTAGCAGCCTTCAAAAACGTTTCATGGGTAATTTAGTGTGTCGGAAAAGTGTTGAAAGTTATACAGTATTGAAACTGAATAATTTTCCAGCGATATCCGTACAGGAGACTTTGTTCCCTGCACGACAAACGGTGGAGTCACAATTTTGGTGCCAACTTGGTCGGGAAAACTGGCGCCACGGGAAAGTCGGCCAGTGGCGGGTATACCGGGTGTTTTTTTTTAGAAGATCCAAAAATTTTTTTAAAAGGTTTAGATGCTTTAGATTTATTTTAGCACTGGGGCTATACTGGAGGTTACGGCGGACGCCAGGCAAGAGGAAAACGGGTTTAATTAGTTCGCTGATTAACTAAATATGTTCATAAACTTTTCTAGTTTTTATTTTAGGGGGTATGTTGTGTTCGCAGAATTGGAGATCGTCCTCCAAGCAGCCCAACCGAGAAAAAACTATTTTAATTAAAAAATTTTCACGTGCGTTACGAGGCGCGAAAAGTCACCCTGGTAGTCATCTTCACCCCGTAACTCAGAGGCGATGAGCGCCTCTGACGTAGTTCGCTCCGCCCTGCGCTTTGCGTCACACGGCTGACGTCACCTGTAGCCCGGACGGGCGGCCTGCGCTATCGCTGCTTGTTTCGTTTCGCTCCGCGGCCTCACGGAATCAATGACAGTGCGTTTTGTGTTCACACACCGCATTCCGTGAGGCCGCTGAGCGAAGCGAAACGGGCAGCGATACCGCCAGCCGCCCATCTGTGCTTCAGGCGACGTTAACCGTGCGACACAAAGCGCAGGGCGGAGCGAGCTACGTCACAGGCGCTCACAGGCGCTGTGTTACAGTGTGAAGCTGCCTACCAGGGTGACTTTTTCTAGCTTCGTAATGCGCGCAAAAAATTTTTTCATGAAATTTTTTTTTCTTGGCTGGACAGTTAGGAAGACGATCTTCAATTCGGCTAATACAACATATCCCCTAAAATAAAAATTATGAAAGTTAATTAACGTATTTAGTTAATCAGCGAACTAATTAAAGTAGTTTGCCTCTTACCTGGCGTCCGCCGTAGCCCTAAGTATAGTCATAGGGTTAAAATAAATCTAAAGGAATTTACCTTTCTTTAAAAATTTTGGACCTTCTAAAAAAACACCCGGTATAGAGAAGAACACGCATAGTCTCAAGTGGCGATGCTCGGCTTGCTGTGTGCGTCTTACGGCCGCTTGATGACTTCACCTTACTGCCTTGCCATCGCTGGGATATTCTTTACCATCTGCGAGTACGCAGCCGCGTACACACAGACACACACACACACACACACAAACACACACACACACACACACACACAAACACACACACACACACAAACACACACACACACACAAACACACACACAAACACACAAACACACACACACAAACACACACACACACACACAAACACACACACACACACAAACACACACACACAAACACACACACACACGCACACACACACAAACACACACACACACACACAAACACACACAAATACACACACACACACAAACACACACACACACAAGCACACACACACACACAAACACACACACACACACACAAACACACACACACAGAAATACACACACACACACAAACACACACACACACACAAACACACACGCGCGCCGCTGGTCTTGTCATCGGAGTAGTATTCATTTCCTAATAAATTCAGAAAAAAAATGGTAACGCCGCTCACCACCTCAGAGTAATATTTTGAGAAAGAAGACGACGAATCGGGCACCGCGGACTGAAGGCCGCGAATTCAAGTAAAACTAGGACTCAGCATCTCTTTCAAACTATAGGCACAACCACCTGAGGCTCAGTGAAAGCGGAACATTTGGAGTATCTTCGGAACATGCTAACGAAACAGCCAGTGGTTAACTTTGTTTGTGAAGCATAACCCACGTGGCTGGGTATCATTAGACTTACTTGGCTAACATTATGAATGTGTATGCTTCTTTGTGAGCAGCGCCAGAAATCTCGACCGAACCAATACTTCATTTTAATTCTGAAGTTCGACTGTACAAAAAAAGTAGATTTTGCAGTTTTGTGCTGGCTAAACCTAGGGTCTGCTATAGTTAAGCATTAAGAATGTACAACTGCTCACAGAGAACCAATAAACTATGGCTGGTCATAGGCTGTACATTAGCATCATCATAATCGTCAGCCTGACTACTCTCCCACTGCAGGGCAAAGGCCTCTCCCATGTCTGTTCAACTAACCCTGTCATGTGCCAACTCCGGCCACCTTATCTCCGCCGACTTCTTAATCTCATCCGCCCACCTAACTTTCTTCCGCCCCCTGCTACGCTTGCCTTCTCTTGGAATCCACTTCGTTACACCCTTAAGGACCACCGGTTATCTCGCATTCGCATTACATGTCCTGCCCAAGCCCATTTCTTCCTATTGATGTCATTAACCCGCGTTATTTCCCCACCCTCTCTGCCCGCGCCCGGTCTCCTAACGGTACACTTATCATTTTCCTTTCTATGGCGTGCTACGTGGTCCTCAGTTTAAGTTAAACCCTTTTCGCTATACTTCACGTTTCCGCCCCATAGGTGAGCATCGGTCAGATACAGCTGTTGTATACTTTTCTCTTGAGGGATATTGGTAAACTGCCATTCATGATCTGAGAGAACCTATCATTTGCGCTCCACCCCCTTCTTATTCTTCTATTTATTTCGCTCTCGTGATTCGCATCTGCGGTCACTGCCTGACCAAAATAGACGTAATCCCTTAGCACTTCCAGCACCTCGCTTCCAAATGTAAACTGCTGTTCCGTTCCAAGAATGTTGAACATTACTTTGCCTTTCCGCATATTGCTTTTTAGACCCACCGTTCCGCTTTGCCTGTCTACCTTATTGGTCATGCTTTGCAGTTCATCTCCTGAGTCACTTAGCTAGACAATTTCACCACTGAATCACTGATTACTAAGGTATTCTCCAATAACTCCTATCCCGAACTGCTCCTTATCCAGACCTCTGATTACCTCCTGTAAACTGGCGGTGAATAGCATTGGTGAGGCTGTCTCCCCGCCTGGCACCTTTCCTTATTGGAATCTTATTGGTGACTTTATGGGGTACTGTGGTAGCTGTGCAGTCGTTAAAGATATCTTCCAATATTTGCACATAACACTCTTCTACATACTGATTCTGCAATGCCTGCATGACTGCTGAGGTTTCAACTGAGCCAAATGCTTTCTCGTAATCAATGAAGGCTATGTGTAGGGGTTGGTAATATTCTCTGATTCATAGCGTGAATGTGGTCTATTTTTGAGTATCTTTTACGAAACCCTGCCTGATCATTTAGTTGACTGGAGTCTAAGGTTGGCGTGACTCTATTAGCGATTACCTTAGTAACTACCTTATAGCCTTATAATCAACGAACAGTAAGCTCACCGGTCTGTAAATTTTCAAGACCTTTGACATCTCCTTTCTTACACTTACACTGACAACGATGGCTGGCGTCAGCATTGCTGAAGCCCGTAGAATTGGGACCTCATGTGCGGAAAGGAGGCTGGATCCTAATCCGATGAACTGCTAGCAGCATTAATTCCTGCACTGCTTTCGGGATTTAGCGCGGTAACGCAGAAATGAAAAAAATCAAAAGGGGCGCTGCCGCTGCCGTCGTTAGTCACGTGGCGGCTCAACTTGGTTTAATTTTACTCTGCATCAGTAACTCATATTTTGTCTGAACTCTTATTCGTAGCCATACGAGGGATAATTCGTTTTGTTTCAAACATGAGCGGCTCCTGAGAAGTGTAAAGCAAACAAAAAAAAACAAGTCTGAAATGACGCGGCAGAATCGAGCTCCTACTACCTTAGTTTCCTACAGCACCGCTGTGCTTGATTAGTCCTGATTGGACTGCTTTTGTGTTCGAAGAATGAACGTTTCTAGTCCCGATCGTTATGCGCTGCAGAGCAGTTCGTTTCACCCGGAAGCAATTAACGATTTCATTAGACGGGCCCTGCTTTCCCGTACGGTTCTTTCATCCCTGGACAGGTCACCTTTTCTGGCTGGCAGGAGGAAGAAGAAAGAAGGGGAGGTAAGGGAAAGGAAGAACTAGGTGCGCCAGGGTTAACCGGGTGAGCTTGCGTTTAAGGGTGGCAATTAGTAAAATGAGATGCTGATTTAAAGCACGGCCAGAGCAGATCAGCGATTCAGGCATATCATCGAACAGATTCATTTATTTGCTTTCTGCCTTTGGCCGGGCAGTGAAATAAGGACTAAATTTAGTTTTTCTTGCGTGTTTTTTCTTTCTCTTTCACTGTTCTGTTCACTCAATCCAAGCGCGGGGGTCAAACAGTAATGTGATGGGGGCCCTCGTTGGATTAACCTATTAGCGGAGCTATAAAAACAACCATAGCGGTGGACAGATTACCCTAAAACGACATTTTCTTTCCTGTTCTGCGCAACAGATACTAATATTTTGCACTGTGGCTACGAAGCAAGGATACACTGCTTTTCTGTTTTATTACTTTTGTCTCTCAACGAGCAATCCCGGCTCTGCGAAATTTGTGTGAAGCTATAAGTTTACGCGCAGTACTGGGGACGTGTTATACTCTTACAACACAAACACACGAATTCACGCACTCACAAACACGCAGGCATGCATGTATGCAGTTTCTCACGACCGCTGTTATCGTTTCGTAAAGATAACCTATGTATTCAGCAGGAGAAACACCTCCCTCATCGATCTTCATCATCATCATAAGACTGACAATGCCCACTGCAGGCCAAAGGCCTCTCCCACGTCCCTCCAATCAACCCTCTCGTTTGCCAGTAGCAGCCACCCTATCTGCGCAAACTTCTTAATCTCATCCACCCACCTAACTTTCTGCTGGCCCCTGCTTTCTCTTCGAATCCACTCCGTTACCCTTAAGGACCAGTGGTTATCTTTGCCTTCGCACTACATGGCCTGCCCAAGCTCATTTCTTCCAGCTGATTTCGACTAGGATGTCATTAACCTGCGTTTGTTCCCTCACCCACTCCGCCCGCTTCCGATCTCGTAACGTTACACCTATCATTTTTATTTCCATAGCTTGCTGCGTTGTCCTTAACTTAAGCTAACCGCGTTTGTTAGCCTGTAAGTTTCTGTCCCATAGGTGAGTACCGGTGAGGTACAGCTGTTGTATACTTTTCTCTTCGGGTATATCGGTAAACTGCCATTCATGATCTTTGAGAGCCTGCCATATGCGCTTCACACCATTCTTATTCTTCTAGTTATTTCTCTCTCATGATCCGGATCAGCGGTCATTACCTGCCCTAAATAGACATATTCTCTTACTACTTTCAGCACCTTGCTACCAATTGTGAACTGCTGTTCATTCCTATATACTGATGAACATTACTTTGGCTTTCTGCATTTTTTTGGACCCACCGTTCCGCTCTGGCTGCCTAACTCATTGATCATGCTTTGCTATTCATCTCCAGAGTGACTAAGCAAGGCAATGTCATCAGCGAATCGCAGAATATTTAGTTATTTAGCACTGCAGTGAATTGAAATAACGAAGCACACTTTGACGTCACAGTCATCGTTCGGCTGTTGAACCGAAACCGAAACAGCACGAGAAAGAAATTTGATCATAACTTATTTCAGAGGTCCGTGTGTACGCGTCCACACATACGCCAGTCTGAGTGCAAGAGGCAGTAGTGTAAGGAGGACGCAACGGCGGGCGCACCATGTATGCAACCAATGCAGTTTAATACCTAGAGGGCAAGCTGGCGCCCCGTCTATGGGAGTTTCCGTGGAGCCCCCTCGAGACACCACTTCAGCCGCCATGGGTGCTCGAAGCATCATGGTCCGATAGCTACCAACTGCAGAACCACAACTTTTGGCCAAACAATAATGCAAAAAGAAACGCTGTTCGATAATCAAGAATGTCCTAACATTCAATACCCTGTCTGTAAATTACAACAAACGAGCATAAAAGCATGTAAATGCAAAGTTCGCCCAAAATGAGAGATGGCTAGCTCTCCTACTCGTCAAATAGATAAAACTACATAAACAAATATTTCGAGCTTAACAGGCGCATTTTTAAAAATAAATGTGTCTTTGAAAAAACTCTTGTTGCTTAGATACTTTAAGAAGTTTTTTAATGACATTTCGGAAAACAGAAACCTTCTATTGGCATCATGTGCTGCTGCGGTTTCGCTACTATGGCTTTTGCACGCTGCGTTCGCGCCAAAGTCGTCTGCGCACACACGAACAGCGTTTTCGGAATGAAGCATCTTAGTAGTGACACTCCGTGTCCCCCCAAAAATACGACTGTCCCACACCAATTAGCTCATCGGCCCATGATGCTTTGAGCGTCTATGGTGGCTGAAGTGCAGCGCCGCCCATAGAGTTAATATAACCATGCGCCGCCAGCTTTCCCTCTGGGTAATAGTAGGAAACTGTATGATTCAGCTGGTGAGTCCCACACACGCGTCGAGTAGCAGCCAGTCAGCCGTAACATATAGGGGAAATAGGGAACGCCACGAGAGGAACTCCTGCAAGATGGAGCCAGTCCCTTAGTTGTCTTGTGCGGCCTAACCTTGCGTCAGTCGCTGGAGGCACGAAGTCTTGCAGAGGCTGAGGCGAAGGATCGCTCACCACTCGTTTACTCCAGAGCCGTATATTCCCTACGGCTCTGGTTTACGCGAGTGTCGAGGCCTCCCAAGCGGACAGATTCGCAAGCAGAAGAAGCGCCGTCACAGTTACGTAAGCGTTCGTGGCAAGAACAATGAGATGAGGCAAAATGTAAGGCGCGTGCGAAACCCGAGGTGTGGCGCTCGAGCTTCAAGCCGCCCGTCAATGGGAGCAAGATTCTCAAGTTCAGACCCGTGAGGCAGATGGTGCCCACGAAAAAAGGAAAAGTGTTTTTTATGCGAAGCATACTAGCCGCACAACCGAGCTCTTCCTTGCTGCGCCGCGCGCGGCCGCGTAGCTACCACTTGACGTACATCGGCGCACCACGTGATATGACGTTACAACAGCTGTGAAAGCTGGGGCTCAACTCGTGCGCTCGCTTGCGGACGCGCAGCCTCCGCCGGCGGTATGCTTCGCATCCTAGGCTTAACCATAAGCTAAGCGAGGCCATTTTTTTGTACTAATTTTACAAAAACGCGTATCGCAAAATAATTGGTCGCAAATGCTCAAGAGGAAACGAGCTATTACTGATAATGTTACCGTGAGTGTGCAACCGCCATATGTTTCCTTTTTTAAAGCGAAAGGCTTAATGCCTTATCGTTGTCGACAGAACGTTGTCGGCAGAGGTGTCATGCTTTTCGGTTGGTCAAAATGATTATGACGTCATAGCGCACGGATTCGAAGTAATGAGGCCACCCGTGGATTCCTGACGGCCCCTTTTGGAGCAGACGACAACTAATAAAAGATAGTTGTCGACCGCTCCTACAGGGGGAGTAAGGCATCCGTGGGTGACCGTATTACATACCTCATTATTGCGAACAGAACCATGGCTACAACCGAACTCATCGAAGCAGAGAGAGAGACGTGCTAAAGAAGCAGTCAAAGTGGGCAGTCAAAGTGTTTAGTTGTAATGTGTAGTCAAAGTGCGTAGTCAAATAAAGCACTAGTACAGCACAAGCAGTCTCGCACTCAATGCCGAACAGTGTGCTAGGAAAGGCTTTCGCCTTGCACCACTTTAGAGAGCCAAAGTGCCCCCTGATTTTTTTTTTTTTTTTTGCTTGAGTGACTGATACGCAAATGTTTGGACCGCCTATCTGCACTCAATTCTTCTTCAACTTTTTTCAACAGCGAACCAAGCAGTTCATTAACTGAAGAAATGGCTCACAAAGATGATGTGACGTTCGAAACCGCAGCTTATGATACCTCCTTCACAATAGCAATAATTCCTGCATGAAAAAGAAATGCGCGGACGGCTAATATACGTCATCGACTCTCGAGGCTACGAGCATAAAAAAAAAGAACCGGCATAGCAGTTGACTAGGCGTGAAAACTCTAAGGCGACCACGGGCGCCGCAGTTTCCTGAAACAAAAGGAAAAGGAATTCCGTTTCGTGCCTTCATCAATCTGTCGCCCACCGGTGTCGAGTGCGCCGCGAAGGCACGCCTTTGAGGGATGGCGGGCCGCGAAAACGTGGCGGTGGACGGGACGGTGATACTTTAGAGGATGAAAAACCCTGCCGCTCCTCTTTTCTTTCCCTTTTTTTTTCCTGCGTCGTGTGTGCCCGCCTCTTCTGGCCGCCAGTGTGTATATATCGGGCCATCAGGGAGGCGGGCTGGCGCTGCGAAGACGTAGCTCCCTCGGCCCGTCGCAAGTATATCGATCGCGGAGACATGGTCAAGAGGAGGCGCTATCCCCCACCGAGCAAGCCGCGCTTCCCCAAACCTCCCCTTCGGGGACCGAGCCGCTCCACTATCTTCCGGAGGCGACGAGGAAGAAAAGACAAAGGGAAAAGATGAAATGAGGGAAGTGGGTCGTAAAGGGCTGCGTCACGAGGTAGCCATTTTTAAACGCAACGGCCGTTGAACCAAAAGGCGAAACTGTGTACACCCTCCCAATAAAGGGAGGCACTCAACATTCAGGTAAGACTAAACAAAAAGAAAGCGAAGATAATAGTAACACTTTACAGGAAGAATGATACAAAACACAGACCCGGCTCCTGTCGATGTTTCCTCCCTTCTCTGTGTCACTGCGGCGCTAAGGAATTGGGGAGGAAGGTACGAAAGGCGTGTTTTTATCCTGCCTATCTGCCTTCATTCTTTGCCAGTGTTGATAGCATTTTGCTGTATCTTCTCGTCGTCGGCGTGATTTCGTCGAGGCAAAAAGAAGGGGCAAAAAGAGACTTCGTCTTCCCAGGGTCTTTGTCGCCGGTTAGCACCAGATCGGTCGGCGGAAGGAAGAGGACGAAAGGGTTGAAATCGGGAGAGAGAATCGGAAGAGGGTGAGAGGGGCTGAAAAGAGGGCGGCCTGTTCGACGTAACGATTAACTCTGGCTGCTGTGCGGCGGACGACGCCTTTTGTTAGACCGACTTCACCTTTTCGCTTTCGTCTCTGCGAGCCACGGCTGCTCTCTTTCTTTTTTCTCTCTCTCTTTTCCTTGCATTAGTCGCGTAGAGCATCTATCCGCTCTGTTGGAGTTTTTGTCTTTACTGTCCGGCTTCTGCTTTGTCGGTGGTGACGTGCGGCGCCCACCCCCGCCGTTTTGTCCAGCCTTGGGACAAAGGGACCCCATCAGGAACACCTGGTGGCCATGGGACCTATTGTCTCGTCGGGGCTGGCCGGGCTTAAAAGGTGCAGGCCGCGCGCTGCGAGTCGGGAACTGCGGCAGGGGCCGATAGGGGGCGGCAGTATAGTACAGCTACGTGCCGAAGCCAGTACCGCACCGCACGTTTACGAGTAGCTTTCCGGGACTGCCGTAAGTCTCTGCGTCTTCGTGCCGGCGTTGTTTTGGAGTTGCGAGTCACTGAGGAAGTAAAAGGGAGAAGGAACGCCTGGTAGGGTCATGCCAGCTGCACGTCAGTTCTGTAGGGGGCTGACGAAGATAAAAGACGGCGGTCGTATTTACAACGAGCCCTTAAAGTGTATAGTAATTAATTGCCTAAGCTGATACAGTTTAGTCATGTGCTGTATGGAGTACACAGCTATGCTGGCGCGAACGTTAGGCGCGGTAGTACTTATCGTGAGATTGGCACAATTAAAATATTAAGGCGAAAGCCTTTAATGACTTTAATATCCGCGTTACGGCGTCACTACTTTAAAAAATAAAAAAGCCTTGGTCGAGGCTGGGGATCCAACCAGGGCATTTGGCATTTCAAGAGGAGACGCTACCACTCCGCCACGAAGGCCTTTCTTTTTCTTCCATGGTATTTATTTACATGGTTTTGTACAGAAAGGATATATTTACATATGTGCGTGTGAATACACGCACACAAAGAAATATTTACAGAGAACCTGGGCAGGCGCTAAGTGGCACAAACATGACAGTAAACATATTAGAACTTAAAGGCCGGTTAAGGATATACAGCGCATCAGGAGAGGAAGCCAATCCGGTAAAAAGTCCAATTCTTTGTAAATGTCCTTTACCTGCACCAACATTCGGCTAAAACGAATTTTCAGGGGTTCAGCATGAATAAAGGCGCATCTAGTGAATCCATGGGTGTCATGAATAAAATAAAATAAAAAATTAAGTAGAGGGAAAAAAATAAAATTAAAAGAAAAGGACGAATTAAAAATAAACAAAAATAAAAAGAAACAGTGCGCCAGGAAAGGCTTTCGCCTTGCAGCACTTTAGAGAGCCAAAGGGCCCTCTGAATTTTTGTTATTCTATCACCGCAAGGACAGATTGTCGCGACAGCGCATCAGGAGAGGAAGCCAATCCGGTAAAAAGTCCAATTCTTTGTAAATGTCCTTTACCTGCAGCAACATTCGGCTAAAATGAATTTTCAGGGGTTCAGCATGAATAAAGGCGCATCTAGTGAATGCATGGGTGTCATGAATAAAATAAAATAAAATAAATAATAAGTAGAGGGAAAAAATAAAATTAAAAGAAAAGAACAAATTACAAATAAACAAAAATAAAAAGCAAATAGTGCGCTAGGAAAGGCTTTCGCCTTGCAGCAATTTAGAGAGCCAAAGGGCCCTCTGAATTTTTGTTATTCTATCACCGCAAGGACAGATTGTCGCGACGACGTGCGCGTTGTGATGGAAGGAAAGCCATTTATTTAGTTTAGTTTAGTTTAGTTTATGGGGTTTAACGTCCCAAAGCGATTAAGGCTATGAGAAACGCCGTAGTGGAGGGCTCCGGAAATTTCGACCACCTGGGGTTCTTTCACGTGCACTGACATCGCACAGCACACGGGCCTCTAGAATTTCTCCCCCAAAGAAATTCTAGCCGCCGCGGCCGTGATCGAACCCGCGTCTTTTGGGTCAGCAGCCGAGCACAATAACCGCTGAGCCACCGCGGCGGCTCCATTTATTTCGTACTGTTAAATAATAATATTACATCAAGGTATGAAGCTCACGTTTTATATCTTCATAGAGAACGAAACGAGATGACTCATCGAATCACATTTCCCGTCTTGAATTCGTGAGACAAGTTTGTTCTATGTAATATGAGAAGGAGAAAATTCTTTGAAAAGCATGGGCGATTTGATATCATTAGCACAATTACATTGTTTCTTCTTGCCTTCAAAATAATGCATTTGCGAAAGCTCCTTGAATAGAAAGGTAGCGTTAGAAGCGTTTATAGCGATTGTGCCTTTGCATAAAAAGTATTCTTTCTCCTCCCTCCTGCGGAATTTATCGGTGTTATCTCGCTTGAAAGAAAAAAAAATTCTGGCGTTTCTAGGAACAGGACGATGCTTGCGGCTCGCGAAACGGCGGACCGCTTTATTGCCGTGAAGCTTAGTTGTAGTGGTGACTTTTCTTTCCCTGAGTTTCCTTACTGTCTCTCGCATATGGCCCCATCTTTCATTTTTCCGGATGCACGGATTATCGTTCTATGTTGGTTAGGAAAACGAGCGTCTTGGGAAGTAATGCAGTCGTGCGCCCCTTATTATGCAGTGTTCATTAATGGTCATGCATGTGATCTTTTATTACCATGTTCTTCGGTGTGAACATCCCAATATATAGAAATCTGAAAAGTTTAGCGTCACACTAAGAAAAGGCTGTGCTCAAAGGCTCAGGAATTCAGGCCCAGGCTGCTACGGCGAAGCGTCGTGTGACCACTGTCGAGCTCTTTTTGTTTTCTGCGCACAAGTTTTGACCAATTGTCGGCTCACACTTAGCAAATCTTCGTCCTGGTATTTGCCTGCCTGTCGTCACCGCTACGTTGACTACAGGAGGATTTTGACTGGGAAGAATTGCAAGTAAGGTGCAAACTATAGGTTTATAGGGTAGATCTTGGCCCCCATGTCTCCTCTAAAATCGCCAGCTGGCGGACAGGCGTGTTTTCAATCGCTCAAAATAGTGTTGCAAAACTTTTATTGTAGCGAAATCTACATTAGCCACTAAGTCGAGATTTCGCCGTGGCGGTGCTCCGAGGAGGCACAAAGACCGACCTTGAGTCGTTGCCTAGCAACCGCCGCAGCTGACGGACGGCGCGCTCTCAGCGCGCCATCTGGCATGACGTCACACCGCACGCCTCGCCGTGGAGCCGCCGCGGAGCCGCCGCCGCCGTTCGGTATGACGTCACACCGCTTGCCTCGTCGTTGCGCTCGCCTCCGCTCTCTTCGCCAGCTGTGTCGCATGCCTGATAACGTGTCGGAGGATTGAAAAGGAGAGCTCGCGTGCGCCACAACCACAGTTGAGGCGGCAGTATGGCAGAGTATCCCAAGCGCAAAATGGCGGCGGATGCTGCCAACGTCTGCGCGTCGACATCGGCCACTGGTTTGGTTGCCTTTCTCTCCGTATAACCCGGCTCAGCCGAGCCGAGCCACACTAATTTTTTGGTCAGAAAAGGCAAAATGCAGATGATCCGTGCTAGGTGGCTATCAGTCCATGGGTGACAGCGGCCTGAGTAGCCCATTCAATGGCCCGGGTTTGAACTCCCAGATCTAAGCTGACCAACACGACCTTCCAGTGCACGAGAGTATGAGCATATAAAAAAAGAAAAAAATAGCGCAGTTGTGTGTCCTACTTGTTCTCGTCCTCTGTCTGCAAGCGCTGTATTTCTTAGAATGTGCATCAACCAACTCGCCCTGCAACAGACCTTGCTCATGTATTAGAGATTCTGGTGGCGGCTGCCTACCTTCCTCTCGGCGTTTTCAGTAGTTGACGACGAAGAAGCGTTATTCTAGATGAAGCAGCTGGCCTCGTCAGTGCCATGCGCAGGGGCTTAAATATTATGAAACATTGTGTGCTTAGCTTTGCCAAAATGTGGGTCGGTTATTATGGTCTCATGTCTGGAAGAAACATTCCAGATAATAAGAAAACACTGCCAGGTTGATTGTTGCTTCCGCTGTGCTCGACGTAACGAAAAGAAATAATGAACTCCACCACTCTACGAACTAACTTGCTTCATGTGGCCCAAATTGTGCACGTGAACCATAGTTCTTGAATCATGTAAGCCTTGGAACTCCGTACGAAAATCGGTGCATGGCTGAGGAGCAGTTTCCGGAAATATGAACAAGGAGGCTTTGCTCGTGAGGTGGGGAGGCGGTTGTGGGTAACGCTCCGCACAGATTCTTTCTCCACCATAACCATGCTCTGAGCGACAATGAACAGTTAACATAAATGGTGCCTGTGGCGTATCAGTTATCTATAAAACGAGTTCAGAACAATAAGTTGGCCAGACTTTAATGCGTGGCCCTATAGTAGGCTTCGAAACTAAAAAATTGAAAAGCTTTTAAAAGTCAAATGACCGCCTTTTGTTACGCGGGCCTCGTATGCTGAAAGGGCAACCTATAAGAAACGCAAGCTGGGGCATTCAGTCATGACTGGTTTTATGCGTGCAATTCCTTATTACAAAGCATCGTATTACCCGCTTGTCTACAAGAACGGTTCCTTACCGGGCAAATATGCACACGATATGCCGCGAAAATGTGTGCAATTTTTCAAGCGACTTTGCCATCAGAGTGCAGATAATTGGCAGAAAAAGGTGTCCCATCGCCCAGCGCGGACGGATTGTTCTTACCCTCCTACAAAAGCTTTGTTTCAAGAGCGAAAGCTCTTACTCTCCGAGCCGGAACATGGAAGGTCATGAACGTTGCGCCGTGACCTCTAAACCGGAGGAGTGGCCTGACGTCGTACCACGTGATTCGCCACAGCTGCGCCGTCGCGTCGGGTCTCGCCGCTCGCCTGATCACGTGACTTCTCCTCTCCTAACCATGCGACGCGCAATATACGGGCGCGGCAGCTGCGCTCGCTTCCAGTACTCACTCCAGCACACTCCACGACGCCATGGAGGCCGGACGATCAAGGAAAACAATGAAAACAATATGTAACCATACTTAACTAGACCATCGCTCGTCCCACTAGGGATAGCCGAGTTAAACCACTGCAAATTTTTTGTCCCTACCCTTTGGAGTGCGGTAGTTAAAAAGGGTTGCAACTGTACAGCTGTCAGTTTTTATATCATCATGCTGCCGCTCTCTAGCGCACTCTGTGGGCACATTTTTGCGCGATAGCATAAAGGCCTATGTCCCCGCACCCATCACCCTCTCACACCTTGCCACCTTACTAGTAGCAAGTGGAGCTTTGGCAGGTTTGGCTGGTTTGACTTTGGCTGATTAGAGCTACGTGGCACTGCGACGTCAGGGCATCACACCCTTGTGACATAACCTTACAGAGAGCGGCAGCCAGAGCTCTGACCACACCTAACTCATGCATTAAACCTGTTTTCCCTAGTTTGTGCAAGACCCGGAGGCTCCCCCCTCCACTGAGCCTCGAGTGGCGTTCGGTCGCAGGCGAAGACAGCGAGGGCCCCGTGGACGTTCCGGAGCGGTGTCCCCTGGGAGCGCTGAGCCTGCGCCTGCGTCGGGGCCCCGTGGAGCGCACCGAGGCCCCCCGCTGGCTGGTGGGGCTGCTCAGGGACGCGCTGGCCCGCTGGGGGCCCGTCGAGTGGCCGCTGGCGCTGCGCAACGCCTCCGCCGCCCCGGCGCCCACCTGCTGGGAGGAGGCCGGGGCCCGCCGGGAGGCATTCTCCAGGAAGCTGCACGGGTAGACAACGCCCCTCTCTCTGACTCGACCGGCCGCCCTAAAAAGAGAAACTGCAGAGGTTTTAGAAATCAATGAGCTTAAGAGGGTCCAATCTGTGAAACTTGCAGGTAAATTACGCGAAGTCTTTTGGGCTAGCAATTGAAATTGTGACGTGATCGCTGATTAAAATCGCGACGCCCTTCAAGCTTCTCCGCAGCGCACAACGACAAATGGGGGGGGGGGGGGGGGGCATGATGACGTCATCTAAGGTATCGGTACATTTGCAACGCACAAACGCCTGCTTTGAAGAAAAAAAAACCAACTGCATCAAAGGAAAATTCCGCCGAGAGTTGTTTGGCAGCGTCAACTAGGCACGGCAGGGCGTAACTGACGATAGCGCTAATTTTAAATCGAACCTTCCATGAAGTCACACTAAACTTCCCCGCACTTCTCTTGTGCATTGAGAAGAAGCAAAAAGCTCAATCGTCGGTTTCGTCGCTATTTTAAACGCTAGCGCAAAAACACTTGGCATGCTTTACCTACAGACTATATATACTTGAATCCTTCATTATCACGAAATTCTCACACAGTGGTGCAGTTGCCATTTAAAGCCCGACCCACATGGAGCGGTTTTCTCGCGGAAACCCTACGTACGGCCGCCCGGCGGCGGCCGCTTGGCCGCCGGCGGCCGTTCGCCGCCGACCAAGCAGTGCTAGATACGTTCGCCCGGCGGTCAGCCGCTCACCGGAAGCGGCGAATGCGAGCTGTCAGCGCGGACCAATGAGGGCGTTCTCTTCCTGCATCTAGCTTCCGCCCGCGCGCGGCGACAAACATGGCGGCGCCTTTCGAAGCCGGACCCCTCGCTTTGGACTGAATTCTCGTTGTTGCTGCCTTTTTCACTGCGTTCACTGGCCGTAAATGGAGCACCGGTCTTGCTTCGTCTCGCCTTGCCTATAATAAAACTTATAAGTGATAAATTTGCCTTATTTTTTTATTTAGAGTAACGATTCTCCCACTTCTAGGCTTAAGAGGAGAGCCGGTTTGTTTACAATAATGGTTCCTGTCCCGAGAACCAGATGGCGCTACTATGATGAACAAATGATGAACAAATAGCGCTAATATCAGCCGATATAGAAGAAATAATTGAGAAACGCCACATGGAAAATTGGGATTATAATCAGTTGGAACTGCTCATCGCTACAAAAATGAAACAAGTGAAAGGAGTTAACCGCTGGAGAGGAAAGAGGAAGCCACGAAGCTGGTGGAATATGGAAATTAAGGAGGCCATCGAACAACGACGGGTGGCTTCAAGGGAACACAGAGAAGCAAAGAGGGCGCAGTTATCTGTAGAGGAAATAGGAAAAAAATGGGAATCTTATCGACAAAAGAAACAGCAAGTTCAGGTCCTAGTCCAGGCTAAAATAAAGCAGTCCTCTGATAAATGGCTGGCTGAAGTTCGCGAGGCAAATAAAGGGGGGCCAAGAAAATTCTGGAACCATATAAGCTGGTTGGGAAAAACAAATCAAAGAAAGCAGGAACAGATTATAGATGCTGAGGGAAAATGTTTGGAGGGAGACGATGCTGTGGACTACATTACGTCATTTATAGCTGCGTCTTTTAGCGATGCCAATGGGGTAATCTACCCAAGTGAGGCGGCAACACAGGACAGCACAAAAGAGAACAGCTTAGAACTGACTAGTCTTAACTGGGAAAAGGCGGAAGCGAATATTCCTAAAACCACATCCGCAGGAATAGACGAAATTCCAATTAAGCTGATTAATGAACTTGGCCCAAGAAGCAAGGACGCGCTGATAAAAGCATTGGAGGCAGTCATAACAAATCAGCAAATTCCGCACAGCTGGAGACAGAGTAAAATGAATTTGATTTATAAAGGGAAAGGAGATAAGATGAACATAAAATCCTTCCGTCCGATTACGATAACATCTGTTATGTACAGGCTGGCAATGCAGGCGGTGAAATTAAAAATGCAGTCATGGGTAGAAGGGAATAGGATACTCGGAGAACTTCAGAATGGGTTCAGAAGGGGTAGGCGGTTAGATGATAGCCTGTTCGTGCTTACCCAATGCATAGAAATAGCTAAGGCGGAAAATAGACCTCTGTTTATAGCCTTTCTAGACATAAGCGGTGCATACGATAACGTGAACAGGGAACTACTGTGGAGCATATTGAAAGATTTAGGTATTGGTGATGAGGTAATTGATTTTCTACAGGAAATCTACCGAGATAATGAAGTTGAAATTACATGGGAAGGGAAAAAAAGTACCACAACTGTAGGGGTGCACAAAGGATTAAGGCAAGGTTGCCCTCTATCACCGCTGCTGTTCATGCTTTACGTGATAAATATGGAAAGAAGGCTAGAAGAAAGTAATCTGGGTTATAATCTATCGTACAGATTAGGCGGAAATGTAGTTGAGCAGCGACTCCCGGGTTTAATGTATGCGGACGATATTGTACTGTTAGCAGATAGCCAGGAAGATTTACAAACTTTGGTTAATTGCTGTGGAGACGAAGGAGACGCTCTAGGATTCAGTTTTAGCGCAACTAAATCAGGTGTGATGATTTTTAACGATACAACTGATCAGGTGCTTACAATACAACCCCACGAAATACCCAAAGTGGCCGAATACAAATACCTCGGGATATGGATAAACGAAGGGCAGATATACACGGAAAAGCATGAACAGGCTCTTAGGGCAAAAGGACGAAGAGACGCCGGGATAATGAAACATAGGGCATTATGGGGGTACAACAAATATGAAGTACTAAGAGGTATTTGGAAAGGAATAATGGTGCCAGGACTTACTTTCGGCAATGCGGTTCTGTGCTTAAGGGCAGAAGTTCAGTCGAGATTAGACGTAAATCAGAGAGCTGTTGGAAGATTAGCACTAGGTGCCCACGGTAAAACCACAAACGAGGCAGTACAAGGGGATATGGGCTGGGCATCGTTCGAGGCACGGGAAGCTAAGAGTAAAATACTATATGAAGAACGCCTGAGGAAATTGGACGATAACAGATGGGCAGCTAAGGTATTTAAATATTTATACAGAAAGAACGTTGACTCACAGTGGCGGAAAAGAACTAGAAAACTAACCAGTAAGTATGCCGGTCATGAGGACGGAGAAAGAAAGAGCATTAAACGACAGGTTAAAAACGCGGAAGTTAAAAATTGGATGAATTCAATGGAAAAGAAACATAGTGTAGAACTATATCGATTCTGGAAAAGGCAGATCAGGAAAGAATTTTTCTATGATAACTCAAGAGGCAGTGCCCTACTTTTTGAAGCTAGATCAGGGTGTCTTAGAACGCGCAGCTACAAAAAGAAATTTAACGAAGAAGATGACACATGTGCAGTGTGTGGTAGATCTGTGGAAACAATTGAACACCTCATAATCAAATGTGATGGTATCCATCCGGATGTCGATGCAGGCACAGTCACTCTTTCTGAGGCCCTAGGGTTTAAAGATAACAATGGTCATGTAAATAAATCTGCAGTGGAAGTCAGCAAAAAGCGATTGGAGGATTGGTGGCTGAAAAGCAGAGATGTGGCATAAGGTTAGAATAGTAGGAAACCGTAGGCAAAGTTGATGGAGAATCTTAATGAGAAATGCCAACACAGTAAACAAAAAATAATAATAAATAAAGAAAAGCTGAGCATGGTGGCAATTGCCACCACCCCGTTTCAAAGGGGGCGCTCCTATCCATCCATCCATCCATCCATCCATCCATTTTTGCGTCTCTGCTAGCAGCAACTGCCGGTGGCTCGGCGCGCAGGGTGAAACCGAGTGGGGGTGGAGTGGAGAGGGGAGATAGCATACGCTGAACTAAAAAATGAGAATGCGCCCTCCAATAAACAATGGCTTTAGAGTAAGCTTACAAATCTTTTTTTTTTTGTTTTTGTCGGCAGCGGTTTGGCGGCAGCCGCCCGTTTTCCGCCTCTTGTGGTGCGGCACAGCGGCGGTGCGTCCGCGTTCCGCCGCGCCGCTCAAAATCCGCAGCGCAAGTTCGCTCCATGTGGGTCGCCCTTAAGGCTCCTGGTGGATTCGCCGACGAGCGGCATTTCTATAAAACGAAGGAGAAAACAGTGTAGACGATAGAAGCATTTCGATGCCCTGCGACTTGGAACAGGAGGGTAACAGAAGGACGGTGAAGCTAAGGTTAAAAAAATGGCAGTGGCTTAGCCCAGCTACGCCAGGATATACGTAGCGAGATGTACAGGTTCAATCACACTTAGCGGGAACACGGCTCCGCGTGGCTGCGCACACGCGGAGCACTATTGCGTTTAAGCCGGTGGCAAACCTGTGGAAAGGGGCAGATGACACGAAGCGCCATGTCGATGTCCGTCTTCTTGTGCGCCACTCTGCATTGATTCATGAACGAGTTAGATGCAATTTCACTCCGCAGGTACGTGGCCACGCGGAGCTGTGTTCCCTCTAAGTGTGATTGACCCTGTACATGTTTAACTTGGTCACTCCTTGTCGTTTAGCTTTGGTTTCTTCCCCCAGGTACGTGTAATTATTTAGCTTTGATTTCTCCCTCCCCCCCCCCCTCTTACGTCTAAGTGTGGCTACATTAAAGACGAGACAATTTGTTATGCAGCAAAGTGTGAAGCATTTATTATTTGCAGCTCTTGTTCTTCTTGTTGCTCATCTCGTTTCTCAATTGCCACAAAGACTGCCCGATGATGGGTAAAATAGCAGGCAGCTGTCTTCTTTAGTCTGCACCGCCTCTCGGCAGCAGCCCGACGCTCCTTCTCCATGGCAAGCGGCTATACCCCGCGGCTGTATCACCCTGCATTTATACGGCGACGTAGCCTCCTTGCGCATGCGCAGTAGCACGCGCCGTGCATGCGCGCAGTTGGCGAGGCGACGGCGCACGTAGTGACGTCACTCGGCTTCCAGCACACGCGCACAGCTGGCGAAGTGAAGGGGTTGAAGCGGCGGCGAGGCGTGCGCCGCCTGCGCGCTGTGACGTCACTTGGCTCCTCGCGCATTCGCAGAACTGCACCTGTTGGAGGTGCGCGAAACTGCGAAACTGTGGCCACTGTAGCTCTCGCTACAAAAAAGGGGAGTTGCAAGCACTTTCCTTCGATTACGGAAGCCGGAGATATGGGGACAGCGGGAAAAGCTGAAACATTGAAAGTGAAGAGCTCAGGCGAGCGGTTAAGAAAAGCAGCCCGGCACCAAATACACTCTTCACGACTTGTGACTCAGCCATTTTAGACAGTCACGTGAAGTTCATTAATTGAGTTATATTTTTACGCCGTTCTCGCAACACGCACCTTCCGGAAAGTAGAGCTTTATTCATATTGTAACAGCCGCCACGGTGGCTCAGTGGCTATAGTGCTCGGCTGCTCACCCAAAAGACGCGGGTTCGATCCCGGCCGCGGCGGCTAGAATTTCTTTGGAGGAGAAATTCTAGAGGCCCGTGTACTGTGCGATGTCAGTGCACGTTAAAGAACCCCAGGTGGTCGAAATTTCCGGAGCCCTTCACTACGGCGTCTCTCATAGCCTTAGTCGCTTTGGGACGTTAAACCCCACAAAAACAAAACTAATCATATTGTAACAATATGAATGAATCGTTTCCCCATGACAAGATTGAGCGGCAACGTGGTAGTTAGGAGCGAGTGGGCAAATAATCGCTAACAGAATGCAACAAAAAAAACGTGGTAGGGTTCTAACGTAGCTAAACGAAGTAGTCGTTCCAAAGCATGTGTTTAGTCTGGTTGGCTCATGGTTTGGTTTGCTGGGCAGTCAGCACGTCTGGCGACGATTTTAGATTCAGATATAAAGTTGAAGCGCACAACGAGACAAGGACGGCGAAAGAGACGAGAGACAAACGAGCGCTAACTTTCAACAGTTTACTGTGAATAACAAAGCCGCATAAAAAGGCTAACCGTGGCCAGTATCACGCATGCGCAGTCCGCAACCATTCAATGACGTCGCAGGTACTGTAGTTCCTTGCGGGATAAAGCAATGGACGGCTTGGACACGCAGTTTTCTTCTAAACTATCTATTTCATTTATTTAATTTCATTTATTTACCCTAAGGGCCCATTTGGGCATTACATAGGGGGGGGGGATACATCATATATGCAGATAAGCAGAAATGCACTTATAAGGTAACCGTAGAATATATAAAAGGAAAAACTGTGGCAAGAAATAAACTAAATTGAATCCTGTGTATTTATACAATAGATATAATAATAATAATAATGATTTATTTCCATCACCATACAGTGTTGGAGGGGATGGGAATAAAAGCGGTTATCGCTTGACAATGTTCCCACCCCCTGTACAGCAAGCAGGCAGTGGTATGCGACGGCACTTCTGAGAAAATAAAAGAGAGAGAGAGAAAAAAAAAGTCAACACACAGATACACAATCACCAGCGTGTGCAGAAAATCAATGCGGCTTTAAGAAATAACAAGAAAAGGAACAACAATAACAAAAAAAAACCTGTTATAAAGATTATAACAGCAACCAATACATGAAATACAAGTTCAAAGTGTGAATGCTAGAAAAATGTGGCTTCGGAAATGAAGTAGTTGAGGAGGTCAGAGCAGCTAATGTTTCCTATGTCAATGTTTGCAGTAATTAGTCTATTGAGGAGTGAGGGAAGTTGGAATGATACCATTTGGCGTCCATAGTTTGTTCTGACTAAAGGAACTACACAGTGTGGTTTACGACGGCGTGGGTATGCGCACTGAAATAACTGAATTGGGGCTAAGTCAGATATGTTTGTAATGCATCTTCTTTGTTCTATTTTATAGGTGCGCAATAGTTTATATGCATAAGTTTGAAAACGTTATTAATCTTGTGCTTGGAAAATAAGTTTTTAGTTGAGTATCTATATGGCAGGTTATGAACAATTCTGAGGGCCCTATTTTCAAGAACGGCAAGTTTTTTCAGACTGGTTTGTGTAGCAGTACCCCATACTGATGAACAGTAGTTTAGATGTGAGCGAAATAATGCACGATATAACAGAAGTTTTACCTTTTGTGGGAGACAACATTTGAAACGTGTCATAAATCCTATGGCTCGAGATGTCTTTAATGCTATATGACTTATGTGGTCGTCCCATTGCATGTCTTCAGTGAATATTACGCCAAGCGATTTGAATGATTTTACTAACTCAATCTGGTCTCGGTTGTAATGTAGCTCACCAAATTCACTGCAATTTTTGTTTTTTGGATGAAAAAGTATTGCCTTAGATTTTGTTGCATTAACTGAAAGAAGATTGTTATCGGACCATGTCTTTATTTTTTCCAGGAGTATGTTTGCATTTTCCAGTAACTTACTACCAGTAGCGTCGGATAAAAACAAACTGGTGTCGTCAGCATAAATTATAAAACGAGCGTTATTATCCACACTAGTGATGTCGTTAATGTAAAGGTTGAACAGCAGTGGTCCAAGGATACTTCCTTGGGGCACTCCGCGGGTAACTGCTCGAAGAGTTGACTTGTATTCATTTATTTGGACATACTGTTTTCTGTTGGACAAGTAAGATTTAAGTAAGAGTAAAGCTGCGCCTTTAATTCCATAACATTCAAGTTTTTTCATCAAGATGCTATGGTTTATGCAGTCAAATGCTTTGCTGTAATCTAAGAAAATTCCCAAGACCAGGTTCCTATCTTCAAAATTCCTCAGTATGTATTCCTTCTGGTGTAAAAGAGCAAGTTCTGTTGGCCGGTTTTTTCTGAAGCCATACTGGCAGTCGGTAATTATGGCGTGTTTACTTAAAAAGCTTTCAACTCGTTTAAGAATCAGTTTCTCGAAAGCTTTGGAGAAGACGGGCAAAATACTAATTGGTCGATAGTTTCCAAAGCTGTTTTTGTTTCCCTTCTTGTATATAACTGCTACTCTAGCAATCTGCATTCTTGCAGATATACTTAAATGATTACACAAGGCTATAACGGAATTAGCTATAAGCACGCGCAATACCGGGCAGGGAGCGCAAGACAACAATGAATACAGCCCTGTGCATGAAGGGAAAAAAACGAGATAAGCAGTCTAAAACAACCAATAACAACAAAGCAATCAAAACAGCCTAACATTAGATACCTTCTAAAGCCTTGAGGAAAGATGCATGATTAGATATGGAGGCGAGATCTGCAGGCAAACTGTTCAATGTGAGATGCCAACTAAAACAGAGGAATATTCGAACAAATTTGTGCGCGCGAATATGGGGCTGATTTTAAATGGGTGGTCTAAACGAGAAGATATGTGGACAGCGGGACGCAGAAACAATTCTTGAAATTCTGATGAACCATGATATAGATTGTGCATGAACGATAGGCGGACATTTCTTCTTTTAATTTGGAGGGGCAATAATTAAATTGTTGCTTAAGCCTATTTACGCTGGTTCGAAATGAACAATCATGGGCAATAAACCTGGCTGCTTTATTCTCTATGCCTCGATAATTTAACGCGTTAGTTGGCAGGTACTTCTGGCGACAATGGCGCATTCTTTGCATAACGGCACGCAGCTGGGTTTCACACAGGGTTCCGCACTCTGGCCGGAACTGGGTGCTTCACTGGGGTCATCGCTTGACTCATACTTTCTACAGTGCGCGTCCAAGAACCCTCCGCACTTTTCCCTTCCGTCCATTGTTTTATACCGCAAGGAATCAGAGTACTTGCGACGTCATTGAATGGTTGCGGACTGCGCATGTGTGACACCGGCCACGATTAGCCTTTATATGCTGCTTTGTTATTCGCAGTAAACTGCTGAAAGTTAGCGTTTGTTTCTCTCTCGTCTATTTCGCCGTCCTATAGACTCTCTATAGACAAATCCTTGAGAACAGTCTATAGGCAATAAAAATGCATAGACAGTCTATAGACAATCTATAGATTTATGGCCATAAACTTTTAGTATACTTTTGTCTATAGACAGTCTGTAGACTATCAGTAGACAAAAAGAAATATCTATAGGAAGGCAATAGATTCTATAAGTCTATAGACTGCCTATAGACCATAGTATCTTATCCTCCCTGCATTTGGCCGTGGTATCTACATAGTTAGCCGTAAGGGAAAGCCTAGCCGCGCTTTTTAGAATCAGCAAAATCTGGTCTGGCCACCCGTCGTCTTCCACCCTCCCTCTAACTCCTCTTCCCTAAAAGTGAAGAGGGAAATTTCGCTGTCTTCATTCTGCCATCTGCCACCGTCGGCAGGTGGGAGAAACTGAACTCAATTTATTACTTAAGCTAGAATGTGATCAGTTGATTGATATCAGTTAAATTACAAAAACTAAATAAGATAAATAAATTACTTTGCCTGCCTAATTCTTGCGGCCATGCCTTTTGTTTGTGTGTGCTTTGAGGTGCACAGAATTGTGCTTCATGTACACGTTGCTGTGATTTTGTTCCTGATGCAGCAATTTCAAGCGGTCGGCCTGTTAGAAAAGTTTAAAATTTCAAATGTTCAGAGAGGACTGTATTTGTAAAGGCGAGTTTGTAAACTGGCCTGAAAAGAGGCTCAGGTGGCTTTTGGTCTTCACGTAGACACAACGAAAACAGCGCAAACTTCACGCAGGACGCAGAAAGGGGAGACAGACAGATGCGCTGACTAACAACTTAAATTTTATTTCTCTGACACATCGGTAAATGTACTCTTTTCGACAGCTGAGCAGTCATGAATTCCTGCTTGTTTCCCGCTGCTATTGTCTATGATTCATCTCTCATTCTTTTTGTTGTTTTTAATGCCTTGAGTATATTTTGCCGATGTGTCAGAGCAATAAAATTTCAGTTGTTAGTCAGCGCCTGTGTCTCGTCTCTTATTTGTGCGTCCTTCGTGAAGTTTGCGCTTTTTCGTTGTGATGGAAAACCAAATAGCTCGTGATGTGTTCTTCAAGTTCACGTAGAGACGTGACTTGGCGTTTAGTGTTGTTAAATTTCTCAGCCTGTACTTTCTTAAATTGTGCAGACAACATGCTGCCGACGGTGGCGGGGATTGACACGATGGGTTCACAAATTTTGAAAAGGTCCTTTTGAAAACATTGGAGTGTCCTTGATGTTGCATAAGGCGGGCGCCTTCATGCGCCACTTTGCACAGTGGTCAGTTTACAGATGGCGGTATCTTTGGTGGTCTTTGTAGAGAAAATGAGGTGTTTGGCGCGTTCATATGGGGCTGTTAATTCTGCTGCGACACGCTGGCTGTGCTGATGAGAACGTGTGTAATAGCCGCCGTTCATATGTCGTCTCTGCATAATGCAGCACTTTGCACACGCTTACTGGAGGCTCCTTATAAGTCTCCCCTACCTAAATGTATTTGCGAATTACTTCATTCGCTCACAATTTTTCTTTTTGTGTGAGGTCATACCATCTGCAAGTCTTTCTTCTTCGCACCATACACCTCGAAACTCCGTACAGTCAGCCCGCACCAACTCTTAGTATATCAGGAAGAGTACCGGTTGTAAGATTCGCTCAAACGAATGGACGGATGATAAAAGCGTCTTGGAAAAGAACGGTAGCTAGTTCCACGAGGCTTAGAATATTTGCTGTTTTAAAGCCGTTTTTCAATCTTATAAAGTGCGTTATTGAAATTTATATCATCAATTTAAAAAAATGGAGCCAAAACTTAAGCTCCGCCTTAAGGTATGACGAGATAGCGTAATGGGTTAATTCCTATACATATATATGAATACATAGATACCTGAGAGCCCTCGTAACACTCCTGGTGCAGTGGTGCAGCTGTTAAGCTTTGTGTCACTGCCCTGCGATGACAGGTGCTGCCACCTGTGAGGCTTGTGTAGCCCAGGTTGCTCTTCCCGAGCAACCTCTCGCGAGAAGTCATTAATTTAATTGCCACCTGCCACGGTGGTCAGTTTGCTCACTCTCCGGTGGGCAGGTTGTGATAACGCAGCAAGCTTTTCACGTCACCAAGGTGGCTCACCTGTCTCCTAGGTTGCTTCTCTGGGGATTTTTCGTGGATTTTTCACTCACGGCCAACGACACCGACGACGACGCCGGATTTTCTGCGACAGGAGCTCTTTAACGCTATCGCATTAATAGAGAGTATAAAAGATGACACTCTATACAGACTTTGAAACCCTCACTCGGCCACAGGCCGCGGCGATCGTCGGTGGTGAAGGCCTCAAAGGCACTGCTCCGCTTCTAGCGAACTTCTGGCCTGCATGATAGGCTGTCACTTTAACGAACGCTGACTTTACATAGGGACTTCAGTTTTCTGCTATTCTCCTTTCTCTTCCTTTTATTTATCCCCTCAATACTTTCCCCCGAGTAGGGTATCAAACCCATTATTCTTCCGGTTAACCTCCCTGCCTTTCTTCTTCTACCTCCGCCTGGCATCTGACACACATGCGTTCATTGTTACCACTGAAGTCAGTCCCCAACGGGAACAGTAACTGTACCTGCATCGACACCATCTTTCCTCAAGAAGCATCTCTCCTCGCAGCTACCTTCGTGCGGCGGCGGCGGAGGCGGTGCAGAGCCAGCGCTTTCCGCCGCCCGTGTTCGACGTGCTCAACCTGGTGCCGGCGGGCAGCGTGGCGCGCTGGCGGCCCGTGGGCAACGTGACGCGGGGCTCGGCGCAGCTCGACTCGGTGCTGTGGCCCTCGGGCGCCGGACAGCAGCCCACGCTCACGGGACCCCGCTCCTGGGGCCGCCAGCGGTTCCGCGTGGTCACCGCCTACGCAGCACCCTTCGTCATGGCCGCCACGCGCATCGGCAACGGCAGCTGCCTCAGCGGGGTGCCCTGCCTTCAGGTGGGCCTGATGGCTCTTATAAACATATGCCTACCGGCGCTGAATGGCGACGCGGCGGTGGTGAAAAACTTTTTAATGCTCAGACAGAAAGTTGGGGGTCAGAAAACCCCGCTACATGGTCGGTATCCTTAGTCCGGGACACCGCACGACGAGGCCCCGTCTCGCGCCCGCTTTACTGGAGTACCCTTTGGGACTCCAGTGTAGAGCAGTTGAGGAGGGCAGTCTCCCATACCTCTCGGGTGGGGGTGGGGGAAGGTGAGGATTCTGAGTACATGCCCAAACCATGTGAAAGATGTCGCAGATCTATCCACAGTGCGGGCAGCGCCCATCTGTGTTGGGATCAAAGTGTGACTACGGCAGTACAGAGAAGAGTTCCTGTCTGCAGGTCGCTCCTCCGCCTTACTCAGCCCCTTGACAGGGTGTGTAGTGTACTTAGCCCAAGGACAAACCGTGGCGCCATTTTTCGGCGCCACCCGCCTCATGTTCTAGATAGGACCACGTGCCGTGTTTTACAAAAGTAACTGGGCAACGAGGTCAGCTTCTCAGTCCTGTAGTGTAACTCTCGCAGCAACCCAAAGAGACCAAAAGTTCTCGAAAGATGAGGGCGATGGCTCCACTTAACTTGCACAGATTTGAAGCTCGTGAGAGCCATTAAGTGCTGCGTTCCATGTTTACTTTTTGGCAAAGGCGGTACGTCTCTCTACTACTGAGCAATGCGTCCCAAGTCGTTTAGTTTTCACCTTGCTTGAAATCCGCTTGAATCGTTTAGTCGACCTCTCCAGAAAAGCACCTCGCCAAGTGAGCGAGTTATCGCAATGTGCCAGGTAAGTTCTACCCGCTCTAAAATGGTGTAGCAACCCACATTCACTAGCCTTCGCTCAACGCGTATATTCATGCCGTTGTGGACAGCTCTGAAGCTATTACGACGCCAGCAAAAGGTAAGCGGTTACTGAAGTCCGAGAGAAACATTTGTTCCCGGCAGGTGCGTAGCTTTCTAGAGTGCCAGCATATATCAGTGTCGTACAAATACCTGCTTGCCAATCGATTTCTGTTAGTCCTAGTGGACGCGCCGCCATTGGATTGATCGCTTCGTCCGATGCTCAGAACGGCACGGGGCAATCGCTGGATGCTCAAACTCTGCACGGGTGTTTTTGGGCAAAACTTCGCCAGCGTCGGCTGCAGCTTACCGATCGGTTTAATTTATAATGCATCAAGCAAATCCTGCTTTTTTGCAGTGCTTTCTTCATGCACGACGTTATGCGCTTGCTGCTTTTAGCACTGCTCACTTGAGCAAACCATTCTTCCCGTAACTTCTCATATTGCGGACTGAAATTGGAGCTTAAAGTCGGTTCCATCGAGTACGACCGGCACTGAGGAGCATGATAAAACTTCCGATATTACCGCGATGAAAATTATGCAAATGTAGGATCCCGCAAACGAGGAAAAATAAATAGAATGACGTTACGTGCGTCTTATTAAAACGCTGAAATTCTGTAATTCTGTCGAGCACCCAATGCAGACGCAGAAAATAGGAGTCACGTAATCCACGCCGTCCGGCGCAAGATCTATGATAGCGCAGTTCGCGCCAGCGGTGGACTCGTGTTCAACAACAGAAAAATTCCTTGTCGCGCTTATTGCATCGCTAGGCGTCAACTGCGCCGCCAACTGCGGGGAAGAGCGGCTGAGCGTGTCGCTTGCACGCGGGTGTACGCAGGGTAGGGGTATGTATGGGGAGGTCAGCGGACCCTCAGAGCTGTCACATGAGTGTTCCGTAAGACGACCAAACATGTGATGTCCTTTCACCGCAACAGCTGTACTAGTACTGCTCACTGTAAGCAAAAAAAAAAAAAATTCACGGCGGCACATTGTTGACCTGAAGTGCTGTGAGGCGAAAGCCTTTTGCGCGATGTGGCAGCTTGTGTCACTGATGCGTGGTTAAGATGTTAATTAAGTACACAACTGTTTGTGAATCTCAAATGCTGGAGACACTGGAGGGCGTTTGGGAGGCATCTGTCTGACATGACGCCTTCCTGCAAACACTCTCCAGCGTCTTAGACCAGGGAACTGCATATGCATTGGTATGAAGTAGCGTGGCCATTACCACGCTCGGCTGCGGAACGGAAGGATCGGGGTTCGAGTCCCATCGTGCACAGATGTTTTTATTCTGGTCTGAATAGAAAAGCGTGACACCTCTGCCGACAAACTTCTGTCCACAACGATGAGGCATTAAAGGCTTGCGCCTTAAAACTTACTCAGCAGAACAGAGCTTCGTATGCGCTAAGAAAAATATACGATGTGGCCTGCGAATGTTATTGGCTTTTCTTTGTTAACAGTTTTCCACGCAGACGGAGTAATAAAGGAGGTTGGCCGAGGTTTTCAGTGCCGTTGCGCGAGGACGGAATTACCACGTTTGCAAAGGACAGGGAGCATGCGGCAACTGTGAGTGCATAACGCTCTGACCTTGGGCCCAGGTGTTCACGGCCGACCCGGAGCACTTGGCGGCGCTGTTCGCGCACTACCACCGCACCAAGGGGACCACCAGACACCCGCTGTACAACGTGACCTGCTGCGCGGGCATCGCCATGGACCTGCTCAGCTCCCTCGCCCGGGACCTGGCCTTCGACTTCGACCTCTACCTGGTCGCCGACGGCAGCTTCGGCACCGACCGCGGCGGAAAGTGGGGAGGCATCACCGCCGACCTCATCTCCGGTAAATGAACGCCAGCCACACTTGCGATAACTTCTCTAAAAAGTGCATCAACCAACCAAGCACTCAACTTGTATTTCCTTTGAAAACGAGGAGTACGGGACTAAAAGCTTGGCGAGGTCCCGACCCCTTACAAGTTGGCAAAATGCAAGCTAACGGGCAGTCATACATGGTAGTTACTGTGAATAGAGAAGTAGAAGACAGTATGGACCATTATATGATAAAGGTGAGGTGTCAAAACACGAAAGAAACAAGCAAAAATTACTGTACATAATTAGCAGTATAAACAACGGTGGTCAATAAGAACGGGAAAATGGAAACCTTGTAATAGTCCGGCAAAAGAACAATCGCCGCGGCCCAACAGTTTCCTGTCAACTAGAGCTGCCCGAGAGCCGGTCGCCGTCCTGCTCGTACCCCTCCGCCTTCCGCACCCTTACCTGAACCGCTGAAGTGGCTCAAATGAAGCTCTTACCAATCAACCATGCGTACTTGTAACTTCAACCAAGGATAAAAAAGCAGCGCACTCGAGCTGCATGAAACCAATTACGTATTCTTTGCCATCGTGTGGCACTGCTCAGGTATTTTTAAATTCCATTTAATTAGTTAATTAGCGAAGATAAATGATGCGAAATTCTTTGTATTCACTTGACCTGCGTTTTCTTAAGTTGCACAGGTGGTTGCGAAACAACCGATCCGGCTTTTTTTAAAAACCGTTCTCTTACGTGTTCCAATCGGAGCGAAAGCTCTACTCTTCGCACCACAACTCCCAAGGTCAAGTTTGGTGCGCGTTTGACCCTGAGCCAACGGAGCGGAGATGTGGCAAGTGACGTCATGCCACGTGACTCGCTGTGGAGAGGCGCCACAGCTGCGCTCGCTCAGAGCTTCGCGGCTGCTGTACCACGTGACTAGCGGGGCATATAACAGCTGCTTCGCTGGCGCTCGGTCGCTCAGCGGGGGGTCATGATTCTCGCTTCGGCGAGCGCGGCTTCGGTCGCTTACAGGGTTGCCAGGTCCTAAATTTTAAAAGGAGCCACAAAAAGCTGAAAAGTAGCCAAAAAAGTAGCCAACCAGCAGCCGAAGTGTCGAAAGTAGCCAAAAATAGCGCCAAGGTTGCAGAAAAGCGTCACCAGAAGCATAAAGGGCGCAAGAAATATATAATTCTTGCAGGACGCAGGGTAATTGTGAATGCGAATAACTCTAAATTACAAAAGCATAGCAAATCAAATGAAAGGAAATACATGAACACCAAGGGACAGAAGCACGGCAACGCGCGAGGAATTTCTGAAGGGAAAGACAGTGTGGGAAAAGTATTCAGAAAAGTTTTTCTTCTTTTCAGAGGAGAAATAATTGGTCTTCCTAAGCCACAGCCATGGCAATTTTAATTCCCAAATATATGTATGTATGTGTGTGTGTGTGTGTGTGTGTGCGTGTGCGTGTGCGCGCGCGCGCGTGTGTGTGTGTGTGTGTGTGTGTGTGTGTGTGTGTGTGTGTGTGTGTGTGTGTGTGTGTGTGTGTGTGTGTGTGTGTGTGTGTGTGTGTGTGTGTGTGTACATGGCATGCCTGGCATTGATTTTTGCATGAAATTTCTTCACTGCTCCATAAACAAGGGTTTGATTTGATGTGCCTATTTCTTGTTTCGTTTCTCTCCTGTGATCTTTTTTCAGCTTTATATTGCAAAAATAGGCTGATCGCCACATGCCCTTCATATGTTCTAAAAAAGGCATAGAAAGCACAGCCTTGGTCAAATTTTTTCAAGTCACGTGGCTTCCTTTTCAGCCATATACTGGGGAACTCATGGCTCTCGGGATATATCGCTGGATGATACAAAGAGCCTTAGTCATCGCGTTTCAAAGCCGTTTGCTCTTCCCCGTTCCCCAGTAATCGGCTAAAAGGAAACCGTATTTGCCCTGAAAAATTTTAACCAAGACTGTAATTCTCAGCGTCATCCAATTGGATGTGGGGCTAGCATGTGTGGCCGATCAAGCGCTTTGAACCAGTATCCAACTGAGGAAACAAGGTATATCAGCTAAGTAGCAATTCACATCTTTATTTAGCTGAAGCGCATTGAGTGAATGGAGATGGGACATTTCATCTTGCTGGTTCTAAGGAAACCTACATAACAGCATTGCATAGCGGAGGCGGAATCTCGCCTGGGAGAACTCAGGAGCGAGAAGTATTTTAAGTCTGGGACATGATTACAGGCAAAATTTCAACAAAGAGACTGGCACCGCAGAATAATGGTGTTCACGTATGGCATTCTGACAAGCAAAGATGCATGGACCATTGGAAGAAAAAGAGGTCCATTACAGTCCTAACTTCGATTTCAAAAGTAGCCAAAAAGTAGCCAAGTAGCCAAGTTGAAATTTGTGTCGCCAAGCGGTCCTAAAAGTAGCCAATTTGGCGCAAAGTAGCCAAACCTGGCAACCCTGGTCGCTTATCTGTTTTTTCAGCAGCGTCCGCTCCGGCGGACGCAGTTGTTGCTGCGACGCGCGTCTTTTCTTTCCTTTTCCTCTTTCCTCTGATCTTTTAACTCTCCTCTATCTGCACGTGGCAGCGGTGGTGGCTTGGCTCGAGCCAGTAGGCAGGCCCGTGAAATTTCCTTTTCATCCTTCTCTCAGTCACAACAACAACAACAATGGTCGCTCAATCTCGCCTTAGACGAGGCGCGCACCGGGCCCACTCCGGTGCCGAACCATGCGTTACCATGCCTAAGCAGAGCTTTCGTTTGTATCAATAGGTTTAACGAGCGCTCAAGCTCTGCTAGTTTTTTTTTTTTCACAGCATTTTAAGAGGGCCCGCAAAATATTAAAAAAAAAACGTGTTGTGCTTTTTCGCTACCGTATTGTAGCGCTGCCAAACGCGTTCTGAATGAACAAAGCGTGCGCATTCACCATCTTTAAAAAAAGTCGATGTCGCTGACAGCATAGTTTTTAAAGTTCGGCACAACATTCTTCCTGAATATGCAAAGCGCGCGAAATTCTCTCTCATCCATAGGCTTGTGCGGCGGGGATATCTCTCGGCCTAGGAGAAAGCAGAAGCTGTTTATGATAGCGAGTTGCTATCAGGTGATAAGACAAGGTTTGACACGAGCTCTCGCTCTGGAATGAAACTGCATATGTTGGTAAAGATTGCCGAAAACTAAATATCAGGACGAGGACATGTTTGGGGACGGTGTAGGGCTGACTTGTGTCTCCGTTGTGCCTAGAAGATTTCTTTTATTGTTTGCTCAGTCTCATAAAAAAAATAGCGTTTGGGACCTATATAGAGGGTATTGTACCGCAAAAGAAAATTTAGTTGTATTGGATTCGCCAAACGCGACGAGTTCCTTTCTTATATTTTGAACTCAGCAGGAGAAATCCTCACTAATGCTGGAATCAGTATATTTTAGTTTGGGGCCATTTGAGAGGATCATTTGTTTTTTCTTAAAGGATGAAAACTTTACAATTACGGGACGCTGGCGTTCTGTGTTGTGACGCCCAAGACGGTGTGCACGTTCGATATATTTACTACCTAACGTCAAATCGAGTTGATTGGAGCAGTGGCGAATGATGACTTCTTCGGATTCGGCAAATGTCTCGGATGGTGTAGGATCAGAAAGGCCGTAAAAAATCAGATTGCATCTCCGTGAGCGGTTCTCGGCATAATCAAATCTTGCCTCCAGATGCCGCACTAGCTGAGTCGTCGTTTCTGCGTTCATTGCACACTTTCTACATCTCTTTTCAAAGTAGGTATATTCTGGTAGTGGCTCTCTAAATCGGCAATCTGCTGAATTAGATCATTAATGGTTTTCTCTGTAGTTATTAGCTTGTTTTTGATGTCTTGGACGTCACTGATTATTGTAGCCTGACCCGAGGACTACTTCTTCAATTCAGCAAGACCTGCCTCTGCAGTGGCAGGTCCCGGATTCGTTTCTATGTCCCCGGACAATAGCAGCAAGATGCGCATTGTTTCTAAACATTCAATAGCAACATCGACGACACTGTGGGCTCGGAAGCTGCACCAGGCAGTAATTACCAGTTTTCTTTGCAAATAAGGCGTATGGTTTACTGACCTGCATTATGAATAGAGGCGGATTAGTGGTCATCCGCCGCAGAAGGGAACGGGCGAACTTACGCCTTCTCGCATGTAAGCAGCTTTAAGTGTCTTTTCCGACTTTTTTATTGCAGTGGCGGCTCTTGCTAATTGCTTTGTACTACTGACGTATCTGCTTTCAACGGGTGTGGTCAATCAGTGTCAGCTAAGACCGAAAGATGTAACCGAGCAGTCTGCTGGATCGAAGGAGCGGCGGCACTTGTAATTTCATGCAGCAGGATTTCAGTTTGAGCTAGTTGATGAACAGACATCGTAAAACGAATACAATGGAGCAAGAAAACGAAGACCAGAACGCACAAAATACAGGATAAGCGCCATCCTTGTCCTGTCTTTTGCGTGTTTTGGTCCTCGTTTTCTAGCTTGCTCCATTGTATTCCTTTAAGATGTAATTCCTGCGTTGCCTATCTCCAAGTCAACCGGTGTTCGCTCCATGTCCGATCAAGATTACAGGCAAGCTTCTTAATGAAGTGATCAGTCTTGCTGCTCAGAAATAACCTTTTTTTTTCGACGAATCGTTAGCCTTGGTTAATAGTTCCTATGGTGCAGTGCTTTCAGCTTGGTCCTGCAGTATGGCAAGTGTTCTGCACGTTGGGCTACAGACAAAAACGCACAGTGAGAAACAACATTGTCCTTGCACACCAGGGAAGCTGGAGGGACTTCGGTACCTAAGATATTCACTAAAAGACTGAACAGTGGGCTTTTAGGACCCAGAAACTAGATCGAAACTTCCACTTCCTCTTAGCTGCAACACCGCATAGCGCCAGATTTGCTGCAGTCACGTGAGACGCCTTTAACTTCAAATGCAACGGCGGTCTCTCTCCTCGCAGGTGCTGCCCACCTGGCGGCGACTGCGTACTCGGTGACGTCGTCGCGGTCCCGCTGGGTGGACTTCTCGGTGCCCTACTTCCACTCTGGAGTCTCGTGCCTCGCGTACGCCGTCAAGCGCGACGTGCCACTCTCTGCCTTCCTCATCCCCTTCAGCGTGCCCCTCTGGCTCGCCATCTTCCTCAGCCTCAAGGTGGGTGGTCCCCAGTCGTCGCTCCGATGCGCAGTCCATGCATGCTTAGGTGCTCACCATGAAAGGTGAGCACCTTCAATGAGTAAGCGTTAAAACGATGCTTTTATCAAAAACATTCATTTTTTCGTTTCATTTCATTTATTGAACCCCCAAAGCCAAAGGCATTAAAGAGGGGAGTGGTTACAAAAGAAGAAAATACATAAACAGATGCAATGCATGATACAAAACAAGGTATTATCATACTCCTGTTATACAATGTTAGCTAGTGCAGAACGAAAATGCTGGTTATCACTTATGTCGACGATATCTGCGTGAAGGCGGTTCCATTCGCGTGATGTACGAGGCAAGAAAGACTGAAATGCAATTACTGTGTTACACGTTTCAATACCAACTTAGTGACGATGATCAATGCGGTTTGACACGTATCTGGGGGACGAAATGAGGAGGAGGAGGAGGAGGTAGAAGAGGAGAGGCAGGGAGGGTTAACCGGAGTAATAATCAGTTTGCTACCCTACACGGGGGGATAGGATTGAGGGGATAAAAAAAATGCGCTATTTAGTATTACTAATAATCGTACACATAACGGGCTGTGTTCTTCCTCAGTATTTTTGATTCTGGATGACATCCCGTACGCGTTAAAGCAGCGGCCCCTCAATGCCTCGCGTACTATTTATTCTACAACTATTAGAAATTCAAACAATGAGCGTCTATGGCAGTTATGAAAATTTTCGGCGCTTTCGGGTGGTGACAAAAGCAGTTATTGAAACATGTACGGCTATAATTGCATTTTTCCAGCGACTTCAAATAGAACAAAATTTTTCATTCTTAAGAGTTAGGTTGTCGGGACAAAATTGTCACGACGCATTTTCAAAACGCAGCCTACACAGACAAAATAAGTGTTTGGGATCGTTAGAGGACTGACAGAAGAGTAACAGAAGCGTCCCTCCGTAACTACAGTCATGCGTGTAGTATTCACTTCCTTTTGCAGCTCATTCCCATGCCCCACTCCTATTGAAACCTTTTTGCTTCTCGCACGTAAAACCATCTTCCATCGTTCAATTACTCATATATCTCACAGAAATCAATTCATTATTTAAGAGTTATGTCCTCCACTTTCGATTGCATTCCTTATAACATGTTTGAGAACTAGGGCGTCCCTGTCTAAGCCTTGGCCTATCCCCTACAGCGTGTATATGCGCTGTTTCCCATTAGATGTCCTACAGCGAGCAGTGGCCACGTCAGACGGTTGCCGCTCGTGCAGGTGACAGCGCTGGCTGCCGCGCTGTACGAATGGTTCTCGCCGTTCGGCCTGAATCCGTGGGGCCGCCAGCGGACCAAGAACTTCAGCCTGGCGTCAGCGCTGTGGGTGATGTGGTCCCTGCTCTTCTCGCACCTGGTCGCCTTCAAGGCGCCAAAGTCGTGGCCCAACAAGGTGCTCATCAACCTGTGGGGCTGCTTCTCCGTCATCTTCCTCGCATCGTACACGGCCAACATCGCGGCGCACTTCGCCGGCCTCTTCTTCCAGATGCAAGTGCACGACTTTCACGACACCAGCGTGAGTGCCCGCTCACACCTCTGGCTCTCTAACGATGTTACATGGGTGTGTGGGGCTACAGAAGAGTTTCCAGTCGGAACAGTTCAAGCAGTTCTATTGCGGGCATGCATTTAGGGTTTCACTCCGTGTAGGGATGATGATGAAAAGCCTTTATTTAATAAAAGAGGTGAAGCTCTCTTAAAGAGCCCCGCAATGGGTGGAGTCCCTATTCCGGGACCCCATTGGTCGAAGCCGCCAGCTTAGCCCTCTTGACCAAAGCCTTTTGGGCGTGAAGGTCCGAGCAGCCAAGCAGGGCCGCCTCCCATTCCTCACTGGTAGGGTTGGGGTGGGGGGAGAGAGCTGAGTGGCGCTGGCAAGCCCAAACCATGTGGTAGGTGTCAGCCACCTCGCCACAGTGTTTGCACCTGCCAGTGAAGGCGGGATCGAAGTGTTTTAATACTGCCGAGCACAGCATTGTATTAGTGAATAGTCTAAGTAGAACGCGTTCGTTTGCTTTCCCCAGTCCCTTTGCAGGGGCTGGGTACACGCGGTGACTATCCTTATAATAAGCTGTTATATCTTTGAACGAGAGTAAAGAGCCACCTTCAGGTTTCAGGAGCTCAGGAGCCAATGGGAACGCCCGGTGAATGAGTGCTCGGGCCGACGCGTCTGCAGCTTCGTTTCCTGCTAGGCCCTGATGGCCCGGAGTCCAAACTATGCAGCGGGGAGTAGGATCGGTGTCTCGGCTGCAGTTCCTTAGTATCCGTTCAGCTAGTGGAGTTATCCAGCCAGCCTCGTAATTTCTACACGCCGAACGCGAGTCTGTTATGATGTGTTTTGATTTGGTATCAGAAGCAGCTAGGTCGATAGCAACTTCTTCAGCTTGTGTTGTGCCTGGGGCTCGAAAGGAGAGCCCATCCACCTGTATTTCTTGATGTATGACCGCGGCCGTGTACCACCCCCCGTGGGTCGGCCCGCCTACATCTACGTAGTAGACACCTTACTTGTTGCCATAGTTTCGCGCAAATTCTTCCGCCCTAGCCTGGCGACGACCACTATGATCTTCCTTATCCATCTTAGTGGGGAAGGTCGAACTCTGACGGCGCGTCTCCAGAGTTCGGACACTCGGACCCGCTCCTGAATGTGGAAATCGTGTTGGATGTGAAGCCGGGCTAGCAAGTCCCGGCCGCGTGTTCGCCAAATGCAGCCGGTACAGCCAGCGATGACAGCGCCGCCCACCGGCAGGTAGCAGCCACCATTAAGGCTGGTTATAAATATTCATTCAGAACGACAGCTTCACATCGCCACTATTGCGCAGTGGATTAGAGGCACGTGTTGCGTATGGAAGGTCGCCCGTTCGAATCCGCTCTCTGTACTGTAATTTTAGTGTTATTTTTTATTTCATTCTTCATTTCATTTTTTACTTCTTTCCCCTTTTAGGTCGCAAATCGTGATGCTTAGTGGCATATAACGCCGTTTAAGATTAAAAAAAAAGATTTTCTGCATACTTTAACACAGATTATTCAGAGCGCTGGAATATCAGTTTGGAATTTAAACTAAATATTACGTGGTTAATAACAATAGGTTGGTATACACTTTTAAGCATTATTTGGGATTTATTATCCCCTTTAGGTAAGCCGTTGTGACAATCTTCAGTCACCGTGATTTGTGAGATGGGCTTCCTTGAGCTCCTGAAAGGTGTTCACCACTTCCAATGCAAGAAGTCTGGCTTTGGAGGTGGAGACAGAAAGGTCAAGTGCCCTCTTCATCATTTTACGGAGTATTACCTCAACTTTGTCTTCGTCGTGCTTCCGCAAGTGTAGATAAGGGACCGAATAGAGAATTCGGCTGATTACGAAAGCATGGGCCAGCCGAACTGCATCCCTGGGCAGCCTATACCGTGAATTGCCTGGTTAAGCTCCCTTCCTTTCCTTTCTTCCTCCGTCAATGCAAATGGTTTGGTTTGGTTTGGTTGATTGGGGTTTAACGTCCGAAAGCGACTAAAGCTATGAGAGACGCCGTAGTGAAGGGCTGCGGAAATTTCGACCACCTGGGGTTCTTTAACGTGCACTGACATCGCACAGCACACGGGCCTCTAGAATTTCGCCTTCAAGAAATTCAGCCGCCGCGGCCGGGATCGAACCCGCGTCTTTCGGGTCAGCAGCCGAGCGCCGTAGCCACTGAGCCACCGCGGCGGGGCTGAATGCAAATGCGTCAGGCAGCAGAAGACTTATGTGACTGAAAAAATTAGGTTGCACTAATGCTACTGTTTTGTTTCCCCGCCATCAAGTCCACGTCTAATGAGATGTTTTAATGCTAAGTCAGGTGGAGGACAACTAACAGCCGAAATTCCTCACCATCCCAACGGCTGGAGCAGTCGGGAGAATAGTAGCAGAGGAAATAGGGCGACCCAAGCGTGACGAGCCCTCTGCTAAAGCCCAGTAATATTCGGCTTGTACACGCGTGCTAAAACTAAAGCACGGAATGTCGTCAGTGAGTGCATAGTCCTGGTTGTTTTTCGCAGTTCTGGCTTGGGCGTACAGTTTGCACCCCAGCTGGAATCATGAAAGGAAAGACTCAGTCTCAGAGTCAATGAAGAGCAGTTTTTGACCATGGTAGAACCAATCAATCAATCAATCAATCAATCAATCAATCAATCAATCAATCAGCCAGTTGGTCGGTCCAGTCAATCATTCAATGAATGAATGAATGAATGAATCAATCAATCAATCAATCAATCAGTTAGTCACTCAATCAAGTGATCAGTCAATCAATGAAAAGCGTTAATTTGTACATAGAAACTATACAATCAAAAAACAGGAGTTATCATAGTTCATGACTGGACCAAAACCGCCAGTTAGTGCGTGCGTGAAAAGAAAAATAGTGCAACCGCTGTTAGAATACAAAAAGAGCTAATTAATGCTATGAATTATATTGACAAAAGCTCGAATTTATACATAAAAAAGAGAACGGGAATGAGGGGCTCGTTATAAATATGAAAGAAGCCAACAACCGTTCGATGACGTTCTACGTCACACCTGCGGTAACTCAGGACGTTCTACGCCCGCCGCTTATGAACGTGGGTGGCGCTGATCAACACTTTCAAGGTTAGGTTACTTATAAACATAAATACCCCCGAAAGTAGAAGATTTGACAGCCGTCGCCGTAGCTCAGAGGTAGAGCACCGGACGCGTAATTCGGAGGTCGTGGTTCGGATCCCACCGGCGGCATATGGTTGTTTTTTCTTCTGCTTTTCTAATCAATTAGCTTTAAGCGATACCATATTCAGTAATATTCTAAATTGATCAACACCACAAAATAAATAAATTAAAAATCCCCTGTGCCCCTTGGTTTCTGTGGCTGTTGGCTTCTTTCATACATAAAAAAGAGTAATTCATGTTTGAACGAAGTTTTCCAATGTCAGGTGTTGTGGATAATGCTGATATAAAAAGCAAACGCTTAAAAGTAAAATAAAGCGTTCAGTCAATTAAGTCAGCAGTTGTGTAAAAGAGAGAAAATAATATAGGCACAGGATGTGTAAGATTTAAATTGGTAGTAGCGGACATCTTTCAAGCTTTAGCTCGCGAGGAGCTGTGCGGGTTCGGGTAAGAGCGCCTCGGAGAAGATGAGCGCGGCTGATGCGGCGCACGGGCTGAAATTCGCTGTTCCGCGCGGAAGTCGTCAATGGCAGGAGGCCGGTGGCCAAACCGGGGTCTGGGCGAATCGGCTCGAAAGCCCTCCAGACCGAGGCGTCGATAAGAGCAATTGCGGTAGAGATGGCCTGGTTCTCCGCAGTGAAAGCAGAGTGGCCGGTTGTCAGGTGTGCGCCAGACATCAGCCTTCCGCAAGTGCGCTCGGTGATCGTCGAAAGACGGCACTGGTGGCACTCAGGACAGCGGCACAGGAGGCATTACCGGAAACGGCGGTGGCGAAGCGGCAGCCGGGCGCCTCGCAACTTCGGCATAGGTGGGGCGGCTGTAGTCTCCCGTCAGAGGTGGTGTTTCGACGGTAGGACCCCTGGACGCCTGTTGCACCTCCTCGCTAACAAGAGCGGAAATTGAACCAAACGCAGACTGCGAAGGGCTGCACAATTTGAGGACCTCTTCACGCACGATGCCGCGAATAAGTTCGCACAAATCGTCAGGGTGGCTCCCGGCGGTGGCAAACGATTCGGTGACTGCAGCAGCAGGCACGGGCCGGTTGTAAGTCGCAGAACGTTGTTGAAGAACCTTTTCCATCGTCGTAGCCTCGGCAAAGAATGCAGCGACGGTCGATGGTGGGCTGCGCACGAGGCCTGCGAAGAGCTGTTCATTGACGCCACGCATCAAATGCCTGAGTTTCTTTTCTTCGGTCATGGCCGGATCAGCTCTCCTAGAGAGGCGCGTCATGTCCTCGACGTACATCTGAACACTTTCGATCGGCAGCTGGATGCGGGATTGTAGTGCACGCTCAGCTCGTTCGCGACGATGTACATTGGTGTAGGCCTCCAGCACCCGACGACGGAACTCATGCCACGAGATTAAAACGTCCTCTCGGTTTGCAAACCAGGTGCGAGCACCATCCTCGAGGCTGAAGTAAACGTTCCGGAGTTCGGCTGCGTCGTCCCATTGGTTAAACGCAGCTACGCGTTCAAAGTGAAGGAGCCAGTCCTCCACATCCCCAGAAAGTTCTCCGCGGAAAGTCTTGGGAATCTGCGGAGTCTGCAAGGTGTAGTGGGATGGCGCGGCAGCGGCGGTTGGCAGACGAGAAGGAGCGGCTGTCGCCATGGCGCCGCTCTCTAATGGTCCAACCTCCGCAGGCAGTCCCTGGATCCTCCGACTGAAGCGATGTACCGGGGTGTCAAGCGGTACAGGGCTGGCGCGACGGCTGCCTGGAGGGGTCTCTTGCCTGGGCTAACGGGTACCCCGCCTCTCCACCAGACTGTAGCGTACTTTTTGACTAAGGGAGGCTGTAATACCAGGAACGAGGACAGACAAGGCCAGGCAAGCTGGTGTAGCAAAGACGACAGATTCCTCACGGTGCGAACCCTACTTCGTCGTCGTCAGCTATGCGCCACCTGGCAATAGGTGGCATTATGTACTTGCTAGTCCTTCTTTGAACATGTGTAAGGATGAAGACTGTTTAATGATTGCTGGTGGACTGTTGCACAGTGACAGAGACGAAAAAACGGTGGTGGGCCTGCCATTATTTACGTGCACACCTTGTAGCAGAAAATTGCATTTGACAAAACTTACGTTCGGAATATTAAGAGTACCTCTTTTGAATTCGACTGGCTGAATTAGGTTATAGCCGGATTTGTAAATGAGGATTATGGGATGATTGCTAACTATACGAATAATTGGTAAAATTTGATGATCATGTAGAAGCATCAAGGCATCGCATCGACATGAACTTAAGGTTGTAATGCGAATGGCGTGATTTTGGATATGCTGCAGGTGTAATGGGTGTGTGTGGTAGGTTTTCTCCATGACGTAATAGAGTGCATGAAGCGACCCCGCACAAATACGTAATAAACGAAAATCAGTATCGATTTAGCGAAAAAGTGCGCGTTCGAAAGAGCCTTCTTATTCGGTAAGAGTATTTTAATTTGATATGCGAGATACGATCTGTAAACTTTAAATCTGAATTAAGGATGAGACACAAGAAATATACACATGTTAGTTGCAGGAGTAGTATACTGACCTAAAGCATTGACTAGAGTATGTGAAGGAGTCTTGGGATGCGAGAAAAACACTATCAGATTTATTTTTTGCATGCTTAATTTCCAATCAGTTGCGACGACCTCAGCATGGGATATTGTTTCAGTCGTCCCTAAGGTTTTCAGCTGTACAATGAATTTATTTGCCAGACCATAGCATGCTAGTGTTGTGAGCATACAGAAATAGAACGGAATTATTAAAGGGGCTGCGAAACACTGCTTGGGGGGATACCGGCTATACTTCAGGTGGGTTCTTTATGTCAGAGAGATGCTGACTTAAAAATAATTACAGGAATCGATGCACAGGAACGGGAGTTATTCAGTGAAGAAATTTCAAAATACAAGCAAACAAACCGCTGCCCTCAACTCGATTTTTGCGGGGCTTCCCACTCCTATTTCGCTCTCCCAATGACGCCACCTGGCGCAACCAATCAAAACAGCCAGCCAGAGCACGTCGCGGAAGTTTGTACTCCATGGTTGCCTGCTCTCTGTAACTCGTTCTTGCTGAGACTGGCAGCCTTCCTCCATGCTGGCAGCGTTGTTTCCATGCCAGAGCGCCCCTGGTGGTGTATTTTTGTTTTACTTGCTTTGCATGGCTTTTATCTAAGACAAGCAAGTTGTTTTTGTTGATCTAATATAAAACGCAGACAGGTGACAAAATGTGTCTCTATTTATTCACACATTTTGCAGTATATTTACTGTTTGTCCGGTCATCCAGCTCGCGCCAGGTGATGTCATATCCGCTGCTAAAAACCCGCCACTGTGTGGCGACACCATCAGAGCCATGAAGTTGTTTTTGGGAGGACATTAAAATATTAAAAAACGGAATGTACGCGGTATTACCGACGCTAATAGCACCATTATAACTCACTGTATGCAATCAACAGGCAAAACAGTTAACTAAGATTGTGTTTCTGGGCCCCTTTAAGACAGGTAGGCCATTGATATAGATTAAAAATACAAGCGGCCTAAGTTTTCAACCTTGCTGTACCGCTTACTTAATAAATCTAAAATTGGAGGATATACCCTAAATACAAACTGTTTGTTGCCTGCCGAATTCGAAATTTTTAAGCATGAAATGCTTTTAGCTCCCGTTGTCGGCAGTGTGGTGACGTCACGCCGAGACCGAGCGCCAACATCCGGGCACTGAAATCCACTCATCCGGGCACTGAAATCCACTCATCCGGGCACTGAATTCCAGTCATCCGGGCACTGAAATCCAGTCACCCGGGCACTGAATTCCAGTCATCCGGGCACTGAATTCCAGTCATCCGGGCACTAAATTCCAGTCATCCGGGCTCTGAAACGAGAACATCCGGGCACCGTACGAGACTTAGCGAGATTTAACGAGACTCTCTAAGCCCTCCTACGCGACCGGCATGCAAGCGCCGGTTGGTGTCCAAACGAGACAAAAAATAACTGCTGCCAGTGCCTTCTCAATGTTTATCAAGATATCAGTGGAGCTGTGGGTTTGATAATGCACGGAATTATAATTTCCGATTTCTAATAACTCGTGCAAAAAGCACATAAATGCCATGTTGAACTTCGTTGTCGTACGTGATCCGGGGGAGAAGCGCTGCGTTCAAAGGGCAAGGCATCGCGCCGAACGGGTGGTGGCGTTCCTCCCTTCCTTTACGGCGCGGTTCGGGTGTCCACCGAGATGGCAGAGAATTACTGCGCCATTTCCTTTCCTCAAAAAACCTTGCGTTCAAATGGCAAGGCATCGCGCTGAACGGGTGGTGGCGTTCCTCCCTTCCTGTACGGTGCGGTTCGGGTGTCCACCGAGATGACATTAGGCCCGTAAACATTTCATGCTTACTCTACTCTCGTTTACGGGAGAGGCAGAGATTTTTTATTTTTTATAAAGCGTTACCCACGATGTCTATGTCTCCAAGCTTGGGAAATAAAAATAGGTGGCTAATATGGTCAAATGAATTAGTTCGATTAATATTAGTACACATCAAGCATAGTGACCTTGATAAATTATGGTTTTAATTTCGTTAGTGAATGCTACTGAAGCTAAATTACTTGAGTTACCGGCTGGAAAACCAAAGTAGGGTTTAGACGAGATATGAGATTTTGTTAAGGATTTGTTTAAGCGACTTTCAATACATCTTTTGACAACCTTGCTGAAAAAGGATAAAATGGCAGTTGGGCGTTACAAAAGTGGAACAGGTCGGAACCCTTTTATAAACTGGTGTAACTTTAGTCGTTTTCAGCTTAGACGAAAACTTACCGGTCTCAAAAATTTTGTTCATCACGTGACAAAGAGGTTCAGCCATCAGGCAAGCGATTCATTTCACATTAGGTCAGTGACTGTTATCTATTTGTTTTCCAGCCCAGCACTATAACCACTGAGCCACCGAGCCGCCGCGGTGGCTCAGTAGCTATGGTGCTCGACGGCTGACACCAAAGACACGGGTTCGATCCCGGCCGGGGCGGTCGCATTTCGATGGAAGCGATGCTACAGGCCCAAGTACTGTGCAATGTCCGTGCACGTTAAAGAACCCCAGGTGGTGGAAATTATCTGGAGCCCTTCACTACGGCGTCCCTCATAGCCTGAGTCGCTTTGGGACGTTAAACCCCAATAAACATAAACGAAAGCACTATGCTAACGCCGCAGCCGGAGGCACCTCGTGTTAAACTGCAACACATTCTCGCGCTGTGCATTCCGCGTCGTCTTTATCAATATCCATCCGCGGCGTGAACAGATCAGTTCAGCTTAAAGGGCAACTGCAGCACTTTTTTGAGAATTTCGCGACATTCAAGGATACAGATCTTTATAGGCTGCAGGTAAAGCATGCCAAGTGGTTTTTCACTAGCATTTAAAATAATGACGTAATCGACGATTGAATTTTGCGCTTCTCCTCAATGCACCGGAGAAGTGCAGGGAAACTCAGCGTGACGTCATGGAAGGTATGATTTCAAATTACCGCTGTCGTCAGCCACACCCTGCCCTGACGCGTTAGACGCTGCCAAACAACTCTCGGCAGGGTTCGCCTTCGGTGGCGTTGGTTTTTTTCCTTCAAAGCACGCGTTTGTGCGGTGGAGATGTACCCATACCTTCGATGACGTCATCATGCGCCCCCCACTTGGCGTTGTGCGCTGCGGAGAAGCTGGAATGGCGTCCGGATTTTAATCGGCGATTACTTCACTATTTCAAGTGCTAGCCCAAAAAGACTTCGCATGCTTTACCTGCAGGTTTCACACATTCGACCCTCTTAAGCTCGTTGATTTCTAAAACCTATGCAGTTTCCCTTTAACCTAAGTCTATTGTCGCCAGACGTTCTGACGACCCAGCAAAGCAAAACCATAAACCAACCAGGTTAAACACACGTTTTTGCACGTATACTCGTTTTAACCACGTTGAAATCCTACCACTTTATTTTCTTTTGGTACGCGCTCATGCAGACACGCGCATGCGTGCATGTTTTCAACGGGTGAAGCGTGTTGCGAGCTCATGGCCATCAATGTTTCATTTGCAGTGGAAAGGCGCATATGCTTTGAGCTGTGCTAAAAAAATAGCTTCGAACTTCCATATCCATGCACCGTCACTTATCATTTCGCTCATTGACGGGAAAAATTTTCCAGCGTGGGTCACTGTACATTCAGCAGGGGAGGTGCCGGCACGCAAGGCGGGATTTTAGCTCTTCATTCGAGAGATGCGGCGTGCAGCTAAATTGGTACTAACGGTAAACGCCCTTGCGTGAGGAAAACATTCAACCCGCTTGTGCGTGTTCGTCAAGAATATGCGTGCATTCCGGAAAGTGCCCTGATTCTTTAAATCTACTTAAAACTCCGAGGAAGCAAGTCACGAACTTTGAAATCGCAATGACCACAGGAGAGCTAATCAAGAGTCGTATCTGGTTATACCTACTATACGTAGTTAGTCAACAAAGATGCGATAATCGAGAAAACAGTGCGCCGTTTAATGAGCAATGCGCCTGCAATTTTCACTCAGACGTGGTGTTGAATAAATTATGTCAGAGCACGAGTGCTGCTCGAACACTTTTGAGGATTCCTCGCAGCTCACGCATACACTTCACGACAACACACATACCGCCAAATGCCACAAGCTCCCTTCGTCTCCACCGATGTATGTATATACGCGGCAGCGCAACCAGCAGTTTGTTCTGCAGTTTGCTGCTGCTGCTGCTGATAGCTTCGTGTAGTTTCTTTTGCACCCACGGAGCCTATTTATACCTTGCCCATGCGTTGCAATGTGACGCCGCAGCGCGCAGTACAGCAGAACGCCCCCATTGAAACAGCGGAGGGCTGGGCAGCCTAAACTTCCACCTTGCCGTCGTGACTAACATGTTCACTTCCGGTTTTCGGGTTCCTGCCACATTTGGAGGTTTTTGGACGTGTCACCTCTGATTGGCCAGTGAGCTCCATTGCAAATGTGTGAATAAAATGACATAACTGATCTCATTTTTCGAAGACGGCTGGAATATTCAGGGTTTCGCAACCCTATTCTCTCAGCAACGCAGCCGCCTTTCCGCGCAGAAATAACGTCCTTAATTGATTGATTGATTGATTGATTGATTGATTGATTGATTGATTGATTGATTGATTGATTGATTGATTAAAACATCTTTATTTGTTCAATATTCTCAGAACGAGAATAATCTATGCGTTTTGTTTAGTTTCTTATTTCACTTTAGTGTCTCTGCAAAGCCAGAGCTACCTCGCTTGCCCAAAATATATACTTCAGGTCTTGTTGACGATTTATTCCAGCCAAAATTGTTGCCTCTCGGTGCTGCTCCAAAATAAATCAGCGGAGTTGTATCGCGCACTGCTGACCGTCATTGCTGCTCCTCATTCATGCTTTGTTAGTGCGCCTAGACCACGAGTATTCGTGTTTTTTGCTTGTCTAGAAACCATGATGTGACTGCGTATTCTGAAGTGAGGTGGAAAACGTGGCCACTGGCTCCGAACTGGCAACATACATACGTCAATGCGCAATGCAATGCCTTCAAATAGTAGGGTCCGCGAAAAAAAAACAACAAGGAATTCGACAAAAGTTCAAAATTTACTTGGTATTCTTGTTTGCTCTCTCGCCATACGGCGAGAGCGAACAAGGATACCGCGGTGGCGCGCTCGAGTAAACGCTTCTGTGAATCTTATTTTGCGGGTGTAACCTTTGATTTTTTCACACTTGAGCACACGTCAGTTGCCCATCATTTGCAAAATCCAGACAAGCGTCCTCCATATTCCTGTTCGTCTGTAAATATAACGCTTGTGTTCAGTTCCCTTATTGCGCATATGCATTTCCTTCCACGCCATTTGTAACACTGTCTCTCCTCCAATTCCGTCGGACATTGAATCCTTAATTTTTTTTTCCACACCAGTCACCATCCTCATGGTGTTCCTGGCTGGTGTGAGCCCAACATGGCGACCACCTATCACTAATTCGACAAGCGACGTATTTGTTCACCGCTTAATATTCCTCTATCAATTCAGCCTTCTTCTAAGAGGCAGATTTACGGGGCGGGGGTGTTCCAGAACATTTACATAGAATGAAATGTGCTGATCCCTATAATTTCCATTGAGGAACCCCCCCAAACCGCTAACCTGAAGGGCGGGTCATAAACCGTCCCCTGTTCTCCCTTTCGTGTGCGTGCAGCTGCTGAGTCAGCGCACGGGCACGGCCCGCGGCACGGCCGCCGAGGGCTACGTGTTCGCCGAGAACAAGCGTCTGTGGGAGCACATCCAGCGGTTCGGCGTCGCCACGCTGGAGGAGGGCCTCGAGTCCCTGCGCACGGGTGCCCTGGACGTGCTAATCGGCGACACGGCGGTGCTCAACTACTACCGCGCCAACGAGCCCAGCTGCCGGCTGCGGCTGCTGGGCGACTCCATCTTCGACGACGCGTACGCTGTGGGCATGACCCGCGGTTTTCCTCTCGCCCAAGGGATCTCCGAGCTGGTGCTGCGCTACAACGCGCTCGGCTACCTCGACCAGCTGCACAGCAAGTGGTACGGCCGCGCACCCTGTCTACAGGTGGGCGGGAGGCACACCTCTTGTCCTGTTTCCCCCTCTTTTTTGTGTACCTACTCCCAGCACTCAAAGTCGCGTTAGTGTAAAACACAATGTCATTCAAGTGGGACCCGTGGGTGGTACCAATGGTACACTGATTGTGGACCACCTAATTGGCAGAGAATGTTCGGAGTGGTATCAAACGATTCAGTGCGTTACGAAGCATACGATTACTAGTCGAATTAAAACTGTACAGCAAGAGGTACGGCCGCGCACCCTGTCTACAGGTGGGCAGGAGGCACACCTCTTGTCCTGTTTCCCTCTCTTGTGCATCTACTCCCAACACTCAAGGTCGCGTTAGTATGTTGTTGTTCTTGTTGTTGTTGTTGATGCGACTGAGAGAAGGATGAAAAGGAAAGTGCACGGGCCTGCCGACTGGCTCGAGCCGTGCCACCACCGCTGCCACGTGCAGATAGAGGAGAGTTAAGAGAGTGAAAGAAGAGGCGCGCGTCGCAACAACCGCGTTCGCCGAAACGAAGACGCTGGCTGAAACAACAGATGCCCCCACGCGTTAGTATGAAACACAAGGTCTATAAACACGAAGTCTATGGAATACAAGGTCTATGGAACACAAGTGGGACAAGTGGGTGGTATCATTGGTACACATATTGTCGACCATCTAATTGGCGTAGAATGTTCGGAGTGGTATCAAACGATCCAGCGCGTTATGGAGCTTACGATTACTAGTCGAATCAAAGCGTAGTGCATCATAGGGATTTGCACCGGTGACCTTTGGTTCCCCAAACTGCGACTTCTTGAAACTTAAAACGTCAATTATGACCAAACTAATTGACGTATGACCTTCGAAGTGGTGTCAAACGATTTGTTTTCTCGCGCTGTATAGTTCGCATTTAAAAAGTCGATATCCGGAAATAACGAAAAATTTGTACCGGATATAGCGAAGATGGCTAATGACCCAATATCGTTCAAAATAGCGAACGCTCGATACTTCTACCCCGCCTCAGCATTTTGCTGTCTTTTTTTTGTGCATATGGGACTGCTGTCAAATGTTTAGGAGAATCCCCTCGGTGGAGTAGATTTGTAATAAGGAAGTATTACTCATTTACATCCACCCAAGTGCTGCCACGCGGCTACATATGAAAGGTATAGAGCTTTCTCAGAAACTTCGTAGTTAAACGAAAAATTCGGCCTGCTCCGGGGTTCTGCGCTGTTGCATCACAAACGTAAGTTTTCCGTAGGGTTTCTGTCAGCTTTCCGTGCAAGATGTCATGTGATAAAGGTACGTATTTTCACAGTTTGGGGTCCGTATATTCCCGATCTACTCAAAATGTTGCGTATAATATCCATATAAGCCGCACAGAAAACCTATAAAATTATAGTAGTAATAGTAGTACAAGACCTTTATTCGGCCATAATTTACAGGCCGAGCATGTCGACCGCCTGGGCGACCAGAAGTCTCTGTTCTTCCTCCCCTTCAGCGCCAAGCCAGTCGAGCCAGGTGGTGATGGATAAAGAACGTGGGGGGTAGGAACCCGACTGCTGAGCAGCCGGGCAATAGAAGAGGCAATGGGCCAGGTCCCCATAGATACAGGGGCAGTTGGGACAGGAAGGGTCCGATCGATAGCGATAAAGAGGCGAGACGGGGTGATAACTTCATTCATTTGGATGTGCTGAAGAAGGTGAGCCTCCGGCACCGTAAGTGATGGATAAGGGGAGGGTAAAGGCGTTTGTCTAGGCGGAGCTCGAGGTAAACCTCTTTTATGGTGCGGCGAAGGGTGAGTCTCCCACCGTCCTCCGAGGGCTTGGGCCAGGGGATCAACGGTGCCCGGAAAAGTGTGTCGCGGGCGAGCTGATGGGCCAGCTCATTGCCGTCAATCCCTGAATGCCCAGGGACCCAGCGGAAGAAAACGATGGAAGGCTGCAATGCGGGGACCGCTCGTTCGACCTCCTGTTGGAGAGAAGGGGTTAGGGTGCGTGTCTGTATGTGGTGTATAGAGGCTTGTGAGTCTGAATAGACTGTGTACTCTTGAAGAGAGGGAAGGAGAGCAAATGACTGGAGGGCATGCGTAATGGCGAGGACCTCGAGGGACAATGCATCCGGAGGGTGTAGATACGGCCCGCTGGTGTGGGTTTCAGAAGCGGGGAGGTGGGGGTGGTACAGGGCGTAGCCGCAGGAACCTCGAGGAGCCACGAAGGAGGCATCCGTGTAGGCTACACCCTGGATATTAAAGAGAGGGGAATGGTGCTGCGCGGCCGCATGACGACGGCCGGCGTGCAGGACGGGGGAAATGTTGGTCGGGAGGGGGAGGATACGAAGATTGGGAGCCGGGGTTGGAATAGGAGAGGTAAACGGGGCGATGAGAATGGGCGAGATACCCGCTTGAGTCAGTAACCACTGACCCTGACGGGTAAGGGAAAGCCGGGCAATCTGCGAGTCACGATGGAGAGAGAGCAGAGAACGGAGAGGATGAAAGAGGCCTGTTGCAAAGATCTTTGCAGTAGAGGTAGTGATAGGGAGTTTGAGAGCTGCCTTGTAGAGGCCCACAAGGGCAGTCTCGAGAGCGTTAAGTTGAGTCTGAATGAAGGAAATGTAGAGTGCAAAGTAGAAAATTATATATTGCAGTCATAGGGAACCTGCCGCTGGAGTAGTTTTACCATCAAGAGTACAAACAATTCACTGGCCGTTACCTGCAGCCATACGGCTATAAAGGGAAACTAAGCTGCTTTCATGGAAAGTTCTTAGTTGAAGATAAATCAGTACTACTGAGAGGTGAGGCGAGGTATACACGCAGCCATATTGCTATGCTCAGGTGGCTGCTAATGAGTAGGCAAAATACTCCCTTGATTGAAGCCAACTCCACTTAGGTGTATTCTCTAATACACAGCAGACAGACTTGTTTGCTCTGCTCTTTTGAACAAGGAAAGCATCTGCTGTTTAGCGGTACTCCTGAGCCGTAAAATGCTTACAAAACAGCAACATGAGGAGAACCCAGCTTGGGTAGCATGAAGTATCATGAGCACCAACTGTTGCACAGATGTCTGCAGCATTTGAAGTTCTAGAGCTGTCCCACGGAAGCGACTGACATGATTCGCGCAATAATGACGGCAACGCGAAAACATGCTGTTTCACGGTTTGCGAACGCTATCAAGTGCAGCGCATTTTCAGTGCGCTGGCACTTATAGTGGCTGTTCCCCGCATTTAGCCGTTGTGTGCTTATTTGTCTGAAGCTTGCTTCTAGCAGGTTGCCCACCGTAGCCGGCAGGTGGCAGGCCGCCCATCGTGATTACCCCCATCGAGACAATGGGGTAATCTCCCCAAGTGTGGCGGCAACACAGGACAGCACAATCGGACAACCACATCGGCAGGGATAGACGAAATTCCAATTAAGCTGATTAATGAACTTGGCCCAAGAAGCAAGGACGCGCTGATAAAAGCATTGGAGACAGTCATAACAAATCAGCAAATCCCGCACAGCTGGAGACAGCGTAAAATGAATTTGATTTATAAAGAGAAAGGAGATAAGATGAACATCAAATCCTACCGTCCGATTACGATAACGTCTGTTATGTACAGGCTGGCCATGCAGGCGGTGAAATTAAAAATGCAGGCATGGGTAGAAGGTAATCGGATACTCGGAGGACTTCAGAATGGGTTCAGAAGGGGTAGGCGTTTAGATGATAGCCTGTTCGTGCTTACCCAATGCATAGAAATAGCTAAGGCGGAAAACAGACCTCTGTTTTTAGCCTTTCTGAACATAAGCGGTGCATACGATAATGTGAACAGGGAACTCCTGTGGAGCATATTGAAAGATTTAGGTATCGGTCATGAGGTAATTAATTTTCTACAGGAAATCTACTGAGATAATGAAGTTGAAATTACATGGGAAGGGAAAAAAGTACCACCACAGTGGGGGTGCACAAATGATTAAGGCAAGGTTGTCTATCACCGCTGCTGTTCATGCTTTACGTGATAAATATGGAAAGAAGGCTAGAAGAAAGTAATCTAGGTTATAATCTGTCGTACAGATTAGGCAGAAATGTAGTTGAGCAGCGACTCCCGGGTTTAATGTATGCGGACGATATTGTACTGTTAACAGATAGCCAGGAAGATTTACAAAATTTGGTTAATTGCTGTGGAGACGAAGGAGACGCTCTAGGATTCGGTTTTAGCGCAACTAAATCAGGTGTGATGATTTTTAACATTACAACTGACCAGGTGGTTACGATACAAGGCCACGAAATACCCAAAGTGGCTGAATACAAATACCTCGGGATATGGCTAAACGAAGGGCAGATATACACGGAAAAGCACGAACAGGCTCTTAGGGCAAAAGGACAAAGAGACGCCGGGATAATGAAACATAGGGCATTATGGGGGTACAACAAATATGAAGGACTAAGAGGTATTTGGAAAAGAATAATGGTGCCGGGACTTACTTTCGGCAATGCGGTTCTGTGCTTAAGGGCAGAAATTCAGTCGATATTAGACGTAAATCAGAGAGCTGTTGGAATAATAGCACTAGGTGCCCACGGCAAAACCACAAACGAGGCAGTACAAGGGGACTGGGAATCGTTCTGGGCTGGGCATCGTTCGAAGCACGGGAAGCTAAGAGTAAAATACTATATGAAGAACGCCTGAGGAAGTTTGACGATAACAGGTGGGCAGCTAAGGTATTTAAATATTTATACAAAAAGAGCGTTGACTCACAGTGGCGGAAAAGAACTAGGAAACTAACCAGTAAGTATGCCGGTCACGAGGACGGAGAAAGAAAGAGCATTAAACTACAGGTTAAAAATGCGGAAGTTAAAAATTGGATTAATTCAATGGAAAAGAAGCATAGTGTAGAACTATATCGATACTGAAAAAGGCAGATCAGGAAAGAATTCTTCTATGATAACTCAAGAGGCAGTGCCCTACTCTTTGAAGCTAGGTCAGGGTGTCTTAGAACGCGCAGCTGCAAAAAGAAATTTAACTAAGATGATGACACATTTGATGTGTGTGGTAGATCTGTGGAAACAATTGAACACCTCATAATCAAATGTGATGTTATCCATCCGGATGTCGATGCAGGCACAGTCACTCTTCCTGAGGCCATAGGGTTTAAAGATAACAATGGTCATGTAAATAAATCTGCAGTGGAAGTTTAACATGTTAAGCTTCGCCTGTAAGAGTGGAACGCGACAGCGTCTTGCAACGCTGCCAGGGAGTCCACAGAACGCCATCGCCAATTCGGCTATACGCCTTGCTGGACGGTAAATTTATTTTTTGAGGAAAGGAAATGTATCTCTCTCGCATATCTGGGTGGACACCTGCACCTCGCCGTAAGGGAAAGGGGGAAGATGGGAGTGAACGAAGACGCCGTATTAGCTAGACGCGCCTTTGTTCATTCCAAACCATTCAGCTGGCATTACGGAGTGGCTAGCGTGCTCGTATCGCACTCCGGAGACCCTGGTTCGATTCCCCAACTCGACCAATTTCGTTCTCGGTTTTATTGATTTATGCGGTCTAACTAGAAAGGTTAATTAGGCTATTTCATATTTATATTATTGAATTTCTATCCATCGTGTTCTGTCATTAACCTGTCAATTGTTGGAACTGTCTAGGATGTTCGACACAACGTATATGAAACGAGCAACGTCTTACTGAGTGGGGAAGTGCGTGGTGGTGGAGGGAACGCGGCTTCGTACTTATCTGTTTTTTTCAGCAGCGTCTCCTTCCGCGGACGCTGTTGTCGCTGCGGCGCGCGTCTTTTTTTTTCTGTTCTTGTGACCTCTTCATTCTCCTCTATATTAATTAGGCTAATTGATTAATTAAGCAATTAACTGAACTCAGTCCAACTTAGTTGCAGCATCACTATACGATCCCTTTGATTGGTTGCATGGTTACTAGCCAAAGTACAATTGGCCCCATTTGAAATTCGCGCACTGTGACGTCACGAGCATTTCGACCAATTGAAAAGCGTGACATTGGGGGCGGAGCTGGTTACGAGGCCGACGCCGACGACGACGCGAAACCCAGGAACGGACGCCAAAGAGCTGCGCTCTAAAAGCTGATCATGGTGGCAGTTGCCACCACCCCGTTTCAAATGGGGCACTTCTATCCATCCATCCATGTGTGCAATGCTACAACCGTCTGGCGTGTTCGTTTATCGGAGACACAATGGGGATACATGGGTATGTTTACAGGAGAGAGGACCGTTCTCTCGGCGCATGCGCTGCTTCTCGGGTCCCTCTGGTGGTAGGTTCTTGCGTTGCCGAAAGCGAAACTCGGGCACATCGCATTTCGAACAGAAACTCACGAACATCATAACTTCATAACATAACATAACATAACACCATAAATCACGAACACCCGACATCCGTTCCCTCTTCTTCTTATGGTCTTCTTAATTTTCTGGGGTACGGCGACGTCTCGGTGGCCTCTGTGGTGGTCTTTGTAGAGAATCCCCGGATGAGAGTGGCTCAGGTGCGTCACAGCCTTCTGGAGTACTTGTAGTGGGTTCCACTTGAAGGCCGTCAGTCTGACTGTCTGGGAGGAACAGCGAGAACAGCGAAGACTGGAAGTGATTGCTCTATGGCACTGCTGCAGAAGCGCTCTCATGAGCTGCTTGCTACCTCGCATTACGAATGTGACAGCAGTCTTGGACAACATAGTCTCAACGATACTGCGTCTCCCACTTTGTAGTAGGTTCACGTTTCATTTTCATTTTCATTTTCCCTCGCCGTGATCATCCCTACAAAGTCAATCGCCCAGTGTGTCAGTCATCTCTTTACGCGCAATCATTAATACTTAGAACCATAAGTGACTGGAATAACCTACCATCAGATATTGCTACCGAGGTTCACCCAGAGAAACTTCACAAAATGCTGCTTGCTCACATCAGAATGTGACGTCCCTGTGCACCACTGTTTCTTTAGAGTTAATAATCCTTCTTTTTTGCTCCCTCGCATACCACTATCTTCTTTCAGAATTTTTTTTGTATTGTTAATCTGCGCTGTAACTGTTTTTACGTTCTGCTTTGTTTCTGTATTCTTAATCTCAGCTGTTTGCATTTTTTAGCATTTGTTGCGCTCTATTGCTGTTGTGTTTTTTTTGTTTTTTATTTGTTTTTTCCTGTACTTCAAAAATGGTGTCTCTATTTTAATTTTCTCTCTTTTCTGCACCTTATTTTGAACAATTCGTCATCAATGTGCTTCGTGTGTCCCCTCTGTGCAATACCCTCTCCGGAGGGCCTTTGGGGTATTTCAATAAATAAATAAACAAATAAAGTGCAGCGGGCGTTGACCCCCTGCGGTGTTCGCAGGACGGCCTGCTGCAGCGGCTGGACAAGCCGCTTCCGCTGGGCGTCCGCGCGGTGGCCGGCCTGTTCCTGATGCTGCTGGTCGGTCTGCTGGCCGGCTCGCTCGTTCTTATCATCGAGCACCTCGTCTTCCGCTACGCTCTGCCGGGCCTCAGGGCCCGCTCGCGAAACTGCTTCTGGAAGAGCCCCAACCTCATGTTTTTCAGCCAGGTGCGTAGGCACAACCCCCGTCAAAAGTATACGGCCCAAGTGGTTTGCTTGTGAGGTCTACTTACTGGATGCCTCGTTTTGCATCCACAGCGACAGTAACCTCTCGGATGAGGAATGGCATCGCGTCCTCAATCCAGCCAAGCTTTGGGCTGCTAGATATGCTTGGGAGCCCCGCTAAACACCTTAGAAGTAAACCCCTTGTGCTGTATACTTTTGGTTTGGTTTATGGCGATTTAACGTCCCAAAGCCACCCAGGCTATGAGGTACGCCGTGGTGAAGGTCTCTGGAAATTTCGACCACATGGGGTTCTTTAACGTGCACTGACATCGCACAGGACAAGGGCCTCTAGAATTACGCACGAAATTCGACCGCCGCGGCAGCCGAGCGCCTAACCACTGAGCCACCGCGGTGAAGTGGCCTGTATACTTCTGACGGGGGCTGTACTTTGGCCTTCAATGAAAACTTCTAGCCAGGAACACGGCTATTGCTCACTAACGTGTTTCACCTCTTTATGGCAGTTAGCAGTGTTCAAAGTCGCTCTGCCTGCCTCTTTTTGAAGAATCTGAACTCTTATGGTTTTCACTGTATTTATTACCTTTCATTATCGGCAAAGGAGAGGCAGTAGTTTTAAAGGGGCAGCATATAGTTGTTAAGCACGTTCATGGTTTGCCATTTCGCTGTGCAAACCTGGAAATAGTGTACATACAAACGTGGGGCTAAGTTATATAGCATGCAATTCTGTCGCTTAACATCCAAATCTGCTTTCTATACATAAGTGGCATGGCAAACGACACTTCTAGGAGAAGAATGAGCTGGGTACCGGCTCTCCAGACAGTCTCTACAACCGTAGATGCTCGGGATTATTGAAATATATGCGTCATAACATTAATTATAAGGGTACGAAGTAAGGTCTAGAGTCATTTGAAGATGTGGCTTGGTAACTTGATGTGCACGTCCTCTGCGCCGCTGATTAGAACTCCTCTGCAGAAACTGTACCGCTTCATCAACACGGTGGAGCTGGTATCTCCCCATCATTCGGCCAAGGAGATTGTGAGCAACCTCCGGGAAGGCCAGATCGCCAGTCTGTTCCAGAAGAGCGTTAAGCGAGTGAGTGCACGTACGCCTGACTGCTTTTTCTTGTTGTAGGAGAATTGTGCATGTCCGGCAGAAGTATCATAACACCTCAGTGAGCTGTGACATTAACCGAAGCATGTCAGTGCCTTTTCGCTTGACATCAAATACATGTACTCTTTCTTACCGCGCGCTGCGATAATGGAAGTCGTCAGCGAGGGTTTGAGGATTTTAAGGCGAAATCCTTTAATGGGTCATTCTCCCGTCCGTCCGTTCGGCGTTACATCCAGCGCCTGGGGTGACTCACCGACGAGTGCAGCTGCCAGTCTTCGTCGACAGATGGAGCAGTCGGCGCGGCGGCCTCGAGCGCTGCTCCGTCGTCAGTCGGTCACCGTCACGCAGGGTTGCCAGATTTGGCTGCTTTGCGCCAAATTGGCTACTTCTGGGAGCGGTTGGGGACAAAAAGTTGAGCTTGGCTACTTGGCTACTTTTTGGCTACTTTTTAAGTGCAAGTTATTAACACCATTATCCTGTTGTACCTGCCTTGTTGTCGATAAATGGCGAACAATTTAGCGGGGTTAGGCCAAATGCGAATAGTTGTGCTAGCTCTTCGGTTTTCACTTCGGTTTCGTTTCGAAGCTCGGTTTTCCACGTCAAGCAGGCTTCAGACAAAGATCGGCGACTTCATCGGAATTGAGCTTCGTAATAAAGGTATGACGCGATAGCATTAATGAGTTGATGCCCAGATATGCGAAATTGTTCATTCTCTACGTTACATTTATTGATCCCTGCGAGTCCTCTTGCCACTCCTGGCGCAGTGGTGCAGCGGATAAGCGATGCGCCACTGCCCTGCGATGGCAGGGGCTCCAGGCGGTGGACCTCGTGCGGCCCTGGGTGCTCTTCCCATTCAGCAAATTACAACCAACCAGGAATTTACCAGCCACAAGCCACGGTGGGGAGTGTACTCATAATCTGGTTTTCAGAGCTTCACTCCTATAGTTTCACGTACGCCTTCACGTAGGGCTCACATAGGGTTTCATCTAGGGTTGCACTTGGGCTTCACTTTGTTCACTCATCACGAAATCGCGACGTGTCCCCTCTACTGCTCGCGCATTAATAACTATGACTGCGTCAAAGGAACCCAAATTATTTGCTCTGACGAGGAGAAAACGATTTCTTCTGGTCACTTTTCAACTCCTGTAATAGATACCTCTAGCATGTTTGGGATTCTGTTCCGTGGTCGTAGCGTATATTATTTCATCCGTGGTTCTCTTATGCTTCCAAGTTAATTACAGACACTGTTGCCCTGTGTCTTCAACCTGTAAATTTCCTGCCTCTGGTGACGTTTTTCTGGTGTCTTGACGCTAGTTCTGGCTACTTTCGAGATCGTGGCTGTGCATTGGCTACTTTTTGGCTACTTTTATCATTTTTGCGGCTATTTTGTGAGTTTAGGACCTGGCAACCCTGAGTCGGTGTGCGGCAGCTAGTGGAGGAGGATGGCTCCCAAGCGGTGCAGCCGTAACAAACATAGGCAGTCACTGGCAGTCGAAGTAGCGTGACAAAGGAGGTCGCCTAGCGCACTTTATGGTGGCAAAGTACCCCCATAGTTTTTTTTTTTTTTTGCTGACGTGTGCTTCCAGAATACATATGGGTGAAACGTGGACAGTTTCTGGCAATACTCAGATGCTGTCTTCGCTCCATGATAGTGGAATTCAACAATGAGCATTACGTGCAGAATGAAGGCATATGCATCCGATCATGTTAGCCGCCCATTCAAAGTGATCTTTTGTTGGCACGGCACGACAGACAACTTTAAAAAGACCTTCATGCAAATGGTGTCGTCAAATCTTTCCGCTATGTCGATGGCATCTTGATCCTGTTTGAGTGTGAAGAAGGAGACACGGGAGAACGATCCTGAAGCATCGCCGACCTGTTTGAATCAGTCCTTAAAGGCTGAAGTTGACAAAGCCGCCTTCAAACAAGACGCTGCGTTTATTGCATATGAAGCTTACGTTCACAACGCCCCGCGTATGCTGGACGTGGGCTCCACGCTCAAAGAATAAATTTCTTCCGTACTCCTCGGCACATTCAAAACTTGTGAAACGTCGGATAGCAAAAGCGGTGCTCAAGAACGCGCTTGGCAGGACGTTTCCTCATTACATGGTGGCAAGTATGCAGTCGGAGGTTGAAGGACTTTTAGGAGCAGTTTCCCTAGCTTCGTGACCATAGCTGTGGCAGAGTCCCTCCTTAATGAAGTGCGGAATGTGAAGAAGCCTGAGTGACTTTATCCCCGACCGTTTAAGACAGCAGTCATACCATGCGTTCATTTACTGTCACATTGGATCAAGAAATGCGCGGTACGCGTTGGATTCGAACGGTTTTTCTGCACCGAAGAAGCTCGGTGCCTTGTGCCGGCGTGTCAACAATGAAGAACCACTACGAGGCCCATGTGACACAAGCCATCAAAATCGCTGCACTGACGGTCAATACGGCGGGGTGTACGATGTGCCACTATCGTGTGGGAAAACGTATGTCGGGCAGACGTGCCGCTGTCTGAAAACTAATGGCTAAGTGAACACGCCAGAGTGCTAAAAACAGGCCCACGCAACAATCTAGCCATGCACTGCAAATAATTCCCTTTAAGAAACCGCACCCTTTTCATATATAGCACGTGCATCCTAAACAAATACAGAACGACGAAAGCAAGGGAAATCTTCCAATCTCTAATCATTCAGCGGAGAGGCCAGATTTGCGTACCCAAGCCTTCTGTTAGACTGATTGACAAAGAAATAACCTTAAGAAATATCCTTTTGATTTTTGCAAAGCACCTGCAGTGATTGTACCTTCTGTATCGGTGTTATTTATATTATTTTTGTTTTGGCTGTTTAGATGCTTTTTCAGCTATATATTTCGCTTCTGGCGAAATGAAATCATCTGATGGCGTGTTCTACCGTCGTGTTCGTTCTTTGTCCTGTGTTTCTGCGCTGTATTTCTTCCTTTCAGATATCTGCGGTCTTAATGAGACTTCATTCTGTCTTTGTAAGGAATATAATTGCAAAATGGAGCTCCAAAGTACTCGCTTTTTTGTATACCTTCAGTACATTGACTTGGTCATCATCTCCCCTCAAGTGTATTAATAGGAATGAATAGTGCATGTTGCATGCTCAGAGTTGTCTCAACTTGCACGTACAAGCCCCAGCTTCCTAACACTGGCCGAACATACTGAAGTCAAGTACTTATCATGTACTTATCAAATACTCATCAAGTACTTCGTACACTGTGTCATTGAGCGCAGTAGATAGATGATAAGAAAATAAAGAGGAGATGCATATCTTTCTAACTGGATGCCCGGTGCTAAGTCCTCACTCCTTCGCAGAAAATCAAGGAGGAGGCTCGCCGTAGGAAGAGCAAGTCCCAGTTCTTCGAGATGATCCAGGAAATCCGTCGGGCGTAAGTACCGATCTTTGAAGCAGAATATTCATCAAATTGCGATTTAAAAGCAATATTTTTCGTTTCATCAAGCACAGAAGATACTGAGTGAACTGTAATTGTACGCTGTCGTTGCAGTGAACATGACAATAAGAGGTGAATAATGCTATCAAAACTGATCGAATCATCGAAGCGCGCTTATAGGTGGTTTGAGCTTTACGTCTTTGGGAGAAAATCTGTGCTCGCGATTTCACTTAATTTCCTTCGCTCAAGTGACAATGACATATGGCGATCTTAGAGTAAGGCACAGTAAGCTTGCGTTGCATTCCCGTTTTATAACCGTGGTTCCAAAAGTGATTTCGCCTGCGTTATGAGCTTCCCAGATTCTAGCGTGGTTTCTCAATTTCAGAAGACACATGTAGGAAGACACATGTAGTGTAAGAGAAGGCGTGGGCCGATCTCTGCGCATAATCATCGCACGCTATCTGCACACTTCCATCTGGTCTATATTTTACGAATGCACTACCGTGCAGTATGCATGGCTGTAGTAAAAGGCAGGGAGCTAGGTAGCTTTTCTGAACTCTCTCATGCACTGAACTGAATTTTCTCAAAGAATATAGCGGGGCTGGCGGAGGCTTCATAATTCACTTCAAGCGAGAAATGCAATAAAGGATGATGCAACACAATAAACGACTTCTGCAGTTTGAAAACTTCACTCAGCAGTAAAGCTTCAGCGACATAGATGGCTACCACACGCTGTCCTTTGGCAACAAGGAACTAGTCCATTGATAAAGAATCTCTTGTTATCTAACAAAAAGGCAGCCACAGAGCCTGGCAAGCCACGTACGCTCGCTAAAACAGGAACAAAAAAAAAACGTTGAAGTTTGGGCGCCAATACAGGTGCCTCGTTCACAACGAGATGAAAGAACAGGTCAGTGCGTTATATGGGGGCGATATTTGCGACGGTGAGAATGTATTTCTCTCGGAGGTTGCTTTGTGTCCGGTCAATCAAACCTGTGTCGACTGAATGTGGAGCGATTTTATGAGGAAGCGTAGTGATTTCTCCTTTGCAGTCACACCTGCCGCGGCCAAGTCGACGGCATGGCCAGTGTCTTTATGAAGTTCCGCTGGAGCGTTTTTGCTGGTATCGTTTCGGGCGACGTCGTTTCAGTGTTCCTCGATTCGGCTTTTGAACATTCCCAATCAAGCAGCGTCACGATAGCGGCAGGGTATCTTGCAGTCGACTCCTGTGTAGACGTTTCGCTGAGTAAGGTGCTTGGCCCACGCGAGATGTTGCAGTTTGCATGAGAGACCATGCAATCGTCATAGGAAAACATTCAGCGAGGTTTCCACTCTCACCGTGGGAATAAAGGGATTTGCGGCAGCTTTCTTGCGCGCATCACAGTTCGGTTCGGTCGGAAAGATGCGCGTTGCTTCTGTGACCACAGTATCTTGCCTAGAAAGCCGTTGCGCATATTTTAATGTACAAATTACGATTCAAGAGTGCCAAACCGTTTGGTTATAAGACGAGCAGAAGCTTGGACACTTTCTGGTGTGACTGGGCTTGCGATATACACTTGGCTTTAGAGCGTGTGCCGTGCGCCCCACGAGGACATCAAGGGAACAGTGCAGCCGTCTACTTCTTCCGTAGTCAATTGGGTGCTTTGCTGGAATGAGTTCAGATGTGAAAGAAACCTTTGTATGTCTTGGCGATTTATAATGCAAAAATAATCATCGACACACCAGAGAAAAAACTGGGGTTGAGGGGATTGATGAAGCAAGCGCTGTGGATTGGATGCATTTTAGGCAAGGTACGCAGATGCAGTTAAAACGCAGGCACACATAGCGGTTTGGACGGTCTCTCTGAAATACTATCTTTGATAAGGCAAAATTTCAGAAGTCGGCAAAGGTCGTTAGCTTCAAGCGGGGTTCGTTCCTGCAAAATGACGTCTTTGTTCAGGACATTCCTGGAGCACTGGACCGCGGAATCCATAAGGACATAGCCGAACGACTTTCCAGGGTGGAGATTTGGGCAAGTCGGTATTGATCCATAACATAAGAGTAGCGCAAAACCAGGACGGCGGACAAAAGGGGAGAGAACACACACCAACAACACAGGCGCTACTACCGAACGACTTTACACTGACTATGAACAATTATTTCTTCTCGCTTACTGGATTCCAGAGAACATAAGATTTCAGACGCCAATCACACGAATAACTTACAAGTAAAATAATTTTACTTCCTCTGAGCTGTTTAATACAGTGGAGTGGTTAAGCTGTTGATTTGGTTTATTGCGGTAATTGCCTCTCAGAGTAATAAAGCATCCTGTGAGCCATAGAAGGCTTTTTCCAACTGATAATAGGTGACAGGTGGTCATTGATACCTTTCACTAACGCATAACTGGCTAGCGCTGCTGCCTGGATATGCAAAAATGGTTCTAATGGGGTTGTAAAATGAGCTTTTGGTTTGGAACTGATTCTAACATGGATTGTTTAAATTTTTCTGATGTAGTAGCACTGGTTCTAGCGCCCTTGAATTCATTCTTGCCTAAGTTTTTAACATATTACTCCATTCCGGTTTCTAATGCAATGCCTTTCCGACCAATAAAGTCGTGAATCTACGGTTCTACGTACAAAAGTTAGCGCAAAACACAAGGCAGTCACAAGAAAGGTCGACCGGACAACGCGCGTTGTTGAAGCGCTTTGTCCTTGAAGCACGTTATTCGTTGTTGAAGCGCGTTGGACAGGACAAGACAGCTGTCCTGTCCTGTCCTGTTGTCCTGAAGCGCGTTGTCCTGTCCGCCTTTCTTGTTATTGTCTTGTATTTTGCGCTAGCTTTTGGACGTAGAACTATGCACCGACTAGCCCAGCAACAAGTGCTACTTGAAAATCTACGGTTGTCGCCACACGCAGGGTTCAACAGCAGCAGTCGGAACGTGGAGGAGAAGCGGACGGCTCACCGACTAGCCGCCAGGATGATGGCCCGCTCAGTGCTACCTCCAGTAGCGGGCCACTCTTAATGCAGGAGCTTGGAGGTGAGGTTCCCAAAGGGTTCTGGCGCTGCTGTCTTAGCTATCAACTGCCCTGTTGCTCACAAATACCCCAAGAATACCTATCTGGGCTAAACCGCAGCGGGGCGAAATAGAAAATTCTTGCGGGCTAGTTGGTTCATTGCAGAAAATATTAGTACTGCGCGAATGGGACAGGACAGGAGAACGAGGAACACAGACGACAACACAGGCGCAGACTTCCAACTGTTTATTCGAGACCGAAAAGCAGACGCTGTATAGGGGGTTAACCTATGCGCATAACCATTACTGTCATTCACACAAGGCCTGATTAAAATCTTGACTCCATTGATCAAAATTTGCGTTGCTAAAGGCCGATAATCCAGAGAGAATTCAGTCAGCATGTCAGCATGCTGACAAGGAGTTTCTGGGGACATGCTGACTGAATGCTCTCTGGTTTATCGGCCTTTCTGCAACGAAAATTTGATCAATGTGGTCTAGATTTTAATCAATTGAGTTTTGCGTGAATGACAGTGATGGTTATCCGCATAGGTTCAACCCATATATTTAGCGTTTGCTTTTCGGTCTCGCATCAACAGTTGGAAGTCTGCGCCTGTGTTGTCGTCTGTGTTCCTCGTAATCCTGTCCTGTCCCATTCGCGCAGTACTAATCTTCTCAGACAAGCCGTGCTTGGCAGTCAGTTTTGTTTTATACCACGTTTGAGTAGAGAACTTGCTGGATTCGCTCAGCTTTTATTACAAGTTCCCATTCTCTGCAGCGATGCTGAACCAAGAAAAGGTGCAGACTCTCATCAACGAGAGTACATCTTAGCACGAAATAACTTGCAATGCCTGGTGTACCACGGTCAAGGATGGTCATAGATGGGGCTGAACGTACTCCTGAAATGTGTACCGTCCAATTCATTCCACGACGCACCACACCAGGAAGCACTTCAGCCGATGGCATCGCTGAAGCGCACGCGATCACTAGTCGCCGGCTTTGGCTTGTGGCGAAAGGCAATCATAACATTTGAGGCGTTACTTGGGCGTGAGTGCACACGCTTCCCGGACCATTCCTTTCCGCCGCCCTCGCCCCCATTTTTTATGCGAAGCATATTGCTAGAGCTGCCACTCACGCCGTCGCCGTGGGACCCCCACGTGACACCGTGACGTCACACCACGTAACATCGGATGAGAGAGCCGGCCTCCACCTCGCGCCGTCGCCGTGGGACCCCTAGCCGTCACACCCGCGCATTCCCGCGCATTTCGAACGCGCGTTCACACTCGGTGTAGGTGAAACGCTCGCTCCACCGGGCAGGCAGACGCAGCTTCCGTGGCAATCCAGGCGCTCACCCAACGCGCGTCTCGGGGTTAGTCGGCGTTCCGCTGTAGCCATGCCGTTGTCTTCCCCCACGACGAAGGCTTCTAGTGGTTGTATTAAAATGACCAAGTATTCAACCAAGGAAAGCCATGTATTACCAAGCCTAGCCACTAATATGCTTCGCATTCCCCAGGCTTAGCCAAGCTGAGCCTCAGCAATTTTTTTTAATGAACTCGCCATGTCTCATCGCTTGCTAGCGATCACTACCGCTGCGAAGATGAGATTGAGTCATTTTAGCAGCGCGGGTGCTGACAGCCTGATCTTCGCCTTGACAGCAAGAACTTCGAATGCCCACACCGCGTGCTTCGAATGCGCACGCGCTGATAACTATTCGAATGAATAATTGCGCAAGGCTCGCTTCACTTTCGGCATCTTATTCTTTCTGCTGTTCGCCGCGCTTCCCAGACGATGTTTATTTATTTATTTTATTGAAGTACCCTAAAGGCCCAGCAGAGCATTAATAAAGGGGGGGGGGGGGGGTGGGGGCATGACAGCAAAACAAAGTCATAACTACGAACATAAGATATGGTGTGGTCAGGAAAAGCCAGAGTAACAAATAAGATGGCAAGTAACTGGAATAAAATTAGGGTAAATAGGCAACAAAGAACACAACTACGATAACAGAACTGTGATAAAAAAAAGGAAACAATGGTGTTGGGAAGTATTGAAAACAATGTTCGGCTTAGTTTCTGCCCTAAAAGGAACTAAAAGCATTTAATGCTTAAAACAAGCTTCCGCGTAGACTGTGCCGGAGCACTTCCGTTTTATTGCAGGGCGCCCTGCCGCCGAATTGCTGTAAATTCAACAGTCGAGTAGTAATTCCTTTCGAAGGCAGGAGGTGGCTCTGACACATCCCTCTGGCATGAGCTGCTCTTCTCGGTGTAATGTACAAATACTTCGGACACTGTCCTTTTGGAACCTATAAATAGTGGCAAAATAAAAGACTGCCGTGCGAATGTATCTGTTAAATTTCTTTCACTAGCTGCATGCGGTAAAAATGTGAACTCAGAAAAGGAATGAAATCTCTTAATTGTCAAGGCTTGTTTTACACGGTAGTAAAACCCCAGAAAGTGACTTTCTAGTTTTCTCCCTCGCTCTTCATTGGTTTGGTTTATTGCGGTTTAAAGCGACTCAGGCTATGAGGGACGCCGTAGTGAAGGGCTCCGGGAATTTCGACCACCTGGGGTTCTTTAACGTGCACTGACATCGCACAGTACACGGGCCTCTAGAATTTACCCTCCATCGAAATTCGGCCGCCTGCGGCCGGAATCGAACCCGCGTCTTTCGGGTCAGCAGCCGAGCGCCGCTACCACTGAGCCACCGCGGCGGGTTTGGCTCTTCATTGTTTTGGTAAAATCATGCAGTCATTTGCCATGCCATTTCGCTTGTCTAAACAAACAGCTGGGGAAAATTGATATGGCAATGCGCACTGTAAAAAAATTGGCGGGGGCTTAGCTTTGGTTAAGCCTGGTAGGTTGCGAAAGCAGGTGTTTTATACTGCATATGCAGCGCCTCTAGCGGGAAGAGCGCGGCGCGCCGTGACAAGCGGCCGCCGTTACCCGACGAGCCGAGTTGGTAGCCCGCCTCTCACTCCTGGTATGACGTCACGCCATAACGTCACTAGCACCTGTACGTAATTTCCTTTCCTCTAATTCATTTTCTTCACTAAGGGCCTTCTTTGTGTTCCTTCTTTCACTCCCACTTCCTCCATTCCTCTACGAACGGATGACGGTTGTCCACCGAGAGATGCGAGACAGTTACTGCGTAATTTCCTTTCCTGAAATAGAATTTTCGTTTTCTTCACTACAGCTCCTCTTCGCCTTTCTTCTTTCACTCCCACTGCCTCCCTTCTTGTACGGTGCGGTTCAGGTGTCCACCGCGACGATTGCTACGTCAGAGGTCATTCTAAAGGTCAAACGTGGCTACCGGCCGCCGCTACGCGAAAGGCCGTTAGTGAACTTAGTATTGCTTTGGCAATAAAACCTTGGATCTCCGGCTTTTCTAGTCCTGCATTGGCGTGTGCTCAAGGTATTACAAGCGTCTGGTGCATTGCCTTCTCTGCATCAGAAGAACTCTTTCATTGCAGGAATTAACGGGAAGGGAGTTCTCACCAGAGCAAAAGAGGCGAAATAAAGACAAAGGAGGAAAGTGACAGCACAAGGCAGTGGGGCTATCTTCTGCATGAAAAAAAGGATTAAAAGGTGTTGGAGTAAATAGAGGAAACCTTAAGCTCGCCGTGGCCTTGCGTGACCAGTAACGCATCCCGCTTTGAAATAAAGGACATCACGGCCGCTTATGTCTGTAGTTTCAAAAAGTGAAATTTTTATGCCCAAGAATTTCAAGGTCTTGGCACATGATGATGATGAAATAACTTTATTGGCACCCGTCAAGGAATCAGAGGGCGAAAAAGACGAGTCTTGACCGTCGTCATCTTCCTCCCCTTTCAGCATTTTCGATTCCGCGAAGGGCCGAGTACAACCAGCATGGTACATGCTGCCTCGAGAGAAAATCATTGAGTGTCGTTACGGGCCAGTATCAGAGCAAGAGTGACATTTTTCGCGTGTCCATTGGCAGGAATTCATGGAGAAATTGCTTAGCCATTCGAATTCGATGAAACATTTGCTTTCTTAAAGGCCCTTCTAGAACATAGGAACCACAAGATCATTGCTTCTCAGCTGGACAGCGCGGGTGATAAATGAAGTCAACGGCTATACTCTTCCAAAGAACTCCCGCCAAAACGGGCTAAGAATTTTTTTACGCCTCTGTCAAGCACATAAGTAGTACTCACTGCCATGCTTGCATGCGTCCCCTGCAGGCTCCCCGTCAACAAGCAGCAGCAGTCCTACTTCCCGTCCGGGCTCTCCGCGACTCCGAGGCGCGGGTGCCCTGCTCAGCGTCAGCCTCGAGACCCTGGTCGCTCCCAAGGTGCCAGTGCGCCGGCGTCGGGCCAAGTCCCTGGGCGATCTGTCGCAGCTGCGGCCGCCCTGGGAACCCCGACGGGTGCAACTGGCGCCGTCGGGCGCGCTGGACGACGTCTGTCTGCAGGGCCTGTCGCGCGAACAACTGCTCCGACGCTGGCGCGACTCGGAGCGGCGCCTGCTCAACCTGTTACGCGAGGCGGTGCGCGAAAAGCAGGCGCTGGAGCGAAAGCTGGCCTTCCTGCACAACGCACTACGCAAGAAGCCGCCCTGATGATGGGAAGAAGAGCCGCTCCGCTAGGCGGCTCTTCTTCGTTACTTTCCATGCCACAACCGTTGAGGGTCGCCGCTGAAACGAATACTAAGGGGGCTTTCGAAACACGGCAATCGACCATGTCTCGCGACGGCCGGAAGGCCCCTAAGCCTCGTCTGTGGCTCACAGGCATGGGACGCGGACTGGCGTGCCGATCGCTATGCAGAAGTCGAGTTCATTTCCGCAGTGCGGAAGCAGCTATTCTCACTTACTTATGCACCTAGTGTCATCTGCTAGTATCGTGGTAAGAACTTGTCGTTGAGTCGTCGCATGAGCCCAGGAGGCCGTCCTGATTCGTTCACTTACTTACACATAGGGTATTTCTTGCTGACCTCGGACAAGTCTCGGCGGCTTTCTCGTATCCTTCCTTAGTTGTGGTCATCGGACAGATGCCTGGAGGCACCACAGTCCACCTTGATGCACTTCGGGCCACTCAGTCGTAGCCAAGACGCCAGAGCGTTGACATGCTTCGCAGGCCTTTGGCGTCACGGTCGTGGTTCACTCTCCCGAAAGTGCTTCCGCAGTTCGATTGCGGTGCTTCAAAAGCCCCTCTTTCTGCCAAAGGACTCCACGCCGTTCGCCGGGTGCCCATGACCATCTTTTTCTCACTCTCACACTGCAGCACTTGATGAGCGTACAACCGCGGGCTCTTTATCTCTCTGTACGTCGAACCGCTATCTCTCTTCTTATTGTGCTATCACTACTAGTGCTAACTACTACTGCTTGTACTACTCATGGCTCCTCCGCCCTTCTTCTCGTGCGTGTGGTGTGGACACGCTATTACCCTAGTTGCTTGTCCGGCGAGACTTCGCTCTCACTCCGTCTTCTCAATAAGTATCGCTCTCTTTGTCTCAAAAGGGGTGGAGGAGACCTCTGGTGCTAAACGTCGCGCACGCCGCGACGTGCGTTGTATAGTCTTCGCTGCATAGCGCCGACGCTTCGACAGCCATCCCTGCTGGAGTAATGCAAGCATTCGGCGGTGGCGCAGTGAGTTTTTGCGTTCTGATTTGCAGCCGTGATAGCCGATCATCAATGATGTCAAAGCACGTTTCGCAACTCCGAGTGTCATTACTGAAGACAACACCGTTGGAGGCACGCTGAACTAGAATCTCAGAAAAGGCGTTGCTCCAAACAAACGCTTGCATGTGAACGGGCATGACAATTCTGTGTTGCTTCAAACTTCAGGGAAAAACTGCGCATATTCGCCACGTCGTAAGGTTTCTGTATGCACGCCTAAGGACAAGGTTGTTTCGACGTAAGGCTGCAGTGTTTGTTGCTTCTTAGCAATGCTTTTCGTCCCTTGCTTCCATGCTTCTGTGAAGAAGGCACATGTGCAATCCTAGATACAGGATACGAGTCAGAAATCTGCGTCATCATCTTGGCTCACTGCAGCAGCACCACGTTTGCGGGTTAAAAACAAGCGACACTGAAAGGAACGAGCGGCATCTAGACGCATTTAGGTAAGGGCGGCAACGCACACTGCCACCGCACACCTTCATCTGGTGGTGCATGTCCCTTTTGTCATTTCGCGTTTGGTTGCCGCTTGTTTACTTTCAAGCACCAGCCGTATACCAACAATTACGTTAGCCTTCTTTATTGAAAGTATCTGCTTCCAATCGAGATGAATCGACTAAGACACGGTGTATGAAAGTGAAGCACATATGTATTCCAGTTTTTAGTGAATCCGCAGTCTCGTCTTTTCTACGGCTTGTGAAACGTGGTACATGAACATGAACATCGTGCTTTCCTCATCTTAAAGCGAACAAATCCTAAGTTAATGAACATGACTGCAAGTAAGAAATTGCTCTTGTTCTGTGCTCTACTTTTTATAGCACGTGCGCAAGTTGTAAACGTTCACAGATGATGACCGTTGTGCAGTTCCGCTCAGAAGTTACATAGCCATATTGCATCCGTCTTTGAGAGCAGCTAATCAAACTGACTGTTGTTGAAAACGTTGCAGAGACGAGTGTCCAGCAGGGATGGCGTAACAAAGTCGCGCAGACTCGTGCCCCCGACCTATCCAGTCTCACCCTGGGACCAAACAGTGGCACATTCACACCTCTAATTACTCCTGAAGCTGTGAAATGTCGTGTCAGACACTCACGTCGAATGACGAGGGGCACACTAAGGGTAGGGCGGTTTTGTAGCAGTCAGCGCCGACGAACTGCCAGGCGTATTTTGAGAGACAATGCTCTCGGGCTGATTATCCGAAGCGGTCGCTTATGAAGTCACCGCCTTTGGTGGCATTATACTTGATTGGACCAGTGTAAGACCATCCGCTTCATGAAGCCTGCAAAAGCCACTAAGAGAAATGCCATCCTCAACATCAGAGGCTTTATAGGACCTTGAAACTACTGGCCACATATTACTGCGCTGGAGCGACTAGGCGGACATAGCCGGCCACCTCTGTCTTGGTGTGCCCCCTGAAAGCTTCTTCGAGAAGTTACCTCTGTTAAACTACGAGCACTGGGACACTTACATGTTTCACTGTGTCTACCACGACCAGTTCTCGACACGTGTTCAGCCGCTGTTCGTTGTTATAGTAGTCCTCTACGGAGAATCGTGCATAGTATTTGAGGCGGAGTGTTAGAAGTGCCACAATTCACCTCCGTGCGTTCCCTGCTTGCTGGCTTCATACAATAGCAATGCAGCGCCGTGCGTAGCCCTTCCCGCATCCGGAGCGCTTTCATAATATCAGCTGTGAAACTGCACACGCAACCCATGTTGCGAGAAACGATAGGATTATTCGGTAAACTTTTGCGGTCTAGAAAGCCTGACCTCGCATGAAGGTAATCTGATGACTTTGACGGCGTGCAAAAGTTGGATAGACTTCGTGCGCCTGGATTCTTGCAGCTTACAACGGCACGTGAAACTCTTAGCCTTCCAGGAACGACTGAAGGACATAACCGGATTTGGGAGCAGGTTTGCAACTGACAGCATGAAAGAACTCGGACGCGTCATGTGAATACACAATCTGCAAAGGCAGGCAAGCTGGCAGGTCCATGGCTGCGGTGCCTAACGCTTGCTAAGCCGTTACTATTGAAAAGAGAGGGCGCAACGACTCTGCCATCTAGTTTTCTTTTTTTTTCTTGTATCAGGGCAGGCTAACACTACGTGCGTAGTTGCATCGTCCGGAGACGCTGCATTGATTTCTAGCCACCCCATCATTGCGTAGACCAGACGATAAGAAGCAAACACATCACTTTTAGTGGAGCTAGTTCACCGTGTTCACTCTTGTTCTCCTGAACTCTTGAGACACCCAGAGAACCGATGATGTTCTGCACAAGTGCTCTGTGATGGCCCTGGAAAATAACTTGAAAAAACACGGCCAGTTTAGGCGCGCCAGCACAAGGGCCCAATTAATCCGATTCCGTCGAAGTTGCTTTCTTAAAAACACGCTCACATTGAAAACAGTCGTACATTAGGTGGAGACCAGTCGATTCTACTGCACGTGTAATACCGCCTTACCCTAACTTCCCTACACCTCGATAAGCGTGTGCACTTCATTACTCCACTTTCGCTTTGGGAGCTGCTAAAATGAAGAGATTCTGAAACGCGGGCTTTCTGAACTAGTCATGAGGGTTACGTAAGCGTTCTAAACACGTGCTAGGCGTAATATTCTGTAAGACAGCGCAATGCAGGTACAATGACCGGGATTATCTTACAATACGGTACGCTATATAGGCTCCAAACGCTTATATAGATCAAGCTAATCAATGCGTCATCGTTTTGTGAGCTGCATTCATCTCCAAAGTTCATACAGATTATGATGAATCTGAAGTTTTCTTTAGCATGTTTATCCAGTTGGACGTGTCGTTAATATGTTTCGCGCTGTATTCTTATGTTTCGCACTTGAGATTGAATTTAGGAAATAAGCAACTGTCCGTGGCTTCTCAACAGAAAACTTAAAAGCGAGCATTGCGTTATGAAAGTCTTTACAGAAGCTTTCGAATTTATTTGTACCAACGTTGTTTTTACACCTGGTATATTAGAGAAGCTTCGCAATGTTTCGCTGAAAACGCCTATGCGACTTCAGGGACTTTTAAGCGGTTATCTGGTGCATTATGCAGGACATCTGCGGCTAACTGGAGTGCTTGTTTCTATTTTGTCAGTACTCATCATACACACATGTGATAGAGTGTTAGTAGTCTGTATGGTCAATTAAAAGAAGCTTAGAACATCTATTCCATATGCGCCGAAGATGAAAATGTGAGAAATGTCTATGCTACAGAAAAAATGTAATGCATTATTATCTGCGCGGTTACGGAAAGATGCCAGTAGTCTTTTATCAGCTGAGGACAAACCAAATTTTCGCTTTCTGACAGAGCAACTGCTTTCTTGATGCGAAGGAGTGGTCTGTGGACCTTATCACAGAGCGGAAAATAAGTTTTTTGTGCGGAGTGAAGTTAGTGAGGGTTGTACGAAAATATCTTGCGTCCTCTCAGCATTCTTTTTTTGCGCCAGGGATGAATAGAAGCGTTTCACTCAAATACGGGCGAATATGGTTTCATTGGCGTATGAAAAAAACCTGATTGGTAATTAGTAGCAAGGCAACCTGTTTGTAACCTGAGATGCATTATATGAAAGTGCAATTTTGTTTTCTTTGGGTACTACTTTTTCCGCAATTATCAGCACTTCGATTTCATCTCCATAAAATCATGATCATAGCGGGGTGCGAAAAGCTGGAGACTGAGAATCTGAGCGACTTTATTTTCTTGAGAAAGAGAGAGCAGGTAAAAGGCTTTAAATTAAATCCTAACAGGCTTTAAATTAATTCATTATGATTTTCGAATCCTTGAAAGCAGTATTAACTCTCGCTCATGCCCGCGGGTGAACACAACCTGTCTCGCGATGAAGAAGTCTGTGAATGTTTGGTTACAATCTGGTTACAATCTGTACAGTAGAGCAGGTAAAACAGGTTACAATCTGTTTGTTTTGTTTATGTGAGTTTAACATCCCTAAGCGAGTCAGGCTAATAGGTTGCGATCTTTTCATTAAACAAAAACAACTGGCAGACTGCTGCTACATTTCTGGTGAGACTTGATCGATATTTTCGTCCTTATAAAAGCGCCTAATGAACGAAGTCAGGCCGAAGTGTAGGCACTCTTGAGCTCAGCGGACCCCGCACAAAAAACTTGCTGTTGTCCTCAGGCAGGAATTTGCGATCGCTTTACATGGAAGGGGTTTGTGGGGTCCGAGGAAGATGCTGTAGTATTTTGTGAATTTTGGTACACCTCTGCCGAGAAGAATCACATACACATATATATCTATAAATATATATATATGAACTATATACACTATATACATATAGACGCGTATACACAAGGAACACGCGAGAAAAAAAAATGTATCTTACTAGCTACACTTGGAACAAGCAATACGGTTGTGTTGGTGTCAGGGCTGCCGACGCTCCGCCTTGACTGGAGTGCTAATCAATTGGAGAATTTTCTACAACGCTTTGAAAGCTGAATTTATGCAGCTACTTTCAAAGTAGTAGAGCTTCATCATAATGTGTGCTCAAGAACTGAAATAATACCCAATGGCAAAAAATATATTAGTGAATAAAATGACATACCTAGGGTTTTAATATGATGGAAAGAAAATACCGTCGGTGTTTGTGGCTTAGTCTAGTGCTCTTTTTGGAATTGTTTAGGAGGCTAATTTTGGAGATATCGGCACGCGCTTACTTTTAAAAGAGATGCACGTTGTAGAATGGTTTAGAAGAACTTCTTGGTGCATGTTGTAACAAAAGAACTATAGCGCAACCAAGACGAACACGAGAAAAGACCACACAGGACTACCGCTAAAGGACCACACAGGATCTACGCTAGTCAGTCCTGTGTGTTCTTTCTTTCTTGTGTTCGTCTCGGTCGCACTATAGTTCTTTTGTTACAGCGCGTTGTAGAAGCGCAAGGAAACGCTCGTTTCACAAAATGGCAGCTACTACCGCTCTCGCAACAAAGGTAACTTCCATATTTATGTTGCTTCGCTTTCCTGAGTGTTTCTTTTTTTGGCGCCCACTGACCGTATTAGGCTGTGGTAGTAACGGAGGATGCTAACATTGGCGGCATTCTCGTATAAGGATCAGGCAGCGGCTACCCTTTCGGTCTAGTTTCATCACTTATTTTTGAGTGTGATGGTGTGGTCCATTTCACTCCGCTAAAAGCGCTCTGCATGACAGCAGAAGTAAGCTGGTACTCATGCGTTTCGTTAAACCTTGTCGAAACAGCAAGCTGCTTCATAGTTATTATATCGAAGTAGTTCAAGCCAAATGCGATCGCCTCCAAATTGCATCAAACTATACGGCAGTAAGTTGGGCGTAGCTTATCCTTGCTTGCCACTAAACACCGCAATAAATATTATGCGCGCCCCCTCGAGCTTGGCGAGTTATTTTATTCACTGGGCAAAGTGCTCCCCCGGGAGCTATCACGAATAGTTAGGCGCTCCAACACAGCCTACCTCGCTCATTTTGTGATGCTTCCCCTTAATCTATAGTTGGTATATAGCAGCGGGTGCGAGGCTTGTATGTCCAGCCTATTTTCTACACTCCCCATGGCAGTCAAATCACTGGCTCGCAGTCGGCCCCTATAAAGATTTCTGATCGTGCGCTTGCTGCAATGTGGCGCTAATTATAGGGAGTGATGATTACATCAGCGCGCACTGTTGGTAGGGCTGCTGAATGCGTCCCAAAATATCATCGCAACATAAAAGAAGACAGCTAATTTTTTTTCCCTGATTTCATTGGCTATTTTACTACTTGCAGGGTTCTTACTCTCTTACTGTACATGTGGATCAGTTGCAAAGCTTAGCGGACAGAACGAATAACGAGAAAACAAACGTGCGAAGGCTTGGTTCGCGAATAGCACCTATTCCGACTGCCATTGAAATGAAGAAGCTTTGTCACGGCAAACAGATCGGCAGCCGTTTTTACGCAGTCAACTTAGAATTCTCTGAAGCTCGATTTCACTGCAGCCTTTGTAAGTGGGTGAGTGCTTTTGCAGGCGCAAGTCTTGCGAGAATGTATTATAGTACAGAGGTTGAGAGAAATGGCAATACGTAAATCATGTGCATTTGTTTTCCGGCTTCTGGTATGCATTTGGGAAAAATCATTTCAGGGCGGTGTCTCTTCTACGGCGCTTTAAAATCTTTGCAACGCTTCCCAGCATGGAAAAGCGGATGACAAACTTTTAGAAATCAGCGCGTGCAAAGACCAAGCGAGCAGTCCAGTGCTTAGGGGGTTATAGGAGCACGTTCCCCACCAATATTTCCTCTGGTCACCACGCCTCCTATTCAGCGTCTCCTGTTTGTAAACAATAAATTAAAACAAATATTCATCTCTCAGATCCAGTCAGCGGGAAGTGCTCGGCACCCTTTGAGAGAGAAACATAAATGGAGACGGGTAGCTGACGTAATAGCCACCAACACGAACCAACGCCAGCATCAACAGCTCTACGAAGTATACTATGCACTTTCTCAGACTGTCCTCTCTGCCAGCTTATATGTATCTGCGTATGGATGCGTGCCGAAACTATGCTGGTGCTTGCTTCAGGAGCTTTTAGTGAGGAGGGTGGCGGGGTCCGCACATGTCTATGCAGAGACGGTAGCAGGCGCTGGATTGTGCTAGGAAGGAGCGGCTGACCGGATGCTTCTCCGGTTTTTCGCCGGTGGAGCATTCTAAGTATGTATTTCTCAGCTATTCAACGGTCGCTTTTCCATGTTTTCAGTCATCACTGATACTCGTGTACCGAGCGCGTAAACCGGTAGTGTTTTGGCTTTGTTTTCTCATCTGTTGAGACACCGAAGGAAATAAAATGGCGCGCATTCCGAAAGCTACATCTGCAGTGCAAGCCACCTATTACTTGTTTTGCTCCAAAACACTGGCCTCGTGCATTCAGAGAGACTCAAGTCAGTACATTAATTATCCTCAAGGACTACGTAAAAGCTTAATGACGACTGTGGTACATGTTTCTAAAAATGTTTGGTTTGGTTTATTAGGGTTTAACGTCCCGAAGCGACTCAGGCTATGAGGGACACCGTAGTGAAGGGCTGCGGAAATTTCGACCACCTGGGGTTCTTTTACGTGCACTGACATCGCACAGTACACGGGACTCTAGAATTTCGCCTGCATCGAAATTAAGCCCCCGCGGCCGGGATCGAACCCGCGTCTTTCGGGCCAGCAGCCGAGTGCCATAACCGCTGAGCCACCGCGGCGGGGCTCTAAAAATGTCAAGCACCTAACTTGGAAACGCGCTTGCCCAGCTAATGTTTTCCGAACTCGGTCCAGGTTCCTGAGAGATAGCGAGAACTGTCTCCCGAAACAAGTTCAGGGGAGGGGGGAGGGGGGGTTGCATAGCTTGCCAAACACGCGTGTTGATTACAATCGGTCTTGAAAGCACTTGTTTGCGGAAACAAAATTTTGTCTCACAAAATGAGCTTCAAGCATCGGCAGACAACTGCAGGATAATAATGACAGTATTTGGGGTGATCTCCGTCTGTCTGTTGATCGTAAACTTTTCTCGGTGACGTGGTTCTATGGATCATGTCTATATCTTTTGAATGAAGTTAACTGCAAGAAAAGTCCTGATAGACAGTTGATATGAAAGCAGAAATTGCTAGACTGAAGTTGTAATTTTCATTTATTTAATTGTGTTCTTTGCCGTGGAAATGCTCTCCGTTTTATTAAATCAGAATCTTACACACGAAACAAAAACATACCTAGCTTCGTCCGGTGTTTTTCCTTTTCTATGTGCGGCTGCTTCTTTAGCGCTCCATCCGATGTTATGGCAGAACATTCAGTGTGCGCACCAATAGTGCCAGAAACCGTAGCACAACCCCTGACATTGTCTTGACCTGAAATAGTGGTACAAATGTTGTGGTGTGTGGCGCTTGCCTACTCAGTACTGGGTTGAGCGCCCACGTCACATATTGAGGACGCAGTAGTGACAATGAAACAAGAACGTGCTCACCGGAACAATTAAATATACGAAGCATTTGAAAGCTCTGCTGGTAGCTAGAAGTCTACCCTTGTCATCCATGAAGAAAAAGTTCGCACTTCTCTTCCATTGCTTGTCATGTTTGAATGCGACTTCTGTACAGCTGTTCAGTGTCGTTAGTACTGCCGCTCAGATCCTTTCTATGTTATCTTCCTTTGTGGTTACGCGGATACTATGACGTTGGTCCTGGCAATGCTCACGTTTTGCCACGCTATATTAGCTAAGGCACGGCACTAGGCTCGTTGGCTTGTCCTTGAATTGTGTCATGCAACGGCTACAACGGGTTTTTACAGCTGTTAGTCGAATTTGTCTAGAATCCTTGTCTGAGTCCTTGTTCAACAAGCTCAACTAACATTTGTCTGTAGGGCACTAAGAGATATTTACCGGCTGGTCCACTTTGGAAACTGCATATCCTCGCCGCCCTTTTGTGTTTTGATAGAATTGGAAAAATGCAAGAAATGATTTTCCCTGGCTACTTCTCCGGAACCCCTATCTCATGGCTCTGACTGGAAATCATTGTTGAAAATTTGCGTAGGTGATGGGTTCTATGTGTCCGAACGGCTGTTCTCTGGCAAAGTTCCAAAATGTTCATGTATCAAACGCTGGATCGAGAAGAGACCATGACATGCGCGCTGTTTCTGGGGCATGCACTGTGCATGGCTATTTTGGACAATGCATGCAGGCCACTCTCTAATACTGCCTTGCTTATACGTCCTCAGGTTTTTGTGGAAGGGAGAAATTGAAAATTGCTGCGAACTCCGGTTCTACGTTAGACTTAAGCTTTGTTAAACCTTAGGATGTGTTCCAAACTGTGCTTTTCACACTGCGCACAAATCAAAAGACAAGACAAGATTTGGCTGAGTGCTTAAAGTAATGTTTAAGACACACACTGGTTGGCAGAACGGAACAAGCAATTTTGGTGCTCGCTTTATTTTTCACAAGTTTTTACTTACTGACAAGCTTCGCCTATTAAAACGCCAGGCATGCATAAAGATTCGTGGCTACTACTCAAGCAGACCTTGCGTTTTGACAGAGATTCCTTTCGGTGTAAAACACAGGTTACTGTCTTGCGTTTAGCTCTACGCCCACAAATATAATATAAGCACACGGGGCCCATAATCTTCGTAGCAATTCGCACAACACGGCATTGCATGTGTCTTCTACTAGATGTTTCCTAGAAGACGTGCACTCCAAAAACTCTACCCTACTGGAACGTTCCATATAATCCGCTCGTATAGAATTATGGGAATGTGGAGTCCATAAATATCCATACATGCTTTCCATATAGTCCATACAGGCTCTATATGCACCATATTGACTCCATAAAATCTCTATCGAAACGTATAGAATATAGAACTCGTCGTATGCAAATTTTCAGTAATGTGAACCCGCAAAAACAATCGTATTTTCACTTTAAAACTATCTAATGTAAGTAAAATTCCTTGAAAGAAGGTTTACACAAAATAAGAGGACGTAAACAGAGCGCTGTAAGCAACAGGAAACAAGAGCTCTAGGACATGAATATTTAGAGAGGATGGTTTGCGACCAACTACCAGAGCCTGTGGCAGTATTCGGATGGTTGGGCAAGGGTTAAAATACGGGTCATAGTCGGCAGCGATGGACACAAAAAGATGACGGGTGCAAGTACATATGCTGAGTCTATCGATATGCAGTAGTCTCAAATTGTGCACAAAGCCTATTGAAGCCCTGAGGAATTTGAAATAGATTCACAGTCCGTTCGAACACCGAGCCCTGCACAGTGTTCGTTGCAGAAATACATGCGCAAAAGATTATCTCGCTAAGATTGAGGCTGCGGTCGCGCTTCCGATTAGAACGTTCAGTACGCCCAGCAAAGTTAAACGCGGAGTTACACTACAACGCCAAGCTCTCCTCGTTGCCGGTTCGCAGCTCTGTAGTGGTAAGCCGCGCCCGCAACTGATCGCGGACCCCCCTCCTAGTCCCCACGTAAGAAAACGACGCAACGCAAAGAGAGAACACATTGTTTAGAAGACGGATGTTTAGGATTCTTCACCGTAGTGCTTTCGGATACATTTTGCTTATAGGCACGGGCCCACCGAGACTGCTTTTAGCCCTCTCACGCACAGCGCACTCCATATCTTCTGGCCTGGGCGTTAAAGGCCTGAGCACTGTGTACATCGAACCGATCGATAGGGCGGGAGACACCATGTGGGAGAAACCTCTCTGGATTTTGGTCCAGTCCCTCGAGTCCATAGTTTCCGCACCGCCACTCCTCCCGTGCTGTTGATGCGCCACAGACCTGATCTTGTTGGCGAACATCGAAGTTACACCTGGAGGTGATTTAAATGGGCAACTAGTGTGCGTAGAGGACATAATTACTAACGACGCAGCGATGGGATGTTTCTCGAGGAAAAAAAGGCTGCTGTTTCTGCAGCCGCATAATGCAGGAAATTGTGACTGAAATGCGTAAGTGTTTTTCAACGCGACGACTTCTGCTTCTCGTCCAGCCTTGCGCACAGCGGAAGTAATATATTTCATGTGGACTGAGTTTGTTGCAATAGTTTCTACTGAGACGTGAACGATTTCATGCGTGTATGTTACATAAACCACGACCAGAGGCTGCAGAAAGTCTTGTTTCTGAAGCTTCAAAATCGGCGTGGTATTAAGTCGGCATGCATTGTAAATTGTTTCGTAATAGAGGTCTGTTCACAAAGAGGTACGATAAAATTGATTTATAGCATATATCACTTGGTTAGCCTCATCTGGGTTAGTGTATGCGAACCGCAGCAGACGCGCGATGAAGCGACCAGGCCGGAATACGGGGTGCGCTGTGTCAGGCATTAGTGCACTTTGCAGTTGCTATCGCGCTGGGAGTATGTTGTTAAGAGAATACCGGCAGAAGAGTTATGCGAAGAAGAAAATAACACGTAAAAAAACAAACAATGCTTGCACTTTTACCTTTCTCAAGGCGAAGGGCTGGTTCGCCCCTGCACAGACTACAGTGCTAACGCCAGAACTGGCCAATGTTGGGCCAACGCTGGCATAAGCTTCCGTTCTGCCGCTGAAGAGTGTAACTCAGGAACCCAAGCGCTTGTGACAGCATGCTCAACAATTCTGGCGCAGAATAACATCCCACACTATTGTGACGGAGTGCTTCTGCTTTGCTACTTTGAATTAGTGCTGTAGGTATATTATGTCCATAACTTAAGATAGCTTCGCTTTTCTCGATATCAAAATATCACTTTTATGATCACTGGCTTATCATAAAGGAGCGAAAGAGTGCATTCAACGCTGTGTTTTTTGTTTGTCTTGTGTTACGACACGAATATACTTCAATGAATGCTGTACTGGTTCTCGGCTGAAACGTTCTATCTGTTGAAAATAATCTACACCCCACCGGCTCGAAATATTGTCACCTATAAATAATAATGGCAATAGGAATAGTGAACGCTATCCAGGGATAAGAATGAAATCCCTAGCGTCATTGCAATTCAGGCCTTGATGAAAACCTTCCCAAAGAAGTCTCCTGTCGTGACCTGGGCAATGATCCATTCTGCTGAACCTAAGACATTTATTTCGGCTACCGGCTGAAAGGGAGTTGTTGTTGGTTTGCAAAAGTCGGAACCAAGAAGCGAAAAGGAGAAAGGGTATATTATCTACTCCCTGTTTAGTGAGTATTCCGGTGTAATTTAGGATTGTGGGTTCCTTTGTGGTGTTATGAGAACAAAAAATAACTGCGCAAAAGGACGGGACAAGAGCAAGAGAACCACACGGATTCTCTTTCTCTTGCCCCGTCCTTTTGCGCAGTTATTTTTTGTTCTCATAATGTCATACCAACTAGCCCCTCACCGAACTCTTCCTTTGTGGTGTCTTGTTTAGTATTGTCTACTAGGTGTTGTAAATTAAAGAGGCAGGTCATCAGGGTCAAATGTGGGTTTCATGCCTAATCTGCCGCATGCTCGCGATAAACCAGATGATGAATGTATCTGTTACAGTGAAATGCACATTGAATTCCATTTGGGTACAAGTTTATTGCCTGTTGAAAACATTGTTATTCTGTTTGTTTTATGCAGATTGTTGAACAAAAATAACCAGAGCACCAAACCTCTCAGATGTTTTGCGGGGAGAGGCCATGTCATAAACCGAACTGAGAGCATACAATACAACCACAGCACAAAAAAAATACACGACGGTCGGACATGATCTCTGTCTTGTGGCAGCGATGCGAGGAAAAAGAAGAGCGTAGTACAGGCACTGGGTTTTGAAATTCAAATGTAATTTATTTTCAAGGATGAACAGAATGGTGTCCGGAATGAAAGGTGTAAGCGGGTATTGCTAGGGCTAGGGAAACCGTATATATTGAAATGCAGGAACGACACTGTGAATGCGCGCCAACCACCGCTGAGTATCGAGCGCTATCTGATAATTAAAATGAGAGAAAGCAACTAGGATGTAGCTGGCCTCCGGTAACAAGTAAATGATGAACTTCCTGAAATGATAAGCCTGGTATTTGGTTCCCTCCGAATCTCAAAAAGAAAATAGAGGAGCATGAATATGCACTGGCGCAATTTCTTAAGAAGACCTTGAGTGTCGTTAATAAGGCATAGAACAAAGCTCACATGGGGGGTAGCACTCCCTCAAAGGACAGCATATGTCGTAAGAAACCACGTTGTGCAGGCCCACCAGCATAGTTCAGATAAGTTCGATGATAGTCTGTATTGAATAATTTCTGTATGCTTGCGCAACTTCATCACAGCGCCATAGTGCCGGAGCCGAAGTGATGGGTGTTATGAGTAATAATCGAGCAATTCTTTTCAGCGTGTCCATCTTCTGTAAGCGCTGGAGCTTATTTCCACGTTGTCACTTTTTATCACGTGGGAAGCCTCGCTTAGTAGATAATAAACCTGCGAGGGCTTTTCTCTGTTTTTGCTGATGCTCTGATGTGCTACCAGCGATGTGGCTTGCGAATCCAGGAGCGCAGGTCTAGAGTTGGTCCAACATTGACCGGGTGTTGGTTGCGGCGCAACTTGTCAGCCAACGGAGGACGATGGTTTTTCTATTTGGTAAAAAAAAATATTGACTGACCGCATGTACATAGTTTCGACGTTGGTCGAGCCTAGGCTGCCACTTGTTCGAAGTTGTTGATGCTGAATTAAATTTAAGGAGAAACCTGAATCGTTGTCTCTTTCTTCTCGGGTAATCTTCGGTCGCTAAGTGGGACAAGCAAAGCGGCTATATATGCCCACGCAATCTGTCCCACTTTTTTTTTTGAAGTTTGAAGTTTACTTTCTTTCTTTTCAACAGAAAGAAGGATCCGGGACAAATGGTCAGTTGTCCCGACGAGGTCCCAGCACCTGAAGTAGGGGCAGCGGTGCGCAGCACATACCAACAATATACAAGCATGATAACATTACGACAACAAAATACAAAGAATTGGCGACATTATGTACACAAAACGAGATGGAGAAGCACTTTATTAGAAAGTGTGGCCACAGTATATAACACACAGGAGATATAATCTATATATATATAAATGCGATGGCATAACCAAAATGCATGTAAAGATGCGCTGCATGCATTAGATACAACGTCAATAGAACACAAGATACACAATAATTATACAAAAAAGGTGCACAGGCACTGCACGGAAAACATAAGCCATGCAAACATTCAATATTTGCCAAAGATTTCAGCTCGAAAGTTTTGCAGACCGCGGAAGTGAGCCTGCAGCAGTCCGGTAAGATGATAAACTCTGTCAACGTGACCTTCAGGGACCACGCGTGGTGAGCTACATTTGCATGAGCCCGGTACAACTGGGTTGGATATGCCTCGATTCCAGCATGGACACCGCGGCGAGTTGAACCTTGCTTCGCAAGGCCTTCGAGGTGCGTACTATGTGTCTGCAGTTGTTTTTTTCTGTTCCTTCATTCACTACTCTTCTGAGACGCAGTTTAATTGTACAAGCCAAGTTAGGAAGTTATCCCGCTGTAAAAGTGTTTCTTCTGATGTCTTATTCTCCCCTACTGTAGCAGTGTCTGCCTTTTGTGGAGTGACGACGCACGGCTGTTGCGTAGAGGAGGAAGCTATGTTGTATACAACTTGCTCCAGAGGTAGAGACAGAACGTGCTCGCAGCTTCTTATGACAAAGTATGAAGTCCAGCCACAACGTCTTTGATTTGAAAGCAGAAAATCCGGAAGTTTATCAAGCCCGCCGAACCAACCCTCAGTCAAGGCCCAAACATGTAATCTAGGCTGCTGAGGAGCCACTGCCTTCAGACGCTTCCGTTCCTCGACGTGGGCAACGTGCTTGGTGTCTGTGGCTCCTTCCGCGTCTTCACATCCGGGCGCCATTGATGGCAAATCGCCTGTCCGCCGTTCGAGTGACTTAGCGGAGTGACGGATTTTATAAGCAGCTGCTAGCGGCTTAGATGCTGAAAAGGGTTGAAAATTGGGCGAGTTGGTACGAATTCATACTGGTGTGGCACCACAGGGACAGGGACAGAGACAGAGTGACAACAACAGAAGTGCTCACTAACAACTGACAAAGTTTATTAAAAGCACAAAAAATATATAGACGAAACCTATGGTTACATGCACAGTCATAACATGGTTACAAAGGTTACAGGCAAGAACACACGTTAAAGAGCCCTTGTGTTGTTATCTCTCTGTCTCTGTCCCTGTCCCTGTGGTGCCACACCAGTATGAATTAGAAGCTGAAACGCCAAAAATTGCGTCGCTAAATGTGCGATATTCTTGCCGGCCAAAAACGGCTAGAAATGGATTCCACATGACCTCCTGAGCTCCGAAAGGTGTGCAGATTCTGCGACACTGCAAGCGACGCCAATCTCATTATTGTCACATCCCTTATAAAAGTGGTCTATAGACAGTCTATAGACATCTTATTGACTCTATTGACTTCCTATAGATATTGTTGTTGTCTATTCATAGTCTATAGACTGTGTATAGACAAAATTCTACTAAAATTGTGTGGCCATAAATCTATAGATTGTCTAGACACTATATATGGCATTTGTATTGCCTACAGACTCTTCTCTAAGATTTGTCTATAGACAATCTATAGACTTTATAGACAGAAGTCTATAGACTGTCCAAAACCTTTTTGTAAGCTCCTAAATTTGTACGATACCACCCTCCAGTTAACGAGAAAAGAGTACCTCCGGCACCGCACCCGTGTTCTCACCCTTCCGTGTGCGGTAACCCATCCATTGCGGTCTTACCCGTGCAGAGGAGGTAGCGCGTCGGAGGGTCAGGATCGGGGTTGCCTTCACGCCAGCCTTAATTGAAAAGTGCCTTATTTCGAGACTTATATCCTTGCCCCGGGAGTCCAATCTGCAAACACCGGAATACTGAGGCAAGTATACACCACCTTCTGTGGGTTCGCAAGGCGCTGAAGCCAACAAGAGTCCGCCACCTAGCGGCAACGCAACTCTCACTCACCAATCCTTCGTCATATACCGCAGACCACAATACTGACGTAAACACTTTACGTCATGCTTATTGCTTAGTTACACTGAGTTTTATGGCGCAAAAGCAGCAATAGCTATGATGCGCCAAACACACGTAAACAATTTCAGTTTTTCAGCAAGAGTTTTTATGTGACGTGTCGCGATGCCCACGCACAAGTGCGCTCGCACCGATCGCTTGACTGCTCTGAAATCGCAGCGCCGGCGCTCTCGACTCTGACAGAGGGGGAGGAAAAACACCTTGGAAGCCGAGAGGGGAGGGTGATGCTGTGCTACATCTGCAGAAAGCACGTTCATATTGCTATCACGTGTGTGTGGCTGTAGAAGAAAGGCTCGGCGCCAGTGAATTTTTTCCTGGTGGGACCAAACAGGGCGGACCTAGCAAGGCTGCTGCGGAGCGCCGTGCTCGAGAACGAGATATGAAGCGTCTTTGTTGGGCATGGGCTATACACAAGTCAGATTTGCCCCGAAACTCGCACTGAGTTTACCGCATTAAGCGACATAGCACAAATGTCAATTTTTTTTTTAAGGAAATCCCTCGGTACTGTCTTCATGACGGATGTATGCGCGCAGCGACCCTAATTTGTGCTTCGGATGACCACATGTTAACAGGCTGTCACCTGTCGGCTACGCGCAACGGGCGACAGGCGTTTTGAAGTGTTTGGCGCCGTCGTACGGCTGAGCGTCCCGCTGGATAGCAACAACTAAGTGCGAGGCTCAGGTTGAACGTGTGTGTCACCCGAACACGACGAAGGTAGCGCAAGACACATGTAGCTGGTGGTCGCGTGCTCGCGGACCGACAGGAGGACATATTAGTAACTACTCTGGCTGTAAAACTGCGTAAGAGGGTCGCCATCCCTCCATCGAAGTGCTTATTATGCAGCCAAAACGTTGTCAAACAGGTAATTCACCTTCGCTGCGAGCAGCTAACAACACAAGCGACGGACCTAATGTGTGGACAAGGGTGCCTTCAGCGGGATGTGCCAGTTTTCAGCACTGCTGCCGCCCGGACCCCTCCGGCCCGGGCCCCTTCGGATTTCAAACGAAATTTCTCGTCCAGGTGTTACGCTTTCCCTGCGGAATATATGGAGAAGAGAAGCAATAAAAATAAAAGAATGCAAAAATAACAAGTAAACACAAAAGAGAGAAAAAACAACAAATACAAAGCGTCGGTTAGCGTCCGTAATAAGGCTTCACGCGCATGACATGAACAACTTCTGGGCGTCAATGGCGCCGCCGACATGCTGCAACTCCAACGACCTGATAGTCAAGTTCTCCGATTCCACGAGGAATCTTGTACAGGCCGAAGTAGCGACGTAAGAGCTTTTCACTGAGTTCGCGGTGGCGAAAGAGCGCCCATACCCACACACGCTCACAGGGCTAATATTTCGTATGGCATTAGCGAAAAGTGTAGCGTCGGGGCGCTGCTCGTCTTTGACCCGTAGCCCCGTAAAGCAACAGATCCCCCCCCCCTCTCCAAATTCCGTCCCGTGCCACTCTGCGTGAGGGCGCGCCACCCAAAAAAACACTCCTGGTGTCGAGACCGACGCTGTCCGCCTGTTTCGACACCAGAAATGTTTTGTCAGGTGGCGCCCCTACGCATAGTGGCACGGATCGGAACTTGGATGAGGGGCCTGCTACTTTTTCCCTCGATGGCACATAAATTATTTTTTTTGCCTTTAGCTGTATAGTGCTCTTAAATGGCATGGGCACGGTCATATTTTTACTCCCGATAACGACCGTCATTTGAGCGCACTTTTACGCAGTCTACTTCGAAACAAAGTTGATCACCGATGTTACACTCATGCTCGAACCTAGTCCAGAAATCATCTTCGTAACCCACCATTTTCGGGCGTGCTTGTCTCCACCACCGCAGACCCTTCTGTCGGCAAGCCTACGTCCTGGCTACTTTCGATGATTTGCCATCCAACAATCTAAACACTACAATGCTCCTTTGTGAAATCTCTGGTGGTGAACGTCACTAATGCAGCACTGCTTTATCCACCTGCATGCCATTGTGTCTTAGTATGGCCGGCGCGTTGCACTCTCGCCCTCTCTGGCATTGCTCTCGACCTTTAGGCGCCAAATTGCCACTTCCTCCTTCTCTGTTGTACGGGCCCATTACAGATGGCTAGATTTAGCTCCCCGGCAACCTCATCGTCGGCGTCCAATATTGTCTTCACTCGCGTTCCGCCTGCGTGCCATCTGCGGATTCGTAGACTATCCTCCCAGAAAACACAATCGTATCATGCGACAAATGCCGCGGGTACCTACGTCCTTAAGAAACTTGCGGGGATACGGTGGCCGCAACTGGCACAAGACAGGGTCAATTGGATAGACGTGGGAGAGGCCTTCGCCCTGCAGTGGGCGTAGTCAGGCTGATGATGATGATGATAACCTACGTCCTATTTACACAGATAAAGGGCGCTCGATGCTCCCTTTGACAAGACAAACAATAGCCACCCTACAAAGCGTGTGCAGATGACCGCTTGCCATTTACGTGGCAGTTTCTGCTGCTTTCTTCGTTATCCTGTCTCCCACCCTCTCCATACTATCGTGACGGCAACTTCTTCGTTGCTCTCCTGAAGGCTTTCCCCTTACCCTGGACAAACTCTGGTTTCGCGAACACAGCCCTGTTTGCTAGGTCTTCTCGACAATTACAGCAGAAATCACTCGATATTCAGCGCGGTCAAAATGTTTGCGTCTTGATCCTTTAACTCGGTGGAAACCGAGCGCAACTCCGAACCCGACGGGAAGCAGCAAGGCACCGTTCGCAGGCGTTCAAACTGTGATATCGTAGCGAATCTTTCTACTGTTTTGTTTTGTTTGTTTGTTTGTTTGCTTGCTTGCTTGCTTGCTTGCTTGCTTGCTTGTTTGTTTGTTTGTTTGTTTGTTTGTTTGTTTGTTTGTTTGTTTGTTTGTTTGCTTGCTTGCTTGTTTGTTTGCTTGTTTGTTTGTTTGTTTGTTTGTTTGTTTGTTTGTTTGTTTGTTTGCTTGCTTGCTTGTTTGTTTGTTTGTTTGCTTGTTTGTTTGTTTCTTTGTTTGTTTGCTTGTTTGTTTGTTTGCTTGTTTGTTTGTTTGTTTGTTTGCTTGCTTGTTTGTTGTTTGTTTTTTGTTTGTTTGCTTGTTTGTTTGTTTGTTTGCTTGTTTGCTTGTTTGCTTGTTTGCTTGTTTGCTTGTTTGTTTGCTTGTTTGCTTGTTTTCTTGTTTTCTTGTTTTCTTGTTTGCTTGCTTGTTTGCTTGTTTGTTTGCTTGTTTGCTTGTTTGCTTGTTTGCTTGCTTGTTTGCTTGTTTGTTTCCTTGTTTGCTTGTTTGCTTGTTTGTTTGCTTGTTTGCTTGTTTGCTTGTTTGTTTGCTTGTTTCCTTGTTTGCTTGTTTGCTTGTTTGCTTGCTTGTTTGCTTGTTTGTTTGCTTGCTTGTTTGTTTGCTTGTTTGCTTGTTTGCTTGTTTGTTTGTTTGTTTGTTTGCTTGTTTGCTTGCTTGTTTGCTTGCTTGTTTGCTTGCTTGTTTGCTTGTTTGCCTGTTTGTTTGTTTGTTTGCTTGTTTGCTTGTTTGCTTGTTTGCTTGCTTGTTTGTTTGCTTACTTGTTTGCTTACTTGTTTGCTTGTTTGCTTGCTTGTTTGCTTGTTTGCTTCTTTGCTTGCTTGTTTGCTTGTTTGCTTGTTTGCTTGCTTGTTTGCTTGTTTGATTGTTTTCTTGTTTGCTTGCTTGTTTGCTTGTTTGCTTGTTGGCTTGCTTGTTTCCTTGCTTGTTTGCTTGCTTGTTTGCTTGCTTGTTTGCTTGTTTCCTTGCTTGTTTGCTTGCTTGTTTGTTTACTTGCTTGCTTGCTTGTTTGCTTGCTTGCTTGCTTGTTTGCTTGCTTGCTTGTTTGCTTGTTGCTTGTTTGCTAGTTTGCTTGCTTGTTTGCTTGCTTCTTTGCTTGTTTGTTTGCTTGTTTGCTTGCTTGTTTGCTTGCTTGTTTGCTTGCTTGTTTGCTTGCTTGCTTGTTTGCTTGCTTGCTTGCTTGCTTGCTTGCTTGCTTGCTTGTTTGCTTGCTTGCTTGCTTACTTGTTTTTTTTCGTTTTTTATTGTTTTTTTGTTTTTCTTTTGTCTGTTTTTTTTTCTTTTTTTCTGTTTTTTTTTTGTTTTTTTTCTTTTTTGTTTTTGTCTGTTTTTGTTTTTTCTTTGGTTTTTTTGTTTTTCTTTGTTTTTTGCTCTTTGTTTCTTTTTTTGTTTTTCTGTCTTTTTCGTTTTTTTTCGTTTTTTTTTTGTTTTTTTTGTTTGTTTTTTCCTGTTTTTTTTTGTTCTTTCTGTTTTCTTTTTGTTTTTTTCTCTTTTGTTTTCTTTTTCCGTTTTTGTTTGTTTGTTTGTTTGTTTGTTTGTTTGTTTGTCCTGCAAACGTGCTGACACGTGGCTGTATCGCTTTGTTTGTGATACAAAAGACGCGACCAAATTTATCTCTATAGTTCGCATCCAGGCGGAGCCGATTCTAGGTTGTTCCAAACTGTTGTAGTATCTGTGCACGCCGTATCTCGAAAGTTCGCTATCAGATTTAAGTTAAGCACGGCCGAGAGCGGCGGGCATTCTGTTCGACGACCGCCGAGCACGCTTGTTGCTACGCCGCAGCCGGGTTCTTTTTTGGCTCAAGTCTCCCTAGTACAGAGTTTCGTTTAAAAGTCCTTCTCGCTGTCTTCCTGCACGCCAGACTGCCGTCACCACAACATGACACCACAACATGACACATGACACTATTAATGTTGTTATGTTTGAACCTGAATGTGAAAAGTACATGTCATATTTAAAACTGCATGTGGTGGCGTTTTCATACATACTCGAAATATTATGCTTTGACAGGCCCGCACGAAAATATTATGCAGCACCTAAACAGTAATAAATGTTTAGTTTTGTTATTGACAAGCCTTGATTCACACCTACTCCACGAAAATATGCAACCAGAGATTATATACATGCATAACCTGTTCAAAACATCCCAAAGGTCTACAGAAAAAACGCCTTTTTATGTTTCTACAACAACAAGTACACCTGATCTAGTTATATGTTCTTCTAACATCATAATCGGAGCAAGTTATAATTTTCATTACATCAAGGAAAAGCAGATTGACATCCCATTGAATTGGTGTATTTTAGTAATATAGTCAAAGCATATCTCCTTATGAATTCTTCTAGTGTTGCATACACTAGTTCAAAACTGCGGCGATATAATTTGCTATCATTGTCAATCTCAGAATGTCAATTCCAGACTGCTGCACTTGCTTTCATGCATAACATGTCGCTTGCATTCATGGTTCTAATGCGGATTCACGTTAGCTCCCGGTGCAGTTTTAATCGCGACTTTCACGATGCACAAAGGGTGCGTCAGTGGTACCTGTATAGCGGCGTAAAGGACTGTTTTTATGGTCCCCTTTCACGGCAATTCTGTAGTTATAAAATATAGTATTTTGTTGAGCTTGTTTGCAAATAACTGCAGTTTTATATGTGCCAAACATTCTTTAAATGTTTCATAGTGCGAAGTAGTAAACGAAAGACACTGAAGAAATGCTTGGGTGTGTTCTTTGAAACCATGTGGCCCGAGAGAAGAGCAGTAAAATGCCTATGCGGAAAACACCTGCAGTGGATGAAAGTCAGGTCCCGCAGATTTTAAAGCTTCAATCCTAATTTTTCAACCATTCACTTCATATTCATTCGCTCCTTACTATGACGTCGATCACTATTCTCTGTGACGTAGGCCGTGGCAGAATACATCATGATGCTCGTGCTGTGGTGACAAACGTGACACCACTCACTTCCATTACTGCGCTCCACGCGCACGTCGCACGGACGGGCCATTTGCGAGGCTGATAACGAACACAGCCAGTAACATGCCTGACAAGCGTTTGGAGATATATCTCTGCTAGTGGTATCACAGCAAAAAAGATGACGGATGGTTGCGCGACGGATGGACCGATGATGGTCCGTGAGTCGAAGGGTATGCGGAGACACTGAGGTAGCTAGTGGAGGTACGAGCGGAAGCAAATTTCCGTACATACCATTGTGCAGCTTTCTGGCAGCATTTGCGGTTTGTGCAAGCTTCGCTAAATCTTTGAACTGCTTTGCAGGTTAGTTGAATTCAATTTTCTCTGTTCTTCGCCTCCTTTTTCTTGCCGCAAGTGCTGCCAGCTGCGGTTGTACTCTTTGTTGCTTGTCAAACCCGTTTGAAATGCCGACGAATGTCGAACTCGCAAAAAGAGTTGAAGAACTAGAATTGTTACTTGAGGGAAAACTTGAGGAAGTGGTGACCGAGATCACTGCAAAAGTTCTTTCGAAACTGCAAGCTCCTGATGGAGACGACAATGCTTCTTTGCTTAGCAGTGTTGAATTTATCAATCAGGAATTTGAGGCAATGAAATCAAAGGAGTCCGAGCTTATGGCTGCCAACAAGCTATTGGCAGATGAAAATGAAAACCTGCACAAGAGGGTTGCAGAACTCGAACAGTACTCAAGGATCAACAATGTTGAAATAAAGGGAGTTCCTGTGACTAAAGGCGAAGATGTTAAAAAAGTGTTGGAGAGCATTGGTGATGCCATTGAGTGCCCTGTCGACACTGCTGACTTTGACATCGTCTATCGTGTAGCCACCAAAAACAAAAATGAAAAAACAATCATTGCTCGGTTTGTGTGTCGGGAAAAGAAAAATGAATTCGTGAGCAAGGCACGTAAAGCTCGCCCCACAAGGGACCAAATTGGCTTCCCTGTGACTTCATCTGCCTCAGTATTTGTGAATGAGCACCTTACATTTGACAACAAGAAACTATTTGCTAGGTCTAAGCTGCTCAAGAAGGAAATGGATTGGAAGCATCTCTGGACTAACAACTGTCGCATTCTTGCGTAAGACTGACGAAAGCACGGTCTTTCGCATAAGTTCGGAAGCAGACCTGCAGGTCTTCCGCAGCAGTCCGGAAACAAACCCTTAGGTTTCGACCTAGTTTTGCCACTGCATGGCTTCTATCACAGTTGAATCCCCCTTTAGCATTCCATTATCTCCTGATAAGTTTCAACATATCTTTGCGAACAGTACTCACTCTCTTATCCATTTCAACGCACGCAACCTCAGGAAAAACCATGAATCTATCGATAACTTTATCACTTCCCTTCGACACTCGTTTTCTTTCATCTGCATTTCTGAAACTTGGCTCTCCAATTCTGACGGCAGCCTGTTTGGTTTTACATCTTATATACCAGAATACTGCAATCGCCTTTCCAGCAGCAATGGGGCACTGCAATATTTATTTCCCCACAAATTTCATACCACCGTAGATCAGATCTCGCTCTGAATGCAACGCATTGCGATTCAGTTTGGATTGAAGCCAATCATTCACTCTCTTCCGCTGACTGCCGTAAGCTGGTACTCGGCTGCATCTATCGTTCCCCGTCATCATCAATCCCTGAGTTCCTGTTAGCGCTAGATGCCACATTAAATAACCTATCTTTCGAAAACAAGAATGTTATAATTGTTGGAGACATTAATATTAACCTTCTAGATACGGAAAACTCTTATGTTGTTTCCTATATTGACTGTTTAAGTGGTTTCGGGTATGAATGTCTCATAAATGCTGCAACCAGATGTACCTCCAGTGGATCTTCCTCGTTAATAGACCATGTTCTTACCAATATTTCGCCCTCACCCTACTCAGGGGTCATCGAACTCGACATTGCAGATCATTTTCCTATTTTCATTACGCACGGCGTAGTTTTCCGTCCTTCGCGTTCAGTCTTCTACACTTCCAGGTTCAATAGCGAATAATTTATTAGTGCTATCAGTGATACTGACTGGTCTCCGTGCTTTCCATCGAACGATTCGGAGCGAGCAATGGAATGTTTTTCCCGTCTTTTTTCCATCTGCGTATCTCAGAGTACAACATCAGTAAAGTGTCGAAAGAATTACAAATTTCCCCACAATCCATGGCTGACAGACAGTTTACTAAGCTGTATGCGACGCAAGAAAATTTATACAAAAAAACCAAGAAGCAGCCTTTTAATGTTTCTTTAGCTGCACGCTCCAAAAACTACGCTACTGTGCTAAATAATTTATTGAAACATGCGAGAAAACCTTAATATGAGCATGAAATACCTAAAAATGAAAACAACACTAAAAAGCAATGGAAACTTTTGAGTGACTTCCTCAAATTACCTTGCGCAAACAGCCCCCTTACTGAAATTAATTTCAATGGTACAGTCTACACTGATCCATTCGACATTGCAAATGCCTTTAGTGACTTCCTTTCAGCGCCTCATAATAGTCGTCCACTTATTTCAGAGATAAACATAAAGCGCTCAAAACAATCTTTTTTTCTTTTTCCTGTTTCCCCTAGTGAAATCGAACTGCTGATTACTGGCCTCAAGGACACTAGCCCTGGATTAGATAAGATATCCTCTCGGCACCTTAAACTTGTAGCCAATCTGGTCTCTGAACCACTTTGTCATGTTATTAATATCATCCTAAAGACAGGTGTTTTTCCTGCTTGCCTCAAAACGGCTAAGGCAGTGTTCAAGAAAGGAGACAGGTGATTAATTTCTAACTATCGACCTATATCTATTTTATCTTCTCTCAGTAAAATCATCGAGAAATTGATAGTCGAACGCTTAAACGATTACCTAGATAAATTTAAGATAATTTCCCCCCATCAGTGTGGTTTTCGGTCTGGCAGCTCGACTAACTTAGCACTGATCTCTTTGACTGATCTTATCAAGCAAGGTATTGATAATGGCGAGTTTGTTGGTTCTGTCTTTTTAGATTTCACAAAAGCTTTTGATATGATTAATCACTCCATATCGCTTAAAAAACTCGAATTTTATGGTATTGCAGGTCCCGTGTCGCGACTGCTGAAAAGCTATTTACAAAATCATCAACAAATAATCAATATTGGTGGAGGCTTTTCCCAAGCTAAAACTATTAACCAAGGTGTTCCTCAGGGCCCTATTTTAGGACCCTTACTATTCTTACTGTATATTAATGACCTTCCTAATTCTATTAGTCCAACTCACTGTGTCTTATATGCTGATGACACTACCGTGTCTTTATCTAATACATCCATAGATGATCTAACTCTTGAATTGAATGCCATCCTAAGTATTGTAGCCAAATGGTGCACTGACAATCAGTTGTTGATTAATCCCTCTAAAACGAAATTCATAGTGTTCAAAAGTAGCCAGAAAATTATTTCGTGTCCTCCTACGTTAAACCTTTGTTCTTGTAATATTCCGGCTTCTGATAACACCAACTTCCTCGGCGTTATTCTTGATTCAACTCTTAAATTTTCCGTCCATATCGCCCATCAAAAAAAAAGATCTATGTTTGGCATCAGAGCTCTAATTAAGGCGCGTCCATATTTTCCATGTAGCCTACTCCTATCTTTGTATTATGCCTTCATACATAGTCACATCACTTATGGGATTACTGCATCGGGAAATACTTATCATTGCCATTTATCGTCTCTGCAACACTTACAAAACCCGGCCATCCGCATTATTACCCGTAGCCCTTTCTCATCTAATGTTTGTTCCTTATTACAGGAGCACAGTATTTTACCAGTCCACCAGCTTTTCCAGTATCACCTTGCAATCATGTTCTTTAGATTACTACATGGCACCCTACATTTTCAGTTTGTAGACCCCAATCAGATCATCAGTCACAACCCTACCAGATATGCAGCAAGAAACAATTTTCTACTCCCCAAAGTCCATACCAATTATGGTAAATCGACATCGTCTTTTCAAGCCATTTCAATTTGGAACACATTGCCACCCAATCTACAAACATCAATTTCCTTGCCTGAATTCAAAACCAAACTTAAAGTATTTTTATTGGAATGCTGATGTGTTATTCTCTTTTTGCTGATGTGTTATATTACCTGCGTTATTGTGATTTTTGACCTTGTTTTTGTGAAGTATTGATTTTATATTTTATATTTTTTGTATTTATCCGCTATGCTGTAACCATTTCTTGTACTAAGGATTTATCGAGGGTCCCGGTGCAGTCTTTGACTTTGGGACCCTCGTCTGTACATTTATGTTGTTTTTTTATATTTTTTGGGACCAATAAAGCCTAACTTTCTTTAAGTTAAGTTAATACTGACATCGGCACCAATTGCTTTCTTAGCGGCAGGAGGGATGTCAACTGCAGCGGGACATCGTAGTGATGACAACGGTATCCAGCACAAAAACCCTTCATCCCCGAGCAGAGATCGAAGCCCCGCCGACGGAAATGCAGAAGCTTCGTATCCCATTGGCTCATAAATTTCGGCCAGCACCGCTGCCCATCGTGCTGCCGACGTGGACAGAAATTATTGCGTTGGACGCAACAGTTCTCGTGGGGCTACGCTGATGTAGCTAAAACCGAAATTGACCGCAGTTTCTGTCCCCTGGCATCGCTGTGACCTAGCTGGCTGCTACTGCGATCGATCGTTCTCTACCTCTCCTGACCTTTGTTACTTCTGATTCCGGGTGTAGGACATAAAATGGAAACGATATTAAGCCTTGCAAGTTGCGCTGACTGGAAAGTTGGGCGAGTTGGAAGCTGTTCATCATGAAAATGGGGGCGCAAACAAACCGGAGACAAAGAAAGAATACAACAGGAAAGGCACTCGTCCTGTTGTCTTCTTTCTTTGTCTCCGTTTTGTTTGTGCCCCCTTTTTCATCATGAACATGCAATTTACGTCCCCTCTTACTGCTGAAAAAAAATGGCAGAAAGTTCATCTTGCAAAGCTGTGCGGTGTTCAGTTCATTCGTATCCTTGACTGCGAGTAGGACGATAGTTTTGGAATTCCTGTTTCTCTTGCTCAACTTTTTTATTCCAAATAAATGAACACGAATTATTTAAAGGAGCGTTAAGGCGTCAGAGCTTTTGCTTTCCGACTATGTGCAGTTTATTACCACAGGTACGTGTCCTTTTATCGTGTTTGTCACGAGAGGGGCCATGACCCGGCAATAAATATTCACGGCAGCTTGCAGCAAATTCTTGATAGTTGTCGATGTTAGAGGTGACTTATCGCAAACGTTCTACTCAGTTTCAGATTAAGCGCAGCCGATGAGGCCATACTCATTTAGACCACCGCTTGGTGCACTCCTCTTCATGACATACAAGAAAGAGTTGCTTCCCTTCGTAGTTTTGCGCCAGGGTACAGGTCTGTCATCTAGTACTCGCTACAAGGCGTCGTCACAACCACGCTGCATTATACTGGAGCGATACAAAGGGCTGCTTTCACCTATTTCGTTTTCCGTCCGTTATATATAACTCCGTCAAGAGCTGGTCGGGTGTCAGGTACATGTGGCGGAGCGTAAATTTAACTGTTGTATTCTGTACAACAAACGTGGTCTTCATAAACAGTTCGTCTTATTCCTGGTGAAAATATGCTGGGTACTTTTATTTCTTTAGAAGAGGTTTTACATTCCTGGTGAAACATCGGCAGCAGGCTTAGGAGCGTATTTATTCTCTGGAACAACTTAACAGCACCACAAACTAAAGTGGTACAGATGACAAACTGAGGTTGGTATATACCGATATATTGATATATTAACTTAAATAGTAGCATGTAACAGAAATGTTTAAACAATGAATTTCAGGCGTCGCTGTCACAAGCAGTTTTCGCAAAAGTGTGGTGGATCCTTGTCATAAAATGCGTATTCTTCAGACTAGGATCTGAGGAGTCGGGCTACTCCTCCATTCGCTTGCGACCATGGTTCACGGATATATTTTCATCCTAATGTTAGAAGTTGAATTTTTGAGCGGCGTCTTTTCTTTTTCTACCACACAAATATCGACATAAAGAGAAACGAATTGGGGTTCCATCTAAGAATAAATATCATGCGCCGTTTTTCTCCTCCCTTGGTACTGGGAAAGTCAGGAAAGTCAGGAAAGCCACTCTTTTGCCTGAATTTTCACATGCCACTGGAAGATGAGTGCATGCAGGTGTTATAAACCAGGCAGATAAGGGCGCCTCGAGACTATGCCATGATAGTATTTACTGCCTTCAGTTCCCACTGCAAGGCTAATACCGCGGCTGTCCATACACTGAACGAAGCTCGCCTCATCCTTTCTGCAGCATCTCCGTAGCTTTGTTTGAAGGTAAGTTATCACTTCCCCGTGACGAATAAACTCATGAGAATAGGAACGTCTGTGCTTTCCCGCAGGCAGTGCAACCGAACTGGCGCTGTCCGCTTTTTGAGGAGACTAGAAGGTGCAAGCAGTGGCCGGACCTAGCAAGCAATATTTCCATAACATTATAAAATCTTGGTAAGTACTTGAATCATTTGTTTTTTCTTTCTTTTTACCATCATTTACAGTCAGCTAATATCTTCAGTCTTTTAGTCACCTGTGCTACCAAGATGCATATTGTTGCGCCTCTTCTATGTGTACGTTTACTGTGTTGTCTAGAAATGGCTATAGCTGCGTTAGGCTTAAACATCCGTGCATGCGTACTTGAGATTTGCTGATAGTTGCGCTTCTTGGTGTAATAAAAATGCTTTTCAAGCGGGAGCTTATCCCACAGTGTTACCACCTTTATCTGTGTTCTCATACCTGGAGGAAGAGGAGTAATGGCCGTCAGTAAAGATTGCCCTGGATTTACATATTTTTAGAGCGCACGTCGCGCACACCTTGTCGAAATTATTGGCCCTACCGTGATATCATGGCTCTCGTTACATTCGAATCGTTGTTTTGGATACGGTGTTCATTGTAGCGGATTGTGGCTCCGATAAACATGTCGATGTCAATTTCAATAAGGTTCAATTTAATTCAGTGAGTTGACATAAAATTAATTTTCTCGAGATTCATGCATATAGCTGAGAGATTTTCCTGATGCGCTGTAAGCAATAACTTTAGCAATAGCATTTGTTAGCAACACATGTGCCATCGCTTGTTTTTGAGTTATGCCTGCTGCTTTTCAGGATATCAACTTTCCTTTGTTGTCGCATCAACACTTCTTATTCATGTGGGTTAATGGAACAAACCTTTGCTCAACTGGTGCGGAGCAATACACTTCAGGCTATGGACAATGTAGTACCTATTCAAAGTTAGGGCTGGAATATTTTTGTGCAAAGGAGTATCAGTTTAAAATTATTACTGTTAGAAATTTTTTTCTGTAGGTTGTGGCTTATTCTGATATAGTGGGCCAGAAAATCAGGGATTGAAAATAGCATTGTCAATAGTTTATCACCCTCGGTTAGAGCCTATCATGTGGCTACCTGTTGGCTATCCAAGAGCACCGTTGCTGTGCTTCCCGGCGGGCGCTCTCCACACTGGCCCTGGGCGGTACTACTCCTGAGGACTCCCCTCTTCTCAACCAAATCAAAGCCTTTGTTCGCGAAGAGGTATGGTTTGGTTTATGGGGTTTAACGTCCCAAAGCGACTCAGGATATGAGAGACGCCATAGTAGAGGGCCACTCATAGGTATCAATATGAGTGATAGCCTGGCGGTTTACGGTTGACAAAATAAACGAACGTTTTGTATCGATAGCTACACTATGCCAGCCGCTTTGCGAGGTCAGCGTGGCTGCGCGCTGAGCCGTGGCACCGCCGCTTCGCCAGCTGTGCGCATGCGCGCAGTGACGTCATAGCCCGCAGCTGGTGTGCGCGCCGCCCGTCTCGCCAGTTCTGCGCATGCGCGGAGTAACGTCGGAGCACGCAGCTGGTGTGCGCGCCGCGCGCTTACATTACGCTAGCATTTCGAGCCTTCAGCGTGGCGGCGCCGTGCTGCCGGCGAAATAAGGGGGGGGGGGGGGGGGGAGTGGAGAGAGAGAGAGGGTAGAGAGAGTGAATACTCGCCCAGGGACGAAGATGAAGAAGGAACGCCCAGCGAAACGCAGCGGCGAAAGACTGACTTTGCAATTCGACTGAGCGAGGTCAATTCGGCCAGCTGCAGCGATCGCGTCCATCCAGGTTTAACCAGAGCTAAATCGCAGCCACTTTTTTTGTACACAAACCGATTTTGTTAAGCCATGCCGCAAAGGAGTGCAGTATACTAACAATAGCATGACCACTCACAAGAACAGCAATTGGTGCTCGTTGTATGGCGTGACTTCGTATAGGAGCAGTGTATCGAACGGCGACTAACATTCATAGAGCACTAACAGAAATATAATCATCATCAGTCTGGCTATATAAAAGACCAGTCCGACATTTCTCCAACTAACCCTCTCACGTCAGAAGAACCCCAAGTGGTTGAAATTATCCGGAGCCCTCCACTGCGGCGTCTCTCATAGCCTTAGTCGCTCTGAGACGTTAAACACCATAAACCAACCAACCAACTAACCCTCTCCTTTGCCAGTTGCGGCCACCCTAACCGCGCCAACTTCTTAATCTCATCTTCTCACCTAACTTTCTGCCGCCCACTGCTAGGCTTGCCTTCTCTTGGAATCATCTCCGCTACCCTTCAGGACCAGTTGGTCATCTTTGCTTTCGCATTACATGCCCTGTCCAAGCCCACTTCTTCCTTTTAAATAGGATGTCATTCACCTGCGTTTGTTCCCTCCCCCATTCTGCCCTCTTCCATTCTCTTAACGTTACACGTGACATATTTCGTCCCATAGCTCGCAGCGATGCCTTTAAGTTGAGCCCTTTTCGTTGCTTTCACGTTTCACGTTTCATAAAAATATTTGAGCAGTAGATGCAGTGGCCACTAATAGCACCGATTAAGCACGTTCTTCACCTAATATTCTGGTTATTGCGCATATTTTCATTAAGATTTTTCTAGAGCTGTATTTTTGAAAGCAATATGATTATTGATCGAGTGGTACTGGTTTATAAAAGTGGCGACAAAAATTTGATTATTTGATACCATACGATATTTATACTACTAGCACTTGTAGCGCCATCTCACGTTCCAGCGTGCAGAAGACGTTGAAGTGAGAGGTTTCCAGTTGTGCCATTAAGCCTGAGGACATCATCATCATCATCGAACGTCCATGGCTGTCTCGCAGAGCTGACACGTCGTTCAGCTCCCCGCCGCTCTCTTCAGCAAGCGTCATGGGGCTTCCTCAATAAATGTGGACCAATCTCACACATGCTCTCAGAAAGTAATTCAGAAATCAATGTGCAGCCTATGGCGCCGTCACTGTTTATTAGTATATCCTGCTTTTTCATTTACACCGTGGTTTTCGAAAAGATTGGTCGCCAAAAACACTTCTAATGACCCAAAAATAATTAGCGATAGACAAGTTTCAAAAGAGACAGGTGAAGGTATACACAGAGATTTCATGAAAATTTATATGTGATATTTCAAGCAATTACAGATGTTTTATAAAAATTTATATTTAACAACCTGCAGTATTTGCCAGTGAATACAAAACAACGCTGTGCACAAAAAAGCTCAAATCTTACGGGTACATATTTCCAACACAAAACAGAATACGTATGTACCTTTTAAATATAGATATATCCAGAACAGAGCATCAGCTCTGGAGACCTCGAAGAAATACCTTTGGTTGCAATTTTTCTTTTATTTTTATCGAAATGGTGTTGTGTATTCTGCTCTGCACTTCACTGCAAAATTGTGTCGTACGATGATGGCACTTAAGGATTGACATCGGGAAATTAGTAGGAGACATTTATGAAAAAGCAACGATGACACTAGATACATTTATTTCTTTGGTGAATGCAAACTGTCTGAAGAAAAATTCTTGAAAGACAAAAACAGTATTGCAGTTTCCAAATCTGACGGTAATTCCAGGTCATATACTGCTATTTTAGGCCTTGACTCTTCTGTCGTATTTTCAAATGACTTGATGGAACGATTATGTTTATTTTGCTACAACAAAAATATTCTGAGGTGAAGGTGATTTGCCTCAGCTGAGCGTCATTCTTCCTCTTATAATTAGGCTGTTACTTTTAACTCCTCAGTTGTGTCGTTTGCATTATTAAAGTAGAGTTTGGGCTACTACTGATGTTATAAAACAGGCAAAGTTGCATCCCAAACAAAAAGCTGTGGGAAGCAGCTGCCAAAGTTTATTAATAAAGTTCCTCATTCGTGGCTTCTTTTAATTTAACGCATTCTGCCGTTCGCTGCTTTCCATAATAAAGACATTTAATGAATTTCAAATTTTACTGAATTGATGAACATTATACTGCCATTTGGCAGGAGATCTGAATAAATTCTTATGCTGCTTATTAGAAAAAAAAATGAGGATATGGCCCACACCGAGGGCATAACAACCCCCAACAATCTTTCTTGCGTACTGTGCTTCATTTATAAATGAGTCTAATAAAAAGTTTTTGATACTTTTCACCCTCAAATAATGCTATTAGCCAATTATTTCTAAGGAAATTTAAATTATTATTGTACAGACATTTTTCTAATTACACATTTTTTCTCTAACTTGTTGCTGTTTTCTTTAGTGCGGCAATGAATTGGCCTGATTTCTCCCTAGTGTTCTTATTTTTTGTGTCTATTTTCATTTTGCGTGAAAAACGGTTTTTTTTTTTGCCGTTTGCTTCCTGTACTGCCAAGTTTTACGAGGGGACAGGACCTCTGTGAAGCTTGCGCGCGTTTAGTCCTAGCTTCTACAGTATTTTAGAGAAAATGATTGATTTAATGACTGGTTGATTTATATCCCAGGGTCTTATATATGTCTTTTTCTCTAAATTCTCAGGTGACGTCTGCTGAGAAACTCTTTAAGACTTCGTGATGTCGGTAAGCAACTGAGTTTATCCTGTCTCCTGATATCGATTTCTTTGTGACACTTTAAGGTAGAGAAAAACACCTCAAAGTCGTATATGAAATTAAGGTGCTCAATTAATTTATTGAATTAGCGATTTGGTGAACTGATTAACTTTTTCGTCGCATGCCGTACCGAGAATGGGAGCTGCATATATATCTTTTGACAAGGCACTCTGCGCCTCTGTCCGAGCAAAAATATCCAAGTTTTTGTGCATAAGATCTTGCGCAATAGTCCTTGCCCGTCATTTCGAACTTGACAGTTTGGAAATTCATGGCCTCAGCAGAAAAAAAAATTTAAAAAATTGCGTGGACACTTTGACAACTAAAGTGTTGAGAGGCGAAAGACGACTTCCGGTGGATGTGACGTCACACCGTTCCCCGGGCTATATCGATACCCAAATTGTAGATATTTCGGGGATCTTAAGTGTTAATTACGCTTAATTACCCAGTTATCCGTCTAATTTACACTAATCCGACGTTCTTTCGACCATTCTGTGACAATTTTCACTATGCCGTGACGACTTCCGGTGGGTATGATATCGCACCGTTCCCGTCTCTATATCGACGTCCGCGCTAATTCGATGCAATTTCGACATTTTTGCCTACAATTAATTAACTAATTAACCTATAGTCATCAAACTTGGCTTCTGGGTTCATTTTTTCTTCCTCTTTCTGAAGCAACCATTGGTTTTCTTCTATTTTCTTAGGTCTCGTGTTAAACGCGTGTGACGCGCTTTGTTAACGGATGAAGCATGAGCCATTAAAGGCTTTCGCCTAAATATGCTGTTATACGTTAAATAAAACTGTGCCTCTGTTCTGAAGGTACCTGGACTGATAAGGAAATTCACTTCTGTTTTCCCATTCATTTTTGAAGGGGGCCTATCCAATGGACGTGATAGCAAAGCAGAAGGCTGTCATGGCGAAAAACGGATATCATTTAATATTCGACGTAAGTGTTTGCTTATTTGGTCGCCTCCTTATTCATTTCAAGAGTTATTTATTAACGGACTGAGTTTTCGGAAAAACAAGCGCACCTAAACCGAAAACTAACGGATTCTTTTTTTTCTCCGCGGCAACTATAAACCGCAGCCACCGCACGCCGCCTCCCCCCCCCCCCCCCCCCCCCCTCCAGCCCATGCAAAAGTCTGATTACAAAAGCGGCAAGCGCCTGTCTGCCACCTTGCCACCTCTCTGTTTTACCTCTGTTTTTTCATCATGTGCCAAAAAGCCCCAGTCGACACTCCAACGCAGGAATGGAATACCTGCAGGATTCACCGATCACTGGCCGGAAAGCATCTTACCACTGATTCGGGCGTTATAAAAGTCTGTTCCAGTGTATTAACAGGGCACCGTGTTATTTGTTAAGCCAGTTGATACCATCGCCCTTTAAAACAGAAGCAGCGCCTCTTATAGTTATCGAGATAAAAAAATTCGTTGGAAGCACTTAGATATCTCAAGTGTGGGAAGGCGAAAGCCGTTTGCGACTCATTGAACTGATTTGAATTTGCCGCGCTTGAACTCATTTCACGACAGAGGAGTAGAACGTGGCGAGAGGAAGTGGTGACGTCACGCTGCGCATGCGCAGCGCGTCGGCAGTTGTTGCTTGGCAGCTGATCACACTGACGTCCTTTCGTCTGATGTGACGTCATCATCCAGTTTTCCTCGTTTTTGAGCAATATTTATCAAAATTATAGGTCTTTCGGTGATGTTAAGTGCTAATTACGCTTAACTAATTTTCGATCTAGTTTGACACAAATCCGGCGTTTTTCCGCCCATTCTGTGATAACTTTCACTATGCTGTGATGACTTCCGGTGGATGTGACGTCACACCGTTCCCATCGCTATATCGACGCATTTCGTTGTTTTTTTTCGATATAATTGACTATAATTAATTAACTATTCACTCTACAATCATCAAACTTGGCATCGAGGTTACATTTTGTCTCCTCTATCTGATGCTACCATTCATTTTCTCGTATCAGCTGCGCTCGTCGTCGAAGAGTCACCCTAGGCGCTGGTTGTAACACCGTACGGACGGAGGGGAGAATGAGCCATTAAAGGCTTTCGCCTTAAAAATTTAGGCGGACATCGTAGGCCCCAGTACATCTTGCATTGCAGCCATGTGTACCCAAGAACCTGGCTCTGTGATTATTGTGTGTTTAATTCTTCATCCGCTGTACTGGCTCAGTTGCTATGAAGGTTTTGGTACTGAGCACAAGAGAAGCTTTGAACTCCGTTTTATCTTTGGGAGGTAAACATCAATGATCTGCAAAAGGGTGCTTTCTTGAGATAGTCAGTACATGTTCATCTGGGAAAGGCCCATCGCGGCTGAGACAGGACGAAAGAAGCAGACAGACAAAGACCTGACTCACGATTGAAGATCTTTATTGCTGTCGCGAAATAAATAGGTGCAAAAAAAAACCACCACAACCAACACGGGGCACTGCATCACAGAGTTGCTGTGTAGGACAAACACAATGGTGATTCATAGCATTTGTGAACCGAAAAAGGTAAGCTTTCGCAAAAAGTGTACAAAACCACCACTCTGTCGTCTTAGCTCTTGAAATAGTCTAATTCTTTTTGTGTGAGCGCAACAGAAAGTTTGGTAACTCATTTGTCTTGCTTCCGATGAATCAGGAGCGCATAATGATTTCACGCGAGCACTAGCCTTTATTCTTGTAGAGTATTGTCGGGTTGAAAGCAGGGGTGAAGTTTCTCCACGACAGCCAATGTTTGACTAGATATCATTTCGGGGGTAGTTTCCAGGAGCGCTCGTGTTCCCTCAGGTGGTCATTTAGACATATATCCCTGTTTGGTCCTTATAGCATAGCCCACAGGAAAGATCGATTTGTACGCCACACTTTTGAGGCACTGTATATAAGTAAGTTCGAGGTTCTTTTCGCATTCTGCCCGTGGCGGGCCTTCACGGTTGACGTTGCAATTTGTTTCGAGCAGATAAAATTACTGGCCCACCAGCTCTAGCCGGTATTCTTTTCAAGCTCTCAGACACCTTATGTGCAGTCTTGGTCAAAAGTCCTCCGGCCACAGCGTTCACCTGCAGCTAAATTAGTGTTCCTAAAATGTTCCGAGTAGCGGATAATTCAGAGCACAAGTCAAGCAGGAAGCTTCTCTACATGCAGAAGAAACCTTCTGCTAGCATTTCAAAGACATTCGGTCTATAATAGTGCCGTAATGGCTCTGTTATGCGGCTGAAGCGAAAAGCATTTGGCCTTAAGACTTCTGACCAAGACTGTACGTATGGTACGTGTTACCGCGAAAATGCGTCTCTGCACAGCATACAGGGAACTACTGCCTCTTTTTGGTTGAAAATCGCCAAGCAACTCCTCTGCCACTGCGAGCATAATGTGGTGCGAAAATCCGACCTTTTCCAGCCTCGTGATATGTCTTTTGAAGCTATCTTGCATTTGACGGCGGCAAAATCTGGTTACGCTATTTAAAGGCGGCTGTCACAATGCGTCGTTTCACTAGTTTTGAGTGCTAGGATGAGTACGGTAAAAATTTCTTTTGAGCTTGGGGTGTACAGCGCAAGTCCAGTCTGCAGCCGTAAAAAATAACTGTGAAAGCTTCTGGTCCATACGGGATTAGCTTTTTGAATATGCAGATGATAGTATGCAACGACAGGCTAAGCTGGCGCTACGTATCCCGAGCACAAAAGGGGCTTATACCGTACTCATTCTCGCATTGAAAACTAGTGGAACGAGGCAACGTGACAGCTGCCTTCAAATGACCATAACTAGTAGATTGTCTCCACTTGACTGCGATTAAGCACGTGAGGCCCACTATACCCGAGAAAGTTGCATATATTCGATTCAATGGATCGTCCTTTTAAAAAAGCCGTGCTTCAGAGGTGTTATCTTTTGTTTAAAATATGAACTCATGAGTCCGTACATTACCATTTCAAAATCTTTTGGAAAACAACAAATAAGAGACACTGGTCGAGTAGTATAACAGTAGTTTACATCTTATGGGCGAAAATGCTCTAAGCCTGTTTATTCTGTTCATTATACCCACTGACCGCGACACTCTACTACTCAAATAATCTGAACAGTCGTTTCACAGTTGATGTTCAAAAATTGCACCAAGAAATTTTATTGTGTTTTCACGAACTAGAGTTGAGTTTTCAAATTTTAGCGTAACGTTATCAGCGAATTGACTTTCTTTAGTCCTCAATATGACATACTTCTTTGTAACGTTTAATTCCAAGAGATTAGATTTTAGACAGGCAGAAAGTTCAGCAGGTCAGCTGTTGACCTCTCTTTGCAGAGAAACCATTTCACTTCCAAGGAAAAACGTATTGGTGTCGTCGGCGTAATGAATGATATTCTTAGTGGTATGTTGACTTTGTCATTTATATGTAAAAGAAATAGTACGGGTCCCAAGATCGAACCTTGTGGTACACCAACAAAGGTATTTTCTGCCTGCGATGAGGCCCCATTGACTTATGTTATTTGGAGGCGATTATAACTAGCGAGGAGCTCTGGAGAAAGACCCCTTATCCCATAGCATTTCAGCTTATGAAGCAGTATGTCATGTTTGACTGAATCGAAAGCTTTCTTTAAATCTAGAAAAATTCCGACGGATACAAATTTTTTTTTCGACATTGTCAATTAGTTTCTCTTTTATTTCAAGCACAACAACTTCTGTTGTGTTATTTTTTGAAAGCCTATTTGTTCATTCGCTATTATTTCATGTTTTGTGGGGCTATGATTTATGCATTGGTTTATGACATCTTCTGAGATTTTCGCAAGGCTGGAAGAACAGATATGGGCCTATAATTATTCAAGTTATTAATGTCTCCAGACATGTGAATTACCCCTACGCGAGCGATTTTCATCAAGCGGGGGAACCTAAAAGTGTTCAACGTGAGGTTACAAATGTGAGCTAATGGGCTAGATATCTGATATAAATTTGATTGCAGATGATAATTCACCGACTACTCCGCACCAAGATATCACTCGATATGTCCTAACTCGCACTCCAATACTTGTCAAAAGTGGGGATCTGAAGAGCGGCGCACTGGGGCTAATTATAGCACATCATTGTTATTAATTGAACTTTGGTTCTTATTGCCATGTGACTTAAGGTTTCACGAGCTTGCCAGCCGCAGTGTTCCTACTCGCGCGTACTACAACGTCACCAAAGTTCGCGGACATTAAGCCCCTCCGAAACCCTTTCCTGTTCTTGTACGTGAATATCTCGCGCGAATTTGCACCTTCACTAGTGATGCAAAACTATCCGAAAATTGACTATCGATAGTACCGGTAATCGGTAGTTTTTTTGAAACTACCGATGGTGTATAAAAATTATCGATAGACTATCGAGAGTATTATCGATAGGCAACTATCGATAGTAATACTATCGATTCTACTATTCATAGTATTACTATCTATAGTATTACTATCGACAGTATTGCTATCGATAGTACTACTAGCGATAGTACCGCTATCGAAGCAAGATTATCGATAGTGAAACTGTCGATGATAAGACTATTAATAGTAACAATATCGATACTATGCATTTGTTGGCCAGCGATATAACCAAAACATTGCGATAACTCATTAGTTTGACGGTCTCATGAGGCTTAATGTCCCAAAGAGACTCAAGCTATGAGGGGTGCCGTAGTAAAGGTATCCGGGTAAATTTCGACCAGCTGTGTTTCTTTAACGTGAACTGGGACAGTTCGGAAAAATACCTGGAAATGCATCCGATGAAAGAGCAAGCACTGGGACACTTCGAAAAATACCTGGAACTGCATCCAGTGAAAGAACAAACAGCACAAATTGTGCTGACTTGCTCACGTAAACGCTGCAGAAATGGTTTTCGCACACATGCTTCGCAACTTCGCACGCTAACGTTTTATCCAGCAACTTTACGTAGGGAACGTCTGCAGAGCTCGGTGACGCGTAGGCCGCGAAAGCGGGCGAGTCCTCTCAGTTACTCATACCATCACCTCCATACCATACACTCGGGAAACCAAGTTTAGGATGCAGTGAGTACGCGTGGTTGATTTGGTTTGGTTTGGTTTGGTTTATGGGGTTTAACGTCCCAAAGCGACTAAGGCTATGAGAGACGCCGTAGTGGAGGGCTCCGGAAATTTAGACCACCTGGGGTTCTTTAACGTGCACTGACATCGCACAGTACACAGTATCGATAGTACTATCAATAGTACTATCGATACTACTATCGATAGTCTACCATCGACAGTTCGATAGTGACTCAACTATCGATAGTATCGATAGTACTACCGATAGTTTTGCGTCACTAACCTTCACTCACGAGAACTACGGACTTCGGGCAGTACAAAGCAGATGTTTTATTCGCAACAGCCTGCGAAGAGGCCACTATGTCGTGAACGCAATGACTGGAACAGGGGTCGCGTCCTTTATTCATGATGGAGGAATGCATTGCTCGCACTGCAATCTGCGTGCATTTCAGTGTCACAGACTTGGCGCGTTAATTACACTGCTATTGAGGGCGTGCATTTGCGCTGGAACACATCACCACCGTGTTGTGCCGTCAGAAAGGATTAACAGGACAAAAAATTCGGCATGAAATTCGCCTCCAGTAGTTATTCAAATCAATTCAATTCATTTGTTTCACCATATATATACATGGTTGGAGCTCTTGGGCAAAAAGTTGCTCGGGGCAGCTTGACGAGGCCCAAGAGACCGTAACAAGGTAGAGCAGTGCCGATACATGATTGAAATATAACAACAGAAAAAAAAACGTTATATGCAATGTTATATACAAGGAAAACACGGCTAGTGTTGCAATATAAAAACTGACTGTTAATATCATACACTGAAACATAGCACATGTTCAAAAAGACCGTCGTAAACGACTTAATTACGCAATGGGCGTCAGTATTTGATAACAAAACAAAATGTGATCAAATTATGGACATTCATTTTAGGATTTTATTGTGCGTTTAGAAACTGTTCGCGCAAGTCCCTTCTTGTGGGCCTAGCGTCAAAGTTATACTTTTTAGCAGTGAGGGGAGGTTATGTTTCAATGACTGGTTCTTATAATTTGTTTGGAAACGAGGAACATGCCAGTTTTCTGTGTTTCGTGTAGATACTATTGGTTCGTGGCGTTCTAGAGAAGCGGCGGCAATTAAAAAGTCACGAATTGAATTAGACAAAGAGAAGTATGTACGCAAAATCCGGAAATCGTATAATGAAAAGACAGGAATGACCTTATAGGTCATAACTGTCATTACTGTCATTACTGTCATAATGACCTTATAGGTGATTATTATGTATTACTGTGCTCTTATTCCCGCAGAATCCATGCAAAGTGTACCACTGGGAAAAATATCTGCCCTGCCGAGTGGAAGACAAGCTTTCTCTGCACGTGTTTTTACACCAGCTGCCCATACACAAGTCGGGAGCAATGTGAGTTCGCAGGTGTTGTAACTGAATGCTCGTTACGCAGACTTTCAAAAGCCTACGTTGGCTCTTTACAAAAATAATTTCCATGGGAGGACGGGGACGACATCTTTGACAGCCAGACTGGATTAAGTGGTTGAATTGCGCTTCCCAGCGAAAGAACGCAGCAGGAAAGAACTAGTACTTCAAGAAATGCTTCGGCGCGGCAGACAAGGACAAAACGTAGAAAACATACCACAGAGCGCCACTAACAACTGGTTTTATTGAAACCCGCGTCAACGAATATATGCTTTGCACTCATCAACGACAAAAAAGAAAAAAGATAACATGCAGTGAAGAGAGCACTAGATACAAAATGATTAGCACCAATGGCACGTGTAACAAGCGAACATCATCATGCCCCAAATCTAATCATTTTGGTAGAAATTCTAATTCTCTCTTCAGAAGCGTCACAGATGGATTGCTCACGCATGTGTTTGTCCCCGAACGAAGAGTGACTGCTGCTTCAAGAATTTCCCTTTGAAGCTGGTCTTTACTGCGGCCTAAAATAACTGTTGGTTGGTTTGGTTGGTTTATGGGGTTTAACGTCCCAAAGCGACTAAGGCTATCAGAGACGCCGTAGTGGAGGGCTCCGGAAATTTACACCACCTGGGGTTCTTTAACGTGCACTGACATCGCACAGTACACGGGCCTCGAATTTCTCCTCCAAAGAAATTCAGCCGCCGCGGCCGGGATCGAACCCACGTCTTTCGGGCCAGCAGCCGAGCACCATAGCCACTGAGCCACCGCGGCGGCTAAAATAACTGTACCGCTTAAGAACGGGAAACAGCCGCATTCTTTGCAGTGCGCCGGCAAGTACTCCCCGGTGTTGTTCTTGACCATGGTTAAGGCTGACGGCAGTTAAGGCTAACTGCAGTTACGCACATTCACACAATAAACATAAACACAGTTATTCTGCCAACCATGATTACCGCAAACTGAGGCTGGCCACCTCAGTCAAGCCCAGTAACTGGCAATATGGCCGAGACCATGTCCGACGCTACCGACGCCTGCAGCTCGGCTCCCAGCGAAACATATTCCCCAAAGCGTGTTACCTGCTCTGTGGCGACGACAGAGGCGTTGATACGCATCTGGGAAGATCATCTGACGGCGCTGCGCTCAAACACTCGCAACTCACGCATATATCGCGTCATGGTTGACGCGCTCAACTCGGGCCTGCCGGCGGGAGAAGGCCCGTACACTGCGAAGCAAGTTCGCCAAAAACTTGAAAACCTCAACAAACACTACCGGTGAGTGGAATTCTCCTTTCATAATAATGAAACGATGAATTCTCTCGGAAGTTTGTGTGATGTTGCAGCATTGACGCTCAAGAGAGGGACGCCGCGCTGTTAGCATTGGTTAGCACTGGTGTAGGTCAAATGTTTAGGGGAATCCCCCAAGGTTGAGTAGATTTGTTATAAGGGAGTAATTACTCATTGGAGAAAGCTGTATAGCTTTCCTCTGTAGCCGTATGGCTGCGCTCGGGTGGATGCCAATGAGTAATTACTCCCTTATTAGCACTGGTGTAGTTAGGCCTTGTCCGCAGTCGCGACACCGCGCCGACGTGTTGTAAACGACGAAAGATACGCAACGTTCCCGAGATGTGTTTTCATAAGGCGACATAGTTCTTGTCCTTGCGCGATCATGCGCCGGCATTTACTCTGCGTTTGTGTCAGTGCTTTATCGGGAGCCTTCATTTAGCTCACTAAAGTTAAAAGCCGCGCGGGCGCCTCTTATACAAGTTATTACACCAGTGCACCAGGCAAACATTGTGTGTATTGCATGTACTGTAGAGTTAATTTCAAAATTGTGGCATTTTCTTCCTTTTACAAATTTACCTGCTCCTTACGCATAAAATCTGTAATAAAGAGATAATGATCCTATCTATTTCAGAGTGCCTAATTTGTTAAAATTTGCACATTGAATGTGTGAACTGTTGTACCATTGCTGCGCTATTCTTTCATTTCTTGAGCCCGTTCTGTTCCTGGCTTAAATGGCAGGCGGGTGCTGCACTGAGTGCAACTGGTAGCCCGTTTTTTTTTATCCATAAAGGTAGCAACACAGCACATACTCATATTTTCTTTCTTTGCAGGAAACTGAGGCGTTGTGGCACCACAACAGGCGCCAAAGGAATTCAATGGCCATTCTACTGGCAGCTTCATTCTTTCCTCGGATCACTGCCAATCAATGACAGAGGCCTTGTTGAGAAAAGTGTGGAGGTAACCAACTGTTCCAACCACTACACTAGAACTGTTTATGGCGCAGTTGTTGCTGTAAGCTGGCTTTTTGTGCATGATAAGCATGCATGTATACTTATCAGATCTATTGTAATGTCTCAAAAGCACTATGCTGAATATTATTTAACCAGTACTGTGCCTTCAAAAATGCCTTCTCCTTGTTTTGTGATTTGTTGTGTGCAACCCATCACGGCCTGCAAGATAGGCTAAAAGTTGGTTATACTCACTTATACTTAGCATGACTGCCACTTGTTTGATTTAAAAATATTCATATTTTGTACAAGGTGCAGTGAAATGTGAAGGTCCAAACAAAGAAGCTGCTTGCGTACCATATTTATTTGACAAGCATTGATGCCAAGGGTTTTTGTTTGACATGTTGATGTTGCATTTTCCATCCAATTCCCTCAAGTGATCTCGTTTGATATTACGTGCCTTTTTTCTTGTCATTCACAGCTGCCAGTAGTTGATTTTGCTCCTGAGGAAAGCGAAATTGTGGCCACATATTCAACAGATGTGGACTTCCTAGCTGCAAGCGGTAGTCCACGAATGGAGAAGCCGCCGCGGTGGCTCAGTGGTTATGGTGCTCGGCTGCTGACCCGAAAGACGCGGGTTCGATCCCGGCCGCGGCGGTGGAACTTCTTTGGAGGAGAAATTCTAGAGGCCCGCGTACTGTGCGATGTCAGTGCACGTTAAAGAACCCCAGGTGGTCGAAATTATCCGGAGCCCTTCACTACGGCGTCCCTCATAGCCTGAGTCGCTTTGGGACGTTAAACCCCATAAACCAAACCAAACGAATGGAGAGCCCAGCATCCACTGCGGATGAAACTGCAGCAGCAGTGGCCAACCATTCGAGCAGCCCAAGCGCAAGCAACAGCAACAAGAGAGCCAGCAGGAAGCGGTCCTACAACTCAGCATTTAGCGACCTGATGGCAATGCATCAGCAAGCTGAATAGCGTACGGCCAAGGCTGCCAGTGACAGCCTTGAATTAAGGAAGGAGCTGGTGCAGCTGCAGAAGGAGTCAAACGAAATACAGAAAAGTTGCCTGCAAATTATGCAGACATATTTTGCATCCAAAGAGAAAGAAAAATAAATTCTGTATGCGTGGCAACCTTTTGTGGTAAATGAAGCACTAGCAGCTGCGGCCTCCAAAGTGACGATCTCTGATCCTCTTTCTATGTCACTGCAGGGCATTGAGAAGTTATTTTGCCTAAAGCGTCTTATGTTTCATTATGTGTTTCCTTCTGTGTACAGGAAATGTAGCAGTTAGCTACAGCACAAAATGTAACGCGATGAAGGCAACGTGAGCATTACGTAGTGCCCTCCCACCAACTAGCCCTACCACAAGTTACATTTATTGCAAGTTATTGCAAAGCACGCGTCTAAACAACAAGGCACGAGACACTTCTCACCTTTCGAACCTAAGTGAACTGCCATTTAGCTAGCTGTACCAACAATGCACAGTGAATATCTCACGCTGGGCTGTGAAAACATACTCACAACCGAAGGGACCCTGGTATTTCCTGCATGCTACAGTGCCTGCCGTCAATACCTGTCACACAAAACAGAGCCATGTTAATCCTTTTTCTAAGTTTCCCTAAAATGATCATGAGGTGAATGCATAGTGATGAGGATTGCTGGTCACTGGCCAAAGTCAATAAAGATGGAAAGACGTTTCGGGAGGGCTACGGCTCCCTTGTTCACTATGAAGCAATCGGAGCACGGATCCGTCCTTTTGTAGCACTCAGTAGCGTTTTTAATTATTTAGCATAGATAGGATGTAGAATCCCGTCATTCCTGTTTAGTGTGTTAGACGATGTCTGTATGATAAGCGACTCAAGATTCTGCCGTGCTGATGTGTTCTTTTCTGTTGTCAATATCTTTACTTGATCCCAGTTAATCTCGTGGCCGGATTCTTGCACATGCTTGGCGATGGCGTGCAACTTTTTTCTAAAGTTATCCCGAAATAGCCAGTGTTTTATTTTTTGTATAATTGGTGAACGCTTTATGTACCGAATTTTTGTGCCCCTTCAATGTTTGTGTTTTTGCTATTTTTTATACCTCATTATCCACTCCTGTTATAGCCCGTGATCTGGGCTGACAGTATAAATAAATGAAATGAAATCATTGCGTCTGAAGAAACCCGTCAAAACCCGCTTCGGTCTCCAGGTCGTCGCAAAGGCCGAACGTCAACTGCTTCAAGCACGCATAGAAGAATGTAAGCTAACAAAAAAACGCCTGGAAACGGACTTCTTCTTCGCAAAACGCCAGCTGGACCTCATCGCTCCCGACACTCTTGCCAGCGTTCAATTAGTCGCCAACCAGGAAGTACGCAGAAGAGAGGAAAAGCACTCGAAATCACAAGAACAGAAGATGCAAGCGTTACTTGCTGAAAAAGAAACAAGCACTGGATCAACAACGATCTTCGAGACAAAGAACCTGTCATCCTACAATCTGAAACCTGCTGCAGCCAAGCTACTCAGCCGAGGTTTGAACTTCAACCAAGGGAAAGTACCGAACCCACGAAAGGTTGCTTGCGCCGTCGAAGGAGCGGTGCGACTTCTCGACCGAGACGTTCAAGATGAAGTAAGGACGAAGGCGATAGGTGTGCTGTCTCGTATGAAGAAGACGTCACCAGACTACTCCCTGCCTCAAGACGAACGCAAGGCAATTCGTAGCCTACAGGCCAACGATGAAATTGCAATTCTTCCTGCGGATAAAGTCAATGTCACTGTAATCCTTGACCGCTCTTCGTACCGGGAAAAAATGGAAACCTTGCTGCAGGACGAGAATACCTATCGCCGACTACCAAAAGACCCCACATCAAAGGTGCAGACGTCTCTTCAGAGAATGCTTGCAAAAATCTTCGAGTGCCTTCCACCATCCATGAAATAGCTCTACTATCAGCTGCTATGTACGGACGGCTCGGCACCCGCCATTTACGGGCTTCCAAAGGTTCACAAAGAAGGCACCCCGCTACGCCCAATAGTAGACTTCAGGAGGTCTCCTGTGCACTTGCTGCCACAGTACCTTCACGGTATTTTGGCTCCACTGGTTGGAAAGACAGAAACGAACGTTAAGAACTCGTCCGATTTTATCAACAAGGTAAAAGCCATCGTCCCTGAAGACAACGACATGCTCGTGTCTTTCGACATCTGCTCACTATTCACCAGCGTTCCGGTCAATCTGGCCGTTGAAGCTTGCAGGCAACGCCTTGAAGATGAATACTCGTGGCAAGATCGGACCCCTTTCGACGCAGCAGAGCTATGCGAGCTACTGCGCTTCTGTCTCGCTAACACCTATTTTACGTATAATGGCACCTTTTACCAACAGACTTTCGGCACAGCAATGGGAGCAGCAATTTCGGTGACAGCGGCGAACATCACGATGGAATTCATCGAAAAGAAAGCCCTAACTACTTTCCAGCAGCGACCAAAAATATTTCTAAGATACGTGGACGACTGTTTCTGTGTCCTGGAGCGCAAGCACATGGCCCTTTTCCTGGACCACCTGAACGCCATTGAACCCTCAATCAAGTTCACTGTTGAGCAGGAAACCGACGGCTGCCTCCCATTTCTGGACACCACGTTAACCCGTGCTCCGACTGGCCTTTCATTTAATGTTTACCGAAAACCTACGCACTCTGGAAGATACTTACATTTCAGTTCTGTGCACCCAGTCGTTCACAAACGGTCTGTGGTTGTCTCCCTGATCAACCGTGCCAGACAAGTCTGCAGTAAAGATGGCAATCTAAAGAGCGAAATGAAAATAATTGAATCCGATCTGCGAAGAAACGGCTATCCTCTTTCCTTCATCAGGAACACCGAAAGAAGAATGCCAGCGAATCAGCCTGCCTCCGAAGAGATCGAGAGCACAGAAAAACCAAAAGAAAAACGAGCTGCTGTCCCATACGTAGCGGGAATTAGCGAAGCGCTTGCACGTATTTTCCGCAAGCATGGTGTCAACATCGCGCACGTCCCCGCTGGCAAGGTACGAACAGAACTGGTGAATGTGAAGGACAGGCTCCCTCGCGAAAGGTTTCCAGGCGTAGTGTATGAAATTGACTGCGCCGATTGCTCCTCAATATATATTGGTGAGACAAAGGACTTTAAGAGACGCCTGAGAGAGCACCAGAACGACGTCCGAAACACGAAAGTAACATCTAACGCCATCGCCGAGCATGTGTAAGAATCCGGCCACGAGATTAACTAGGATCAAGTAAAGATACTGACAACAGAAAAGAACACATCAGCACGGCAGAATCTTGAGTCGCTTATCATACAGACATCGTCTAACACACTAAACAGGAATGACGGGACTCTACATCCTATCTATGCTAAATCATTAAAAACGCTACTGAGTGCTACAAAAGGACGGATCCGTGCGTCTATTGCTTCATAGTGAACAAGGGAGCCGTAGCGCTCCCGAAACGTCTTTCCATCTTTATTGACTTCGGCCAGTGACCAGCAATCCTCATCACCATGATTCCTGACCAGACGGTATGCCGTCAAACCCTCGACTACATCAAGGTGAATACATACATGTAACGTCTCTTAATAAAAAAGGAAGGCACGAGACACTTCTCACCTTTCGAACCTAAGTGAACTTCCATTTAGCTATCTGTACCAACAATGCGCAGTGAATGTCTCATGCTGGGCTGTGAAAACATACTGATAACCGAAGTGACCCTGATATTTCCTGCACGCTACAGTGTCTGCAGTCACTACCTGCCATACAAAACAAAGCCATGCTAGTGCTGAAATACACATGTTTACATCATAGGCACCGCCAGAGTTCAAACCTTCATACTTCCGAAAAGGCGAGTAAATGACTGCAATATATGCCTGCTACTCTGCATCTGCTAGGAGAATTTGTGTTCTTCTATTATTATGTACACTTAATAAATCACAACTTTGTAAGACAATACACAAGCTGCAAAACATTTCACAAGGACAGGAAACAGTGCCATTGTTAACTTTCTGTACCAACAATATAAGGCACCGCCAGCACATTTTTTACATGCGATAAGAAAAACAGTTATGAGATTCAAGCAAGGTTTAGCTTGAGGCAAGGTAACTTGCCAGGGCATTTCGCACCGCAACACCTGCTGGCTCAGCCCTGTTGCTTGCGCAGGACGGCTGAGGCCGCCCCTGGTCTCGAGCTCGCGCCTCATCAAACTAACTTGCATCGCAACAATCTGACATCTCCTCGCAGATATTGTGTACCACACAGCAAGCACGGATTACACAGTTCACATTGGCTATGTCGCACTCGAGTCCGTTCAGCAAAATGCGAAAACGTGCCTTTAGTCGCCCAAAGGCATTTTCAACAATGCGTCTAGCCCTGCACAGATGGTAATTGCACACTGCAGTTGGTGAGCCTGGAGGTCCTGCATTTGGAAATGGCTTGATGACGTGACTCTGCAGCGCAAATGCTTGATCAGCAAGCAGAACGGGTTCCACTATCACTCCTGCCACAACTTTTGCTTCAGCTTGGAACAGTGGACCGGCCAGTATACTTGGCAGACTTGAGCTCTGGAATACGCCAGAGTCGTGATTTCGTCCAGGAGACCCGACGTTTGTATACAAAAACCTGTAGCGGTGGTCGGCGATAGCCAGAAGAATAGTACTGTACCACCCTTTATAGTTTATGTAGTCCACGGCATGCTCTTCTGGCGGACACACCTCAATGTGACAGCCGTCTAGGGCTCCCACGCCTTGCGGGAATCCAGTCACGGCAGTAAACTGGCGAAGGTGCTCCGCCAACTCATTTTGCCTGGGGAGTCTGATTAACTTTGGCCCCAGTTCACGCACAACGACAGCACAAAATTCCCAGAATATAGTGTTCACTGTCGAGCGGCCTAGGCCAAAAGCGTTGGCGATCGTCCTTTCTTCTGTTGACGACGCGAGGCGATACAAGCCTACGGCCACACGCTTATCGAGGGGAACTGCCCTCCGCATGACCGTATCTTGCCGCTGCATACATTCACACACACTCAGTATATACCTGAATGTGCTGCGGGTCACTCTGAAGTGCGCCCTAAACTCACTGTCCGGCAGGTGTGGCACCGTTGTCTCGTACCACGACTGTCCTCGCGGATAGGCCCATAATCGCCGCTCGCACGAACAGAGCCGCGCAGTTATTGCCACGATCCGGCGACATTCCCTCTCCGCGCGCTGTCGCTCCTCTTCTGCAGCATCGATGTCTGCAAGAATACGCAGCTGCTGAATACGACGCTGATGAAGAGCTGCTTCGTGGACGGCGAGCATTGCCCAGAATTCATCGTCGTCGTCATGTCGGTTTTCCGCAACACAACCACGCTGCGCCGTGTTGTAAAGCAACTGTCCGCTGGAAGGTGCGGTAGCGCAGTCTCACCAACCTGTTTGCTGCTGACCAGTGCGCTCCTCAGTCCTCGAAGCGGAACACACAAGACTAGTAGTCTGAACGATAGCGAATATTTCTAGTTAACTGTAGTTTCAAACTATACAGCTATATTCGTACCACCCGCCTGCGAACAAAATCAACAAACTCCGGCTAATTGCGGCTGCAAACATGGCTACGTGGCCGACAACGACCATTGTTGAAAGACTGACTTCGCTAAAGCTAAAAAACAAACTTATTGTACTCCAAATAAAATGAATATAGTTATTAATAAAATATTATTAATTTGCCAGCCTCAAATGGTACCTTTTATTATTGATAAGTTGTTAAAATTCTTGAAAAAATGCGTTTACGTCACTACCATGTGATAGTTTTTGCCGCTGTGTCAGAGAGCGTGTAGCAGCGCCCCAGTTCGGTCTAAGGCAACTGCGGTTACGTCGGGTAACTGCAGTTAGATGGAACTGAGGTTAAGGCTGCCCGTGTGACAAGGGTATTAGTCTGTCATTTATGCACCTGCCGTTTCTCCAACATAAAACTGACCACAGGTGAACTTGATTTCGTAGATCACGCCTACTGCACATGGGATGAAAGGATTTTGGTGCTTTTGCCGCAGACTATTCTTTTTGATTGCACTCTGCCAACCATCGGGCATAGTGTTGACAGTTTACAAGGTGCCGTAAAAAATCATGCTGACACCATGCTTCGCAGACGTAGTTGGCGCTCTGTGATGTGTTTTCTACGTTTTGTCCTTGTCTGCCGCGCCGAAGCATTTCTTGAAGTATGGATCACCAACTGGCCTACAAAATAGCCCTTCTAAACCAAAACGTGGTTGATGGTTCTCGTATTATGAGAAGAAATGTCAGCCTAAAATTTCCAGTGGTTTAGCCCTGGTTAAACCTCGAGGATTCTGAAAGCAACGAGGAGAGAGAGAGGGGGGCGATGGAGAGCGCGCGGCAGCAGCGGCGGCCCCGGCACGCTAGCTATGCGCCGCTACTGCGCAACTGCCGAGCGCGGCGGCGGCACCTCTGAGTCACCCGCGCAGCGACGACGGCGGCGCGCCAGCTGTGCGCCGTGAGACGTCACTGCTCCTCGCGCATGCGCAGTATGGCCTTTCGCCAGCTCCGCGAAATGGCTCGGCGACTCGCGCAGTGTTGCTTTCGCAACAAAAACATACGACGGAGATAACAGGAAATTCAGGGGCGTGTTACAGGTTTTTATTCGCATGGGCGTAATCTCAGAAGAACGTGGCCTCCTTTTTCTACACAGTTTTCGCGGAGCAGCCGCGTTATCTGGACTAAAAAGCTCCTATTCAGTGACAGGAAGGCACGTAGTGAATGTTGCTATCAAGAAATAATACCCGTACTGTTCTATCTTCCGTCTATATCGGCAACTGATTTAAATTAGGGCTAGGGCGAGAGGAGATAATTATCTGCGAAAAGAATTAGTGTGGTTTGCAATTCCAATTGAATCACTTAATCAGCCCCAGGGTGATAACAAAGCTCGAGGTCATAAGCTATTGCGTGTAGAGGGTGGCTAGTTTTGGAGCCAGAAGGTCCCCTTCTCGCATGCAGAGCTGCAGGTTAAATTACGGTTGGAGTTCACCTCTAACTGGAGGCTCGCCGCAGGTGTGGCTGTGACGTCATACCACGTGACTTGTCGCAGCTGTTGCTACTCGTTCCGCTGTTGCGCCTACCACCGCTCGAACTCGCGAGTTGTGTCACGTGACTAAGCACATTTCATTTCATTTTATTTTATTTCCATTTCAAGAAAATGGTGGAAACTTTGGCAAAAAGCCGCATAAAGCAGCTTGAAAAGCCCCCAGTCCCAGTACAATGGCAGCAGCAGAGGAAACACATGCATAGTTTCTTACACCAGTGTTAACGGATAAAAATGAGTCAGCTTAATAAGTTAAACAACCTGATATATTTAACAAAGACTTGATACATTTAAACAACCATTTATTGCACACACATCGGAAGATATTGGTATATGATTTTGTGGGTGTTCCACAAACATGTATAACAAACAACGCACACATACAGAAACCTTGCTCAAGAGGGAAAAAAAAATAATTCAATGAAATTGTGTATGTTGAGCGCAAGAGTATATACGTTTCTTAAAGTCGGTTAGTGAGAGATTAAAGATGTTTATGCCTTGTGCGAGATATGAATTCAGTAGCCTCGGAAGTGTATTATGGGTGCTTACAGCTATGATTCGCTAGTGCCGAATAAAGGCCAGCGCTCGCCGCCTGGACACCGCAGAGATATGGAGCCAGAATCGGGCACCGGGGCGAGTTCTTCGACTGAGCATTGGAGGCGCGGGGCTGCTTCTAGCGATCCCTGCGACAGAGAGCGTCACGAGGCCGCGTTGGCTGGAGATAAGCCGCGAAAGCGGGCTCGTCCGGTTGATGAAGCCGATGAAGAACAGGAGGCACTACCGGGGACACAAGTGGTATACTCCACACGGCGGGAGCCGGAGCAACGAAAAACTACGATGCAACGCTATCCACACGTGCCAGGCAGGGAGACGCGATCTCGCCAATGCCATTCATAGCCTGTTTACAGGAGGCATTTTGGGGCCTGAAATGGGAGGAGTTGGGGAGAAGAGTTAATCGAGAATACCTGAGTAATTTGCGATTCGCTGATGACATTGCCTTGCTAAGTCACTCAGGACAACAAATGCAAAGCATGGTCAATGAATTAGACAGGCAGAGCAGAACGGTGGGGCTAAAAATTAACATGCCAAAAACCACAATAATGTTCAACTGTCTAGCAAGGGAACAGCAGTTCACAATTGGTAGCGAGGTGCTGGAAGTAGTAAGAGAATATGTCTACTTAGGGCAGGTAGTGACCGCAGATCCGGATCACGAGAGGGAAATAACTAGAAGAATAAGGTTCTCTCAGATCATGAATGGCAGTTTAACCATACCCCTCAAGAGAAAAGTATACAACCGCTGTATCTTACCGGTACTCACCTGTGGGGCAGAAACGTGGAGGCTAACAAAGAGGGTTCAGCTTAAGTTAAGGACAACGCAGCGAGCTATGGAAAGAAAAATGATAGGTGTAACGTTAAGAGATCGGAAGAAGGCGGAGTAGGTGAGAGAACAAACGCGGGTTAATGACATCCTAGTTGAAATCAAGAGGAAAAAATGGGCTTAGGCAGGGCATGTAATGCGAACGGAAGATGACTGCTGGTCCTTAAGGGTAACGGAGTGCATTCCAAGAGAAGGCAAACGTAGCAGGGCACGGCAGAAAGTTAGGTGTACGGATGGGATTAAGTAGTTTGCGGGGATACGGAGGCCGCAACTGGCAATGGACAGGATTAATTGGAGAGACATGGGAGAGGCCTTTGCCCTGGAGTGGGCGTAGTCAGGCTGATGATGATGGTGATGATGAATGCGTGACCTTTATTATCAGCAGGCATGTCACTTGGCTCGTTTCAATGCTCCGTGCTTTAGCTCGCCAAAATGCAGCAGTTTTCCGTTGCTCCGGCTTCCGACGCGGGGAGTATACCACTTTTGTCCCCTATAGTACGTCAGGGGAATCAGATGCCCTGCCCAAGCCCGTTTCTTCCTCTTGATTTCGACTAGGATGTCATTAACCCACGTTTGTTCCCTCATCTACTATGCCCGCTTCCGGTCTCTTATCGTTACACCAATCATTTTTCTTTCCATAGCTCGCTGCGTCGTCCTTAACTTAAGCTGAATTCTCTTTGTTAACCTCCACGCTTCTGCCCCCTAAGTGAGTACCGGTAAGATACAGCTGTTGTATACTTTTCTCTTGGTGGATATGGTTGAACTGACATTCATGATGTAAGAGAACCTGCCATATGCGCTCCACCCCATTCTTATTCTTCGAGTTATTTCCCTCTCATGATCCGGATCAGCGGCCACTACTTGCCTAAAGTGCACGTATTCCCTTAGAACTTCTAGCAGACTAGCACCGCGCTACCAACTGTGACCTGCTGTTCCCTTGCGAAAGTGTTGAACATTACTTTGGTTTTCTGCATCATAATTTTAAGACCTACCGTTCCACTCTGCCTGTCTAACCCATTGATCACGCTTTGCAGCTCAACTCCTGAGTGACTTAGCACGGCAATGTCATCAGCGAATCGCCAATTACTTACGTATTCTACATTAACTCTCATCTCCAATTGTTCTCAATCCAGGCCTCGGAACATCTAATTTCATTGGCGAGAATGTGTCTCCCTGCCTGACACCCTTCCTTATTGGAATGTTATTGCTGACTATATGATGTGCTATGGTAGCTGGGCAGTCGTTATAGATACCTTCCAGCATTTTCATATAAGATTCCTCTACACCCTGACACCGCAATGTCTGCATGACTGCTGGGGTTCCTACGGAGTCAAACGCTTTCTAGCAATCAGTGAATGCTATATATATAGGGGTTGATTGTATAATGCTCATTTCTCTATCACCTCATTGACACTACGAATGTGGTGTATTGTCGACCACCCTTTACGAAAGCTTGCCTCATTATTTGGCTGTTAGAAGTCTAAGGTTCTCCTGATTCTATTTGCGATTACTTTAGTAAATACCTTGTAGGCAATACACAGCAAGCTTATCGGTCTGAAGTTTTTGTCCTTGACGTCTCCTTCCTTATGAATTAAGATAATGTTAGCGTTCTTCCAAGCTTCTGGTACCCTCGAGATCATAAAGCATTGCGTATACAGGGTGGCTAGTTTTGCTAGCACAATCTCCCCTGCGTCCTTCAAGAGATCTGCTGTCACCTGATTTTCATCAGCTGTTTTCCCCTTAGCATTGCTCCTAGGGTTTTCTTTACTTCCTCTAACAGAGCGTTGTACCCCTTATTAAGGATAATTACGACAGCCGCTACCGTCTCGTTAATGCTATACAGCAACTCCTCTATGTTGCCAGCTATATGCTGATTGATAAGAAATCCCACACCTAGTTCTCATCTGTTTGGTAATCAATAATAGCACAGTACATGTCCTCCCCTTAGTACTCTATACGCCTCATCTCTCCTCCAAACCTCACTAAGCCTTATGACATCCAATTTAATACCCGCTAGTTCCTCGAACAGCACTGCTAAGCTAGCCTCACTGGATGAGGTTCTAGCGTTAAACGTTGTCAGGTTCAGTTTCCAATTCTTGCCGGTCCGGAGCCAGAGATTCTTAGCAACCTCCGCTGCCTCACAGGTCTGACCGCCGACTTGGTCAGTCCTTGCACAGCCGCTGAGGACTGAGGGCCAAGGCTGATTGGTTTGTTCATAGAACGTTGTGGCCATGTACTACACCAGGGTGGCCACATCTTGCTTTGGTGAGGGAGCGCGTTGTCGGTTCTGGTCACCGACATCAGCCCGTACCCCAGGCTTGGTTCTGTATGCGATCTACACGCGGAGTTTCTTTAAACCCGATGGAGACTAGCGCGGCACCGGGATTCGAACCCCGGTCCTCTAGCATACGAGGCGGGTGCTCTACCTCTACGACATCGCTGCATCCCCTCCTCGTCCTCCTAATGACCTCGAGCGTACAAGAAGCTTGGAAGAAAGCTAAAAGTATCTTAATTCATACGAGAAGTCAAGGACTTGAAAAATTAAAGACCCATCAGCCTACTCTCCGTTACCTACAAGGTATTCATGAACTAAGGTAATGCAAACAGAATTAACCAAATCAACCAAATGACCAGGTAGTCTTTCGTAAAAGATACTCGACAATAGACAACATTCACACTATCAATCAGCTTATAGAGAAGTGCGCAGAACATAATAAATATCTTTATATAGCGTTCATTGATTACGAGAAAGCATTTAAGTGAAAACCTCAGCAGTCATGCAGGCATTGCGGAATCACGGAGTAGAAGACTTATGCCCAACTACCATTGTTTTTCAGAAAGTCATCAATAAGATTTCAATAAGGAAGGATGTAAGGCAGGGAAACACGATCCCGCCAATGCTATTCACCGCCTATTCACAGGTTCCGAGGCCTGGTTTGGGAACAGTTGGGGACAAGAGTTCCTGGAGAATACCGATTTAATCTGTGATTCGCTGATGTCATTGCCTTGCTAAGTCACTCGGGAGATGAGCTACAAAGCATAATGAGCTACGCAGGCAGAGCAGAACGGTAGGTGTTAAAATTAACATGCAGAAAACCAAACTAACGTTCGATAGACTCGCAAGGGAACAGCAGATCACAAGTGGTAGCGAGGTGCTAAAGTGGTAAGGGAGTACGTCTACTTAGGGCAGGTAATGAGCGCTGATCCGTATCATGCGAGGGAAATAACTAGAAGAAAAATTACCGAGGACACTTTCGAAATTCTAAAGTTTGCTTGGCGAAAGCCTTGTGGTCAACCCATTGCCGCTTCCCCGAACCGCTTGGCGCGTGGCGGGCTTCCCGCATGTGCGGTTTTTATTGTATTTGGCGACTGCGGTCGCTTGTTGATTGTACTATTTTAGAGCGCAGCTATTTGGCTCCCGTTTCGCTGCTTCGCCGTCGCCGTTGCCCGTTCGGCGTTCATTGGCGTTGTCGTTGACGTTTTACACTCCGATCATTTTAAGGAAAGGAAGTGCGCAAACTGGCTCCATGGATAAGTGGACGCCTGAATCGCACTGTTGTGTTGTTGATGCGGCCGAATGAGCCGTTCCGTGGCAATAGTCGCGGTGGACACCCGAACCGCACCGTACAGGAAGGAAGGAAGTGGAAGTGAAAGAAGAAATAGAAGGAGGGGCCGAAATGAAGAAAATGAAAATTGTACTTTAAGAAACGAAATTACGCAGCAACTGCCTCGCATATCTCGGTGGACACCCGTCATCCGTAAAATTGTACTTCAGGAAACGAAATTACGCAGCAACTGCCTCGCATATCTCGGTGGACACCCGTCATCCGTTTGTAGAGGAACGGGGGAAGTGGGAGTGAAAGAAGAAACACAAAGGGGGCCCGTAATGAAGAATATCAAATTGAGGACAAGCTAGCTAGCTAGCTTGCTATTGCTTGCTATTGCTTGCTATTGCTTGCTATTGCTTGCTATTGCTTGCTATTGTTTGCTATTGCTTGCTATTGCTTGCTAGCTAGCAATTTTTCTAGGAAGGTACTTCAATCAATCAATCAAATCTTTATTTACATCATCCAGATGTTAGGGGCGCAGACAAAAAGCTCTCACTGGAGCTTGATTGCGCGCCTGCGCCCCCGTACAAGGTTTCAAGGTTTGTTTGATGCATATATTGGCAGCAACTAACAAAACAATTGCGTTTGAGGAAAAATAAGCGAGACACAACTGACTCGGAAAAAATAGATAAACAAGAGATAAAAACAGACAAAAACAGCAAAAGAAATAAGATGCAAAAACACTGGTTTGTAAGACTAACACAAAGCATTTAGCAATAATGGTAAGTGGTAGCTGAGCATTTGACGTCCATAGTTAGTACGTATTTGGGGAATGAACCATTTATCGCGGTTTCTTATGGCATGAGTGTGTTCTCTAGGTGTTAGTTGAGACAAGGTTTCAAGAAAATTACGGTAGGTATTACTTCTCCTATATCGTTTTATTAAGTTGACATTATATAGACCGTGTATTGGAGTTATGTGGAAGGCATTAAAAAGGGGTTTTGTCGTAACGTCGCGGGGGATGCTTGCAATGCTTCTTATGGCTCGTTTTTGGATTACATGTAACCTGTTTAAGTTTGATAGTGTGGTAGTTCCCCATACCGTGAAACAGTAGTTTAAAACGGAAGCAAACATGGAAATATAAAGAATTAGTTTCACTTTTTGTGGCAGAAAATAGCGCAGTTTACTTAACACACCAGTTATTTTTGACAGCTTGTCCGCTGTTTTATCGACATGTGTTGACCACGATAAATGCTTCTCAAAATATACTCCAAGGCTTTTTACGACAGGGACAACTTCTAAAGGCACAGACCCAATCCGAAGTGAAATGTCGCTATCGCATACTGTTTTGTTTCTTGGCCTAAAAAGCACGACTTTTGTTTTATTTATGTTTATAGATAGTGAGTTTACGATCGACCAATGATTTAAAAGATGCAAACACGTGTTTGCTTGTTCAGTGAGATTATGTATATTGCTAGAGGTGAAAAATAAACTCGTATCATCAGCATATATTATAAATGTTGGGCGTGGGTTAATGAGAACGATGTCATTAATGTAGATGATAAAAAGTAGAGGCCCCAATATGCTTCCCTGCGGGACGCCTGCTAAAACAGATTTCGGGTCGGATAATTTATTGCTAATTACTACTTGTTGTACTCGCGCTGATAAATAAGAGTTCAATATGTCATGAAAAACGCCACGGAAACCATAGAACTCAAGTTTAGCAAGCATTGTCTGATGATTAATGGAATCAAATGCCTTTGAGTAATCTACAAATACACCAAGGGTTAATTGGTGCTGTTCGAAAGATTGCAGGATTAGTTCCTTTTGGGTTAAAAGCGCTGTATCTGTGGAATGGCCACTTCTAAACCCATGTTGATGAGGTGTCAATAAGTTATGTTTGATACAAAAGCTAATGATCTACGGCGGTGCAGTAGTTCCTTGCGCACTGTGGACGACTGGGAAAACTTGGGGTATCAGCTTTCCACTCTGTCACTGGCACACGCAGCTGTCACCTCCTGGCGCTCTTAGCCGGAATGCCCGCGCCTTCCCCAGGCATCATCAGCCCTCTGTTCTTTCCCTTCCCAGGTTCCGGTACTGCATAAACCACTATGACCGCCCAAAGTACGTGGAAATCGGCGACTACCCAAAACCAAAAACTACGAAAAGAGAGATTGCGATTGTCGTGAACAAATCGCGGTACGTCGGCTCTGCTGCCTATGTACACCCCAAAGCCGGCGATTATTACTGGATCGAATTCCGATTCACCGGCAACGACATGTTCGAGGCAAGTCATGTGCTATCTTCTAACATTTACTCATCATCATCATCATCATCATCATTTATTTGACCCTTAAAGGCCCCTGGTAAGGTATAAAATGGGGGGGAGTAGTAGATACAACATGACTCGCATTGGTAGGGAGAAAAAGAAAAAAGAATCAATCAAGAAAAACAAAGGCAACAAAAGCGTAAATAGAAATGATGTCATGAAAGGGAAATGAAACAATTTATACAGCGCGATAAGACATCAGACGTTCTTTAAACCTAACTGGATCGCATTCAATGACAACAGAGTCTGGAAGCTGATTCCAGTCCTGAATAGCGGCTGGCAAAAAAGAGAGATTCTATAAGCGTCTATAAGCGCGTTGCCGTCCAAGTCATTGGACATCCTTACGGAGGACAATCACTTGCGTGCTACCGCATACTTTCATTAGCAGTTGGACTCGGCCAGTGAAAGTATGTAGGCCCGCTATGGGCCAGTGTCAACAGTGAGGTTGTTGCCGGCCCACCAGCCGGACAGGTGTGTAACGTAACAAAGACGCGCGCCCACCTTTTTGCCACAGGTGCGCCAAAACGTTCAAGCGAACTGAAGCAAAGCCCTCAGTCCTTAATAACACTTATAGTTAATCCTTTTTCTTCCTCAGCCACAACAGCCACGATCAAACAGGAGTCGTTCAAGGTGTGAATGCAGAGAGAGAGAGTGCGGGCGTCTTTTGCGAAAGTGCAGTTCGAGCGCTGAGTTGCCTGGTCAAGCGCCTGAGTAAAAGCTTCCAAGTTTTGAAATTTTACTCTCCTTAAAGAGGCAGCGATGGCGTAGAGGTAGAGCATCCGCCTCGCGTGCAAGAGGACCGGGGTTCGAATCCCGGTGCCACGCAATTCTCCACCGGATTAAAAAAAAAAGAAAAAAAACTCCGCGTGTCGATGGAATTGCATACCCAGAACGCACTTCCTCACCAGAACAGGATTTGGCCACCCTGGTGTAGTACATGGCCATAACCTTCTATGAAGAAACCAGTTAACCCTCGGCCCTCAGTCCCCAGCAGCTGCGGAGCAACTGACCAAGGCGGCGGTCAGATCTGTGACGCAGCGGAGGGTGCTAAGAATCTCTGGCTCCGGACAGGCCGCCATTGGAAACTGAACCTGGCAACGTTTAACGCAAGAACCTTATCAAGTGAGGCTAGCTTAGCAGTGCTATTGGAGGAATTAGCCGGTTTTAAATGGGATGTCATAGGCCTTAGTGAGGTTAGGAGGACAGATGAGGCGTATACAGTACTAAAGGGCGGGCATGTACTGTGCTATCGTGGATTAGCGGATAGGCGAGAACTAGGTGTGGGATTCCTCATTAATCAGGATATAGCTGGCAACATCGAGGAGTTTTACAGTATTAACGAGAGAGTGGCAGCTATCATAATTAGGCTTAATAAGAGGTACAAGCTGAAGGTGGTGCAGGCCTACGCGCCTACATCAAGCCATGATGACCAGATAGTTGAAAGCTTCTATGAGGATGTGGAATCGGTAATGACCAAAGTAAAATCACAGTACACTGTACTGATGGGCGACTTTAATGCAAAGGTAGGTAAAAAGCAGCCTGGAGACAAGGCGGTAGGTGACTATGGCATAGGTTCTAGGAACAGTAGGGGAGAGTTATTAGTAGAGTTCGCAGATAGAAATAATTTACGGATTATGAATACCTTCTTCCGCAAACGAGCAAACAGGAAGTGGACGTGGAAGAGCCCCAATGGTGAGACTAAAAATGAAATAGACTTCATACTGTGTGCACACCCTGGCATCGTAGAGGATGTGGAGGTCCTCGGTAAGGCCCGTTGTAGCGACCACAGAATGGTAAGGTCTCGTGTTAGCTTAGATATGAAGAGGGAACGGAGGAAACTGGTGAAGAGAAAGGCTATTAACGAGTTAGCATTAAGAGGGAAGGTAGAGGAATTCAGAATGTCGCTGCAAAACAGATTTTCCGCTTTAACTGAAGAAGACGACCGTAGTGTTGAAACAATGAATGATAATCTTACAGCTATCGTTACAGAGTGTGCCGCAGAAGTAGGTTGTAGGAGTGTTTGGCAGGATACCAGCAAGCTATCTCAGGAGACTAAAGATCTGATTAAGAAACGTCAAAGCATGAGGACGTCTAACTCCACAGACAGGATAGAACTAGCAGAGCTATCGAAGTTAATAAATAAGCGCAAGGTAGCCGACATAAGAAAGTTTAACATGGAGAAAATCGAGCATGCTCTAAGGAACGGAGGAAGCCTAAAATCAGTGAGGAGAAAACTGGGCATAGGTAAAAACCAGATGCATGCGCTAAAAGACAAACAGGGCAATGTCATCAGCAATATGGATAAGATAGTTGAATTAGCCGAAGAGTTCTACAAAAATCTATACAGTAGCGTATCTAATCATCAAGTTACTGAGGGAGGCAGTCGAGCACAGCAATGGGACATCCTGCCAGTAACGAAGGAGGAAGTAAAGAAAGCCTTAGGAGCAATGCAAAGAGGGAAAGCAGCTGGTGAGGATCAGGTAACAGCAGATTTGTTGAAGGACGGAGGAGAGATTGTGCTACAAAAACTAGCCACCCTGTATACGCAATGCCTTGTGACCTCGAGAGTACCAGAAGCTTGGAAGAACGCTAACATTATCTTAATTCATAAGAAAGGAGACGTCAAGGACTTGAAGAATTAGAGACCAATCAGCTTATTGTCCGTTGCCTACAAGGTATTTACTAAGGTAATCGCTAATAGAGTCAGGACAACCTTGGACTTTAGTCAACCAATCAGGCAGGCTTTCGTAAAGGATACTCGACAATAGATCACATTCACACTATCAATCAGGTGAAAGAGAAATGCGCAGAATATAACCAACCCCTATATAGAGCGTTCATTGATTACGAGAAAGCATTTGACTCAGTGGAAACCTCAGCTGTCATGGAGGCATTGTGGAATCATGGTGTAGAAGAGTGCTATGTGAAAATATTGGAAGATATTTATAACGATTGCACAGCTACAATAGTTCTCCATAAAGTCAGCAATAAAATTCCAATACGGAAAGGTGTCAGGCAGGGAGACACGATCTCGCCAATGCTCTTCACTGCCTGCTTACAGGAGGTATTCCGGGGACTGGAATGGGAACAGTTGGGGATAAGAGTTAATGGAGAATACCTGAGTAATTTGCGATTCGCTGATGACATTGCCTTGCTAAGCCACTCAGGACAAGAACTGCAAAGCATGATCAATCAGTTAGACAGGCAAAGCAGAACGGTGGGGCTAAGAATTAACATGCAGAAAACCAAAGTAATGTTCAACAGCCTAGCAAGGGAACAGCAGTTCGCAGTTGGTAGGGAGGTGCTGGAAGTAGTAAGAGAATATGTCTACTTAGGGCAGGTAGTGACCGCAGACCCGGATCATGAGAGGGAAATAACTAGAAGAATAAGAATGGGGTGGAGCGCATATGGCAGGTTCGCTCAGATCATGAATGGTAGCTTACCAATATCCCTGAAGAGAAAAGTATACAACAGCTGTATCCTACCGGTACTCACCTATGGGGCAGAAACGTGGAGGCTAACAAAGAGGGTTCAGCTTAAGTTAAGAACAACGCAGCGAGCTATGGAAAGGAAAATGATAGGTGTAACGTTAAGAGATCGAAAGCGGGCGGAGTGGGTGAGGGAACAAACGCGGGTTAATGACATCTTAGTTGAAATCAAGAGGAAGAAATGGGCTTGGGCAGGGCATGTAATGCGAAGGCAAGATAACCGCTGGTCCTTAAGGGTAACGGAGTGGATTCCAAGAGAAAGCAAACGTAGCAGGGGACGGCAGAAAGTTAGGTGGGCGGATGAGATTAAGAAGTTTGCGGGGATACAATGGCGGCAACTGACAAAGGACAGGGTTAATTGGAGAGACATGGGAGAGGCCTTTGCCCTGCAGTGGGTGTAGTCAGGCTGATGATGATGATGATGAAAGCTTTCTCATTACAATTGGTTTGGTTTACAGTTTATTGCGGTTTAACGTCCCAAAGCAACTCAGACTATGAGGAACGTCGTAGTGAAGGGCTCCGGAAATTTCGACCACCTGGGGTTCTTTAACGTGCACTGACATCGCACAGTACACGGACCTCTAGAATTTCGCCTTCATCAAAATTCAGCCGCCGCGACTGGGATCGAACCCGCATCTTTCGGGTCAGCAGCCGAGAGCCGTAACCACTGAGCCACCGCGGCGAGGCTCATTACAATTGATTATAGAAAGCTTTCCGTATGTTCACTACCGACCATAATAAAGGGGACGCCATGTTCAATCCATTGCATGTACGCTGTCTTCAGACGTTCAGTTCGACTGTTTTAGAGCGAAAGCTGTGCTGCGTTCGTTCTTCAAGGTCGCGTCGGTATGCAAAACGACTTTGGAAGGCAGCGGAGCGCGAAATAAAAAAAATAAGAAAGTGGGATAATGACATTAAATAAAAAAGCATAAAATTAAATAAAATAAAAACAACATAAATAAAAGTAAAGAATTGCAGAAAGAAATGTGTGAAGACCTGGAAGAAGAATTGCACAAAGGCAGCTTTCGCTCTGCATTAACGTTCGATAGAATTGCGACAAACCTGCGTCATTTTTTCTGCTTCCTTGGCTGAACCACGACAACAGGGAAGTCGAGAGCAGTATGTGCCGACAAGGAGCGGAAAGCATGGCATTCATTTACCCCGGTTACGTTGAAGATGTTTTAGCACTCCCAGTAAAGCTCTCCCCATCATTTCTCCGTGGGCCGAGGAGGTGTGTTATGAGTGACCCCAAAGTAATTCGCTTCTCTTCCCCTCGAGTAACCTCCTCCCAGGCTAACCTTAGCGCACGACCTCTGGTAGCTCATACACGAATGCTGTCAATGTAAGGCTCAGGTGCCCCTAAAGCTGAAGTTGCATTTCTCATTAAACCAAATGGACGTAAAAAATGGCGGGCGTTCAATGCGACTTGAACCTAATTATAGGAGCGAAAGCTCCGTTAAGCTCGGTCTCCACTGTCTCAAATCAAATGTCAAGGTCAGGTACCCAATGGTCGTCATACGATCACGTGGTCATACTACCACAGCTTGGGCCATACCACCACGCAATTAAGTTCCGTTTGACCTTGTGACGCATTGAAGGTCATTGTCGATGTGGTGGCCACTGTCTCAAAACAAATGACAAGGTCAAAGGTCAGGTACCCAATGGTCATAGTCATACGATCACGTGCCCCGCCGCGGTGGCTCAGTGGTTACGGGGCTCGGCTGCTGACCCGAAAGACGCGGGTTCGATCCCGACCGCGGCGGCTGAATTTCGATGAAGGCGAAATTCTAGAGGCTCGTGTTCTGTGCGACGTCAGTGCACGTCAAAGAACCCCAGGTGGTCGAAATTTCCGGAGCCCTCCACTACGGCGTCCCTCATAGCCTGAGTCGCATTGGGACGTTAAACCCCAATAAACCTTAGCCTCATACGATCACGTGGCCATACTACCATAGCTTGGGCCATACCACCACGCAGTTAATTTCGGTTTGACCTTGTGAAGCACTGAAGGTCATTGTCGATGTATTGGCCACTGTCTCAAGTCAAAAGTCAAGGTCAGGTACCCAATGGTCATAGTCATACGATCACGCGGTCATATAACCGTAGCTTGGCCCATACCACCACGCAGTTAAGTCCAGTTTGACCTTCTGAGGCACTGAAGGTCATTGCCCCATCCACATCGAAATCGGAAGTTGTACCCCAAGGAGTAGAGCTCTAGCTCTAAAAGAACTTTGTGCAATGAGTGTGCATGACACCCTGTGCTCGGAATTTTATATCCTTCGCTGGTGCCCTAAAGGTTCGGTCCACACCATTTTTTTTCCAGCTGCCGGTTGTCATTGTAGTCATTTTAACAGAAGAATAAATTGCGAAGACACTTCGGAAACTAACGTGTTGAGAGGTGAAAGCCAAGGACACTATGCCGTGACGACTTCCGGTGGATGTGACGTCACACCGTTCCCGTGGCTATATCGATACCCAAATTATACACGGTTCGGAGATCTTAAGTGTTAATTACGCTTAATTACACATTTTTCACCTAATTGACGCAAATCCGGCGTTTTTCGGGCCATTGTGCAACAATTATCCCTATGCCGTGACGACTTCCGGTGGATGTGACGTCACATCGTTTTCTTGGCTACATCGACGTCTGCGTTATTTCGAAGCAATTTTTACATTTTTTACTATAACTAATTAAATAATTATTTTACAGTCACCAAACGCATCTTGTAGGTTCATTTTTTCTCCTCTATCTGAAGCAACCATTCGTTTTCTCCTATCTTTTTTAGTTCCAGAGTTAACACGAGTTAAACGCTGCCAAAGGTGTGACACCCTCTGCTAACGGACGACAGTATGAGCCATTAAAGGCTTTCGCCTTAATAAATGTCAGATCGTTTCCGATGCTTACGCCTCGCTGATTTGCCGCATGCTACGCTTGAAGCCAATGCTCACTTGTCATTCTCGTTCTTTTCTAGGGATACTTCAAGGATGAGCTAATCCGTAAGAAAGAAACGATATTCTCAGAATTACGTTATTTTTACATGCACGAACTTGAGTACAACCGCACGGAAATAATCTCGATGCATTTCACGAAAGTGGACGGAACGTCGCCCCTAAATGTGAGTGTTCCAGGCATTCCTGTAAACTGCCACCTTGTTTTACTAGAAATGTTCCAAAGGTTGGCGAACATGTCCGCAAGCAGAACACGCCTTGACAAACCATATGGAAAAAAAAAATTATAGGTGTAACGTTAAGAAACCGCAAGCGGGCAGAGTGGGCGAGAGCACCAACGCGTGTTCTGCATAGGTTTTAGAAATCGACGAGCCTAAAATGGTCGAATGTTTGAAACATTTAGGTAAAGCATGCGAAGTCCTTTTGGGCTAGCTTTTGAGATGGTGACGTAATAGCCGATCAAAATCGCGACGGTCTTGAAGCTTTTCCGCAGGGCACGACGCCAAGGGGGGGGGGGGGGGGGGGGGGGGCACATGATGACGTCATCGAAGGTATCTGTACATTTACAACGCAAAAACACCTGCTTTGAAAGAAAAGAAAACAACGCCACAGACGGCAAAGCCCTCCCAGCATTGTTTGGCAGCATCCAATGGAGCACGGTAGGGTGTGGCTGACGGCAGCGGTTATTTGAAATCATACCTTCTGTGACGTCATACTGAACTTCTCCACGCTCTTCTAGTGCTTTGAGGAGAAGCACAAAATTCAATTTTCGATTACATCACTATTTTAAAACCTAGTGCAATAACACTTGGCATGCTTCACCTAAAACCCATATAGATTTTAATCCGTGATTCTCAAAAAGTGATGCAGTTGCCCTTTCATGACATCCTAGTCGAAATCAAGAGGAAGAAATAGGCTTCGGCAGGGCATGTAATGCGAAGGCAAGAACAGCCAGGAAAAGACACACCGGCGTTTGTTCGTAATTTTTAATAGACGATATGCGAAATTTATTGGTGGTCTGGCAACACCGCGCCCACAACTTCCGGTTTCCATCTTGGCGCGGTCGAGCTCGTCGAGCTGGTGCATCGTTTGCTATGCGTACTTCCTTCTTGTGAGTGGAATTTCAACAGGCAAGCTTTAGCTGCTGCGTTGTTTTCACAGCTGATCTTTGACCAAATGTAGGGGCTTTCAATAAGCGCCAGCTTACTCCTACCGCGTCCTCAGCTTCGCTTGCAGTCTGGCGCTGATGATCGCAATAATCGGCACTCGAAAGTGGGTTGGAAAGTCGAACCGTGACCGTGTGCTGTTGTCGTTTTAATGCTCGCATTAAAGCACCAGTTCAAGCATCACGCATTATCATGGCTATTTTATTCCCACGTGGACACGAATTCATCTGGTAGGGTAGCGAGCGGTTATTTTGCGGTGAGTGCGCACGTGTGTTGACAAACTTCTGTGACAGTGCGAACTTTCGTTCGCGCCGACGCCAGGAGCTTCGTGCATTGCAGTATAATCACACAAGACCCTCGACCAGCTGCGTAATTCGATTCCTTTACTGTAATGTGCAATGCGCATCCGCGGTTTTCAACGTCACCGTTTCAGAGCCCGGCGTCGGTTGATTTTCGCCACAATTTGTTGAAACCGCGTCCTGCTTAAGACGCAGTCAGTCGACATTAACAAGAGGAAAGTAGGCATGCACATATAATTCAAAATATTGTAAGCAAAGACGCAGCTTTTTTTTTTCAGATAAGCACTGAGCCACCGCGGCGGCTTGATTAGAGAAAGATGCTACAGCTGTAGGTGCATGCACGGACTCGATACGCTGGTCAATCTGTGTGTGCAGGGGCGAAATTAGCAAGTTCGGTTGCCTCCGAAACTTAATTAGCTTACTCCCAAACTTGGACAAATGGCTTTGTTGCGAAGCAAGCTGTTGAAGCTTGCCACAACGATAATAAAATCTGATGGCCTGAAGCGTTTTCAGAACACAGTTGCACGAACTTTCTAGCTTAGAAATGCGTCCCTCCTTCATAATAAAGTAGCTATATTATTCGCTTCTTTTTTTTAGATTTTCGTCGCCGCAGATATGGAAGGTATAGGAATCCTCAAGAAATAAAGCATTCGCACCTCAGTTTTTATGCGTAGGTTGTATTGCTTCACAAAGACTCCTGAACGCGCATAACATATGCGTATATGGTCCAGAGAGTTTGCTCGCCCTTCTAAAACTAATTGAACACGGGAAAAACTTAACTGAAGACGTAGCAAACTAAGCAGTAATCGGCATATGGTTCTTCGAGTGAACTTATTTCGCCACGGCACGAGCGATTGGCCCGCTCAAAAAAATTATCTTCTCTATTACGTTGTTCAAGTATGCGTCTATATATATTCACGCCCGACCGGAGAGTTGATAAATGCACGAAATCGGCTTCTAATTTTGATCAGAGACAACAAAGGCTGTGGCCCTTATCTCAATTTAAACGCAAATCACCTCGAGAGATTTGTCAAAAATCAGCGCAGAAAGCGAAAGCTGCGCACAGATCCGCGTGCTGACACGATACCTCGCATGGCGTTTTGTGTTACTAAAACGTTGGGACGGAGTAAAAAAATAGAAAAGCGAAAAGCTGGAGCGCACCTAGTTGTGGCACGCATCGCAGTGTCTTTTCACAGTGGAGAGGGTAGCGCAACACTGCATCGGCATTTTACTTTTCAAACGAAGCGCAGCCGTTTTAACCCAACGCTGGGCAGCGGTTTCGTTTTCTGTACCGTACCAACATGGAGGACTTAGTTCTCGGAGCGCCGAGAGATGGCGCTGCGCATTTCGCATATCTTCTATTGAAAGAATCACGAACTATTTTTCATTACGTTTGTTCTAATTTGTTCATGTCAACTCTTTTTTTTCTATCGAAAGGGCTCCAGAAACAGTCGGCTGTGACTAGGCATAAATATGCCATTTTTCCTGTTATAACTGAAAGTGTTTAAAAAAGTCAACAATAAATATCATTCCGCCGTCATCAGTGTGCGGAAACAAAAAATGGCTGTGGCTTGGCTTGGTTAAGCCCGGTAATTGCGAAAGCAATATCGGTAGCTACGCCATGGTTCAGCTAGTAGTGTAGCTGGTGGTGGTGCTTGTGGTTAGACTTGTGGTGATGCATCGGTTATACAATCCAATCCAATGCAATCCAAGCCAATCCAATCCAAAGCGATCCAATTCACCGCTAGGCGCGCCGCGCGCGGCGGGCGCAGGAGTTAGGCAACAGCCACCACGCGCGGCCTCGCCTCGCGACGCCACAAGTTGGAGCCCTGCTCTTGCAGCTGTGACGTCACACCGCTAGGCGCGCCGCGCGCGGCGGGCGCAGGATTTAGGCAGCAGCTACCAAGCGCGGCCTCGCCTCGCGACGGCACAAGTTGGGCCCCTGGTTTTTGCGGCAGATGGTATGACGTCATAGCAGAGGTCAAGCTAAGGTCAATGGTAGCTACCGCGGCCTCGCCACGCGAGGAGCTGAAAGTGAAAGTATTTTTATTGCTTTCGCAATAAAAATTCATTGACTAGTGTATTTTGAACGAAAATAAAAATTGTTTTTGCCATGAACCAATTTTGTATGCCAAGAAATTCAGGACATTACTATAATTTCACCAGGACATTTCATGAACGCAACATTTTTCGTAAGATTGCTTCATGAAAGTGGACACATAGATCCCTCCTAGGGACGCTTGCAGTTTATTGCTAATTAATGTCAAAAACGCAACCCGTTAGTTTTCTATGGCAGTCCTAACTACCCTTTCAGACCGCGGGAGAAACTGAAAGCAAGATTTTGTCACGATGGAAATATAAGACAATTCCTATCAACGTCTTCATAAGAGTGTCTTCCAGTATTCCACATTCGTCTCACAATTAAAAGTTATGTCCAAGGCACCTGCACTTCAGGATATTAGCAAGTAAAATATTCATAAACAATCGATCGGCAATACCTCTACGTCATTTTCTTGCAATAATAGCGCTGAAGCACTGGTGGGACCGCTCTCAACTGCAAGAATTTCTGTGCAACGCCTGAAAATGGCGACGCATCTACCCCACATTTGTTGTAGCATCATGATTACAACATCTTAGCCAATCTTACACCATTTTCTTAGCCCAGTCGGCGACCCGAAGCATAAGTTGTTGTCCCTCACCTTTCCCACGACCAGACTCTGCTGGTATACTGTACGGGGGAGAATGCAGCCAGCGCTGAACATTGTGCCCGGCAGCACTAAAACATTTTGACCCCTCCTTTAGCGGCAGCAGCCCACACTGTAGTGCGGTGTCTCCTGACACCTGTCACATGGTGTGGGCCTGCCCTTCCAACCCCGCTATTCCCCCCATCCCCAACCCAACCCGGGAGGACTGGGAGGCGACCCTGCTCGGCTGCCACGACTTACAGGCCCAACAAGCCTTAGCCGGGCGCGCCCGGGCGGCGGTCACCGCCACTGGGGTGCCATACTAGGGACCTCCACCTAGTGCTTGTAAGGATCGGTCCCTTACGGGCTGATCCAAACATACCTCCTGTCCCTTCTTAATAAATGTTTTCACCACCACCACCTACCGCAACGGCTGAAATTCAGTTCAATCAAGTTTCCCTCTCTGCCGATTGAGTAGCCATTATTCAGAGAAGGAGCCCGAAATCCGTCTCGGTGCAGGGGCATTCGTAAGGAACTCTACAGGATGCATTCCTGAGAACTGAATAGGCTTGGCCGTGTTGGTAACACAACGTAATTAAAGAAACAGCGCAGGAACAAAAAGACGACGACGAGACAGGACAAGCGCTGTCCAGGACAGGACATGCGCAGGACAAGGGAGAGTCTGTTCATATCGGTAACTTCTAGATGGGTTGAGCGAAGCATTTCTGACGCAGCACTACTTACTCTACTCGATCACCTACAGCTGCTCTACAGGCCTTGCGGATTAGAACTTATTATGGCGCTTATTCATTTACATATGCCGTCATTAAGAGCCGGAACACGCCACCGCAACACTTACAAGCATAAACTGCCATGAGTTTTATAGGACCCTAAAAGAACATCATTTTGATGATTGTATAACTGCTACTGCAGTTTCTTAATGTTGTTAATGTTATGGATTGCGCTCAACCCGCAATCATCGCAGACTTCTGGACCAATTAATTTCATCGTGGTGTGGTCTTGACAACTAGCAACACCACGCGGAAGCGCTTGAGGAAATGGACACTTTGAAATCCACGGAGATTAGCAATAAAATGCAAGCGAAAGAGAGTCAAACTCAAATATCTTTATGAAAACGTCTAAACTAGCAATTTCCCTGCATGATGTGTAACGTTTACGAGAAGAAAAAACATGCTGTAAAATTACCGCTAGGAGTCTAAGCTAATCTATCTTTTCAAATTAGGTAATTATTCGCATTTAAATATTATACTGATATTATACTACGCCTACGTTAGCCTCAGTTCTCCTTTCAGTATTGTGTTTTCCTCTTCTGCAGGGCAATATACCTGAGAGCAACCTCTCTGCAACTCTAGCGACGTCCGAACTCTACATCTATGGCACATACACGGGAAAGAATGGCGACAAAAAGTAAGAGACTCTTCAAGCCTTGTGTCGATGCACATGCGAAGTGGTGTAGTTGGAGCGCAACGTTGTTTGGCTAACTTTCATCTTCTTTTTTGAAGTTAATTGAACCATGACCAGCAGATGCTTGTGCCCGCGGTATTGTAGGATGAACGACGAGACATTGGTAAAATTTTCGAAGTGTTGCTTGTTGTGCGTAGTTGAGGACTTCAAATTCGTATTGCACCCTGTGTAGCCCCTGTTTCCACAGAAACGCCAATAAAAGGAGGTTGAAAACGTAACTGTATAGGTTGTTTAAATATAGAGGAGGGTTACATCGCCAAGGAAAATCAAATGTACGAAATTCTATAAAATGTTCGGTTGCACGGGCTTGTACCGCGAACACACTTAAGAAACCATTGTCCCTGTGATCCCATTTGAAAAGCTATATATACAAGGGTGCGCCAAGTTATGTAAGATCTTTTAGTCGCCTGACTTCATTTAAGGCGAAGCAATTGCTCCAGTTGTGAAGAACTCCCAACAGCATAGTTTCAAATAAAGTGCTGCTGCCCTCCTCGAGCTAGCGCGAATGGGCACCGGTTCGAGGTAGTTGACTTCCATAAGTGTCAAGACCAGGCGGTTGATTTCGTTCATCGCCCGGTGACTTGCAACATTTTTTGTGCTGTAACCCAGCAACGAGCCAGGAACAAGCCGAACCATACTGCCAAACTCCCAAGCAGCACAGATAATTGCCCAGTATTGCAAATGGATGGTTTCATTCTGCTCCATTGTAGAACCGACCTTTGTCAATACGTTTCCAATACTGGTCCGATTACCTGGGCTGCCCGGGGTGAGCAGATCTGCTGCGCCGTGACCGCTTTACCACGAGAGGGTGTCATGCGAGTGGTCGACTATAGTTGCTACTTTCATTTTATGCGCGCAACGGTTTGGGGTTTTCGCTGGCTAGACTCCTAGACAACATTGCCATAACATTGCCATCGGGAGGCCCTTTGCAATGGGTTTTCTCCACCAAGCAACATTCTCCAAGCAAAACTCTTTTCGATCCGTCATGTTCAAAGCGAGACGCTACCCTTCGAAGTCGAAGGTCTGTTGGCTGGAGGTCATGTATTGCCATCGTCTGAAATCGCTATGCTGCATCCCTTCCTCGACGCCCTCGACATTCTTCGTGTGTGTGGCTGTCTACAAGGACTAGAGGCTTCAAGCATTGTGTCGACGCACATGCGAAGTGGTGTAGTTTATTTTTGGTGGTGTAATTTTTATTTCCTTTTTCTAGTGGTATCAAGCACACTAAATCTTTCCCTGACGCCACGACCTTGTGAAGCTTCTCATTATCATCACTGATGAGCGAATCCTGCGCTCGGGCGTAGAAAGAACTATCACGAAGATTCGGAAGTGGTTCTGGGTTCTCAGAGGACGGCAGTCAGTGAAGAGCGTCCTGGGTTCCTGCCTTCTTTGTCACCGACGGTGGCTCACTGCACAGATAGCCCCTGTCGTCCCCCTCCCTCCTGACCGTGTGGCCGAAGCGCATCTATTTGAAGTAATGGGCATTGATTTCTGAGGTCCTCTATATCCTCGTTCATCGACACCAGGATCTTCGAAAGCCTACATCACATTGTTTTCATGCGGCGTCATACAAGCCACACATTTGGAGTTGACATCAAACATGACTGCATCCAAGTTCCTCATGACCTCTCCACGCTTCATTCTTCGCCGTGGAATTCCTTGCATCATCTACTCGCACAACACCCTCGCCTTTCACCACAGCGCCCAGGTCTTCCACGAGACTTCTGCAGCGAGGTTCACATCGAGTGGAAGTTTATCGTTGAGCGAGCAGAATGGTGGGGTGGGCGGTGCTAGCGTATTATTCGGCTCACAAGCACCCACTGAAGCTTGCTCTTGGACGAAGCTTCCTAAATTTAGAGCGGTTGCAGTCTTGCCGACAGTGCTATGCGAGGCAGAAGCGAACATATACACCCAGCCCTTGACGTACCTGACCGAGGACCTAACCGAGCCGGCCCCACTTCCTCCGGCTCCATTTTTACTTGGAAAGTGCGCTACGTGCCTCCCGCAGTAGCCGTCGTCCACCGGAGCGGATCTTCAAAAGCGCGCCCTCCATATACGGTCCGTCACTGACGGCCTACAGAGTAGATTGCGGCGTAACTATTTGCTACTTTTGCGCTCCGCCTATCAAGCTGCCCGGTTGCAGTTGCTGCTGTTTGGCTGCAGATCGGGAATCTCCTCACTTACGATGAAGACAGGCCTGCCAATGTGTGAAAGATTGTCCGCATCACATGCCTGTTCCCTGGCCGCGGCGGTGTGGTCCCAACCCGCTCTGTGCGGTTTTCCGCAGGGCAGGAGATAAGGCTCTAAGTTCAGCGGCTCTACTTCCTGCAGGCGTACCCATAACCCTCATCGCGGACGCGGGATGATGTTGAAAACAAAAACAAGTGCCAACCCGCCTCCGCCCCCCCCCCCCCTCCGAACGCGCACGGGCTCGAAGCAGTTGGCTTCCATTAGTGGCAAAACCGGGCAGTTGATTTCGTTCCTTTCTGCAATAAGTAGCTCATGGTCAAGCTCGTTACAAATTATATGACTGCTATGGTGGGCAACTGCGCACCATAGCGCTTCTATTAACTACACGGTGTCGGCAAGGTGTCGGCACTGCACATCCCCCACCATAGAAATATGAGAGAAGCCAACAGCCACAGAAACCTAGGAGCACAGGGGATTTTTTTAATTTATTTTTTTTTTGTGGTGTTGATCAAGTAAGAATATTACTGAATATGTTGTCACTTAAAGCTAAATGATTAGAAAAGCAGAAGAAAAAACAACCACATGCCGCCGGTGGGATCCGAACCCACGACCTCCGAATTACGCGTCCGGTGCTCTACCTCTGAGCTACGGCGACGGCTGTCAAACCTTCTGCTTTCGGGGGTATTTATGTTTTACAAATAACCTAACCTTGAGAGTGTTCATCAGCGCCACCAACGTTCGTAAGCGGCGGACGTGGAACGTCCTGAGTTACCGCTGGTGTGACGTAGAACGCCATCGAACGGCGAGGGTGGAAGCTGTGTGAGAACCCTCTTATGCTTCCTATGGCGTCAAGGCTGCCAGAACCGAGGCCCTCGCTAAGCAATTAAGCAAACAAGGGAAGGGGAATGAGAATGAATTATTGAATTATGAATGAATTAATGAATGAATGAATTGAATGAATTATGTTTTATGAATTATAAACGAGCCCCTCATTACCCTTCCCCACCATAGAAGCGATACATATGTTTAGAAGACATTGCTTCATATTAACCTTTGGCGGATTGTTAAATGTGCTACAAATTGGAGTGTCTGTGTTGTTCAGTTTAGTTTTCATGAATGTTTTCTTCGCTTTGCGGTGGTGTACTCAGCTGCGCAAGCCGTTCATTTGCGATACGAACCATCCGAAGACTCTTTACACACTAAGTAGGTTCGATGAAGGCGAAATTCTAGAGGCCCGTGTACTGTGCGATGTCAGTGCACTTTAAAGGACCCCAAGTGGTGAAATTTCCGGAGCCCTTCACTACGGCGTCTCTCATAGCCTGAGTTGCTTTGGGACGTTAAATCCCAATAAACCAAACCAACACTAAGTAGGCTTAGCGCCGTGTACGGCCCCTGCCGGGCATGCAGTCCGTTGTCCTCACCGCTTGGAACGACTGAAGCGCAATCAGGTTTGTCCAGCAGGAACCTGTGCATTGAAAGGTTAATAAAGGGAACAAAGTTTTTTTGTGAATTTAAAGCTCTGCATCCTGCTGCTGTGTAAGAAGTGCAAACTACTTCGACAGGCGCCACTGCTGTTAACCATACTCATCAAAGTTTGAATTCCCCCCCCCCCCCCCGCGGTGGCTCAGTGGTTATGGCGCTCGGCTGCTGTCCCGAAAGATGAGGGTTCGATCCCGGCGGCCGAATTTCGAAATTCTAGAGGCCCTTGTACTGTGCGATGTCAGTGCACGTTAAAGAACCCCAGGTGGTCGAAATTTACGGAACCCTTCACTAAGGCGTCCCTCATTGACTGAGTCGCTTTCGGACGTTAAACCTCAATAGATCAAAGTTTACATTTTCTTGCTTATCATGTTCGGCGGCGGCCGCGCAATGAATGCAGAAGCTACTTCAAGTTCATGAATTAATTCACGGTAACACCCGCTCATCGCACTTGTCAGCATGAACACAAATGTTATTTACTTATAGTAGGACAGGATTCTTCTGCTTCATATTTTTTTTTTTCAAAATCCCTGAACGCAGGGAAGGAAACACTCAGAACCGGCCCTTAGGGCGTGCAAAGTACTATCTCATGGCAGGGTGAGGGTGGGGGCAAGGTCGGAAGAAATTATTTGTGTTTAACATACACATTTTTCAGAGCAAACGTTCACTGAAAATTGTGAATGCTGAAAACTGCATTTTAGGAGCGTCCGTTCACGCATTCTGTAAAAAAAAAAGCTGCCAGAGGCTTAGCTTGGTTAAGCCCGGTAGGTTGCGAAAGCAAACGAGGCCTTGGTCGAAACACCTTGTATATATACACATCCACATGTAATCTTCTCTTAGAGAGAGGAAAGGAAGGGGATAGAGAGGGAGAGAGAGCAGCGGCGGCGTGGTTACCCTGGGACTGCGGCGACGAGCCGAGCTGGTCTCCAGTTTTCTCTCCGCTTGGTGTGACGTCACCACAGCGAGCGCGTCCTCGCGGATGCGGCGCGCAGCACAGGTGCGCGGCGCGGCGTGGTTACCATGGGACCTCGATCGCCGACGAGCCGAGCTAGTCTCCACTTTTCTCTCCGCTTGGTATGACGTCACCGCAGCGAGCGCCTCCTCGCGGCTGCGGCGCGCAGCAGGTGCGCGGCGCGCCGTGGTTACCCTGGGACCGCGCCGACGAGCCGAGCTGGGGGCCCTTTTTTCGCAGCTGGTATGACGTCACCACTGCGAGCGGCCCCTCGCGGCTGCGGCGCGCAGCAGATGCGCGGCGCGCCGTGGTTACCCTGGGACCGCGCCGACGAGCCGAGCTGGGGGCCCTTGTTTTCGCAGCTGGTATGACGTCACCACAGCAAGCAGCTCCTCGCGGCTGCGGCGCGCAGCAGATGCGCGGCGCGCCGTGGTTACCCTGGGACCGCGCCGACGAGCCGAGCTGGGGGCCCTTGTTTTCGCAGCTGGTATGACGTCACCACAGCAAGCAGCTCCTCGCGGCTGCGGCGCGCAGCAGATGCGCGGCGTGCCGTGGTTACCCTGGGACCGCGCCGATGAGCTGAGCTGGTCTGCAGTTTTTCGTCCGCTCGGTGTGACGTCACTACGGGGTCGTCTAAAGGTCAAACGTGGTTACCGCCGGGACCATGCTGACGGCTCAAAACCTAGCGTAGTTTTGCTTTCGCAATAAAAAAAATCATTGGTGACGTCTGCTACAGCGGGTTACATGATTAGAAAGCTCTCCTTGACCATGGCAAAACTTGGTGCCTGTTTACACCCGTAAGCTTTTCGGCTCATTTGTTCAAATTTACATTGAACACATTTTAATATAGGCCCCGCCATGGTGGCTCGCTCGGCTGCTGACCGGAAAGACGCGGGTTCGATCCCGGCAGCGGCGGCCGAATATCGATGTAGGCGAAATTCTAGAGGCCCGTGTACTGTGCGATGTCAGTGCACGTTGAAGAACCCCAGGTGGTAGAAATTTCTGAAGTCCTTCACGACGGCGTCCCTCATAGCCTGAGTCGCTTTGGGACGTTAACACCTAACAATCCAAACCATTTTAATGTAGGACATTTTATTTGTAATTAAAAGTTTCCTGGCAATACTACTTTTCCAAAATTTATATTTCTGCACTCATAGATATGTTTCAGGGCTAACAACAGTCAAACGAAGTAAGAACCCAGGCTTTCGCGGCAGTACTGTGGTGGATCAAATGATGAAGTGCTCTTCCAAGGAGCTCGCATGGATGGTGGCGCCAGTATTCGAAACTATAATGTCACGCAGTGGTGACTGCAGTCCGGCGTGTAGGAAAACAGCGAGAATGGCTTCTAAACAAAACTCTTTATTTGGGCTGCCTTGCGCCTTCAAAGAACTGAATGACTCGGCGGCGGCGTAGCAACAGTTGATCTCGGCGGTCATCGAACAGAATGCCGCCGCTCTCAGCCGTGCTGCATTTAAGGCTGATAGCGAACTTTCGAGATAAAGCTTGGAAAGTTACCAGTTACTAGAACATTCTGGAGCAACGTAGAAGCGGCCGGTAGATCTGAAGAATGAACAAACAAACATTACAAAGATTTGCGGCAGTATGTGTTAGGGTCGGGGCGTCGCCGAACCATGGACACTTGTCTTCGTAAAGTGTTTGGTGTAGGCGATGTAAGTGATGTTGGTTGCTGGTGGTGGTGTGACGCTTTTATTATAACATCCTTTCTATTAGGCGTTCAACAGGTCCTAGGCCAAGGCGACGAGGGCACGTTGCAGCCTCAGATCCAGGGAGGCGAGCCAGATGGGCCACGGTGGGGGTGGCGGGAAAGGATAGGCGGGGGACTGGAAGGCTGCGTGGCACTGTGTAAGGTAGTGTTCTATGTCTGCATATGTGTGTGGACAGTTTGGGCACTGAGGTGTGGAAGTGCACCGGTATAGATAAAGTTTGGCTGGTGTATGTAGGAGATTAAACTGTATTCGGCGAAGAATGCTTCTCTTCACGGATCGACAAGGATGGGTGTGGTGGCGGTAAATCAGCTAAGTCCAATTTTTGCTGCGTGTAGTATTCGTCGACAGTGTGTCTGTAAGCCCCGACCGCCTGCTCCGTCGGTACGCTCGTCCATGGGATCCCCGGCGCCCGGTGTATAGTTTCGCAGGCAATCTGGTGAGCCAGCTCATAGCCGGGGATGCTCATGTGACCAGGGATCCACCGAAGGGCCTTTGGTCGTGGGCTTAATGTTCATTTGAAGGCGCTGCAGGAGGCTGGAGTCTTAAAAGACGCAGGAGTGATGAGGGAGAGGGTAGAGGCGTCTATCAAGGGTTTCGAGCCAGGTGCTGAAGTTTAAGGATAGGGGGTACAGGGCAGAAGGGGATGGCCCGGCTCGGAGATTATATTCTCGAGCTAAGGTGTCCGCCCTAACGTTGCCATCAAGGTCCAACGGCCGGGGACCCAGATGATGACGAGGTCTTGATGAGTGTGTCCCAGGATGCTAAGCGCCTGTCGTGGGACACGGCCGCTTGTGGTGGTGGTGGTGTGACATTTTTATTCGAACATCATTTCTGTTAGGCGTTCAGTACATCCTGGGCCAAGGCGACGAGGGCACGTTGCAGTCTCAGATCCAGGGAGGCGAGCCAGATGGGCCACGGTGGGGGTGGGGGAAAGGATAGGCGGGGGACTGGAAGGCTGCGTGACACTGTGTAAGGCATGGTAGAGAGAGGGTGCGGTAGATGGTCCTTGGCGATCACAAAATGAACAAGGGAGGGGAAAACCTCAGGTTGCTAGAGCCAACGTTTCGACAAGGGGACTTGTCTTCGTCTGGGCCCAGACGAAGACAAGTCCCCTTGTCGAAACGTTGGCTCTAGCAAACTGTGTAAGGCAGTGTTCTATGTCTGCATATGTGTGGGGACAGTTTGGCCACTGAGGTGTGGAAGTGTACCGGTATAGGTAAAGTTTGGCTGGTGTATGTAGGAGATTAAACTGTATTCGGCGAAGAATGCAAGCTTCACGGATCGATAAGGATGGGTGCGGTGGTGGTAAATCAGCTAAATCCAATTTTTGCTGCGCGTAGTATTCGTCGACAGTACGTTTGTGAGCCCTGACCGCCTGCTCCGTCGGTGGGCTCGTCCATGGGATCCCCGGCGCCTCGCAGGCAAGCTGGTGAGCCAGCTCATTGCCGGGGATGCCCATGTGACCAGGGATCCACCGAAGGGTCACCGGTCGTGGGCTTAATGCTAAGAGGGCGGCATCTAAGGCCGATCGAGTAGGGAAAGGGAGGGCTCTTTCATGGAAGGCACGCAGAGCTGCCTGCGAGTCTGTATAGGCAACGTATTGGGGGGCGGGGGGTAGGGTGGCAAAATGTGTGATGGCATCGGCGATCCCGTGTATTTCTAGGGCGAGCGTGGAGGGTGGGGAGGTGTATGGACCGGTTGTGTGAGTGCTGGTTGTAGAGAGGGAAGGGTGGAGGAAGAAGGCTGCTGTGGAGCCCGCGGTTTCCGTGAGACAGGCGTCTATGTAGGCCACCGCCGCAGCGTCCAAAGGTGGCTTGGGGTTGTATGCGTATGCTTGGCGGCGGCCTGCGTGTGTGTGTGCGGACATGTTGCTTGGAATGGGTGCGAGGCGGAGGTTAGGGGGATAGATCGGAGACTGCGGTGGGTCTGGGAAAGAGATGGGTGCGTAGGGAGTCTGGGAAAGTATCCACCGTCCAGCTGGTGTACTGGACAGGCGGATGATTTGTCTCTCCCGGTGCAGGTTAAGGAGGGCTTGAAGAGGGTGGAAGAGGCTGTTCTGTACAGGGTCTCTGTAGAAGCCTGAGGGGGGAGTCCTAGTGTTGCTTTATATAGTGTATTGAGGGCCCGGGTTAGTTTGTCTTGTTGTGTACTTGTAAGTGGGCAGTAAGGTATGCAGTACAGGAATTTGTTCAGAGCCAGCGCTTGAGCAAGGCGGCTGGCGTGTGTCTCGGAGAGGCCGGCATGTTTTAAAACTACGCGGTGAAGTAAGTGTGTTACTGAGTGGCATGTACGTATGGACTGATTGATGGCAGAGGTGAAAGTGTTGGAGTTGAGTGGCATACCCAGGATGCGACAAGATTCGACGCGGGGGATGCGCTGTCCGGCAAGGGTGAGGGAGATGAAGGGGTTCATCGTCCGTTGATATTTACTGCGTGTTATGAGTAAAAGTTCTGATTTCTCCGGAGTGGGTTGCAGGCCCGCTTGGGAGAGGTGTGAGGAAATGGTGTTAAGTGCATGTTGTAGTGTGGTTTGGACCTCTCCCGGTGAGCCAGTGGTGACCCACAAGGTGAGATCGTCAGCATAGAAGACGAAATGAAGGTTGGGAATATCGGCTAAGGCCCGGGCGAGTGGGACCATGCCTAGGTTAAAGAGGATGGGAGAGAGTACGGCACCTTGTGGAGTGCCACGAGTGAGTGGGATTGGGTTAGACAGTTTGTCGAGGTAGTGGATACGGGCAGAGCGGTGGGAGAGGAAAGTTCTTATGTAATTGTGCATGCTGTGTCCGCACTGCGTATCAGCTAGTATGGTGAGGATGTGGTCGTGTGATATGTAGTCGAAAGCCTTGCGTATGTCAACGGTTACTAAGGCTTTGACCTGCGCAGCGTCTGAGGCATTTGAGTTAAAGAAAGTGTGTTGAAGGAGAAGGAAAAGGTCTTGGGTGGATAGTGCTCGGCGAAATCCAATGAGGGTGTGGGGGAGATAGTCGGTGGCTTGAAGATGGGAAGTGAGGCGGGCAAGCACCATGTGTTCCATGAGCTTGCCCGCGCAGGAGGCAAGGGAAATAGGACGGAGGTTACTGATGCTGGAGGGTTTATTGGGTTTCGGTATGAATGAGACCAGGGACGATGTCCAGACGACTGGCAGGGTGCCAGAGGTCCAGGCGTCGTTGATGACATTAAGACGAAATGTGTTGGCTTCGGGGGGAAGGTTCTTGAGAGTTTTGTATGTGATTTTGTCTGCACCGGGGGCAGAGTGTGTGTTACAACGCGCGAGTGCTGTGTCAAGTTCTGTGTGCGTGAACTTGACACAGCACTCGCTTGTATACACTCGACAGGCGGCTTGAGAGACTGTGCATGTGATCGCTGTTGGAGTGGGTGTCACTCATTTTTATGGTGATGGCGATCGCTTCAGCGGCTGTTGGGTCTGGGGCTCGGACAGAGGCTGCCAGAAGTGGAGTGTTGGTGCTGTCTACGGCAACACAGGCCGGCAACACAGGCGGGTAAACACAGGTGCTTTAAACACATACCAAAGTACAACGGAATACAAAAAAACTCAGCTGCAGAAATATTTTGTCAGATGTCATTCTTTGCCTCCACTTGTTGATTGTTGAACGTTTCCTTGAGTGTTAATGTATTTTTCTTTGAGCATATGTATGACCATTTCAGTGTTCTCATTTTTTTAACATTATTCGAGTCAGTGTATATATGGGTCGAGTGTTTTCTTTATTTAATCTACTACTGTATGTGTGACTGGTTTTGAAACTTTCCTGTACCACCTGTGTGCTACTGCTTGTAGGGGTTTCCTGGACCCAGTCAGGCTGCCCAGGTAGCTTTTAGCCAGAAAACCCTACAGTTGAACCTGGAAAATAAACTTATTGACTTGACTTATTGCCTCTGCGTGGGCATAGGAGCCGATGTAAACGTGGGCAGTGGTCGAATCGTGCCCATACTGTCTTCGCTAATGCCGGAGTTGGTCATGTCTCTTGGCCTTTTGGAGTTCATGGTGCATGTGTCTGGGGATAGGGCTTGTGTAAAGGTGGGGTGGGGATGGTGCGGCGTGGTATTCCTGTGAGGACAAGTTTGGGTCGCTCGGGGATCTGCGATGTCTGGAGGATGGCCCGTCCCGCGGAAGTAGTGAATAAGCGCATGCGTTGGTAGGAAAGGACCGCATCTCGGATTTCATAAAGAGATTTTTCTTAAAGCGAGCGTTAGGACAGTCGGATGTTGGCCCGTATCGCTACCGTTCCGCATTATAGTGAGCATGATGATACTTTACCTGCAGAGGGACAGTTTATGAGCTCAAAGCTGTAAAGAACTGAAATTCAGATGTTCCTATTACCGGCAGATTTCTCAAGAAAACTGCGGTGCGCCGACGAAGGTTTTCCAGCGCGGTTCGGCTACACAGTGATTCACGTAAAAACGGTGATCTCCGAGTAACTTTTGGTGTACACGTGCCGACTTTGAATTCAGAAGCGAAAAAAACTGATAACGCAATCTTCTCAGAGCTAAATGCGCAATTTCCTTCTGGGCAAACACCGACAAATCCAAAAAGAGCTTCTAATATTGGTTATCGGGAAATTAAAGACACAGTAACTGTCCCACTTCCCGGTCGACACCTCAACCGCGAAGTGAGGGCGTGAATGAGGTGGGAGTGACAGAAGAAAAAGAGAAAGAGATGACGTAGTGGAGGGCTCCTGAATAATTTCGGCCACATAGGTTTGTTGTTTTTTTTTTTTTCAGTATGTCAGTGCACGTTAAAAAGAGCCCCAAGATTGAATTTTACTGAAAACCGCGATTCTTCAGTGCCTCTTTTTAATGGGGCCTTCATTACGCGTACTTCAAAAATTTCACCGCATGTCTCCGCCATGTGCTGCCTTTATCAAAAGTTTGGAGCCCAGGGGGTTTGCTTCTGAGCCACACTGTTTGGTTCGTAATACATCTCCAGCGTTCCAAATTTCCTCTGGGTAAGAAGATTTCTGGTACTGCCTCCGTCAATGGGTAGGACTTCCCAGAATGCTTCAGGAGTCCCACTACAAGGCTAAGAATCAAACCCCCTGGGCTCTAAACTTTTGACAAAGACTGTACCTGCGAAAATTGCCGTCGGTGCATATAGCTTTCTTTTGCATCTATCTGGCTTATAAGAGCCCACTTTTCACTTAAAGGAGACATGTGTCATATACACCCTAAACACGAACATGCCTATATGAGAGTGAAAAAAGGAGTAAGCCGTCCTTCAGCCCACTCCCTTTTATAAAAGGAAGTGCGCTAAAGGACAGCTCAGCTCCTTTTTGCCCCTTTCTGATTAAAATGTAAGAAGCGTTGCCTAAGCCATTTTGTCATTCTTCCTCGGCGCCCATAAATGACGCAAGAAAATAAGCATTGGACACTTCACGGGTTAAAGAAAACAAATTTGGCGCATCTTTATAGTACGTTTGAAGACAAATAGAAAATAGTAAAAGACAGTACTCTGTGGAGCGTAATCCGATCAACTAGTGCAGCATGCCACAATCGATTATCTATGCAAAAGTAGCGTTGTTCCTTCAAGGCACGTTAAGGGTTCATTTCCATGTGGATACACGTACTAACTATATTTCTGTGTCAGCGCACGGAGAACCCGTTGCCAACTGACTACTTATCATAATCTCTGCAGCTAAACACAGCGCGTGAGCAGTACAAACTTATCGATTACATCAGAGAGGTATCTCCTGTGATGTCAAAGTAAAACTTGCCCCGACTTCGCCATCTAAATCGAAGAGCTATTTTTAGAGTTATAGCGAAAGCTCTGCTCTTCAAGGTACAATTTCCGATTTCGATGTGGATGAGACCATGACCTTCGACGCCTCACAAGGTCAGACCGAACTTAACTGCGTTGTGGTATTACAAAGCTGTGGTAGTATGACCATCGGGTACCTGACCTTGATATCTGATTTGAGACAGTGGGCACCGCATCGACAATGACCTTCAATGCCTCACAAGGTCAAACCGAGCTTAACTGCGTGGTCGTATGGCCCAAACTATGGTAGTATGACCACGTGATCATATGACGACTATTTGGTACCTGACCTCAACATGTGACCTTGACTTTGACATTTGATTTGAGACAGTGGAGACCGTGCTTAACACAGCTTTCGCTCGTATAACTAGGTTCCAGCCACGTTGAACCCCAGCCACTTTTTTCTGTTGCCTCGGCGTGCTAACATAGTACTTTTGTTGTTGTTTTTTTTTTCAGAATAAAAATTTCAACGTACGAATACAACAAACGGGCGGACACGGAGACAAGCTTCCAGCTTGATCCGGGGGATAAGCGGCCGGACGTGATATTAATTCGCGCCTTGTCCTTCTACATCATGGCATTCGCGGGTGACGGTCATGCAGTGGCCAAAACGAAAGTTCTGGCTGGGGACCGAGACAAGCCATGTATGGTGTCGGTGGACAAAAATTTCACCGTAGAGTCAATTACATTAGTAAGTACGCTCTCATGCCTATCATGCACCGGTGTACTTGAAGTGATTTCTCTGGAATCAGCACAGCGTTTCTAAGAACAGCTGCAGCTCTTCTTTTCCGCAACATTGTAGCTTCGATACTTCCATCAATTCGGAATGAGCAAATCCGATCTTTCCCGTTCCGAGTAGAGCGTAAGGAACTGTGATGGGGCCTGCCCTTATGCTCATATTCATGTGTAATCAGAACACAGCAGGCTGACTTCAGGTATGAATGACTAAATGAATTGCTGCAAACAATACTGAGCACTAATGGAAGGAATAAACAAGGGAATGCACAAACGAGAAATAGATTAACCTGGTACTCTACACCTCATCCACTTTTTCTCTTCTTTTTTTTTTTGCGAATAGCCTACAGCCTTAGTCGCTTCTACCCAAGAGACCGAAGGGCTTGCTTTTAAGCAGTATAGTTTGGCTCTCATATACAAAGTTTCTGAGCGGTGTGGACAATCGTTCTTAACCCTTTAAGAAGATTTCGAGCACTGGTGATGACGTGTGGCCATCCGAATAGCATAGCCCTGACTGTAACGCATTAAGCTGTTTACTGTCTTGAAATTGCAATTTATATTAACTGCAAAAGACTAGCGCTTTTTTTTTTACTGCTTTACTGCAGCACACCGGCATGTTAGACGACACTGGAAGCGGTGCCGGAAAGGCTCCTTAACGCGAATAAACATAGGTAAGTGTCGGGGCTTTGCACCTCTTCTTATAATGCATTCTGACATCTCTAGAACATCGAATGCAATGAAGAAAAATGAGAAGCATCGTTTTTTTTCTTCTTTGATGGGAACGCGAGGCTGGAGGCCTTATGGCAGGGGCAAATAAAGTATCTGGGTTGCTTCTTAAATAGGCCTCCTAATGAACTGCGTTGCAGTTAATACTCATAAAGCGGAAAAAACAACACAAATTTACCTAGAATGCGTATCGCTGTCAGTGTACTTACAAAATGATGATCTTAATCGCAGATAAGGAAGACAGGCGGCATCTGATATTCGTTGCCCCGCAGATAGGAAACGGCTCGTAGCCATGCACTTTGCGACTACCGAAATCTATCCTGTACTACCCGGGGACAGCCTCATGTACCTACCCTCATCGTTGCACCACTGTACTGAGGACTGAGCGCTTTAACCTGCAACTTTGATTGGTTTAGATTTTTGGGGGTTTAACGTCCCAAAGCGACTAAGGCTAAGAGAGAGGCCGTAGTGGAGGGCTCCGGAAATTTCGGCCACCTGGGGTTCTTTAACGTGCACCGACATCGCACAGTAAACGGGCCTCTAGAATTTCGCCTTCATCGAACCCGCCTATTTCGGGTCAGCAGCCGAGTGCCGTAACCACTGAGCCACCGCGGCGGGGTGCAACTATGATAGCACATGCAACGACAGTCATTACTTCCAATGTGCGCATTCATGTAAACGCTGCTTTTTCTGTTCCTCGGCGCCTGAATCGATGCTATGGGCGTTCTGTATATTCCTGAGAAATGACGAGCAGGGTGACTTTTCAGCAGGGAGTCAAGTCTCTGTTCCTCACGTTTAACGAGAGTGACGACCATTCATCCCCATTATCGGCGCGACAACGTGCACTGCAGGGCAAAGGCCTGTCCCATGTCTCTCCATGTCCATGTCTCTCCATGTCCATGTCTCTCCATGTCTCTCCATTATTCCGCGTCTTGTCCTGTGCTTTCCTCTCTTCGTCCCTCGTAGTTTTGCGCGGTTACAATATGCACTCCATTCTCCAATTAACCCTGTTCTGTGCAAGCTGCGGCCATCGTATCCCCGCAAGCTTCTTAATCTCATCCGCCCACCTAACTTTCTGCCGCCCACTGCTATGCTTCCCTTCCCTTTGAATCCAGTCTGTTAACCTTAAGGACCATAGGTTATCCTGCCTTCGCATGACATGCCCTCCCAAGCACCTTCCCGGCACCTAACATTACACCTATCATTTTTCTTTCCATAGCTCGCTGCGCTGTCCTTAAGTTGAATTCTTTTCGTTAGCCCCCACGTTTCTGTCCCATAGGTGAGTACTGTTAAGATATAGCTCTTGTATAATCTTCTCTTCGGGAATATTATCAAACTGCCTTTCATTATCCGAGAGAACCTGCCAAATGAGTTCCACCCCATTCTTATTCTTCTAGTTATTTCCCTCTCATGATCTGGATCAGCTGTCACTACCTGCCCTAAGTAGACGTATTCCGTTACCACTTCCGGCACCTCGCTACCAATTACGAACTGCTGTTCCCTTGCTAGGCTGTTGAACACTGTTTTGCTTTTCTGCATAATAATTTTTAGAGCCACGGTACTTCTATGCTTGTTTAACTCATTGATCATGCCTTGCAGTTCATGTCCTGAGTGACTTAACAAGGCAATGTCATCAGCGAATCGCAGATTACTGAGGTATTCTCCATTAACTCTTATCCCCAACTGTTCCCAATCCAGGCCTCTGAATACTTCCCGTAGACACGCGTTGAATAGGATTGGCGAGATCGTGTCTGCTATTATAAACCTGCAAAAAATATTCCCGCCTAGACTGTAGCGCAAGAAGCAGTTTTCAGTACTACTAGTAGCACTTTCACCACACTTTACAGGTTCTGAACATTAGGTAGAAGGAAAGCTGGCGGCGCTGCACTTCACCCACGATGAAGAGGCGGACGAATTCCGGGCAGATTAGGCTTTGTACTTGGTTTGGATACTGTTGGGCATAAAACGAGGATTCAGTCATATCAATGCCACTGTTCCGGAAGCAACTGAACCTCGAAAAAATCTTTTCGAAATTTTCATACCAGGCAAACACTTGCGATAATTTATCGGGAAAAAAAAAGAGCGCTATTGAAAGAATTTACTCTGCGCGAAAAGAAGGCCTTTGCGGCACAACTGCCGATTGAGAGGAATGCCCTATATTGAAGGGCACACTGTCAAAATATATTACGTAACCTGATCTTCCCGGCGAAGGCCGAATGGATGAAGTGCTTTTGAAGAAACTTGCTTAGATGATGGCGCCACCTTTGCCAGTAGGTAATTCTGAGAAACACAGTGGCCACAGCTTTGGGTCCTGCGTTTTCTAAACACAAGCGCCCGTGCACTGCCCAAGTCGCACGCTGCTTCATTGTGCTGCCTGGGTCACTGCGACGATATCGAGAGGAGGAGACGCCGTCACACTCGCGTCTACCACGCACGTTCGAGTCCCGTCGCCTTTGTTTCGACCCAAGTGGCGGGCGGTATTAGTTTTCGGTAGCAAAGTCGGAGAGTGACGCAGCCGCTAGAAGTTGCGGGTTGTGTTTTTTCACTACCTGGTTTGAACGCATGCAAATCCAATTATAAGGGGGTGTTTTGAAACCACTGAAGATGGAAGCTGCAGGACCCTCCTAGGTGTAAGTACTACTGGATCTAATAACGCGGGCCGCCGTTGTGGGCATGTGTATTTCGTGCGTCTGGAATGGTACGATGCTCTAAAGAGTATACATGGATCCTCTGTAGTGCATTGGACGCGCTACGCACATGAATAGGAGGAAATTGAAAGCTCTATTCATCTAATAGACGCAATATTTCAGCCGAACCCTTCGCGCGAGATCAGGCGCAGAGCTAATGCGGACTAATCATTTTACTTTTCTTACGCACAGGTTCCACTGCGGACACTGCGGACACAGTGAACTCTAGCGGCTTCCATCGTGACACTGTGGCTATACGAATACTACCGGTTCCATGGACGACAATGGGTTCATTTAAAATAAAGAAAGTTCATTAGCAATCTTCGTCGTTAATCCCCCCATATTGCAGTACCCCCAATAAAAATCCACGTATTTCGCGCCCACTTTGAGAAAAGTTTGAGAGGGAGTTGCAAAAGCTTCGCAACATAATACATTCCTCTGGTCTTCCCATGAGCAACTACGATGACTGCTACAACTCTACACGCAGCAAGAACGCGCAATCACGCCCTAAATTTGAATTTCTTAAAATCGCTCACTCTTCGTGTAACGCGTCTGGAATTACCGATTCTGAAATAGGCCCTGGTCACGTATCAACTCTCATCACGTGACCAGCACAGAGCGAGTACCGCGTAAATGAGTAAAAAATTCATTGGTGGCACTTAGATATCTCTTAACTGCTGGAAAGCGAAAGCCATTTGCGACTCATTGCACTGATTTGAATGTGCCGCGCTTGCATTCATTTCACGACAAAGAACGTGGCGGGAGGAAGCGGTGACGTCACGCTGAACATGCGCAGCGCGTCGGCAGTTGTTGCTTGGCGGCGGATATCACGCTGCTTCGACGTCCTTTCGTCTGATGGAACAGCAATGTTTACCCAAATTATAGATCTTTCGGTGATCTTAAGTACTAATTACGCTTAATTACACTTTTTCAATCTAATTTGACACAAATTTGGCGATTTTCCTCCCATTCTGTGATAAATTTCACTATGCTGGGACGACTTCCGGTGGATGTGACGTCACACCGTTCCCGTCGCTATATCGACGCATTTGGTTGTTTTCATTGTTTTTTCGCTATAATTGCCTATAACTAATCAACTAATGACTCTACAGTCATCAAACCTGGCGTCGGGGTCACATTTTGTCCCCTCTATCTGATGCTACCATTCGCTTTCTCCCTATCCTTATCAGTCGCCGCGCTATTCGTGGAAGAGAGCGTTACACCGGACGTGACCTTGGCCGAGAGTATGAGCCATTAAAGGCTTTCGCCTTAAAATAACGATAGCATCGAACGTGGCGGCGCAGTGGCGGCAGCTCCACGTATCACGTGCGCGTGATCAGAAGATATACCTGCCTTATCGCGCAAGGCAGAAAATAAAAAAGAACAATGAGTTTAGCAAGTGAGGTATAACATTTTAGTGGGTGGGGCTGGTGGAGGCCTGCCAAACTTTTACCACGTTACGAATGAAGAGACGACAATTCAAGGTGCTAGGAGGGTAAGAGTAAATTTCCATCTACCGGTTCTGTAAAACGTATTCTAAACGTTCTTGCTGGACGTTATTTCTGAAGCACTAGCCCATCCACATGTTGTTCGTGCCGCACATGCGTGAGATGTCGTGCAGGGCATTTTTAAAGAGAACTGCTACAGGTGTAGTCGTCGTTGACACATTGCGAAAGCCCGCATGCCTCTGAAAGTTTTACAATTATTTATTAACTTTGGACCCCAGTTTGCCGCAACCGTTAACGCGTTTGGGACGACTGCCTCTATTTTTGAACTAATCGTTAACCATTAGTTTAAAAATGGACGCAGTCGTCCCCAACGCCTATTCTAGCGCCGCGGTGGCTCAGTGGCTAAGGCGCTCGTCTACCGAGCCGGAGTACTCGGGTTCGAACCCGACCGCGGCGGCCGCGTTTCGTCGGAGGCGAAACGCAAGAGGCGCCCGTGTGCTGTGCGATGTCAGTGCACGTTAAAGATCCCCAGGTGGTCGAAATCATTCCGGAGACCTACACTACGGCACCTCTTTCTCTCTCCCATCTTTCACTCCCACCTTCCTCCCTTCCCTTACGGCGCGGTTGAGGTGTCCGCCGATATATGTGAGACAGATACTGAGCCATTTCCTTTCATCAAAAACCACTTTATCACGCCCAGTACAATGCGTAAAAAATTATCCCGTTGGGTCTACCCTCCGCCGGCTAAGACACTAGATAGAGGGGAGGAACAACACCTCCGAAAGTTACAGACCAACACTTACAACAATACCCGAAGACTGCACGCAATAGACCCGGACTCATTTGACTCACAATGCAAATTCTGCGGGGAGAAGGCGGACCTGTACCACATGGTATGGGCCTTCCAACAAAATCAGGCGATCACTGTTAATAACCAGCCAACGCAGGAGGGGTGGGAGGCAGCTCTGACCAGCTCGGACGAAGAGAGTCAAAAGCAACTCATCGAAAGAGCCCGGACAGCAGCCTACGCCAGTGGGGTTCCGGACTGAGAGCTCCAACCGCCGCTGCAACCTCCTAAACTATTTCGTTAAAATATTTTCACCACCACCACATGGACAATGAGGGTTTCAGTTTTAGTCCGCACAGGTGTGGCTCACCGTCCATCAAAAGTTCGATTAAGGGAAGGGGAGGGAGGCATTAACTGCTGGAAAAAAAGGAGGCAGGTGGCGACCAGGGTTGCTCATCCCGAGCAAGCAATCTTGAACTGCCACCGGCCACGGTGGGCAATTTGCTCAAAATCCGTGGGGCAGGATGTGATGCTGCCGCAAGGTCACATGACCTACGTGGCCCACCTGCCTCCTAGGTTGCTTCTTTGGGGATTTTTCGCCCACGCTCAACGACGGCGATGCCGATGACGACGCAGGATTTTCTGCGACAAGAGCTCCTTAACGATATCGCGTTAATAAAGTTACCTCTTCCGGCGCTGATTATTGGGCCGTCCCATACGGTCTTGACTTTCCACAGCGGCGCGGCGAACATTAATTCATCACCAAATAATCGGCTACTGTATCGATTAAACCGGTAACTTTACTTACGTCGATAGCCACTTCCAAGTCGCATCTCCTGGCTCTTGCGTCGCACGTCGTCCTGTCGTCGGGTCACGGCTTCGTCGGGTATACGATTCATAGGTAGGGCGTGTCGTCCGAGACTTTTCTGGGTGGCAGCATCACTTTGAAGTCGATGAGCGTGTATGTATGGGGAGTCGGCGTAGTGGGTGCGGCGTCTTCATGCGGCGTGCTTAGGGCTGAGGACTGCGTACTGTAGAGGCCTAGGTCAAGGATGGAGCTTCAGCGGAAGCGTCGATGGAGGGGAGCCAAGAACAAGCGACACTTATTCGCAGACGATTTCCGCGGGGGTCACTATTCGAGGCTGGTTGGAAGACGGTAACCAGCGACGCAGTTTTTCCTATACTCAGTCATAATAAAACTGGGCGAAGAAGACAAGACGAGAGGAGGCACGAACAGGAACACACAAAGCGCAGTTTTTCGTGCCTCTCTTTCGCATTGTTGCATCGCAAAATTCACATTGTTGTCTCTTTTTATGTGTGCTAACTCACTCGACATAATTCTGTCACGATCCATCGCCCTCAAATTCAGGTGTTCAAGAACAGCTCTCAAACAGGTAGCTATAATTATACGTATAAGCGTAGCTCTCTGGCATATATACAAATAGTTTCTCCTGTTGGTACGTTAACACCTTGAACTTCAGCGCGACACACGAGGCAAAGACGAAAGAAGAAGACAACGAGCGCGAAGCGTCGGTAGTCTGCGCTCGTCGTGACTTCTTTCCTCATCTGTCGCGTGTGTGCGCTGAACTTCGAGACGTTTGAGGATTTACTTCTCCCACCAAAAATCACGTGCCTATGATGTCATATTTTAAAATTATGACGTCATTAGTTATATGTTCGCACACTTCAAAGAGGGCGCTGGCTGCGCACCGTAAGCCACCATATTTTGAAAGTATGGGCTTCTACGCAACAGCGCTACTACTCCACATCTACCTAGTCTACCTTGCCCTTACCGGATGTGCTCCTCCTTTCTGGCGACGACCGCCAGGTAGCAGACAGCGCACCGATCGTTGCCTTGGCAAGCGGAAAGAAAAAAAATTGGCTGTGGCTTAGCTAAGGTTAAGCCTGGATAAGCGGAAAGCTCTCGCTGCTTTTCAGCCAACTCCCGAGCTACCACTTCTGGATCAGTGTTTCTGCGCCGTCCGACTGTTGCTTATTCTTCTCCTTCCATGGCGAGTGTCTGCGCCTGTTCTGTGGGCAAGCGCGCCTTGTATACCCCTCCTTTCAAATGCGCACTGCGCACGGCTGCAGCGAAAGGTCAAACGATGGCGAGGATGGCCGCCTAGTCTATGGCCGCCGCTCACGCGTTCAGAACTTTCTCCTCTTGGGACGGCGGCGGCGACCGCGCGGCAGCGGCGAAGGGTGGCCACGGTGGCGAGGAGGACGAGCGGCGACGCTCAGACGACGGAGTCAGCGCGCCGGCGACGACGACGGCTGCGGCAGCAGCGGCCACCTGCGCTCCGCGTGACGTCACTCGGTTTCGCGCATGCGCAGCTGTGGCTAAAATTGATAACTGCGCACGCCAGACCCGGTGTTGACGAGCCTAGTGAAGCTTTTCGCTTCAAAAAACGAACGAGCGATAAGAGCGCGCTGTTAAAGGCCGATTCACACGACGGTCCGTTCGCCCGCGGCCCGCGTACTACGTGTTCATGCGTCAGCACATTGAGAGGCACGCTGACCAGGCCGCAAGCCGACAACGCGCCTCTCAATGTGCTGACGCATGCACACGTAGTGCGCGGGCCGCGGGCGAACGGACCGTCGTGTGAATCGGCCTTTAAGGGGCAGAAAGTCTGTTCATGCAAGCCCCGAGCTGTGAGCAGACGCGGCTGGAGATGCCTTCTGGAAGCAAGCACTACACTGTGGTCGGGTTCTCTGCGGAACTCGACTGGAGGCCGCTGTGCTTCGTGAAACCCATACCGGAAAGCAGGGTATGCTGCGCCTGTGGACTGGTTCGCAAAAGGACTGCCTGGCTTAAGTGTATGCACGCTCTGTGCGAGTCTTGCTGCGAGCTGAGCTCGCAGGGCGGTGTCGTCGTCTGCCCTCTGGATGGCGGTCAATGCTTCGAGGCTGACGTCGAGCTGACGGATACCGATGCTGAGGGGCTACTCGGAATGGAGGTAAGCCGAGAGTGAATGTGTGGCAGTGGCTTTAAGTAATTTTTCGGTTCGATAGTGGCATTAATTAGTGCCACGAAGTGCCGACATTAACTACGCGTTGCGTACTGTAATCTACGCATTGTGTCAGGCGGACTGCTCGTACAAGCCTTCCATTTATCCTCGCTGAGCGATCGTTCCTCGACAGCGTAGAAGTAGCGTGCACGGCCCGCGACCTAAGGGAGAGGTTCAATTAAAGGGAGACTGAGGCGGTTTTCGAATCAGCTAATTTTTTAGGGTTTTGAAGTAGCGTCATTGCTGATCACGTCTGTGTAATTATTTTTTCGATTTTGTCCAGAACAGTGGCGCAATCACAAATTAAAAACGCGATGTTTAAATCTCCCGCGCCGCGCGCGACCGCAGGAGAGGAGAACAGCGGAGAGGGAAACCTCGTCCATGTCGGCCAACGTGACGTCACGTTGAGGAGCCGGGGATACTTCGGCGCACCCGAGAGAGCTTTCAGCGCGCGTTGTTTCTCGTGCTGCATGCGTTGTTCCTCGTACTGCGTGCGTTGTGACGTACAAAGCGTGTCAGCCGACCTTGAGAATCAGATTCAACACGAGGTACTACTCTGCTTTCTAGTCCACGAACAACTACGCCCGCGACTGTGTCGTCTTCCACTGTTTTCCGCAAGATCATACGCTCGCAGCGCAAGCGCTCGCTGCTTTGACGAAGAATTCAAACCGACCAAAGCAAGCGTACTCTGCTCGAAGCACTTTTGTGAGACCGGCTACATGCAGAGCTTGTCCCTAATGTGATCTCTGGAGATTTCGGTCGCGGCTGAACCATGACGCAGTTCCTTTCATTTCCTCGCGCATGAGAGGCGTGTCACCATTTCGAAGAAGCGCCTCTTCTAAAAGCAGAAATATGCTCACTAGAAACACGCCCCTGCAGAAACCTAATAGATGCTCAAGCATGTGTTGCTCTTCTCAGCTTATAGGTGCGGCCAGACCACCTGAGGCGTGCTCAGCAAGGCTCGGTTAGTGATTTTGTACTCGGTTTGACGTGTCCAAGCAAGCAAGCAAAGCAAAACACAATAAAGCAAAGCAAGCAAGCATTGAAGCTCTTCATATGCGGCATCTCGTTTAATCGTATCTAAGCGATTAAAATGAAAGCGTTCGACGTTCTGATTTCGGATGCAAATTTAACAGAGAAATGAATGCCAATCAAGTTTTTGCAAAAAAACATCATGTCTCGCAACCTTAGTCGGTTTCTTCTTCAAGTTGTGGCAGCGAACGAGTTGCAGCTAGCTTGGCTTTTAAACACACATATAGTTGGCCACTACTTCACTGAACCTAAACTGCAAATCTAGGAAGGGCGAACGTTTCCGAGGCAGCGATTAATATTTTCTGGCATCTGCTGAACGCGCCACGAGTGAAGCAGCAGCCTTGTGCGCGTATTTAGCTTGGTTTCCAGCGCACAGTGATTCCTTCAATATCCTGTGGTCACATGCCTCGCAGTGCTTGGCCACTGCGCTTCGCTAATTTTGACATCAGCTTTGTGCTGCTTCATCGTTTCCATGAAATACTTTCTTGCCCCAACCTACGCCGGGTAGTGAGAATAGGATTTTTTGTACACAGCGCTTTGGGCCTTTTCTTTAGGATGACGCTCTTTCGGGCGAGCCAGGAGGCGTCCGGTGGTGGTAATTGACTTGAGTATTGTTCGCACCACTTCCTTTCCGAGAATACCAGCCGAGGTTGTGCTGGCACCTTTTACGCATGATCTGCGTACGTGTCTTTCACGCTAGCGTATGCTTGTGCTAGGCGTAGAATTTTTTGCTCGTGTCTTTTTTGCTTTCAGGTGATACGTGGAATGAACAAACTGTAGTATCCTTTTCTTTGGAGGTCAGTAAAAAAAATAGTCGCCATATTCGCTATTACAATGCCACGGAAAGCTGCGATCTGCACTCAGCGCAGCGCCGGATCCGCATCGGCAGCTTCTCCAGTCCTCAAAATGACGTCACGACCTCGCTTGACCAATCACGGGCGGCGGCGCGCCACGCAGCGTGCCCCGCGGCACAGGCCGCATATTTCTGCTAAAAAAGGCAATTCACGCTTGTTTTTGCTTTATTTGGATGCGATATTCGAGCATACAGCATGAAAAACTATAGGTCGCCGCTGCCAGCCGGATTTTCAAAAAAAGTGCTTCAGTCTCCCTTTAATGCACTTGGCCATCCAATTTTTCTTTCGAGCGAAATTGAGATGGCTGGGGCGGCAAGACACGCTTGACCAATGAGGATTTTCGAGCCGCAGCGCCACAGCGGGTTTTGCGCTCAGCTAGAGCCTTCACTCTGTGACGGAAAATATGAGTGTGGGCATGAGGATCATACCGAATGAGTATGCTGGCTTGCAGATAATCGGAAACTATTCTAGTAAGGGATGATTCATATATCGCCTTTCGAAGCCATAACTATGGCAAAAAACGCGTTCGTGTAGTCATGTTGAAAAGTGGCTGTGGCTCAACTCGGATGAGCTAGGCTACACGGAGCGAAGGGCAGCCGAACCAGTGGCATATGCTGACGAGGAGATGTTGAGAGCATCCGCTGCCCTTTTCCGCCTGAGATACTCGTGTTGCCTGTACCGCTGCTCCTCCAGACGAACAGGTGCAGCAAAAGTAAAACGGAGCACGCGAGCGATGGCCAAACTGGGAAAAACTGCATGCCAGAGCGCTCTGTCAGCAGATATGCCGCACAGAGCGGAAGGGTGTCGGCACATCCGGCTGACCCACCCCTGTGGTCTTATGCTCGCCTTACAGTCGGCACGATTGAAGCCGCGCCGCTGCCATCACTGCTCGCCAGGGGCGCTTCAGTGCTTCATTCAAGAGGCAACTCACGAAGGCAGTGCCCTACTCTTTGAAGCTAGGTCAGGGTGGCTTAGAACGCGCAGCTACAAAAAGAAAATTAACGAAGATGATGACACATGTGCTGTGTGTGGTTGCTCTGTGGAAACAATTGAACACCTCATACTCAGATATGATGGTATCCATTCGGATGTCGATGCAGGCTCAGTCACTCTTCGGGAGGCCCTAGGGTTTAAAGACAACAATGGTCATGTAAATAAACCTGCAGTGGAAGTTAGCAAAAAGCGATTGAAGGATTGGTGGCTGAAAAGCAGAGATGTGACATAAGGTTAGAAGCGTAGGAAACTGTAGTGAACGAAGATGGCGAATCTTAAAGCGAGTTGACAACACAGATGAACAACAATAAAGAAAGAAAAGCTGAGCATGGTGGCAATTGCCACCACCCCGTTTCAAAGGGGGCGCTCCTACTCATCCATCCATCCAAGCGTTTTATGCGAAGCATGTTAACGTAGGTTTCCGGCTTTCGCGCGACGCCCGGCGGTGGCCACCATTGACCTTAAAGTGAGATCACATGATGTGACGTCACGTGCTGACGTCACACCGGCTGCAGATGGGGCCTAATATCGCGCCGTCGGACGTCGCCCGGCGGAGGCCTCCACGCTTCGGTTCGCGCGCGACGCGACGGCGGCGCCACCATCGCTGCATCACGTGATATGTGACGTCACGCCAGGGATGAAGCGGCGCTCGCCCGCCGTCGCGTCAGTCTCTGTGCCCGCAACCGCGCCAGCGTCTTTGCGCCGGGCGTGTATGCGGTCAAGATGCCTCCAAACGCTAAGGACGTTAATAATAAGAATGCAAAACGAAGGCTGCTTCGCATCCACTGAACCTTGATAAGCCTCCAACTTTATTGCCTGCATTGTGCTGCATCGTGCAGAAAAGCTGGCTTCCGGCGGCGTGCTCTCTCTGCTTCGTCAAGAATGCGACTATTTTCAGCCCGCGTGACCGCCGTGATTCGTGCTTCACTTGGCGGCGTGTTGGTTGTGCTATCGAGTATAAACGCTTATGCATCCGTTTCGCAAGTGCGGTATGAATATAATGGAAGTGACCAAGCTGAGCTAGGCCAGTATATACGTAGCGAAAGCAGTTTCGTCTACTGACATTTCGCTACCGACACGCCGTCGTTGTCGTTCAGCAGCTTGGCGGCGTCTCTTGGCGAGACGTTCCTCCCGTTCTTCGGGCGTCTCGGCCGCCCGCTTAGCCTATCTCGCCTCGTTTTCATGCTGTCGGCCGGCCTTTGTATCCTGCGACTTCTGGATCGGAAGACTCAATTTCACGCAGCCTGTTGTACTGCTGCCGAAACGAGTACGGCCGCTCTCTTTCTTCCATGGTGCGCGTCTGAGGAGCGAGCGCATCGCTTCCGGCTATCCCAGCTGCGCGGCGCGACTCCGCGCATGCGCAGTGCAATGGTTGCGGCGCATGCGCAGTAGTGGCCTTTGGCAGGCACCGCGAAATGCGCTTCTGCTAGCCTAGTGTAGCTTTCGCTGCAAAATAGCATGCATATATAGGCTGCATTGTGTTTGTGATATAAATGGTGCTCAGCGGCATAACAAGTGAGCTAATTAAAGACCACTTACTTCCCTACAAAATTTGCTTTTTTATACTGCAGAAAACAGTTCAATAAATGTGCATAAAAAATAAGGTTGTCTCTGCTTGAGTCGCCCTCGATCGGTTATTTTTTGAGCATCTATTTATATCACAAAGGCAACGCAGCCAATGCATGCGTGCTATTTTTGTCATGCGTTCCCTGGAGCCAAGTACAATTTTGACCGCACTTGCCAAATAAAGTCGCCGCCGGAAGCCAGCTGTTCTGCACGATGCGGTCAAACAACGAACCTTTGCACTAAACACTGCAAGCGCCCCTGGCGAGCAGCGATGGTAGCAGCGCGGCTTCGCTGGTGCCGGCGATAAGGCGAGCATAAGATCAACGGAATGGGTCAGCCGGATATGTGATAACGCCCCTACGCTATCTGCTGCGCATCTGCTGATAGAGCGCGCTGGCATGCAGTTTTAATTATGAAATGCTTTTAGCTCCCGTTGCCGGCAGTGCGGTGACGTCACGCCGAGACCGAGAGCTAACATCGGGGCACTGAATTCCACTCATCCGGGCACTGAAACGAGAACATCCGGGCACCGTACGAAGCCCGCCTACAGGACCGGCATACAAGCGCCGGTAGCTTCGCGCCGAACGGGTGGTGGCGTTCCTCCCTTCCTGTACGGTGCGGTTCGGGTATCCACCGAGATGACAGAGAATTAATTACTGCCTAATTTCCTTTCCCCAAAAAGCGTAGCGTTCAAAGGGCAGGGCGTCGCGCCGAACGGGTGGTGGTATTCTGTGGACTGCCCTACAACATGCTGTCGCGTTCCACTCGTAAAGGCGAAGCTTAAGCGTCATTAATTAGCAGGCAATTAGTATTTAGTCATTAATACGTAATTAGTCACTAATTAGCAATTTGTCATTACTTCGTCATCAGTTATGTGACGTAATCCACTGGTGACGCCACCAGTGTCACATAGGCAAAGTGGTGCGGAAAACGCTTTCGCCTCTACGCACTTCAGTTTCGAACACGCTGCATATACATTCTTGTCGGGCCTGCGTCTCGTCGCGCCCGCGTGCGCTTCGTGTTATGCCCGTAAACATTCCATGCTTACTGTACTCTCGGTTACGGTAGAGGCAGAGATTTTTTCCTACAGTCACTGGAAAATTTTGCGGTGACTAGTTTTTCCCAGTTCGGCCACCACTCGCGTGCTCAGTTTTACTTTTGGTGCACCTGTACCGCGTGTTCATCGGTTTCATCAACTAGACATGCCCGCTTTTGCGACTTACATCTAGCCAACGTGGCTTCGTGACGCTCTCTGTAGTAGGGATCTCTAGAAGCAGCCCGGCACCTCTAATGCTCGGTTGAAGAACTCGTCCCGGTGACCGGTTCTGGCTCCATGTCTCTGCGGTGTGTAGGCGCCGACCGCTGGCCTTCATTCAGCACTAGCGAATCATGGGCTAGTCACGTGACACAACTGGCGAGTGCGAGCGGAGGTAGGCGCAGCAGCGGAACGAGCAGTAACAGCTGCTACAAGTCACTTAGTATGACGTCACAGCCACACCTCCGGCGAGCCTCAAATTAGAGATCAGATCCAAGCGTCATTTGACCTTCAGCTTTGCATGCCAAGAGCGGAGCTTTTCGTTCCAAAACCAGTAAAAGACTGTAAGCACCCATCAGGCTGCTGGTAAAAGGCTGAAATTTTCCTCTCTATGCGTAGGCTTCCGTTTATGTCTTAGTGTAGCAGCTTGGTCTTACGGTCCAAGCGGTGCTCACGAAGTAACCAGAGAACTGTACAGAGTGGTGCAATCGCTTAATTCAAAAATTCATGCTATCGTAACAAAATGCTTCGGCGGTTAACTTTTGAATCAGTTACATCGTTAGGATGAGTTATTTTTGCCTGCAGTGTAAGGACTTGTATTACTGACTTCGCGTAGAGAGCAACAAGGCAGATAGTGCTTTATTTCCTTTGTTTAAAAGTTAATCGAAAATACCATTTCCTCACTAGCTCTCGGGTAGCATTGTTTTTGGCACTGTGGACTCCCCCCAGCAAACCAAACGTCTCTGAGAGGTTTTTGGTTTGCTGGGCCAATTGGCTGAGAGCCACAACCCGCAAATAGTGGCTATGAGAAGCTCAATCGCGTCTCGTCGGCACGCTTCGTTCAACGGGAGCTGAAACGTGCATACCTAAGATGGCACGTCAAGTCATTCTATCTGTAATAGCGCTTCGAAAGCGAAATGACAACTTGGTCGAAAGATGCCGCCGTGCGGCTGTCGCCCCCGGCTTCTAGGAGTCTGAAGAAACAATGTGCAACCTATGCCGGCAGTATCAAAAACCGTAACTTGGTTTGGTGAAGAGCTTCTTGCAATATCGCGCATCACAGTCGGTCCCATGAAAGGGCATTGTTCCTTTCATTCTGCATGACAGTGTGCCTTGTGCTTGCACGGGACTATCGCCATACGCGATTCAGTGCGTTAAGCTTAATTTTATACAGCTTGCAACAGAACGTTCCATGCAAGCATAGGGAAACGGTTGTGAAATATGTGCCATGTTTTTTTTTTGTTTTTTTAGTCTGTAATGTGGAAATGAGCAAAGCAGATTAACTGTGAAGTATACGCGCACTGCGCATGCCTTTTCTGCAACACGCTCTCGTCTTGTTGTGCTGTTAATTCTGTTTGGAGAATATGAAGCTGATATGAGAAAAGACCGATGGTCACTGCACGCATTTATCGCAGCAATCGGTTAAATGTAATCGGTGGATAAGTTGCCTAAACAAGATTACTTGCTCTTTTTCTCGTTGAATTACCGCGTCTTTTAACTGGCACGTGTATTATTCTTGCAGGTCAGGTGCTGGAACGAAGGAAGAGGCTGCGGGGCAGTGCGGACTGCATCAAAAATCGGCCGTCACTTCACTCGTGAATGCGAATACCACACCATTTGCTGCCCAAAGTGTTCGCGCACAGTTTCTTGCACCAACGTCTGCGTGCACCTGAGATCGGAGTGTTACTGAACTAAGACAACACTTGCATCTAAATACAAAGGGAACAGCCAACGCAAGGACGACATGGCGCCTCTTGCGTCGTTCAGACAGACCTTACAAGGGCAGGTTGGAGAAATGAAGGCACTTCTGGAGCTACTGGCCACTAGCACTGGCACGAATAGTGAGCGACTCAACGAACTTGTGGGCGGGGTCAAAAGCTGCCAAGAACAGTTAAGAGAATTGTGGGAAGGCTTTAACAGCCTGAGGGACACGATATGGTGCGATGTGACCCGAGGAACCGAAGGTCGACGTGACTGTCAAGAAAGATGCTCGCATGAAATCGCTACATGTAATAAAGAAGGGGAAGAACATTTGGCTGCAAGCAGTGGCACTATGGGAATCATTTCCAACCGCATGCACGGTTTGGAAGAAATTAAGAGCGATGCGGATTTAAAAGAAGCTAGAGAGAACGTTGAAGACGTTTGCCAGATTCCATGTGGCATCACGGAGGCTAAGGAAGAAGTGAAAGAATGTGAGCAGACAATGGACAGCGTCGAAAACAGTGTGAGATCCGCCCAGCGGCAGGTATCGCGGTGCGAGTTTTACGTAAAAGGTGTCGCATCTCTCCGAGAAGAAGCTCTAAAACATCGCTGGGCCTTTTCTGACCACGATAAAGTGTACCTACTCGGCTACTACATGACACCTGGAATCATTCTAGCTGCAGAAGAAAGTGGAGTTAACCTCCGCCCGCAGTTCTGCTTGTACGAAGGTGAAATGGACGACGTTGTCCAGTGGCCATTTACGAAGACAGTCAAACTGCGCGTTATACATCCAAGTGAAGGTGCGGACCGCGCAATTGAAACACGGGTCAGCGGCAACCTTTCTTCTTGTCGAAGGCCAGAATTCATATGTAATATGTTGCCGTGGTGGGATTTTACTTCAATTAACCTCGACGATCTCATCAGTGGTGGCTACATGGAAAATGACCAGCTAAGGGTGATATTCGAGCTCCTGCCTTGATCCCGGCTTGAATAAAAATAGGCTAAGACAGCACGGACACATTTAGCCCCCTTGGTATATCAGCAGTTGATTCTCTAGTTCAAGGACGCTCTGTTAGCATGGAGCTTTGTGGGGCGCCCACCAGAGAGAAATATTTTTCCCACAGCTTATTTCGAATATTCTCGCAATAAAACAGAGCATTGTATGTGCGCTGACGGTCTGCTCGGGAGCTCCTTTAACAGTGACCTATTAGGCTCACTGTGATAATAGTTCCGTAAGGCCTGAAGGGCTTGGGAGACAGACGCGACTTCATACGAGCTGCAGCGGAGGTTTCCTTGCGTTCCAGCAACTGACGCGGCACAGAAAGTTCACATCTAGTGAAGCAGCGCAATGGAGCAGGGCCAAAGGGAAGAAGGGGACGAACACAGCGCTGAACTCGTAGAACTTCCTCCGGAATGTAAATTCCATCCACATTGTGCAGTTGGTTGAGCGTCCCTCTAGTTTTTCTTGGGACAAGCCCCCTTAGGCTTGGGAGAAGCTGCTGCCACAAGAACTCGGTGGTGCTGTTGATGATGCGGCTTATTCCGTGCCACTGGCGTAACCAACCACCCGGCTCGTTGCGTAACTGTAGAAGAAGCTTTAGATGATCCTTGCATAGCCTCACTTGTCGTTGCCATTCGGTCCTTAGAAGTTTGCACATCCTTATGCCGTGGCTAACAGAGGGCAAAAAGCTTCCAAACAACGCCAGCACTTCAGGAGGAAGAATCCGCTTTCGAATGCAGAAACCGAGCATTTGCGATTTGCATGATGCATTGGCAATAGCTGGGATTAAACTGGACGGTTCAACAACAGAAGACGAAAAGATAGAGCTCCTTGTACAAAAAATAAAGTTGTACAACATGAACTGGTGGGCGAGTTGGTCTGACATATCTAGTGAAGCAGCGCAACGGCACATGGGCCAAAGGGAAGAAGGGGACGAACACAGCGCTGAGCTCGTTGAACTTCCTCCGGAATGTAAACTCCATCCACATTGTGCAGTTGGTTGAGCGTCCCTCTAGGTTTTCTTGGGACAAGCCCTCGGAGGCTTGGGAGAAGCTGCTGCCACAAGCCTGCTGCCCCAGACTAAAGCAAAGTAGGAAAGCTTGGATTAAAATAGTGAGTAATAAAGAGCAATTCGTGCGTAACCATTCAGGGATGAGTGGACAAATCTTAAAGAGGCAGCCAATATTGTTCTACTAAGGTGAGCTATGAGGCTGTTTACATGAGAATTCCACGATATGCTTGCTTCAAACCACACACCTAAAAATTTTTGGGCCTTCACTTTAGTTATTCCTTCGCCATCAAACAAAATTTCTATGACTGATTTCCTAGGCTTGTTTAGTAGCGCAAATGTGTGTTTCGTTTTCTCAATGTCCAAGCATAATTAATTTGTGTTTAACCAAGTAGAAAGGTGGAGAAAATAGTTATTGACAGCATGTTCAGTTTCCGGGAGTGAATGGCTAGAGACAAAGACGTTGGTATCATCTGCATACATGATCAGTTTTGGGGTATAAGGGATAGAGCATATATCATTTATGTATGCTATGAACAGCAAAGGCCCGAGAATAGATCCCTGTGGAACGCCTTCTTTAACTGGCAAAACTGGAGATGTATATTTATAAAACTGACATATTGATAACGGTTTGAGAAATAGCTTTTTATTAATTGCAGTGGCTTTCCGCGGATCCGATACCTATTCAGTTTAGCTAGGAGGACATCGTGACACACAGAGTCAAATGCTTTGCGCAGATCTTGAAATAGTCCAAGCGTATATTGTCTTTTTTTTCAAAATTTATTATCTCATCCTCCATGTTAAGCAGGGCTGATTCTGTAGATTTATTTTTTTTAATCCGTACTGCACATTACTGATTACATGATGTTTATCGAAAAAGTTTTGTATCCTGACGTTGATGGCATTTTCAAAAAGTTCGGACAGGATCGGCAGGACTGAAATTGGTCGGTAGTTAGCCAAACCATAGCTGTTCCCACCCTTAAAAATCGGATGTACGCGTGCTATCTTTAATCTATCTAGAAACACCGATCTCGAACATACAATTGTTTATAGAGCCTGAGGAAGAGACATTAAATCAGCGACATATGTTATCGGTCCGCATGAAATGACACCACAGCCAGCGCCTGTATTGTTTTTTAACTTATTAATTATTCGTTTCACTTCTGGAGGCGTCACAGAATCGAATATGCAAGGTCAGCGCAACTAGTAGCAGGGTTATTTTTTGTTGTGTGTTAAGACTGGTACATTCAGAGCAAGAAACAAAGTAGCTATTTATTGCGATGTAGCTCCACAGCCAGACAAGACGCCATCAGGTGTTGTATTATGCAAATCTACACATGGTTCAAATCAAAATCAAATCATATTTTATTTTCCAGCAATATCTGGATGGTCACAGGGGTTAAAAGCTGCACGAACAGCTTGACGAAAGCCCAGGAAACCATTACATTGCTGCAGCAGACAGAACGAAATAACAATTTATGAACAATACAGAAGTAGTCAAGAATAAATAAATAGAAAAGAAATTGTACAGCGCATGCATGAGAGCAACACAACAGAAATAAGCTAACAAAATGTTTCTGTTGACTGGTTAGATTTCTAACTTCTTTCGATATTTTGGAGGAATTGCTTGTATTTCAGAAAATAGCTGCTCATAAGACTGAGTTCTTGCTTGTTTTACCAGCGAGTTAGCCATACTTCAATACTTCTTGTAGTCATTAAACTCAGTCCTGTCACAACGTTTACCAAAGGCGTGGTACATCTTGTTCTTAACATATATCCCCTTCAATATAGCTTTGCTGATCCATGGTTTTCTTATTTCTTTACTGTGCCGCTTCGGCGCCTTTACTGGAAAAGACCGGCCGTAGCACCACATATATCGAAAAACACATCATACGCCTTGTTCGAGTCTTTTTCATTTAGGACAGGTTGCCAGTCAGTGGTACTGATAAGACGGCGAGAGATTTCCAGAGCGTGTTCATTTAAATACGTGACTCTTTCATTTCTCTTTCTTTATTTTTTTAAGTGCGCAAGTGGAATGAAACAAAACGTTGGTAAGTGATCACTCATATCTACTGATTATAACCCAGAAATACTGCCAAGGAGATGCATATTACTTATACAGATATCTAGTAGCGTGGCAGATTCTGCCGTGAGTCCGGTCGCTTTTGTAATAACGTTTACACATGCAGAAGAATTTATCAGTTCGTTCAGTTGCCTTGCCGGTGTTTTGTCAGAAAGCATGTCAATATTCACATCACCCATTATCGCAAAGGGAAGCCCTGCACTACTGAGGTAATGAAGAACAGCTTCAGTGTGTTTAAAAAAGTGTAACTTGTTCCCTGCTGGTGGCCTATAGACTACTACAATCATAGCTCCATCTAACCGCACCGTAAGGCATTCAACATCATTTGTGACCATTTAAAACTGCGATATGGCTTCATGTTTTTGTGACTGCTGCACGTACACGACCACACCACCTTCCTTATTCTTCGAACGAACCTTTATACCTGTATTGTTCAAATTGCGGTGAAACTCGCCCAATGGAAGCCAGGTTTCAGAGAAGAGTAGAACATCAATTGAAAAAACTCAGGGGGCACTTTGGCCCTCTAAAGTGCTGAAAGGCGAAAGCCTTTCCTGGCGCACTGTTTGGCATTAACTGCGGGACTGTTTGTGCTGTGCTAGTGCGTAATTTGACTACACACTTTGACTACACATTACAACTGCCCACTTTGACTGCCGTCTTTGACTGCTTCTTTAGCACGAGTCTCTCTCTGCTTCGATGGGTTCGGTTGTATCCATGGCTCTGTTCTCAGTAATGAGGTATGTAATGTGGTCACCCACGGACGCCTTACGCCCCCTGTCGGAGCAGACGACAAATATTTTATTGTCGTCGTCTCCAAAAGAGGGCGTCAGGCATCTGTGGGTGACTTCATTACTGCGAATCCGTGCACTGTGACGTCATAACCATTTCGACCAGCCGAAAATCGTGATACCACTGCTGACAACCTTCTGTCGACAACCTTCTGCCGACAACGATGAGGCATTAAAGGCTTCCGCCTTAAAATGAGAAGGATGACAACAGATCACGCAATTTATCTTGCTTATTGCGAATACTGCGAGCATTTATATGCAATACTGTCAGGCGATTTTGGGGGCCGTCTAGGAATTCATTAAAAGAGCCATGATTATGGTATTTGCACTTTATATCTGTGTCCATCCTGGATGCATGCAATGCCGAAATATAGGAGAGTTTGTCTACTCTTCGTCGGCTGTCATCTTCTCGAGGTCATTCATGCAAGTGATCCTAGCGACCGAAGAGCCCTCATCTTTTCGCGTGAAAGCCTTGCATCCAGCGGTTCAGACTAACTTCCATCGCACCTCCTTCTTCCTCTTAATCGCCGCACTAAGCAACTGTTTACCGAACGTTGTCAGATGCTCGTTTACGTAAACAGGAGAGGAGGTTTCAAAACCAAGCTTTTTTGCATCCATCCTGACTTTCTTGGCTTTGTTAAGTATTGCGTTCCTCTTAGTTCTTTGTACAAGCCGCAACACACAAGCGTGCAGTGGGTACACGATGGCGTATGTCAATGTCCTGTTCAGTAATTTCCTCTCCAGGAATGACACCAATTTTTTGCACAATAGATTACGGAAGGCTGACTGACATCCAATTCCTTTCCTTGAAATATGAAACGATTCTTCAACTTCCCTTGTGCTGCAATCGTTGTGAATAAACACGACTTCAATGTCAACCAAGAACGGTATACAGACACTCGTAACAATGCTTTCCCAGGTATGTAGACTTCTTTTCTAAAGAATGTTCCGAAACCCTTGCATCAATGTACCGGCCTGTTTTTCCTATATACGTACGGCCACGGGACAAAAGAATTTGATATACAACCGCATACTTACAGGAAACGAACTTGTTTGCGTGGGTTACTTTGCATCCGGTCTTCGTGCCTATTCCTTCTCTCTTTCTTTGGACAGCTGCTCCCACCTTATCCACTTTATTAGGAGCTGAGAACATAATATTGACAACATATCTGGCCCCCACTCTCTTAAACCTGTGTGAGAGGGAATGGACGAATGGCATTACCGCTTCTTTTTTTTATGCCTTTCTTCCGGACAAATGCGCTGCTCCTGAGGATTTTACCTGCACACTAGACACGAACAGAGCCCTTGAAACCGGCCTCCCTTCAACGGTGTACCTGAACAAGGAGGCTTTTTGCTCATTTTGTGAAAACAAGATTTCTTTACTGCCACACTTATGCATCTGAAACTATCCCTTTTCTCACAAGTTTTGAATGACATGACCTGTAGTTCAACAGGGGTTTCCCGTTGCAAGGGGAAACAGGGAGCCCGGTTTCAAGGATTCTGTCCTTGTCTCGTGAGCAGGTAAAACCCCCAGGAAATTGAAACCCTCTAAGCACCGTCTAAGGATACGTTAGTTGCAGACAGACGATCAGAATGGCATCAGTCGTTTCTGCAGCTGCATGAGATTCTGATGTACAACATGTTGGACAACGGGAGCGAGCCACATTTTTTTGCCCATTCGTTTCCTCTTCTGAGTTTTCATTCTCGTCTCCCTATGCCTGTCTTTTGTTGTCTCCATTTTTTTATGAAGACGCTATGACTGCACATGTTGCAAGAAACCGACCACGCGTCAGTGAATCAAGTGCCGAGAGAGTACTTGAAAGAACTGCAGGCGGGTGATCGTCCGATCTCGATTTGTCCGTCAGTGATGAGGAAGCTCCAGAAAACGTTGCTGTTTCGTCTCATCCAGAAGATTTTGAACCGGATCAGGGCAGCAGTGATGACGAACCTGTACAGACTGCGGCTGCTCTTCCAAAGAGGTCTGTGCTTTGGAAAATCAGTGGCAGGTGAGGTTCACTGTGGCAGGGCTAAAGACGCGAATGTGCTATAACTTTCAAACCGAATCTTTCCTTAGTTTCGGTTCGTGAAACGCCTTTTCTGAGCAAGCTAGGGTATTCGTCTGTGGTTGAAGCTTTTAATATTTTGTGCGGCGATTTTGCTAAAGTTGTAAAAGAATACACTTCAGTTCCCGATCGCCCCAGACGTGGATGCCAGATTTCAGCGTAGCCTCAGACAACGCTGCAGAGCGAATCTTTTGGAGACCATTCGAGTACTTTCAACAGCACATTTCGAGTGAAGGGTGGGAAATGATAGGAACAGCTATGAACACTGCTCCTGTGGCCGAGACAGGGAAACGCCTCGGCACAACGCCCAGTGAGCTAAAGAGATTTTTTGCTATTTAAATCACAGTATCCTGTCTAGGCCACCGTCAGATCAGAATGCATTGGGCAAAACGACCGAGAGTGCCTTTAGTTGCAAACAACAAGACAAAGGAGCGTTATATCGCACTAAGGTCGCGACTGAAAGTTGTGAATGCCTTCCAAGTAGATGATGAAGTAAAAGCACCTGACAGATTATGGACGATACGGCCACTGGTGGAGGTGCTGAAGGACTCGTTAGTATTGACGACCAAATGATTCCTTTCAGTGGGCGTACCCAACATCAGCAACTGGTTCCCAAAAAACCCAATCCGGAAGGGTTAAAGAACTTCGTTTTAGCCAGCCCATCCGGCCTAATCCTCGATTTCGAGATATATCAAGGCAAAAAGTCGCCTCTGCATACAGTGAGCTTCAGCACTGGTAAATCAGCCGTACTGAGATTAACAAAAAGATTGACCAAAGAGATGAAGCGCTTCTCAAACAGGTATTTTACTTTTCCGGGGCTCCTAGACAAGCTGGCCGAAAAGGAGATTGCAGGGATTGGTGCAGTTATGAATAACCGTGTTCCAAAGAGCGTCAAGCTTTCATCTGAATCGCTGCTTAAAGTGCAAGGACCAGAAGACACACCAGAGATATGGCTGCGGAATGATGACAAACAGATCGTTGTCAGATGGTATGAGAACAAGCCAGTGACACCCGTGCCATCACTGCACGGAAAAGAACCAGAAGGCACCTGTCGACGGTGGTGCGCCAAAGAAAAAACGGCACATAGATGTCCCGCGGCCCTACATTGTGCAGGCGAATAATGTTAACATGGCTGAGTCGACATTGCCGATCTTCTACCTCATGAAGGCACGTGCTAAGTGGACCCTACGCTGCGTTTTTCACCTGTTTGGCATGGCACTGTGTAACGCGTGGATCCTGTACATGCGAGACATGCGCAGCGTACAGAAGGAACAAAAAGACACATCAAGTTTTTGGAGTTTCGGATGTCAATAGCTGAGGTTTTTGCCGCCCAATGCAGCGAGCCAAACAGTGATGTTGACGACACCCTCTTCTGGTGTCCCCCCAGAAAAGCGGGCTCCCCTGCTGAGGCTAGAACGAAAACGCTGGGCCATATGCCAAGGCTGGCCGGCCTCCCCCACGCTTCTCGGCGCAGGTGGGATGGATGTTTAAGCCAAAACACAAAAATTCAACAAACAAAAGAACAATCTTTTGCACAAAATGCCAAATGTTCTTTAGCATCACCGAAGACGGACGCTGTTTGGAATTAAGCACACTCAGAACACTGACGTTTTGCTGCAGTAATTTTTCGCAGCACTGTTAATTTTGATGTTTATTTTCGTAAAATTATTGTGAAATCACTGCACTAACATAAATGGCAGAAATGTTGACGATGTAATGTCAAACTAGGAAGGTTTGGTTTGGTTTATTGGGGTTTAACGTCCCAAAGCGACTCAGGCTATGAGGGACGCCGTACTGAAGGGCCCCGGAAATTTCGACGTGCACTGACATCGCACAGTACACGGGCCTCCAGAATTTCGCCTCCATCGAAATTCAGCCACCGCGGCCGGGATCGAACTCGCGTCTTTCGGGACAGCAGCCGAGCGCCGTAACCACTGAGCCACCGCGGCTTTTTTTTTTTTTTTTTTATTTATTGCCTGACTTCACACACACAAATACACACATACAAATACACAAATACAAATACAGTACACAAATACACTTACAGAGCGCAATGAGCAATAATTAACAACACTATCCGCCCGGGGGTGCGTGGCTTCGTCATATTAAAACTCCTTAAGCGTCACCAAAGGCTCGACTCTTTCGAGCCACTCGGGAGCTTCAGGAGCAAGTTTCTGAACTTCAATATACTTATGCATGCACTCCCGAAAATAGATCCGTGCTGGCCGTGCATCAGGATCGCAATGATATCCTGCCATTCTGGAGCGCCAAATACAATGGAGGCTCATTAGCATAATGAGGTCGAATGGTGTCCCATCCTCACTCTCTACAGGCAAGTACCGGATACCATGAGCGTCGAGCGGAAATTCCTTTTTTAAAGTCCGTTGCAAGATGTCCCAAAAGTATACCCCCTCCCAACAGTGCAAAAAAACGTGGTCTATTGTTTCTGGTTGTTTACAAATTAAACAATGTGATCCCCAAGGTAGAAATAACTGCTTCCTTTCCAAGAATTCCTTTACTGGTAGTGTTCCGGTATGTAATTTAAAGAAAAAAGTTTTTGCACTTGGCGGCACCTGCATCGCCTTCACACGCTTAAGTACGTCGCGTCCCTGGCCTCCATTGTATAAGGCCCTGTACATAGGTTGTGGAAGAACTACATCGCACAAATCTTTATACAACTTTTTCCTGCTAACAGAAGATAAATATTCATACGAAAATCGAACCGACAGGAATCGAACACTCGCGACAACCTCTCTAAAGTAACCAAAAATACGTCCCGAGAAACTTTCGGTTGTGACAACAAAGTCCGGCAGTGCATTTCCGAGCCTTAATTGGCACACAGTGCGCAAAAACGGATCGCTTACATCGCGCACAAAACAAAATCTGCTTACAATCTGCCGCAGAAATAAGTGTCCCAGACTCAGGCCGCCATCCTTCACCCGCCTAAACAAATTGGTCCGGCTGCAGCGTTCCCAGTCCGCAGCCCACACAAAAACGGCAAAGATCCGGTGCAGTCTCTGTACGTTCATCCTTGCACAGTGCAACACTTGCATCACATACCACAGCCTAGACATAAAAAACAGATTGCACACTGTGGCCCTTGCGAAAATTGAAAGGTGTCGCCCTTTCCACCTTTCCACCTTTTCACGTGTGGCTTGCGTCTGTGCTTTCCAGTACGAATCGCTATCGCGATAACCGTCCAGTGGGACGCCTAAGTACTTTACTGGGGTCGTCACCCAGGACACGTTTGCAAAATTACCGGGCTTCGTTGGCCATTCACCGTGCCAAAGCCCCAGGGACTTTGACCAATTCACTTTACTACCGGTGATCGTGGTGAATTCCTTTACGCATGCCACGGCCTCGGTTATACCTTCCCGGTTCACTGTGAACACCGCGACATCGTCCGCATAAGCCAGCAGCTTAACTTCTGCTGCCTGTAGCTGGAATCCTCGAATTTTTTCACTTTCTATGATATTCAAACACAACGCTTCAATGTAAATGCAGAATAGAAGAGGGCTGAGGGGACAACCCTGGCGCACCGAACGCTGCAGGCTAATGGGGGCCCCCAAACTCTTATTTACAATTAATCTTGTCGTGCAGCTCCGGTACGCCAAGGCCACTCCCTCGCAAATAATGGACCCTAAATTCACATGGTCGAGTATGCAGAACAGGATATCGTGCGAAACACAATCGAATGCCTTCTCAAGATCTAGCTGAAGGATGGCTACCCAGCTATTTGTGTAATCACAACATTCCAGCACACACCTCGCTTTATGAATATTGGAAACAATAGAGCGTCCCTTGATCCCACACGTCTGGTGGGGACCGACTATATCCTGAATTACTGACTGTAGTCTACAGGCTAAAATCTTCATGAAAACTTTATAATCCACGTTTGTGAGGGCGATAGGACGATATGCTGTGACCTGCTTTAACTTTTCTGCGTCATCAGATTTAGGGATTAGCACTGTATGTGATTTACCATAAGACGGGGGCAATTCATTTTCTTTGTAGGCTTCGTTAAAAACTGCTGTCAGTACTGGCACTATTTCGTGTTTATATGCTTTGTAAAAAGCGGCGCTTAACCCATCAGGTCCAGGAGATTTTCCCAGGTTCAAATTTTCTATCGCTTGCTCGACCTCTGACGCAGTTATCGACAGCTCCAGCCTTTCTTTCTGTTCGTCATCTAATCGCGGCAAAGCGCCAAGAAACTTTTCCTTGAATGCGCTCACATCCACTTCTTGCTTTGCAAACAGCGCCTGATAATATTCAAGAAATGCCTGCTGGATATGCCCGCTTTCTCCAGATAACGCCCCGCCCCATTCAATCTGTTCAATGTGGTTTCGTTGAGCATGCGTTTTTTCCATTCCTAGCGCTCGTTTTGAAGGTGTCTCCCCATCAGCTATATCTTGCGCCCTAGCCCGCACCAGTGCGCCACGATAGCGTTCTTCTTCAAAGAGTTCAATCTTATTTTTTATTTTCCTAATGTCATCCATCCATTTTCCAGGCTCTTCGCTTTCTCTTTCGAGAAGTTTAGCTAGTAAAGATCTTAAATTGTCCTCCTCACGCTTCTCCTCTTGTCGTATGCAGCTTGACCTTTCGATTGCTGCTATTTTTATTTGTTGTTTGCAAAGTTCCCACTGCTGCCATACTTTCAGTTCCCCGCTCGGCTTTAATTTACTGATTTCTTCGTTGACTTTCCTGCTAAAGATGTCGTCTGTAATGAGCTTATTATTTAATTTCCACATCTCCCAAGAAAACTGATTTCCTCGTTTCTTTGTCCCTATCCCACACTGCACTAAACAATGATCCGAAAATGATACCGGTACTACATTGTAGCTACTGCATTTTGAAATAACGTTCGGTGACACATAAATGCGATCTAGCCGTGCATGGCTTGACCGTTGAAAATGGGTGAGTCTCACACAACGCTCGCCCTCTAAACACTCGGCCACATCATCGAGGTTGCACGTGTCTATAATTTCTGAGAGTACTTCAGTGCTTCTGTCCCTAAATGCCGTTGCACTGGTTTTGTCACAGCCTCTCAGGACGCAATTGAAGTCGCCCATTACGATCAGGCATTTCTCACAACTGAAGTGCTTTTGTACGCGTTGAAAAAACTCTGTTCTCTCATCCACCGCATTTGGGGCGTACACACAAATGATGCGCCAATATGTTTTGTCGTACAGGAGGTCAACCAAAACAAATCGACCCGAAGGACACGCCGTATATGCCTGAACCTCAAGTCCCGGTAAATTCTTTACAAAGATGACACAACCCGCAGACGTTCCTACAGCGTGGGCAACAACTGCAAAAAACCTAGACGTGAAACGTCTCACCATGTCCCCGGTCTGCTCTTCCCCGTCAATTTTCGTTTCCTGCACTGCCAGGACGTCAATGTCGTGCTCAGTTAAAAGGCGGTACACCTGGCTCTGCTTCTTCTTACTTGCCAGTCCCCTGACATTAAGTGTACCGACTTTCATGGGGAACGCATGAGCCATTTTAATGCAGAAGAAAGAGGCCGGGGATATGGTGCTTACCCTTCACGTCTAGCGCTTGGCTAGACGACATCATTGACACCGGAGCCATCCGGTGCTGGTGCCAGGCCTGGCAGCGGGGGCGGCTTGTCAAGGGCTCTCCTCTCCGTCGACACATTTGATCGTAGCCGGATGGACGACCGCCGTCCTTGGGTCGTTTTTGCCGGCGGCTCTTCGACGCTGGGGGCCTCCGCCTTGGCGTCTTCGGTTCCAGTCTGGGCGTGTGGCCGCTTCGCTGGGGCAGGGACGCCGGCCGTGCGGGCGCCACTCTGGTCAAGGTTCTCCTCGGTCAGAGACGCTGGCTCGGTTTGTTGGAACGCTGGCACGCTTACTTCACCGCTCGACGCCTTCGTCTCCTTTCTAGTAGGTTCTGTCCCTTCAGGCTTGCGTCCGGCATCGCTGCTGGAGGGTCCCGAAGAGCCCGTCAATCCTGCTTGCGGTTCGGGTTCCTCTATGCCTTTCGCTGATTCTTCAGCCTCGACTACATCCATCAGGAGTTCCGCAGAGTCGTCTTTCGACGCCCCGCCCGTAGCCACCGCGTAAGTGCGGACACACTCATTATCCGCGTGGCCGTACCGCCGGCATTTCGTACAGCGGGGAACCTTGCATTCACGCCGCACGTGGCCTGTACCATGGCAGCGCAAGCACTGCATTGGACGCCCAGGCGCTACGACAAGAGCCAACTCTCCGGCGACACGTACCTGGTGTGGCAGGTCATCCACTTTCAAGCCGGGCTTCAACTTCAGTAGGACCGTTCTTGTCGTTGAGCTCTTGTCATTGACGCCTTGTATCCGCCACCGCTCACGCGTAACGTCGGTCACTTTGCCAAACGCCGCGAATGCCGTCCTGATGTCGTCGTCGGCCACACCGTGAAGCATCCAGTGTAGCCGCAGCTTTACCTGCTGGTCTTCGGGGTCGATAATGAGGCAGCGGCGTTTCTTAACTTGCAGCTCGTTGAAGGCGAGCAACTTCTTTGCTGCCTCCGTGTTCCGCAGGGTAACCGCCCACACGTGGTTGATTTGGTACGCCCCCAACGCGACCACGTCGGGGAGCATACCGGTCTCGGCCAGGGCGTCCCGGAAATCCTCGACCCGGAACGGCCTCGCTCGCACGTCGCCGTGAAGAAAAACGGTGTTGAAAACAACACGTCCTGTTGGCAGTGTCGGCAAAATAATCTGGTAATCCTTATCACCGCAGTCATCGATCCTGTTTCCGCGGCCGTCAAAGGCCGCTATCGCTGCTCCGCTGGAGCCCATGACCCTGCGATCCGTTCAGCTCGGCTGCCGGAAGCAGAATGACTGAGCCACCGCGGCGGGGCGTCAAACAAGGAAGGTTCTTGCAATACAGAAGTGCAAGCTGTATTTCTTCTGAAAAGGTAATGCACTGAAGCCAATAAACATTTTTATGCAGTTATATTAATTTCAATTCACTGTTTACAGAAATTTCACTTTACTTGTTTCCCCAGCAATATTGGTATGTATAAAGGCCTTGAGACCTGATGTCCAATATATTGACATTATGCCACGCCCAAATAATTTATCATACCGCTAAACTGCGCGACACTTTATACCAATGCACTCAGAAAATGCATTTGTAAAAGTTTCACCAAAATTCATGACTCTAAATTCACCCTAGGTCCCTCTTATGGGGCGTTTCTCTAGTGCTTCCTCAATGTGTGCTGCTATTAGGGCTATTAGTTCATTGTTTAATTTTGCGTTCCCTTTTTGTGTTTTTTTTTGCACCTCTCTAATTGATCAGGGCTCCCATCTGCAGAATAATACGTTTATGATCACTTCCCACACTGTACTCCCCCTCTACGTCTCTTTCCATTTTTTCGAGCTTGCTATAAATTCCCCTGCGACAATAGGTAGTGGTCAGTGGTTGTGGTTTAAGGGTGCTTAACGTCCCAAAGCGACTCAGGCTATGAGGGACGCTCTAGTGAAGGGCTCCGAAAATTGCGACCATCTGGGGTTCTTTAACGTGCACTGCAATCGCACAGTACACGAGCCTCTAGCATCTGAAAAAATTAAAAATTGGTTTTTGAGGAAAGGAAATGGCGCAGTATCTGTCTCGCATATCTCGGCGGACACCTTAACCGCGCCGTAAGGGAAGGGAGGAAGGTGGGAGTGAAAGAAGAAAGAGAGAAAGAGGTGCCGTAGTGGAGGTATAATTTCGACCTTTTGGGGAACTTTAACGTGCATTGACACCACACAGCACACGGGCGCCTTTTGCGTTTCGCTTAGATCGAAATGCGGCCGCCGCGGCCGGGTTCGAACCCGGGTACTCCGGCTCAGTAGCCGAGATCCCTAATCACTGGGCCACCGCGGTGGACCCGCATCCTCCATCGAAATTCGCGGGCGCAGTTTCGATCCCGGCCGAAGCGGTCGTATCTATCATGTCGTCTCCATCGAAATGCGACCGCCGCGGCCGGGATCAAAATCGCGTTTTTCGGATGGTAGCGGTCAATGGTCGTCGGCCCGTTTCGAAATTCTCATGTGATTTGTCCTCGCATTTAGCTTCTCTATTTACAATAAATATCGGTTGTGCTGCTCACAGAGCTCTAGCCTTTAACTTCCCATTACAATTTGTATCAATCCAGATCCCCAATGTGGCTATTCATGTCCTCCTAGTAGAAAAGTATCGGCACAGTCTCCAAACCATTTTATACCGTCAATGAGACACTTAACTCCCGTATATATAATCGCATAATTTGCGCACCTTTTTCTTTAAATTCGCCACTGCGTTTTGCAGTGGCGAAATTTCGCAGTAGGAAGTAACGTAATCGTCGGCAATTTTTTAGGACGTGGCAGAAAATTTATGCTGAATTTCCGCACCTCCTTTTTGAAGGCTTAATTTAGGTTGGTTGGTTGGTTTATGGGGTTTAACGTCCCAAAGCGACTAAGGCTATGAGAGACGCCGTAGTGGAGGGCTCCGGTGGTCGAAATTTTCGGAACCCTTCACTACGGCGTCTCTCATAGCCTAAGTCGCTTTGGGACGTTAAACCCAATAAACCAACCAACCTAAATTAAGCCTTCAAAAAGGAGGTGCGGAAATTAAGCATAAATTTTCTGCCACGTCCTAAAAAATTGGCGACGATTACGTCACTTCCTACTGCGAAATTTCGCCACTGCGAAACGCAGTGGCGAACAGCGGTGGCTTTGCGTTTGGGCTTGGGCTTGCGGAAGAAATTTTGCCAAGAAAGCGCGCAGCTATAGAGCAGCGCGCTGCCCCGGCTGTGGAGCTGGTTACGAGGGACAACGCCGACGCCGCGAAACGCAGGAACGGGCGCCAAAGAGCAGCGCTCTAAAACGCTGCAAAGGTTATAGCACGCAACATATATTGCCACCTATACGTAGGCCCCCATCTCGCACCACCTTCGTTCACCAAAAAAAAAAAAATAGTTCCCTCCATATATGACCTATACCCACTCCCGTCCCGCCCCACGTCATCTAGTTCCCCGCGGGATGGCGTGAAGGCGCGTGCTCAGCTCAGTGCAATAAACACGCAACGATACAATCGCGAAACCAGCAGTGTGAGACAAGGAGATAACGGGCGCGATAAAATGGCACCCTTGCATGCGTCCGGGCTGACAAACGGCAAACCGGACATCAAGGGGTTCGGTAGTTTCGGATTCGGGTGTGCAGGTTCGTTCGGGAAAGCAACCGCCAGCGGGCCGTTGGCTGAACGCGCGCACCTCTTGCGAGTCATGTGACATGCCGTCAGAGCCAAGCCTCCGCTCCTCCTGGTTTGAAGGTCAAATTTCATAGCCGCATGACCTCCAGTTTTGTTCGGGAGGAGTAGAACCTTCGCTCTAAAATCCACGTGCAAAGTTTGGGGTGCGCAAATTAGGCAAGCAAATATGGACGACATCCTTGTTTTCTTTCCTGTTTTTGCCTCGTCCCTACATGAACATACCCTTAGTCATGCTTTTTTACCAGCAATCGTTTCCGATACCCAGACGTATTCTTTGCAAGTTGGTTTTCTTAATCTTTGCCAATTCCCTTAAGTATAAGCATACCTACCCCTCCCCTTTTGCTTCTCCGTTATAGTTCTGTTGCACCCTTCTAAGCATTCCGCTCTCTTTCTACCCCCTTGCATATACGTATCTAATCCTTGTGTTAAATGTTTTATAGCTTTCTTCATGAACCTCCATGTAGCCATTTTGTTGACCTCAGCCTCCATTATTACGCCTTCTTCGCATCCACTAAGGTTGCTAAAACCGTACTTCCACCTACCTCTACGCGAGTGACACCTTCACAAAGATAAGGAGGGGCGACACCCTGCAACTCGAGTAACGGCGTGTCCGTTTTGTTTTTTCCACAATCTAGCAGGCACAGAAAGTATATAGACCATGCACAAAATGAAAAATGACAGTTTCCGCTGTGCTCCTCATAACAATGATGTTTTTATTTGCGCAGTTATATGCATGCTGGCTAACAAGAATAACACTTGCAGTGCCATGCCAGCGTGCTGAACACACACGATCGAGCACTCAGTATTTGAGCCAAACCCCCTCATTTGCTCTGAAATACAACAGGGACGCCTGAATGTCCTTCGAATTCCTGCGTACTCTCCTGGCAAACAGAGAGACTGTTCACTTAGAAATTTACAACCTTCTAAAATTTGCTGCATTTTTTTCATAAAGCCAGCCCCCCTCCACGGGGAATTGTTTCCAGCCCCTCCTAAAAGGATTTTCTGGCAATGCCACCGATGGCATGCATTACTTTGCTGAGACACTGACAACATTTGATCGCTTTCTTGGTCGGACCTTGAGAACTCACTTGTTGAAGCTCACGAAATGGCGCGCTCAGCGGCTTGCCGCCAACGTTGAAGGAAACCACCTGTTCTATCCTCTTTTGCGTGCGCGAAGAGATGCTTAGCACGTATTGCAGGTGACTGGGATCTGGCTACGACTTCCTTGTGTTCAACTTAGGATCGCTCGCGCAGGAAGTATCGCATCTAGCTTTCATGTTCAGCGCATGATAGAACAAGGGCAGTTTGCTAATGTCTATTCTAGCACTTTTGGCCTGTACTTCAGAGCCGCACACAAACTAATCATATTTTCAGAAATAAAATGCTAACCAAAAAGTCAACATGCCGCCTACAAGGGTTCACTTGTCCCGCTCCACGGCAGCTTCACCCTTACCTGTCTGCAAGAAACTTGTGGAGCAGAAAGTCCAAGACAGACACCTGTGCTTCGTTCCATAAGATGCTTTAACAAGGGCTCGCTACGCGAGAAGAGAGCGGCACCGTTGACAAACAAAGACAGTGCAGAAAAAAGGTTAGTACTGCGCAAATGAGACACGACAGGAGAACGAGGAACAAAAACAACACAGGCGCAGACTTCCAACTGTTTATCCGAGACCAAAAAGCAAACGCTATCCTATATAAATATATAGGTTTATATAGGTTCATCTTATATAAAGGATGAACCTAGGTGCATAACCATCACTGTCATTCACACAAGACCTAATTAAAATCTAGACCACATTGATCGAATTTTTACGTTGCAGAAGGGCCGATAAACAAGAAAGCACTCAGTAAGCATGTCCTCAGAAACTCCATGTCAAGAAAACGATTAAAAACTAGTAAGGAACCTAACAATCAACCTGAGTAATGAGGGTGAAAAATACTCGAGGTGACAATGCAGGTGACCCAACAGACAACAATAAAAAAAGGTATGAAAACGCAATAAAATCATGGTGTAACATATGGAAAAACCGGCATGAGAGCATGGAAGCTACAAACAACAAGAGCAAAAGGTGAAAATTAAAACCAGGTGAAAGAATGGAACGGGGCACGGAAAAACAACCATGACATGAAAGCTAACGAAGAACAAGTGTAAAGGTGAGCATAAAACCAGATAAAACTACACTTCCGACCTTGAAGTACACCTTAGGAACAAAATTAGAACACAGGTGATACAATTATAAGTGACCTTCTAAAAACGTGATTTCACTCAGTGAAATGAAAATAGACGGAATGCTGACACATTTTTCACCATTTTTTACGACGTGATAGGCTTCGAAGACCTCTCTTTCCGTCTTATCTCTTGATTTAAATAAAAAAAGTACATTTGCGCAAAACTGGGGTGCAAAGCACTTTATTCTTGCCTTTACCCTTCCCTTCACAGTTCTTATAATGATGTGCCAGATGCCCTCCCATATTGTTCTTTACTGCCAAGTTATATTCGCGTGCCCATTCTTTGAAACACCTACCAGTCTGCCCAATGTAAACTCTACCGCATGTGAGGGGATTTTTGTAGACAAGGCCTGAATCGCACTTTGTGAACTTCTTTTCGTGCTTCGTATAGCACTGCGGCCTGGTTCTCTTTTCTGTCGACATCAAAGGGCATACGCTACTCAGCTTAGTCAGCGCCGAAAAAACCATTCTGACACCGTATAGGGTAGCGACTTTTTTGATGCTGTGGGATACCCAGTGTATGCGAGGCATCACCTGCAGTAGCTTTTCCTTGTCCTTTTCATTCTTCTTTTTACGGCCTTAACCCTGCTGAAAAGAAGTTCTATGATGCAATAACCTTATAGAGGTTTCATCACAGAATATCATACAATCTGTATAATATTCTATGACATCTCTATGATTACTATGATTTTACAGAAATGTATGACATTATAATGATTATTTTCTATGATTTGTATTATGTCTATGATATTTGTATGATTAACTGTATGAGTTTATTGCATCATACAACTTTTTTTTAGCAGGGAAACTTCTGTAATAGGCTTTCACACGATGCGGTGATGAGGTGGGGCGGATAACCAGCTGCGCGGAAACGTTGAACTTGCTGGCTAAAGCTTTCTTCTATCTTGTGATTGCATGATTTCTCTATGGTTGTATGATTTTGTGGTTGCATGATTTTTCAAAACAGTGCGTTGCTGGCGTCGAAACACGTAGCCTCCGAAATGCAATCTTCTCGCGCCAGTCGAGCGTGCGGGTGTCTTCGTCTGCCGCAGCACGTTTTAGGAGAAGGAAGTAGGGATGTATCGCACACACGCAGGCAGAGCAAGACAATTGTCCTCTTTACGGAGCCGCCTGCTGGAGCATCCGTTACGACAGCTAGGTCTAAGTCTGTCAGCTGGGGTTGCTCTGTCTCTGATATAAACTGATATAAAAAAAGAGAATCACTCAAACATTTAGGTAAAAATACACATGATTTGTAGAATATTTCTAGGTTTCTAAAGAGAGCAAATGTCAAAAAAACTTTAACTTCAAATTGCAGTCCATTTAATGCATCGCTTGGCGCATAACAGCCTTAGCTATTTATGTGCCATAAAACCCAACATGACACACAGTCTTATGTATCGCAGATTTTTGATGGGGGTTGGACTGTAATTGTTTGGCTGCAGTAGGTGTGCTTGTACAGTCGAGCCCACTTACACCGAACCTGACGGTCGCGCGGACTACGTTCGTTGTATCCGAGGTTCGTAGCAAGTGGACTTTTCATTTCGCAGCCAGAAATATAAAGCCCGGCGGAACTGGCGTTAAAATTCGTTATGCGCGTCTGCCTCTTCGACAGAGAGCTTACCACGGCGCGTTACAAGCTCTACAAAGCGGTCGTACGTATATTTCTCGCCGCGGCCAAGCCACAAGCTGCCTTAAGGACGCGATTTAAACAATTTGCAGTTAGCTTTCCCGGCAACAAGTGGCAGGTCGACCTCCTCGCCTTCAGATTCTAGGCAGTCAGGGAATGCTCGTACTCTGCGTACAGCGGCATCGTCAGTGTATCACTTTGCAATACCGCCGTCATGATCCGCTTCTCACGAAGTCATCCCAAGCGAAATCATGTCCGGCCATCTTTGCATCAACAACGCGCATATAGTTACAAATCGAATTGTGTCTAATCGCGCGGATGTTCAATACCGTCCTCAGTCTTTCTTGGCCCATGAACCAAGATGCGATTTCTGATGCACTCCGCTGCTCCCATCCACGGCGGACAAAAACAACCGAACCAAAACGTCGCCACCTGGTGTGTCAATTGCTTAACTTGCGCAGTATGTAGCGCCGATGCTAGGACAGCTTGAAATCGTGAATGGCACCCATGTCCTGTGGTTGAGTCCTGCACTCTTCATTCGGCAACGAAAAGAGCATTACCACCACAGTCACAGAATGCAACATGCGGTGCATCGCAAAGTTGTTAAGCACGAGCAGAAGCTCCTATTTCTTACATTTGTCATGGTTCTCAATCAGCCACTTGATCAGAAAATCGTGCATCGCCCTTTTTAAACTTATGCGTGGTTGCAAGCTCCTCGAGCAACAATAACAAAGTGACCCGTTATGGAAGTCTCTTTGTGCGGCCTGTAGTGTACGAAAGCGTCAGTCCCTAGTTATCACAGATTGCTAGTCTTACCGATGACAAAAGATATCCGCCAGTCACAGTTGTTTCGTCCTCGTACACAGAAGCACGTTACCGCGAAAGTTGGAGGTGCCTCCACCAGCACAAGTATCGCCTTTCAAGGCACATTCATCATTAACGGCACCATTTGGTAAAACTGTGACGTTTTGTCGGCAATGTCTCGCCTTTCCTACTGCATTTTTAGGTCTCTACATTCGTTCCGATGGCGGGCGTGGGCTCGGAGGCGCTCTTCATACTCCGCGTTTACCGGATGCGCAGGTTTTTAATGCACAGCACTTCAAGATTTCGTCGATGTCTGTCCGTGGCCGCTCTCTCTCTTTCTCCTAGGTCACTTCGTTTTTTTTTTGTTTTTTTTGTTGGGGGGGGTGTATATTTCTCCGCGAACTTGAAGCCCGAAGGAGACGTTGGCGACGCCGTGTCACGCGCAGAGGTATTAGGACGCGCGCCGAGCGTTCAGCAGGTGCGCATCGGCTCTGCCGATTCTCGGCTGGAGCCCCGGATTTTTAAAGCGAAAGCTTTACTACTTGCACTTTCAGCCTTTGCAGTGGCACGGCGGTGCCACCATTGACCTTTAGTTGACCTCTGTGTGACGTCATGTGTGACATCATGCCGAAGAGAAGGGCGACCGACTCGCGCCGTCGCAAGCCGCGGCGGTGCCACCACCGGCGCCTAACTCCTGCGCTCTCCGCTAGGAGCGCAACAGGTGCTTTGTGACGTCACGCCGAAGAGAAGGGCGACCGACTCGCGCCGTCGCAAGCCGCGGAGGTGCCACCACCGGTGCCTAACTCCTGCGCTCTCCGCTAGGAGCGCGATTGTGGCGTTACGCTGAAGAGATTAGGCTCGACTCACGTCGCTAGAAAGCAGTAGCTGTGCCAACCACCAGCGGCTTAACATTGCTTCGCGATCTCGCGCCGTCCGTGTGCGACGGCAGTGCACATGAACGGCGGCCTGACCGGACTGGATTGTACTGGACTGGATTGCATTGGATTGGATTGGATTAGAATAGAACAGATTAGATTAGATTAGATTAGATTAGATTAGATTAGATTAGATGCATCGCCACAAGTCTAACCACAAGCACCACCACCAGCTACACTACCAGCTGAACCATGGCGTAGGTACGGATATTGCTTTCGCAATTACCGGGCTTAACCAAGCTAAGCCACAGCGAATTATTTCCACCCCGGGCCAACAAGACCTGCACCACCGGGCTCCGGAAGTCACAGGGGATCGGCGGATATCTTTTTTTTCCGAGGTGAGATCCCCTTTTACAAATCCTGGCAAAGCGAGGTTTCGACCACGCTGGGCGGCGCCGCTATAGGCCTGAAAGCGGCGCCAACACCCGGCGCGGCGTAGCCCCTGCTCTGCGATAATATGGCCTTTCAACTAGCCACCAGCCAGGGATATGACCCGGAGGCGATGGCGTGGACCACCGTTCATCCCCAGAACGTGGGTGAGACAACAGCAGCAAGATTCAAGAGCGCCGCGGTAGCGCCGCGCTTCAAGAGCGCCTCCCCTGCCGCTCCCGCCGCCGGCGCCAGCTCCGACAACTCCGCTCAACGCACAGCGGGCCGGCCTCTTACGACCTGGAGGCCGCAGCCATTACCAAAACCGACACCCGAAGACTTCGTGGTAGTACTCAAGCAGCTAACTCGAGTATCATTGCAAGAGGTATTCGAGGAGAACGGATACGGGCGGGCGTTCATAGCCTACCTCGGACCACACTGCTCGCAATTTTTCACAATTCTTCCGGTACGCGACCGAAACTTAATTCTATTTTACACTTCAAAAGCCGAAATTGCAGATAAAATTTTCGGGGACTTCGAGATAAATCTGCAAAATAAGAAAGTCCCACTTACAGGCCACCTAAGGCAAGACGGTGGTAACGTCTGTTACGGCGTGGTAACAGTATGAAATACAGATACAGCGGAATCCCTCCGCTCAAGTCTCGAGTGGCGCCATGGCGAGATTCTGGAGATACGCAAATTCGGCACGTCAAACAAGGCGCGAATAGCATTTTCCGGAAAGCTGAAGCCGCGCTACGTACATTACGAGTGCATGCTCATCCAAGTCCGTGAATACCAGCGCACCATCCCGGCCTGCGGTCACTGCGGTGTTGTCGGTCACCGTATGGAAGCCTGCCCCGGCCCAAGACCGGACAAATGTGGTGTGTGCGGCCAACAAGCCGAGCTCGTTGAGGGGGTGCGGGTCTCTCACGAGTGCGTTCCAAAATGCTCTCTGTGCGGCGGAGCCCATACCACGGGGGCCCGCGGGTGCGTTGCAAAGTATCGAACCCCCCAGCCCCTGCGCCCGCAGCAGGGACCGACGCACAAGAAGGGCCGCCGTAAACGCCGGAAACGGTGGCCCCGCCAAGCCAAGGACAAGGGAGCCAACCAGCCCCTGAGCAAGCCAAGCGGTCCGTCTACCGGCAAGCCAGGCGGTACATCTACCGGCAAGCCAGGCGGTTCATCTACCGACAAGCCAGGCGGTCCATCTCCCGGAAAGCCAGGCGGTCCATCTGCCGACAAGCCGGAGTTGCCTAAAGGTACGGACACATTGGCGGCAAAACGCGCGCGGCATGCCGCCGGCGGCAAGCCGCTTGCCGCGAAACCTTCCGCGGCGGAGGGTTGATCTGCCGCGCAGCGAATGGGTCGAGGAGCCATTTTCGGCGGTTTGCCGCGTGCCGCGGAGCGGGGAGACCAATGAGGGGCGCCCGGCTTTGTCACGTGGGGAGCGTCTGTGTCGCCACCTCTTGGCTCCTACTGAAGTTACATGCCAGCGGCGGCGGCGGTGCCGCGCGCGCTCCTTCAGAATCGCGGACCTCGACCGGTTTGTCACGAAGGGAGCTTTGCGCGGCGGCGACTCTTTGCAGCCGAGTGTGGCCGTCCCTTTCGCGGCGGGGGTGGCGCCGCCAGCGGCATGCCGCGCGTTTTGCCGCTAGTGTGTTCGTACCTTAAGGCAATACCACCACCACCCTAAACCGACGTGGAGAAACGAACGAGTACCCCCCCCCCCCACCAGGTTCTTCGCGGACGTGGGCGCAAGCCGTCATCCAGGGATCCCAGGTGAGCAGCAAGGGCAGGGCAGCCCCTCCTCATCCCCCCCCTTCCAAACCGCCGACAAAAACGGCCGAGCAATCCCAAATTTCCGCCCTCAAAGAGGAAATCGCTAACCTACAGAAGCGTCTTGCCCTCACTGAGGCGCGCCAAAATTTTCCTACCCAGAGGCCCACTCCCCCCGCGGTGGAGGAGATGGATAGCGACACACTGGCGAACGCGCAGACTGCAACCGCTCAGTCTGCGCTTGAGGCGAGGGTTAGCGCACTGGAGGCCCAGATGAACTCCGCATTCTCCGCCTTAGAAATGCAAATCGCAACCACCATCAAGGCGGCTCTAGACAAAATTTCGACCATTATAGCCGCACATACGACGAAACAAACTTAACTACCAGGCGCTCCGGCCAACTCAAGCGTATGAGGAGCCCCAATATTAAGGCTGGTAGACCAAAAGTCGCACACGAGCAACAGGAGCCCGCCCTCAACCTGCCCAACGTGACGCAACCTGCTGTCATTGGGGCGCCCGGCTCAGAGGCGGGCCCCTTCCTAGTAAGCATAAATTCTAATCATAATTATGGCGGACATTCATAAACCGCGATGGTACTCACGCAGCAATTCGGCCCCTGTCCAAATTTTACAGTGGAACTGCAGAGGTTTCAAGGCCCGTACTAAGCGGGCCGACCTACGGCTTTTCCTAACAACGTTCCCCAGTCCTCCTGCTGTAGTGGCCCTCCAAGAGCCGGGGGACGCAGCCACCCTCACAAATTACTCAGTGTATTAGCAGGATGCGCAGAGCTGCCTCTGCGTACATAAAAATTATACGGCCTCCCCGGTGGACTTGGATTACAAGGCGATTTTCTCGTATGCGATGATGACGATCCTTCCGCTACGCAAACAGGAACCCCCTTACACGTAGGTACTAAACGTTTACAGCTCTCCCAAACTTCCAAACGTCACATTTGGAGACTTATTCAGTCGGGCGAACAGGGCGAACAGGGACCCCCTCATAATTGTTGGGGACTTTAATGCCCCCAGCCCCTTATTGGGATACATACGTGAAAAAAAACGAGGACGCAAGCTGGCGGAACTTGCGTCAACGTTGGGCCTTACTCTTCACACGGACCCTGCACAACCCACTCGCATTGGGAACTCCGTGGCACGCGACACGTGCCCAGATCTCACCTTTACCAAAAATATTAGATATGCAGAATGGCACAACACCGAGGAAACCCTGGGTAGCGACCACTGCATTCTTGCGACCACAATCCGCACCAAACACCTTACAAGACCTCACACTAAAGCAACCCTTCCAGACTGGACCAAATTCAGATCCAACTACACTAACCCTACCCCTATAGCGGATCAAGGTTACACTACCTGGTCACAACTCCTCATCTGCCAACTCAAAGATACCGAACACCACGTTCAGCTCTCAGAGGCGAACCCGGCGGTGGACAACCACCTCCTTCACCTCTGGGAGGCCCGGCACAGCCTCGGCCGCCGATGGCGCCTGCAGAAGCACAATCGGCAACTCAAAATCCGCATCGCGGAACTCACCCAACAAGCGGCAGAGTATGCGGCCCAACTCGCCGACTCGAACTGGGTAGACCGATGCAACACCGCTGCTCGGCAAATGTCGAGCCGGAGCACGTGGCGCCTTTTCCGCGCCCTCATTGATCCGGCCCAAACCCGCACCGAAACACAAAAACATCTCCAACGAGCAATTCACACCTTCAACGGAGACACAGCCAAACTGGCTGACACGCTCCGAGACAAATATCTGTACAAAGACCAGGATTCGCGTGGTGCGGCGTACTCGTATGCAGGTTCTGAGAACGCAGAGCTGGATCGAACGTTCCAGCTTCACGACCTCAAAGCGGCCCTGGCCAAAATGAAACGAGGGACAGCCCCGGGCAGGGACAAGGTAACTGTGAAACGTCTTGCTAACCTACCCGAACCGGCCTACTAGTGGCTGCTCGAATACTTCAATGCCATCTGGACGGGAGGTACGTCTCTCCCAGTGGATTGGAAGACGGCTCTCGTCACATTCATACCCAAACCAGGCAAACCTCTCAACACTGACAACCTCCGGCCCATATCTCTCACTTCTTGTGTGGGGAAGTTGATGGAGACCATGGTCCGTGACAGACTATCCACCTACCTAGAAACGCACAACGCCTCTGCCGACACCATGTACGGGTTCCGCCCACACCAGTCCGCACAAGATGTGCTGCTGCAACTTCATAGAGAGATTCTTGATCCCGTCGAGCACCCTAGCGATGACAAGGTCGTCCTCGCATTGGACTTGCGGGTGGCTTTCGACAATGTTACGCATGATATCATCCTCTCCCACCTGTCCCAAGTGAACTGTGGGTACAACATATTCCAATACATTAAGCAATTCCTCACAGATCGGCAATCATATATCGACTCCAAGACAGTGAACATGGTCCGTACCAACTTGGTACGCGAGGGACTCCACAGGGAGCAGTCCTCTCGCCTCTTCTCTTCAATCTGGCCATGATGAAGCTCCCTACCCTGCTGGGTGAGGTTCCGGGTGTGCAGCATGCGCTGTACGCGGACGACACCACCCTCTGGGCAACGCACGATTCGGTTGGAGAAATCGAGGCCAACCTGCAGCAAGCGGCGGTTATTGTGGACGATTATGCACACCGCTGCGGCCTTGAGTGCTTCCCGAGCAAACCGGAATTCGTGCACATACATCCCAATCCTAGGTGCACAACCAAAATTGCCCTCTCCCTGCTTAGTGGCCCGATACCTGAACACGATGAAATCAGAGTATTGGGACTCCACATACAAAAGAACCGCAAGATTGACACCACGCTGAAGAAACTCCGCAAGGTGGGCGATCAGGTGGGCCGTATGGTCCGCCGGGTATCAAATAAACGAGGGGGGTTGCGATGCAAAGACGCCCTGCGGCTGGCCAATGCATTCGTAACCAGTCGAATCCTATATTCGGCACCGTGCCTCCACCTGCGGAAATGCGATGAGAACGCTTTCGAAGTGATTCTCCGAAAAATCTACAAGAGAGCTCTCGACATCCCAATTGCAACATGAAACCAACGTCTCCTCGGCCTGGGGATGACGAACACCTTTGGGGAGCTGCGCGAGGCTCATCTCAGCAATCAATAGTTGAGGTTAAGCAAAACACGTGCGGGTAGCCGCCTACTGACCCGCCTCCACATCAATTACACACCCCAAGAGGAGAAGCGGGTATCCATGCCCGAGGCCTGGCGCTTCGCACTAAAGGTTCGCCCCTTCCCCAATAACATGACAAAAGATACCCATGATGGCCGCCGCCTCGCGCGAGCGGAGGCCATTTCCAAGCAGTATGGTGCTTGACCAGGGGTATTTTACACGGACGCGGCCGGTCCACACCATGGGGGTTGGTACACGGCTGCCGTTGTCCACCAAAACCAAATGTCTTGCACCTGAAACATTTGAAAGTGGTTCTTGCATGTATAAGTGCTGTTCGATATAGACTTTATGCAGTCAAAAAAATCCTGGAATTCATATGAAATAGCTGGCACAGATTTAATCAAGTGAAGTTGTAATGCACACCTGGTCACATGCATCTTAAATTTTATTTCTGAAAATTTCAACACTCAAAACAACTGAACATGTACTGGTGCGGACATAACTAACGGAACACAACATTTTGTTCTAAGTGCAGTTACGCCTTTTGTATGAAAAATGCAGAAACATTGACGTTGAAGTTGCTGCCTTCGCTGTTGCTGTTCATTCTGCCGAGCCTGGCCTCCCACCTCAGACAGATGGTCTTCGAGGCCTCGTCTTGTCTTCTTCTTCTTCAATCTGTCTTCTCATTCTTCTTCGTCACCCTGCCATGGACCACACCAGGTACCATATAGGGGAAAAAACGGCTGTTCAGCGCAGCACAAGCCATGGTTCTAGCATAGTAAAAATAGAGCAGAAATCAATTCACATAAGTTGAAGCATAGTTTCTGGTCATGTTTAGGAGTACTATATATTTAGTTGTGAATGGTTTCAGTCATTTAAGAAAAATTTGAGCATACACACATTACTCTGACAAAGAGTGTACTTGCCCCTGCCCTCAGTCAAAAGTATACAGATTTGAAGGGGTCTGCTTGTGGGGCTTGCAGCGTGCTTAGTTATGCATACTCAGTGACAATAATGTCTCAAAAAGAGGAATGGTTTTGCATGTCCAACCCTATGGTTGGCATTACCAGGGTAAACTAAGTGAGGATTAGTGCACGTGGAGCTGCACTGTGGGGACTCTAGTGTAGCCTTTCACAGCGTGCGTGGTTGCATGCATTAGTTAAAGCTGTATTTCATTGTAGATCAAAAGTGAACTTCTAGACTAGATGCTTGAGCATTTCAACTCTTCATTTTGCTTACGGGTAATAAGGTAGTAATAAGCCATAATGGCTTTTGGGCAGGGTAGCTGAAATAATGACAAACTTGCCTGAGAACACTCGATGATGGGTGAGTTTATCTGACATGACAGTGAAAGGCCACTATGGCATAAAAGAAATGCTAAAAGTTGCTGCCTTTCTTTCCTGTTTGTATTCTTATGGCTGTTGCACTGACAGAAATATGTATTAACCCAACAAATTACCTAGAATAGCAGAGGTTTAACATACCGACCAGTTAGTATTTGCACACGAAGTACCAAAGTGGATTGACATGCAGTTACCAACGGTAAGCCTTGCTGGAAGCTCCGAAGCTTGATGAAGCTCCGGCTTCCATCAGGCCTACCATGACGTGAAGAAACTTTGCTGTGTCGGCTTTGGCTTGCTGTAGAATTAATCAGTCATTACTCTTTTTTGATCTGTATGGCTGATAGCCCTGCATGTGCCATCTGCGGGTGTGACGAAACTATAACCCACATTCTTTGTGACTGCCCTGCGTACAGCGCCGAAAGGCAGTCTCTCAGCCGTGTGCTGGAACGCCTAGATCCATGCCCACTGACGGAAAATAAGATTTTCGGCCACTGGCCGCGGCGATCGTCGGCGGTGAAGGCCTCCAAGGCACTGCTCCGCTTCTTGAGAGCTTCTGGCCTGCACGATAGGCTGTGACTTCAACGAACACTGACTTTCCATGTGACTTCAATTTTCTGTTACTCCCGTTTCTCTTTCATTTTATTATCCCCTCACTCCTTTCCCCCCGTGTAGGGTAGCAAACCGATTATTCTTCCGGTTAACCTCGCTGCTTTTCCTCTTCTAACTCCTCCTCCTTGCTGCTTGCCATTTTACCCTGTATTATGCACTGCTCGATGTTTTAGTTCACCATTTATATTGCACACACTTGAGTAAACGTCACTTGGAAATACAAAAGTTGCATTTTTCTTCTTCGAGCAAGAAGGGAACTCTTTGTATTAAATTAACATTGGTTGTGTTTGTTCGAGAGAAATGTTGCAAGGTAAAAAAATGGGGCATATCTGCCACAAATGCCAGAAAATACCAAATCCCAAAGATATGCTTTTGAGTGCTAATTTATTTTGTGTTTCAGCAATAGTAGTGTAATAGCCTGACCTCATGCCAGTGTTATTTTTGGTGACATTGTTAAGATTTCCTTTCGCTGTCTAAATAGGAGTGCGAGGTCTTCAGGCGATGGGCTTGGAGCTCCTGGCCCGCCGCGAGGACTACGAATTTAGTCTGAGGAAAGAAGAACTAGATCTAGGCAGACAGCGGCTGGCCCTAGAGGAACGAAAAGTTGCCCTGGAAGAACGAAAAGTTGCCCTAGAAGAAGAAAAGCACCGCCTTGTGCAATCCCGGGCAGAGGAGCATGACTATCTGCTTGCCCGGCTAGACAGGCTTGAGAAGCTACTCGAGAAACAGACATCAAACAAGCAATAAATACGAAAAATGAATCGGTGGTTATGCTCGTTTCTCTTGTAGCTGTGAGCAGAATTGAGGGTGGGCCATCACTCACAGGAAGTCTTATTTACTCCTTAGTGTCATTGATGTACCGACACTTAACATAAGTGCACACTTAAGCCAATGTAATGCCTCCAGTGCTGCTTTTACATTCTCAGTTTCAATTCAACTTCATTTTCCAGAAGATGTGTTCAGAGCTATATTGTCACAATATAACATGTTGGCGAAGGTTACATCAGGTTGCTAGGAAACAAAAAGTAGACCTCTGACAGAGTAAGTGTTGTCTTATTCCAAGAATTGTATCTGGAATCAGCACAAATTCCAAGTACAGTGGAAAGTGAAATGAAACGAGCACAATAGGAAGCAGAATTTGTGAACTTCCTTTTTTACTGTCCTTGAAAAAAGGATGTGCTCTTAATACTGCAAACATTTTCACAGAACTAAGGGATAATGACAACTCCTAACTGAAAACCCTCTCAAAATTTAGATGCAAGTTTCTCCCATGCCTACGTAATGCACTGTTTGATGACAGAAACCACACCTGAACAGAAACTCGAGCCATTCAAGATTAACATCAAGTGGGGGCTCCCTCGCCGTGAACAGCCCGAAAACAAATGAGCAATAGTGTAAGGAATTTCTATATAAATTTTGCCAAGTTTTCCTTCTTGCTGGAAGCGCTTTTGATTGTGAGGAAGCTGTGTGTTTTATGCTTGGAAGATGCACCTATATCGAGTGTGGCACAGGACAAACCTATGTTCTACACCTTAAAACACTGAAACTTTTTCTTGCATGTGTAATAATTTTCTATGTATACATAATGCAATAAAAAAATGCACACGAAACAGCTGCTGCAGGTTTGGTCAGGCAAAATTGTAATGCACACCTTGCCATATTTATTTTATTTGTTGAAACTTCAACAAGCAAAAGAAGTCAACATGCACACACGAGCACACACAAAAGTAGTACACAAAAGTTGAGGCACAGTTACAGGTACTGCCATTTGTGCATTAATTGGTGTTAAGAGAACGCAGAGATAGACTACAAGTGAGTTTTGAGTGGACAAGATTGGCACATTAAATCACCGAAAAAAGTCAGTAATTCATTAGTCGAATTCATAATATTCGCTGAAAAAAAAGGAAGTTGTCCTCTGAAATAAACACTGAAAAAAAGTAAGAATCTTTGTAACATAACAATTTATGTCCAAACCCTATGCACAAGCATCCACACAGCACTTTGAAATACAGTGTACACGCCCTGTCAAAAGTATACAGCCCCATGGGGTGGTGTACACATGCATGTATGCAGGTTTTTTGTTTTTGGTGTGTTTACAGTTCCCTGTTATACATGCGTCCTTTAGTTGGAGAAGGCGAGTACATTACAAGTCACAGAGGACTTTTGAGCACTAAATTATGGTGTGACCTCATGCTGTTGTGTTTTCAAACAAGGAAATTTGGTCGTGAAGAAGAGAGGCACCGCCTTGCAGACATGTATAAGTGCACTGGTTAAACCAATGTGATCTCTCTTGTACTGTTTTTACAACTATAGTTGGAGATGACTCAAGAACTAAGCAGTTTTTCCTCTTAAAGGACCCCCCTTCAAGCAATGGCTTCGGCCGATTCTCATGAGTGTGCTTGCATGGCAATGCATGGAGTAGGAGATGAAAGGGGATAGTCCCCTCCTTGCGTTGTTACGCTGGCAGGTTCATGAGAATCGGTCGACACCATTGCCTACAAGGCGGTCCTTTGTCGAGGAAAAGCCGCTTCGTTCTTGAGTTGTATCTGACTATAGCTCAAGGGGCCCAGTGCTGCGGGAACCCTGTAAACAGAAGTATAACAGACAAATGCCACCCAATTTATATGCTGAAGTGTGGCGTTAGCGAGGGGCTAGGTAAACTTCAAGTGATGGGGGGTCGACGCCAAAGTACTGTGAAACCTGGGCACTGTACAAACATGTGTGGCAGTTGGCGAGGAGGGCACTTCCTCTGAAGATCCTTGGCACATTTTGGAGGTATATCTTTTGGTTCTTTTTGAAGTCACAAAAGGCGAACACTCCAACAATCTTCCCGAAGCCCCACTCAACCGCCTGCCTCACGGTACTCATGGCTTTGTTGAAAGCCATCTGTTGTGGTGTTATATGGGCACCGCCATAAGGCTTCATCAGGAGGGGCCTCAGTGGGTAGGCCGGGTCTCCATATATGCAGTAGGTTTGACCTTTGACTAGCCGCTCCAACTTTGCATACACATCGCTCTTCGCGAAGTTACCTGGAAGGGTATAAAAAGAAACCATGCCGCAAAATTAGCACAGAAAAAGCCGGTTTCCAAGCTGCGAGCTTAGGAGCAGCTTGTTACACAGTGTACGCTCGTTAGGGCTTTTAGCGGCGACGTTTTGACACTCACCGGCGTCATGTTTGCTGCCTGGATACGATCCGTCTAACTGGCAGATGATCCCATTCGGGCACATGATTGCCTGGTATTTCAGAGCATGGACGCGTTTGTGCCCACTGAAATAGATCTTCTGGTCTTTTGACGGCCGGCAAATTGGCCGCGCCGTACCGTCGATAAACCCCCAACAATTCTTCAGCGGGGCTCCTTTGGCGTGTACGGCCTGAAAACAGTAGGGCGATTGTGTAAGCAATTTTCATTTGCGCAATTTTGCTGCGTTTTGCTCCTTACCTGCGAAAACCTCTCCAGCGTGTCAATGTTGAGCCAAGAATGATTGTTGACATCATCCAGGAGATGGAAGAACTTCTCTTCCAGGTGCTGAAGAACCGTGTTTGTCACAGACGATAGCGTCGAACTGTGCCGCCAGAAAACGCCTTCGAGGTCGCGGAGGCGGTTCGGATACGCGAGTCGACGCAAGGTGATGCAGAGGGCCTCATCCCCGGGCACTGTCACCCTTTGCGGAGTGGTCAGCGCATCGGGTATTAGCAATGCCCGCTGCAGCCTGCGTATATCGCCTTTCTCGAATCGAAATGCAGTCCGAAAGACTCCACTGTCCATTGTATCGATGTTCATGAACCCGTGCACGGAAAGCGGGTCACGGCGATTTTGTCCGAACACTTCTAGACATAACAAGTCCTCTATTTCGGACCACTTCAACTGTGAGAGTAGGAGCGGGTCTTGCAGTATACTTTTCGGCATCGCGAACAGGCGGTGACGGATACCCTGCGAACGAAACTCGGGAAAAACTAGAACACGATGCCCGCACGCGCACCCCACGATCACAAACGCTCACGACAACGCGCTCCGAGGAATGGCTTGCGTGGTCTTGACTTGGCTCTCGCAATGGCAAACTTCTCTATTTTTCGTAATATGAAAACATCGCAGCTAGAACCAAACCACCGCAGTTACCAAAAATGCACAGTAAACGTAATCAACTATTATTACTTTTTCACTCATAAATTAGACAGTCTTGCTTATAATAATTTTTTGGTAGTTTTAATTACCACCACTAGGAGGCGCAACGAGTCGCCTCGCTTGAGCGGACGGGGAAGACGCAGCGCTAAAACTCTACTCTTGCGCGACGCTCCGCTGTGGCTCCGCTGGGAACCGCGAGCGGAGCGGACAGTAAATCCGCTCAGCTAAAACTCTCTATTACATTCGCTGAGGAAGTTGCTATCGCACTTGCAGCTGCGGATCCAGAGTCCCGAGTCATTATCACCGACTGAAGGAAAGCTTGCCGCAACTTTGACCAGGGCCAAATTCCAGATCGTGCTTTCCAAATTTTACACAGATGTCAGTACCGGGATTTCCCAACCCGGCGCACCATCATCTGGGCCCCAGCACATGCGGGGATAGAGGGAAATAAGGTAGCGGACACTACAGCCCGCGCGCTTAACCACCGGGCATCGCCTCTCTCGCCGCCTGATCCGGCTACCGATTTTAATCCGGCTATTACTTTTCGGGGGATCTCTCTCCTGTATCAAAACGCTCACGGCCGATACCCACCCCCCTGTAAAGGCCTCAGTAAGGCAGAGGAGCGTTGGCTACTTCGCCTCTACACCAACACGGTACTGTGCCCGGCAGGGCTCAAACATTTCAATTCGGCCTTTTCGGGCGAGTGTCCACACTGTGGGGAAGTGTTTGCGGGCACGTATCACATGGTGTGGGCATGCCCTGCCAATCCTGCTTTCCCATTCCACCCCCACCCCACCCGAGAGGACTAGGAGGCTGCCCTGCTCGGCTGCTCAACTCTCTAGGACCAACGAGCCCTGGTGACAAGAGCCCGGGCCGCCGCGGAGGCCACAGGGGTCCCGGACTAGGGATCCCTCCTAGTGATTGTGAGGGCCGGGCCCTTCAGGCACGGTCCAAGCAATACCCCTGTATATAGTATAAGTAAATGTTTTACACCACCACCACCACCGAAGAGAAGGCGGGGCGGCAGCTGCAGCCATGGCTGTAGCCATTCAGAGAGTGACGCGTAACACAGTTGCGGCCATGCCGGTTGTCACCGGACAGTGTTGTACTATCAGCAAGAAATTAAACGCAAACAAGACAATCCAGCTACGGACAGCGAAATAATCAGCTCCTAACAAGGGTGAGCACAATACTGTAGTGAATCGACAAGTGGTTGGCGAAGAAGGGACGAGCTTTATTAGCAGTTAGTAGTTTTTATAGCCTCTTGGCTAGTGACGTCACCGGGACCACTGCCGATAACAGATGGCTTGGTCGGTGGGCCTCATAAGATAAGCACGGCACGTGTCAGTAGCGCATTCGGTTCACAACAATTCTTCCCCCTTAAGGAGCGAAGCGGTCCGTGGGCCGACGCTGCCGTTTTGACCTACGCGGTGCGTCAGCGCCATCTGTTCCCTGTGCTTCGTTTGTACAGTCATCGGCTTGCGCGTCTGGCGTCGTTTGACTGTCCGGTCCTGGTTGGGACCCACTCTCCCCACTGCCGTGAGCTTGAGGCTGCGAGTCCACCGATGCTCTTGCGCTGTCCTCAGCCATTGATGCTTCCGTGGGTGCCTGGGGCTTAACGTCAGCCCCTTCCACACTGGTCCTCCTGGTCTTTAGTTGGTCGAGGTGGCGGCGATGTTGCTCCCCATCCGCTGTCCTTACGGTTGTCATGCGTGAGCCCTCGGTGGACTCTACCACGCCTGGTTTCCATTTGTCGCCCACTCCGTAGTTCTTGAACCAGATTTCCTTGTGCAGCGGTTTCCCGGTGTAGTATTCATCTGCAGAAGGAAAGGGTCGTGATACCACATTGTGTAATAAACAGCGGGGCTGATATCCGAGAAGCATGGAAGCCGGAGTCTTCCCGTTGGGAAGGGGAGTGCACCGATAATGAGAAAGAATGTGGTCCAGGCGAGATTGCAAACTACCTCGCGTGTTTTTGTTTAACCCGTGCTTCACAGTCCGTACCGCCCTTTCCGCCAGACCGTTAGACTGTGGTTTGTAGGGAGCGGTCCGCATATGACTGATGCCATTGCGCTTCATATATGCCCTGAACTCCTCGCTAGTAAACTGCGGCCCGTTGTCCGTCACAAGGGTCCTCGGCAAGCCGAATCGGCTGAACATAGTCTGCAGTGCTTCAATTGTTTTTCCCGAGCAGGCTGTCTTCATTAGAGTGACCTCGATCCATTTGGTATGAGAATCTACCACAATCATCAGCATGTGACCGTCCACAGGACCTGCAAAATCAACATGAATTCTAGACCACGGCTCCACTGTTTCTGGCCAAGGCACGGGTTGTCGTGCAGGGGGCATGCTGCCCCATTCTATGCAAGTTGGACATGCGCTAGCCAGCTTCTCAATGTCTTGATCGAGTCCTGGGTACCAGAAAACAGAACGGGCCAATCTCTTCATAGCCGCTACTCCTTGATGAACATCATGCAACATACGCAGCATTGGTAGCCGCGCACTCCTCGGAATTACCGCTCGATGGCCCCAGTACACAATTCCATGGCTGGACGTCAGTTCGTCCTTCCTGTGCATGTATGCGCGTAAAGGCTCCTGAGCAGGTTGCAAGTATCGTGGCCAGCCGTTCTGAATGTAATCGCGGACTTGTGCGAGTTGGCTATCGTCCGCAGTCATCGTAGCCAGATCGCTCGCCGACAGCGGACCGGAGTCTAAGTGATCGGTTAGAAGGACGTACTCACTAGCGTCCTCTTCAGCAGCCTTAGCGTCATGCGCCTGCCGTACAGGCAAACGGCTGAGGGTGTCCGCCGGAATTAACGCCTTCTATGGCTTAAACTATCTTGTAGTTGTAGGCGCTTAGTAGGAGTGACCAACGCTGAATCCGTGCAGTGGCCATGGCTGGAACGGGCTTAACAGGGCTGAAAAGGCCGAGGAGGGGCCTGTGATCTGTGACGAGCGTGAACTGATTCCCGAGTAGATATTCCCGGAACTTTGTAACACCGAAGACCACAGCCAATGCCTCTCTTTCGATTTGCGCGTAATTCCGCTCAGCCGGTGACAGAGTTCGTGATCGGAACCCGATCGGTAGATCTTGCCCGTTTACTCTGTGATATAGCACTGCGCCAATGCCACACGAGGATGCATCGGTTTACAAGATAAGGGGCTTATTTGGATCGTAATGCACCAAAAACTTTGCCTCTTGTAGCAGCCGCTGGGTTAATCGGAAAGCGTTATCTTGTCTCACTCCCCACTGCCAGCGTGCGTTCTTTCTTAGCTGTTCATACAGCGGCTCCAAAACAGTAGCCAAGTTTCCCAGAAATGCGTGGTGATAGGTTACGAAGCCCAAGAATGCTCGCAGTTCCGCAACACAGCTTGGCTTCGGCATCTTTGCTATCGCGGCCATGTTGTCTGTCTTAGGTAACAATCCGTCCGCACTTATACGATGTCCCAGAAATTCAACTTCTGGTTGCCTGAACTTACATTTCTGCGGATGCAACTTGACACCGTGCTGCCGGAAACGTTCGAAAACTTGACGCAGCGTCTCCGAGTACCCTCGTTTCTCCGCGATTACCACATCGTCCAGGTAAACTTGAACGCCCGGAATGCCTTGCAGGATGCCTTCCATACGTCTCTGAAAAATAGCAGGGGCGGAGGCCACACCAAAAGGAAGTCGATTAAAGCAAAACAGGCCTTTCTGAGTGTTTACGACCAAGAGCTTCCTGGTTTCCTCGTCGAGTGGCAACTGATTGTACGCATCTGTCAAGTCTATGGTGCTGAACACTTCACCCCCGTTTAGGTTAGCAAAAATAACCCGTATTTTTGGCAATGGGTACTGCTCTGTGACACATGCAGCATTCGCGGTCACTTTGAAATCGCCACACAATCGAATGGAGCCATTCTTCTTGATAACGGGAACGAGAGGCGTGGCCCAGTCCGCACTGTCGATAGGCGATAGAATGCCTTCTTTAACAAGCCGGTCTATTTCCTTAGACACTTGCTCTCGCATTGCATATGGCACAGAACGAGCTTTGCAGAATCGCGGCTGCGCATTTTCATGCAACCGCAAACGAACTGCGGGACCACCAATGCGTCCTAGGCCTGGTGTAAACAGATCGCTAAAAGGTCTAGGTGAAGTATGCAGGCGAGTCTTCTGGTAATGCGGTGGACCCTGCAGCTTGCTCTTCACAGCGTGAACGTTGCCTTGACCCTTTGTCTTATCCATGTGATCCACGTTGAGGGCTGCCATCTCTGCCGCTAAAGCTGCCTCCTCTGCTTCTTTGAGTGTCAGCGACGATTTTGACAAGAGTGCTCGCTGAACTCCAGCGTCACGCAGGCCGCAAACTAGTCTTGTCTCGTAGCATCCTGTCCCTTGACTCACCGAAGTTGCAACCGCAGGCCATCTTCCGAATTGCGACAATGAAGGCCTTCATTGTTTCGTCAGGACGCTGATACCTGGGGAAGAACTTGTAAGACTCCGCTATTTCATTGCCCTGCGGCGCAAACTGCTCAGTCAGTAGCTCGACCTGCTTCTCGTAGGTAAGCTCTTGAATCTTGGCCGGCGCGCAACGCCCCGTTATTCTGCCGACTGTTGCTGTACTTAAAGCTGCCGTTAGAAGCGCCCGTCGCTTCTTCGAATCATCGATTCCGTAGGCTTCAAAATAGGACTCCAGACGTACTTGGTATGCTTCCCAACTGTCTTCCACTTCGTCGACACCCGGCGGTCCAACGTGGGCTGCCATGGAGCAGCCAGTGCCCGGCGGTGGGCCGCTCGTCGCCACTTTAGTGAATCGACAAGTGGTTGGCGAAGAAAAAGGAACGAGCTTTATTAACGGTTAGTAGTTTTATAGCCTCTCGGCTAGTGACGTCACCGGGACCACTGCCGATAACAGATGGCTTGGTCGGTGGGCCTCATAAGATAAGCACGGCACGTGTCAGTAGCGCATTCGGTTCACAACAAATACGAGTGAAAGTCAATTTCACTCCGAAGGTGCGAGGACTCTTTCTTGTATCATGTGTACACCGTTTCATACATAGCAGGCGACGCTGCGGATGTTGCTAAAGTAGTGCGTCAGCGAAACTATATTACTCCACCACGTATCATTCGTTCTTCTCGAAACTCCGCTCATTGTTTGGACGAATACAAAGAGCGGTATAAAACGATGTAGTAGCATTGAAAATCACGGTTGAAGCTGTGAGGTGCTCAGTGTTCGGGCTCTCCAGCCATAATTTTCACGTGGAGTGAACTACGTTTTGGGCGCGGATTTAGTAGAAGCGATTCGGCCTACCAACCGCTTATCATACCCCCACGTGTACTGTTTGCTTTTCGAAATCTCGACGAGTCGCAGGACGAAAATGTGGCAAGAGGTAAAACGAAGTCCAGGAGGTGCCAGTCACGGCACTTAAGATTTGTCGCTACGAAATATTGATGCGGGTAGACGACGACGACAAAGAGCGATGGCACGAGTGCGAAGAGTAGAAGACGACAACGAAGTTCGGACTGTGTTCTCGGTGCCGCTCGCAGCTGTTCTTGTTTATTTGTAAATATCTGTAAATATATTCTTTCCCGCAACATATTTGGTGGAGGTGCGGATTTCCCCTACGTCTACCGACGACGGAGCTCCGCAGCGGTCGCCAGTTGCCTGCACTCATCATGACCCAAGACGCCGCCCAGCAAACCTCAGCCCCGGCCATGACATCACTCGTTCTTTCCCCCCCTCGTGACCCTGGGACATTTTCTGGTACCGACAACACTGACGTCGACGACTGGATCAACATGTACGAGCGAGTGAGTAACTACAACCGCTGGGATCCGACCCTTATGCTCGCAAATGTAATATTCTATCTAAAAGACACCGCCCGGGTCTGGTATGAGACGCACGAAGACCATCTGACCAGCTGGGACGTGTGCAAAGAGAAACTCCGCGAATTGTTTGGACGGCCGCTCGGCCGAACGCTTGCCGCTAAGAAGGACCTCGCCTCCCGAGCTCAAACATCTACGGAGTCCTATGTCTCGTACATTCAGGATGTGCTGGCCCTCTGTCACAAAGTTGACGCCAACATGCCCGAGTCTGACAAAGTCAGCCACGTGTTGAAGGGAATCGCCGACGATGCCTTCAACTTGCTCATATACAAGAACTGCACTACAGTCGACGGAATTATTAAGGAATGTCGACGCTTCGAGGAAGCCAAAAGCAGGCGTATTAGCCAGCCGTACACACGCCTCCCCAACACCGCTGCGACTTCTTCATGTGAAGACCTGCGACACCGGGAAACTCCAGCGCCCCCAGAAAATGTGACCCGCATCATCCGACGCGAGCTCGAAGCTATGTCCCCTGCCCCCCTGCATCTACATGATGGCGACAACCGCTTGCCTACCATCTCTCTGGTACAAGCTGTCGTCCGCCAAGAGCTTGCAAACCTTGGTTTCCAGCCCGTCAGCCCTGTACGGTCTTCACCACCACCCGAAATCACTGCGATTGCTCCTGGACGACCTTCGTACTTCTCTCCACGTCGCCGAAACCCTAACGATTGGCGGACAACCGACGACAGGCCCATTTGTTTCCATTGCCACCGCATTGGCCACATCTCCCGCCACTGTCGAAATTATTGGTCCCGTCGCAGCACATACCGTCCTCTCAGCTCCCACCGCGACGACGAACAGCCTAGCCACTACACGCCCCCTCCAGCCCAGCACAGTGCTACAGCCGACGGCCAGATTCCCCGCTCCAGCCGCTCCCCGTCCCCCCTGCGTCGACAGTCTCGTTCGCCCCAACGCCGTCGCTCCTCTCCTGGCCCCTACGGACGCTCGCAAGCGGAAAACTAGACGCTGCAGTGTCTGGAGGTGATGCTGCAGTACAGCCCCAGTCCCAAAATCCTCGATTAGCCCTTCGCGCACACCATAATTTGCTCGCCATTCATGTCGATGGAGTGCCTGTGCGAGCCCTGATCGATACAGGCGCGCACGTATCCGTCATGAGTTCAGCCCTACGACGCCGCCTCCGAAAAGTACTGACCCCTGCACCCAAAGCCGTTCTCCGCGTTGCCGACGGCGGAACGCCTCATGTTGTTGGACTATATATGCACAGCCCGTGTGACCATATCCGGCCGCCATACATCCGTTCTGTTCTCTGTTCTGGACCAGTGCCCTCATGAAGTCATTCTTGGCCTCGACTTCCTGTCTGAGCATTCAGCCCTCATTGACTGCGCCACTAATGTTGTTCAGCTTGACCTTCCTCTTTCTGCTGAGTCGCCGTCCCCAGTTATACACCGTCTTTGTGCTGTCGACTTCGTCCGTCTACCGCCTCAAGCCGCAACTTACATTTCTTTCTCATCTGTTCCCCCTGTACCTGATGGTCACTACGTAGTCACTCCGGAACTTGACGTCGCCCTGACGCGCAGCATTGCGCTTCCACACATTGTATTTACAATGTCGGCCAACCGAGCGTACCTTCCGGTCCTGAACTTTGGTTCATCCATCCAACCGCTCCCACAAGGCATCTCACTCGCCACGCTGTGCCCTGCTGCCGAATGTGTGATATCAGTGGTGGACAGCTGCTTACCTTCCACTCAGCAATGCCGGCTGCCTGCGGCCCCATCAACAGTGAACCCAACGGACGACTACGCCGACATGATCGCTTCTGACCTACCGCCGATGCAAGCTCGCGATCTTAGGTGCCTCTTATCATCTTTCCGCGACATCTTCGACTTTGATAGCCGTGTTTTGGCTCGGACCTCTGTGGTGACGCATCACATAAACACCGGTGATTCCGCTCCTCTCCGCAGACGTCCGTACCGAGTGTCCAGCGCCGAACGCACCGTCATAAATCACGAGGTGGACAAGATGCTCGCAAAAGACATCATCGAGCCCTCGTCAAGTCCATGGGCTTCACCAGTCGTCCTGGTGAAAAAGAAGGACGGCAGCTGGCGCTTCTACGTTGATTATCGGCACCTCAACCGCATCACACAAAAAAGACGTATATCCACTCCCAAGGATCGATGATGCATTAGATTGCCTCCACGGCGCCAAATATTTCTCTTCAATTGATCTTCGATCGGGGTACTGGCAAATTGCCGTTGATGAAAAGGACCGCGAGAAGACCGCCTTCGTGACGCCTGATGGCTTATACCAGTTTAAAGTCATGCCGTTCGGCCTCTGTAACGCCCCGGCTACCTTCGAACGAATGATGGACTCCCTTCTTCGTGGCTTTAAATGGTCCACTTGCCTCTGTTACCTAGACGATGTTGTGGTTTTCTCGCCTACTTTTGCCACGCACCTCGAGCGCCTCTCCAATATTCTGACAGTGTTTCGTAACGCCGGACTTCAGCTGAACTCATCGAAATGCAAGTTCGGTCGCCGCCAACTGACTATTCTCGGACACCTCGTTGACGCTTCTGGTGTACGCCCAGATCCCATCAAAATTCAAGCTGTGAAGGACTTTCCTCTTCCAAGGTCGTCGAAAGATGTGCGCAGCTTTGTCGGCTTGTGCTCGTATTTTCGCCGTTTTATCAAAGATTTCGCCGGCATCGCTCGTCCCCTCACCGATCTTCTGAAGAACGACACCCCCTTTACCTGGGGCCCTGCTCAAGAGAACTCATTTTCATCCCTCGTCCATTTGCTGACCACTCCGCCCATCTTAGCACATTTTGACCCGTCGTCTCCCACAGAGGTTCGCACGGACGCCTCCGGATATGGCATCGGCGCCGTCTTAGCCCAACGTCAACAGGGTCAAGATCGAGTCATCGCTTATGCCAGCCGCCTACTTTCAGCCGCAGAGCAAAATTACACCATTACTGAGCGCGAGTGTCTTGCCCTTGTCTGGGCAGTAGCTAAATTCAGACCCTACCTGTTCGGCCGTTCATTCGCTGTTGTCACTGATCACCACGCTCTCTGTTGGCTGTCTTCACTAAAAGATCCCACCGGTCGCCTTGGTCGCTGGGCATTGCGCCTCCAAGAATACTCATACTCCGTCGTGTACAAGTCAGGGCGCCATCACCAGGACGCTGACTGTTTATCCCGATACCCTGTGGAACCACCTGACCTAGAGGACGCTGAGACCCTGCCCTGCCTCTTAGCTATCTCCGATCTTGCCGATATTGCCAACGAACAGCGCCACGACTCATCTTTACGTCCTATCTTTGATGGCATCCGTTCTGCAAACCGATCTCCGTCTCTGAACCTTTATGTGCTCCAGAACGGCATTTTGTATCGCCGAAACCTACGCTCCGATGGCCCTCCGCTCCTGCTCGTGATACCCCAACGTCTACGCTCTTCTGTCCTTGAAGAACTGCACGATCTGCCGACAGCCGGTCACCTTGGCGTGTCCCGCACGTACGCTCGGGTGCGGCATCGCTTCTTTTGGCCTGGTCTCTATCGTTCCGTCAAGCGTTACGTGGCCGCTTGCGACCTGTGTCAACGTCGGAAAAGGCCCTCCACTTTGCCTGCCGGTCTTCTGCAACCCATCGACATACCTTCGGAACCTTTTCACCGTGTTGGCCTCGACCTTCTTGGCCCTTTTCCGACGTCCCTCTCCGGCAACAAGTGGATCGCTGTCGCAACTGATTATACGACTCGGTACGCCATCACGCGTGCTTTGCCGTCCAGCTGCGCTACCGATGTTGCCGATTTTCTTCTGCAAGACGTCATCCTTCACCACGGCGCCCCTCGTCAACTGCTCACCGACCGCGGTCGTTATTTTCTATCCAGAGTAGTTCACGACATTCTTCGTTCGTGTGACACGCAGCACCAGCTCGCGACAGTTTACCACCCACAAACCAATGGTCTTACGGAAAGGTTCAACCGCACGCTCACCGACATGTTAGCCATGTACGTATCGCCAGACCACCGAGATTGGGACGCAGCCTTGCCTTATGTGACATTTGCATATAACTCTTCCCTTCATGACAGAACAGGCTATTCTCCTTTCTACCTTTTGTTTGGTAGGCATCCCACCTTGCCTTTGGACACACTCTTGCCGCCTTCTTCAGCCCCCACCACTGCTTACGCTCGGGACGCCATCTCCCAGGCCACGCTGGCGCGCCAAATAGCCCGTAGTAGGCTCCAAGCCTCTCAAGTTTCCCAGAAGTCAGCCTACGACCGCCGTCACCAGGCCGTCGAATTTACCCCAGGATCACTCGTCCTTCTCTGGACGCCCTCTCGCAGCGTTGGTCTCTCCGAGAAGCTCCTTTCGCACTACCGTGGCCCTTACCGTGTCGTGCGCCGTGTTACCGACGTGAACTATGAAATTGCTCCCCTTGAAACCTCGCCATCGCCCTCTGGTGCCACCACCGACATTGTCCACGTCTGTCGCCTTAAACCTTATCACGACGCTCATACGTCGCCGCCCTAACGCCGAGACGGCGTTTCAGCAGCCGGGGGTCCTGATGCGGGTAGACGACGACGACAAAGAGCGATGGCACGAGTGCGAAGAGTAGAAGACGACAACGAAGTTCGGACTGTGTTCTCGGTGCCGCTCGCAGCTGTTCTTGTTTATTTGTAAATATCTGTAAATATATTCTTTCCCGCAACAATATGTTTGTGTTCGCTTTGGTTGTATTGTAATATTCGTGACAAATCTGGTGGAGGTGCTGGGACGCTTCCAGACCCGCGTAGGCTAGCGACCAATACGGATCTCACCCCAGTTCACCAGCGCCGCGGCCGCCGCCTCCGTGGAGCGTCCCCTGAATTCGGACTCCTTCCGGCTGCAACCAGGGCTACGCACCCTCGTTCTTCGGAGACACCAGCTGCCATGGCAACTGAGACCACACTCCCGGCGCACATCCTCTGTCATCAGCCACGAACACCCCCGTCGTTTCATGGCGACGTGTTCGAGGACGCCGAGGATTGGCTCGAGATCTTCGAACGTGTTGCCCGTTACAACGGCTGGAGCGACAACCGTAAGCTTCACAATGTCTATTTTGCGCTTGAAGAGTCGGCTCGGACATGGTTTGAAAACCATGAAGCTTCGTTTACGTCCTGGGAAGCTTTCTGCCGCAATCTAATAGCCACTTTCCCGAGAGCGAGCAGAAGCTGAGTTACACTCGCGCAACCAGCGCCACAACGAGAATGTACGCATGTACTACGAGGACATGAACCGCCTTTTTAAACGCGCGGATCCCAACACGACGGAAGATAGGAAGCTTCGCCACCTCATGCGGGGTGTCAAGCAACAGCTCTTCGCAGGACTCGTGCGCAGCCCACCGAGCACTGTGGCAGAGTTCCTCACCGAGGCGGCCACTATGGAGAAGACGCTGGAACAGCGAGCCCGTCAGTACAATCGCGACGTCAACACCTTCGGGCCTGATCCCATCTCCATGCCTCCCGGTATCGACGCGACCTTTCTACACGAGCTGGTCCGATCTGTCGTCAGAGAGGAACGGCAGGCCTTCCGTATGCCGTCCGAGACGCCATCTTTCACGCCACTGAGTGAAGTCGTCCGGGACGAGGTGCCCCTGGCAGCACAACAGCACCAAATTTCCGAGGTTCCTCGCCAGCATGATGCAAGGCCCACGTATGCGTCCGTCCTACGCCAGGCCCCTGGGTACGACGTCACTGCCGCGACTCCAGCAGTGCTCTCACCGAGCTCCCCTCGTGGTCACGCTCCGCCAGCCTACCAGCGACCGCGAAAAAGTGAAGTGTGGCGTGCCCCGGATCGTCGGCCCCTCTGCTATCACTGTGGCGAGGCGGGTCACCTCTACAGGACGTGCCCATACCGCCGCGTGGGCCTGCGTTGTTTCGCGCCGGACGACCCGTGCCCACAGAACGGCGAACGACCGCATGAGATAGCATACCATCTGTCGTCGCGCCAGAACCACATCACGTCAGGCCACCAAGAGGCTCGATCCCCGTCGCTGCGACGTTACCGTTCTCCAAGCCCCCGTCCAGCTGCAGGCTACTCCGGACGCCGTTCTCCCAGTCCACGCCGGGAAAACTGATTCCAGCGTCCTCTGGAGGCAAGGCCGCTGATGCCGGGACTTGTGAAGATCCTCCTGCGCCACTACCACGCGACGATGTTTCTCCTGGAGCGAGTAGCGACAGCATCCGACGCGCTACCTCCGATTTGTGCGTCAAAATTGATGGAATCGACGTGACCGCTTTGCTGGATACTGGTGCCGACTATTCTGTCATGTGTCTGGCCCTTGCCGTACAACTGAAGAAAGTATTGACGGGGTGGTCGGGGCCTAGCATTCGCACTGCTGGGGGTCACCTGATTATCCCTGCCGGCAGGTGCACGGCTCGTGTCGATATCCGTGGTTTTGTGTACGTCGGCGAATTTGTAGTCCTCCGTGAGTGTTCGAGGGACTTGATCCTCGGTCTCGACTTTCTCCACACGAACGGTGCTGTCATTGACCTCCACGAAGCACGGGTCACGTTCTCGACGAAACGGGCCGTGGCGCGCACTGACACAGACGATTCACGCTTCACTGCTCTGCGACTTGTTGACGACGACGTAATGGTGCCATTCCGGTCCAGTGTGCTAGTTCTCGTGAGGAATGATTTATTCCACGACTACGAAGGTGTCGCTGATAGCCACGTACCCCTGCTGCTCGAGAAGGGTGTAGCCGTCGCTCGCGGGCTCGTCCAACTACAAGACGGTTGTGCTAGTGTGCTCCTTACAAATTTTGCCAATGAGTTGCAGCACCTCGCCAAGGGCACGGCTGTCACCTTCCGCATTTCATTTCATTTCATTTCATTTTAATACCTTAAAGACCCACTGGGGGTATTACATAAGGGGTGGGTAAAAACAGTCAAATGAACAAGTGTTATGTTGAAAAATGGTTGTTAACAGCTTCGGCGAATGTGGATGGGCATGAGATGGTAGCGATGTCATTGGAGAGGTCGTTCCAGTCTACAGAAACACGGTGAAAAAAAGAAGCGGCACAGGTAACAGTACGGTAACTTCGCTGTGGTGCCTCAAGTGTGCGCCCTGGAGACAAGCCCTCAAGACCAGGTCCCACCATGCCCTCTCCTTCCGTCCGTCAGAATCAATCCGGATTTGGCGCCTGAGCAGAAGTCTCTTCTCTCGGCGCTTCTAACCGACTTCGCTGGTTGTTTTGCCACAAGCTCCTGGTTCGGTCGTACGCCTGTCGCAAAGCATCGCATCATCACCGACGAGACTACACCACCCGTATGCCAGCGCCCATACCGCATTTCTTCGACGGAACGCGAAGACATTAAAAGGCAAGTGGACGAAATGCTCGCCGACGATGTCTTTCAACCGTCGACAAGCCCTCGGGCATCAGTAGTCCTCGTGAAAAAGAAAGACAACACCTTGAGATTTTGCGTTGATTACCGCAAACTGAACAACGTGACCAAAAAGGATGTTTACCCGCTCCCCAGGATTGATGATGCACTCGACAGACTACGTGATGCCAGGTTCTTTTCCTCCTTAGATCTCAAAAGCGGCTACTGGCAGATAGAGGTGGACGGGCGAGACCGCGAGAAAACTGCTTTTGTGACGCCTGATGGTCTATACGAATTTAAGGTGCTCCCGTTTGGACTATGCTCAGCGCCGGCTACTTTCCAACGCATGATGGACACTGTCTTGTCTGGGCTCAAGTGGCAGACGTGCCTCGTATACCTGGACGATGTCGTCATTTTCTCGCCCACCTTCGAGCAACACTTGGAGCGGCTGCGCACAGTGCTCCGGGTGCTCCAACGTGCGCAACTTACGATCAAGCCTGAGAAATGCTATTTCGGTTTTGAGGAGCTTCGTTTCCTCGGCCATGTTGTCAGCGCGCGCGGTATTCTCCCAGATCCCGACAAGACCGCTGCTGTCTCCAGTTTCCCGCGTCCTACTGACAAAAAGACTCTTCGACGTTTTTTGGGACTGTGCTCTAACTACCGACGATTCGTCCAAGATTTCTACAAAATAGCTGAACCCTTAACAGCGCTGACCAGAGACGACACACCCTTCTTGTGGGGAAGCGACCAAGAGGATGCTTTCGTGGAGCTCCGCCACCGCCTGCAACGTCCACCGATACTCGCCCATTTCGATGACGCCGCAGCAACCGACATACACACTGATGCTAGCAACGTGGGCCTTGGGGCGGTCCTGGTACAGTGGCAGGATGGCGCCGAACGAGTCATCGCTTACGCAAGCCGTACACTTTCGCGCTTAAGAGATCAGAAGCGGGCGGAGTGGATGAGAGAACAAACGGCGGTTAATGACATCCTAGTTCAAATTTAGTGAAAAAAGGGCTTCGGCTAGGCATGTAATGCAAAGGCAAGACAACCGATGGTTTTAAAGGTAGTGGACTGGATTCCAAGTGAAGGGGCAGCAGGGGGCAGCAGAGATAGGTGGGCGGATGAGATTAAGAAATTTGCTGATATATAGTGGCCGTAGCTGGCACAAGACAGGGTAAATTGGAGAGACATGGGAGAGGTCTTTGCTTTGCAATGGGTGAATCAGACTAATGTTAATGATTATGAAGCTTAATTGCGATAATTTCCACCTGATCGGCGAAACTATAGAATTCCTCTATGTTGCCACCTATACCCTTATGGATGAAGAATCGCACATGCACCCTGGCCAATCCCCCGCCGTGGGTATGTGCCATTCAGCCCGAGGACATCATCATCGTCATCATCACCTTGTCCTCCTGTGTCCGGTAATCCACGACACCAAGTGCCCGCCGTTTTGTGCCATATGCGCCTCATCTGTCGTCCTAACCTTACTGTGGGCTATGATTCAATACCTGCTGGTTCCTCGGACAGCCCTGCTAGACCATCCTCACTGGATTATGTCCTAGTGTCAGACGTTGCCAGGCTCAGATTTCAATCGCCGCCTGCCCATAGCCAAAGATGTTTGGTGCCCCCTTCTGCGTCATAGTTCTGACCGCAACCTTAGTCGGTTGCTACGAACGCGCTGGATGCCCAAGGGCGTGGGTTAATTAGTGTATTTGTATCGGAGGTGGTGATCAAGTACTGCACCAAGGGGCCAAATCCTGTTCTGGTGAGAGGGTGTGGTTTAGGCTGTGGTCGCCGGGATCAGACCGTCCCAGGCCTGCATGGTTATCCGATTCCATCAACCCTCGTTTTTTTTTTGTTTTTTCATCCGGTGGAGAATTGAGTGGCATCGAGATTCGAACTCAGTTCCTCTTGCTCGTGGTGCGGACGCTTTACCTCTATGCTGTGCATAGCTTACACGCATAAATGGAAAAGGCATTTAAAGATTACTTAAATATAATTGTTGAAAGACCCTGGCGTTTCTATGCTTGAACACGTCAAAAATCGTCTATTTGAGGGCACTTATTGCCAGTTTTCTAACAAAAAGCTTCACAATAATTTGCTTTGTGTATTTCAAAATGCTGTTCTAGTGACTGAATTCTTACCTGAATTTGTAATGGTTCTTCAATATGCCCCGTAAACAGCTTAAATGATAACAGCCTCTTAGTGTTGTTCGACATGGGTGAGCAGGATTTACAAGTGTCAAGAACGATACTGTAGTAATATCGGCAGATTTGTAGTAATCTGGTAGTTTCGTGCCTCAGAAATGAACCAAGTGACTAGTGACGAACCATAAATGCTTGAAGTGGTCCTTTGTGAACAGGTTAGTCAACATATTTTTATTCCCTACTCTAATAACTATTAATTTGCTGGAGGCGTAGTTTCTGGCGAAGCTCTACAACTAGTGCGGTACACTTGTGTATCTCCCTGTTTTCCTCTTCCGGTGCAATGTTGGCTGCAGGCATTGCGACAATCGGCAGGAGGCTGTCTGTTTTCAACGACATAATCTTTTCCCTTTGAAGGCGGTGGGGCAGGTCTGGAAGTTATAGAATCTTTCATGCGAAGCTCGCAATAAAAGTCGTCCTCTGTGACTGAAGGAGAAGACATTACACAAGTTTGTCGTAGCAAATGCCCGTTGCACAAAAAAAAATTTGTATGTTGGGACTTTATCATCAACTGCTATGAGCATGCAGCCCCCACTACTCAACGAAAGTGGCGACATTCCTAAACATGTGTTACACAACAGCTGAAAACCAATTCGCTTCAGCTTGGCTGGCGCAGAAGCTACTAAATGGTTTGGTTATTGGGGTTTAATGTCACAAAGCAACTCATGCTATGAGGGACGCCGTAGTGGAGGGCTCCGGAAATTTCGAACACCTGGGGTTCTTTAACGTGCACTGACATCGCACAGTACACAGGCCTCTAGAATTTCGCCTTCATCGAAATTCGGCCGCCGTGGCCGGGATCGAACCCGCGCCTTTTGGGTCAGCAGCCGAGCGCCGTAACCGCTGAGCCACCGCGGCGCTCAGTGGTTACGGCGTTCAGTATTCGTAAGAAAACTGCGCTCGCTACTGGCTTGAGTTGCTTTACAAAATTTGCAAATGATTGCCTGTAAAATACCCTCATGCATTCTCTTTTACTTCCGTTTAACTTATGTGCTTATTAGAGACTTGTGTCTTGACTAGAAAGAACATTAAACAGAAGGAAAAAAGACTGACTGAGCTAATCTTATGGCTTAGCTAGGTTTAAATTTAGTGAGAGTAGACGCCCAACAAAACAAGTCACCTATGAGGTGCCCAGAAGGGCCTGTGAAATGCCCAAATGGGCTTGTGAGATGCTGAACTTGGCAGTCTCGTGTGAGACGCCCAAAGGGGCCTGTGAAACGGCACAGCCCACCCGACCGTTGATGTGCTCGACACAACAGCAGAGGCACAGCTTTGCCCCTTTGTTATTCAAAACAATGTAAAAAAGGCACAGAATAAGTCCTGTGTATTACTTGCGTTTCAATATTGAACAGCGGCAAAACAGATCCTAAAAACGAGAGTGAGACAACTCCGCAATTTGTGAAAGTTGTTTATTCACATTTTTATGAGTTAGCAACATAACCACAACATCGGGTGATGGCTGAGGTGTGCCAACTAAACTCCTAGGGGGGGGGGGGGGGGGGGGGGGGGAAGGTCCATAAAGTAGTGTAACTCTGTGGGATATTTTTATTGCTCAGGATTATGGAAGTATGACCCAGATGTACATAAACACAGTCTGCATTAATCTAGAGATGTTTTGCCATACAGTGCCATTGTCATGGCAAGTACAGTCAATGCTTGCTAGCAATGCTGTAACATAGTTGCCAGTTGACTGAAGGTGCTGCACATAATGAAGGATTTTATGATCTTTGGTGTGAAGCTAATCGTGAAAAGCTGCCAGTGCCTACTGCAGTTGAAAGGTCTTGAAAATATTATATGAGATGACTACCAAAGGAGATCTTGGTGTCTGGTGCATTACATTAATTTACACATTATTTATTGCATGTCTGGCCATTAACCATAAAGATCCAGTGTAACGGACTTGACAGGATGGTGACAGGCCTCAATAGTCGCCCACCATCATGAAGGGCATGAGGGAGTTTTGCAGACAAAGCTGAAGTTCAGCTCACCTAGCTCTCTCCGCTCATGCAAACTTGTATTTCTCCAGGTTTTTTTTTTGTCTATGGTGCAGGTGGTTCACTGAGCACACTTAGGCATGCATCACAAAATGTGCGAACAGACTTTATCAAATGAACTTGATGGCTGCTGATGTTTCAATCCAAGCCTTTGTACATCATCATCACATGTTACTGCTTGTATCCGACAACACCCTGTACGAAAATATCCTATTGTGACGAAAAATAAATATTATTTTTGTATGTGATGTTAAATCATGTTATAGCAAAATGTGCACAGTGTTTTACAGTGGCCCTACAGTCTTTCTTGCAAACTGTAGTCGGCTTTGCAAACAACAGACAGCTATTATTTCAAATCTCTTTCTCAGACTATTTAATACCATTATTCTGGTTCTGTACAATTCTAAACTATTTCATTTATGTGCTCTAAGCTATATTTACGATGTCAGTTTATGCAGTTTTTTTTTTCATTCTGCTTGCATGCAACTAGTGTTCTGGCCTTCTCTTGCTTGTCTGATGTGTTAATTTTGATTTCAGTGGCCCTAAAATGCAGCACTTCTGTACAGCTCACCATGTCTTCCCTTATGTGTGGATGCAGAGATTTATAGCAACTGACACAACTGAAATGACACCACATGATGGCGAACTTAACTATTTGGGAAATAAAATTTTTGGGTGAAAAAAAATTGCTGTGTTTCTGTGCGTTTTAATGAAAACCGAATTTTTCAAATCGCTGAACTTTTACTTCCTATGTTACTTTTAGATAACCCTCCTTTACAGATGGTAACACACTGTCTATATAGGCGTGTTAGATCATTTTTACTGCAATTTTGTGGGCTAGGTCTGCATATTTGTATCTACCAGAATATGTTTGGGAAGAAGTTTATTGTTCTTAGCTTAGCATTACATTGAACGTAATTTACCACATAGCATTTACAATGTGCGTTCAGATGTTATATAATACGGTACACTTATGTGCACTTTACATGCTCTATTGCACTACTTGTTCTGTAACTTCTGTATGATGCTATAGCATCTTCAAGACGTGTGTATATCAGCTTGACTTGCTTTGGGAGTGCTTTTTGTATGCTGAATTTATTAGAAGAATGCAGTGTCACATTTGATGAGACTGACATCTGTGAGCTGCAGTGAACTGTAGAAGGAGTTGAAGTTATGCGCCTTTCCTCTGCTTTGTGTCCACTGTCCCGGGGGCCAGTTATGGGCCTTTCCTTGGCTCTGGAAGCTGCTGCCCTCCATCGATTTCATCGGTCCGAGCCAGGCGCGGAACGCTAGGCCTCGCGTTGTACCCAGCACAACAAGGGCCCCCGCCACTACGGCCGCCGGTTAGGCCTACGGCCACCGGCGCGTCTAGACGCCTCGCCTCCGTACTGACCTCAGCAATGATGGTTTACAGCGTTGAAGGCGACGAAATCGTTCCCAAACACTTCGCTAACGACCCGCACGACTAGGTGTCCACTGCCTCAGGGGGCCATATATGCGTCTTTCCTTTGCTTTTGAAGCTCCCGCTCTTCATTGGTTTCGTACAGCTTGACGCGCCACTGCCCCAGGGAGCCATGGAGTTATGCACTTTCCTTTCCTTGCTTTATCTGAAAATCAAATGAAGGTTAAAACCTCAAGCGCCGGATGCAATTAAAGCACGAGGTTAAGCTTTCACTTAAAAAAAAAACGCAGTCCCCGCACGTGCACTGCATGGTTCAGATTTTCTAGGTTGCGTTGATGCAGCTTATTGTTAATTCAAAATAGCAACTACTGGGGCTAGTCGAAAATACATTCTTGAAGGTATTGGTGAGCGATATCAAAATACGGAAGGGACGAAGCGCTTCGTCCTGTGTGTTCGTCCCTTTTCCGTGTTTTGATAGCGCTCAGAAGTACCTTCAAGAATTATTGTTAAGGTGCCTCGATTCGTGTGCGCGCGACGCACGTGCGACGGAACGCCCTAGCGCGTGTTCTCTGGGCCTAATAGAACGTCGCGTGCCCGCTGCTGCAGAGCATCGGCGGCGTCAGGGCTGGAGCGCAGCCAGAACTGGCGTACCCCTGACGTTCGTCAACGCATCTTAGCCTTTTCACATTGGAAGATTAAGGACCATGTCTGACGCCGCTGAACTTACGACGCCGAAAGGTGAGTTTTTGAACTTTTGACAATGCCTGTACGTCCACTTGGCTTCACTGAAGGGGCCGCTGGCTCAATGTCGATCCGAAACGGGACGCTCGCTATGCGCATCTGTGGGGGTTTGTCCAGGAAATCTTTTCATTCGGTACCTGCTGCAAGATGACATAGGTTATCGTTGCTTTGTTGTCACACTACAGGTGGCCTTCGTAAGCTCCTGGCTTGCCGAATTCCCCAAGTTCAGTCAAGGTGGGGAAGGCCACGTTTCGGTGGAGGCGGAAAGCTTACGTGCTTTGCGATGTCAGTGCACGTTAAAGATCCCCAGGAGGTCGAAATTATTCCGGAGACCTCCACTACGACACCTCTTTCTTTTTTCACTCCCTCCTTCTTCCCTTCCCTTACTGCGCGGTTAGGGTGTCAACCGAGATATGTGAGACAGGTATTGCGTCATTTCCTTTCCAAAAATTGGCTGAGGCTTAGCTTGGTTAAGCCCCGTAATTGCGAAAGCAATTTCCCCTGGCTGCGCCTGGGTTGGCTGGTGGTGTGTCTTGGTGGTGCTCTTAGTAAGGGTTATGTGATCAAAGTTAATGACACTTAAGCTTCGCCTTTTTGGAGTGGAACGCGACAGCGTGTTGTAGCGCTGCCAGGCAGTCCAAGGAACGCCATCACCCGTTCGGCGCGATGCCTTGCCCTTTGAACGCGACGCTTTTTGAGGAAAGGAAACTACGCAGTAATTCTCTGTCATCTCGGTTGACACCCGAACCGCACCGTACAAGAAGGGTGGAACGCCACCACCCGTTCAGCGCGATGCCTTGCCCTTTGAACGCAAGGCTTTTTGAGAAAAGGAAGTGGCGCACTAATTCTCTGTCATCTCGGTGGACACCCGAGCCGCACCGTAAAGCGGTGAGCCTCGCGCTCCTCCCGCTAGGGGGCGCTACAGCCACTCACCGCTGTTGGTAGCTACCGCCGCTCCACACTGACTGCGCGAGCTGGGGCCCTGGTTTGGGATGGATGGATGGATGGATGGAAAAACCTTTATTGTCAATAAATTGGTGTCCTTGACCCTTACGGGTCACTGGGCGCCGTGGTCGATCCTTGGTCCAGGATGCCGCACTTGACTGCTGCCATCGTGGCTCGGCGCACAAGGAATCGTTGCGCTTCCTCGTCCTCGCTGGCCAGCAAGTGCTCCCACTGCATCACACTCGGGTTTATTCTTGGCTCTAAGTCTGCCTTAGGGCAGGTCCATGTGATATGTTCTAGTGTAGGTTTACCCTGACACCACGGACATTCGTCTGCATATTGTGTAGGGAAAATCTTGTGTAGTTTGTGAAGGTGTGGATAGGTACCGGTTTGTAGTCTGCGCCAGTCTACCGCCTCCTCTTTGGTGAGCCTTCTGTGTGGGGCAGGGTAGCGTTTCCGCTGACCCCTGTAATGATCAAGTATATCTGAGTACGTGGGGGTAACTGGGTCAAAGGTGCCAGTGGTGCAAAGTGCTGAGTCTGCTCGGTTGACGTATCCTCGAGCTAACTCGTCTGCTGCCACGTTGCCCCTCATCCCCTCATGTCCCGGAACCCACACTATACTATGTTTAGTGTTTTTGTGTCTTCTCGTCGTGTGTAGAATATGATTGGCGATGCTGTCGATCATTCCTCTTGTGTAGTTTCTACATGCTTGTTTGGAGTCCGTCACTATAGTGAGGTTGTGTCCTGTTGCGTTGCCGTGCGATATTGCCAGAGGCGGCTTCTTCAGCTGCTTCTATGTTTGGGTTGTTTATCGTTGCGCTGGTTATTTCTTGCACTCCTTCGTCTGTTGCAACGGCGACTGTTTTGAGTTGGTATCGGTACTTTGCTGCGTCCGTGTAGACTACGTTGGGATTGTCGCTGAGTTCCCTGGTGAGTGCTCGGACTCTGGCTTGTCTTTCATGATGTAAATTCGGATCCATGTGTCGTGGTATTGGTCTTACCCGGATGTTGTTTCTGTCTTCATTATTAATCGGTTCCTTGTCTCTTTGTGTACCTAGAGGTAGCCGTAATTTCTCCAGTAGGTGTCTTCCCGTTCTGGTTTGAGTGAGTCTGTCTAATTGCGCACTACGTTGCGCTTCTCGTAGTTCATCGAACGTGTTTGATACTCCCAGGGCCATTAGTTTTTCGGTTGGTGTGGACATTGGAAGTTTGAGCGCCGTTTTGTACGCTTTGCGTAGTATGGTGTCGATTTGTAGAGTCTCTTGCTTGTTTAGTTCTTGGTAGGGGAGGCTGTACGTAACCCTGCTCGTGACGAGGCTGTCAATGAGTCTTAGGGTGTCCTGTTCTCTCATCCCCTTCTTTCTACTGCTGATTCTTCGCACGATTCTGGCGACTTGCTCTGTTGTATTCTTAATAGAGGCAATGGTTTTGCTACATCGGCCTGTGTTTTGCAGCCACATTCCAAGTACTTTGACTTCCGTTTTCTCAGGTATTGTCTCGTTTCCGAGTTTCAGGGTGATTTGGAAGTCGTATTTTCGTGTACCTTTTTTTATTCTTACGTATTCTGATTTTTCTGCTGAGCACGATAATCCTCTGGCCCTGGCGTATTGTTCAGTATGGTCGATCGCTTTTTGTAGCCGCTCTTGTTTAGCTGCTAGGGAGCCTGTGGTTGTCCATATTGTTATGTCATCTGCATACATTGCTTAGCTGATGTTTTCTATTTCGTCCAGTACTTTCGTGAGTCCTATCATCGCTATGTTGAATAGTAGCGGTGATATTACTGAGCCTTGCGGGGTACCCTTGTTTGGCACCGTGAAGCTCTCCGATCTTGTATCTCCGATGCCTATCGTAGCTGTTCGTTCCGTGAGAAAGGCTTTGACATAACGGAAGGCTCTGCTTCCACAGTTTATGTTATTGAGACCTTCCATGATGGCCGCATGTCCCACGTTATCGAAGGCTCCCTTTATGTCGAGTGCTAGCACTATGTGTTCGCCGCTTCTTGGTATTTCAGTGAGGACATCCTCCTTTAATTGTAGGAGTACCTCTTGCGTGGACAGTCCCCTTCTGAAGCCAAACATGGCATCAGGGTAATATCCCTTGTCCTCCATATAGTTTGTGATCCTTTCATTAATCACCCTCTCGTATATCTTCCCTAGACAGGAGGTTAGGGAGATTGGTCTCAGGTTTTCAATTTGGAGTCTTTTACCCGGCTTGGGTATCATAATTATCTCTGCATGTTTCCATTCCGCCGGCACGATTCCTTTTTCCCAGATAGCGTTTAGGTACTTCGTAAGTTCGGCGATGGCCGTGTCTCCCATGTTTCTAATGGTAGCGTTATTTATTTTGTCGTTTCCAGCTGCCGTATTCTTTTTTGCTTACCCTATGGCTGCCCTTACTTCCTCCTCGGTGATTGGCTTATCCATATCGGGGTTGTTTTCGGCGGTGTATACTTGGTCTTGCTTTGGGTGCATGATTGTGCCGTAGCATTTTTCCCTCAGTGCTTGTGTTAGTTGGTCTTCCGTTCCAGGGAAGGAGTGGAGTAGTCTTTTCATGGACTTGCCGCTTTCCGTTTTGGTTTTTGTGGGGTCTGTCAAAGCTATTAGTATATTCCAAGTTCGGGCCGTGCCTAGTGTTCCTCTAAGTGTTTCCTTGAACTGTTGCCAGTTTCGCGTGGCGATGTTGTCTGCGTGTTCTGATGCCTTCTTAGTCAGTTCTGCGATCTTCAGCTTGAGTTTCCTGTTGTGTTTTTGCTGCCTCCATCTCCTGATAAGGCTTCTTCGTGCTTCCCATAGGTGAAGAAGGTGGCTGTCTACGTCTGGGTGTTGTTCCGTGCGAACGATCATCTTCGTGTATTTTTGTCTGACCTTCATAAGCTCCGTGCACCACTCTTCTATGTTGGTTATCGGTTTTATTATTTCGTCGCTGTGGTTTCTGAAGGCTTCCCAGTCTGTGATTTTGGCAGTCCCTAGGCATCTCTTCATTTCTCCTGCGGCTATTTCTAAGTTAAGGATGAAGTGGTCGCTCCCTAAGGTTTCCATTGTATTTTCCCATTGGATATTCTCGTTGTTTTTTGAGAAGGCTAGGTCAGGCGTGGTGTCTTTGCAGACGCTGTTTCCTATCCTCGTCGTAGTTGTGGGGTCGTTAGCTAGCTCCATGCAGTATTTTTCTGCGCTTTCTGCTATGCTTTTACCTTTGGCATTGAGTTTTTGGTACCACCAAATGGGGTTTGCCGCATTAAAGTCACCTAGGATCAACAGTGGGTTCTGGCCTGCCATATCGCTGGCTTTTTTTAACATTTCGTGTATTCTGGGTTCTTTTGTTTTGGGGGGCTGTATACGTTTATGATGAAAGCGCTGTCATCCGCTGGTTTTTCTGGTACAATTTCTAGTACAGTGTGGTGTACGTCCGTATCCGTTATGTTGGTTTTGCAGATTGCCGTAATTGACTTATGTACTAAGGTGACGGCCTTGCCGGAACCGTCTCCGTCATACATCTCGTATCCTGTTATGCTTGTTTTAGCCCTGGCCCCGTATTCTGGGATGGCAATGATGTCCGGCGGTTTTTCTTGGTTCTTTATGAGATGGATTAACTGAGTTTGTTTTCCTTTTATTCCTCTACTGTTCCATTGCCAAATTTCCAAGCTTCCTTTCTTGTTTAGCCTTGTGTGTTTGCCGTTAGACATTTTGTATTCTTGCTTCCTGCTCGTCGGAATGGATGGGCCTATTGCTCATGTGTTCTCTCATGCGTTTGCTGTGTGCTTCCTTCGTTGTAGTCGCTAGTTTCCCTTTAATGTAGTTGTATTTTCCGTCCATTTTATCCAGATCTTCACTGACTTTGACATGGTGTTTCATTATTGCTAGCAAAGTTGCTCTCACCATCTCCTGATCGAGTTCTTGGATTTCTTGTAGTTGGTGTTGTGCCGCCTTTATGGCGGCCACCTCTGCGAATTCTGTCCAACGTAGGTACGTTTCTACTTGATCGGCCTCCGTGATGGACATGGGCTGTCTGGCGTGTTCGAGGTTTTTTAGTGCGTTCATGTATTGTGCTTTTTGTCTTTGGAGTTCTATTTTAAGATGCGTGTTTTGTTCTTCTAGCTCTTTGACCCTTTGATCGCTTTGAGCAAGTCGCTGTTCTAGTTTTACTATTCTGTCCTCAAGTTGCATTGTCTTAGAGTGTGACACAGTGGTTGCACAGTTGTGTCCAATTGGCCAGCTCACCTTCTTCTCCGGTCTCTGCTGTGGCTGGTTGAGATCTTGCTTCTTGTTTTCGCTCGCAAGGCCTGGGAAGTCCCCTTTGCGTTCCTGGAACCCGCTGTTTTCTTTGCGCGTTGTCGACCTGGATCTGGATCGCATCGCTGATCTTGACCTCGATCTCGTGCGCTTGTCGGCGTTGCTGCTGAGTGTTGCGTTGTTGTCTGAACGAAGCAGTTGCTTCGTTGCGTCTGCCCCTTGTTTTTCTCTGGATCTGCTCGTTCGTGTAGCAGCGTCCCCGGTGTCTTGCGTTCGCTGTCCCGGCGATCCAGCGTCCCCGTTGTCTTGCGTTCGTTGACCTGGCGGGGTCTTGCCTTTCGGTTGCCCCGTTTGGTACTTGGCTTTTTTATACCGCATCTCGCAGTCCTTGTTTCCAGTAGCGTGGTCACCACCGCAGAGCGCACATTTTCTTTCTTCGCATTGATGGTTTTCCTGGGGGTCCCGGGTTCCACATGACTTGCATACCTTCACCTGTGGGGTGGGGCACACGTCTGTTCTGTGTCCAGGCTGCATGCATGTGTGGCACACCTGCCTTCGGAACTCGGTACGGGTAGCATTGGTACTCAGCCCCTGCAAAAATCACTTGCTTGGGAAGGAATTTGCTGTCGAAGAGTAGCATTGCTGAGAAGGATTTACCCAGCATTCTCGCCCCGACGATTTCGACTCCATGCGTTCGGACTCTAAGTTCCGCCAGTAGGTCTTCGGTCTTGAGGCCCGGCTCGACTCCGTGGATGACTCCTCGGATCACATCATCCGGCGCCGCAATGTACGTGTTGACTTCGTAGTTGACGCCCTTGATGCTGAGTTGTCTTATTTGCTTGATTTGTCTTGCCGTCTCTTCAGATGGCGTGCTTGTGATGATTATGTTGGATCCAGGTCGGATTCTGGTAATAAAGTTCTCTCCTCCGCATGCTGAGTGGTGGCCGGTAGCCGCCTGGATTGCATTCGAGATGAGAAACTGTGGAAACTGTTTCAGTTGCAGCCCTTGCTTAGGTCTTATAATGACTTTCACGTCGGTCTTAGGTAGCGGTGGTATCCTCCGCGATGGCGCCTTGCCACCTGTCTTCTCCAAATTTGTCGCTGCGTCCCGTCCGACTGGCGTCTGTAGCCTCCTGGCTTCCGCTCTGGCTTTCTTTTCTTCCTTTGCTTGTTTGAGCTTTTCTCGTCGCCGCGCCCTGGCCCGCATAACTGGCGTCCAGTTATCCGCGCCATCGTTGTCGTTTTCCTCCGCGTCCGTGTTGGCGTCGCTCGCGCGTTCCCGGCACGTTTCGGTAGAACTTTCGTCCTCAGAAACTTCGTCTTCCATGTGAGAATCCTCGCACTGTGAATCCTCGCTTTGCACTCCCTTGGGAGCGTTTCCGCTCCCGCTGGGGCTAGCGAGCATCCCTCCGTCGGCTTCTGTCTCGGCGCAAGCCCCGAGGTCTAGCGGAGGCCTTCGTCTCGTTAGGCTTAGCTGCGGCGGTTCGCTGGCGAACTTTACAACTCGATAAAAAGTCGCAAAATTGGCCTACCGTTTTGGTTTTTCGCAGCTGGTGTGACGTCACTCCGGCCGTAGCGCCCCTAGCGGTGGATCGCGAGGCTCACCGCTGTTGGTAGCTACCGCCGCTCCACACTGACGGCGCGAGCTAGGTCCCTGGTTTTTCGCAGCTGGTGTGACGTCACTCCGGCTGTAGCGCCCCTAGCGGAGGATCGCGAGGCTCACCGCTGTTGGTAGCTACCGCCGCTCCACACTGACGGCGCGAGCTGGGGCCCTGGTTTTTCGCAGCTGGTGTGACGTCACTCCGGCTGTAGCACCCCTAGCGGAGGATCGCGAGGCTCACGGCTGTTGGTAGCTACCGCCGCTCCACACTGACGGCGCGAGCTAGGGCCCTGGTTTTTCGCAGCTGGTGTGACGTCACTCCGGCTGTAGCGCCCCTGGCGGAGGATCGCGAGGCTCACCGCTGTTGGTGCTCTTTAGCCCGTTGTGTCGTAAGACGGTGCGGGCAGGGCACTTTTTTCTTATTTATTTTTAAGCCCACACTAATATCTGTTGGTGCTCTAAGCGGTGGTGCGGGCCGGGCGCTATTATTTTTCTTTCCTTTTTACACGCCCACCCTAATTTTTGTTGGTAGCGAGGCTCACCGCTGTTGGTAGCTACCTTGCAGGGGCTTATTATTTTTATTAGAGCGCAGCTCTTTGGCGTCCGTTCCTGGGTTTCGCGTCGTCGTCGGCCTCGTAACCAGCTCCGCCCCCAATGTCACGCTTTTCAATTTGTCGAAATGCTCGTGACGTCACAGTGCGCGAATTTCAAATGGGGCCAATTGTACTTTGGCTAGTAACCATGCAACCAATCAAAGGGATCGTATAGTGATGCTGCAACTAAGTTGGACTGAGTTTAGTTAATTGCTTAATTAATCAATTAGCCTAATTAATATAGAGAAGAATGAAGAGGTCAGAAGAAAAGACGCGCGCCGCAGCGACAACAGCGTCCGCGGAAGGAGACGCTGCTGAAAAAAAAAACATAAGTACGAAGCCGCGCTCCCTCCACCACCACGCACTTCTCCACTCAGTAAGACGTTGCTCGTTTCATATACATTGTGTCGAACATCCTAGACAGTTCCAACAATTGACAGGTTAATGACAGAACACGATGGATAGAAATACAAGAATATAAATATGAAATAGCCTAATTAACCTTTCTAGTTAGACCGCATAAATCAATAAAACCGAGAACGAAATTGGTCGAGTTGGGGAATCGAACCAGGGTCTCCGGAGTGCGATACGAGCACGCTAGCCACTCCGTAATGCCAGCTGAATGGTTTGGAATGAACAAAGGCGCGTCTAGCTAATACGGCGTCTTCGTTCACTCCCATCTTCCCCCTTTCCCTTACGGCGAGGTGCAGGGGTCCACCCAGATATGCGAGAGAGATACATTTCCTTTCCTCAAAAAATAAATTTACCGTCCAGCAAGGCGTACAGCCGAATTGGCGATGGCGTTCTGTGGACTACCTGGCAGCGTTGCAAGACGCTGTCGCGTTCCACTCTTACAGGCGAAGCTTAACATGTTAACCACACATCAGTAACACACGCAGACAGCCAATGGACGCGTCAATCGCTGGCAGCACTTGATTCATCATCCACAACCACATTCTTAACGTACGCTCCCTTGCCGCACATGCCAAGGACGTACACCACGATCACATTCAGCGCCATTCCTCTGTACTTTGCTTTGCTGAAACCTGGATGGATCCCGAAGAGCCTCTCGAAATCATAGATTTCCTATACTGCTGTGGTGCTCGCAGAGACCACAACAGAGCGGCGGGAGTCGCTATCTACTTGCGCACAGGTCTCTCTGCAATACCAGTCGAAATGTTTGGCACGTCACATGAAGTTGGCGAACTGTGCGCCGCAAAGTTGCCCAACGGCTTGCTGGTAGTAGCTGCCTACTTCGCCCCTACCGCACTCACGAAAGACGTCGTGCACTTCCTGCAACTCGCATTAACCGTCCATCGATCCACACCGATGTTAGTAGTGGGGGACTTTAATGTTGACATAAAGACAAACAGCAATTTCCTAACACTTATGCGGGAGAACATCCCGTTCCTCTCGCTCGTAACGCGTCCCACGGCTGTGACAACCTCGCGAGGCACTTGTACCCAATGGGCATTGAAACTCCCTTGGATGTCCAGCGGATTACCGCTTTCGGACGTTTCGTACATCCGCTGGTCGTCCGCAAATCACCGAAGGATTTCCGCCGGATGTCCGCAGGACTGCAAGTTGCATACGAATTGGCAGTCCAAGGGTGCTCCAGCGGTCATCGGAAGCGGATATTCGGATGTTATACGGACGCAGGAAAGTTATTGTAGTTTAATTATTCAAGGTCCGTCAGACATCCGTAGGACCAACAACGGACCACTAAAGGTTGCCTGCGGGATGTTCATTTTTTCTACTTGGGCCTAGTTGTGCAATGATCACATCCCAAAACCAGTCACAAACTGATCGATTAGTCCCACTGCTACTGGCAGGGCCTGACCAGTGAGCATATAAACAGGGGCAGGGCTAATCAATAGGTTTGCGACTGGTTTGTGATTGTTGCATAATTCAGCTCCAAGCTGCACAGCGCAGTTGGTGTAAACACCGCGGCTACCTGCAGAATCTGTGTGACACTGATGTTGCAGTATTGACATGCACCAATGAAAATATAGCTTGCGCCCATGAAAAACAGATTCAAAAGGTGAGCCACACTTACAGTAAGAGAATAAACACTTCCGCATACACTTTTATTCATTTCTAGTACCAAAAGCTTAATCCACAGCATAGAGAACTACTTCTAGCACTGAGGCATTACAAGTGCCAAAGAACAACGCTGGTCACCTAACAAAATATGTACGAACCTAATAAATTCAGAGATGCATATCACTTGTGCATTACAATAGGCGCCAACAACTTAGCACAAATTCAGACAGAGGTAGCAGATGAGTGTTCTCAGCGCTAGCCAAAAAACAAGATTTACAAGAGTAAAATAACATCAAATAATTATGCATCACTGTCAGTGATTTCGCTTCTAACTTTTAAAAGAATATAAAACTATATATAGCTCCAACTTTTGAAACAACAAACAAGGCCTCACTGGTTTGCACACCTGTAGGACAAAACCAGGTAAACTGAAAAAGACCCAACTTGCAGTGCACTAAAAAAACACTACTCTCTCTTCTGAAAAATGTCATGTAAAGTAAAAATCAAATAAGAACTGTAAAAAATGTAATTCTTACGCACCACCAGCAAAAACACCAGGCCAGACCAAATAGCTAATAGCTAAAACAAGGCCTCACTGGCTTGAACACATGTAGAACAAAGCCATGTAAACTGAAACTGAAATAGACCCAACTTGCAATGCCCTGGAAATACACCACTCTCTCTTCTAGAAAATGTCACTTAAATGCAAAAAGTAATGCTTACGCACCACCAGCAAAAACACAAGGCCAGACCAAATAGCAATGCTACGCATGAAGGAAACAAGACTAGAAGAAAGCTGATTGGTGTTGTGGCTAATGAAACAACTACATCCTGCTCTCATGCTAGAGGTGCTGCATGAGTGAAATAAGGTCACAGAATATAAATAGCATATATTATGCATCACTGTCAGTGATTTCGCTTAGATATAACTTTTAAAACACAATATAAACCCACTTTCCTTTGCAATGCTTTGCCCTGAGGGTAAAATAAATAAATAAACAAGGCCTCACTGGCTTGCACACATGTAGAATAAAACCAACAAAACGATGTAAACTGAAACTTAGACAAACTTGCAATGCAATGGAAATCATACTCTTTCTCTTCCAGAAAATGTCGCGCGAAGTAAAAATTTGGAATAAAAATGCAAATAAAAAATGTAAAAAAATAATGCTTACGCACCACCAGCAAAAACACTAGGCGAGATCAAATAGCTGCAATGCTCCACATGAAGTAAACAAGACTAAAAAAAGGTTGACTATTTTTGCTGCTAAAGAAAGTATGTCCTGCACTCATGCTGCACGAATTTTGCCACCTGCTGCTTGATGCACTTAGTCCTTTTCAGGTTGTTTTGGTGCTTTGGGTAGGAGACGCTCAGGTGCGTGCCGCAACCATGATTTTATTGCGGCCTCAACGATGACTGGAGTGCTGTTAGGTGCTTTGTTCGCAGCAACTGAAAAAGAAAGTATAGCACAATAAAACAGCTCCATGCAGGCATACCTTTTACTATTGTGTGGCACTGCATTATGTTAGCATATTATACAAGGTGTTTCACGTATTATGAATCAAGGATTTTAAAAAAAGTGGCTTATCGGAGCTCGGCGAAACCAACAGCTTACTGTTCCCCATCACGTGGCGCTCCTCAGATTATTTTTAATTCAATTTATTTATTTATTGAGAAAAACAATACAAATTTTCTATTATTAACTTTAGGGTCACATGTCTTTCTTTAACATGTAGAGGAAGTAAAGAAAGAACTGAATCAGTTTTTGTAGCGACATACCTCCTACGTGGTCCTTTTTTCCCGCATTCAAAGAAAGCGCGTGAAATATAAAAAAAACTAGTGACTGCGCTCATGCGCTACCATATTCCAGCGCTCCCAACCGTATTTTGAACGAAACGTGAGTGCTCACCAAGCACAAGTGAGCAGCCACCGCTCAGATCGACGCGCTGCAAAATGATAAAATAATGTAATAAAAAAAATGGAGGCTGCCTTGAAATGCGCGACTTCACTGCTTTCCCTTCCATTTTTGTCTATGCGATGGCTCAATAGCTGTCGATGGAATGCTTATACCTTGTCGGAGATCCCGTTGCGCACTTTCCATGTTCAGGAAGAATGTGCTGACACGCTTTCAAGACTGTGCTGAGAGCGACGTCGACCACTCACTTTGAGGTGGCAAGCACGCACGCTTCGTTCACTCAGGACATGCTTGGCAGTGCCACAATACGGTAGCGCAAGAGCGGAATCACGCGGCTTTTTTCATAATTCGTAGGCTTTCTTTAAATGCTGGAAAAAAGTGCCGCATAGAAGATACATCGATGTTAAAAAAAATGAATTGGTTGTTTCATAGCCCCCTCCAGAACTTCAGGAAAAGTATGTCAACCTAATGTGATTATTAAAAATTTTGCATAATTAACATAAGCTAATTAACTAACTAAACGGAAATTCAATATATTCTAGAGTGCCACACGATGAGAAACAATGTCTCTGGTTTCACCCAGCTCCGGTGCATCACATTTTTTTAATCCTTGATTCAAGAATTATGTGAAACACCTTGTATATTACTGCATTACATGCAACATTGCTATATGAGCCCAGAGCTGTACAGCATTTACATGCCTTGGTATTGATAAAGTGCTCCAGATATGCCCTCAAAAGTAGCTGTAAAAGCACTGGAGCTAGTCGTTTGTGCACGGTTAACATGTTGATTTCTCCTCCACTTGCTTGTTTAAACACGCTTGAAGCAAAACAACACTTCACACTACTGCACTGCATATCCCTTATCGCAAACAGTTACTTCAGAACTTGAGCCATTCAATAAGTTGCAATACACACTCGAAAGCTTTTTTCATGAACCCATGTTCACGATGGGATAGTCAGCAAATGCATCTTCCGCTTATAGGCAGTGATTCCCAGCATAAATCCAGTATTAAAAAAAATTACACAAGATGCACATGAAAAGTCAATTTTCAGCAAATAGGGTTGTGTAAGAAAATGCAACAAAATTAATAAGCAATCTTAAAGAAGTATGCCACACACCTTTGACTGCTTTGGCAATTTTCAGGGCTGAGAAGTTGACTTTCCCCTTTCGCCCCATCCACGAAAACTTTGCGGCCACCTGATCTTTCATGCAGTACGCCAGGATTCTTTTTGTTGCCCAATTTTCGTCGCTGCCCCCAAGCTCCATGAACTCTTTAACCTGCATACACACACAAGCACAACACATGCAACGAGGAAAAAATTACCTCAAGCACTGAGAAGTAACACAATGGTCTCAAAAGTGCTCAGGTTGAAGTGGACTGAAAAACAAATAAATATCTCCAATCATGTAGAGTCGAGTCCACTTACAACAATATTGAAGTGCCACGAAAATGCCATTGTTATAACCGATAACTGTTATAAAAAAAGAATAACAACTTCAAAGAGGGGTCACGGACGGCAAGTGACATGCGAGCTCCGCCGAGGCATCCTTTTGGTGGCTCCGAAAGAGGCCTTGTAAAAAATACAAGAAGGTTGCCGTGGCCGCCTCTCAGCTTGAGAAATCCCGAAGAAACGCAAGGATTTCGCATTCCACTAACTTTTGGCATGAGCACTCAGGAGCCAGACTTCACTGTTATAACCGATAATGTGGCATGGGGGCATTGTAATAAGCGGGTTATTTTACCATAGAAAACATACAAAAGTGGACGGCGCAGAAGCTTTTCATTGTTGTAATATTGTTAAAACCAGTATCATTATAAGTGGGTTCGACTATATACAATAACTGATAACAAATGCGCTGTTTCTAGAAAAGTATCGTAACTGTGTACTTGGCAACAATAAGAAATGAACCAGAAAAGATGTGGAAACATACCAATGTGTCTGTTGCTTCTCTGTCAAGCCCATCATCAAATTCAAGTAGTTGCTCCAAGCAGCTGAAAGGCTGCTCAATCAAGTGCGTACAAGGTGGTGGTGCCACTGAGGTAGAAGATGCTGCCTTCAAAATCACTTCTCCCTGCTGCTGCAGCATGTAACGAATGATATTCAACAGGCGTGTTGTACTCTGCTCAAAACCTGGAAGGGAAAAATTTCACAGGCTTTAGAAGAAATGCACCAAGCATGGCAACAAAGTTAAGCACATGTGAAGAATTTCGTCCAATACAGACCACCTAGTAGCGTAACACCGTATCTCACACTGCAATTTTCCACATCGCACATACCACTAATGCCTACCTGTACTCAGTTGGCTTTCAGCAGGAGTAAAAATTTTCTCACAGCCATTCATGCAATATGACTAATGATGATGCATGTTGATGAACCACATTGGCAATGCATAGCATGAAACCACAAAAAAAAGGGCTATATCTCATGCATCAGCACTCCCACATTGTGTTTTGCTTCTGTCCTGCACTTAAAAATGCAGGGAAAAAAGTATATATGATAGGGGCAGTTGAGACTGGTGGTCATCACATAACTTTTGCCAAAGATTTAAAATAGTGAGGCAGCGCAGCTAGATGAAATCAACGACATAATGTTTGCTGTCGTGTAGTGCAGAGTATTTTTGTATTCTATCTACTTAGTTAATGAACTACGATAAATTATGCAAAACATCTCCGTCTGAGAAGACTCATTGCTCATCATGGCTCGCATTTTCTGTGTTCCAGTCAAATGTGATGATGTGCTTTCAAGACTATGCTGACAGCGACAGCGGCCGCTGGTTTGGGCACGGTCAGCATGCATGTTTCATTTGTTCAAAACCTGGTTGAAAGCACTGCAACATGACAGCACATGACTGCAGCCATGTGGTATTTTCCACATTTCATCGCGAAAACTTTTTTGCGGAGCTACCGCATCAGAACCTAAAGAAGCGACAGGCAAATTGGGACTGGACTCAGGCAGAAGTGGAAGGGAGCCATCCGCGGCGGCGCTCGATCGCCCGGCACAATCCCGGACACAAAACGCTGCGACTTCAGACAGTCTGTCAGACTCTACGTCAAGTTGCTCATTATTTTTGTCAGAAGGTACAGCATCTTCGGCAAGTCTGTCAGATTCTGAGTCAGGTTTCTGAGCAATTTCATCAGCGTCCACAAAAAGTACGGTTTCCAATCGTCCGGACAAAGACTGCGAAACAAATGATGGACCGGGCGGAGAAACCTCTTGCAAGGCGCGCACAGAATTAAGCTGAAAAGCTTTTTTTGTCTCCCGCGCCGCTTTCTCTTCAGCATATCTCTTGCGTGCTTTCTGCATAACTCCACCGCGCCAGACAGTACCGACAGCACGCAACACCCAGCGACATGCGACCGCGAACACGCACTGCAGAGCAGCACACAGCAAGCGCGACAGTAACGCGTATGTGACTGATCACAGGCACTTCAGCTTACCTTGGCGGAGAGAATACCACTACACGCGTTGCGTGCTTGCAACAGCACTAAAGAAGCCGCCTTCAGCACCTTTCGTGGCAGCAGGTAGCAAAAGCCCGAAGGTTGACAGACGCAGCCGTAGGACAAAACGGCGCTTTCACACACGCAAAAACGCGCGCTTTCCGCGGCTTCCTTGCATGCGAGTTCGCACGCATGGACGCATGCGCAAACCGAGGAGAAAGTACCACGTGACAAACTAAAGAAGCCCTCACGCGACAAGGCAGCAGTAGTTTCAGTTTCGCCTCAGGTTTCGCTTTCGCTCGCTGCGCAGCGCTACGCCAGCGCTTGAGACACCTTTCGCGTGCATCATGCCAGCAGCCCAAGAAACTTGAACACCATATGCATCTCGGTACGAATAGGAATTCATTCCGCGAAGCCGCCGGTATGTTATTTGCTGCCACTATTATTACTAACAGTATTATTCTTATAATATTTATTTGAGAAGTGTGACAATTAATAATGCACTTCTGAAAGTCTGGCGCGCGATTGCCCGAATAGGAACGTGTGCTTGACGAGATAGACACACCAAAATTTTTGACACCAGTTTTTTTTTTCATATGACACTGTACATGACTCATGTGGAATTCCCTTACAACAGCTAAATAATATCAAAAATTTATCGTGCAGTTTCGGTTTCGGCCTCAGTCGTTGATGAAGAAAACTTAAGAATAATCGTTGCTTGTTCATTTTCTGTGATTTTAATTTTTGGGCGGGCTTGCGCACGCAGTCACGCGAATTAAAATGAACAAAGCAACGATAATACTGCATTTTTTCTACGCCTCATATAACCTCAGCATTTCTATGACGTCAAAACCACCTTTCGGCGCCAACACTGCATGGGAGACAAAAATAAATGATAAATTATTTACTGCATTCTTCCGCAATTCTTGTGGCTAGGCATGTTCGGCAATGTGCGGCACATATCATTCTATAGACAGAATACACAACGAAGATTTAATATATATACCAGCACAGAAAACTTCAGTGTGTCTTCTGAGCTATGGTCTCTGCATGCACTCGAACAGAAAGAATACTTCCATTGGCAGGTCGAAATTTGTTTATGCTCTTTGACGCTGCATATGATCCCAGGGCCAGCTTAAATTTAGCTGACAAACGTTGATGCCTATTCAGCAAAGAGTAACACTGTTCACATAGCTTGAACGAACCGAAAGGTTGTTTTATATTTGCGTTTGAGAGCGTAGAAATGCTCAGGAAAGGAGTAAAGTTTGATCGTGACTAATATCCGAACAAACTTCAATTCGGGACATTAACGTCCATCTCGGATGACCTACGGACGTCCGCAGGAGAAATAACAGACGGACGTCAAAATTGACAAATGTGCGACATCCACACTGGATGTCCGCAGGACGACCGTTCCTGGACCTGGACGTTCGGATCTTATCCGGACGTCCGATGGAGTTTCAATGCCCATTGGGTATAGATCTCGTCTATGAGAATCAAGCATTGGTGTACCAAGTCGAACATATATCAGTCTATTTCTCCGACCACAAAGCTTCCTTCATGACTGTCAAGAACTGTTAGTGGAGTCTTTCTTAAAGGAATACGTCTGAAAAATAAAAAAAAATTCTGTGATAGCGCATACATGTGTTGCTCGATTTCTTTGCCTAAATCTATCGAAAAGGTGAAACAGCTTATTTGCTGCGCTCAAATTTCGCATTAGGAAGTAGCGTAATCGTCGGTAATTTTTTTCATTTTCGGTTGTCCCAACCTATTCTTTGTTGGTAGCTACCACCGCTCCACACAGGGCCTCTTCGATTAACCGCGCTCGGGCAGCCCGCTGGCGGCCCGCAAGTTCGTCTTTGACAGGAAAACGCATCATGGTCACTTGGGCTGGCGGCCACCGGAACCAGCCGGCCGGCAATCACGGCGGCAAGCAAACGCGGATCACGGAGGGCAGATGCTCTCTCTAGCTTCGCGTTCCGCGTCTCATTGCTACGCACGCGTACGGTAGAAATAGGCTGCTTGGTATCGAAAACGACTTGCTGCGATTCTGAGTATGTGTCGTTTATTACTGTATAAAAATTGCCTTTCACTGTCTACACACTGTTGCAATATATCCCCACTGCATTCTAATTTCATTGCCTTCCTGTGTTTTCACTTTGTCATGTATTCCTGGTTTATTTTTGTTTTCTCTTCTTGTTGTTGCTGTTTAGACTGAATTTTTTATGTATTCCCACTCCCCTCTGTAATGCCTTCGGGCCCTGAGGGTACAATAAATAAATAAACTTAGTCTGTCGGCCGCCGGCTTTTGCTGCGGGCAAGGAACGCATAATCTCGACAGCGCATATCAGCTTGTTGAACGCCCACCCAAGCAACCACAGATATCCGTCGGAGGTACGAGCTAGATCCGAACGTCCTTTGCCGAGATCGGACGTCCATCGGACGTACGAACACAATCCGATTTCGGATATTCGTATTCGTACATCCGCCGGACGTACGGACAGTGTCCACTTTTGTATATCCGCATGAGAGACGAGGTGGACGTCCGAAGGATGTAAGGTCGAGTATTTTCCCAGGCCATGAGTATGGACGTTTTTTATTTCACAGAAAATTCGAGTCTTTCGTGTATGTATACTGTTTTATTTGCATCAGTTGGAGGGTTTGTACGATTCCACTCCTACCTGCAGTGCAAGAGCCGCCAACGAGCTAAATTTATCTAAGAGGAGAAGCAGGTGTTGCAGAATTTTGCAAGAACTCAATGACTAGTTTTATATTTATAAAACTTCTCCAAATTAGAGGAGTTGCGCGACATGTCCACTGTTTTGCTAGCTAAACTTGCCATTGAAACCATTCGTAAGCATCAAAACTCCCGTGCATTCTGCTATCACCATCATCATAGATGTCAGTTCGCGGTCACACCAATCCAATCCATCAGTACGGCTCCGTAGCGCTGTTGTTGATATGTCGCGTACTGTTGTCGCGCAGATCTTTATAGCTCTGCTATTATAAAATGTGGCTTTGTTCGGTCTGTGGACGAAAGTTGTATGTAACTTAAGCAATTCGAAATATACGGGAAGCGCCTGAAGCTCTTCTGGAACACCGGAATCCCGTACTGCGTCGACCTTGGTGTAAAGAAGGCTTAGTGCACATGTGATTGCCTACGAAGGTATGTATCCAGTACACTTCTTGGAACTTTGCTTCTAGGACAATGCAGCATGCTCATATAACATTCATTCACAGGACAGTGGGAGCAGTAAGCGCGAGGAGATGGCTTCCCCACGTGTGTGCTGTTCTCACACTTTCGGGAGCCTACATCACACAGCTGCGGGAGCCCTCAACTCGCGCGACTAATTCCCACTCCTCTTCAAAGTTGCGGGACGGAGTGTTTTCGCATCTTGTTAATTTTTAAGGCATCGCTATGTTCACTGTGCCTATATAAAGAGTGACAACGCGCGAAAGGCAGACCATAGGGAGCACGTGTAGTTCGCAGTGGTTCGCAACGGAATCTTTGCGGCTTTCTGTGCACAGTCGCGTACAGTGCTGCGCAGGTTAGTGCCCTAAGGCCCATGAAAATAAATGAACAGATACATTGTCAAATATTGTGTGGAAAAGTGAGAGCTGTTATTGCCTTATATTTATTGAGGTGTTTGTTAAAGTGCATTGTCTGTTATACGTGCAGCATTAAACACTTCTATTATTTGGTTCTAATGTTTTTACTTGGGCTACTGCATTGTGCCATTTGTTTCACATGACTGATGTTTGCCGCGTTCTTTTTTATTTCAGAAATCCTGTGGGTGGGAAGATTACGAATGTGTGTCCCAAGCTTGCCACATTTGAAGAGTCACATTTAAGAAATTTTCCGAATGTAACCCATTGCTCTGCTGATGTATCATCAACCACAATAAAATATGCGTGCTATGCATCAAATTGTTTTTGGTTTTATTGCATTGTGCGGAGTGAAAAAAGCACGCATGCACCGTATATGCGAATATTCGAGAAAGATCCGCCAATGGACGTACTCAACTGGACGTCCGTCGGCGGGCGAACCGTATACCTTTGGCCACCTTTCGGACGGCCGACGGACGTCTACCGGCTGTTTGCGGATGTTCAGCGGACGTACAGAACATCCGAAATAGACCTCTGCCGGCCGTCCGAAGGATATCGGTGGTTGCTTGGGCACCTAGAAAAAGCGGGTGCACTGTATAAATTTAGCTGCGTATCGTTTCTGTAATAATACAGCTTTATAGCAGAGAACTGGCACTGGAATGAAAGGCGCTACAATAAAGCTCTGCGTGTCGGCGCCTCACGTTCCGCGTGTGTTTGCATGACGATCAGCGCTAAGAGCTCATTTTTATCTCAATTTTTTTTAATGAGCCAAATGCGAGGAGATGCATGCCTGTGGTACTTCTCAGATATTTTGAGCATATGTGGCAGAAGGCCCGAGCATGAAGCTGTACAACAGTTGGCGACGACAGAATCAGCACTTGGTCGGCGCGACAACTGTGTGGCCACATATATATGCCCGCAGAGATGCCTCGAGTAATGTGCTCGTGAGGGCTTTTAATAAAGGACATGTTTCAGTCAAGCGTTTTTCAAAGCATATCCACTTTTGCACTGCGCCAAACGCAATGAAGACCAAATGCTCCCGTATCGCGCTCAACCAACACTTCGTAAAACACGTTCAGCACATGCATATATGCGCGCGTCTGAATGCGTACTCGCAACTGGAATCCGGCTGCTCTCGTGAAAGGCCTCGAACACCATCGCAATATCAGCCGGGCGCACGAAATTAACAGCGGAAATATTTTGTGAATCAGAAGTATGCGATCGTAATATGAAGCGAGCAATTCAGCTTGCGATGTGGTGAGACGATCGAAATATGTTCGCGCATACGCACGCAAAACATATCAATAAACAGCGATAACTACCGCAAAAGGTGCCATTGCAGGCGACACAGTCGATATGCACCTTTGCCTAGTCGAAACAAACGCCTGCATCGCGCAAAACATCGCATGAAGAACCGCGGTCCTTCTAGTCCATATAAAAATGGCCGCACGAGCTTCCCGCTACCGTACACCTCTCTGTCGTCTGCTAGCTGCCCGAGCGCTGCCAGCACAAAATCGTCCTGGCGAGTCTGGCCAATACCTCCTCGAAAGACTTCTTTCTAGGAGGTATTGGTCTGGCCGCCGGCTGGCAGCCCAAAACCGCCCAGCCAGAGTAAAACGAACGCGTTCCGGGCAGCCACCGGAAGTGGACGGAGCAACCCGAGAAAATCGAGCGCCTAGCGCCGCGCTCGGGCAGCGCGCAAGCAACCCGCCATAGAGTTTCTTACTATTACGTAGAGGTAAAGCTAGCAGCCCGTCTATGGGAGTGTGCATGGAGACCCCTCGAGACCACTTCAGCCACCATGGGCGCTCAAAGCATCATGGGGCGGTGAGCTACCGACTGCAGAACTTCAACTTTTGGCCATAAAATAATGCAAAAATAAGCGCTATTCGATAATCAAGAATGCCCTAACATTCAATATCCTGTCTGTATGCAACAAACGAGCAGAAAAGCATTTAAGTGCAAAGTTCGCCCAAAATAAGGGATGGCTAGCTCTCCTATTGGCCAAGTAATGAACACTGCAAAAACTAATATTTCGTAATTAGCAGGCGCACTTTCAAAAGTAAATATGTTTTAAAAAAAATGTTGTTGCTTAAACACTGTAAGAGGTTTTTAATGGCATTTCAGAAAAGTGAAACCTTTTATTGGCGTCGTGTGTCGTCGCGTTTTCATATATGGGTTTTGCACACTGCGTTCGCGCGAAAGTCGTCTGCGCTCACACACGAACAGCGTTTCCGGAATGAAACGTCTTAGTAGTGCCACTCCGTGTTTCCGAAAAATTACTACTGTGCCGCATTAAGTAGCTCACCGCCTCATGATGTTTTGAGCGTCCATGGTGGCTGAAGTGCAGCGCCGCCAGCTTTCCCTCTAGGTAATAGTAAGAAACTCTATGCAACCCGCGGGCTACCAGAGGCGGATAATCGAAGAGGCCCACTCACGGCGCGAGCTGGGGCCCTGGTTTTTCGCAGCTGGTGTGACGTCACAACAGAGGTCAAGCTAAAGGTCAATGGTAACTACCGCCGCGCCACGCTTAAGGCACGAACCGCTAGCAGCATTGCTTTCGCAGTAAAAATTGCCTTTGGTTTAGATCTGGTTAAACCTGGAGTGACGCGGTAGCTACAGCTGTCCGAGTGGAGCTCGCTGAGTCGAATTGCAAAGTCAGTCTTTCGCCGCTGCGTTTCGCTGGGCCTTCCTTTTTCATCTTCCTCCCTGGACGAGGATTCACAGTTACTGCCGTAATTTCCTTTCCTCAAATTCATTTTCTTCATTACGGCCCCTCTTTATCTCTCTCTTCTTTTACTCCCACTTCCTCCCTTCCTCTACAGACGAATGAGGGGTGTCCACCGAGATATGTGAGACAGTTACTGCTTAATTTCCTTTCCTCAAATACAATTCATTTTCTTCATTACGGCCCCTCTTTCTCTTTCGTCTTTCACTCCCACTTCCCTTCCTGTACGGTGCGGTTCGGATGTCCACCGCGGCGGTTTCTACGCAACGGCTCAAGGTCGGTACAACCACGGCCGAGGTGCAACCACGGCGAAAGTGCGACCAACGACGAAAGTGCAACAATGCTGAAGAGGCGAAGTGGCTGGCGTAGTGTAGCTATCGCTACAAAAACCATTTTTTTATTTGCGGGATGTCAGTGCACGTTAAAGATCCCCAGGTCCTTCCCTCTTTCGCTCCTCATTTCTTCGCTCAGGACGCGGCTGGGGTGTCGACCGTGCAGCGAGATAGATAAGGCGCTTTTCCTTTCCTGAATCGATGTTTTAGAGCTCGGCTCTTTGGGGCCGTTTCTGCGTTTCGCGGCGTCGCCGTTGTCCGTTGTAACCAGCAGGGGACACCTTAGTCGCACTTTAGTCTGGGAAACCAATGGAGCGGATGTGTCCACTGTCCTAAGATTGGGGGGGGGGGGGGGGGGGGCAATTATGCGCCTTTCCTTTGCTTTCGAAGCTTCCGCTCTTCATCGGTTTCGCAGCATAAAGCGTGACTAGGGCGTCCACTGTCCCAGGAGGCCAGTTATACACCTTTCCTTATCTGTTGGCAACGTGGCATGGACTTTGGTTATGAAGATCATTTGAAGGTCAAACTTTCGGCCACGGCGAAACTGGCTTTACCTTGTGTAGTGAAGCTTTCGCTTCAAAAACTGCGGCGACGGCGTATTGGTCACATGCACGACCAGCGAAGCTGATCTGGTTCCCCCGCCATGGGTTCGAGTCCGCTGGGCGGCCATAAAGTTGTTGTTTTTTATTTATTAGGTCAGCTGTCTTCCTGATGGTGGTGAAAACTTTATTTTAAACTGGGGAGTTTGGGACACGTAGGTCCTTGGGCCCCCGACACTTGACGTCCCTTGCTACGTTTGCGCTCTCCGGTAGCTGTGTCTTTACGGTCGCAGGCTCCCAGCTCCTCCGGTGGTGATAGGGTTAAAAATTTGGCAGCGCGCTTTGATTGGTTCATGCTGGTCACGTGACTCCTGCGACGTCATAACTGTCTCGACCAATCACAGAATTTTCTGATATCCGGCGGCAATTTTTCGGACGTTTTGCTGGAAAGTTTAATCTGCCATTTAAAGGGCACAGCATAGAGATATATTTTTACTTTTCTCAACGCAGTGAAAGCGCCCCCAGGGCTTCGGTTAGGACCACAGCGGCTTCTGGCGTTGGCGGCAGTGGTGACCGGCTGCATTTTAACCTACTTGACACTACATGACCCCACCAGACGCGGGAGCAAGATGCGACGATTGGCGGAGTCGTCGACGGTGTTCACCAGTCCACGGGAATCTACCTCGATGCTGGACGTGAACTGTACGTCTAGACCTCTTCATTTTGAGCTGAAGGCACCGCAGGTCGCATGGACAAATCTTGCTACCCCGCATGAGGCACTTTTAGGAAGATTTAGGACGGTGGCTGTGGGAACACCTCTGTAGTCAAGCCATTTCAGGAAGGTAGCGTACCCAACAATTCCAGACAAAACAAATTTTGAGCAGGAAACCGCTTATGAACGCATTTTTTAATATAATGTGAGATTTCACTATGACAACCAATATATCTGCAGATCACCCCAAGGCATTCTTGCATTTTTTTTTTTCTGTCAACGTTTTTGCTGTCGTCAAAAGCTTCCCAGATTGGATTTCTATGGCAGTCTTAACTGTTCGTTGCGATCAATGGAAACACTGTAAAAGAAAGATTTTGCTACATCTTCGAAGAATGGGCCATTGCCTTAATATTTTCATAACAGTATCTTACAATTTTCCAATTTCAAAATTCTTCTCCAATAATGTTGGACATGCGAATAACACATTGCACAAATGTATTGAAAACTTCCGTACGAGCCACCTCAACCGTGCACACGTAATGATGGGAATGCGGAGCTGGCGTGATATAGAAAATAACTTGTTCTGTACGATCTCTAGCTGTTTTTTGTTTGGTTTCCATATTTTTTTTCGTGCGGCTTACACATGATGATCGTACGATGTGCATGTTGTAAAATGTACGACGTCAGTTTGCTTCATATGGTTTCAGAAAGAGGCATAGGAAAGCGTACCGAAACAAATTCAGAGGGCAGTTTGGCTCTCTAAAGTGCTGCAAGGCGAAAGCCTTTCCTGACGCACTGTTTGGCATTGACTGCGAGACTGTCTGTGCAGTACTAGTGCTTTATTGACTACACATTACAACTACACATTACAACTGCACACTTTGACTGCCGACTTTGACTGCTTCTTTAGCACGACTCTCTCTCTGCTTCGATGAGTTCGGTTGTATCCATGGCTCTGTTCGCAGTATGAGGTATGTAATGTGATCACCCACGGGCGCCTTACGCCCCCTGTCAGAGCGGACGACAAATATTTTTTATTAGTTGTCGTCTCCTCCAAAAGGGGGCGTCAGGCATCCGGAGGTGACGTCATTACTGCGAATCCGCCCACTCTGACGTCATAACCATTTCGACCAACCGAAAAGCGTGACCTCTGCTGACAACCTTCTGTCGACAAGCTTCTCTCGACAACGATGAGGCATTAAAGGTTTTCTCCTTAATAAGTAAGCGGACAGCTTGAAAGCTGCACCAGGAAAGCGAGCTCCATGGCCGCTTTCACTTCCTTGGGCGTGAACTCCTCATCCCCACACCGCCGTTCTGTTGTGACTGCAGCTGTGCGAGCGTGACGTACGGGTACTGCGTCGCGGTTTCGCCAGAGCGTGTTCTTTTGTACATGTTGATCGCAGTTATAATCGCAGTCAAAACGCAGTTGTCGCTGCCAGTAGAACGACATATCGGACGAGTTGGTTGTTTTCTTTACAGGTATTTAGAGAACATCGCTACTGAACACAGCACAAGGTAGAGAAGATATACACGATGCTGAAATTACACCTTTGCCTTGTCGCCGTGGGCCTTGGAGGAAGGAGAGAACTCAGGAGTTGCGTCACATTTTTTGAAGCCGGCTCCCCTCTTGCGCAACACCCCCCTGAGCTTTGCAATTTACGTGAGCGAAGTGCAAACATAGAAATGCTGGTGAAGACTAGGCAGTAAAATGTCAAACTTAGTTTTGGCTCGATACCTGCTCAAATAGAGACGATGTAAAGTTACTGCAGATACGCACAACAATAAGAAGAATTTAGAGGTAAGACGTCGTTAGCGCTGCTCTTTTTTTTTTTGCATTCCAGCGCGATTTCATGTTCGCAAGGAATTTCGTAGGTTTAGGTTACTTCAGAAGAATAAAAAGCCTGAGTGAAATCTTCTAGCGATCGTTCTGGCTTGCAAAGCTTGATCAGTATGTGTAACTGATACGAACGCTTCTTTTATTTCATTTTCAACAGGGGCGAAATGTCCAAGCGAAAACGAGTTTCGGGCACAGCAGTACTTCAGCCCCTGGGATGAGCGCCTTGCGCAAAAGTTGCGCCTTCTTTCGCAAACCACTCCCAAGATGGAAGAAGAACGGTGGCACGCTGTCAGCGCTGATGTGCACATCTTCACCGCTTTTCTGGTGACCACAGTACGGCGCGCCATCCACATTACCAGCCTCGTCCGGGAGCAGGTGGCGGGAAAAAACGCCTCCAACACGCTTCCTCAGCTAGTGTGCCTTGTTCGGTCCTCTAATCGGACAACGGAATACGCCGCTAGCATCAAAATAATGTGGACCTGGAGCCAGGACAAACCCGCCTTCAAGAATGCCTTAATCTTGTGTCCACCACCGGACAAAACAAGTCTCGCTGCTCGTAACATTCAGGTGGCTGTCACATTTCGAGGTACGCGCAATAGTTCGCTCAGGTGGCTCCAGCTGCAAATTCCTTCGGAAAAAGCCAAGGAGAAGTGCTGCGCTCTATGTGTTCAACCAATTTTCGGCTCTTCCATCAGCCTCTGGAAGGTCGTGGAATTCATCGCCCACTACAGACTACTGGGAGCGGCCCGATTCTACTTCTACGACCTCGAAATGTCCCTCGACGTGAAGCTCCTCCTTGGCACACTGCAAGCTGCTGGAATCGACATAACAGTCGTTGCATTCAAACTTCTCCTTAAGGCTTCAAAGATGGATACTCTCGTTCATATGCGCGGCCAGATGCCGGCAATGTACGACTGTATCTTCCGATCGATGTCCAAGGTGGAGTACTACATTTCCGTCGACCTCGACGAGTTAGTTATTCTGCCACTCAATGTCAACTTCACGACGATGCTTCGACGGGAAGAGCGTAAATTAGGCAAGGAACATTTGGGAAGCCTCATAATCATCAGCAGGTTATTCTGCGCCGAATATCCTATGGCTACCCTTCACGCCATTAATGGGCACCTACCTCTTCAAATGAGAACCTTCCCGTACTATTGCGAAGAAGCAGCACACGTGCAAAGCTACGGATACACAAAGTATGTCGCCCGTTCCAGGTCTGTCTGCAGCGCCGGCGTTCACTCCGTCGATAAGCTCTGCGGCAATGCTAAGCAGATATGGGTGGCCACGTCTGTGGCCGTGTTCAATCATTACCGACGCTGCTGCGAGGGCACTAAAGTGCCCAGCTGTACATCCAGCAGGGTTCGTTCTCACGAACCCCCACGAGAGTATTTGGCAGGCATTGAGAGGGATCTCGCCGTAATGACTATGAGATCTATTTCCCAAAGTATAAGCCAGTGAACAAATAGCTGTGTATCACATTGCCACTCATTACATGTCGCTGTGACGGGCCCGAATAAAGGTACCTAAAAAAGACGCGTATTTCGTAATTAACAGTATAGTTTAGTTTATTGGGGTTTAACGTCCGAAACCAACTGAGGCTATGAGGGACGCCTTAGTGAAGGGCTCCGGAAATTTCGACCACCTGGGGTTCTTTAACGTGCACTGACATCGCAGTATCGAGAATTGGACTCAGTATGCTCATTGGATTGTTTGACTTCGTCGCAGGCGTTGCAGACTACCGTTGTGGTGTATAAATGCGTAATGCGTTGATGAAGGGATTTCACGGGTGAAATTCTTTGTTTCTTAAAGCTGCATTTTAGGAGCAAGTTGCGCACGTGCGCTTAGCTTGCAAATGAAACGAAATAAAAGCTTTACTCCCTATCGAATTCGTTAAACACCAAGATAACGAAGATCCTCGCCATCTGGAAACGCTTTATCACCGACTTCGCCTGCACGCTGGATTTAGGAAAGCGGTCGATTAAACAGTTCGCTCTGTGACGGCTGCGCCTCGATAGAAATCATGGAACATAATCCTTAGCGTGCCTTAGGCAGCACAGACATGCAATTAACTTTTGTTTGCTTATTCAAAGGATATTGGACATCTTGACAAGCTCGAATTTCACGAAACCTGGCGGCTTGCCGAGACCGCTACCCTGAAGATCGCAAAGGTAGGTTAACCAGGTGTTGCTGTAGGATTTCAGTGCTCCACAAGACAGAAAAGGACAAAATTCGCAGTTCGTGCGATTTCATTATTCACGAATTTTTCACTTTTTGTGGCCTCTTTTGCTGAGGCTTTGGGGTTAATATACGTCAGGCGAAGCTGCGAAAATCCCGAGAAAACTGGGCTGAATAAAGATTCCTTACACGAAAAAAAGGCGAAAACATTGAAACTGCTCGAGATCGGCGAGTAATTATAGATTTCAATGGGCGAGATCGCTTTATAGCAAAGACCATGCGTCTGTGACGCCACCTGGCGGCTTGCTGAGACCACTACACTGAAGATCGCAAAGGCAGGTTAACCAGGTGTTGCTTTAGCATTTCAGTGCTCCCCGAGACAGCCATTTCTTTAATCACTAGTTTCTCGCTTCGTGTAGCCTTTTTTGCAGCGGCTTTGGGGTTAATATAGGCTAGGTGAAGCTGCAAAAATTCTGAGAAACAAAACTGGGCTGAGTAAGTATGTGTAAATAAATAAACCATTCTTTACACAGCGAACTTTGTTAGCTCATATTTAGGACTATGCACGTCTTCATTTCATATGCAACATCATTACTCGCCGATGCACGTTAGTACACATTCGGTAAAATGTTTAGGGGAATCCCTCAAGGTGGAGTACATTTGTAATAAGGGAGTATTTGCCCGTGTGCTGTATGATGTCAGTGCACGTTAAAGAACCCCAGGTGGTCGAAATTTCCGGAGCCCTTCACTACGGCGTCTCATAGCCTGGGTTGCTTTGGGACGTTAAACCGCAACAAACCAAACCATAGTAATTGATATTCACCCAAGCGAAGTCATACGGCTACAAAGGAAAGCTATACAGCTTTCTCAGAAACTTCGCAGATCAAAAAGAAATCGCCCTGGTCCAGAGTTCGAATCCGGGACCACAGCTTCACCGGAGCTGTCGCTATACCAACTGAGCTAACCGTGCCTTTTTTTTCTTTATTGCTTGGCTTTTACACTTAACATTCAACAAAACAAATATAAAAAACACACTAAACGATATGTGCATACACAGGGCACTGGCGTGGTCAGGCATCATGAATCTGGCTTCGTCAGATCAAAATTCACGCAAATTGAACAGTGGCTGTAGTCTCGAGAGCCACTCGGGAGGCTCCGCAGCGGCTTTCTGGATGGCCAGAAATCAGTCCACGTTTTCCAGAAAGTAAATTCGGGCAGGTCTTGCGTCTTTGTCACAATGGTAGCGTGTCATTTTGGAGCGCCATATACAGTGGAGGCCTGTCAGCATTATTAAGTCAAACGGTACCCCATCCTCATTTTCTACAGATAAGTACCGGATGCCATACGTGTCTAGTGGTAATTCTTTCTTCAGGGTTCGCTGCAATACATCCCAAAAATAAACCCCTTCCCAACAGTGTAAAAAAACGTGGTCTGTTGTTTCCGGCTTTCTGCAAATTAAACAGTGAGATCCCCAGGGTAAAAATAATTCCTTTCGCTCTAAATTTTTTTAACCGGTAAGGTTACGGTGTGCAGCTTAAAAAAGAAGGTTTTTGTTCCTGGCGGCACCTGCATTTTTTTAATCCGCTTTAACACATCTCTGCCTGGGCCTCCACTGTACAAGGCCCTGTACAAGGGCACTGGGAGAACTATATCGCACAAAGCACGGTACAGTTCCTTCCGTTTCACAGTCGGCAGAAAGTCATTTGAAAACAGCGCGGAAAGGAATCTCACACTCGCTACCATTTCCCGGTGAAAGCCGCTGATCCTAAAGTAAACCTCAGTAGTAGAGAGTACGTACTCCGGCAGCAGTCGCCGCAGCCTAACTTCGCATCACCGTGACTGCAAGCTTATGGTAGGGCGAGAAGAGCCAATTGATCAATATCTCGAAGTGGGAACAGTGTTGGTCAAAAGTTTAGGGGAATCACCCAAGGTGGAGTAGATTTTTAATAAGGGAGTAATAACTCATTGACATCCACCCAAGTGCAGCCAAACGGCTACAAAGGAAAGCCATACAGCTTTCCTTCGTAGCCGTTTGGCTGCGGTTGGGTGGGTGCCAATGAGTAATTACTCCCTTGTTAGTACGCATTTAATGGCCGCATTTCTCCCCTTTTTGTTTTAACATTTTCTGCACGTTTCTCTTTCCGCCTTTATATCCCCTATTCACTGTTCACAGCCTTGTGAACAGAGTAGCATGCCAGCGATTTTTAGACGCCAGCCAAAGGGCATCTCTCTCTCATGATGACGCCGTGAAGGTAGTTGAATGCATGTGTTTGCATTGAAAGCCACGTTGAATTTGAAAATTGGATTTTGGGGAAAGGAAATGGCACAGTAATTGTCTTACATCTCGATGGACACCGAACCATTCCTTCAGGGATGGAACGAGCGAGTGCAAGAATAAAGAGAGAAAGAGGTGGCATAGTGCAGGGCTCCGGAATTATTTCGACTGCCTGGGGATATTTAACGTGCACTGATAGCGCACAGCACACGGGCGCCTTTCGTTTCACCGCCATCGAAACACGTCCACCGCGGTCGGATTCGAACCTTGGTACTCCGGTTTGGTAGACGTGCGCCTTAAAGGTGCACTGAAGAGTATTCTGAACTTGTCTTTTTGCCGCGGCAACTCGATCTACACGTTCCTAGCATTCTTAGAAACTGCAACTTATTGCCCTCTGTGGCCGATTTCCTTAATTAAATCGAATTAATGTTCGGCTTCTGCCTTTTTTTTTAATTCTCCCGCGTACGGTGGGGGGAGTCGACCAACGCGTGGAGTGCCTTTCAGCCAGCTCCGTGGAGGCTTTGCTTTCATTTTATTTTGTTTTCTAGGTTTCCATCAATAAATAGTTTCATTAGCAGATAATATAGCCGCAAAATAAGCCCGCAGAAATAAAAATACGCGCGGACTATTTGCTACTACGGACTACTACGTATTACTCCGCCGATGGCAGAGCGGCAAGCCGCCACGGGACTGGGTGAAAGGCGCTCCACGCGTTGGTCGACTCCGCCCACCGTACGCGAGAGAATTAAAAAAAAAAAAGATGGGAGCCGGACGTTAATTCGATTTAATTACGGAAATCGGCCACACAGGGCAATAAATCGAAGTTTCTAAGAAAGCTCGGAACGTGTAGATCGTGTTCCCGCGGCAAAAAGACAAGTTCAGAATCCTCTTCAGTGCACCTTTAACCACTGAGCCATCGCGACGAGTGCGGACAAATCATTTTAGAACGGGAAAAAGTTTATGAGCGCAATTTTTTCATATATTCTAAGATTTCACTATAACAATCAACATACCCGAAGACCTATGCGGGAAGCCGTGCATATTTTTGCTATTAAGATTTTCGCTATCGTCAAAAGCGTTCCCCATTGGTTCTCTATGGCAGTCTTAACTGCCTGATGCGAGCGACGGGAACACTATAAAAGAAAGATTTTGCTACATATCGGAAGAATAGACCATAACTTTCAATATTTCTATACCAGTGTCCTACAGTTTCGCAGTTTTAAAAAAAAATTTCCCACGAATGTTGAACATGTGTCTCTTGGGAGAATCATGGTGCCGTGCAAAAATAGCCTCAGCGGCATGAGCATGCACGGTGAATAAATTTCCAAATGCTTTCCATGTTCATGCGTCAGGACAGCAACCTTTCTGGCAGCCAAGAACAAAGAAGGGCACGCCCAACCCTTATAAAAATGGTCTATAGACAGTCTATAGACTTCTTATTGACTCTGTTGACTTTCTGTAGATATTGCTTTTTGTCCATTCATAGTCTATGGACTGTCTATAGACAAAAGTCACCTAAAAGTGTATTGCAATAAATCTATAGATTGTCTACAGACTGTCTACGGCATTTGTATTGCCTATAGACAGTCCTCTAGGATTTGCCTATATGCAGTCTATAGGCTTTACAAACAGAAGTCTATAGACACTTCATAGACTGTCTGAAACTTTTTTTTTTGTAAGGGAATAGCTACTTCGGCTCACGTTGCCATGAACTCGATACAGCGTGCTGGCAGATAAACGTAGAACACCAAGCTTCTACGATTACCCATTCACAGGAAACCAATTACGCTTAATCACATTGCACCACAATCAAGACCCAACAAGCATAGAGAACTACGCTGGCGCGCACAGCACAATGCTGCTAAAGGCGGGAAAATAAAACCGGTCGCCGCCGGCTCACGGGAACTATAGTGCGTAGGTTTCCTCTACGGGAACGATCATGCGGGAGCGATGCAACAGCGCATGGCTACTATATAACATGGAGGAATGAAGGAACTCAGGGGAGGTGGTTACGTCACATTTTGGGAAGCCGCTCCCCCCTGTTGGCCCCTCTACTCACTGAAGCACATGAGGAGGCCAGAGAAAAAAATTGGCAGTGGTTAAACCTGGACGATTGCGAAAGCAACGAGGAGAGATAGAGAGCGATTGAGAGCGCGCGGTAGCGGCGGCGGCCCCGGCACGCTAGCTATGCACCGCTACTGCGCATGCGCAACTGGCGAGCGCGGCGGCGGTGGCGCGCCAGCTGTGCGCCATGTGACGTCACTGCTCCTCGCGCATGCGCAGTATGCCCTTTCCTCGGCTCCGCGAAATGGCTCGGCGACTAGCGTAGTGTTGCTTTCGCAACAGAAACAATCCTTGGGGCAGCTTGACAAGCTCGTACCGCCTAATACGTAAGGCCCGCCGCGGTGGCTCAGTGGTTATGGCGCCCGGCTGCTGACCCGAAGGACGCGCGTTCGATCCCGGCCGCGACGGCCAAATTTCGATGGAGGAGAAATTCTAGAGGCCACTGTACTGTGCGATGCCAGTGCACGTTAAAGAACCACAGGTGCTGGAAATTTCCGGAGCGTTTCACTATACGGCGTCCCTCATAGCCTGAGTCGCTTTGGGACGTTAAACCCCCATAAACAATAAATCAAACTCACCTTTTACTTTGTTCGTTGTAGCAGCGTCAGATTCGGGCATGACTCGCTCTATTCGGAGACTCGAAGATCTCTCAGACGAAAGACTCGTACATGAAAGGGTAACGACTCGTGGACGAAAGAGCTCGCGCCTTGACGCTGTTCGACGCGTGTGAACAGGAGTTCTTCGACGAAATGCACGTGAGCTGTGCTCACATGCGTAACCACTGTATGGGGTAAACCAGCATCGCCTGGAGGATCAAGCCTCGGGCACGTGCGTGTACTTTTATTGTTTTAACCAGATGCACTCCGAGGGTAGAGAGAGAGAAACAACCTTATTTGTCAGCAAATCAAATGGCGGGTGTACAGGGTCAATCAGCCGCTCCACGTGGCCGGCAGTAGTAAACTGTCGGCGATCTCTAGCACTCTCGTCGTTGCCCTAGACTGAACGCAGGGGTCCGAACTGGCGAGAACAGCTTCGCACTGTTCAGGAAAGGGAGATTTGATTTGATTTATTGGGGTTTAAGGTCCCAAAGCGACTCAGACTATGAGGGACGCTGTAGTGAAGGGCTCCGGAAATTTCGACCACCTGGGTGTTCTTTAACGTGCACTGACATCGCACAGTACACGGGCCTCTAGAATTTCGCCTCCATCGAAATTCGGCCGCCGCGGCAGGAATCAAACCAGCGTCTTTCGGGTCAGCAGCCGAGCGCTGTAACCACTGAGCCACCGCAGCGGATTAGGAGAGGGAGATGTAACTAGATCTATCGGATCCTCCGAGCAGAGATTATGTGGTCCAAAGTGGCAGGCTCGCCGCACAATTGACAGAACGGGTTCACCAGATCGGGGAATATCCCAATAAGCTCCGAGATTCCGTTGGACGTCTCATAGACGTCTTAAACGTCTACAAGACGTCCATGGGAGTCCAAGTGCCTGTTGGGATGTTGGGCTGCGATCGCGTCTGGAGCCGTCGCCACGTGGTAGACTGCTCTCTGCTGAGCGAATCGTGCGGAGGAGGCAGTCGCACTCGCAGCTCTCTATACTATTGCGTTATGACCTGACAAGAGTCCAGGGCCTCACTTCGGGGCGCTCTCGTGTCAGAAGCCTCCTCACCTGCTCGGCTGACAAAACTTCGAGCATAGCGGTGAGCGGCCTCATTACCTAGATCGCCCACGTGGGCCGGGAAACAAACCAGGTCCACTTCGCTCATGTGTTTAGGCAAATTTTTTAGCATATTGTAGGCTGTGGTGCAGATGCGTCCCCTCGAAAAGTGTCGAAGGGCCGTCTTGGAATCGCTAAGAATTATTTTAGCCCCTTCCTGAATGATTGCCAGGGCGATGGCGGCCTCCTCGGCCTCCACTACTTCGTCCGTGACCAACGCGGCTGCCACCTCGCGGGAGATGCTGACCGCGCCCACAACAAAGGCGCTCTTGTTGCACTCTGAGGAAAGCAGCCGAAAGCATCGGTCACAAACATTCGGAGACGAATGAAGGCGCGTATTCGTCTAAATTATTAACAGGTCTTACCAGAACTGACTTTCTGCCTCAGGCTCATTTAAAATCCGAAAAAAAGAATCGATGAGTATTCAGATACTACAGCAGGTTAATCAACCACAGGAAAAATTTAGCAGGGCTAAGAATACCGCTGCTGGTGGTGCTGGTTGTAAACATTTTATTGAAAAAAAAAATGGCCTTGGGCCCCTTGAACTGGGAGGGGCTCTTAGCTTAGGGCTCCTACTGCCTTACCTGTTTGCTGCTCGCGCTGAACCAGCTGTCTTTGATCCTTTGGGCTTGAGCTGCACAGCACATCCTTCCACTGCTCAGGTCGTCGGTTTGGAAATCTCGGGGAGGTCTGAGTGCTTCGGAAAGCCCATGTATGTGATACAGTGTGGGGTGTCCCCCGATTACCTGCATGTGTTTTGGTATATGTGGGGTGTATGTGGCGTAAGAGGCTGAGGTGCGGGTAGGTTCCACCAAGCTAGGGCTTCTTCCCACGTGAGCTTCTTGTCTGGCGCGGCTTAGATTCGCCGATTTAGCTTGTGGTAGGTAAGGATCGTCTGTAGTGTTGTGGGACCGGAGACCTATCTACTCAGCTCCCACCAGGAGACTCAAGCAAAGATCGTCTAATTGGCCGAAGACGCCGCCAGTGCCTACGGCATCCTGTGTGCCGTCTAAAAAGAGGGGTATATAAACCCCACAGTGCGGAAATAAAGTTACTGATGATGATGATTCCGGTACCGCATAGCTTTCTCTGAAAGACATCGAACTACGGCGAGCGCGCGCTGATTACCGCTCACAGACTCGTGGCCCAGTGTCCTGATGAGAACAGTTTTAGGAAGTTGGCGTTTTATCGTTTTTAAGATCCCATGTGCGTTTCGTGCTATCCGATCATTCGTGTAATTTCTACGTGCCGCTTGGCAGCCTCAAATCACGTGGATTTTGCGTTCGCGCAGCTGGAGGCAACTGCAAGAACGATGGCAGTCTTGGCGCATTAATAAGAAAAATCAGTTGGTAGAGCACGGTATGCGAAATCAGGAGGTTGTCAATTCGGATTCCGTCGGTGACATGTGGTTGTTGTTTTTTATACTGCCACGTATCATTGTAGTGTCCGTTCGTTCGCGCAAGCCCGCAGGAAAGGGGTGTTATCATTTGTGTTCGTGACGCGAGAAGCGACCGGACTAATCTCGATTGATCACAGCCATGCCGAGCTGCATCTACGTGTTTCCAGATTACTCTAGATGATCTCGACCTGTTATCTCGAAGTTTCCTTGCTGGCTTTAAAATTGAACGATGCCGCGAACAGCGGGCATTCATAGTTCGACGATTGACGAGCACGTTTGTTGCTTACGCCGCCGCCGAGTGATTCAGTTCTTTTGCGGGCGCAAGTCAGGCCAAATAAAAAGCTTCGTTTCCAAGTCTTGTTGGTGTATTCCTGACCGGTGGACTGCCGTCACTACAACGTGACAATACTTTCTAATCCATTGTCTTTCAGCAGAGGAAATATTTCACTATTAATTTCCCATTGATCAGAACCGCAAGTAAAAATGATAAAAATACGAACATCTTCAAATGCTTTCCTTTGTTTCAAAGACTGCTGGCTTCCTTCGCATGTCTTCTGTAGTATAGTTGGTCAAACCCGCCGACGGGTATAAGAAATCAAAATGGTGAGAAGCTTGACGCAGGCTAAAGAGATGCTGCCGGGCCCATCTCTGCACCAGAGGCGCAACCCGCCGATGATGTAGTTATGGTGTTCGAAGAAGGACTGATATCTGGAGGGCCGTACGGTGGCAACGCTGGGCATGCGTTTCTAGGAATTTTGAACGGCTGTCTTGTTCACTTGGTTCGGTACTAAATGGCCCAGAAGAAAAAAAATAGCGTCCGTAATTTTATTTCTCTAAAAGAAAATACCCTGCGGAAAGTTGCTCTTGTTGTTGTCGCGACTGAAGGAATGATGAAAAGGAAAGTGCACGGGCCTGTCCACTGGCTCTAGCTGAGCCACAATCGCTGCCACGTGCAGACAGAGGGGAGTTGATAGATATGAGAGGAAAGAGTGAAAGAACAGGCGCGCGTCGCAACAACCACGACCGCCGAAGCGACGACGCTGATTGCAACAGATACTCCAAACCCTCCCCAGAAGAGCCGTCGAAGGTATGATTTGCGAGCCTCTTGCGGAGTAGAGTCAGCCCACTCGGCTAAGAAAAAGAAAGTTCTTATCAGTTACCTGTTCTCGCCCAATCGTTGGGACGAAGTCGACAAACCTGCACTTTGCAAATATAAACGCTGTATTAGGTGGCGTTCAGCCTTTCATAACAGTAGAAAGCTATAGGAGCTTCTACCATCATGATGAGGGGGGGGGGGGGGCTTCCATGGTGTTCAACGTGGCTACGATAGGGTGGAAGGGTCACGCCGTGAACCGCGACCTTTCCCAAGGTGCGCGCCATACGGGAATGTTGGAGGGAGTGCGCAGTTCTGTATCAGCCACCGCCAAATTCGCAAGGCCTGAATTTTCTCGACTTTAGACAAACAGCCCATCCACTCAGCTCTTGAAACCTTCTGAGGATCACCACACTTCCTGGAAACTTTAATGTTCTTTTTATGGTATTCCATTCACCGCCAACAGCAGAGCTGCAAGCACTGCTACAGGCCCTTTGTAAGCAGCCATACTGATGTTCTGTTACTGTTTTATACGTGAGCTCATGTTCATCCTCGCTCTGTTCTCTCTCTCAAAATGGGCGTGCAACCCTTCACATCAAAAATCAGTTAAGCTCCTGACATAAACGCAAATGGTTTGAAAAACTGACTCTGTCCTCGAGGCCGAGCAGCGTACGGAAAGCCCAGCTCCGCTCAGCTTCCGTCCAAAACCACCGCAGAGGCACTGCACTATTGAAGACCAAAAACAAGCATATGTCCCGCTTTCATGCAGCGTTGATAAAGCGAATCGGCACCGTTTACCCATTCGCTTTTCTCAACAGACTCGAATATCTTTGGAGCAATACTGCTTGCAGCTTTTCTCGCAGCTACTTGACCTCGCAATTGACGTTTGCTGCGTCCTGTACCGACGAGACGGTAAGATTATCTGGGTCTCTTGGCAGAAAAGTAGTCTGTACAATATGGCACCGGTGTGTAAAATTTGCTCGCAAGTTTAAAAGCTAGCTTGACAACGAGCTTTTCTGATCCTTATGGACAGATCGCTTATAGGGCCTTCTAAATACTTTCCGTAAGGCTCCTCAGCAGTAACGTTGCTAAGGTTCCGGAAGGTTATCTTCCATCAGATTGCCGGATATGCTGCAATTAACCAGCAGCAACACCTGTAATGGTTGTTGACAGCTGTGGAGAGGCGTCCACCTGATTCTCAAGGGCTATTCCCCACTGCTCCAGGACGGTGTGGACTGCTGCAGTGCAGTGGTCCTAGAACGAACGATGTACTTCGCAAACCCTTCCTGGTTTTGGAAGGGAATTTGGAGAGGCGCGTTTTCGTTAATTAAGTAACGCGAACTAATAGAATACTTGCCACAGTTGTACCTGCTTCGTACGATGATGCTTCCAACAGAACTGTTGCTTTTCTCGCGTTCTACTTGTTGTGCCATCGCCGCGATGCTGGAGTCGCGTACAGGCATCATTAACTCGTCAGTGTATACGTGGATGATGCACTCGGTCTTAGACAGTGATCTAAAGAAGCAATCGTAGAGTCCAGGCATGTGGCCCTGCTCAGGAACCTCTGAATTGTTTACGAGAAGTTGTAAGGGACCGAGGGTTATGTCGATTCCGGCAGCTTGTAGTGCACCGTGGAGGAACGTGGCCTTAGAGGTAATTTCCAGGTCGTAAAAGTAGAAATTGGGCTATCCCACTAGTCTCTCGCATTAGCATGGTCTTGATGAGGTAACGGAAGAAACTAGTGACGCAGAAGCCCATTAACGAGTTTGAGGCAAGAGGAAAAGTAGAATGAATTTAGGATCTCGTATTCGGCTTAAACTGTGGACGGCGACCTTAGTGTTCAAGCAGTGGACGATTATCCGACAGCTATCTTTACGGAGTGCGCCGTAGAAGGAGACGGTAGGATGGCTCGACAGCATGATATCGGCAAGCCCCCCCAGAAGAAACACCAAGACATTAAAGTATCTAACCGTACAGACAGAATAGAACTGGCAGAGCTAGCAAAGCTAATCAGTAAGCCCTAGGCAACAGAAAAAAAGAAGTTTAGTATGGAGAGAATCGAGTATGATCTAATGAACGGAGGTAGCCCAAAACCGGAAACTAGGCGTAGGCAAAAAATGTGATGTATACGTTAAGAGACAAAGGAGGCAGTGTCATTAGCAATAACAATACGATATATGATTAAAGTACCCGCAGAGTTGTACACAAATATGTAGAGTAGCCAATATAATCAGGACGTTAATTGGAGTGGTAGCCGCGCGCAGCAAGGGGTCATCCCACCAGTAATGAAAGAGGAAGAAAGCCTTAGGAGCAATGCAAGGAGGGAAAGTGGCCGGTAAGAATAAGGTAATGGCAGATCTCTTGAACCACGTCGGGCAGATGGGACTAGAAAAGCTAGCCACCCTGTATACAGAAAGGCTTATGCCCTCAAATGTACCAGAAGCTTGGAGGAACGTAGCATGACCATAACCCGTAAGAAAGGAGTTGTCCAGGACTTGAAAAATTACTCCGATCAGCTTACCGTCCGTCACCTCTAAGGTGTTTACTAAGGTAATCGTTAATGCAGTTAGGTCAACCTTAGACTTTAATCAACCAAATGATAAGGCAGGCTTTTATAACAGCTACTCGACAATCGACCATATTACGCTATAAATCAGGCGATAGAGAAATGCGTAGAATATAACCAATCTCTCTGTATAACCTTCATAGAATATGAGAAAGCGTTTGACTCAGTATGAACCTAAGCAGTAATTCGAGCATTGCAGAATCAGGGTGTAGAAGTGTCTTATGTAAAAATATTGGAAGATATCTGTAACGGCTGCACAGCCGCCATATAGTCCTCCATAAAGCCAGCAATAAAATTCCGAAAAAGGAGGATGGCAGACAGGGAGACACGATCTCGACAAATGCTATTCACCGCTTCTTTACAGGAATTATTCTGAGGTCTGGATTGGTTGAAGATAAGAGTTAATGGAGAATACCTTAGTAATCTGCGATTCGCTGATGGCATATATCCTTGCTAATTCACTCAAGAGATGAATTGAAAAGCATGATCAATGAGTTAGACCGGCAGGGCAGTACAGTAGTTCTAAAATCAATATGCAGGACACAAAAGCAATATTCAAAAGTCTCGCAAGGGAACAGCAGTTTACAAGTGATAGCGAGGCGCTGGGATTACGTTTACTTGGGGCAGATAGTAACCGCAGATCCTGATCACGAGAGTGAAATAACTGGAACAATAAAAATGGGATGGAGCGCATATAGCAGGTTCTCTCAGATAATGAATGGCAGTTTGCCAATATCCCTCAGGAAGAAAGTATATAATAACTGTATGATAGGTGTAACGATCGGAATGCAACTATTCAACGACTGAGAAAGAATGTCTTGCGGTAGTCTGGGCCATCAGTAAGTTCCGCCCATACCTATACGGAAGACCCTTTCGCGTTGACAGCGATCACCACTCGTTATGCTGGCTGGCCCGCCTAAAAGATCCATCTGGGCGGTTGGCGAGGTGGAGCCTCCGTTTGCAGGAGTACGACGTAACGGTCGTGTACAAGTCGGGACGGAAGCACCAAGATGCGGATTGTTTATCACGCCCGCCAGTGGACCTGGCTTCCCCGGAAATCACTGAAGACTTCTCTTTCCTTGGGGTGCTGTTAGTACAACCGATATGGCGCAGCTTCAAAGGGAAGACCCAGAGTTAGCGCCGCTCATCGCGTACCTGGAAGGCTGCGATGGTCCCCGCGTTCCTCGTGTTTTCCTTCGTGGGCTCAAATCTTTCACTCTGCAGAACGGCGTCCTCTACAAGCGCAACTTTGAGAGCAACACTGCAACATTTCTACTCGTAGTCCCGTCCGAGTTGCGACCTGATATCTTGAGCGCTTGCCACGACGAACCATCTGCCGGCCACCTGGGGGTCAGTCGTACCTTAGCGAGGATTCGGCAGAGGTACTACTGGCCAAGATTACGTCAATAAATAAATAGCAGCGCAAGGAGACAAGGACAAGAAGAGACAACAAGGACGGCGCTGAACTTCCAACTTTTATTTCTAACGGCCAAACGGCCAAATTAGATTTTTAGATATTAGGCTTCACTTTAAAGATGATGGTGTCTGCTGGGGCTATGATCCGCGCGCCAATAAACCGCTTCTGCCTTTCAACTCTGCGCACTCAAAGCTCGTTAAGCGAGCCATCGCCACCTCCTGCTTTAAAAACGCCCTTAGCAAAAGTTGCCCGCATCTCGCCGCAGAAGCGTTCAACCATCAAGCGGATAGGCTGAGCAGTGCCGGGTATCCGCAGCACCTTCTCATTTCGGTTGCTGAAGGCCTACTCAACAAGTTACGCACTGACGTGAGTAAGTGTGACGCCCACGCGCAGCGTAGGCATAAGGTAGCTGTGATACCTTACATTCACAAGCTGTCACACAATCTGAAAAAGGTAGCGCATCGGTACGACGTGCAAGTCGTCTTCTCTGCTCCTCACAAGCTGTCAAAGCTGCGCAAGATGACAGATCCCGAGACAGCGAAGCAAAAGAACTGTGGGAAGAAGCATCGGCGGCCCTTTGTTGAATGCGCAGAAGGCGTGGTATACGAAATTCCTTTAATCTGTGGCAAAACTTATGTCGGCCAAACTGGGAGATGCGTGAATGGCAGGTTGTGGGAACATGCCAAATATGTAGATAATGCCCTTAAAGGAAAAGATTTTGAAGGACTTCTGGCCGCCCACTGTCTTACGTGTGAAGAATGTTCCCCAGACCTTGCTAGCACCGTCATTAGAAAAAAGAATAATCAACGTGTAACGCGGGAAATCATTGAATCAGAGTTGATTTATAATCGGGGAGAAGCATGTGTTAGCTCCGCTTCTATCACTCTTTCTGATAAAGAGCTGGCATATCTGCGCATGCACTGACGATGACGCCGGATTGTTCAGAGTGCATATATGCTCGCACGATTCGTTAGAAATAAAAGTTGGAAGTTCAGCGCCGTCCTTGTTGTCTCTTCTTGTCCTTGTCTCCTTGCGCTGCTTTTTATTTATTCAAGTCATGTACCAACACGCCCAATTTTCCGCGTTAATCAAGATTACTTCCATCAGTGCGGACATACGTCAAAACCTGTCGCGACTGCCAGCGCCGTAAGTCTCCTCCCTTCAAACCCGCAGGATTTCTTCATCCCATAGCGCCTCCGACGACGCCTTTCCAACAAGCGGGAATGGACCTACTCGGCCCTTTCCCGAAGTCATCCACTGGAAAACGTAGGATTGCTGTCGCGACGGATTATTTGACGCGGTACGCTGAGACAACGGCGCTTGCAAACGGAACTGCTGTCGAAGTAGCTACGTTTTTTGTACACAACATCGTGCTGCGTCATGGCGCTCCTGCGGTTATCATAACTGACCGTGGAGCTGCTTTCACGGCCCGCTTGACTCAGGCAGTCCTAGATCTGACCCACACCAGCCATAGGCGTACAACAGCGTACCACCCACAGACAAATGGTTTGGTAGAGCGCCTTAACAGAACCCTGGCCGACATGCTCTCCATGTATGCGGATGTGGAGCATAAAACATGGGACCAAATTCTCCCATACGTAACGTTCGCTTACAATACGGCCCTGCAGGAGACAACGCGGCTCACGCCCTTCCCGCTTGTCTTCGGTCGTCCTGTTGTTACTTCTTTGGATGCCATGTTGCCCGTCGACCCTCAGTGTGACCTAGAGCCAGATCTTGACGTCACCACTTCCGTTCAGCGGGCTGAAGAAGCACGTCAACTGGCCAGGCAGCGAATACACCGTCAACAGCACGTCGACACTAACCGCTACAATCTCGGACGGCGATTTGTTACGTACGAACCAGGCGACCATGTGTGGGTTTGGACACCAGTTCGTCGCCGTGGGTTGTCCGAAAAATTACTGCGCCGATACTTCGGACCTTACCGAGTTCTCCGCCGCATTAGCGACGTGACGTACGAAGTTTCACCGGCAACCCCAGGCCGCCCTTCGCGCAGACCACCGCGTCGTTCGTATGAAGCCGTACCACGACTGTCCTGCTGATTGTACTTGACGCTGAGTGCCGCCGGTTGTGCGTCGTGATAGCTGTGTTTCACTTTCCGTGTCTAACCTATTTTCCCCTCTGTGAAAGCGGCCCGCATCGAGGCGATGCTGCAGAGGAGGGAGCAATGATACAGCTCAGAAGTGGACGAAGAAGTGCTAGCTTGCCCAATTTGTCCTTCTTGTTTTCTGTGCCTGCTCCTGTTATAGGGTGATAGGGCGCGGGACGACGGCTTAATGTCTACCTCTTCTCCCGGCCAAGGGTTTTCCCCTTGGTCGGCTTCTCTTCCACAGGACCAGCTTCCAATCGATGTCTTTTTTCGCAGTGGAGTCACCAGCATTCCTGTGGCTTTAGTTCCAGCTGATGGAGGCGCCATTCGTTTGAATAACCCGGAAGCGGTGCAGGTGGCCCTTCAGACTACATCGCCACATTTCATGCGAATCACAGATGTGCGGCAGTTCGGCAAGGGTGGGATATTGTGCAGGTCGCCGGACAAGGATTGTGTCGCCGACCTTTTGAGGTGTACCTCCTTCGCCAACCACCCGGTGAGCGCATTTATTCCGCCTCATTTAGCATGTTCCAAGGGCTTAGTCCGAGGTGTTGACTCTCGATTGAGCCCTTCAGAAACGCTGGAGAAGCTCTCGTCTGCGGGCGTCATTGCGGTCCATCGTTGCAGCAGAATGGTAGAGGGGGTGAAAATACCTACAGAGTCCGTCATAGCCACATTCGCAGGAGTAGTGTGCCCTTCAGAGATCAAAGTGTGGCCACTAGTGTTTCGAGTTGACGCATTTAACTCTCGTCCCCTTCAGTGTCAGAACTGTTGGAGATTTGGCCACAGCGCCAAAGCGTGCAAATCGGGCTCACGGTGCTGTGCATGCGGCGAAAGCCATGCTAGAGAAGAATGCCCTGAACAGCAAGAAAAATGTTGCCTGTGTGGTGGTGCCCACTCTGCCAACTGTCCTGATTGTCCTGCACGAGCTCAAGAAGTGCAGGTTCTAGAGATAATAGATAAACGTCGATGCACGCGACGAGAGGCCTTTGCAGCAGTCAAAGAAAGAGCCTCATGCTATTCTAGTGTGGCTGCCAAATGTCCACCTGCAATGGACGCCTCTTGGACACAAGCAATTACCGCTGCGGTTGAAAAAGCAGTGGCGAATGCAATGGAACGTATTATGGAAACGGTATCCACGTGCATCTCACAGGTAGTAGCTACCCAGATGACTAATATGCTGCAAGCGCACGCCGCTCCGCTCTTGTCCTCTATGGTTTCGGCTGCTCCTCCACCATCTGTGGACATCAATAGCGCTCCACAGGGCCAAAGTCAGCATGAGCGACAAACGACTCCTGAAAAATCTCTCCCGAACAGCGTTAAGGACGCATCCTCTGATGAATGTGTTGAGATGGAATTCGATACCCGCGCCCAAAAACGAAGTGGGTCTCCTTTGAGTATCCCGGATCCATCTTGTCACCAGTCCAAGTCCCAGAAAAGTCATGCATAACAAAATCCTAAGACCAGGATTCTCGAAGCGGCAGTTGCCGCTGCAGCTCTCCCGCCAAGATAGGGTCGTTAAGTGTTCTCCAATGGAATTGCCGATCTATATCCTCAGCTTCAACAGATTTAATATGCCTATGTACTCAACTTCAACCGGATGTAATTGCGTTACAGGAAACATGGCTTACTTCAGATATTAATTATCATCTCAAACATTACCGTTCGTTCCGGCTAGATAGGTCTTCACGAGGGGGAGGGTTGTTGCTGCTAATTTCCTTAAAGTTTTGTCACAGGGCCTTCATTTCTTTTCAGTATGCGGACAGTCAGTGCGAAATACTGGCGGTTGATATCAATATCCCAGGTCAACAGCCCTTTACTGTAGCTAACGCATATTTCCCTTCAGGTGTGCATGACACTCGGCCCCTTGACTCATTGATGTCTAGCAGCAGATGTCAGGTTTTATTAGTTGGGGATTTTAATTCGCACCACGTGACGTGGGGGTTTAAAACAGATTGTTTCGGCTCTAGACTATTTGATTGGATTTGCGACAACAACATAGTCTGCAACAATTCAGGCATGCCTACATTTGTACGTGGTCTATGCCGCTCTGTTTTAGACTTAACTTTTTCCTCCCCAGGAGTCTCTGTCTCGTCTTGGGCGCCTGTTGATTGCGCGACTAACAGTGATCATCTACCGATCAGTTTCAGGGTTGCGTGTAACTTAACTCTTCCCGAACGACAACAGCGCACCTTCATAAATTATGTTCGCTTTAAAGACACTCTCAAATCAGCTCTCACAATCGATTCGGACCGAAACACCACTACGAGTTCCGAATGTAAAGCTACACATATATGCACAGTGTTGGAACGCGCAAGGCAAAAGTCTGAATTCATAGTCACAGGATCCAAGGATGCAATCACCAATAATTGGTGGAATGCAGAGTGCACGCGTGCCTATAGACGGCGGAAAGCAGCCTGGAAGAAACTCCTCCTAAATCAATGCCCTAAAAATTGGTTGGATTATAAGTATGTCGCAGCAACATTTAAGCGCACTATCTCCCGCGCGAAGGAGGAGTATATTACAAGTCATTATGATTTTCTTTCTCAGTCAGGGAATAAACGGGCCCTGTTTAATTTTATGAGGAGAAGGAAAGTGATTCCACCGGCTGTCAATATTGAATCCCTCGTTCAATCCCCTGCTGACATCGCTAAGGCCCTAGAGGGAATTGCGGGTGGCCTAGAACGTCGATTCACATCTGCACTTCATTATCCACCTACATTCTCATGCATCTCCAGTGATTTCATTGAGGTCACTATGCCTGAGCTTTCGCAAATTGTTTTGCGCCTATCTCCAGCGGCTCCTGGCCCCGATAAGGTCACTACATCTATGATTAAAATTTTGTTTACCGAATCTCCTGAAGATCTATTGGCTTTGGTTAACCATTCACTTAAAGGTCCATGGATACCCCATGAGTGGCGTCTTGCGGAAATAGTTCCAATACTTAAAAAACAAGGGGAGGGTTTCACTTCTGACAACATACGCCCGATTTCATTAACATCGAATTTAGTGAAATTGGTGGAACGGGTCCTGCTTCGTCGTATCATGTATTTCATTTCTGCAAATGATATCTTGAATCCTTGTCAAATTGGTTTCAGGCCGGGCTGTTCGATTTGGTGTGCTCATACTGACCTTGAGAGCCGTATTAAATTAGCTCGCAGCACTAAACAGTTTGCCGCGCTTGTCAGACTGGATATCAGTAAAGCCTACGACAGCGTCGAGTACTCGATGCTGTTACACAGATTACAGGTCCTTAATTTCCCAAACTATTTCGTAGCCTGGATCTTTGCTTTCCTGGTAAACAGAGAATTTTATTGCTGCCGAAATGGTGTTTCTTCAAAGAAATTCCGACAGACAAGAGGTGTTCCGCAAGGCTCAGTTCTTTCCCCTGTTCTTTTTAACATCTTTCTAAGCTCCATTCCATGCATCCATAATGTGTCAACTTACGTGTACGCTGACGACATCGCATTTTTTGCTTCTGCAAAAGATATTCACTCTCTGTATCAGATCTTGCAGGATTACCTCAATATTCTTGACAACTGGTTAGGAAGTATTCATCTGTCCCTCAATGTGAACAAATGCGCCTTGTTGGTCTTCCCGGTTTCTCATCCTGTACATATCTGCGTTTCTTATAGAAATCATATAATTCCTCAGGTTCAAACAGTGAAGTATCTTGGAGTGATCTATGACTCTACTATGTCCTGGCGGCCTCACATTGAGCAAGTTTCTGTAAAAGGAGTTCGGGCCATTGGCATCCTGCGTCGTCTTTGCAGCGCTAGGTCAGGGATGAGAAGGCACACACTTCTGCTGATCTATAAAATGTATGTCCGCCCAATTTTGGAGTTCGGATGTGTTTTATTCTCAGGAGCTCCTGCCTATAAACTTCGACCGCTTGTGCTCTTGGAGCGTGAGGCGTTGCGCCTCTGCTTGGGACTTCCGAAGTATGTAGCTAATGTTGTCCTGCACCTTGAGGCGCGAATTCCATCTTTATTAGCCAGATTTCGCCTTTTAACAGTCCAAACCTTTTTAAATTTGTGCGACTCTCCTCTCCACACATCCAATGTAATATTTCTTAGTCAGCCCGCAGTCTTTTTAAATGCTACCTGGTCTCGTTTGCATACTCCGCAGATATGTTTCGTGCAGTCTCTCCTCGATCCCTTAAACATTAAGCTCACAGATATCCATCCTCTGCATAACATCTCACCTTCAGTCGAGATTGCATTTGATAACATTTTCCCATCGAATGCCAAGCTCCAGCCCTTTCCTCTCCTTCTCGGTTTGTTACAGGTCCACCTAAGATCCTTTCCTTTTCATATTCTCATTGCTACCGATGCCTCGCAGGATCGTGAAAAGGCAGGTGTGGGCATTTTTTCTCCTGCATTGGGATGGTCCTTTTCTCTCCGTCTCCCTGACTTCACTCCAATTTATCTGGCCGAATTATTAGCTGTCATTCTAGCTTTACGTAAATTAGATCCTGCCGTTTCCAAAGTCATGGTTATGACGGACTCTCTATCTATTTGCTTTTCATTATCATCAACCTCTGAGTCTCGGGCATTACGCCTCTTTAAGCAGCTGATCCCGCTTCATCTAAATTCGGTGAGGTTGCTTTGGGTACCGGGTCACGTGGGCATTCAGTTAAATGAGGTTGCTGATTCATTAGCAAGGGCCTCTCTCTGTGGCCCAATAATTGCGGTCCTGCCAACCTGCGCATATACAGCTGCGGTGAGGTTTCGCAGTTACACAATATTTCAGGAATTTTCAGCCTCGGCGCTTACTTCATCCCCCGAATACAAGCATCTTCTGCACCCTTGGAGCAGCAAAGACTGGAGTTCGCGCAGACTGGAGGTTTCTTTCACGCGTTTGCGATGCCGAGTTCCTCTGCTAAATTTCTACCTTCACAGATCTGGTCTGGCGGTTTCTCCACTGTGCTCATTTTGTGCCGAGCCTGAGACAGTGGATCACTTCCTGCTGTTCTGCCGCCGATTCTCTTCTTTGAGGAGGCGCCTATTAGAAATTCCGTTTCATCAGCTGGGTCTGCCTGTGTCCACTGAGGTTGTTCTTTCCTTTGGCGCTACTTCGCTTGGACGAAGCTACAGGAGTGCGCGCTGTGCAGTTCAAAAATTTCTTTTAGAAACACAGCGACTCCCATGCTAATTTTTTTTACTTTTTTTTTAATTTATTTATTTATTTATTTATTTTTCCCTTTTTGTTTTCATTTTTCTGATTATCAATCTCTTAATTTATTATTATTATTTCTTATTTTTTCTGCCTCTCTTTCAGTCAATACAAAATTGAACCATTCCAGATGTTGCATTCAAATCTGCACATTATGCCGTCCTCCCATCTTCGATCTCCCAGCTAACAGGACCCCTTTCGTTGCGTCGTCCAATCTGTCAGCCTATACCCTATTAATTCTCCTTTTCCTCTAAAGCTCCTAATCATTCCAACAGTTCACCGCCTGTGTCTTGGCCACTCCCCCGTAGTGGGTATGTGCCATTCTACTCGAGGCCAACCAACCAACCAACCAACCAAGAAGTGGTTCGTCTTCTTGCTGGTGACCGCTCGGCAGACTGGAACAGTTCTTGTGTCTCTAACTGTGTGCCGTGTAATATTCGTGACAGTATGGCAAACTACTTTTTGCGTGCGGACTTGGCCTGCGCGAACAGGCGGGCTAATTTTGGCAGCGTTGCCAGCTATGTATGAAACGGAGTAAAGTATAGTTGTGACTGCAGTCCGGCGAACAGGAAAACAGCGAGAATCGCTTCTACACGAAACTATTTGGGCTCACTTGCGCCCGCAAAGAGCGTAATCACTCGACGGCGGCGTAGCAACAAGCGTGCTCGGCGGTCGTCGAACAGAATGCCGGCCGCGCTCTTTTTAAAGCTCCCAAGCAACCACCGACATCCATCGGACGGCCGACAGAGGTCTGTTTCGGATGTTCTGTACGTCCGCTGAACATCCGCAAACAGCCGGTAGACGTCCATCGGCCGTCCGAAAGGTGGCCAAAGGTATACGGTTCGCCCGCCGACGGACGTCCAGTTGAGTACGTCCATTGGCGGATCTTTCTCGAATATTCGCATATATGGTGCATGCGTGCTTTTTTCACTCCGCGCGATGCAATAAAACCAAAAACAATTTGATGCATAGCACGCATATTTTATTGTGGTTGATGATACATCAGCAGAGCAATGGGTTGTATTCGGAAAATTTCTTAAATGTGACTCTTCAAATGTGGCAAGCTTGGGACACACATCCGTGATCTTCCCACCCACAGGATTTCTGAAATAAAAAGAACGCGGCAAACATCAGTCATGTGAAACAAATGGCACAATGCAGCAGCCCAAGTAAAAACATTGGAACCAATTAATAGAAGTGTTTAATGCTGCAAGTATAACAGACAATGCACTTTAACAAACCCCTCAATATGTATAAGGCAATAACAGCTCTCACTTTTCCACACCATATATGACATGTGTCTGTTCTTTATTTATTCTCATGGGCCTTAGGGCACTAACCTGCGCAGCACTGTACGCGACTGTGCACAGAAAGCCGCAAAGCTTCCGTTGCGAACCACTGTGAACTACACGTGCTTCCTATGGTCTGCCTTTCGCGCGTTGACACTCTTTATATAGGCACAGTGAACCTAGCGATGCCTTAAAAATTAACAAGATGCGAAAATACTCCGTCCCGCAACTTTAAAGAGGAGTGGAATTAGCCGCGCGAGTTGAGGGCTCCCGCAGCTGTGTGATGTAGGCTCCCGAAAGTGTGAGAACAGCACACACTTGTGGAAGCCATCTCCTCGCGCTTACTGCTCCCACTGTCCTGTGAACGAATGTTATATGAGCATGCTGCATTGTCCTAGAAGCAAGTTCCAAGAAGTGTACTGGATACATACCTTCGTAGGCAATCACATGTGCACTAAGCCTTCTTTAAACCAAGGTCGACGCAGTACGGTATTCCGGTGTTCCAGAAGAGCTTCAGGCGCTTCCCGTATCTTTCGAATTGCTTAAGTTACATACTACTTTCGTCTACAGACTGAACAAAGCCACACATTATAATAACAGAGCTATAAAGCTCTGCGCGACAACACTACGCGACAAATCAACAACAGCGCTACGGAGCCGTACTGATGGATTGGATTGACCGCGAACTGACATCTATGATGATGGTGATAGCAGAATGCACATAGAGAAAGATATTGGTAAAGAGCGGACACTCCCATAGGGCCCAGCGGCCCATTTGACTGCAGCGCACCAAGCGGGCGGAGTCTCATAACATCCGGTTTCGGTTTCAGGCATAGAGTTTCTTACTATGGTTTCAGGAGCGCGCAGTTTGAATGTCTGCATGCGCTGCGCCGTGCTGCCTGGGACGACTTCCTGTTCCGGTTTCAGGGGCGCGCGGTTTGAATGTTAGCATACGCCGCGCCCCGCTGCGCCGTTGGCAACGTATGATTAAATAGATTTCGAGTGCTTTTGACAAGCCGTGAACGCAGCTGCATCACAGCCTTTGCCAAATATTAGCACTCCACAAAAGACACCAGGTTTTGTGTGAAATGAGAACATTTATTTTGTGCAACATAAACAAAGCCGTGGGATGCGGAAGAAGACGGTTCCTGGCCTCCCGCTCAAGGTGATCCTGTTGCGGCACCACGGCACACAGCAGGTGTTGCCGACGGGTGGCATCACCTGAAAAATTCGCAAGTGTGGTCATTCTCAGTCTCCTTATTGTAACTCTGTAAACAGTGAAAAGGTGCGAAAGCGGCGAGGGAACGAAATTACGAGCGGAGTCAAATGTTTTTGCGAACCTCGCGTGCTGAACGTCGTTGCGCAAAGTACAATGCACATACCCTACTACACGGCAGATACCAATCAGCTTTTTGCAAGCATTTCTACATGGCCCGACGTTATTGTCTACCTTCTAAAACCTAGGTGGACAGCAGAGTACGCGGTTTGTTCGAGAATATTTGTACAAAGACGGCCACAACACGGACTACGAACCAGAAGTGCACAATATGTTAGGAGCCCTGAGAAATACACGGGTGCCACGCATGTTTTAAGAAGCATAGGCAATTAAACTATCGGCGCAACAGTTCTTGGTTTTCAAGTTCTTTAGAGTTTAGAAAGCCCGACGCGTTGCCTTTTTTGCCGGTTTTCAAAAGCGCCTTCCTGTGTTGTCAATGCACGGGCTAAATGTGCGTTTCCACGAGCGCAGATAACGGAGTCTTTCACACGTACATAGATAAGTACTACAAGAGTAAAGTTTTTGTGCTTTTCGTGCGTCATCTTTTTTTTTCACCAATCTTGAAAACTACGGTCCCGTACTTGCTGCGCGGGAACGGTCGTCTTCGCCGTTCGCCCACTTTCAAAAAAGTACATTTTAACCTTGCACCGACAAATGTAACCCAAAAGAAGTTACACATTGTCGGGGGCCATACAAAAACGTCACGTCCCGAGAAAGCGCGAAACCAAGCAAAACTAACCGCTAGGCACAGCGCGTCGGGCCACAGGCCGTGGGCAGGTTGTTTTTTTGTTTCTACGCACCGACCGGCGAGGCTGCATCATGCAGCATCATTCCTCCCGCCGCTCACGCCCACGGCGTAGCATGACACAGAGTGCGCGCGCCCTTGACAACTGCGCCTTCGTACTAAGCTAAAGTGCTCGAAATGCAGCGTAATTTTGCATAAAGTGCTTGAAATGTAGCGTACTTTTGCAAAAACAAAACATTCCTTCCTTGACGTTGTCACAAACTGCAAGAATGCCGTGAACAACAGCCGGCTGGCCACAGAGCGAGCGCGCCGCTTCACGAACTGCAGACAGGCAACGGCGGCCGGCGCGGCCGCCTAAATTGCATGCAATACAGCGTACTTCCACAAATCAACATTTCTCACCTTGCCGCCGTCATAAACAGGAGAAGTTCTGCGTCGAAGGGCAAGAGAGACGAAAAAAATTGCGGTCTGCCCGCACGAACAAATACGCCGCACGCTTTCACGCGCACAAAACTGCCCCCACGATACTCCGTCGTCTCTTGCTCGGATGGGTCTGAGCCGCCGCGCTGGCCACCCGCCCGCGCGCGAGCGCGCGTTTAAAGACTGGTGGCGCCATCCTGGAGGTGGAAGATTATCTATTGGAGGAGGAGGATTGCGCGTCATTTCCTGGGGCCAGATTTCGCCGAGTGTCCGCTCTTTACCGATATCTTTCTCTATGGAATGCACGGGAGTTTTGATACGAATGGTTTCAATGGCAAGGCGGTGGACATGTCACACAACTCCACTAATTTGGAGAAGTTTTATAAATATAAATCTAGTCATTGAGCGCTTGCAAAATTCTGCAACACCTGCTTCTCCTCTTAGATAAATTTAGCTCGTTGGCGGCTCTTGCACTGCAGGAAGGAGTGGAATCGCACCAATTTACAAACATCTTCGCGTCAAACCCTCCAACTGATTCAACTAAAACAGTATACATACACGAAAGACGCGAATTTTCTGTGGAATAAAAACCGTCCATACTCATGGCCTGGGAAAATACTCGGCCTGACATCCTTCGGACGAAGTGGACACTGTCCGTACGTCCGGCGGATGTACGAATACGGATATCCGAAATCGAATTGTGTTCGTACGTCCGATGGACGTCCGATCTCGGCAAAGGACGTTCGGATCTAGCTCGTACGTCCGACGGATATCTGTGGTTGCTTGGGCTGATAGCGAACTTTCGAGATAAAGCTTGGAAAGTTACTAGAACACTGTGGAACATACGAGTCCGCTCCGCCTGGGTGCGATCAATCGAGATAAATCTAGGCGCGCCTTGCATCACATACAAAGCGATAAAGCGGCGTGCCGGCAGCTTTGAAGAATGAACAATACAAACATTCGCGGCAATATCCTCTCTAGGAGCTAAAATGTTCGTGTTTTCTTGTTGCCACCTCCATTTTCTTGTTCGCTTCATTCGTTGCTGACTCACGCGCCCTCAACTTCGGCCTCTCTCCCCGTCAGTCACTCCTCAGCCTTCACGGACAGATGTGTGCGCGCGGTGCTTCATATACCTCGGCTCCACGCCGCTCAACGCGCGCAGAGAACCTTTAATACAAAAGCATAACAAAGTGTAAAAATGGATAGAAAAGTGCAGCAGAGGTAAACAGTGTTAGCACACCTACTTCGCCTTTGATTAACTATGCAAATCGTGCAACTTTCCGACTGCGGGGCCCTATTTACGGCACCTCTCCTTCATTGTGACAGAGTTCTGCTTTCATGGTTGTTCGTTGTATCTGAGGCGCGGTCGCATTGCCCTAATGCAACACCACCCTCATTCATAAGCGAGCGTTATTGATAAATGCGGCCGTTGTAAGTGGGCTTGACTGTATAGTGGCTGCCAATGAGGCGACAGAATGAAGTCTAGAAAGATCTTGATCACCGCTGTATCGAATGACTTGTACGAAGAACAAACCGTAGGCATGCATTGAAAATGGTTGTGATCAAACCAGTCTTGATGAGCATAGAAAAACTTATGTGAACTTTGTTTTCGTCAAATAACAGTACAAAAAAGAAAAGCAGAAATAGAGATTTCATAATACCTGGGAATGCTGCCCACAATTGGGCATATGGCAATGCGCATTCTCAGAGGCAAACCGCCATCTTAAGTCCTGAAAATATGATGAAAAATTAGGACGTCGCTTAAGCTTCACAGTAAGGGTAGACGTGATAGTGCCTTCTGTGAGTGATCTGTCCACCCGGTCCAATGGGCTGGGCGCCGCGCCGAACGGGCAATGGTGTTCCGCGGACTCCCTGGCAGGCTGCGACACGCTGGGCTAAGCTTAAGCGTCCTCCAACTTTTTTCCTCTTCTCATTCCTTTCCTTTCTCACTTCTCACCTAGACTCAAGTTGCAGTCGTGGTTCATCGGCACATCCTTCTCGACAAACCCGATGCCACGAACGCCAGCATAGCTTCCGTGCCGAACGAACGGGCAGCAAGCCGCAAGCTGCGAAGTGAATGTGCCTTGGACGTGCTCTGTGTTGTTCGCGCTCACCGTGGGATTCCTGCGTCCCTGCTCGGCCCCACTGCGCTCGAACGAGACAAGCAGGAGACACTGCCGTCGCGCGCTATCTGTTGGGAAAGCTTTATAAACGGTAGTTGGGGCAGTGGCGTACATTGCGAGGAGGAGGTAGTGGTTTTAGTGGGCGCCGCCTGATGGCGCTACGTGCACGCTAGCGAAGAGGAAAAGTAGCGAAAACGTACTTTGCTACTCGCCTAACTGCGACTTCTGTAATTTCCATGCTCATAATTACTAATATATACACCACAGTACATGTCTCTAAAGCACCCTTCTAAGACAACACCTTATTCACTAGACGTGCCTTTGTTCATTCCAAACCAATGAGCTGGCGTGGCAGAGTTGTTAGCGTGCTCGTCTCGCACTCCAGAGGCCCTGGTTCGATTCTCCAACTCGACCAATTTCCTACTCGGTTTTATTTATTAATGCTTCTGGAATTTTTCGCTCACAGCCAACGCCGCCACCGACACCGGTTTTTCTGCAACGCGGGCCGTTAACGCTAACGTGTTAAAGGTCTTGAGCAGCAAGTCTGAGAATGTCCTGAGAATGTACTGAGGCTGGACAACAGGTCCACATGTTGACATGCTAAGATCAGTAGGGAAGATAGCCTGTGTGCATTCATACCCTCCATCAAAACAAACCGCTGAACGTGAAGCTCCAGAGGCCAGTGAACTAGTCGAAGGAGGCAGTGCCCTTGCAAGTGTCACTGTACAGCCTGTTTCCCTTTGCAGGGATTGCAGAGGAAGCAAGAAGACTCACGCAGTCTTTAGGTTCATACTTCTTTTTTATTCAATCTTTTCAACAAGAGAGTGCGCAGTCAAATCACTTTGGAAGGGATGTCATTTACAAGAAACATAAAAATTCGCTGTACAAAAGAGAGAGGGGGGAAGGAAGGTGGGGGTCTCATGAGAGAGAGTGATAAGCATTGCCATGCCACCCTCTAGTTGTCAACTTGGTCACGCAGTGAAGGGGTGTGGCCCCCACCACAGGACCTCAGGCTCATCTATGTACACAGTCGTGCCATACCCAAAACTCTAGCTGGGCGTGGAGGCAAAAAAGTGAGCGGGTCGAGTTCACAGAACTGCACCCCTCCTCTGAACGCAAGCGCGCGCACACTCTCTCGGGGCGGCGGTTCCTCTGAGAGAGACAAAAGTGAACATTATAAACAAAACCTATTTGCATGCTCGCCTGCTGCCGAGTAAAGCGCCCAAAATGCAATGAATGTTATGCACAGCATGCCAAATCTTGTCACGATCCTCAGCTTGGGATGTCACGCAGGCAGCCTCCAAAGCTGGGTGAGAGTGAAACTTGCGTACCGGATGCACCGACTCGCACCGACTTGCACCGACTCGCACCACACAATTTCTCAACTTCCCTTGCAGTGTAAGAGATGCGCCACATGCTGCCTCACCTTCACATGCAGCTACTGCTCGCAATTGTGCGGTGGCGAAGAAAAACGACAGACCGATTGGCATGGCACATGGTTGCGTGTGAAAGACAGAGGCTCACGATGCCCAGCTCCAGAAGCCAAGCAGCAGCATTGCAAATCACCAAGGCAGTGCGCGACCACAGTCCAGAGTTGCACCTTTCATTTCGGCACACCACTCTGGGGAGGAGAGCCAGAAACTTGTGAAATGCCAATGCCCAAGACAGGCATGAAACGAAGAAGACAGGTGCCCCAACACAGTGTCCCAGCGACAAGCGCGACAGTCATGCACAAACAGTCCCCCCCCCCCCCCCCTGAAGCGGTGCGGGAAGGTCTTTGGCCATCACCACTGAGAAGGGGGCCCGAGGAAGAGAAGACACCCCGTACCCACAATCCGTGCCACGAGGAAAACACCCGGAGACCACCGTTCGTTCCGAATCAAGCAGGCAGCAGCGTCTCTCTCAGGGTCCCAGTGGAGGAGCAGTGCTGGCAGTTGTCAGTCACCGTCCGAGTCGGTGTCGGACGAAGACGAGGAGCTCCAGCCGTTCCCCATCACCAGACCGGTGTACACCTGGCTGCAAGCCCGCCGGGGACTCCACAGGGATGCGCGGTCGGGCAGCGCTGCGGTGACGGTGCGCTGGGTGCTGCCGTTGCGCTGCTGCTGCTGCTGCTTCTCTTGGCGCTGCATTGCAGTGGCACACACTCAGCACAAACTTTTTTTCACCGTGGGAAACCTGGTGCATCTAGCAGCGTTACTTCAGAAGCGAAGAAATTCAAACACAGCTGGTGAAAACAGGATCAACACACCTTGACGACACACTTACAGCATTTCATCAGTCCCTATAACCGTTGCAAAATCTTATAAATATCTAGGTGTGCATCTCACATCAACACTTTCTTGGGTCACCCACATTAGAACCATTTGCTCCGACACTTCACGCACACTTGGCTACCGGAGAAGGAATCTGAAATCTGCATCCCCTAACATAAAACAACTCGCGTATGAAACATTTGTGCGGCCAAAATTAGAGTATGCATCATCCATCTGGCACCCATGGCAATCGTATCTCACCATCGAATTGGAATCAATCGAAAATCGTGCAGCTCGGTTCATCACTTCATGTTACTCAATAGAAGCCAGTGTCACCGCCCTCAAGCAGTCCCTCCGTCTCTCAACACTAGAATCACGCCGCGTCGTTTCCCGCCTATGCTTACTTCATACATTTTATCATAACACAAGATCACGGCACGCTTCATTAACCGCCCCACTACGAACGTCCTCCCGGCTTAGTAACGGTAACCCGATAGCACGCATCAGTGGCCACACATCTGCTTACAACAACTCATTTTTCCCCAACGCAATAGCACTATGGAATTCACTGCCTAACGACATCGCTGCATGCACTCATCACAAAACATTCCGCGAGAAAATAAAAATTCACCTCACATAGATCTTGATCACTTCTGCGCTCTTTGTAGTGAGTATTGCTTCATATATCTTTAATGAATCATGTATCACCTGCCGGGAAACCCTGATGTGACTACAACCCCTTTTATGTTTGTTTGTATGTTTGTTCTCTTTTTATTGTTATGCATGTTCCCATCATCGCCGTTGTAAACCAATATGTGCCCCCCCTTATGTAATGCCTTCGGGCCTTTAAGGGAACAATAAATGAAATGAAATGAAATGAAAAGTGATACGACACACAACGCTACTGGCACCTGATTTCATTTCAAGTCTAAAGTACCTACACAGCAGAACCTCAATGCAGTCACGGTGGAAAATTGGGCTAGTATTTCATTTCAAGGCTAGTAGTATTTACACAGTAGAACCTCAAGGCAGTCAGGGTGGCAAATGGGGCTAGTATTTCATTTCAAGGCTGAAGTATTTACACAGTGGAAGCTCAAGGCAGTCAGGGTGGAAAATTGGTCTAGTATTTCATATAAAGGCTGAAGTATTCACACAGTAGAAGCTCAAGGCAGTCAGGGTGGAAAATTGGGCTAGTATTTCATTTTAGGGCTAGTAGTATTTACACAGTAGAACCTCAAGGCAGCCAGGGTGGAAAATTGGGCTAGTATTTCATTTGAAGGCTAAAGTATTTACACAGTAGAAGATCAAGGCAGTCAATATTATCCATCTTATCTCTGCACTTCTAATGTATATTTTGCAGAATTCCTCGTTTATACATGTGGTCGCTGTTGCAAATAAAATTACGGTGCAATTACTCGCAACACGTGACCGGTGACAGCTGCTGCTGCCCAGTACACTGGAAGAGGACAGCGTCAGTGACATTTTTCCTTGTACAAAGATGTAAAGGCTCTTGAATGACAAAGATTCATTAAAATATTTGCTCTCGACTTGCTCATTTCATGGCCTTTACGTTTTTCATACAGGCAGCATGCACTGTTTTGCTGGTTTCGGACCGATATAGTTCTAGACTGCAGGGTAATATTTTCTTTACTTATTGCATACGCAAAAGCATGGAAGCATTGGTATCAGTCATGTTTCCCACGAGTTTTAAGACATACGAATGCATTCTTTGATTTAAAAAAAATACGTATTTCACTTGTCTAGACAGTGCGTAGCGTTAACTAATACACAATAGCATTGTCAGTGGCAATGCAGTTATTATTCTTGTGTTTGATCCCTCCACAAATTCTATGAGGAGGCTATGCTGCAACATGAGCCCCTCCCCCCACTCCCCCCTTCCCCCGAACAATATTTCTGGCTACACCACTGCATGGAAGGGACTATCCCCCTTCATCTGCCACTCCCTGCATTGTCATACATGCTAAAGGTCCTTTCAGTTGTATCTGACTATAACAAGCTGCAATTCATGACCCGGGACAGCCTGGAAAATGCACTCCACTCCTTGGAAACCCAGAAGACGGTCAATATCCAGAAGCAGGGAAAGAAAAGATAGTGCTGCCACCCACCATTTTGGTGATGTACTGGAACTCGCGGAGCTCGTCTTCGGTGAGCGGTGCGTAAGCGTCGTCGTCCGAGGCCTCCTCCTTCCAGCCCATCTCCCGTAGTAGCCTGCACGGGGGAGAAGCCACACTCATGGCACACACACACCCAGACAGAGGGACCAAAGACAAAGACAGCACAAGTGAGTACTTCTTCTCACAAGTTGTTTGCAGCGCTGCGAAACGTGGAGCTCTCTCATCCGGTCAACGCCAAGGAAGAAGTCAAGGCCAAGCAAGACAACAAACAGACCCTCAAATGTTATAAGGGAGTAATTACTCATTGGCATCCACCTGAGCGCAGCCACACGGCTACAAAGGAAAGCTGTACAGCTTTCTCAGAAACCCCAGACCAGGACGAATTTTTCTTTAACTACGAAGTTTCTGAGAAAGCTGTACAGCTTTCCTTTGTAGCCGTATGGCTGCGCTCAGGTGGATGCCAATGAGTAATTACTCCCTTATTACAAATCTACTCCACCTTGGGGGATTCCTCCAACATTTGACCCTCAAATGTTAAAGCGGGAAGCTGGTCTTAAAATTAAAAATTTTTGTTAGTTAAGTCACAACAATGGAATCTTCAAGAAGCATGTATTTTTGCATGCTGATTCCAAATATGTATGTAATTTGATTTTATGTACGACAAGTCCTTGTGCACTTATATCACATTTTCTGTAACTTTTTGCCGAAAGCTGTCAATAAATTTTGCTGCAGGAAACTTGCTGGGACGCATGCCATTGGCTTGTCTTGACATCACACTATGCAATAAGGGGCAAATTATTATCCTGCCTATCATAGAAGTTACAGGGTTTTGAATTTGCCACTTCACAGACGGGAAGAAACTGATGATTTCAGAATCCCCTAACTCACCTTCTACGAGAGGCAGGATGATAATTTTACCCTTACTGCATAGCTTGATGTCAAGAGAAACCAATGGCATGCAATCTGAGAAGTGCCCTGCAGCAGAATTTCTTTCAAGGTCTTTGCAAAGGTTACCTAACATATTGCATAAGTGCACAAGGACTTGTTGTACAAATTAAATTACGTATTTGGAACCAGCATGCCAAAATGCATGTTTCCTCAAGATTTTGTAGTTGTGACTTCGTTGACAAAAATTTATTTCTAAGACCCTCTTCCCCCCTTAATATGAGAGAAGCCAACAGCCACAGAAACCAAGGGGCACAGGGGATTTTTTAATTAATTTATTTATTTTGTGGTGTTGATAATATTACTGAATATGTTATCGCTTAAAGCTAATTGATTAGAAAAGCAGAAGAAAAAACAACCACATGCCGCCGGTGGGATCCGAACCCACGACCCCCGAATTACGCGTCCGGTGCTCTACCGCTCAGCTACGGCGACGGCTGTCAAACCTTCTGCTTTCGGGGGCATTTATGTTTACAAATAAGCTAACCTTGGGAGTGTTCACTAGCGCCACCCACGTTCTTAAGCGGCGGACGTAGCACGTCCCGAGTTACCGCTGATGTGACGTAGAACGTCATCGAACGGCGAGGGTGGAAGCTGTGTGAGAACCCTCTTATGCTTCCTAAGGCATCAAGGCTGCCAGAACCGAGGCCCTCGTTAAGCAATTAAGCAGACGAGGAAAGGGGAATGAGGGGCTCGTTATAAATATGAGAGAAGCCAACAGCCACAGAAACCAAGGGGCACAGGGGATTTTTTAATTTATTTATTTATTTTGTGGTGTTGATCAATTTATATTACTGAATATGTTATCGCTTAAAGCTAATTGATTAGAAAAGCATACTCGCTCATACTCGCGACCATGACTCTGTCCGTCCGTCCGTCCATTATATAAAATGTTTGTGATTTGTGGCGTTCACAACAGATAGTGCCACCCATCCACATGCTATGCCGACTTCCTGCCAAAGCATATGCAGTTCCCCTTGTCTAACACAAGGACGCTGGAGAGCGCTGCGGGAAAGGCTTTCGCCTCACCCCACTTTAGCTGCGTTCGATTCAGCCGTGGTTCTCTGCACCACCGAACCGGTTCACGGTGCGCTGCACCAAGGCACTCGATTCACAGCGCCCCCTGCACCACTGTCTGCGATTGATTTTGGTGCAGTCGTGGTGCCGCTTCAGTGCAAAGAACCGCGGCACCGTCAGAGATGGAGGTGTTGGATAGTGGTGCAAGTGTTTGACGGCGTAAGCAGACGACGCGCGGAGCCGACAAAATGTTTGTTAACATCAATGGGCAACTAAAGGAAGTTTTCCCCATGGTCGACGGATCCCATGTCCACTGATGTCAAAGAGGATAGTGCAGAATTCTTTTCAGACCTAGAGAAACCGACAACTCGGACACATCAAATGTGTCGGCGATCCTGTACTGAGAGTAATAAGGCACGTCTTCTCGGCAGGAATTTGTGGGCGCCCTCCTCGAGATGTCGGAAAGTACACTGATGCTTCGAAGCGTGCCGACAGTTCTTCAAACTTTTTGAGGAAAAACACAGCGCACTCCTAAGACACGGACTTAGGAGTGCGTGTCTTAGGAGTGCGCTGTGTTTTTCCTCAAGATGAACTACCAACTAGCCCGCTCTTCCACCCTTGCAAGTTCTTCAAACGTTTCTCGCAATAGCCTGAACAGCCTCTTGAATTCGAAGCTGAAATACCTAGCTACTACGCTTTCGTAGTAGTTGGGGGTTCTGTTGCGGTCTGTCTGAACTGTGCTGCTGCAAAAGAAAGCACCGCGTCGGCTTCCTCATCTTCGCTGTCTGACGACTCTGAAAATTCCATACAAATGAATTCGGGGGTGTCGCCGTCCATGACTCCACAAGGCACGAAAAGCAGACGCGACGCACCGCAACACAACACACCATGACGGACCGTGATCACGCCTGCACGAGAACCGGATAGCAGACGACAAGGCCTGTGCGTCCACGCGCTCGATTGAAAACCTCCGCACCAGTGATTTGTGGCGCTGCTGACGCGCTCCACCTGCACCAAAAAACTGGAATTGCACCGCGGGAACTTTTCCAGAATTGGTGCAGGGAACCAGTTTTGAATTGAACAGACCTTTTAGATCACCAAAGTAACCCCTCGAAATTTTTTAGCAGTGTTGTGACTACTCATTAAAGGTGCACTGAAGAGGATTCTGAACTTGTCTTTTTGCCGCGGGAACTCGATCTACACGTTCCTAGCATTCTTAGAAACAGTGACTTATTGCCCTGTGTGGCCGATTTCCCCAATTAAATCAAATTAACGTCCGGCTCCCGCCCTTTTTTTTTAATTCTGCCTCGTACGATGGGCGGAGTCGACCAACGCGTGAAGTTCCTTTCAGCCAGCTCCGTGGAGGCTTTGCTTTCACTTTATTTTGTTTTTTAGGTTTCCATGAATAAATATTTTCATTCGCAGATAACACAGCCGCAAAATAAGCCCGTAGAAATAAAAATACGCGCGGACTATTTGCTACTACGGCCTACTACGTATTACTCCGCCGATGGCAGAGCGGCAAGCCGCCACGGGCTTGGGTGAAACGCACTCCACGCGTTGGTCGACTCCGCCCACCGTACGAGGCAGAATTAAAAAAAAAAGGGCGGGAGCCGGACGTTAACTCGATTTATTTAGGGAAATTGGCCACACAGGGCAATAAGTCACAGTTTCTAAGAATGCTAGGAACGTGTAGATGGAGTTCCCCCGGCAAAAAGACAAGTTCAGATTCCTCTTCAGTGCACCTTTAAACAATTATAGCAGTAACTGAAAGGGCGGTTCTGGATGTTGTTTTGAACGTACAGCTTTTCACTGGTTCTTTCACTGGTTAGATTAGCGGAGGAGGTCCGCACAAACACAACACTCCGGAGGTCCACTACAAGGTGGTGCGCCTCCGCTGGGATGGCGTCCGCTGAGTTGGTCACATCTCCTGTGCGCAGCTGCAGAATGCTGGTGCCCTTTCCTTCCCACAGGTGGAGCCACCAGTCATGGGATGAGGGGCACTGAGGAACATGTTTCGCAGTGGACACAGCTGACCTCAAACAGAGGCTTACAAAGACCTCTGACATTCCAAAAGAAAGAAACAGTGCACGCTTTTTGCAGTGCGCTTCACATCACCCTCCCCTCCCCCAGACAGAGAGTGAGGGGGAACACACCTCTGCTCTGCCTCCAGGGAGCTCGAGAGTGGTGGGTGTTCGGGTGCATCCAGCGTCAGCTTCCCCACATCGCAGGCCGACGACTCCAGGTCAGTGCCCTGGTCAACATTGCTCTGTCCGTCATCCACCTGCACAAGAGTACATCTTCTCGCAGGTGGCACACCCCTCACCTACACAGGCACGCTCACACCTACACATCGGCGTCAGCTAACCGTTCAACAGAGAGCCAATGCAATTTCACACGGCATTTACAGTAGAATCTAGGTGGCACAAACCTTACAGGGTCACAAACAAAACTTGGTCTTCTTAACAGCGTCCTGGTTTGGTTTACTGGGGTTTAACCTCCCAAAGCGACTCAGGCCGTGAGGGACGCCGTAGTGAAGGGCTCCGGATAATCTCGACCACCCGGGGGTTTTTTTATGTGCACTGACATCGCACAGTACACGGGCCTCTAGAAGTCCGCCTCCATCGAATTTCAACCGCCGCGGCCGGGATCCTGGATGCCACCTCATTTCCGTCGCCGAAAATGGCATCTTCTTGAAACGAGCACTTCTGGAGAAGATTAAGATATTAAATATTACAATTTCAACGACCTCACTGAGCGTTCAGGACTCGCAATGTCCCTTATTGTGCATACAAAGAATAAAGACCTTATGCTTTATATATGTCGCAGGGCATCATTCAGTCAATGTATGCTACTCAATCACTACAGCCCTCACCCGGAGCAACCAGCCAGGTACAGGGTCCGCCAAAAGTTTCCAGGCCACATGGTCCGCTTTTCATCGGTATATCCTGGCACTTAAGATTCCGATAGAGCTATCGAGGTTCCCAGATGGTAGAACGATCCTTCTTCTATTCTCTACAGATATTTTGAGCTTTGAGGGTATCTCAGCAGCCCGACTATGCTGCTCAAAAGCAAACCCTGTGGCCTTGGAACTTTTGACGGACCCTGTACATTCGCATGATAACCACTGCGGCGTCCATTTACGAGTGCCTCCTCCCCTGATGTGGACATGGGCTGAGCACCGGTCTCCAACCTTGGCTCCCACCCACCGGGCAGAAACCCCCCTCCTCCCCCCCCCCCCCCGACCGTACCTGGATGTGACCGTTGGTGCGGTCGTGCAGGGCTGCCGTGTCCCCCCCGGCCCCCTTGGCCTCCTCGTCGTCCTTGCAGCTGCGCAGGGCCTTGAGGAAGTCCCCCTTGTTGCCCCCCTTGGTGCGCGGCTGCTTCTTCACCAGCACCTCCATGGCATGTGCCAGGGGGCCACCCTTCTGCACAGTGCCAATCAGACCAATCACCATCACACACCGCCCAGCATTCCACACCTCAGGAAAGCATACAGGGACATGCAAGGCAACGAGCAGGCACCCAAGCGGCACTAGTAATTGCCCCAATAATCGACACACGTTGGCAAAGCCCGGCCCTACAAAGAACCAGAATGGAACCACCCATTTCCAATACTGGGCCGATTACCTTGGGTACGCATGGGTATGTATAGCCTTTGCCAAAAGTAACCAGGCTGCACGGTCTGCTTCTCAGTCATATATTTATTTACAGTAGCCGACCGATATTTCGGACTCCAATAATTCGGACTAGCGCGATATTTCGGACTTCGCTGAGGAACCGTCGCGCACCTCATAGGAACGTGTACATTTTCACGACCGATATTTCGGACTTTGCGGAGCCTAAATGTTCGAATTTTCGGACTAAAATAGACGCCAACAATATTGCAGTGATCGTTTTTCAATCGAAAATTTATTATTTCAGCCTAATGTAGACGTGAGCGGGCATCGCTGTCACTACCAAACTGTTTGCCGCCACCGCGAAAGGGGCCATCTTGGATTTAAACGGAATCGGCTCGGCGAGCGCAGTCGGACTGGCTTGGATAGGTTTGGCTATTTGTTCTCTATCGTCGAGAGATGAGATGCTCTCCATTGCCATCGAGATGGCCTACAAAGGGCGCGCGATTGCATTGAAAACGGTACAGCGGGACAGCGAACGCGGTAGACGGGGGCGAGGGTGGGACTGCAATCGGAGGCGCTCGCTCCCGCTCGCGTCTTCCCGTGGGTTACCCATGGGTTACCTCGCGGTCTTCGCGAACGTTATTGCCCCATGCAAACCGACTGTTCTTGCTTCGCGCAGCGAGTGCATTCATTCGCGGCATGACCACGGCCGCGTCGCACTATCTGGTAACAGTAGAACCCCGTTCATACGTTTTTCACCGGACCGGGGAAAAAAAAACGTAACAGCCGGGAAAACGCAACAGTGAGGAAAGCACCGAAAATTAATGAAAACAGTGCAGTTTTGACTTCAAACAATTTATTTCCGCAAATTGACCCTAGGACTTTAAAAAATCGAGAATGGTGGATTGCAGTTTCTTTCGCTCGCTGGAAAGAACAACGCGTTTCTCAATAGCCTGGAAGGCCGCATTGCTGTCAGCGTCGCTTTGCGGTGCGGCCACATCGCACGCAGCAGTGCTGTGCAGTTCACGCTGAAGCGACGTTGTGCACAGCGTCAAGCACTGAAATGTTCGTAGGCTGCTCGCCGCGCTGCTCCGCGTAGGCCGCCCTGACTGCCTGTCGACTGCGTTTAGTACGTCCAGCTTTTCCTCAAGGGGAAGCGCCTTCCGCTTACGCAACGCTATCACGCCATCAAAGCACGATAAAGATGTTGTTGCGACTGAGAGAAGGATGAAAAGGAAATTGCACGGGCCTGCCGACTGGCTCCAGCCGAGCCACCACCGCTGCCACTTGCAGATAGAGGACGCTGGCTGAGAAAAACAGATAAGCGACCGCAGTCGCGCGCCTCCTCGTCACCACATCCCATGATAAAGATTGCGGCATTCGACGTTCGCGAGGCAGATAGCCATCAGTGGCGGCCTCTCCAACTCGCGTGCGGCTTCTTGCAGCCAGTTCCGTAGCCAAGCCTGGCCAAGACTCGTCAAAAATCAAAATGGCGGTTGGCGCGCATTGCCCGGGCGGGTTCGGGGAGCCCGGTTGCGACATATCATGTGGGATCGTTCCCTCGGCTACGACGTAACAGCAGGGTTCCCAAAACATTGGATCCTATGGAAGCTATGCTGGGACCCGAAGAAAACGACGTAACAGCCGGGAAAACGCAGCAGTGAGGAACGTAACAGCGGGGTTCTACTGATGTGATAGGATGCGGGCATGAAGAAAGCACGGCTATGACTCAGATAGAGTGTAATATTATCGCTTGTAGGCGGAACATAGGAAGCGGCAGTTCTCACGATTTTGAAAGCCGATTTTTCATTGAAAAGTTCGTTTTTTTTTAGTTCACAGATTTTTCGGACTGTTCGATTATTCGGACCATTTTTCGGGTCCCGCAGAGTCCGAAAAATCGGTCGGCGACTGTATTTATACATACTGCACCGCAATGATATGCGCTATGGCAGGAGCAGGAAAAACACACAAAACGCAAAATACGCAACAAGGTAACAAAATACAGCAAAATGTACAAAGTGAGCACTACAATAAATTCCAAATCGCAAAAGAAATATCAAACAAGAAAGGAACTGTTAACGAAAGGCTAGGAATATTCTGCTGTTATGCGTCTTCGATGGCAGTTACAAAACTCTGAAATGGACAAGAACGAATGGACCCAGGTAGAGAATTGCAGGCTCCTAGTGAAGGGGAAAAAAAAAAACTGAATTTGAAGAAATTAGTGTGCGCAAAATACGGTATCAAATTTAGCTCATGATCATTCTTGTAGATGATAATGGTGCAAAGTGAGAGCCTTACCGAGGAACTGACAATACAATGCAAGAATTTTAGTGATTCAGTGTGGCGACGGGCAGAGCGATGGGCGGAGAGCGTGGTTAAATTCAATGAAAGAAGTGTAGAAGAGGGTGAGAAATCGCGACCATAACGATGACATATAAAACGCACAGCATTTTTCTGGACTGCTTCAAACATGTTAATTTCAAACTGCTTGTATGGGTTCCACATTACAGCTGCGTAATCAAGAACAGGGTGGATTAAAGTTTTATACAGCAGTAGCTTTGTGCCTTTTGGTGAATTGGATAGCATGCTTCATATAGTGAAGCTATTACGCCAGCCCTCAAGCTTTAAATCTCTGTATGGTGAGCGGAACCCCTGTTCTAACCTTCAAAGAACTTTTTGATCTTTAGGGAGGCCGTGAGGGCTCTGTTATAAGAATGAGACACAAACCATGGAGCCTGGTTCTTTTCGGCAAACACTGTACACAAGTCAAGCATGGATTCAAAACCAATATTTATTGAAACATAATGACACAAAACCCAACCCATGCGCAGAATGCACACAAACTTTTTAAATGATATTACTACCCAGAAGGGTCCAGATTTTTCAGAATGGGACATTTCGAGCTATCGTTCAAACTGAATGACCTGAACAGTCACGATAAGGAAAGAGAAAGAGGTAAAGGGAGGAAGTGAATGAATCCCCAACTGTGGACTCTGAATTGGGACATAGCAGCTGACGCCACTGACATGTCGCACGCACATCGTACTGTGCAGAAAGATAACTGCGAATCCTCCATTGCACGAAGTATTGCATACTGATCAATACTATTCTACTCAACATGAGTGCGAGTGATGGATTTCTAACTTGCGTTTCTTTTTTTATTTTTTTACCACTAAACTACTGCCCGATTACGCTGTGTATTGACCCAGAAAACCAGCTGGCTTCAGCCGACTGTGCTTGTACAAGCAAGGACGTGCACAGCAGAAGCATACAGAAACAGAGGCATGCAGCTCCTGTTTGCCAATCCTGTTCGCTAAGCTTCAGAACACAATTCGCATGTGTGATAATTTTAACTAACATCAACCCTGGTAACTATTTATTTGGTGTGTGGGGTTCCCGCACTGACACACGGACTATGACGGATGGTGCAGCAGAGAGCTCCGCACTAATCCAGACCACTTGGGGCCGTTTGCAATGTGCGCTGACATCACACAGCGTAAGGGCGTCTTCTGCATTTCCCCTCCATTCAAATACAATTGCCACAGCCACAATTTCTATATCAGCAGCTGAACGCAAAAGCTACTGAACCATCCAGGCGAATACTTGCTGTTTGCCTATGTAGTAACCAACGTCGTACATTTCAACTCGCCGTGACCACAGCAAAAAGGTACACATTCCACACTCAAATACGCTTGCATATTCATACTCATTTATCCCTCGGACAAGCAATGACTGGAATAACCTATCAGCATCACTAACAAGCATACCTGAAATTGAGAACTTTAAATCCACATTACAAAGTTTCTTTTCACAGCTGGTGCTCATATTGTCAACATGGCTTTCGTAGACGGCATTCATATTCCCATTATGGCTGTTTGTTTATTAGGAACTGTATTCCTTGTTTTGTATTTGTTTTCTTTGTCATACTTTTCTGTATTTACTAACACCATTCCCGATTTCGAAATTTACCGTTTGTAGCTTTGTTCCTTTTCATTCTTTTTGTGTGCTTACTTTTGTTCTTGTACTGAGTTTACAGAGATTGTGTATATTTTTTACTAATAACTTTTTTGTGTACAATGTGTATGCCTCTGCATCCACCCCTCCCTTCTGTAATGTAGGTTTGTACCCTGAGGGTATAATAAATAAAAAAAATTCAGGGGGACACTTTGTTCACCTAAAGTGCAGCAAGGCGAAAGCCTTAAGCGCAGTGTTGCTGCTTGTGTCACTGATGTGTCGTTAAGATGGTAAGCTTCGCCTCTAAGAGTGAAACGCGACAGCGTCTTGCAACACTGCCAGGGAGTCCACAAAACGCCATCACCCATTCGGCTCTACGCCTCGCTCGTCAGTAAATCAGTTTTTGAGGAAAAGAAATGTATCTGTCTTCCATACCTCAGTGGACACCTGAACCTCACTGTTAGGGAAGGGAGGAAGATGGGAGTGAACGAAGACACTGTATTCACTAGACGTGCCTTTGTTCATTCCGAACCATCGAGCTGGCATGGCGGAGTGGTCAGCATGCTCATCTCGCACTGCGGGGACCCTGGTTCGATTCCCCAGCTTGACAAATTTCCTACTCGGTTTTATTTATCTTTCTGGTCTGACTAGAAAGGTTAATTAGGCTAATTGTTTAATTAACTAATTAACTAAACTCAGTCCCACTTACTTGGAGCTTCACTATACCCTCCCTTTGATTGGTTGCATGGTTACTAGCCAAAGTACAATTGGCCCCGTTTGTAATTCGTGCACTGTGACGTCACGACCGTTTCGACCAATTCAAAAGCGTGACATTTCTGTCGACAACTGGTGCTTACAACGATGAGGCATTAACCCTTTTTGCGACATCGGGACAACCCTTGTCCCACCTGCAAGGCTGTAGCAAAATGACGATTGTGAAAACTGCGAGAGCTGGGTTTGCTTGAGACAACTGGCGCCATCTAAGAGAGATGTGTTGAACTATTCTATGCTTTCTTTTTTTTCTGCTGGGTGGCGCAAGCTTCCCGTGTGTGTTGTAGTTTGTTGCTTTTTTTCAAAGGACGGAGTTGTGAACACATGATTTTCGAAGAGCAACATTTTTCTTCAAAAATGCCAGGTAAGACGCCCATTGTGTTCTCCGTGCTTCTAAATATGTCAGGCTCATATGAGTAAAATTGTACAGTTCGTACAATGTTGTAAAGAATTCTGTGTTCGAAAGTCTGCAGGCATATGGAAGTTCATTAGGCTTAGTCTCTAGAAGCATGGCGTCGTGTGTCGTTCGTTCTAGAATGAAACGTATAAATTTATTATGTATTCATTCGTCCTTGCAGGGGAACGGAGTCTCACCGCTGAAGAGGCATTAGAGGTGTTTTTTAGCCTGCCTGACGGTTCGGAAAGTGATGTGTCAAGTGATTCGGGTGACGAGTTTACCCTACCATCAACCTCGGCTTTCGCTCCGATAGAGTTGTCGGAATGCGACGAAAACATCGAGCCGCCGCGCAAGAAAGGACCCAAGAAGGCATACACACGCAAAAAGAAAACTAAGAACGCGCGTGCTAAGCCCATTCATCATGACAGTGACCATGAAGAGGAAGAAGACGATTCCCTATCAGCAGGATGGATAGACGGGCAGCCTTGCGACATTCCAGTGAGCATCGCAGAAAATTCACCGTCCTATACTAACGGGAGTTCCACATGAAGTCCGTTTTCAAGGAAACAACCACTTCCCACAATCATCTGGCACAAGAAGGAGATGCCGCTGGTGTTCAACCAAGCGCGCCGAAGTGCGCACCAAGCTCATATAGCACAGGTTGTAACGTGCCATTATGTATGCAGTGCTTTTCTTCCTTTCACTCATCAAAGTGAACCTAGAATCACGATGCAACTTTCTTTTGTGGCACCCCCTCGTGAGCATTGGGACACATGCTGTCCCACCTCCCTTTATTCCTTGTCGTGTGCAGCGGGACACATGTTGTCCCACCTTTTGTGCTAAAACCATTGTACGGAGAGTGACGAAAACTGGTCTGACCGCCTTTTCTTAGCCTCAATAAAGTGTCCTTGGATCAAAAAAACAATTTTTTTTGCGTGTGACCTCATGCCTTATAAAGGGTTAAAGGCTTCCGCCTTAATAAATGCAGCAACTGCTGACAATGGAGGAACTGCTTGGCTCTACAGCGGGCGGATGTGGCCCTGCCCCAGACACTGGGCCAGTTCAACAGCGTCTCTCACCGCCTTGTTGGAGGCAGGCAGCAGGGCCCGGTAGAGGGAGTTCTGCGAGGCTGACGCACTGCTCCTGGCGGGGGCCGGTGCAGAGCCAGTCAGGCCGGTGGTGTGGCCCAGCTTGGGGCTCAAGGCCACGGCCGGGGTCACAACACCTGCAAGCAAGGAGCAGTCGCGGTTGCATCACTTTGTACTCTGCTGCCTTTAAGGGGGGACGAGGGTCTTAAAAGTGACCATGCAAAGAATTAAAAGCCGCTTGTAAATGTTAGAAGTGATGCTCAGAAGCATTTACACCAAGTATGAGTCTTCGGAACTGAGCCGGCAATTTATTAGGAATTTTTAAAAATCGTGTTTTTTAAATTTCGCGGGCCGTTTGGTGTCTTCGTAGGGAGCCATTTTGGAACCAAAATCGGGAAAACAGACATCACTAGTCCCATGACGTCGGCAGGCCACCACACGCTGTCATTCGCTTGAGCCGCGGCAGCTAGGACGTCACGGGCACACTTCCGGTAGCGGTGAAAATCGTCTGCTCGAGCCGCCGCGCGCCCCCCTCGGGCAAGCGCAATCCAGGGCATTGCCTTCACACATATGTTTTCAATTTACCTCTGCCGCCTCTTTCTGTCGCGAGTTCGGGAGCCGAGAAAGCGCAGAGACCGACGCACGCTGCTCCTCGGGAGTGGGACCACCGGAAGTCGTAAACCGAACGTCAGTGAATGACGTATTCATGGGCGGTGCCCAGTCCCGGAGCTGTTTTCTTTATTTTTTTATGGTGCCCCACGCGTACGAGTTGAGGGGGGAGAGGAGGAGCGTGATTTTCAATCGTCTATAACTTCGTTGTTATTGATGCTAGCTCAAAAATTCTTGCGCTGGGGTGACGAGTGATGGATTGCCTATCTTTACGTAATCTCGATAAATTTATTTCATAGTCCCTTTAAAGGTGCACTGAAGAGGAATCTGAACTCGTCTTTTTGGCGCGGGAACTCAATCTACACGCTCCGAGCATTCTTAGAGACTTCAGCTTATTGCCCTGTGTGGCAGATTTCCCTAATTAAATCGAATTAACGTCCGGCTCCCGCCTTTATTTTTTAATTCTCCCCCGTACGGTGGGCGGAGTCGACCAACACGTGGAGTGCCTTTCAGCCATCTCCGTGGAGGCTTTGCTTTTGCTTTATTGTGCTTTTTTAGGTTTCCGTGAATAAATAGTTTCATTCGCAAATAAGATATATAGCCACAAAATAAGCCTGCAGAAATAAAAATACTCGCGAACTATTTGCTTCTACGGAATACTATGTATTACTCCGCCGATGGCAGAGCGGCAAGGCGCCGCGGGACTGTGTGAAAGGCACTTCACGCGTTGGTCAACTCCGCCCATCGTACGGGGGAGAATTAAAAAAAAAAGGCGGGAGCCGGACGTTAATTCAATTTAATTAGGGAAATCACCCACACAGGGCAATAAATCGAAGTTTCTAAGAATGCTTGGAACGTGTAGACTGAGTTCCCGCGGCAAAAAGACAAGTTCAGATTCCTCTTCACTGCACCTTTAAAACTGACCTATTTATTTGCGGCTAGAATCTCATGAAATTTTGCACACAGGTTTGTTTGTCTCTTCAGATTTAAAAAATGTAGTCATAATTGAGCTGGTGGTCTTAGATCAAAAGTTACCTTAAATTCTAGAGTGTAATTAGGTAATTTCTTATGCAGCTTTAATGAACTTTCTCACTGCATTTTGTTGCTTTTAATTACATGAATTGATAGCCAGAGAGTTCCCATACCCAATGACATTCTTACTTTTTTTTATTTAGGCTACATATAAATAGCAATTTACAATTAGCTTAACGAGTTGCAGCGTCAAATAATGAGACCTTTTACTGTCAACATAGTATATCAGGATGACATGCCTTTAGAGAAAAACGAAGAATGTCACTGGGTATGGGAACTCTCTGGCCATCAATTCATGTAAATAAAAGCAACAAAATGCAATGAGAAAGTTCATTAAAGCTGCGTAAGAAATTACCTAATTACATTCTAAACTTTGTGAGATTAAGACCAACAGCGCAATCATGATCATATTTTTGGAATTGGAAGAGAAAAATGCATCTGTGTGCAAAATTTCACGAGATTCTAGCCATAAATAAAGAAGTTGGTTTTAAGAGCCTCGTCCCCCCTTAAAGGGAAGGTGAAATGGTTTTTTGACAACTCGAGGTCATTCGAGAATTCAAATCTATGAAGCTTCTTGGGTGTGCGTGCAAAGCACCATTTCAAATATCAGCGCAAAAAGATTTCGCATGCTTTTACCTGCAAGTTTCAAGCGTTTGGCTCGGCTAAAATCATAAAATTCTAAAAACTCTTCAGTTGCCCATTAAAGCTTGCACCTCACTGCTGAACCCATCCACTTCTCAAATACCATGCAAAAAGAAAAAAACTACTTAAGCAATTTTACAATTGCAATCAAGAACATTTGAACAGAAAACATGCATAGTTCAGAAAGGTGCAGTGAAGAAGACTGAATGATGATATTTAGGGCTGATTCAAGATTCTACAACCTCCCGTCTTCTACGTAGATGGTCGTAATGTGCTCCACAACCACACAGCCCCTGAAGAATTTCCCTTAAGTGGAGGCTCGATAGGGGATATTCAAAATTCCGCAAGTGCGCTTTCCCGCATAACAATGTTGCCCAAAACAAGATGGCTGACCATGTGTTTCCAGCTGAAACAAAGCAAGAAAGACTAGTTTTTTGTTTGATTCTTCCAAAATACGTTCCTTACATTCTATCCACACCTTTAGCGCATGTCCTGTAGCCCACGTAGTATCTTTATACAGTGAAGTCGGCCATCTTGTTTTTGGCAACATAGTTATGTGGGAAAGTGCACTTGCCAAATTTTGAACATCCCCTATTAGGTTCGTGCAAATATTCGACAATGTCGCATACAGTAGACTCACGATAATTCAAACTCAGACAATTCATAAATCCATATAAGGGGGGATGTGGGGATCAGATCGCAAAAATCACGAAAAAAGTTGATTTTTGAAAAGTACACTTTTTTGGCATCTCCAACACTGTTTCTATGTTCTACTGAAAAATTCCACCCCAAAATAAACTTTAAGTGCTCCAAATAAATATATTTCTTGGCATCTATACATAGGCAGTGTGTGCTAGCTTCGAACTTTCAGGCTTGTTTTCTCGAGAGTTTGTTTCGAGCTTAATACCTTGTTCGTGGAAAGCCTAGCACTGCAATGGGTGCATGGATTTTTACCGTTTGTTTTGTTGTGATCACTGAAATGTGATCTGCGTCAAGACAGTCTCAGATTTAGCACTTAGGCTTGCATGTTTTTATTACATGGTAATTAGAGCATGATACATTCTAAACATAAAGGAAGGTGCTTATTGTGTCCTTTGTAAGAAAGAGCAGAGAAATTAAAAATTAAGAGAGTCTTGATTTACACCACACTTCTTAGTAAGTATTAAAAGCATTTACAGACCTGTAGCCTGTTTTTTTTTTTTTGTCATGCTAGGCTTTCCACAAGCAAGCAACATGGGGACAACATGTAAACAGTGATAAAAGGGAACCTACTGAAGCTGTCACTGTGAAACTTTATACCCGATTGTTTGATGCTGTTTTAAGCCAGTCTGCCGAATTTCATCACTATAAGTGGAAAAATAGAAAAGCTGCCTTCAATCCTTTCATCCCCCCTTAATTCAAACCATTTTCAAAATTTTGTTTGGCTAACTACCGTATTTCACTCACGCAATGATCACACTCTTTCTTTTCTTTATCAATGATCACACGCTAGGCCCTTGGCTATGCCCCGAGTGTGCCAAAAGGTCCCACTGACCGGTGCCCACGCCCGTGGTGGATCCGGGGCTGCGGGAGCGTGTCTCGAGCAGCGTGCTGGCACCGGGATCGGGCCGCGGACGCTGCACCAGGTGCCCCTTCCTCAGCACTGTCCCATGCACCCGGGAGTTGCGAGGGTTCTCTGCACGCACACCAGGTGGCAGCACTTGTCTGTTTACTCACTTGAGCACATCATCAAACCTAAACACAGCTCTTACAATGGCAGACACAGCTCTCCAATTCTTCATAAACACCACGGCAGGCATCAACCGTGCTCGCAATCTCATCTGTTGCAAGGCTGTAGTCCTTCATAGGATCTTTAGTTTCTTTACAGCAACAGCACAGTCGGAACACCGGCAAGCAAGACCGACACAAACACAGGTGCTGACTGACAACATGGTTTGTTGCCTTGAACTGACTTATATAGGCCCAGACAACAAACCATGCTGTCAGTCCGCGCCTGTGTTTGTGTCAGTCTTGCTCGTCCGTGTTCCGACCACGCTGTTGTTGTAAAAACGGGTAACCATACTAAACTTCGTGGGATGCTTCATAACCATGCAGCCAGTGTTGCCATTGTATCACCAAAAAAACTGGAGGCCTGGACAACTGAGGGGGAAAAAAGAACGCTGTGCCTACTGAAAAGAGCAAAAACGTGAAGACTCAGCGTGACAGCATGCAAGCGCTGGGAACTGAGCCCAAAAAACTAGAAATAATTTCCGTCATGCATAAATTCGTCTCTAGTTCGGCTCTTTTCCCAGCACTTGAGTTGTTCTTTGCTGCATCATCTTTTCGCACAGTTCAGTATGCTTTGCCTCCACAGACTTAGCCAGTTTTCTGCTCTGCTAAGCAACATGAAATACCAGAGATGCCAGCTACACGAAATTAAAGGGACACTTAAGCCCCGCTTTTATAGGTGACGCGACAGCGTTAAGGGCTCCCTCCAGAGGTTTCTTACCACACATAGTCATTGTTTCCTGCTCATATTCACAAGTTTATCACAATTATCACAACACAGTTTCCATATTTGTGTTTTTGTACTACTTCCGCGCAGCAGTTTACACACATAATGATGCTCTAGTGTTCCACCAACTAGCACGTCTCTAGTTCACTCCACTAATTACCACATAACTAAACTTAAAAATTAAGCCAACACCACAGACACATCAATCCCCCTTTACCTCAGCGAAGTCAATGTGCTTACGTGGCCTAGTCTGTAGCATGCCTGGCTGGCCAAGGGTCATGGGTTGGAATCCTAAAAATTTATGGAAATTTTTCTCTATATAAAATCAATTACTTTATAAAGTTCAGTAGTTGCAGACATGCACTGACCATTAAGTTAAGTCTTTTTTTTTTTTGAAGTACAGTAAAACCTCGTTAATTCGAACTCGGTTTATTCGAAATCCCGCGTAATTCGAAGGTTTTCGGCGGTCCCAACAGTTTCCATGCAAAATTTGCCGGATAATTTGAACAGCCAGCGCGCCCCTCTCCGGATAATACGTAGGTTTAAACCATGGCCTCCGTGATTCGCGAAAAGAAAAATGCGTTGCCAGTCTCTGAGGCCAGTATAGTTGAGTTGCCGGAGTGGCAGCCAGGCGGCACTGTAAATCAATTTTCGGTTTCCCGTGGTTTGTTGTGCCTCAGCGATCTGCACAGTCTACTACCATACTACTAGTCTCGGAGGCTAGCTTTAGTTGACAAAGCAACAACCAGGTGCCGGTAGGTCACAATTTTTCTGGCTCCGTTTTCGTTGTTTGTCTAGCTCGTGGCAGGCGCTGCTCGTAGTGTTTTGATTGTTCGGTGCCGCGATCAAACGTGTTCTGTGTTCAGGCGCGTTTATACTCTGACGTAGCGCGCGCTCGCGCGGCACGGCTATGACCGCGGACGTGTCCGCCGGCTTCGGCACACTCTGACCGCACCGTGGAGCATGTCTCTATTTCGCGCCGAGCGCGCCGAAGCCGCCCACCCAGAATGCACTGCGCACGCCTCCCACGCCACTCCTCCCCTCTACTCCCTTCGCCACTCGCCTCCTCTCCCAGGCGGCGTGTCGAACGAAGAACGTTCTGCGCTCGCGTCGGAGCTCCGCTCCAAGCAGTGCCCCCACTCAAAGGGTGGCAGAAGAGCGAGTGTACCCCCCCTCCCGTAGCCACAAGTAGCAGTCGCGTCAGAGCGCCTGGCGTAGCGTCGCCGATCTGACGTATCCGATCACAACCGGCTCTCGCCCGCGCGCCGAGAACGTCGGAGTATGTACGCACCTCTAACTACCGCGCCAAGCAGTCGCGCATCGATGACTACTTCAAGCGACCGTTTTTCAGGCAAAATAAAGGTGCAGTGTTGATGCAGCCATGTTTCGTACGTTTATTTCTCATTTTTTGTCGATTTTTGAAAATTCGAAAACCCGGTTAATTCGATGATTTTTCACGGTCCGACGGACTTCGAATTAACGAGGTTCTACTGTATTATCCTTCCAGACATACACACGTCATGTCATGTGACGTAGGTTTCTCGACGCAACAATGCCACTGGGATGCTGCCGGGTTTTCCAATAAACAGAAACCTTAACATTGTCACAGAAATACAAAGCATGTGGTAACATCCATGACACAATGACACATTATTCCAACAGGTTTGGTTTGATGTGAAGACAGCTTGTCAAGAAAGGGCTAAAAATTTGAGGACTGTTAGCTGCGTGGGGAAAGACACTGTCAGTGCAAAGAAATTCCTCAAGAGAAAGCGAGCGTCCACGAACGGGTCATTCGGGAATGGGCGGCAAAGTTTAGACAAGTTGGCAGCGTGTTGCTATTGCCACAGCGGAGAAGGAATGGCATCACTCACCCCACACACTGCCGTTGGTGACGACCGGTTGCTGGACTGGAGCCTCCTCCGCACCCAGCAAGGTGGGCTGCACAGGCACACACATTGCACACAGCACTCAGCCACAGTTCTTCCTAGTGGGCTAGTCAGCGCACATCTAAAAACTTTTAAAAAAAAAACGGCACAAAAGAACGGGGACACAATGACAATCTAGAAAAAAAAAAAACTTCACGCATGCAAGGGTGGTTTTCATTTCTCATCCTGGCATAATTTTTTTGGTGTGTGTAGTTTCTTTGAAGGGACACGTTCTTAAGGGGGGAAGAGGGTCTTAGAATTAAAATTTTTATCAATGAAGTCACAGCAATGAAATCTTCAGCGAACAAGCATTTTTGCGTGCTGATTATAAGTATGTAATTTAATTTTATGTACAGCAAGTCCTTGTGCACTTATGCACAATGTTAGGTAAGTTTTGCCGAGAGAGTGAAAGATTTGGTTTATTTGGTTTATTGGGGTTTGACGTCCCGAAGCAACTCAGGCTATGAGGGATGCCGTAGTGAAGAACTCCGGAAATTTCGACCGCCTGGGCTTCTTTAACGTGCACTGACACTGCACAACAGCACACGGGCCTCTAGAATTTCGCCTTCATCGAAATTCAGCCCCCGCGGCCGGGATCGAACCCGCGTCTTTCGGGACAGCAGCCGAGCACCATAGCCACTGAGCCACCGCGACGGGTGAGAGAGTGAAAGAAATTCAACTGTTGAAAGCTTGTTATATTGCATGCCATTGGTTTCTCTTGACATCAAGCTATGCAACTAGGGTAAAATTATCATCCTGTCTGTTATAGAAGGTGAGTTATAGGAGTTTTAAATCATCAGTTCCTTCCCGTTTGTGAAGTGGCAAATTCAAAACTCTGTAACTCAACTTCAAAGATAGCCAGGATAATAATTTTGCCCTTATTGCATAATATGATGTCAAGACAAGCCAATACCATGTGTCCTAACAAGTTTCCTGCAGCAATATTTATTGAAAGCTCTCGGCGAAATGTTACACAACGTATTATATAAGTGCACAAGGACTTGTTTCGCATATAATTAAATTACATATTTGGAATCAGCACGCAAAGATACGTTTCTTGAAAATTCCATTATTACGGCTTCATTAACAAGAATGTTTTTTCTAAGACCAGCTTCCCCCCTTAAAAAAAAGGACATTAAGAAACTCGAAATGGTCTAGATAAAAGCCATCCGCTTCACCTTTAAAGCTTATTGTAGCTCTGTACAGTAAAAGCTCGTTAATCTGAACTCCAAGGGGACGCCGACGCAGTTCGAATTAACCGAAGTTTGAACTAACCGAAGTTTGAACTAACGACAGTGAACACAACATGCAGTACTCTGTGATTGCGAAGGAGGCAGGTAGCGAAATTGCCCTATTTTACTGCTCTAATATATTTCGTCATGACTTGTTTTTTTTTCCCGGAAGGCAACAGCCAACAGCTTCTCTTCTATACCCCGAACTTATCAAAAGGCCTGTACTGAAGGCCTTTAAAACTGAGGGAGAGCCGTGCTGCATAACACGAGTCCTAACTTGTGCAACAGAGGGCCACACCGGAGCCACAAAGGGTGTGCAACCGTCTGTAAGCACCAGGTGAAAAGGCTGGAAAATCAAGCATCATGCGACCGTCCCACTGTGGCTGCCACTTTTTTGCAACCTCCAGGACCCACAAATTCACATTTGCGAGTCGCGGAGGTTGGCGTGATCCTTTAGGTTGAAAAGCGAAAGTTGCCAGCACAGCTGCATGTATGTTGCCCAATTTTCCAGCCATCCTGCCCTGAGTCGCAGACTGCCACAAACTTCCAAACCAATGAACGCACTTTTTTGCTATATCCTGTTTCAATAACATGCCAGCATCTGACTTCATGCATGATTTCAGTCTCCTCTTGAAGCATTTTGCCGTGGTAATTATCACAGACAGATGACACTTCTGGTTTGGTTTGGTTTGTGGGGGTTAAACGTCCCAAAGCGACTCAGGCTATGAGGGACGCCATAGTGAAGGGCTCCGGAAACTTCGACCACCTGGGGTTCTTTAACGTGCACTGACATCGCACAGCACACGGGCCTCTAGAATTTCGCCTCCATCGAAATTCAGCCGCCGAGGCCGGGATCGAACCCGCGTCTTTCGGGTCAGCAGTCGAGCACCATAACCACTGAGCCACAGCAGCGGGGCGGATGACACTTCTAAACCACTACACTGGGGCACACCGCTCAAAGCTGATCACAATGGCTGCAGCTAATTGCACGTAACGTCACGGAAACGGAACTGCAAAAACAAGACAAAGACACCGCAGCAAACATCAGTGAGAACTCCACACCATTCGTTTCACGGAAGTCTCGGTTTCCTGCATGACTGTGTTGTTTCGAATTCAGAGCGCTGGAGATACTGCGACGTGTCTGACTGCCACTCTCACTAGTTTACCCAGTGTCACACCTCGCCAGTGACCTCGCGTGGCATTTTTGCCCTCTCCACATCCCCTGCAAAGAGCAGCTTCGCCGGAGCATTCCTTGGTTTGCCACGAGTGTGCCTACAGTAGAATCTTGATGCCAAATCTCACGGTGTCGCAAAAAATGTATCACCCGAAATTCGCATCATCTAAAACAAACAAAACCCATAGGCAGAGGCATGGGAAATGCATTCACAGCCTGTTTACACCAGATGGAATTAATTTACAGCTGCCGCAGAAAGGAAGACGTTTGGGCCCCCTTAACAACTCACAAATTCCTGGTTGAAGTTGTTCCCCGTGAGATCCTTCTTGTCGTGCTGGGAGGCTGCAGGGCCGGCCTGGGCACACACCACGTTGGCACAGTTGTCGCCACACGGCACCACAGCATTGGGACTCATCTGCACCACAGTGGGAATAGGCACAGGGGCAGTCAGAACACATTGTACAGGGTGAAACCTGTCACAAACACTGCACGTTGGTCCAGTGCATTCCCCACCAAACGCCCCACCACACAAAAAAAAAAAAACGTAGTTAAACCGAGTAGACCTGCGAAAGCAGGTGTTCATTCTTCAATTGGAGGGGGCACTTTTTTTTTTTTTATGTACATACAGCAGACCATGGTTAGGTCCAAGCAGGAAGGGCAGGTACACAAAAAGCAAAATTATAGCAACAAAAATACAACAATACAGCAACGATAATGTAGTAAAACAACAATACAGCAATGCAAGACAAAGCAGAAAAAATACATAATACGCAATATCAAAAAAGATGGCTGAGGAATGCGTCTGATTTTCAGGGTTGATTAGGTTCGGTTAATGAGTTCCAGTCGGATATGGTGCGTGGGAAAAAGGAAAACTTGAACGAGTTAGTCCGGGCAAAATGTGGTTTTAAAAGAGCTTTGTGATAGTGAGTGTAGTGTATTCCGTGTTGGCATTGGGGAAAGATAAGCAGAAGGGTCAAGTCAGAGTTTATCGTTAAGAAGTAATGAAAGAAAATCTAAACGAAAATTTTGTCTTCTTACCTGTAGTTCTTCAATACCGTTAGCATGCATCAAGTCTGAGGGGGAGTCAGTGGGTAGATATTTTGAATATATGAATCTAATTGCTTTCTTTTGAATGTTCTCGAGCTTTCTTATGTTAGACTTAGTATACGGGTCCCAAATTATGCAAGCATATTCAAGCTTGGGTCTAATTAGAGTATTATAACCTAAGAGCTTAACGTTAGCGGGGGCGTTTCGAAGTTTATGCCTTATATAACAGAGCTTACGGAATGCGAGTGAACAGATGTTATCTATGTGAGAGTTCCAAGAAAGGTTATTAGTAAGTGTTACACCCAAGTACTTTACGGACGCTACTTGTTGCAATGGTGATGATTCTAATTTATATACATATTCTAGAGCGTTTATCTTGTTAGTTATGCGATACTTAAACTCCACCTTAGGGGTGTGGCATGATATCTTTAGTGGGCATGATATCTTTAGAGGGGCATGATATCCTTAGTGTGCGCTCCAACAGATGGCGCCACCCGCTGCCGCCTGCCGCCTACACACCCAGAGGGCACCACCTTCGCACAGGCGCTGGGTTTCACAGCTCATGACAGTGTCGTGCCGGCTAAACCAAACGCTTAACCACAAGCGTATTGGCAAAAACGGCATGTGTGATCTTGTGCTGTTGCCTAGCAACCCGAGTTACTACCCCAGCTTACTTGAGTAACTCGTGTAAGCTCAGGTAAGTTCAAACAAACATCGTGCCATCTGCGCGAGAGGTTGCTCGGGAAGAGCAACACGGGTCGCAAAATCCTGACAGGTGGCTGGGATAGAGACAGCCACCTCCCAGTGCAGTGGCGCATCGCTTAACCACTGCACCACTGTGCTGGTAGTGGTATATGAGGACTAAGCGCCATCTATGAACCCTAAGTGGTAATTAGCAATTCAGCATACATGGGCATCAACCCACTAAAGATATCAAGCCACACCCCTAAGACAGAGTTTAAGTTCCCCCCCCCCCCCCCCCCCCCCCCCCATTTGAAGAATGAACACTTGCTTTCACAGGACTACTTGGCTTAACTGCATTAAGCCCCTATCAATTTTTTTTCTTTCTCAATCTGTTTTTCCGGACACCTCTTTATTCGGCCATTTCCTCGGTCCCCGTGAGGTATGACTAAACAGTCGGTGACTGTAGAGTCTTTTGCGTTCGTGCATGTATAATATATGCTCATCAATTCCAACTTCAAGGGACCGGGAAAAAATGACTGATTAATGCAAAAGTTCAAATTATCAAATAACCTCGGAAAAACTATCAAGAACTGCTTGCATTCCGCAGTCAAAGACTGGGAAATGGTTGCCCGATTTTAGGATGAGAACAGCGCGACAATAACTGTTTTGCCCGTTTCCATCAATGAGCAGTGAACGGCACATGTTAAACATACAGTTTCAGTGCACTGAAAGTACGAAACCCTGCGGACGGAAGCGAAGAAAACGGGGCCGAAGCGCCGAGAGAAAAAAAGATGGGGAAGAGAGCACCAGTGACGCACCAGTCATCAAACAAAACGGTGCCCAGCTGGGTTACGTTGGCGGGCTGATGCTGACTGGTAGAGCGGCCATTGCTGCAGGCTGGCGTAAAGCTTGAAAAAGCAAAACCGAAACTAAGCGGTCGGACCGTTCTTAGAGACAAGGCTGTCTGTGTATCGTCCATCGTGCACATCAGAGGTGCGCGAGCACATGGAACTCAGGTTTTGAGTAGGGCTATTTCGTGATCTCTTGCTACACCCATCATGCCTGAACATGGCTGCCCATTGGGTGCACACTGAAATTACAACAAAAACAGCGTAAACTTCACGAAGTACACAGCCAGGCGCTGACTAACAACTGAAATTTTACTGCTCTGACACATCGGTAAATATGCTCAAGGCATCAAAAACAACAAGGAGGATAAGACATGAAACATAGGCAATCGCAGCAGGAAACGAGCAGGAAATCATGACTGCGGAGCAGTCGGAAGGAAACACTGAAATTAACTGGTGCGAGACCTGTAAGGTCTCAATTAGCGAGCGTCCGATGCCACACACTTCGATGAACGTTGCCGCGATCGAGCTGGCAGTTGGACTTTACGGATTTCCGAATTAACGCAGATGAATTAATGCGCTTTTACTGTGTTTTTCTTAAGGCCTCCTCAATTAGCCAGGCAAAAAATAATTGTGCTACTGCAATTTCTTCTAAGAGCACGTCACACTGAAATTAACTGGTGCAAGACCCGTAGCGTCTGAATTAGCGAGCGTCCGATACCACACACTTCAATGGACACTGCCGCGATTGAGCAGGCAACTGGACTTGTCCGGATTTCTTAATTAACGGGGGTCGAATTAACGCACTTTTACTGTAATTGTCTTAGGCCCCAGGAAAACGTAATAAGGCTGCTACTACAATTTCTCCTAAGAGCACGTTTGACTGGAAAGGAAACCTTTTTTTTTTTTTTAAACACTGTGAAATGCTTTCTTTCTTATAGACCTTCGCATCGGGTGAGGGTATTGTCGAGAAGCCTCCTCTCTGGACTGTTGAAAACCGGTTCCACTGCCACTTCTACAGTGCTAGCATGAGGTGCTCAGGGTTATCCGGTGAACAATAAGACAGCGCCCAAGGAGCAGAAGGGGGCTCACCTTGTGGTGCGAGGAGGGTGGGAAGTCGCGGAAGTCGTGCCGGCTGTGGGGTCGCCGAGGAGGCGGTGCAGCCCTGTTGGAGGGGCCCCCCGCCTGGTGGAAGAGGCGGTCCTCCGCGTCCATCGAGGCATGCCGCACGGAGAACGGCGGAGACTGCTGGCGGACCCCTGCTCCCAGCAGAGGAGGAGGAGGAGAAGACCTCAGAGGGTGTGGGGCACTCTTCACATCGGAGCAGCTCCAATAACTTACAACAGTGGCAGACACCAGAACAATCCGGACCCCCGCAGAATATACGACACAGAGTGGAAGCCTATCTTTTCAAAGTGGCAGCTGTATGGAGGATCGCACACTCGTGTTACTCTCACGGACAAGTGATGAGTGCTGTCCGATTTGCAAAACGATTAATCTCTTAAGGTGCTTTGTACATAGCTAACTCACGGCTTTTTCAGAGCGTGTGCTGCACCTCGCAGTGATTTCATTGTTTTCAGGCAAATCTGGCATCCTTATTGTCACGAATAAGGTTTTTTTTTTTTTTATGCCATATACCGAAAGCGGTAAACAAGATTTCCCAAACATGCAGCAAGGCATCAAGCTGCCCGCAGTGCCATTTTTGTGCAGACTGAAAATGCCACCAGTCACCATCATCATCATCATCCTGACTATACCCCACTGCAGGGCAAATGCTTCTCCTATTTCTCTCCAATTAACCCTGTCCTTTGCCAGTTGCGGCCACTGTATCTCCGCAAATTTCTTAATCTCATCCGCCTACCTAACTTTCTGCCGCCCCCTGCTATGCTTGCCTTCTCTTGGAATCCACACCATTACCCTTAAGGACCAGCGGTTATCTTGCCTTTGCATTACATGCCCTGCCCAAGCCCATTTCTTCCTCTTGATTTCGACTAGGATGTCATTAACCCGCATTTGTTCCCTCACCCACTCCGCCCGCTTCCGATCTCTTAGAGTTACACCTATCATTTTTCTTTCCATAGCTCGCTGTGTTGTCCTTAACTTGAGCTGAACCATCTTTGTTAGCCTCCACGTTTCTGCCCCATAGGTGAGTACCAGTAAGATACAGCTGTTGTATACTTTTCTGGTTGGTTGGTTTATGGGGTTTAACGTCCCAAAGCGACTGAGGCTATGAGAGACGCCGTAGTGGAGGGCTCTGGAAATTTCGACTACCTGGGGTTCTTTAACGTGCACTGACATCGCACAGTGCATGGGCCTCGAATTTCTCCTCCAAAGAAATTCCTCTTGACGGATATTGGTAAACTGCCATTCATGGTATGAAAGAACCTGCCAAATGCACTCCACCCCATTCTTATTGTTCTAGCTATCCCCTTCTCGTGATCCGGTTCCGGGGTCCCTACCTGCCTTACAGACGTATTTCCTTACCACTTCCGGCACATCACTACCAATTGTAAACTGCTATTCCCTTCTGAGACTGTTGAATACTGCTTTGGTTTTCTGCACATCCAATTTTTAGACCAACCGTTCTGCTCTGTCCATCTAAGTCATTGATCGTGCTTTGCAATTCATCCACTGAGTGGCTTAGCAGGGCAATGTCATCAGCGAATTGCGGATTATCCAGGCATTCTCCTTTAACTCTGACCCCCAACTGCTACAATCTAGACCTCCGAATACTTCCTGTAAACAGGCGGATATTGCAGCATATGTATATATATAAATCCCAAAGAAGAAAATATGCAACCAAAAATTTGGTGTCTATCCTTCTTTAACCGTTTAATTGCCATGTTATTCTCGAAAAACATACCAACATAACCAAATTTTTTGGCAATATTTGGCAAAAACGACTTGTCAGGCTTAAAACACGCACTAAAGGTGCAAAACGCGCTTTTCATGGACAACTACCATCCTTTAGCATTGATAATTGTAACCAACGCAATTGGCGGCCATTAACTTGTCTTCTGGAATGGGAGCAGCGCAACATCAGGCCGGAGGAGTGTGACTCGTCATTGGTGACATTGGTACCATCTCCCATGACGAGTATAGCTCAGGGTTGGTGATTGAAGGGCCCATTAAGACTGTGATTTGGGGAAGCTGGTATCGACTTGTAACTTAATGCAGTGCGGACAGAGAGGTTGAAGTGAAGAGCAAATAGCACTGGCCTGGTTCGCTCCCATTTTTCAAACACGAAAATGAAAAAAAAAAAAAAAACTGCTATTCATCTCACACCTGAACCCAGAACCCATCCTCACACAGCCCTCCCTTGTATTCCTTGATTTTATCAGTACAAATCTGTTCGATTTTTTTTTCGCGTATTTATGTGAATTTGTACCGCTGCTGAACAATGCTAGGGTGTAAGAACCTTGTCAGGCAGAGAAAACCTGCCTTTTGCCCCATCACACAAGACCACACCCATGTGTGGACAAGTTGAAACTGAAACGAAATTGCCATGGAGAATGTGCAGAGGGAGCTCACACATATGGCATTAAACAGTTTACCTCCTTTTATCACTTAGTGCTTGTAATGTAATATCCAACAATATTCAAAGTAATATTCAACAGTCTAGCAAAAGAACAGCAGTTCGCAACTGGTGGCGAGGTGCTGGAAGTGGTAAGAGAATATATCTATTTAGGGTAGGTAGTGAGAGCTGATCTGGATCATGAGAGGGAAATAACTAGAAGAATAAGAATGGGGTGGAGCGCATATGGCAGGTTCTCTCTCAGATCACGAATGGCAGTTTACCAATATCCCTCAAGAGAAAAGTATACAACAGCTGTATGTTACTGGTACTCACCTATGGGGCAGAAACGGGGAGGCTAACAAAGAGGGTTCAGCTTAAGTTAAGGACAACGCAGCGAGCTATGGAAAGGAAAATGATAGGTGTAACGTTAAGAGATCGGAAGTGGGCGGAGTGGGTGAGGGAACAAACGCGCGTTAATGACATCCTGGTCGAAATCCAGAGAAAGAAATGGGCTTGGGCAGGGCATGTAATGCGAAGGCAAGATAACCGCTGGTCCTTAAGGGGGTAACGGAGTGGATTCCAAGAGAAGGCACGCGTAGCAGGGGGCGGCAGAAAGTTAGGTGGGCAGATGAGATTAAGAAGTTTGCGGGGATACGGTGGCCACAACTGGCGAAGCACAGGGTTAATGGGAGAGACATGAGAGAGGCCTTTGCCCTGCAGTGGGCATAGTCAGGCTGATGATGATGATGATGCTTATACTACGTGCTCTTCATCTGTCCTGTCTGCCGCCACTGTATTCGAGCTACGAAGCCGGAAATCTGGCATGCCCAATAAATGCATGCAAGGCTGACCGGTCGGGGCAACACCGGAGGCACCAACTCACCCAGATCTCGGAACCCATCCCCTGGGAAGCCAGAGCGCAAGCTTCCCACCGACCGGCGTTGGTGCAGGGCCAGTCGGTGCTCGTCAGATCGGCTGCTGTGGTCGGAGCTCTTCTGAAACCAACAGAACACAGGGGGGCTTGTACAGAATCCGCTATGCATAAAGTTCAAGAGCATTTCAAGCACGGCTCCAAAAACACTGGCTGACCAGGGTGCCGACTTCCCTTTGGGCAAGCACATTTCTTGCCCCACCTCTTACTCGGCTTCTCAGCCACAATGTAGTGGCGTTAAAACGTGACTGCAAAGTCATTATTCACCAGAGCGTCCCTTAACTCAGGTCTTAGACCTATTTTCCTTATTTTGAAGCGAAAAGCTTCACTAGGCTCGTGAACGACGCGCTTCGCGTGAGCCACCCCTGGGCTCACTCGAAGCGCGTCGTTGGTGCGCCCTTTCTCTCCTCGCCACCCCCTCCGTTCTCCTCCTCGCCACCCGTTTACCCTTCGCCGCTGCCGCGCGGTCTCTGCTGTCGTCCCAAGAGGAGAAGGTTCTTTCGTAAGGCGTTGCGATAACGCGTGAGCGGCGGCCGTAGAAGAGGCGCAGACATTCGCCATGGAAGGAAGAAAAGACCCAGAAGTGGTAGCGAGGGAGTTGACTCAAAATCTACCGTGGTGCTCCCAGTGCCTTGTGCGCGAACTGCGACAGCCATGACGTCAAACAAAGCATAAATGCAGCTTTTCGCTTGTATATCCAGGCTTAACCAGAGCTAAGCCACTGCGAATTTTTTAGTCCAATCCTAATTAAACTGTACCACATTGCTCAGTTTTTTATACTGATTTCAACAGAGAAAATATGTTTCTCTTAAATTGGCCGGTTCCCAAGATAATTTTAATTAGTCATTCATTAGTACCTCAGTGCAAAAAAAAACTGCTCACTAAAAAGTCATTTTTAATCCATGGCTACACAGTACAGTGAGTAAAGAGTGCAATAATCAAAACCATTTTTCCATTCTACCCTCATTACTAATTTTACAGCACTTGGAATATCAATGCTCAGGGTGTGAACGTAATTCATCAATAAACTTTGCAACTTAAAAATTTTTGAAGCGCGATTGAACAAATCTGCTTCGATTATTGCACACATTGTGCCTTCAGCTTCCCTTAGCAAGCATGATGACAAATCTATCTGTCCTAGATGTTGAGATATTGACATACTAAGGCAGCCAGATGTCCAAAATTTTCATGCCATCGAACTGTCTGCTCCTGCATAAATTCAGCTCACACGGTGATCTGAATTTAATATTACGGTCAAAATGCTGCTTTCTTGAAAGAAAAAATTAGTACAGTTGGAAAATGATAGCTGGAGATTCCCCAAATGTCGCGTTTTGAAAACAGATTTTTTGGCCATTTCTTGGTCTCAAAGACCAGTTTCCCCCCTTAAGAAGCCAGGTCACGCAGCCACTTTCCGGAGCTTCGCAATTCCTCGTTAACTTCCCTAAGCTTGACTTCCACTGGCTTTATTTTATTATTTATTTACCATTACTGTAAACCTTAGAGAAGCTTGCAGGACTGGGAACAAAATCAACAAAAACCGCAAAAGTAAACAAATTTGAAAAAGAAAAAACACCAAACCAGTATAGACTAACTCAAATAACGAATAAACAACACATATATATGCATTGCGAAAAGAATTCTGTCAAGCATGTTCTTTGGGCCACCAGCCATAAATGAAGGGTTCTTAACAACAGCACTTCTATGTTGATTGAGAGACATTTTTCTGTCAAATTCTGCACCAGCAACTGCAGTGGTTAGCTTCACCATACCTGGACTAATGCCATAAGAGGAAAGCCTGTCCATGTAACTCCTTTACAACAGTCAGCGTCACCCTTGTGTAGAGCAGCACTCAAGCAGTGCGCACCAGGAACAGAAAGCTGATATTAGACAGCGGCCCTTCATTTCTGGACAAAGTGCCCATGCCCATCTTACTTGCAAGTCTATCTGGCTTCACTTCTGTCCAAGCATTTCCTCTAGAACCAATCAGATTTCAGGCAACTGCACCACTGCAGCATTTGACAACACGGACCACACACCCAGCCAATCATGCAAATAGGGCCACAAACACCCACTGACTCCTCAGCATCCCCTCACATGACACTCCTCTGGATGAAGGTAAGGCGATGCACAAACATCAATCATTGTGCGCACTTCCCTTGGTGTGAAGTTGTTTGCATCTGACAAGTAGGATGGAGCTTACACTTTCCACTGACAAGGGGGGGGTCTTGCCACTGACCATTTTTCATTGTTTGCATGGTCGCCGTATTCCAGCCATTTACAATACAAAAACAAGTTTTAGCTCATCTGAAAGAAATATGTATTTAGTCTCAACAGTACGTATTTTGCCCTCCTGTTCCGCAAATGTTAACTGCGGATATTGTGCAAAGGTTTGTACTGCTGGTCCTTCTCAATAGCCAATGCATGGCCCAAACTTTTGAACAAGCATTCACCGACTGTTCAGAAGAACACACTGTCTGAGAGAGAGGCGCTAATGCCAGACTCAAAAAGCCCTCTTCAGCAACTCCATTCACCAGTGGCTAAGTTCACAAGGGTGGTTGGTTTGGTTCGGTTTATGGGGTTTAATGTCCCAAAGTGACTAAAGCTAACAAGGGTGGTTGGCCAGCCTGTTTTATCAATAATAATAAGGCCTTTACTCACCGCCGTGTCATAGGTGGGTATCTTGAGCCAGGATGGAGCAAAGTCATGCGCTGGCTGCTGCTGTTGCTGGTTTGCCATTAGGTGCACCCCCTTCCAGAGACCATGACAGGCCTGCGAGAAAGGAGAGCGCCATCAGGAAAGGCCTCGCCATAATGGACACCCCAGGGGAAACCCCACCATGTTCCTCAAAGCAAACAGTACACCCTTCCAGAAAGACGAAGGGTGCCACGTGCAAAGGCAGACATCCACAACTCTAATAAAACATATGCACCCCTAGAATCAGCTCTACACCACATACAGAATCTTTTTTCCTTTCGCATACCTAACAAGTCACCAGCTACACGTATACCTCCTTCGCAGACCTTTTTTACGGTGCACACTCAGGGGTCAAAACACCTCCTCTCTGGACTGTTGCAAACTGGTTTGGAGAGCTCACACTACCGCTTCAACCATACTATAGCATCGACATAGCGCCGTGCAAAAAGGTAAAAAAATTCAGCGGGGCACTTTGTTGACCTAAAGTACGGTGAGGCGAAAGTCTTAAGCGCAATGTTGCTGCTTGTGTCCCTGATGTGTGGTTAAGATGTTAAGCATCGCCTCTAGAGTGGAACGCGACAGCGTCTTGCAACGCTGCCAGGGAGTCCGCAGAATGCCATCGCCCGTTTGGCTCTACGCCTTGCTCGTCAGTAAATTGGTTTTTGAGGAAAGGAAATGTATCTGTCTCAGTGGTGGAACTGGCAACTGGCTTCTTGTAGCAGCTTTTGTAGCAGAAGAAATCGCAGTTTGTAGCAGCAATTTTAAGTTTTGTAGCAGGAAAAATGGCATTTTGTAGCAGAATTCGAGCTTTGTAGCACAAAAAAAAAGCTTCGTACCAAAATTTCATGCCAAAAAACAGTTATTTTAAATAAAGAAGCTTTGTTGTATTTCTGAAACAGGCATTTGCTCAGACGTTTTTAGCAACCACAGCCATGCAAGAGCAAGCTTCAATCCCAAATGCAGTTTAAAGTGCTTGCTTCCTTAAAAAGAGCCGAAAATAAGCAAAACAGGAGGTTCTCCTAAAAACACAGCCGTTTTTATTCAGAATGATACCGTTCTTAAAACAAACTTTCAGGTACTATTTCTTCCCTTTTCTTGATGACTCCAGCTTAGACAGTGCCGCTGCGAGCTTTTCCTGTCCATTCTTCAGAACGGCTTGTCCACTCTAAACGTCTGCAAAATTTTTAGACTTGACACCTTTTGTGAAAAGCAGCTCAGCATTGGTGATCATATTCCTGGCCAGTCTGATCTCTTCTTGTACCTTCTCTTCATTCTGACCTCTTTTCTGGGTGTTTGGTTTGGTTTTGTGGGGTTTAACGTCCCAAAGCGACTAAGGCTATGAGAGACGCCGTAGTGAAGGGCTCCGGAAATTTCGACCACCTGGGGTTCTTTAACGTGCACTGACATCGCACAGTACACGGGCCTCTAGAATTTCTCCTCCAAAGAAATTCTAGCCGCCGCGGCCGGGATCGAACCCGCGTCTTTTGGGTCAGCAGCCGAGCACCATAGCCACTGAGCCACCGCGGCGGCTTTTCTGGGTGTCTTTGTCCCGTACATCACAGTCTTGTTTCGCTTGTTTTGCACGGGTCTCTTCTGCTGCATCCGCCTCCAACCGTTGCAACTGACGCTTCCGCGATCCTTTCACCGCTCTGATTAATCCTTGTGTCATAGGAATGGCAGCTGGATTTTCTGCCCGATATAAGTTAGTCATAAGTTTTGTTGCCTTTCAGCTTTGACAAAGACATCGAAGACGTGAAGTGTCCATCCACACAGGCAGTGCGCTGACAGTGGTCCCTTTGTTCACCTTCGGTTGCAAAGCAGCGATGGCGATGTGGCTGCCGGCAGATGCGTTGCCGGAAGTGTTGCCGGCAGACATCAGTTTTGGTTTCACGGAAATGAGTTTCGGTTTCGTTCTCGGCAGAGTTATTGGAGTTATTCAGAGATATTTTGGTGCAGGCGTGGCACAAAAGTAGGCAAAAAAAACGATTTTGTAGCAGCATGTAGAAGGATTTCCCGTTTGGCGCAGTTTGGCGCAATTGGCGCAGCAGTTCCACCACTGCTGTCTCGCATATCTCGGTGGACACCTGAACCTCACCGTAAGGGAAGGAAGATGGGAGTGAACGAAGACACCGTATTTACTGGAAGCGTATTTGTTCATTCCAAACCATCGAGCTGGCATGGCAGAGTGGTTAGCGTGCACTCCGGAGACCCTGGTTCGATTCCCCAACTGGACCAATTTCCTACTCAGTTTTATTTATCTGGTCTGACTATAAAGGTTAATTAGGCTAATTGGTTAATTAAGCAAATAACTAAACTCAGTTCCACCTACTTGGAGCGTCACTATACGGTCCCTTTCATTGGCTGCATGGTTACTAACCAAAGTACAATTGGCCCCGTTTGAAATTCGCGCACTGTGACGTCACGACCATTTCGACCAATTGAAACAAGGTCAGCGTAGCTGCGGCGGCCACCTAAGGTCTCGCTTTGGCTATCGGAGTGTTGCTTTAGCAACAAAAGCTGTGACTAGGGGTGTGCGAATATCAAATTTTTCGAATACGAATCGAATACGAATACTTGGTTCCGAATATCGAATCGAATATCGAATAATCAAGGCCAGACGCATTTAACCACTACAAAACATTTATTTGAGCACCCAAGAACATCATAGTTCAACTATCAATGATTAAATGAACACAAAAGGTGTGTGTGGCCGCAGAAAAAGGATCAAAGTCTCGAACATTATTCTTAGAAGAGTGGAAATATCAGAGAAGATGGCTAGTACACAGCATTGATCAAGGCTAGCTTGCCATAAGCACAAAAACGTGTTGCTGGGATGAACATAAAATGTTGTCGTAAAGGGAAACCAGCTGCTCCACATGGTCAGGCAGGAGTCGTTCCCTTCTAGCTGAAACGACTTCTCCAGCCACAGAAAATGCCCTCTCACTTGACACTGAACTGGCACGTATTGCGAGGTATTTCGTTCACAACTCTTACTATACCAGCTTTAAAGTCATACCCACAAAGAAGCTCACGAGCGCAGTCAGCTACGTCATGGCCCAACGTTACGCATTGCTCTGGGTGCCACCATGTTGTTATTTCTCTGTCGGTAGGATTCGCGGACCGAAATGAACACCGGTGCTCGCAATAGAATATTCGGCTAGATACTAATATTCACGTTGGATCGGATATTCGAAACAACACGAATACTTTGATTTCGAATCGAATACGAATACTAAAAATATAATATTCGAAATGTATTCGAAAATTTTGAATATTCGCACACCCCTAGCTGTGACCAAACACTTGAACGTGCCAAAAGAAAGCATATATAGCAACCATTCACCAGCCAACCTGTCGTCACAGCTCATGAGTACTCAAGTTTCATACATAACGTGCAATGCTGCCAAAGCTAGGGTGCCTCTTTGTGCTGGCTACGTCCGCACCCAAAAACTGGTTTGTCATCGTGCACCTAAAGACAAGCACCTTGCACTGTGACAAAGCTCTGGCAACCACAACTGGCAGCACTTCACTTTGGCTGTTAGCACATTTTAAGACAATAGCAGAGCTTAAATTACCCCTCACTGATGTCTCGAGAAATAAGAGTGATATGCAGCAATGATACATGGCTGGCATGCTTATCTGCCACGATTCCATCCGCACCCCAAAACTGGCTCACCATCAATGGAAATCATAATCAGATGGTTCAATAACTGAACGCTGTGGGGACGCCTTCGTCCCCTGCGTTCACTTTCCCGCATTGCACCCCCTACTGTAGTTAGCTCCTCCGCAACGCACTCTTCTCAGTTGGGTTACTGTAACTAACAGGGGAGGGCGCTCGCGTCGCAGCGACACCAGCGCCACGGATGGCGTTTTGCTGCGCGCTCGCAGGGAGCGACGGGGTCTCTTCTGCTCGGCACCGGGATAGCGAGTGGACGTTTCGCTCGCGGCTTCGCTCTTCGTCGGCGGGCGACCTCGTGTGAAAACATGTTCCCCTCAGCCCATCCAGTCCGGCCTCGGAGCTTCCCTTTGCCCTAGCGTGGGCGAATGTTCGCTCGTAGCCGTGCTGGTGAGTCGGACGTCCTCGATTCCTCAGTGTATTTGGTTGCTAGCTGGCGTTATTGTTGTTGTAGCAATAAATGCCTTGTTTGTGTCAGCCAGTGTGTCGTTCCTTTGTTCCCGCAGAGCACGGCCCGCCGTGGTAGGCGTGCACTCGGTAGCGTACGCGACCACGGGGTGGGGTCCGCGCGGTTTTGAACTGTGTCAGCCGCGGTTAAACGGGGAGAACGGATTTATCTCCCCGATTTTAAACCCCACAACGCCTACCTGCATTGACTGCGATTTGCGATGCCAAGCATGTCTGTTTTTGTGAAAAACTTCACCGAGGCTTAAAGAACTACGAGTGACATGTGGTGGAGTGACATGCTTTTGCGTGTGCACTATTTGTAGCCTCCCACAACACTGCGTGGCAAGTGTGAAACGGAGTAGAAACTAAAGGGGCCCTGAATGCCTCCATTCAATTTGCAATTTATTTTCTCCAACATCCAAAAATAATGACACTATGGGCAGCGGCAAAAAGCCCCTAAAATGGGCTTCACAGCATCCACAGACCACCTATAGACGCTTTACAGCGCCGTATCATGGGGGCTGCCATCTTTGATCACGTGATCACGCCGCCATTACTCGCCTCCTGACTGCTCGGCGCGCGCCTCCGCGCGACGGCTGCTGCGTCGGACGGTTCGGTTCCGACAGGCAGTGTTTCGGCTGATACGGTTTTAGAGGAGAGGAAAGACGACACTATGGTTTGGCCAAAGCTTGGAAGGACATGTGAGAACCCTAATTTGATCACTTCAGGCGTGAAAACGCGATAGGACTTCATGTCGCGTAGAGCCGCTGAGCTCTCCGCCTCTTCGAGCCAACGGACAGATCGTCTGAATGCTTGTCTTTGCATGCGCTGAAGGCTCTGCTTAATGTTTTTTTATTGTGATTATATAAAACGGCAAGGCTGAATGTTCCTGCGGCCTTACAGGTCGTTGTCCTATTGTGTACCTGCATGCAGACACTGCTATAAAACGCTCACATGCACATCGTATGCACTTGTTTACAACCTGTTAACGGTGCATAGGAAACCTGAAATATTTCCCACTGGTTAGTTAAACATAGAAAGGCGACAAAAATAAATAGACACACAAAGGTTGACTATCATGGTAGCTGTACCATGCATCAAGCAGCCGTCACAAGCTGGCGTGCAATCATTTCGAAGGATTCCGCGATATAATTGTTATAGCGCGTGCATGGCAACGCGTTCATGCTAGACGAATTTCACAATAACGTCAGCCTCATATAAAAAATTTTGGTGCGCACGACGCTCGATATGCGGACATGGAAATGGCCATGGTCTCTTTGGATGTAATTAATCAGCTTCACTCTGAGCGTGCGAAGTCACTTTTAGTGACTGTCGCGCATGGACCGCGAGCAAGTGACAACCGCCCAGCACAGCAGCCGTAAACCAAATGCTGTAATCCGAATACGGTCCACGGAAACCGCGCTACTTGGAGCGAAATTGAACAGTAGCACCACGACGGCGTGTAATACACGGACTGACGGTAAGCGTTGTCGGCTCGCACGGCAGTGCGGTGCACAATAAACAGCAGCAGCATGTAGGAGCGCAAGTCGACTTTTTTTTTTTTTTTCGTTCCTAATTCGGCTTCGGGCGTTCCTTTCACTAATGGCCACACACCATCACTTACGATCAATGGGGACTCAGGACAGTGCACAACAACTGAAAGCACGCCGTCATGATTTCGGTGGCGGAACAGCTTCTTCATGCGGCTGTGTTGTACACTTACCCTCGCAGATTTTCCAAGATCGAAACCTTTTTTTATTAGCTATCTAGCGCTGGCGGACGTGTTTGTTGCGTTCGCCAGTTTGGAAAGGGTGCGTGTCGAATGGGCGCGAACATTGGCTTTACCTACTTGTCCAGTTCGGTTCCGTGAAGCTTGCAAACGGCCACATCCCGCACCTTTAACTCTCTGTCGCAATTCTTGCAATCCACAACACAGCGCGTGTTTCCTCTACCTTTTCTCATCGTAGAAAGAACACATTCGGCAACCACCCGCGAAATTTCCACTGCTGCGTTGAAACGTACACGCCGGCGACTTACGAGGCCAGTAATGGCGCCGTGTTCCGAGCGCACGTGTGGCGCCATCTGGTCTCAAACGGAAGAACTGCGCTCTGTAAACGGTCTATACGACAGAGAAGCATTCCACAGTCATGCCAGGAGCTTGCAATAAGGTGTCAGGCGCCACACCACATAGTGGCCCCATACTACAAGGAAACAAACCAGCATGTCCCAACAGGTGACATTGCAAAGCGAGGTATGCGACCTGGCACTAGACAGAAGAGGAGGTGTTGCTCATGGAGAAGAAATGTGTGTTCCAACATGCCAACCCCCGTGTAAGTGAAGGGGGATCACCAACCATCGAAGACCCAAGTTAACCAATGAAGCCTCCACGAATGGAAATAGAGAGGGTATACGAGCCCACAAATACCAACGAACATTCAGATTTCTCAGCGAGCCACTCGGATGACATACCCAACACGGTATTCACCCACCAGATCGCCCATGATTAGTTTGGCTTGGTTTGTGGGGTTTAACATCCCAAAGCGACTCAGGCTATGACGGACGCCATAGTGGAGGGCTCCGGAAATTTCGACCGCCTGGGGTTCTTTAACGTGCACTGACATCGCACAGTGCACGGGCCTCTAGCGTCTCGCCTTCATCGAAATGTGACTGCTGAGGAAAGGATTGAACCTGCGTCTTTTGGGTCAGCAGCTGAGCGCCATAACCACTGAGCCACAGCGGTGGTGCCACACCTCCCATGAGTGACTATGCCAACTGTTGCCGTCCTCACCACAGCTGCAGGTAACAACACCCACATATGCTGTGCCCGAAGCAGAAGAGGCACTGGATGTGCCCCAAACAAAGAGTCTTGCACAAGATCCTGAAGTCGTGCCCTACACCGGTGCAGTTATGCCATGCCCTCCACCCACCTTAGACCTCTTCGATTTGCCAAGTTAAGACGCGGTGGCTCAGTGGTTACGGGGCTCGGCTGCTGACCCGAAAGATGCGGGTTCGATCCCGGCCGCGGCGGCCGAATTTCGATGGAGGCGAAATTCTAGAGGCCCGTGCACTGTGCGATGTCAGTGCATGTTGAAGAACCCCGGGTGGTGGAAATCTCCGGAGCCCTTCACTACGGCGTCCCTCATAGCCTGAGACACTTTGGGACGTCAAACCTCAATAAACCAACCAACCAAGTTCAGAACTGTCCCCAGGCAGCTCGGGTAAATGTCCAGACGAGAAGCAAAATTCCTGACTGATGCCTACAAGCAGCTCCAAGCTGAACAGAGAAGTCTCGGGTCTGGTGCTCTTGGTAAGTAGAAGAGGCGCCCGTAGAATGTTTGTTGGGGACTTCGCAACGAAAAATTGCCACTTGCTAGACTGCTATGTTGACTTGCGATACTCAAATACATTCCGTGAAGTAAGCCTACTTTCTCCTGTCGAGAGCATGTGCTCCATTATAATCGACAGGCACATCTCTCCCATTGCTGATCCGCCACTCAATGCAGACCGTACCTCACTGACCGAAGCAGATAGCTAATAGAAACGAAATGAGTGTGAATCTGAGCACCATGGGCATCAAAAACGCCACTGGACAACATGTTTCTCTATTCACTCACCCGCCTTCATTTGTAAAAGAATTTCACCAGCGGGGAGAATTCAAGCAACGACTCTCGCTGAGTATGGCCACAAGCAGTGCATACTGAGTTGTCACCTGCTTCCCGTCCTAGCCAGTCCGACTGAAAATATGCTCGCAACTCCTCGGACTCCCATGAAAATGCCTTTGGCAAAAGAAAACGTTCTGAAACAGTCTGACAGGTGGGCGGAACTATTCTGGCAAATCGAACAGCAGACACGAGGGTTCCAGGCAATTCCAAGCAGCCCCTGACGACAAATCGAAGAGACCACTTATGAATGCCACTGAGGAATCAAAAGCATGCAACTCCTACAGGGCGCCAAACAACTGCCCACTCTGCTCAAGCTGTTTACTGCATGTTGTTCGCTATCCATCTCACACAACTGGACAAAATGAAATTTAAATTTTAAAAAGTTCTCCTTAACCATGCGGAAGTCGGACAACACTGGCACGCTCGCAGTTCGTGAGGAAATAAACTGACAGTCGCGTGCTCGCTCGCGAGTGTACAACTGAACTGAATGAACTGCAGGTAGTGAGCGTAGGGGAATGAGCAGTTTGTTCAGGCTTGAGGTGCAGTGAAGCAAAGGGGGGGGACAGAGGCAATTAAGGCCTGTGCCCTTCCTTTTCTGTATAGCTTCTGCGGGGTCTCGGTGACTTCACCAGAATGTGCCACAGCCGGACTCAAGTAGGCACAAGCTCTGCTCTGCGCCGGCCGCGCACTCACTTTTGTAGCAGACAACACTGCCAGTCTAGGAGGTCACTCAGGCTGCTTCAAAATGGCCGCCGCTCCAGGGGGGAGGAGGGACTTACAGCCAATAACTTCAAATCACAATTTCTAGCTCGTATGCGCATGTAGAACTCTACTTCTTTTATAAGTATGCATAAAAAATTCAGGGCGGCACTTTGATGACCTAAAGTGCGGTGAGGCGAAAGCCTTAAGCGCATGTTGCTGCTTGTTTCTCTGATGTGTGGTTAAGATGTAAAGCTTCACCTATAAGAGTGGAAAGCGACAGCGTCTTGCAACGCTGCCAGACGCCATCGCCCGTTCGGCTCTACGCCTTGCTCGTCGGTAAATTGGTTTTTGAGGAAAGGAAATGTATCTGTCTCTCATATCTCGGTGGACACCTGAACCTTGCCTTAACAGGAAGGGAGGAAGATGGGAGTGAACGAAGACACCGTATTCACTAGACGCGCCTTTGTTCATTCCAAACAATGGAGCTGGCATGGCGGAGTGGTTAGCTTGCTCGTCTCGCACTCTGGAGGCCTTGGTTCGATTCCCCAACTCTACCAATTTCCTACTTGGTTTTATTTATTTATTTTACTTGGAGCATCACTATACGATCCCTTTAATTGGTTGCATGAGTACTAGCCAAAGTACAATTGGCCCCGTTTGAAATTCGCGCATTGCGACGTCACGACGATTTCGACCAATTGAAAAGTGTGACATTTCTGTTGACAACTCCTGCTTACAACGATGTGGCATTAAAGGCTTCCGCCTTAATAACGTCATGGCTAGTAGCGTCAACGTAAAAGCCTGATTTGGCGGCAGATCATGTCATGACCCCTTTAACCCTTTCACTGCCACTCCCGAGATAACTCGGGTGACCACACATGCACACCCCCTGCTGCTCCCGAGTGAACTCGTTTTGGCTTTCTAACTCACTCCCTGCCGCTCCCGATAATACTCGTGTAAAAAAAAAAAAAACCATGTAAGCATGTCGTGCCATCTACGGAGAGGCCCCATAAATTCATAGAACTTGTAGGGTAAATTTTAAACAACAGATGGAGCATATGTTTCATCATCCGCGTCGCTTCGTTTTGGTCTCAGCACGGCAGCCATGGCGAGGCAGCGTGCCACGTGCGTCCGCGCTTTGACGGACGAAGAAGTTCAAGAACTGCTTATGAATTCGGACTCCAATGATAGTGACAATGAGGAAGCAGCCCACCTAAGTGCCTTGTCGAGAGACGACAGCAATGAAGAGCCCCTGCCACTGAAAGGTCTGCTTAAGAGGAGGAAATCCAAAGGGCGAGATTTCTGCTGGAAGATTTCATTCAGGTTGGCTTATGGTTGGTTTATTGGGGTTTAACGTCCCAAAGCGACTGAGGCTATGAGAGACGCCGTAGTGGAGGGCTCCGGAAATTTCGACCACCTGGGGTTCTTCAACGTGCACTGACATCGCACAGTACATCGCCTCTAGAATTTCTCCTCCAAAGAAATTCAACCGCCGCGGCTGAGATCGAACCCGTGTCTTTTGGGTCAGCAGCCGAGCACCATAACCACTGAGCCACCGGGGCAGCAGATTTCATTCAGTACAAATAATATCGACAAGATTATCCCGAATAAAAACGTCTTCATGCCCTGCAGAGCATCCCAGTGCAGTAGTGGCACAAAAATTTCCAGGAAACTAACATGCAAAAAAAGAAACCTAGCAGGGAGTGTGCTGGGGCGAGTAAAAAAACCCGGCAGCACAAGGGCTCGGGGCAATGAACAGGATTCCAAGCGAAGGTGAGCGTAGCAGGGGACAGCAGAGAGTTAGGCGGATGCATGAGATCTAGAAGTCTGCTGGGAGGTAAGGTGGCCGCAACTGGCGAAGGACAGGGTCAATTGGAAAGACGCAGGAGAGGCCTTTGCCCTGCAGTGGGCGTAGTCAGGCTGATGATCATGATGATGATCAACATATCTCAAGAAATGCTTCGGCACGGCAGACAAGGACAAAACGTAGAAAACACCACAGAGCGCCAATTAACAACTGATTTTATTGAAACCCACATCAACGAATATATGCTTTTGCGCTCATCAACGACAAAAAAAAAAGAAAAAGATAACATGCCGTGAAGAGAGCATTAGGTACAAAATGATTAGCACCCATGGCACGTGTGACACAAGTGAACATCGTCATGCCCCAAATCTGATCATTCTGATAGGAATTCTAATTCTCTCTTGAGAAGCGTCACAGATGGATTGCTCACGAACGAAGAATGACTGCTGCTTCAAAAATTTCTCTTTGAAGCTGGTCTTTTCTGCGGCCTAAAATAACTGTACCGCTGAAGAGCGGGAAACAGCCGCATTCTTTGCAGTGCGCCGGCAGGTGCTCCCCAGTGCTGTTCCTGAGAGAGTTTGAGTGTTCTCTTAGTCTGTCATTTATGCACCTGCCGGTTTGTCCAACATAAAACTGACGACAGGGGAACTTGACTTTGTAGAAAATAATTAACATCCATATCCTCTTCAGAACAGCTGCTGTGTTGAGCAAAGCCAAACTAAATAGGAAACTACACTCTCGGACAGCTTTCTGTGGCTCTGCAGCCAAGGCTAGGCAGGAAAGGGAAGGAGATGGGCCTTTGTTCCCATGCCAAGAGAGTGGGTTGTGGTTTGGGCTAGGGGTGCATAAGGGTGAAAGGGGGCAAGTTGGAGAGACGGTGCTGGGGTTGCTAAGGTTGAGGTATTTGATGTTATGAAGGTGTAGGTTGCGCAACCACGGGACGAACCACGATGAAAGACACAGAGACACACACAAGCGCACTAACAACTGTTTACTTCTTCCTGGGAACGCTTACTTATACACCTGGCCACGCATGCTCAAACGCAATCTTTAGCCACAATAGTCATGCCAAGAGCTGTTAACGCAGACGCGGATGCAAAAAACTGATTTCGGCTACGTACAGAGCCACGGACGTGTCACTGATACAGTCTACAGCGTTTTCCTTTATGTGGAAAGCTTCCAAAGCCAGCTGTGCGTGTTCATTTTTGCTTTTTCCCAGTATCACGGTCTCGTCAAGTCGCGGTGCGCAATTGCGGCAAGAACTAAGATGGGACACAAGGTGTGCCCCTTTGTCTGTGCTGTTCCTAACTTTATTCGCATGCTCCCTGAGTCGCTCGTTTATGCACCGCCCTGTCTGCCTGATGTAGGTCTTACCACATGAAAGAGGGAAGGAGTATACCACCCCGGTGGCGCAAGGGATGTAGGAAGTCCCGTGCCTGATTAGGCAACCACTCCTTCTATCACCGCACGTGTGGGCGCACAGCTTCACCAGTTTATTCGGCGCAGAAAACGCCAGAGGGACACCATGCCTGCCTGCAACTCTCTTGAGGTGATGAGACACCTTATGCAGATATGGCACCACCACAGGCATGAACGCTTCGCGTTCACTCGTCCCCCTCATACTTGGTGTACCGGTCTTCATCTTTCGTATCAGGGCCTCGGCAACCGCCGTCAAACATCATGCCTAGTTGGTACACAACATCATGTACCAACTAGGCCCAACCCAAGTTTTATTGAAGGTTGAGGTAGCCCACTCCCCATGAGACGGGGACCAAGGGCAGTCTCCTTCTCTTTTCTGCCTAGCCTTGGCTGCAGAGTCACAGACAGTTGTCTAGGGGGTATAATTAAGGCACTGCCACCAATGCTCTGGGCTGGTTCCGCGGGTCGTCTTTGCCATCTGAACTAAAGTCAGATGATGAGGCAACATCCTCAGAGTCATTGCTACCCAGATTGTCGACAAAATCAACCACGGACACAGATGTATCACGAGATTTTCCACGTTTCAGGGTGGGTTTCACATTGCTGGAGCCATACATACGAAGGATGCCACTACTTCTTCCCACTATTTCTTCGGTCTCCGCAGCACTGCCTGCTATGTATGAAACTGAGTATATGGCATCAAGACTGCCAGAACTGAGGCCTTCGTTATGCTATTGCTATTGTATTGACAACAGTGTCTGCTGGCCACAAAGATAACAAATGTCACTCCTGCCAGCCATTTCTTTGGCGGTCCCAGTGCAGCCTTTTTGTTTGACCGCACTGGCACAAAGCACTTCGGAGCTTTCGAGGTGGTGTGCAAGCGCAACAAATCAATGCTTGCATGTGAGCACCATTGTGGATGTGTGCACCAAAAGCTCATGATTGCGTGCAACAAATTTTTATGCCAGTTGTGAACCCCGTTCTGAAATGCCGCATGTCATGTCAAACTGCACATTAAAGGGAAACAGGACAATAACAGGCTGGGCTGTATCAACAGGTTACCACATTCAAATGACAATGCTGCTACTTTCCCTGAAAAGGGCGCTTTGTTAGCTAGATAACGAAGAAGAATGAAATAACGGCGTCACCACAACCGGCTGTTTTCACGAGCAAACTATACTCCCGTTTCATACATAGCAGTCAACGCTGCCAAAGCTAGCACACTTGTTCATGCAGGCTAAGTCCGAACGCCAAAAAGTATTCCACCATGCAACCAAAGTGCACAAAGGCATAATTCATTGCGACAAGCCTAAAGTGCCGCGACTGGCGACCCCCTGCACTTTGCCTTACCTCTTGCCACATTTCCATCCTGTGACCTGTCAAGACTTGGAGAAATAAGAATGACATGTTTGTTTCTTTGTTTACTGGGGTTTAACGTCACAAAGCGACTCAGGCTATGAGGGACGCCGTAGTGGAAGGCTCCGGAAATTTCTATCACTTGGGGTTCTTTAACGTGCACTGACATCGCACAGTACATGGGCCTCTAGAATTTCGCCTACATCGAAATTCAGCTGCCGCGGCCGGGATTGAACCCGCGTGTATCGGCCAGCAGCCGAGCGCCGTAACCATTGAGCCACCGCGGCGGGGCAAGAATGACATGTGGCAGTACGATAATCTGCTGGTAGGGCAAACCACTGAGACTCCATCCGCGTCTAAAGTAGTAGTTCACAGTTAGCGAAAATGATAGCCAGAGGACCCAAACACTGAGCGTCTCACAGCTTCAAACTCGATTCACTTTGTTTTCATACTGCTCTGTTTTTGCCCAAACACTCAGCAAGGCATTGAGAGGAACAAATGATACATGGCGGAGTAATATGGCACTGACGGCGCATACTTTCGCAGCCTCCACAGTGTTGACTGCTATGCATGAAACGGAGTATAGTTCCAGTGTGTCAAGACAGCATTTTTATGGCACAGATCACATGGTGTGGGCTACAACGCCATTAAGTTCCAAGCGGCGATCAGAGCCCCTCAAGGTCTTGACATCACAAGTTTGAATAGCTAGCAAGAAAAATTTTTAAATCCAATTTGCTCATCAATAAACGCATACCTCGCTGCCAGACAAACATCACCACAGCCAGAAAGAGCCGCATAATCCATTATCACTCTCAACGAAACTGAATGGAGTAGTCCTCATATGCCCTTTAAAGAGAAACTGACATTTTTTCAACCTCCACGGATTTTACTCAAATTTTTAGGGTAAGTTATTGGCAGTTCTCTGGTCATTCGCGCCAGATTTTACAGCCGGGCAAAGTCTCGATGTAGGGCAAATTTTAAAATTTACCATTTTATGCCCTAAATCAAGGCAACTTCTACAAGCAACCATATGTGTGCGGTGTCACAGTCTGGCACGCTCGCTCACATTCGCTCTATGCTTGCAAAAGGACAAAATTCTGCACCGGTTTAGGCTAGTACAGTCAAATAATGACCTACACTGCTGCTTACAGTCACCATTTCAGCCAATCAACGAGTACATGATATGCAATGGGACAGCATCCGTTGACATCATAGGATGATATGCCGTGACGCCAGAGTTTAGTCAAAACCCAGTTTCAGTTTCCTAGTTTCTGCTGTTTGAAAATGCTCGAAGTCGGTATTTTGAAAAAAGGTGTCATGTACAGGAGAAAGGGGACTCTAAAGGCGTCTTCGGCTGGTCACTTGGAACCTCTCGCTCAGAGTGCGCAGATCTGGGCGAGTTCAAAATCTAAGCCAGAGGAGGCACCGTCAAGTCAAATATGCGAGGCGCTTGGAGCGCGGTAACGTGACGGAAACAAAACCTGAAAGGTTTTCCCTTGGCACCGACTGGTAGCAACATTTGGCACAATCTATTTATTCCGTATCTCATCATTCCATCAAAGCACATATATATTCCATCCTGTTAATCAGTGCCATCTAATAACTTTCAATCTTGGTCAGTGCCGTCATGCCGATCAATTCACCAGCTGACACTTTTATTATAACCCACAAGGACACTGCACTTTCGCTATCTACATATATAGATATTTTGCCCTGCGCGCATCAATGGACACCTGCACTGCATTTGCAGTCCCAATACCGAAGCCACAAAGATGTATTGCCAGAAATGAAGGCATAAAAACACCGCAGGAGGCCCCACACGCTAAGCCTTTTTCATACAAACACCACTGGCTCAGTCAATGAAGTCAGTGCGATGATCTATATGCCGCTACGCACAGCAAAGGAACATTCCAAGACACCAGCATACTGGTGAGCTTCGTTGGCATGAAGCTTGTGCATAACTCGAGCGCAAGAACATCAAAACGATGCCACAGAGCTGTTCCGCCGCTCGTCGACGACAACCACCTCACCACATAATCGCTGCTTGTCGACGACGACCACCTCGCCACATAATCGCATATTGCCGCCATGCTAGGATTGGTGGGAGCACCCATGTGACCCAGAGCACCCCACATGCTCTGGGAAGAAAGTTGGAGCGCCTCGACGCGCTCTGAATGATAGGCAAGCGTTTGAAAAGAGCCAGCCGAATGTAGTCAAAACATCCAGTTTCGACCAGCTGAATATGCAGTCGCCTCTCAGAGTGCTCTAGAGCGATCGAAAGCAATCAGTTGAAAACAGCATAAAGAATGCGATGTAATCATCAGCTCAAAATGCTCAAAAAACCCACAGAGTTGCCAATCCTGCTATACCGCCGCCGACACCAGTGCTCATCCACACAAGGGGGGAAATCATGCCATTCACAACACACACACAAACACACTCACCTCTGGGATGCGCGACAGTCAGGCACTCCAGTCCAACCTCCTCCTCGAGCCCCCCCGCAACCGGGCGCCGTTTTGCCGCCTCCGCACGGTATCCACAGAGACGCACCAGCTCTAAAAAAAATTGGGAAGCAGCTCCCCACCACCACACACTCGCAGCAACAGAGATGGGGCCGGTCGTCACAACACTAATGTCCCAAGTCTTGCCATCCTCGCACTGCAGGCAGGCACACAGCACAGTGACACACAACAACACAACTCTGCAGATGTTCCGACGGAGGAATGCACTAGGCTTGCACGCTCGGGCAGACACCAGCACAATGTCGCACCGCGCATGGAATCATTGCTCCCAGAAGAAGAAGGGTTAGGGAAGGAGAAGAAGGGCCTGTCTGCCAGCCAGGCACAGGGCACGCGTCGCCGGGATCCCACTGCTACCTCGGCATGTCGGTGTCCCTAGTCGGGGTTGCGTGCCTCAACATTCCTCTCTTCTCGGACAAGTCACAGACACCTTGACACAGCTGCAGACAGACGGCAAGACTGCGGAAACAACCCTGGAACAATAAAACGTGCTCCTCGTTATATTTTGCAAGCAGCAGCAGATTCTACAAGTGCAAAAACCACACCAGAAATCAGTGCGAACCGGGATGCAGCATACCTCAACCAGTAATTCCCGTAGATCCCGAATATCCCTATTTTGGGCAATGTTTCCCTCTGGTAGTTTGGAAAATCCCTATACCTTGCCCTCCGTTACCCTACACCACTTGTGTCAAGAATACTTGCTCTTTGCAGGGGAACCCTGGAACAATAAAACGTGCTCCTCATTATATTTTGCAAGCAGCAGCAGATTCTAGTGGTGCATATACAAGTGCAAGCATGACACCAGACATCGGTGCAAACCGGGATGCTGCACACCTCAACCAGTAATTCCCTTAGATCCCGAATATCCCTATTTGGGGCAATGTTTCCCTCCAGCAGTTTCGAAAATCCCCATATCTTGCCCTCCATTATTCTACACCACTTGTGTCATGAATACCTGCTCTTTGCAGGGGTTAAAAAAGGCCAAAGTGCAGGATTTGCTCAGTGTCAATCGTTGCAGCTGTATGTGTTCAGCATTTACGCTCAGTGCAAAGGCAACCACAAACATGCACGAGAGGAGACAGGAGATCGAACCACCTTCTTCACATTCTATTAATGTTCTGCAGAGAACCTAATCCTCCACAGCATCAGTGATGCCATACAGTAACGACAATAAGTTTTTACAAGCAGTTTGCTTTTTTTTGCACCCAAGAAATTTCTCTACATAAAAGTCCTTGAAAACACATCCCTTTAGGCCCGATTTTAGACTAGAAAATCCCGGAAAGCAGGAACTGAGCGTGAACCGATTCGTAGATCACAGGTGTCCACTTCCTGGTGTGTTAAATCAAACTTTCGGCCGTCAAGAAAATGTCATCCGTTGTACCGAAAAAACAAGGTCCCTGCTCAAGCTTCACTGATGCATTAGTGTGACAATTTGGATAACTTCCGATGTCCAACAACAGGAGCGTTGTCAACTACACAAACACACCAAACACACATAACGCGTAAATTTGATTAAACTTACAACAGAACTCAGCTAGCATGGTTCACACTGCCTCGAAGAACGAAAAAAAGACTTCCAACTGCTGGAATGATGGGCCTCAGTGTCACCAGACAGTGCGCTGCAAACAATGCCTAACGTCAGTCATAAAACTGCAATGTTTTGAGAGAGTGTGGAAAAACTCTTTCAAGCATACAGTGCCCCAGCTGTCTGAATCCAAAGTAGAGCTCAATGGTGCAGTTTCAAACTGAGAAGTTTAGATGCAATTAAACCACACAAGCTGTTTTATCATGCCGGCAGTAGAGTACACCAATACCGTCAGTTACCACCAAAAAAGCAGACAGTAAGCATCACTATGGTGCTAGTCCATCGACAATGGAGAAATAAATATGGTCCCGGTGGTCACCTTCAACTGCACGCTGGGCCAGCTGAACGCGAAGCGGATGGGCAAGCATGGGTGAACATAATGCAGCGCGCTCTCAAACAGGCTCTCCGCTGCGGCACAACCGCTTTTAACACTTCGCGCTGCTGCAACGAACAATGTCTGCCGACAAATCTGCTTTGTTGGGCCAGTTCGACAAACTTTGCCTTTCCTAACAGCGCAGTGGTATCTCTTGTGCAAAAATTGCCCTCAGGCCTTGCGGACTTCTCAACAAAGGAGCTAGCCACCCCACGTTAGGATGTGCACACGCTTAAAACGGCGATAACATGCGCTGGAACTACGCAAAGTGCTTCGCATATACTCTGTGGTGAGCAACTTTCAATGCAAACCGGGCAGGATGAGGAATTGGTCAACACCTGCGCGACCATATCGCGCACACGCGCTCGGAGCGGAGCGCAAGATCCGGGCCGGTCAGCGCAGAAGCGCCAAACCGAGCTCCCCGCGTACACGTGTTTAAAACCGCTCGGTGCTACGATAACGGGGCGCCAGCGAGCCCGCCAGGCGACTACGGCCTGCGCAACTTAGCAAAAGGGAGCCCCCCTCAAAAAAGGATAGGCGCGAAGGTGTGGGTGTCCGACCCGATTTCGGCGCCCCCCCTCTTCATCCCGTCGAGAATGAAAGTGGCCGGACGCCGCGAAAATCCCCACAGAAAATCACCGCAAACAGGGCAACAAAAGCGTCGTCGTTCACGTCCAAAGACAGCGCAACACTCTCCCGCGGCCAGAGGCAGGGAATCGCGACGAAGCCAGCAGTGCGATATCAGAACCGGGGCGGCACGCCGCGACACAAACAAAACAAAAGCGGCGAGAGTGTGGCCCCCGAGGCAACAACGGACACGCCGCAGCATCTGCATCTGGCTGCCAGGGAAACCAGCCGGCGCGTTCGAAGCCTGCGTGCAGCCAACGAAGGGCTCTCTCTCGAGTCGCCACCGAAACCCCATCGCCCATCGGTCGCGTTGACAGGACGACCGGAAGGCGGCCAAGAACGAGCATGGCTGTGTTTTCGTACAGGCATGCATGGTCGCGGACGGTCGACGGCGCGGCCGACACAAACGTAAACAAAACGCTCGCGTACCTTTGTTTGGCGACGCAATCGAGGGCGCTGGTCCAAAGGTGACTAGCGTTGACAATGAAACATCCATTCCGAGCGAGCAACGGGGTAAAAACACACCGCACGTAACCAACGCATTGCCACACGCCGAGCGAAAATAGTGTTCACGAAAACATGGCGGCTACTACAACACTCGCGCAGGATCGCGCGAGATACCGCGGCAAACGTGATTGATCGCAAGCAAGTATCTGCTCGCCAAAAGAGGCGCTTTAATTGGAAAACATCTAAAAAAAAATTACATATTAACGTTATGATTGCGTTACTCGCCAACTGAAGTTCCAGATAAACACTGTTTTGATTACTCACTAGGTTTCGCTACAGTAGATCGAAGTACGAGCGCGGTTGCGTTTAAAATCAATAACTGACCACCTTTCCAACGATATTTTGTTTGGCCATTCTCGTTACCTCACTTTCTTTCACTGTACGGCAGTAAGGGCTCCGTTTGAAATCAAAATACTGCTACGCGATTTACATGTCAAGGGAACCAGTGACAAAACGAATTAGAGTAGGACCAGGCTGTGGATGCCGACGTGAACTTCAGAGTGCAGTGAGGAGTAAGCAGTAACGCCAAGTCGGAAGGATGGTCACGTAATCACGACAGGTCCATACCGTTTGGAAGAAACTCGTAGGAGAATGAGAATGATGTAAAGTGCATTTGGTTGTCGCCCTCAAAATATGAACCGCAGCTTCACAGATAGCCCTGAGCAAAAGCGGCGATCTCTATCCCGTGGCTTGCCGCAACTAGTGCAGCCCTGAAGAGGAGAGGGTGAGGATCACAAGGGCAGTCACTGCGCGCTTATCTAATCTGTATACATACACACATACTCGAGAATCCTTGATTGAATTGTTGCACGCGTGTCTTTCACTTTCACGCCATTTTCACAGAGAAGATTCGTGTCCATATCAATATATCCATCCTTTTATGCTCAGACGATCAGTTCTCTTTCTTGCGAAACAATTCCCTCTGAAGTTTCACACTGCTAATCTACGCGGCAAAACGTTCGCGGAGTCCATTTCTTCATAACTGCTCCTTATGAGTCGAATGGACTCGATTGTTGTTCATTTGATTCCAGTTGGATCTAATTGGATCCAATTGGAATGCCCAGTTAAACCCCGTGGTTTTATTTGCCTGAGCCGATGAGTGAGGGAAGATTCTCTCGCACTTCCTCTATGTCCAGTGTTACCAAAAGACAGCCTGACGCTATACGTCAGGCTGTCTACGTGATGAAAGTATAGTTTCTTCAGACGCCAGCTTAAAAACTGGACTGTAGAATTTCCCTTTCGGGTAAGCGCCAAAATCACGAGAAAAAAAAAATGACGCCCTTTACCCCCACATAGACGGTATTCACCGCACAGAAACTACAGCTGAAAGAAAAAGAAAGTGAAAGCGCAGAAAAATTGCTGTTCAAGGTGTTTAATTGTCGCACTTTACTGTGCTGAATTCGGTACGTGCACGTTTCAGCGACGACAGATTTTTTGCAGCACTTGCGATACTAACCATTCCATGTTCATATCGATAAAAGTGTATTTCGAGCCTGTAATGCAGACAAGCTTAATCATAGGCTGTCATTAACTGAAAATTACTTACTGCTGCTTATCTCGCTAAATCGCACATGAAAGTTGCCACAACGTCAAGAAGCCGCACTGCTTCTATCCGCACGCATGGCGCCATCACTGCCTCGTCCGCCATGTCGTACTGCCGTCGCGTCCCTTGAGCTGGAAGAAGGAGGAAAGAAATGAAAAAAAAGGCATGGAGGACTTTTCTCCATGAGACAAGGTCTCTCGCTCTCACTTCCTCACTCTCTATCCCTTTTGAATTTATGACCTGCGCGGCCGTTGCAACCGACACGCATTCGTTGCGTGTTAACTCCGACATTTGTGCTTTCTGTGCGCCGTCGCCTGCCTTGCAGCGCCGGTCACCGACACTTTGACGTCGTGTTCCAATTAAAACCGCGGTCACATTACCAACCTTTCAACTGCAGTCCCGTGGCGGCTTGCCGCTATGCCATCGGCGGAGTGATGCATCGGCGAAAGCAAAGAGCCCAGACTTATTTCTATTTCCGTGGGTCTAATTTGCGGCTGCGTAGCTTCTGACTGGATCTATTTATTCACGGAAACCTAAAAAACAAAATAAAATTGAAAGCGAAGCCGCCACGCTTCTGCTTGAAAGGCACTCCACACGTTAGTTCACTCCTCCTACCGTCTGTGGCGAGTTCAAAAAAAGGCGGGAGCCGAGACGTTTAATACGATTTAAGTTCACGCGTTAAAAAGACGAGTTCAGATTCCTCTTTAGTGCAACTTTAATGACAATCCGTTATCTTGCCTTCACGTTACATTGCCCATGCTTGTTTTGTTATTTCAACTATGATGTGTTTAACTTAAGGTAAAGATATCGTAGCGGAAACAACAAAGCCGGATGGGTCAAGGAAAAAACGCAATTGCATTTTTTCGTAAAGCACACATAATTGCGTAAAGCAAGGGTTGCGAGCACTTATGCTTTACGTGCTGCATTACAAAAATATAAGGTCTCCATATCCCACTGTCCCTTGGGCATTTCTTCCCGTGAGGGGTCCGCTGGCATTGTGAACATAGTGCTCTTGCAACATAATGCTCTTCGCATTATGTTATCATTATCACAGCATGCTGCGGAAGCCTCTAGGCAAGAGATGACCAAAGGAGCGGTAGGATGAGGACGCCAATAATTTTTGTAAATACAGAACGTTTCAGTTATTACAACTGCAGTATTTAAGACAAATTATTGGTCTATGTACAGTCATATTCTCATTTATAGATGTCTAGACTACGCAGACTGGGCGTACTTATACCATGCACAAATATCTTGTAAATGTCTAGCTGGATATGTCTGCACTACGCACTATATACCTCGGGCCGGACAATAATTTTTGTGTTGTAGGTGCGTAGATTTTTGGTAAACGGTACTAAAATGGATGTCTGGCGGAGGTGTCTAATGCCCAGCGCACATATCTCACTGGCGTCCATGTAACATTTGGCTGTGGAGGCATGGAGGACTTTTCTCCATGAGACAAGGTCTCTCGCTCTCACTTCCTCACTCTCTATCCCTTTTGAATTTATGACCAGCGCGGCCGTTGCAACCGACACGCATATGGTTTTCTGGGAAGCGCTTCGTCATTGCGCGCCTTACCGGTTTTTTTCAATAGCTTTCGCTGTTTCGCTGCGGTGATAGCAGAAGAGTATACTCTCTTGCCAGAGCGGCACCTCTTTTGCTTCGCTAAGAAAATGACGCGAAATACGGGGACAAAAGAGAAACGTACACGACAGGACCAGCGCCGTGAATGTTTCTCTTTTGTTCCCGTATTTCGCGCCGTTTTCTTTGTGAATCATGAAACAACTAGCCCAAAGTAGAGGCATCCTTTGGTCAGCTGGTTGAGTCCAAATGAATTCCTTTAACTACTCTTTTCACTGAGACATACCCCCTTTCTTTGGTTGGTAGGTTTATGGGGTTTAACGTCCCAAAGCGACTAAGGCTATGAGGGACGCCGTAGTGGAGGGCTCCGGAAATTTCGACCACCTGGGGTTCTTTAACGTGCACTGACATCGCACAGTACACGGGCCTCGAATTTCTCCTCCAAAGAAATTCAGCCGCCGCGGCCGGGATCGAACCCGCGTCTTTCGGGCCAGCAGCCGAGCACCATAGCCACTGAGCCACCGCGGCGGCCCCCTTTCTTTGCCAAGCCTGGTTAATCGTGAGACATGATAGGTACCCGGTGCGTTTGCGTGGTTGTAAAGCTCCTGTTTTCTTGCAGTAAGCTTTACCTGGATCAGTGTGTTAACGTATTCGTCCAGGAGGGCGTAAAAAAGAGATGCCGCCGCACGCTTCAAGCTAAGTTCAAGATAAGTTTTACTCTCGAGCTCATAGAGGCATATATAATCAGAAAAAGCAGTAGCGTACGTTTGGTTTGTTTCATGGGGTTTAACAACCCAAAGCGACTCAGGCTATGAATTCGTGAAATGCAACCGCCGTGGTCGGGATCGAACCCGCGTCTTTCTGGTTAACAGCCAAGTACCATAACCACTGTGCCACCGCGCGGCTTAGTAGCGAATTGTGGCAGCCAGCCATCTGTAGTGGATAGCGAGGTGCGATTCGTGGATGCTGCGTGAACTGAAATGGCGCGCGTTACTGTGGGTGCTGTTTCCTGCTCGCCTGTTTTCTTTTGTTGCGAAAGCAACACTACGCGAGTCGCCAAGCCATTTCGCGGAGCCGAGGAAAGGCCACACTGCACATGCGCGAGGAGCAGTGACGTCACACAGCGCACAGCTGGCGTGTCGCCGCCGTCGCTGCGCGGGTGAAAGGTGACGCCGCCGCACGCTCTCCATCCCCACACAGTACAAGAGCGAGTGCCCGTGGTGTGCAGACAAACCAACATTATACCATACCACATGGGCATGCCAGAAAATAGACAAGCTATACATAATTGAAAACCCGAGTGCGTAACAATGGGAGAGGATGCTATCCAGCGACATCCTGAAAGTCCAACAAGGACTAGTAAGGCGTGCACGCAGGGCAGCTACCCTCAGCGGAGCCCTGGACTAGGGGAACCGACCCTGATGATAAGATGGAAGACTCCATCTGAAGCCGCAAAAAAAAAATATATTGTAAAATAGAGCAAATAAATGTTTTCCACCACCACCACCACCTCCATCGCCTCTCTCCCTCTCCTCGTTGCATTCGCAATCCTCCAGGTTTAACCAGAGCTAAACCACTGCCAATTTTTTTTTCGTTAGGTGCAGAGCAAATATTGTGATATTCATATTAATATTTAGTCCACGAGTGCCTTTTGTCCCGCTATATGTTTACGAGCACCGTTTTTTTCTGCATTACATATGTTCACCAACTGGTCCAACTTCAACTGTACTGCTCCATGAGCTCAAATGGCAGCTCGCGCTGGCGCAGCGAGTTGTGCAGACCCGCACGGCAACCTCTGCGTGCCGGCACTGCCAACGACAGCAACGAAAGTTCTGCAATATCATAAGCTTCCCGCGCTGTTCAAAAATGAGTAGCGCCCTCTCGGGAACGCAAAAGCTCGCGTGATCGCCGATTGGCTGCGGTCTCCCCTTCATCCTCCCACAAGGATCGCCCCACCCATGTCTACGTCAAAGTGACGTAAAGACAAAGTGAACCGGTTCCATAGCGAGCTCTTTCGTAATTAGAGTTTCTTACTATTAATAGTAAGAGACTGAAGTCCATGGTCCTGAGGAAGCTCCAAGCGAACTCCCATAGACAGGGCGCCAGCTTCCCCTCTAATAGTAAGAAACTCTATCGTGAATCGTTTTCATATAGTTTCGTTTTCCTTCCTCCATATGGTTTCCACAAATGCTCTCCCGTCGCAATAACGGCGGCCCGGATGTCGGAGCTCTCAGCCACGATCCCACGCTCCTTGAGTCACTGTGCGATGTCAGTGCACGTTAAAGAACCCCAGGTGGTCTGAATTTCCGGAGCCCTTCACTATGGCGTCGCTCATAGCTTGAGTCGCTTTGGGACGTTAAGCCTCAACCAATCAACCATTTTTTTTTGCTGTCGACAGAAGTGACGTCACATCACGTGATCGCATTCTTGGGCGTCGTCTGCTCGAGTGCGCCTAAGGGACATGGTTATGGCTAATGGGGTTTAACGCCCCAAAGCGACTCAGGCTATGAGGGACGCCGTAGTGAAGGGCTCCCACGGAGGAAGGAAAACTCACGACAGGCCCACGCTATCCGAGATTCACGCTAAAAAGTGTGACGGAAGTCACGTACTTTTGCAAGGACTACCGGGAGCACGTGACCGGGAGTATTTGGCCGCCGGCGCAGTGGCGCCGTCTGCTGCGCATGCATGCGCAAGCGCGCTGAGACGGTGGCCAAATAGAGGGGGGCTCGAGCCGGCTTCAAAGAATGTGACGTAACCGCTTCTTCCGAGTTATTTCCTTCCTCCATGAAGGCTCCGAAAATTTCGACTACCTGGGATTCTTTAACGTGCACTGATATCACGCAGTACACCCTACGGGATATTGTTTGGCATGCACTGTGCGGCGTGTATCACGGCTGTGGGGTTGTTTTGGGTATCGGTGTTTTTTGTACTTGGCGCGAAGTAGGAAATGACGGAATTTATTTTTTCATACCTTTTCTTTTATTTTTTCAATTTCGTCATCCTATTTTGTGTTTGCGTACCCTGGCACCGCCCTGATTAACACGTCACGGGTACGCTCCACTTTGGGCGGATTGGAGAGAGAGAGAGAGAGATAAAAAGAAAATGATCCGCCTTTTCTCGCGAAACAATGACTCATTATCATCAGCCGATCGAATCCACTTTTCGTCCTCTCTATGATCGTAGCCATCGTATATCGGCCAGGGTTGCCGTTGGCGGATGCTTTGCGCCAAATTGGCCACTTTTGAAACTTGTCTGGCGACGAAAATTTTAGTTTGGCTCCCAGGCTACTTGGAACTTTTAGTTTTGAGCATTTACTAGCCATTTTTTTAAACTCGCAGCATTCTCGCCGGCAGGGTTGGTGCGCATCGATCGAGGCATCCCTACGCACGGCTAGTGTAGCTATATAGCTTACATGCTCGCGTGGCGCCACGGTAAAGAAGGTGGCATCTCCAGGGAAAAGATTTCATTAGGCCAAGGAGCCGTGATAGACCAGTGCTTTCAGTTCTTGAGGCAAATGATGATACAACTCCTGCAGCGGCTTCCAAATGCCTTGCACTTCGGAGGCAGCAAGCCATCAACCCCGATGACAAAGAAGACACGAATACCCTAGCCGTGGAGGACATACTGGAGGCGTACTAAAGCTATCGCTGCATTTTTTATGGATGTTCCCACATCGAGCAGGAGTCAGAAATGCGGCAACTGCAAACAATAGCCTGAACTTGATCAGACATCATGTTTGAGTTTATGGCCAGATCGTACAAATACACTTGCAGGGAATGGCCTTTTTAATACCTGGCTCAACTAGGCACAAAATTTTGTCACTGAGTTTCCAACTCTGATGCTGAGCAAGTGTTCTCCTGTGATAACTTGTTAAAAGAAAAGGTGCGCAACAAAATGAAGCTCCACTGCCTTACGGTCATTACACGAATAAAGTTCAATCTACCGCTGCAAGGCTAAAACAGCTTCAATGTCCTACTGGGTTGTTGGCTAGAGGGTGACAAAATCACTCTCGCAAGATCACACTGTCTACACGCACATAACATTTAATAATTCATCTATTTGCGACGTGCCTGTGCCTTAAAGAGTGAGAAAAAGGACTAAAATCTTGTGCTCTTTATCTGTTTCTTGCATTGATTTAAAAAGAGAAAAGTTCTTTGTTAACAGCGATATTCACAATATCGTTTCTGTTCTATTTGGCTACAAATTTGGCGCCAAGATTGAACGGCTTGGCTACCTTTGGCTACTTGCAGCTCAGGTTTTGGCTCCTTTTAAAATGTTCCCAACGGCAACCCTGGTATCGGCCGTCTGCATGGTCCTGTGTGTGGGCTTCCGCACGTGGTTGAATTTGAGTTGTGTTTACCGAGCGTACTAAGCTCTCTCTCTGCGCGGTAGCGTTAAGCAGCTTGAAATGCTTTATCTCATTGGCTTAGGCCTAGGAGACGTCCGCGATATAACGGTAAAAGGCCTGGAAATCGTCCGAAGATGTTCAAAGGTGTACCTGGAATCCTACACGTCGGTGCTGTCAGTCGGCCAGGCGCAGTTGGTGAGCGCCATCGACTGAATTGTTTATGTGACCGCCGCATGGAACTTCACCGGAGCGTTGTGTACGAGCCGCTTTCCCAGCATTGCAGTGTGACATGATATCAGGCCCAGAAGTTGGCGATTTCACTCAAGGCATGCTTCGTGCCTTTTAAACCGATGAGAAACATCGGTTCTACAGCTCGGCAGTAGCGGAAGCTTGTTGCGAATATCGAACGTCTGTCTGTGAATTTGCGCTTTTCTTTTGTAGTGCTGTCGTATGGGTAAACGGCCGACAACAGCAAGGTGGCTTCCCCGCAAGTGGTCAGATACGGCGTTCACAAAAAGTGGAATCAAGAGCCCACGCTGCAGACTATGCGAACCATACTCGGTCGTGGTGACCGTCTAGTAGTCCCAACTGAAGCTGCCTACATTATGACAGAACTCCGTGTTTTTTTCCTTCTATTAAGCGAATTTAGTACACTATAAAGGACACTGCGGTACCTTTGCAGCAATGGGTCCTGATCAACACTGCCCGCTTAGTGCTATCGTCCGCAGGGTAATGCCCGGTAGCTGCAGCTGTGTGGTTGCTTAGTTTGCAAAAAAAAAGTGGAGTGTGGAAGTGGAAATGAGCTGTAATGTTCAATTTCAGTTCATCATTGTCTAGCAGCCCTTATGTTTTCTCATTTTTAAGCAAACTACCTTACTTTTTGGCATCTGTGTACTTGGCTCTACTAATTGTGACCTCCTAGTGCTTAGTTTCATTAGTGTACACCGCATAACCATTTTCTCACCAGTCATTACGTAGCCTGTGTCTGAGAGGATGTGTGATTACCACCTGTGAAGTAATGTTGGAGTAGCCGCCGCGTTTGCTCAGTGGCTACGGAGTTCAGCTGCTGACACGAAAGACGCGGGTGCGATCCCGGCCGCGGCGGTCGAAATTTGATGGAGGCGAAATTCTGGAGGCCTGTGTACTGTGCGATGTCAGTGCATGTTAAAGATACCCAGGTGGTCGAAATTTCCGAATCCCTTCACTACGGCATCTCTCATAGCCTGAGTCGCTTTGGGACGTTAAACCTCATAAACCAAACCAAACCAAGTAATGTTGGAGAATTCTGTATCACCCAGTTCTGCATTAGCAGAGGTAGGACCGTCAGCACCCAATGAGAGTTGCCTCTAAGTCTTCCCTTGCCACGTGTGTGATTTATTTGTTCAACCAGTTTCACACGTGAATGTTGCTTTTGTTGCAGGAGGAATTCTATGGAAAACAGCTTATTTTGGCCGATCGTGAACTTGTGGAGCAAGGCTGTGGTACGTGCAATACTTGAGCTTGTCTTTTGACAACTGAAGCACATTTTTCGTGTCACTGCATGGTTTTGATTTGACTGTCGTGGTCTGTGTATAGATCCGAGCAATTAACCTCTTTATACATGCACCCGTTGGACTAAAAATTCTCCGCCAACACTGTCTCGGTGTTCGACTTAAGAGCGTTAGTTACCGGAGCTGCAAGCGTTTACGTCGGTGTGCTCAGCAAACGTGGAGAAAACCAAATTCAAACATCCGTGGATGTTTCCTTTCCGGAAACATACCCTCTAAGACCAAGCAGCGCCATCTACCTCATAGATTTTGAAGTACTATTGTGATCTTCGCTATATCCAGTATACTTCCTCGTTATATCACTTAATAGATTTTATGAATGTGTGCATCACAACACGACAAATCGTTTGACATCATCCGAACCCCCCGCAATGAGCGGTTTGGCCATAATGGCTGTCTGAAGGTCATCAGAATGCATGGTTTGGGGATGGAAAGATCGTCGTTGCGAATCCCACACATATTTTGGGCTTCATCTCAATCAGTAATTTTATCCTCAGGAACATGCCAAGTTATTTGACTCTACATGGAACATTCTGTGTCAGACGGGTGGTCCCCAAATTTATGCAAATAATGTGCAAGGGGGGGGTTCCACTTCGATGGCCGCTATACTGGCACATATGTAACGGATCAAAAGTATAGGTATCAACTGAAGTGCTACGCACCCGCTGTTGCTAAGTTATATAGTGTGGTCACGTGGTTGCTGTTTTGGTCAATTTGACCTTGACTGCAGACAGACTCGTCCTTGATAAACGTTAGTTGTAAGATAATTCCCAGAGTGTGTGCTGTATTGCATAAAGCTTCATGTGAAGGCGCTCTGTGTTTGGAAAAGTACCTGTGACAGATTTTGTTTGTACAACAAGGTGCTTTGAATAGCTGTGACCTAAAGATCCTCGGTTCGTGGCCACAACAGTCGACTGCCATCAAGGCTTACAAGGCACTCTTTTGTTTTTTGAGAGAGACTGCCTTGATTGACAGACTGTGATTATTTCACGTTCCTTCTCTCTTTCCTCTTTAATTCCCCTCATGCCCTTCCCCTGTGCAGGGTAGCCAACCGGAATCCTTTCTGGTTAACATCCCTGCCTTTCCCCCCCCTCTCTCTATCTATCTATCTATCTATCTACATGCATTCAGGCATGCCTACTAGACGGATGAACATGTGCACCAAGGGTTCTAGCTTGTGTACTAATGCTGCCGCTTCACAACTGCATATTGCAGTGTGGAGTTGCATTTAGTCAGTCTGAAGGTGCTGCAGTGTGCGGCGACCGCGTTCACGAAGTGTGCAGCGGCTTACGCCTTCTCACATGCAAACAGTCTTGAGTGTCTCTGCCAACTTTTATTGGCTGCGGTGGTTCCACAACAGTGCCCATTGTGGAGCTTCAGGCTCTGTGCTGGTGTTTGTGCTCGCAGTTTGGATTCCATGAGCGAACACGTTGACCATGCATGAGAAGCTGCGTGCATTTAAAGGGCTACGAGGGTCTTAAAACTGACCTTTTTATTTGTGGCTAGAATCTCATGAAATTTTGCACATAGATGAGTTTTTCTCTTCTGATTCCGAATATGTAGTCATAATTGAGCTGGTGGTCTTAGATCAAAAGCTATCTTGAGTTCTAGAGTGTGATTAGGCAATTTCTTAAGCAGCTTTAATGAACTTTCTCATTGCATTTTGTTGCTTTTAATTGCATGAATTGATAGCCAGTGAATTCCCATACCCAATGACATTCTTACTTTTTTTGTTTAGGCCACATATAAATAGCAATTTACAATTAGCTCAAAGAGCTGCAGTGTCAAATACTGTGACCTTTTACTCTTGACATAGTATGTCGAGATGGCATGCCTTTAGAGAAAAACAAAGAATTCATCGGGTATGGGAACTCTCTGGCTATCAGTTCATGTAATTAAAAGCAACAAAATGCAATGAGAAAGTTCATTAAAGCTGTGTAAGAAATGACCTTATTACATTCTAGACTTTTCAAGATTTAAGACCACCAGCTCAATTATGATTACATATTTGGAATCAGAAGAGAAAAATGCATCTGTGTGCAAAATTTCATGAGATTCTAGCCATAAATAAAAAAAGTTAGTTTTAAAGGGGCTGCGAAACGCTGCTTGGGGGGATACCGGCTATTCTTCAGGTGGGTTCTTTATGCCACCCAGATGCTCCACTTAAAAAGAATTGCAGGGATCGATGCACAGGGACGGGAGTTATTCAGTGAAGAAATTTCAAAATACAAGCAAACAAAACGCTGCCCTCAACTCGATTTTGGCGGGGCTTCCCACTCCTATTTCGCTCTCCCTATGACGGCACCTGGCCAGAGCACGTCGCGGAAGTTTGCACTCCATGGTTGCCTGCTCTCTGTAACTCGTTCTTGCTGAGACTGGCAGCGTCGTTTCCATGCCAGAGCCCCTGGTGGCGCGTTTTTATTTTACTTGCTTTGCAGGGCTTTTATCTAAGACGAACAAGTTGTTTTTGTTGATCTAATATAAAACGCAGACAGGTGACAAAATGTGTCTCTATTTATTCACACAATTTGCAGTATATTTACTGTTTGTCCAATCATCAAGCTCGCGCCAGGTGATGTCATATCCGCTACTAAAACCCGCCACTGTGTGGCGACACCATCAGAGCCATGAATTTGTTTTGGGGAGGACATTAAAATATTAAAAAACGGAATATACGCAATATTACCGACGCTAATAGCCCCATTGTAACGCACTGTATGCAATCAACAGGCAAAACAGTCAACTAAGGTTGTGTTTCTGGGCCCCTTTAAGACCCTCGTCCCCCCTTAAGGGATGAATTGAATTTTGCCTGTATTGATAGACTACCGCGTTCTAGCGACACAAAGACTGCGCTCACTGAAAAACGAGATTCTGTAAGCTAGAAAAGGGGATCCAAGAGAGGAATAAGCCGGGCTAGTTGGTACATTATTTGCATAAAAACAGCGCAGTAGACGGGACCAAGAAGCAAACACCTGTGTCTGTGTGTTTTCTCTTCTTGGCCCCGTAGAAAAGGGGAGATATTCAAATGCAGCTGTTGCCACCACTGGTCATATTCGCAAGCTAACTGCGGTAAAACCTAGGCACTTTTTTGTAGCGGATCCCGGAGGCTAGGCAGCAGCTCCATTCGCTTACGAACTGTGATCACAGAGTCATTTTTGGTCTTGGCGTCATAAGTTTGAATTTGGCGCTGCGGCAAGAAATTTTTTTTGGTTTCAGTGCACTTCTCGCAGCACTTTTTCATGTGCAGAATATCCGTGCCCTGAAGCAAAGCGTTTTGTATGCCTAGGTAGACATGATGCAGATGACTTAAAGGGGCCCAGAAACACAATCTTAGTTGACAGTTTTGCCTGTTGATCGCATACAGTGAGTTACAATGGTACTATTAGCGTCGGTAATGCCACTTATATTCCATTTTTTAGTATTTTAATGTGCTCCCAAAAACAAATTTATGGCTCTGATGGTGTCCCCACACAGTGGCGGGTTTTAGCAGCGGATATGACATCACCTGGCGCGAGCTTGATGATTGAACAAACAGTAAATATACTTCAACTTGTGTGAATAAATAGAGACACATTCTGTCACCGGTCGGTGTTTTATATTAGATCAACAAAAACAACTTGTTCGTCTTAGATAAAAGCCCTGCAAAGTAAGTAAAATAAAAATACACCACAAGGGGCGCTCTGGCATGGAAACGACGCTGCCAGTCTGAGCAAGAACGAGTTGCAGAGAGCAGGCAACCGTGGAGTGCAGAGTTCCGCGACGTGCTCTGGCAGGCTATTTTGATTGGTTGCGCCAGGTGCCATCATTGGGAGAGCGAAATGGGAGTGGGAAGCCCCGCCAAAATCGAGTTGAGGGCAGCGTTTTGTTTGCTTGTATTTTGAAATTTGTTCATTGAATAACTCCCGTTTGTGTGCATCGATTCCTGTAATTTTTTTTAAGCCAGCATCTGTGTCACATAAAGAATCCACCTGAAGCATAGCCGGTATCTCCCCAAGCAGTGTTTCACAGCCCCTTTAAGGAGTGTTGTGTGGCATGGCAGATATCTTCCTTTAAAAGTGAGGAAGTAAATTGTGCATAGCCATTGAAGGATAACAGGCTTAGCATAGCTTTGTACTGGCTTCCAGAATGCAGTACATTATGCCAACACGTTGCTACTGATGAAGCATATGTGGAGGTGTGTGCATTGCTTTGCGTCAGCTTTCTGAAGGAAGTGTTTTCCCACTCTTATGCGTAACTGGGGGCGCTGCTGCAGCTTGAAGGCATACCTGCTCCTTCACTTTGCGAAGACTGTGAATAAGAATCAGAATCAAAATAAGAATCAAAATTTTTTATTAGTCAATCATTTGAGCAGTGTACAATGATATGCAGACGGAGGTCCCATAGTCAAATGACTGAAAGGGGACCTCCTGTTCATAATAACATTGAGTTAAGTAAATTAAGCGCAGCATTTTAAGAATGAAAGATGGTACCAAATTAAGACACAATACAAACATTTGTAGACAAAGAACGCAAACTAAGGAACACAGACTACAAAGAAAAAGAAAAAAAGGAAGATAAAAAAAGAAAGAAACAAAGAAACTAATGGTCAACTGTCTGCTATCAAGAATTGTTTTAAGGTCTGTTTAAAATTAAATACCGAACGCGAGTTTTTAACATTCAAAGGTAAGGTGTTCCATAGGGAAATCGATGAGTACTGAACAGTCTGCTTGCCATAGTTAGTACGAACTTTTGATAGGAGGAAATTGTTGTTAGAAGCAAACCGGGTAGTGTTGGAATTCGTGAGTGTGGAAGATAAAAACTCAACTGTTGGTAATTGGTTGTTGATGATTCTGAAGAACAATATACCTAAATGAAATTTTATGAGCTCTGAAACTGTTAGGATATTGTTCATATGGAGTAAAGATCTCGCGTTAGTAATCAACGAGCTGGATGTAATAATTCTTAGGATGTAATAATAATTAGGGTGTTGTTTGCTTACAGCTGCGGTGCTGGAGGCTGCCAAGGACGAAGATGTGGCGTTTCTTGTCGTTGGAGATCCACTTGGGTATGTGCTCTTCGTGGAATGGGTTTCTCATTGGCACCAACAGAGGGCGCTAGTGTCTTTGTCCTCTTTCGCAGAGCCGAATAGCTGTGCTGCCTGCATTGATATGGACGTTTATGCATTTGTCACTTTCAAACAAGGCACTTGTGAATGCAGTTGTGCAGACTTATACCCCTGTCAAGCGGGCAAGTTAAGTGCACTTACGGGGAGTGCACTTCGGCATCCCCAGTGACACTTTGGGCTACGCAGTGCTGAACGGGAAAGCAAAGTGCACTCATAGTAAAAAAGTGCACTCGTAGTAAAAAACAATGTCGACAGAAAATGAGCGGAATTTCTGAACAGGACGATGGAAAAGAAAAAAAGACTCATAATATTTGATTGCTTAGCGTGATAGCGCAAATAAAATGAGGTTCAACAGTTTTTAACGATAAAAAAACAATGAAAATAGAAGAAAAGCCAAGTCCAGCCAAGACTATCCATAATTTTGACAACAAACAATATGGCGGCGAGCAGCGTTGTTGCATCTGATCACGTTTACTTGTTTTGTTGCTCCGCTTGTTGCTGTAACCAACAAACTTTTTTCTGAAAACAGTGTTATAGCACGTAAAATAAAGTTGTAAGCACTTTTTATGCACTATAAATTTTGTACCATTGGAACCGCTGGCGTCGAGGCTACGCACTCGGCCAGCAAAGTGTGGTCCGTGAACGCACTCCTAGCAGAGTGCACTCTTCCGCGAGTGACACTCACTTACGTCGTTTAGATGCGAGAAAGTGTACTTACAGCGAAGTACACTCTCCTTAAGTGCTTTTAACTTGCCCGCTTGACAGGGGTATTACTTATTTTGAGCTCGGATGCTTTGGAGGGCTGTCTATATCGAAGGTGTAAATGTTCCCTTGAAAATTTCCTCCATCAGTATTCGAGTGCTGCGTACCTGTGTTGAACTCTCAGTTGGCAGAACATTTGTTGCTTATATTTATTTATTAATTTATTTGCATGCTGTCGGGGACCAAGGGCATTGCTGAGGTGGAGTGGACTGTATCAAAATACACAAGAAAAAAAGAAGAAAAGAAGCAAAGAATGAAAAAAAAAGTTTAAAGGAGTATAGAAACCTAATTTTGGTGTCATGTTTTCCACTTTGCAGTGATGCGTAAGGTGTTACTGTACATGGATCGCCACGTGGTATTCACCGATGACCGCTAAATAATTTATAATTGAATTTTGTCAACACCTCTATGACGTCAAAGTTGCATATAGATTATGTCGGCTGCTGACCCGAAAGACGCGGGTTTGATCCCGGCCGTAGTGGTCGAATTTCGATGGAGGTGAAATTCTAGAGGCCCATGTACTGTGCAATGTCAGTGCACGTTAAAGAACCCCAGGTGGTTGAAATTTCCAGAGCCCTCCTCTACGGCGTCCCTCATAGCCTGAGTCGCTTTGGGACGTTAAACCCTCCATAAACGTAAAACAATCTTATTCGCTGTTTAAAACCTCTCTTGGTTTTGAGAAAAGGAAAGGCGCATATCTAGTTCACTTTGTCAGTGGGCACCTCAAGCGTGCCATTCATCATCATCATCAGCCTGACTACGCCCACTGCAGGGCAAAGGCCTCTCTCATGTCTCTCCAATTAACCCTGTCCTGTGCCAGTTGCAGCCACCGTATTCCCGCAAATTTCTTAATCTCATCCGCCCACCTAACTTTCTGCCGTCCCCTGCTACGTTTGCCTTCTCTTGGAATCCACTCCGTTACCCTTGAGGACCAGTGGTTATCTTGCCTTCGCATCACATGCCCTGCCCAAGCCCATTTCTTCCTCTTGATTTCTTACTAGGATGTCATTAACCCGCATTTGTTCCCTCACCCACTCCGCCTGCTTCCGGTCTATTAATGTTACACCTCTTGTTTTCCTTTCCATAGCTCGCTGCGTTGTCCTTAACTTGAGCTGAGCCCTCTTTGTTAGCCTCCACGTTTCTGCCCCATAGGTGAGTACCGGTAGGATACAGCTTCTGTATACTTCTGTCTTGAGGGATATTGGCAAACTGCCAGTCATGATCTGAGAGAATCTGCCATATGCGCTCTACCCCATTCTTATTCTTCAAAAACACTAAAACAAACAAACAAACAAACTAAAACACTGCATTACCAAGCTTTTAGTCGGTGTTCGTGGTGTGCTTGAGGTGTCCAGGGACAAAGTTAACTAGTTTTGCCCCTTTCCTTTTCTCAAAACCGAGAGGTTTTAGACCGCTGGGCCCAGGCTTCAGACTGCCATTGGCGAAATCCGTGATTGCTGCTAGAAGTGCTACCCACTAAAAATCCAAAGGGAGACTAAACTTGCGGTGCTGTTCAAGTAACCAGCAGGGCATTAAATCATAAGGCATAGTGAGGTTAGGACGACAGATGAAGCGTATAGTCAGAAGAAATGGGCTTGGGCAGGGCATGCAATGCGAAGGCAAGATAACCGCTGGTCCTTAAGGGCAACGGAGTGGATTCCAACAGAAGGCAAGCGTAGCAGGGGGCGGCAGAAGGTTAGGTGGGCGGATGAGATTAAGAGGTTTGCGGGAATATGGTGGCCGTGGCTAGCAAATGACAGGGTTAATTGGAGAGACATGGGTGAGTCCTTTGCCCTGCAGTGAATGTGGTTATGCTGATGGTGATGAAAAAAAGTCGTTCGGGAACATTCTCATGGAAGGAAAAAAAATTATAGAGGATCGCTGCGACTGATGCAGCAGAGTATGCACTGGCATTAGTGCTCCCCACGGACAGAGCAGCCGCTGCCGCTCACGGGTTCAGGCCGTGCGAGCGGATGGTGTAATTCACTCTGTCTAGTCACCCTGTGACACGTTTACCCCTGCTCCACTCTGCCGACACAGTTCAGCAGTCACTGTGTGACGTGCCGTACACCTTCTCCACTGTCCCTCACCCTCTCTTCATCTTCCAGCTGCCTCTTCTTGAAAAGGGAGAGGGGGTTTCCCCCTCGCCACTTTGCTGCGTGCTAGCCGAGGTCTCAGACTGAGGGACGTATTTTCCTGGCATGGGGGTTCTAATGCTAATGCATAAAAAATAACTGATAAAAAAAATCGAAAGCTGAAGTGGCCCCCAGAGCCGATCTTTGCAGCACTCCTGAGGTGACAGCAACTCTGTGTGCAATACCCGATTGGGAACAGTTGCCCAGTACTTAAGTGGGGCAGAATTATCGAGGCTAATGAAAAGGGTTCAGCTTAAATTGACGCATCATGGGAAGTAGCGGGGCCAGTTGGTTCATTTTTCAACTTAAAACAGTGCGCAGGGACAGGACACAGTCGAGAAACACAAAGGCACAGCACTGACTGACAACTGATGAATTTACTGCTTTGCTTGCAATAAATACAGAAAGTATCATCTAAAAATACAAAGAAAGCCTTGAAATCGTCATTTTGTCACTTCTGTCATCATTGCTTGTCCAGATAACCCATTTCTTTTTTCGTCAACGTTAGTGATGGTGTGCTTACGCAGGTGGAACGATTCTTCTGAATGATGAACGCCTCGTATATCTCTCGCATGAGCTTTCGGGGGTATCTTCTCAGAATCTTGCAGCGTCGAAAGTGTGGAATGCATTCGCAGTCCGACACGTGTCCCGCTAGCTTGCTGCCATATCCTTTTTCGATGTTGCCGACGTGTTCCATAAGCGGCGTAAGCACACCATCACTGACGTTGACGAAAAAATAAATGGGTTATCTGGACAAGCAATGATGACAGAAGTGACAAAATGACGATTTCAAGGCTTTCTTTGTATTTTTCGACGATACTTTCTGTATTTATTGCAAGCAAGGCAGTAAATTCCTCAGTTGTCAGCCAGTGCTGTGTCTGTGTGTTTCTCGACTGTGTCCTGTCCCTGTGCACTGTTTTAAGTTAAATTGACGACAGTGCAGCCAGCTATGGAAAAGAAAATGTTGGGTGTAACGTTAAGGGCAGGCAAGTTGGTTTGACATCCTGAACATGCAGCGCTGGCAGACGAGGGACGAAGGAGAGACAGGACACACACAAGTCAGCGCCCTGTGTGTCTTGTCTCTCCTTCGTCCCTCATCTGTCAGCGCTGCATGTTCAGAACGTTAAGGGACAGGAAGAAGGTGGGGCGGATCAGGGAACGAATGCTGGTTGATGACATCCTAGTTGAAGTCAAGAGGAAGTAGTGGGCTTGGGCAGGGCATGTAATGCGAAGGCAAGAGAACCGCTGGTCCTTAAGGGTGACGGAGTGGATTCCAAGAGAAGGCAAGCGTAGCAGGGGACGGCAGAAAGTTAGGTGGGCGGATGAGATTAGGAAGTTTGTGGGGATACGGTGGCCGCAGCTGGCGAAGGAGAGGGTTAATTGGAGGGACATGGGAGAGGCCTTTGCCCTGCAGTGGGCGTAGTCCGGCTGGTGATGATGATGTTGATGCTGACCCAGTGGCTGTCACTGTGCATTCCTGAGCATGTTGCGGAGTCTGGAGCAGCTCTGTTCATTGCACGCAGTGCCACGACGCACTCGGACTTGATGCTCCGAGCGCACGAGCAGGGCGTCCGGACCAGCATCATCCACAATGCTTCGATCCTGACCGCGGTTGGCTGCTGTGGGCTGCAGGTGGGTTTTGCTCTCCTGCAGGTCTTCTCTGTGCTCAGCATGAAATTGGGTGAGGGTAATTTATCTCAGTAGAATGTCCTTACATACACGTTTGTTTTAGGGTCCCCGCTGCGGTGGCTCTGTGGTTATGGCGCTCAGCTGCTGACTCGAAAGATGCAGGTTCGATCCCGGCCGCGAGGGTTGAATTTCGATTTGAGGAGAAATTCTGGAGGCCCGTGTACTGTGCGATGTCAGTGCACGTTAAAGAACCCCAGGTGGTCGAAATTATTCCGGAGCCCTTCACTACGGCGTCCCCCATAGCCTGAGTCGCTTTGGGACGTTAAACCCCAATAAACCAAACCAGGCATTTTATAATATACTATTATCTGCCAAGGTAACTGAGGCAAAAGGCACCCGGCGTGGCCGCATGACCCTCATACACAGAGCACTGCAAAGAGAAGTCACAGTACGTTGTTCAGTACTATTTCCAGTCGTAGTCATGAAAGATATGCAAAGGCAGGGATCTGAGTCAAAGTCATGGACTAAACCGATTTGAAGGTGATATCAGAAAATTGTGTAATAGTGCTCTTAAGCCATGGCTGGAAGCATTACAGCGTCACAGTTCAAATGTGGCAAACAAACACATCAATGCATCGAGATATACAGGTAAGGCAGAGTGCCTGTGTCAAACTCCTAACAGCCAAACATGGCTCTTTCTGAATTTTTCTGTGCTCTCTTGCTAACAGTCATGCCGGCATGAACGCACAATATTTTAGGTGCCCGTGCAACTATCATCATAGCTTCTGTTAAGACATGCATGGCACAGGCCTCGGGACAACTGTGCATTTGTTGGGAAGCCAGCTCGATGATGCTCTTGACAGTGGCGAAGGAAAGGCAGAAAGACGCAGCACATCACAGGACTGTTAGCTGGAGCCATTTACAGCTGTTCTGTACTCGTACAGAGCAGTATGCAGATCTCAGTGATGGAAATCATTTGCTTCCAGTTGGGCACATTCCAATGGGAGCTTCCAATTGGAAGCCTGAATTGCATTGCCGAATTGGACCTCCCAGTTGGAGACTGCCCAACTGGAAGTGAGGAAACTATTGAATCCAACCACTTGGATTCATCAGTCCAATTGCCTAACCCTTTCAGTTCATTAGGTTCAAGTTGGATTGCCCAGTTGGACCCAGCAGTTTTTTTTTTCGAAAGAAGATTCTCTTTATGTTTCACTCATACTTCAAGGACTAGTGTAATTAGGCATAACAGCACTTGTCATAAAAATATTTCTCTTCCCAGTAGCATAAAACTGGTGCAGAGCAGTATGCAGATCTCAGTTATGAAAATATTCGCTTCAAATTGGGCACATTCCAATGGGAGCTTCCATTTGGAAGCCTGAATTGTATTGCCCAATTGTACAGTCCTATTGGACCTCCCAGTTGGAGACTGCCCAACTGGAAGTGAGGAAACTCATGAATCCAACCACTTGGATTCATCAGTCCAATTTGCTGACCAATTCAGTTCATTAGGTTCAAGTTGGATTGCCCAGTTGGACCCAGTGTTTTTTTTTTTACCTGGATTGGCATGTCGAAAGAAGGTTCTCTTTTCTTGCACTTTATATTTCACTCATACTTCGAGGGCTAGCGTAAGTAGCCATGAACAGCACTTGTCACAAAAACATTTCTTTTTTCAGTAGTATAGAACTCATTGTGCTTCCATAAGCATGAGGGCAAGCATTGTCAAGGCAAGACAACCGCTGGTCCTTAAGGGTAACGGAGTGGATTCCTAGAGAAGGCAAACGTAGCAGGGGTCGGCAGACAGTTAGGTGGGCGGATGAGATTAAGGTGTTTGCGGGGGTACGGTGGCCGCAACTGGCGAAGGACAGGGTGAATTGGAGAGACATGGGAGAGGCCTTTGCTCTGCAGTGGGCGTAGTCAGGCTGATGTTGATGATGAAGCACTGTCAATCATGGTGAGGGACGGCTACCAATGGAGTGTTTAAGCCTTAATGCTCTGAGGTGTCTGCCCTTCATCTGTAGTTTAGCTTGTTGAGGTTTCTGCAGTGGCTTTACTGTGGTCAAAGCTGGGCACGTCTTTTTGCTGCAGCTGTACAGCTTTGGCGAGACGGTTTCCATCGTCATGTGGACAGACACCTGGCGTCCACACAGCTACTACGACAAGATTGCTGCCAACCGCCAGCGGGGACTGCACACTCTGTGCCTACTGGGTGAGGACCATGTACGGAGTGCAGTCATTGGGGCTGGGATGTTGAAAGAAAAGGGGGGGGGGGGTTTCCCCCAGTATTTCAGCAGAGTGAGCAGTGCCCCCCCCCCCCCAAGTCTAGAACTGCTTGTGCTTACACCAGATTTCTGACCAGCGCTTCAGTTCTAGGACGTTATTAATGTAAGCACACTGTGGCTGAGCTAGTCGGCTTTGTAGCTTGTCTAAAGACTTTTAAGGCGAAAGCCTTTAATGCCTCATCGTTGTCGACAGAGGTGTCACGCATTTCGGTTGGTCGGAATGGTTGTGACGTCAGAGTGCGCGGATTCACAGTAATGAGGTCACCCATGGATGCCTACGCCCCCTGTTGGAGCAGACGACAACTAATAAAAAATAGTTGTCGTCCGCTCCGACAGTGGGAGCAAGGGGTCCGTGGGTGACCACATTACATACCTCATTACTGTGAACAGAGCCATGGATACAACCGAACTCATCGAAGCAGAGGGAGAGTCGTGCTAAAGAAGCAGTCAAAGTCGGCAGTCAAAGTGTGTAGTTGTAATGTGTAGTCGAAGTGTGTAGTCAAATAAAGCCCTAGTACAGCACAAACAGTCTCGCAGAAGTCAATGCCAAACAGTGCGCCACGAAAGGCTTTCGCCTTGCAGCACTTTAGAGAGCCAAAGTGCCCCCTGAATTTTTTCTTTTCAGTGTTCTCCCAACAGAAGTCATTGATTGACTCACTGCTATTCATGAGCATGATTACCAGAACTGAAAGAGACTATGCGGGAACGTCTTTAATTCAGTCAGTGACTAGTCACGTGTGCATCCTTATAAGGCTGGCCATTTCGTTTTGATGCAACTTTGAACAGTGCAGAATAAAAAATGTATTTTACAAATTTTTTTGAAAGCATGGAATAAATAATGGAAACAAACTCGAAGTCCTGCCCTCCACTAAAAAAAAAAATGTTTTGGAGACCATGTGGGGGCACTTGATTAGACAGGGCAAACTGGCTTTCATTCATTTTTGCACTGTGTTTACACAAGAAGATGAGTTCCTCCATGCCCTGTCTGGTCTTTGCCGTTTTTTTGCATTTCATCTTCATTGGTTGCAGGCTACGGTCTTGTGATGGCATTGTTACACATTTATACCTTTGAGGAGCCTGCATTGTGATGCCATCCTAGAGGAAACTACAGCACAAAGTGCGGCAGCGGGACGAAATGGTGTTGGGGCTGTATGCATTCACTCATATTTTGAGTTCAATTTTTTTTTTTGCTGGCAAAGGTTACAAGTTGGGGGTCAACTTTTATATGGGAATATGCGGTAATCGCAAAGTTAATTCGATATACGCAGCATGATCTCATTACGAAATTTTTTGCCTGGGTCCTTTTTTTTTGCTTTGCTTGGTTAATTTGAATACCGTTTAATTCAAATATTTTTCATGGTCCCAATGACTTCAAATTAACGAGTTTTTACTGTACTTAAAGTTGTCAGCATGGTCAGCATTGACTGATTGACAGCTGTATGCGTTCACTTGTATTTTGAGTTACTTTCTTTTTGCTGGCAAAGCTACAAGTTAGGGGTCAGCTTTTATGTGGGAATATGCAGTAACCACGAAGTTCAGCCAATGAAGATAGCGTGATATCATAACGAAATTTTTTGCCTAGGTTTTTTTTTTTTGCTTTGCTTAGTTAATTTGAGCACCCGTTTAATTCTAGTATTTTTTGCGGTCCCAATGACTTGAGATTAACGAGGTTATACTGTAATTAACGTTGTCAGCATGGCCAGCGTTGTCTGATTGACAGTGGCAGTTTTATGTAACTGCACGCAGAGCCAGTATGGTGTCCAAACGCATTGGTAAGACTAAAGAAGAAAGGCACACTATTGTCACCCAATGCACATACGCGACCTAGCCTTTCTTCAGACTTCCCATTACTGCCCTTTACGTCAGTATCCTTTGTTTTGGATGATGTAGCCACATGCATTCCTCACTTAAGTGACATGAGTGAAGAATGACAGCCATGCTGACTCAACTTTGCTTTGTGTGGTCCCATTGCAGATATCAAGGTCAAGGAGAAATCTGTCGAGAACCTCATCAAGTGAGTTTGGGCTCAGTTTTAAACTGAGGTGTCGTGCTTAAAGGGCAACTGCAGCACTTTTTTGCGAATTTCGCGATATTCAAGGATTCAAATCTATATAGGCTGCAGGTAAAGCATGCCAAGTGTTTTTGCACTAGCATTTAAGATAGTGATTTAATCGACGATTGAATTTTGCGCTTCTCCTCAATGCATCGGAGAAGTGCAGAGAAATTCAGCGTGACGTCATGAAAGGTATGATTTCTAATTACCGCTGTCGTCGGCCACACCCTTCCTTTACTCGTTAGACGCTGCCAAACAACTCTCGGTAGGGTTTGCCTTTGGTGGCGTTGGTTTTTTTCCTTCAAAGCAGGCGTTTGTGCGTTGGGAATCTACTTATACCTTCGATGACGTCATCATGCGCCCCCGACTTGGCATTGTGCGCTGTGGAGAAGCTTGAAGGGTGTCCGGATTTTAATCGGCGATTACTTCACTATTTTAAGTGCTAGCCCGAAAAGACTTCGCATGCTTTACCTGCGAGTTTCGCACATTCGACCCTCTTAAGCTCGTTGATTCCTAAACCTATGCAGTTTCCCTTTAATCTCTTGTAGTGTGCATTCAGTAGCAACTGAAACGATGTCACTATAGCAGCTCCAAGAGAGTTCTGGGTTCTCTCATTGGAAAGGACACCGCAGTTGCAAAAAATGATTGGTCTCGGTGTTCACTGATGTGACAGGTTAGGCTAGTTAGTGATGTATTCATCTTTGGAAAGCGGCAAAAGAACACAGACAGATGGAGGAGCTTTAAAGCTTCTGTCTTGGAAAGTTGCGAATTTCTTAGAACTTTGCCACCGTTTCACCCGCCAATCGCTGTCCTCCTCACTCACCGCCTGAGAAGAGATGCAAGCACCCCTCTCACGTGCTGTCATTGGCTGCAAGGCACTGGAACGAACCCCGTGATATATCCACCATGTTACAAGCAAGTGTCAAACTTTTTTTCTTTTCAGAGCGTTAGCTCTTCTGGTAGTGTTTAGAACCTCTGAGTTATGCTGATTCCGCAGAAAGAATCCAAGATGGCGGCTTCCATCGTAATGACATTGTATCCCAGGTTGCCATGGTAACCGAGGTGGTTACATAATGGAATAAAATTATAACAGGCGGCAGCATGATGCCTGAGCACCACAACTTGAATCTAAACTATGTAGATGCAGTTATATATCTCTGTATGGCAGGCGTCCAAGTCGGGTCACTTAGTCCCGACTTTCGTGTAAAATTTGTGGGCCAACTGTTTGCCGCAGAATGTTCCAGATGGTGCCACACAATTCAGCGTTTCGTGCAGCATAAACTTAATAGTCAAGTTAGAGCCTAGCTCGCGGCAGGGATTCGAACCGGCAGCCTGTGTACCCCCAATTCCATGTCTTTACGAATCTTCATATGAACATTGTAGCTCAACTGTTTGCCGTGAAATGTTCTGGATGGTGTCATGCCATTCAGCGTTTCATGCAGCATAAATGTACTGGTTAAGTTAGAGTCTAGCTCATGGCAGGGATTCGAAGCGGCAACCTATGTTAAGATTGCTAACTCTCGATGTTAGATCGCTGCTTTAGCGTCGGCTCTTTTTTTCTCAGCGTTTCATGCAGCATAAACCTACTAGTTAAGTTAGAGTCTAGCTCACGGCAGGGATTTGAACCGGCTACCTATGTTAAGAGTGTTAACTCTGGATGTTAGGTCGCTGCTTAGGGTTGCCTCTTTTTTTTTTTTTTTTTTTACAACCAGTCACCATTTGCCCGACTCGTGTGTGTTCTGCGGCTGTGGCGCCCGCGCTGTTTCACATGTATTCACATGCACAATATTCTGTGCTGCTGTGCATGTCAGTGCACGAATAGGAGAGAAAAAGGGTTTTCAGTTTTCTCCATTTGTCACGGCAAATGCAACGACCAGCGCAAGAACCAGTGGTTACGCAATATCGGTAGGGAGGAATTTGTTTCAGCCAAAAGGGCTGTTTTGTGCGAGATAAGGTATATTTTTTTACGTTTCTACGCGTTTGCAAAATTTGGTGCACTCGCTCTTTCACTTGACACAGCTGTTCTTATTTTTGCGAAGGAATAACGTTTTAACTTAGTCATGGATCGGGAACAGAAGCCTAAAATTGAAGCCCCATGAAATACACGCTTCTACATCAATTGCGACTCCTATGCACAATTGAAATATTTTTATTCATAGGACACATTTATTTTTTGCCTATCTGTTGCTTTGGAAAGAAGTGTCCTTTCAATAGAAATTTTTCCGTGTGTCTTTCGTCATTGCTGTACAAGTCTGTTTTGATTTGAGCGTACTATAAAGGAGTTGTTCTTGTGGTAATAAAAGAGGCTCTCACTTATACCATTCCAATGTTATGTTGAGCAACACATATAAATTTAGATATTTTTGCATTTATACTTGCAGACATTTAGACTTTTACCCTATATATTTACATGTATCATACACGCACGTCAGATACTGGTTTTGTCTCATTTTCAAATGTGGATTTCCACTCCACGACAGCTGGACATTGGTTTCATTGATTAACTTAATTTACTACCAGTTATGAATGAAAAGCGCAACTGCTTTGCGAATTTAAATGCCTTAAATACAGTATGTGAGGTGTGCTCTTGATAACGCATTTTTAAATAAACATGTTAGTGTTTCACAGCTTCATTTAATGACCAGTTCGAATCCATAATAATAAATGGCAGTCCTTTACCTTCTCCCTTTCCAACGCCTTGCTTATCGCGAGTGAGTAATTAAGAGGACACGCTCCTCGAAAAAACATTTTTTTAATTATGAAGTTTGGGGGCTGAAACTCGCAAAGGTGGTGTAAATTGAGCTTCGGTTATGAAGTGCCTTATGTAATCAGTTTCTTGATACCTTAGTAGTTCAATTGTTGTGCTCTATGAAATGTATAATTAACTCCTTTTTTATGCAACTAAATTTTTTTTAGGAATAATTACGACAGAGCATTTTGAAACACTGGGTAGTTCATTACAAGCCACAGAATGTTGAAATCTAGATGAAGTTATTTTTGTCTGCATCTTTTTCAGCTGAAAAATTTACGAAAATTAGGGTGCATTTTCTTTTGTACTTCAGTCTGTTGGTATGATACTCTAATAAAAATATGGTTAAACTAATTACATAAACAAGATTTCCACACACTGTAAATCCCAAGGAACATCTGCACAAAATTTCATTGCGATCCAAGAAGTACAAGAGGAAAAAATTGTGTGCATAAACTTTAAAAATGGGCAAAGACACCAATTCCAGCAAAACTCAGCTTAAAGTTTATTGTACGTTGGATGTCAAAATTCTTACTCAAACCACATGAAACTTGGTGGTAATGAAGTTGTACATGTTGGCACCTAGCCTGCAAGGCTAGAATTCTCCTGCAGCATATGTTTCGCCCTCATGGTTCTTGAGAATGGAGACCTCAGTATGGGCTTGCTTCTCCTAGCTGCGGCAATAAGACTTGGCTTAAGCAGTCAGCTTGGCAGACATGTTCTTGATTCTTCTTTGGTCACTTTCCAAGCTGAGTCTGACCAGCTGCCTTGAAGGGAGGATTCCCAGTTCGTCTAGCACCTTTTCGAGAGAGAGAGAGAAACAACCTCATTGCCGTAGAATGTTGAGATTTAGGGAAGGTGGGCTTGGTGTGGCCCCCAGGTGGGGTTGATGTAACTACGCCAAACTTTGTTACATGCTCCCTTACGCCAATCTCGCCGATCATTCAACTCCCTCAGCACTCAGCGGTTGCACGGTTCATCCAACGCTTTCAACAAATCTTTCCTTCCCGTCGCCATAGAGGAATGGAACAACATTATTGAAACCGTTGTCATCGAATCTAATCCCACCAGAATTAGGCAGCTACTAACCGACCACTTGAACCAAGTATAGCTACTTCCCTCGCGATGCTCTGCCTGCAATTTGAACTGCTTGTGTCATTGCGTTATCCCCTATAAGCATTTTCCCACTTATTTATTTTCCACGCATTTAATGTTTAATTTTATATTCTACTACTTTGTTTGTCACATATTTTTTGTATTATTTGGATTACCTGACATTAATTTGACGCCAAACTTGTTATTCTTTTTATTTTTGTTCTTTTTTATGTTCACATGCTTTTGTATGACCGCTTCACGCCACTGTCTTTCCCCCTCCTTATGTAATGTCCCAGACGGGACCTTTAAGGGTACAATAAATGATGATGATGGTGGCTTCCTGAGCCCACAAAACGAGTGCCAGTTAGATGGTCTTGACTGGTCTTCTCAGGAGTTGGTTCCATCCCTCGTGGGACGGAGCTGGCAGTAAGGTTCATGGGGGTGGGTTTCCTGTTCCCGTTCAACCCCAGAGGATTCTTGAAGGTATTGAGAGCGCTATCAAAATACAGAGAAGGGACGAACACACAGGAAGAAGCGCGTACCTGTGTGTTCGTCCCTTATCTGTATTTTAATAGCGCTCACCAATACCTTCAAGAATGTATTTCCAACTAGCCCCTGTAGTAGCTCTGCTGACTTTAATCCTCAGAGGATGGGCGCCTGGGTGGCCCTTGTTAAAAACAGGACTGCAATGGTAGCAGCAGTCTCCACTGCGGTCCGCGATGCAAATCGGCTCTTTGGACACAGCATCCAAATTTTGCTGTTGAGGGATTTAGCTGCGTTCCGAGTCTTCCCTCGCAAACAGCGGGCATTTATTGGAAATTTATTTATTTATTTATTGGAAATACTTGCAGCGCCCATAGGCATTATTGCAGGGGGGATGAGGATACATAACAGAAGAATAGGCCAAGAAAAAAGAAAAAAAAAAGGAAGAAAAAGCAATACAAGGCATGACGCAACAAGTACAAAATGAATGAATATGAAGAAACAACAAGGTATGGCAAGAAAGTGCAAAAAAAGAAGCCAACTGTGCACTCATACATCCGATAGCAATGCGCGGAACATAGATTCAGAACGCAACAAGTACAAAATGAATGAATATTGTAACGTGGCGGCCAGCCGAAGAATGAGGCGTGGTGAACCATGAACGAGAGATGATTTAATGGCCGCTGGCCATTATGAATATGAAGAATACACAATATGAAGAAACAACAAGGCATGACAAGAAATTGCAAAAAAAAAGAAGCCAACTGCACACTCATACATCCGATAGCAATGCGCGGAACATAGATTCAGAACGCAACAAGTACAAAATGAATGAATATTGTAACGTGGCGGCCAGCCGAAGAATGAGGCATGGTGAACCATGAACGAGAGATGATTTAATGGCCGCTGGCCATTATGAATATGAAGAATACACAATATGAAGAAACAACAAGGCATGACAAGAAATTGCAAAAAAAAAAGAAGCCAACTGCACACTCATACATCCGATAGCAATGCGCGGAACATAGATTCAGAACGCAACAAGTACAAAATGAATGAATATTGTAACGTGGCGGCCAGCCGAAGAATGAGGCGTGGTGAACCATGAACGAGAGATGATTTAATGGCCGCTGGCCATTATGAATATGAAGAATACACAATATGAAGAAACAGCAAGGCATGACAAGAAATTGCAAAAAAAAAGAAGCCAACTGCACACTCATACATCCGATAGCAATGCGCGGAACATAGATTCAGAACGCAACAAGTACAAAATGAATGAATATTGTAACGTGGCGGCCAGCCGAAGAATGAGGCATGGTGAACCATGAACGAGAGATGATTTAATGGCCGCTGGCCATTATGAATATGAAGAATACACAATATGAAGAAACAACAAGGCATGACAAGAAATTGCAAAAAAAAAAGAAGCCAACTGCACACTCATACATCCGATAGCAATGCGCGGAACATAGATTCAGAACGCAACAAGTACAAAATGAATGAATATTGTAATGTGGCGGCCAGCCGAAGAATGAGGCATGGTGAACCATGAACGAGAGATGATTTAATGGCCGCTGGCCATTATGAATATGAAGAATACACAATATGAAGAAACAACAAGGCATGACAAGAAATTGCAAAAAAAAAAGAAGCCAACTGCACACTCATACATCCGATAGCAATGCGCGGAACATAGATTCAGAACGCAACAAGTACAAAATGAATGAATATTGTAACGTGGCGGCCAGCCGAAGAATGAGGCATGGTGAACCATGAACGAGAGATGATTTAATGGCCGCTGGCCATTATGAATATGAAGAATACACAATATGAAGAAACAACAAGGCATGACAAGAAATTGCAAAAAAAAAAAGAAGCCAACTGCACACTCATACATCCGATAGCAATGCGCGGAACATAGATTCAGAACGCAACAAGTACAAAATGAATGAATATTGTAACGTGGCGGCCAGCCGAAGAATGAGGCGTGGTGAACCATGAACGAGAGATGATTTAATGGCCGCTGGCCATTATGAATATGAAGAATACACAATATGAAGAAACAGCAAGGCATGACAAGAAATTGCAAAAAAAAAAGAAGCCAACTGCACACTCATACATCCGATAGCAATGCGCGGAACATAGATTCAGAACGCAACAAGTACAAAATGAATGAATATTGTAACGTGGCGGCCAGCCGAAGAATGAGGCGTGGTGAACCATGAACGAGAGATGATTTAATGGCCGCTGGCCATTATGAATATGAAGAATACACAATATGAAGAAAGAGCAAGGCATGACAAGAAATTGCAAAAAAAAAAGAAGCGAACTGCACACTCATACATCCGATAGCAATGCGCGGAACATAGATTCAGAACGCAACAAGTACAAAATGAATGAATATTGTAACGTGGCGGCCAGCCGAAGAATGAGGCGTGGTGAACCATGAACGAGAGATGATTTAATGGCCGCTGGCCATTATGAATATGAAGAATACACAATATGAAGAAACAACAAGGCATGACAAGAAATTGCAAAAAAAAAGAAGCCAACTGCACACTCATACATCCGATAGCAATGCGCGGAACATAGATTCAGAACGCAACAAGTACAAAATGAATGAATATTGTAACGTGGCGGCCAGCCGAAGAATGAGGCATGGTGAACCATGAACGAGAGATGATTTAATGGCCGCTGGCCATTATGAATATGAAGAATACACAATATGAAGAAACAACAAGGCATGACAAGAAATTGCAAAAAAAAAGAAGCCAACTGCACACTCATACATCCGATAGCAATGCGCGGAACATAGATTCAGAACGCAACAAGTACAAAATGAATGAATATTGTAACGTGGCGGCCAGCCGAAGAATGAGGCATGGTGAACCATGAACGAGAGATGATTTAATGGCCGCTGGCCATTATGAATATGAAGAATACACAATATGAAGAAACAACAAGGCATGACAAGAAATTGCAAAAAAAAAGAAGCCAACTGCACACTCATACATCCGATAGCAATGCACGGAACATAGATTCAGAACGCAACAAGTACAAAATGAATGAATATTGTAACGTGGCGGCCAGCCGAAGAATGAGGCATGGTGAACCATGAACGAGAGATGATTTAATGGCCGCTGGCCATTATGAATATGAAGAATACACAATATGAAGAAACAGCAAGGCATGACAAGAAATTGCAAAAAAAAAAGAAGCCAACTGCACACTCATACATCCGATAGCAATGCGCGGAACATAGATTCAGAACGCAACAAGTACAAAATGAATGAATATTGTAACGTGGCGGCCAGCCGAAGAATGAGGCGTGGTGAACCATGAACGAGAGATGATTTAATGGCCGCTGGCCATTATGAATATGAAGAATACACAATATGAAGAAACAACAAGGCATGACAAGAAATTGCAAAAAAAAAAGAAGCCAACTGCACACTCATACATCCGATAGCAATGCGCGGAACATAGATTCAGAACGCAACAAGTACAAAATGAATGAATATTGTAACGTGGCGGCCAGCCGAAGAATGAGGCATGGTGAACCATGAACGAGAGATGATTTAATGGCCGCTGGCCATTATGAATATGAAGAATACACAATATGAAGAAACAACAAGGCATGACAAGAAATTGCAAAAAAAAAAGACGCCAACTGCACACTCATACATCCGATAGCAATGCGCGGAACATAGATTCAGAACGCAACAAGTACAAAATGAATGAATATTGTAACGTGGCGGCCAGCCGAAGAATGAGGCATGGTGAACCATGAACGAGAGATGATTTAATGGCCGCTGGCTATTATGAATATGAAGAATACACAATATGAAGAAACAACAAGGCATGACAAGAAATTGCAAAAAAAAAAGAAGCCAACTGCACACTCATACATCCGATAGCAATGCGCGGAACATAGATTCAGAACGCAACAAGTACAAAATGAATGAATATTGTAACGTGGCGGCCAGCCGAAGAATGAGGCGTGGTGAACCATGAACGAGAGATGATTTAATGGCCGCTGGCCATTATGAATATGAAGAATACACAATATGAAGAAACAGCAAGGCATGACAAGAAATTGCAAAAAAAAAGAAGCCAACTGCACACTCATACATCCGATAGCAATGCGCGGAACATAGATTCAGAACGCAACAAGTACAAAATGAATGAATATTGTAACGTGGCGGCCAGCCGAAGAATGAGGCGTGGTGAACCATGAACGAGAGATGATTTAATGGCCGCTGGCCATTATGAATATGAAGAATACACAATATGAAGAAACAACAAGGCATGACAAGAAATTGCAAAAAAAAAGAAGCCAACTGCACACTCATACATCCGATAGCAATGTGCGGAACATAGATTCAGAACGCAACAAGTACAAAATGAATGAATATTGTAACGTGGCGGCCAGCCGAAGAATGAGGCATGGTGAACCATGAACGAGAGATGATTTAATGGCCGCTGGCCATTATGAATATGAAGAATACACAATATGAAGAAACAGCAAGGCATGACAAGAAATTGCAAAAAAAAAAAAAGCCAACTGCACACTCATACATCCGATATCAACGCGCGGAACATAGACTCTGAACGGCACTCAACAATTTCATGGGGCAGGCGATTCCAGGCATGAATGGTAGATGGAAAAAAATGCATTTTGATAAGTGTTAGTTTTGTGTTTAATTTCTTTAACCTTCCATCGGTGGTCAAGTCTGTTCGACCTGAAATGCGGTGCAAGCAAATAATTATCTATTTTTATTTTTCGGTGAAAGATTTTGTACAACATTTCTAACCGAGAGTTCTTGCGGCGTTTCCATAACAGCTCCCATCGCAGCTTTAGTTTAATGTTAGTAACACTGCTGTTAAAATCGTAATTATTGGAGACAAACCGAGCGGTGGCAAAGTTCTGAATACGTTCAAGCATGTCGGTTAAATTTAACGTTGGGGGGTGCCAAACAACACAAGCTTACTCCAATATTGGCCGAATATAGGTGAAATGTAGAAGCTCTTTAACTTTTAATGGTGCCATTTTAAAATTTCTTCTTACAAAATTCAGCATGCCATAAGCAGTTTGGAGTCTGTCAAGCATTTGTGAATTGGCAGCGCTGCTTTTCCTTGTGCTTTGGTTAGGAGGGGGGGTGTGGTCTAGAGCTGCTTCTCCCAGAGCTTGGGCTCTCTTTTGCCTGCACCACGACCCCTTCCCACCAGGGTAAAGCTTGTAGCTGCCTGCACCATTGCTGGAGCACAAATGGAGGTGGGACAATGTCCAGATTGCACAGTACATGCCTCTTACACTGCCCTGGTTGCGTGTTAGTGCAATCCGATAATAGTTCTGCAGCTTTTGGATGGCCTTCTCGCCAAGTTTCTGTCCATACTTTCTGTCCAGCTTTCGTAGTGCAGTGCCAAGACGTTCAGAAGCGTGGTTTGTACAGTCCTCTTTGGTCACTGCCGTCGGCCTATAAATCTGTGCCTCAGAAACTGCTCCATATGCCTTGCTGGCACCATCACTCAGAAGTGTGGCGAAGTGCATGTTGTAGGACTGCGTCCTAGTTCAGATGCGCAGTGGCGCTTCCGCTTCCATAGCACGCAATGTGCACTCGACATTTTTCTTGCACATGGGAGAGTGGAAGGCCTTCCATACTTCTTCCTCTTCATCACGAAGTGCTTTGTGGCTGCTAAAGCCTTGGCAGTAGTTGGTCAGCACTTCAAAGTCTAGGCAAAGGCCAGTGTCCATAGAAATACGTCGCAGGCCGCTGTCTTAACACCAGACTAAGCGAGCCCGCCAGATTACATTCTACAGGAACTGGCAGCAATCTAGCCATACACTGCAAAAACTGCCAGTCAAAAAACTGCACACCTTTCTTGGATCGCACGAGCGTTATTAAGAAATATAGATCGAAAAGAGCAAGGGAAGTCTTCGAGGCACTAATCATTCATCAGAGAGGACAGAACTGCGTCAGCAAGCCATCCATTAAGCTACTTGACAAAGAAATTCGCTATCCAACCTTGTAACTTGTGCATGCACCTGCAATGACTGCACTTTATGTATCTGAGTGTCTGTACTGTTTAGCTTCATGTTTTTGTGTTCTTACTTTCCGGATATATATTTCGCTTCTGGCGCAATAAAAATCGAGTTGCTAGTAACGCCGTGTGCTGTGTTGTTCTTCCTTCGTCCCGTGTCTAGCGCTGTTTTACTTACATAGAAATGTCAGTGCCAACATCATTGCTCTTGTGTCCGTGCTTCTGCCAGGTTCCATCGAAGACGACCGCAACGTCAGTCTGAGCAGTTTCCAAAGCAGTTCATTCGTCTCGCCTCTGCAGGATTGTCGGTGGCTGCTTTGGCGCCGGCGGCGATGTGTATTTTCATCGCTACGCGGTGGAACGTCTTGTGGTGAAGTGGCTTTTGTAGGCCAAGAACGCCACAAAACATCGTCAGCCGATCGCGTCCGACACCTATCGAACGCGCAGCGAGCACCGCTTTCACATTGATAGCGAAACTATATCGCGGGGGCTTCCACTGCACCGCTCCGTGTCGCTGCCTTCACGGCTGGCGGTTTCAGTACGTCGCGACGTATGCACAGCAGAAATTGCTGCTGCCGAGCATGCTCCATTTGTACAGCTGAGCTTGAGGGGAGAAGCGAGGCCTTTCCGCTTGTTTTCGACCTCAATCAGCACGAGTTCGCATGTCCCACACATGGCATGGCATGGATCCGGCTGGCGTAACTTAAATGGCCCCACTAACTAGTCGGGGCAGTGCTTCAACTTCGCAGATAACGATGCTTGCAGTGGTTCTGCTGTTGGCTATAACGCTGCAAACTTCTCCGACACGGTCACAAAGGCGAAAGCGTCACTGATAAGATCAGACGTGCTTGACTGCCGTTCTGTTGGCGTAGGGGGCTTGCAGCGTCCCCTGCATTCGTGGCTCTACTTCGGTTCTGCTTGCGCTCTTTTGGCGCTCTTTTGAGCCATGCTTTTCTGGTGTACAAATTCTGTGAAAAAGCAAAGCTACAAAAGCTAGGGAACTAATCAAAGCTTTATTTTTATTGCAAAAGAAAGGAAGCATGTGCGTCAGCGACACATCCATGTCTTTTACAAGGCTGAGAACAATTTTTTGACCCGTTCGCTATCATATCAACTTTGAAGGTGACAATATTCCTTGCATGTAAGACGTTATATATTTATGCATGTTGCCTTCGAATAAATAAGTTGAGTGTGGCGTTTCGTCCCGTCTTTCTGCCTTGTGTTCTGTCTTTTCGCGCCTATAACCAAAGATAAGATAGAGCTGTCCTCAGTTCCTGAAGTAAGTTGTGTTGAATGTTGCCTGTGCACGTCGGAGTTGTGACAGCAGGTGCTGACTGTGCTGAGGAGACGGCTGTCTTGTTGTTTGTTGTCTTTGGTGCAGGGGCCGGGACATCTATGAGCCTCCGCGCTTCATGACAGCCGCGGAGGCAGCTTCCCAGCTTATCGAGATCCTCGAGCGCAGGAGAGCTGACGGCGTCCCAGCATCTGAGCTAGGTGAGACACCCAGGGTAGCTTGCTTTCGCTGTCTGCCAGTCTTTTTATGGTGTGCAAGGCTGGCTGGATGTTTGTTTGATTTGATTTGATTTATTGGGGTTTAACGTCCCAAAGCAACTCAGGCTATGAGGGACGCCGTAGTGAAGGGCTCCGGAAATTTCACCACCTGGGGTTCTTTAACGTGCACTGTCATCGCACAGCACACGGGCCTCCAGAATTTTGCCTCCATCTAAATGCAACCGCCACGGCCGAATGTTTATTTGATTCACTCATTTCACTGACATTTTTTAGTGCATTAGGACTAGATGTCTCGCTAGCGAGAAAGCTGTCCTGTCTGCAGTTGAAACCTGTGGAGAATGGTAGTTTCTTTTTTGTTTCATTTATTTTAATTTCTTTTCATTTTATTCCTACTCTTGCCATACAAATTATCAAAACACTGACTGAACCCATAGGCTAGTGTGGGGTTCAGAAACAAAATACATGATGGCAATGGTACAGCACTTTTGTAAAATGAAAAGCACAAAATCATGGTGAAAGACCAAAATACATTATACAATGAGGAGAAAATAAAATAATGTGCATTTTACAGCAGAATGAATAAAAATCTGTCATGAACAACAGGGTACAACAAACACAAACCGAAAACGACTGTCACATAGGTCAGATAAGCTTCATAAAGTATGTTCTAAATGTTTTGTTTGTTTCATGGGACTGTTTTATTTCTGGGGGTAAAGCATTCCAAACCTTGCCTCCTGAAAACTGCACCAATCTTTCGCTGTAGATGTTATTATTCGGTGGCAGATTAAAGCTACTATGAGGAAGGAAGTTGAAATCAAGAGGAAGAAATGGGCTTGGTGTTGTATCGTCTGAGTTTCGGTTTCGCTTTCACTTTGTCTGTACCGTGGCGCCAGTGTCTTGTGTATATGTTCCATGGCCACAATGGTACCACATGTTGGAAACGTTCCTCGTGTCCTCAAGATCGTCAACCTTCTCACCCGAGCGTCGCAAGGCCTTTCTTCTGCACAGCATCGGTACAGAAGGTCAGCGTATTTTTTACACCCTGCCTATACCTGTTTCCGAACCTTCACAAATCACCCAAGAGGTTTCTTCCGCGGATGCTGCCGCTGACGCAAGCACCGCTGAAGCTCCAGCCTCACCGTCCGTATATGACCAAGCCATTACAGCCTTATCGTTGCACTTCTCTTCTACCAGCAATGTAATTGTTGAGCGGCACCGTTTTCGTCGCAGAGTTCAACGCCCAGGCGAGTCTATCCAGGAGTTTGTTGCCGCATTACGAGAGCTCGCAGCGCTTTGTTCTTTTGTTGATGTGGAGGATTCACTGCGTGATCAATTCTTGGAAGGCGTCGCCTCTGAACACATCCGTGAACGCCTTCTTCTCGAAATTTCCCTACTTTCTTTCTATCGCGCCGTGCAGCTCGCGCTTCAGATTGAACAAGCCGCGCAACAGCTACACGAGTTCTCTTCGGCAAACGTTAGTAGAGTGACATTACGCAGAGCTCGGAACTCCGTAATGTCGACCCGTTCCAATATCCAGCCCGAACGACGCGGCTCGGTTTCCTCACGTGTCTCCCGTTCCGACGGCCAGGCCCCTCCGGATCTCCCCCCAAAAGGTTCTCAAGTTTCGCGTGACTCCGCGTCGTTTTGTTTTTGCTGTGGTGCTTTGCAGCATCTGACTTCGTACCAGCGCTGTCCCGCAAGAGACCAGCGTTGTTTACATTGCGGCCGCCTGGGGCACTTTCGCTCTGTCTGTAATCGGCGAAAACGCAGCCCCGTAGCTGTTCAGGAGGTCGCATGCAGTAATTCTTACCATGAGGCTGAAGTCTTGCACATTCTTTCCGTGGGTAGCCCCTGTCGGGCCGGTGTTCTTGTTGATGTTTCTGTTGCTCAGACACCTTTGAAGCTGCTCGTTGACTCTGGCTCATCTGTGTCTATCTTAGCCGACAGCATTTTTAAACAACATTTCGAACTAACGTCAACGCTTTACTCTCCTAAGGTGAAGTTGCTCGATTATTCTCAACAGCCCATTCCACTGCGTGGTTGCTTTTACTCAAAAGTCAAATACAAGGACCGCTCGGCCTCTATTCTTTTCTATGTTGTATTACAAGGCACGTCTCTCCTTGGTGTTGACGCCATAAAAGCTTTGGACCTGCACATTGACGGTTCCTCTCTGAGTTGTCTTCAGACTTCACCAACTTCTGCCATCGGAGGAAATGAGCAGAATAAACACCTTCCGGAATGTCTGTCTGCCAAGTTTCGGAACCATGTTTGACAAAGGCCTTGGCATGGCAAAAGGGTTCATTCGTCGCGTCAAAGTTAGATCCGACATTCCACCTGTAACATCGAAGCTCCGTCGACTTCCGTTCACACTTAGACCTCAGGTAACGGAGGAACTGCACCGTTTGGAACAACTTGACGTTATCGAGCGTATCAACGCTTCTGAGTGGGCATCTCCCATTGTCGTGGTACGAAAAAAAGACGGTAGCATCCGATTATGTGTGGATCTGAGAGAACCCAACAAAGCCGTCGTCACGGACAGCTTTCCCCTTCCCCACACAGAAGAGCTCCTGCACAGTTTCGTAGGAGCAACCCACTTCTCGAAGTTGGACTTGGCGTCAGCCTACCATCAGGTACCGCTTCACCCCGACAGCCGTGACTTAACCGCCTTCATAACCCATGAAGGGCTTTTCCGTTTCAAACAAGTCTGCTTTCGATTGGCGACGGCCCCTGCCGTTTTTCAGCAAATGATGTCGCGAATTCTTCAGGGGTGTTCAGGTGTTCTTTTCTGTATCGATGACATCATCGTGTTCGGCAGGAATGAGCAGGAGCACCTGACCAACCTGACGGCTGTTCTTCAGCGCATCAAGAATGCAGGACTCAAACTAAATGACAAATGCACTTTTTGCGTACAAGAGCTGTCCTTCTTGGGTCACAAGGTCGCCGCCCAGGGTATCTCGCCAATGCCGGAAAAAGTGAATTCAATAATTAACACTCCTGCCCCCACTGATGCAACTGCACTCCGCTCTTTCCCTGGCATAGTCGAATACTGCGCGAAGTTTCTCCCGAGTCTCGCGGACATTGTTGAACCAATGCGAGTCCTCCTTCGCAAGAACCAGCCTTTCAGTTGGACTCCCGCTGCAGACGCTAGTTTCCGAAGTATCAAGTCCTTGCTTCAATCCAGCCGGGTACTTTAAATGTTTGACGAGACTCTTCCTGTGATTGTTTCCACGGACGCATCTGACTGCGGACTTGGCGCTGTTCTCCAGCAACTAGACGGGCACAAGCTACATACAATTGCATTTGCGTCTCGTACGCTGTCTCCGGCGGAAAGGAAGTATGCGGTTGCAGAGCGCGAGGCACTTGCATGCATTTGGGCGTGCGAGCACTGGCATACGTACTTGTGGGGTCGTCCCTTCACACTCCGCACGGACCATCAAGCCTTAGTTTCCCTCCTGTCCTCTCGGGGAACGGGCAGGCGGCCTATTCGCATTGCACGGTGGTCCGAACGCCTTCTCCGCTACAATTACACAGTAGAGTACCGTAAGGGATCAGAAAACGCCGTTGCGGATGCCCTTTCTCGTTTTCCTGCCTCTGTTTCACATGAAGATGTTTCCGTTGAGCAGGAGATTATATTAAATCTCATTACACCCCTTTGCCTCACAAAAGAGCAGTTCAAGAAGGCTCTTAGCGGGGACCCTATTTTGAAAGACGTCCCTATGTTGAGTCGACTTGGCCTTTCCGTAAGTTCATTTCAAGTGAACTGCAGCCCTACTTCACTGTGCGTGAAGAACTTTCCGTGGTCAGCGACTTGGTAATGCGTGGAGAACGAGTGGTTGTTCCCCTCTCGCTGACAACGCAGCTAATAGCTACGGCTCATGAAGCGCACCCAGGAATAGTTTGTACCAAGGCGCGACTATGGGAACGCTTCTGGTGGCCAGGCATGGACAAGCAAGTCGAGCTTGCCGTCCATAACTGCAGCGTCTGTCAGGCAGCCGACAAAAGCGCCAAGACTGCGGTTTCTCCTCTTCAGCCGGTACCGCTGCCTGAGCGCCCATGGAAAAAGCTGGCCATCGACATCGTCGGCCCCAAGGAAAGAGCCCCGCAAGACTGTAGGTTCGCTATTACATTAGTGGACTACTTCTTAAAATGGCCAGAAGTACACTTCTGTACCGAAGTTCCAACAAGTACGGTCACTAATTTCTTAGTGTCCATTTTCGCCCGCGAAGGCTACCCCGACGAAATTGTTAGCGACAATGGACCTCAGTTTTCGTCGCAAGAATTCACACATTTCTTGAACGAGCGCGCCATTCGTCTCACGCACTCGTCTCTCTATTATCCACAGGCAAATGGGCTAGTCGAGTGGTTTAACCGCGTCTTCAAGAATTTCGTTCAGCTAGCTTTGCTCGAACATCGTCCCATTCGTCAAGCAGCCATTGACTACCTCGGCATCTACCGGTGCACGCCTCATGCTACTACAGGGATAGCTCCCGCTCTGCTACTGCACGGAAGATTGCCTAGAACACGGCTTGACATTGTTGGACATCCATCACCGTCCTTCTTTACTGATCCGACAACAGAACTTCGTCGGATGCGACAACGCATGGTGGAGATGCAACAAAACAGCAAGAAATACGTGGATGCTCGCCGGGCGGCAAGACAGACAACGGTGACAGTAGATGACTTCGTCCGTGTAAAGAAGCCTACAGTGGCATTCAAAGGTGACCCCTCCTACAGTCAGCCGCGTAAAGTGATCGCGAGGAAGGGACCATCGTCGTTTCTCCTCAACGGCGGGAAGATCTGGAACGCATCGAGACTCACCAAGGTGCCCTCGTCATCGTCCACTTACGACAGTGTTAAACTGCCACCCACCTCGGCTGGTCCACCATCGTCTACTACGCAGGAACAAGCGTGCCACGCCGCAGCACCGCCAGACATGCCCAATCCTCCAACTGCGATGTTCAGCACCGACGCATTCAGCCTACAAGAGCTAGACAGCCACTGGATCGCTACGGCTATCCTTTGTAGAAGTCGTTCTGTGACTGAAAACACCAAGGCAACTAGGTGTTTCAGTGTTCCAGTGTGTGTGATGTGTGTGCGCTCTTTCTCTGTTCACTTCATGTGACTTTCGACTACTCTTCATTTCACCTGTGTGACTGTCATACTGTGGTTGTGAACTATGTTTCTAATTCTCGTTTCCTTAAGTGTGCATTATATCAACTCCATGTTCAATTATCGTAAATAATCACCTACCCACTGACTAACGCATGACATGTTTTTCTAAGGGAGGGAATATGTTGTATCGTCTGAGTCTCGGTTTCGCTTTCACTTTGTCCGTACCGTGGGGCCAGTGTCTTGTGTATAAAATGCTTTTGTGAATGTTATTAAACAACAGTTCGCCTGAGACCACAGCAGCCTCCCGACTCTCTGCTGTGCTCTCTTGGGCCCGCCACACAAAGAAGCCCGAACACTACACTTGGGCAGGGCATGTGTTGCGAAGGCAAGATAACCGCTGGTCCTTAAGGGTAACGGAGTGGATTCCAAGAGAAGGCAAGCGTAGCAGGGGGCGGCAGAAAGTTAGGTGGGCGGGTGAGATTAAGAAGTTTGCAGGGATACGGTGGCTGCAGCTGGAAAATGAGAGGGTTAATTGGCAAGACACGGGAGAGGCCTTTGCTCTGCAGTGGGTGTAATTAGGCTGATGATGATGATGAGGATGGCAGGCTGCCACCTTCGCATTGTGGTAAGTGGAAAGGAGGAAACTGGCTTCGTGGCAACTGCAGCCAACATGTCGCCCCAGCTGCATCACTATGGAAAGAATGAAATCATGTCACACTAGTTGCCCCCTACGAGAAACAGGTTAAACAATAGCACAGCAGTTAAAGCTCAGTGGAAAAAAGGAAACCTGCGTCACGCTGAGAAGAAAAAGTCATGTGCATCACCAGTTCTCGTCGCAAGTTCAGATTGCAGCAGACAGTGGAAAACCACGTTATATGCAGGGTCTAGCTGGTGTAGTGTGCCAACGAAGGTGAGGTTGTGCCAGCACACCTTCTTCGCATTTTGTTTAGCTTAATCTGTTGGCCTGGGTCTTACTAAGATTACTGGGATAGTTTTCACGCCACTTTTACTAGTGACTTGGAGCTCTTGCAATATGTATGTTGTAGGTGAACTGCACTGTGCTTAGGGATTACTCGCTCGCGTGAACAGGGGATATATGGTTCTAGACACAGCACACTCTTCACAGGATGAACCAAAGAAACAGATGGCAAAGCTGAACAAATGCTGAACTAGCATTTATGCATTAATGGCTGCCGCGGTGCCTCAGTGGTTAAGGTGCGCGGCTGCTGACCCGGAAGACGCGGTTCCGACCCCGTACCTGGCGGTTGTATTTTGATGGACGCAAAATGCTAGAGGCCTGTGTGCTGTGCTATGTCAGTGCACATTACAGAACCCCAGGGGGTCGAAATTATCCAGTGCCCTTCACTGCGGTGTCCCCCGTCAACGTTAACAATGAAAAGATCAGTGGTGTTTAAACTGGATCGTATAGTTCTTGCTAGAGAAAAGCTCACATTAGTAAGTTCATTCGATGCGATGATACTATACCATGTTTGGGATGTTGGGCTCTTCTCATTCATGTTAACATTGAAATCTGCACTCAGAACTAAGCTATACCGGATTGAAGAACAGAATTCCAGTGATCAGCTGAGATGCTTGCCACAAAGATTGTAGTTTCGGTTTGGGGGCCAATATACAGCAGATATGATGTATTTATTATGGTGTATAATTTTAGAATTTTGTAGTGACCTGTTGAAGCTGAAAATTCCTCAGTGAGTTCACATTTATAGAAAGTGTTTACATAAATGGCCACCCTCCTCTTTGTGATTGCCTGCTTAAGTAGCAGTGTGAGAACAAATTCAAATGCATATATAAATATTTGTGAAATTTGTGGGCAGGCAGTGTCAGGTGGCATATAAGCAACTAACCAAACAAGCAAAACTTTTTAAGCAGGGCCATTTCTTTTTATCTATTTGAAGCAAACATTTTTCCAGTGCCGCCGGATTCGCTGGCTGCAGGAACTTTGGCCCTGTTGCAGCCGGCAGGTGAATCGCTGGCATTGGAGGAGAAGGGGGTAAACTTCCTTCAAATACATGAGAAAGGATAAGTAAAGCAAGAGGTACAGTCGGGGACAAAAGTCTCTGGACCGTGTGTTCCGTCAACGAAGCTGATAGCTCTGTTATTAGCCGCTGGCTGACCATCACACTTGTGGAGGTGAAAGAACAGGATTATGACTTCCACCCCCCACAAGTGCGGTCTCCATCCGCCGCCTATTATTAGTGCTATCGCTTTAGTTTAAGGAGCACAGGGTCCAGAGACTTTTGCCCCCGACTGTACATACCTGAGACGACGCTTTGGATGAGCACGACACCGTTGAACGCAGGAAAGCCTCTGATGCATTAAAAGGACCGACCAGTGACCAAAACTTGTCATAAATAGATTATGCAGAGGCTTTGGGTTTGACAAGGATCATTGCCAAAACGGTGCTTTCGGCAGTTTAGATTGCCAAAATGTAAATTGTGTCTGCCCATTTTCTATGAGATGACCCATTTTGGCTTCACACAGGGATAAGCACACGCTCAAAATAATTGAGGCCTTTGAAATAGCGAAGAAAGCCCTAATTCTGTCAGTCAGCCCTTGATTTCCTTGTACAAAAAAGAACTTGACCACCTTGCCTCCCCACTTCTGTAACTTCTTGCTTCTCTTTTGGTTTATGGCCCTAATAGGCTTTAGCTTTTGTTGCTTTTGGTCTTGCGTGTATTGCTTTGTTCTTTGTTGTTTCTTGACATGTTCTAAAAGTGCGTTTTTTAATAAAGTAATTAAGTTGTAAATAAACGGTTATGTTCCGTGATTTATCTTCCGTTACCTTCCGTCGTTTTGTGGTTATCCTGTTTCACGCCTCTCTTCTAGAATAAAAGTTAACGGCCTTAACTATCAGTACATGTAACACTTTTAGTGGGTCGTACATTAACATGTCTCCTTTTCATTCCTCATTGCAGCTTACAGTGAAGACAGTCCCTGCATTGGCTTGGCTCGGGTGGGCATGGAAACACAGTGCATCAAGTGCTCTTCTCTGAAGGAGATGTCAACCTGTGACCTGGGAAGTCCCCTGCACAGCTTGGTGATACCTGGAAAACTTCATCCCCTGGAAATTGAGATGCTGAGGTTGTTTGCAACTGACTTGACCTGGTTCGATGCTGTCTGCAAAAATGGCTGTTGAAAGTTTTTGCAAAAATGTCTCTTTTTTGTCTCTTTGAATTCCTCTTTATATTAGCACGCTTATGGACAGCGACCTGTGTCGGTTCTTCATAAAATATATTTGACAAGACTATATATATATTGTGATGCCGAGACAGCAAAGATGAAGTAGAGAGGAAAGGAGCGGGCGGAAGAAGACGAGGAAGTGGGATTAAAAAAAGGCTAGGCAATCGAGCGACTCTCAGCTCAGCGCGTCTCAGTGTCAGTCTTTACAATGGCGCAGTCGACCGACGTCGGGCCCGACCCAGACCTCCACGACCCGTTGCTCCTCCTTCGAAGCGGCCGGCCAGTCACACGGCCGGTTCCCTTGGCGCCTGGGACCCCTATTCCGTCCGAGAACGGCGTCCATGCCTCCTCGGCGGATTCAGCCTTGGCCCTTCTTCCCGAAGCCCTCTCCACCCTCCGGGAATTATGTGCTTCTTTCACTGCAGTGCTTGCCCGCGCTTCACTGTCCTCTGGATACCCAGTAACCCCGGTACAAATTCCGGAGTTCCGTGGATTTTCTGACAACGTCGAAGCGTGGATTCAAGTGGTCGACGCTGCTGCCCGGCGTTTCGCCTGGTCTCCAGCCACCACGCTCACCGTCGCGGAAGACCATCTCCGTGGTGCCGCCCGCGCCTGGCACCAGTATGAAGGCCGCCGCTACACCACTTGGCCGGCCTGGACCTCTGCCCTTCTTGCCGCGTTTCCACCCCTGGCCAGTGCGCACGACGCCAAACTCACGACGATGAGAGCACGGCGCCAGGCTCCAGATGAAGACGTCGCCCTTTACAATCATGATAAGGTATGTCTTCTTCAGGCCTGCAAGGGCCGCACGTGGCCGCAGCAGGCATTGGGCTCTGAGGCGGCCATTGCCGCGGTGGAAGCATCCGAGCTCCTGCAGGTCGGCTCCAACAAAATCGTCAGTCCGCCACCGCAGTCACCGCAGCCGACTAGCAGATACGCGTTCCCCGTGGTGCACTGCTCTCAGATGACCGCCTCGCTCACCGAGGTGTCGGCAGTTCCCGGCCAAAGTGCAGCCAGCGCTCCTCCCAATTCCATCGGGAGCGCGGGCTCCGTCTCAGCAGTGCCACCCTCCCCGCTGCTGTCTCGGCCGCCGTCTCATGGACCGATGAGGCATCTCAACATTCTGGCATCGACGTATGATGGGCACTGCTTCGGGCGGCCCGTGGCGCAGCCGCCTCTTGCAGGCAGTGCTGGATCCGTGACGCCACCTTCACCACGGCACCCGTACTTCGCTAGCTCGGTGACGGAGGTTCCGGGCTCAGTGGCTGTCAGCAGCGTCATCGGGTGCCCAAGTCCGAGCAGTAATAGCCTGGGTAGCATGCCGGCTGGAGTGCGGTCGCCTGGGTTGCCACCTCAAAGGATGACGGCCACTCCAGGACAACCGCGTCCCCTGCTGCCGGGGCGTCAGTTTCACGAGCCAATTTTTCCAGACAACGAAATCCGGTGCCAGCCTGTTTCCAGCGTGGACTTCCGCGAAGAGGACCGCATCGACGAGGGTTACGAGGCCATCAGCGGAAAGCGGACCCCTCCAGTGCCACCTGCTCGGCAGCCAGCAACTGCCGGGTCCCGCTCCGGACACAGGCTACCAGTAGACCCTTTGCGGCTGCCGCCTTTTCCGGGCGGCAACGGGCCATCAGTATCGCGCGTCCGAATGTTCCAAATCGAGCGAGGATGGGACGCTCCCACGTCCCCTCCTGATAGAGAGAGGTTGCAGCAGGACCGGCAGCTTAATGAGGATCGAGGAGATAGTCCGCCACCGGCGTCACCCTTGATGCGTCGACGCAGCTTCGAAGACACCACCTTGCATGACGACCTCGCAGGGCCACGGCCGAGAGTCTGCAACTGTCCAGGTATTGTCGTAGTCTGCCGCGGCCCTCCACGCCGATCCACCAGCGGACGAATTCGCGGTGCCTATGTCAGGGATGCCGACGATGATATGGACGACCTGTTCATGATCAGAAAGGCCAAGAGGAAAAGAAGGAAGAGAAGAAGGAGGAGAAGAAAGAAGAGGAAGAAGAAGAAAAGAAAGTGGAGGTGAAAAAACCAGAGGAGAAGGCTGAGGAAGTTCCGCCTCCAGCCAAGCCTGCTCCTCCCCCTACTTCAACGCCAATGGACGGGCCTCTAAAACTCACGCAGATCTCTCTCTCTAAACTCTAAACGCAGTCGTGGCCGAGTGTGATGCCGAGACAGCAAAGATGAAGTAGAGAGGAAAGGAGCGGGCGGAAGAAGACGAGGAAGTGGGATTAAAAAAAGGCTAGGCAATCGAGCGGACTCTCAGCTCAGCGCGTCTCAGTGTCAGTCTTTACAAAATATATATATGTACACACACACACGCACGCACGCGCGCGCGCGCACACACACACACACACACACACACACACACACACACACACACACACACACACACTGGCGTCTGGTCAGTTAACTCTCCGTCGGTATGATTGCGCCGCCGCCGTAACTCACATTCAAACAGTTAGTAACCACACTTCTGTCGGGCGGTTGGCACTATGGTGCAACAGGCGCGATAATGTTTTTCTTCCCGCGTGTTCGAACGCCCCGCTCCCGCCGAAGGAAGCCTCCGCCAACAATATTTCTTGTCAACGTTTTTCCTCGTAGACAGCTCACCCCTCTCCACTTCCGCTACCACCTTTGCCTCCTTCCCTTCCTCCCACCCCCTCTTTTCCCCTTTCTTGAATTTGTTCTTCTCTTTTTTTGGCTGCTCGCTTTGCAGCCCTCATTTTCCCCCCTTAATCGGCAGGAACACCCTTGTATGCCACTCTGTCTTCCTTTTCGTGTTTTGTTTTGTTTCCTCAAAGGAGAGCATCTTCCCCTCTCCATCTGTGTACGGTGCCGTGAGCAAGCGGATCGTCTTTGCTCATAAACAACCTTACCCTGATGAAGGACAATCCACCGTCCGAAACCGTCGGTAAAATAAATGTTTCTGTAAGGAGTGTATTTCAACTCTTTCCTTATGTTATCAGCAGTCAAGCAAGTTTTTTCATCGTTATATATATACATATATATGACCGGGGTCTTCTATATTGACCATGGGCTCCAATGGATTCCGACCGGCCGGGTTCTTGCTGCGGACGGCCTTCATCCGAGTTTTGAAGGCGTTGCCCTCATTGCGGGCCATCTGCAGCACATAATCCTACGAGACTCGGCACGGAGCCAGGCATGGTGGCTGGACCACGCTTCGTGCGAACCATCGAGCAATGCGACGCCAAGATGCCCGACTCCGGACGTTCCCCCTCCGCCGCCGCCAGCAGCGGAGCGCCGCTACGGCCTGCGTAGCAGGTCATACTCGGACGTTACCCGCCAGGGTGCTGCAAATTGACGCCATTGTGTGCTCCCAGGTGAACTTTCCTGCTCTGAACTTTCTAGAACGTTTTTAAAGGGTCGCAAAATTGTTGAAAAAAGAATAAGATATCAGCACCACGTTAACACTTTAACTTCTTACAAGATACATAATGTTGTACCAAAGGGTTTAAGGATATATGTGAAACCAGCCGTGTCACCACTGTCACCAAGCCACGTGGCAAAATGGAGGGAGATTTTGAATGACGCATCTATTAGGCTTTTGACTGTCGTGATTGAACATGATGAATCTTGCCTTCATCGCTTGCTGCAACAAAAAAGAATTTTTTTAATGTAATTTTCTGACGGACAACGAGATGCGCACTTTGGAAGACTTCAAAGCCGAAAAAAGTGGCCTATTATTTGCCAAAAAACAAAACAAACTCGGCCACGACGGTATTGCTGTTCCTACCGAGAGTCGAGAAATAATAAACATGGCCGAAGATCCTACTAACAGTGAACATAGTTCTGATGGTGAACAAACATGGAAAGATGTCTCTATAGTTAATCTATCAGATTCAGACCTATCCAACGAAGAGCGGAGCATCCTATCGAAAGGCCTGAGCTTTTGCCCCGCCAGCGGAAACTTAAATGAGCTCCAGTTTTACAAAGACTTAGATAATTTTGCCCGTCGCCTTAGGCTCTTAGAGTACTATGATAATAAGTCTCAAAACAAAGATGCTGGGCCATCTCTTACATCAACTATGCACTGGACTCCACCTCCACAGCGCGACAAATGTCTCGATCTCTACATAAAGGCCGTGCACAGTGATATACTGTCCGAATATAAAAGGCGCTCATATTGCCGAAAAAATCACACAAGGAACAAATTGTCTTGAAGTCTCTCGCCACACGGTCCGACAATTATAAAGCCCGCAGACAAAGGTGGTGCAATTGTCATCATGAATACCACAGACTACAAGAATGAGGCAGAGCGGCAGCTAAGCAACAAATCTTTCTACAAACCTGTAGCTTCCGACCCAACTTCACATTTCAAACATCTGGTCCAAACCACTCTAGAAGACCTCGTAAAGGAGAACAAAATAACTGATAAAATCGCCAAGTCTTTGCTTCCGTTGTCTCCCATCCCCGGTAGGTTCTACCTTCTGCCAAAAATACATAAGGAAAATAATCCAGGACGACCAATTATTTCCGGAATAAGAACAGCGTCAGAAAAAATTTCCAGTTTTGTCGACAGCTTAATCAGAGACATACCACCAACTTTTCCTTCGTTTGTCAAAGACACAACTCATTTTCTTTCTGGCATAATTGATCTGTTCATTCCAGAAAACAGCATACTCGTTACCCTCGATGTCGCGTCCCTATACACCAACATACCCCACTCGGATGGGATCAGGGCGGTCGCTAAAGCTTACAGAGGTTCAAAACTGGAAAGACCAGTGGATGGCACGACCCTTGAAACACTTCTGCATTTGGTGCTGGAAATGAATAACTTTGAATTTGATGGCGACCACTATGTGGAAATTAGTGGCACATCAATGGGGACAAAAGTAGGTCCTAATTATGCCAATATATTTATGGGCATTCTGGAAACTGAATACCTGGAGAACTGTCTCTTCAGACCACTTTTTTATAGGAGGTTTAAAGATGACATATTTTTCATATGGTGCCATGGTGAAGAAGAGCTACTCAAATTCATCGCTAACTTTAATAATGCTCACAGAAGCATCTCTTTTTCCCACACCTACTCAACCTCTACGATCAGCTTTCTGGATGTCAAACTTCAGATCTCGCAAAACAAGCTTGTCACCTCCGTGTTTAGGAAGCCAACGGACAGGCACCAATACTTGCATTTTAAAAGTAGCCACGTAAAACATTGCAAGAAAGGAATACCATATAGCCAGGCTCTCAGATTTAAACGCATTTGCTCCCGTGAAGAGGACTTCGCTTCTAACTGTGAGACACTCCGCAAGGATTTGGTCCGACAGCGCTGCCCGAAGCCTATCATCGACGATGCCTTGGAAAAAGCTGCAGTACAAGACCGCCGTACAATGCTAAATAACACCAAGACTGCGCGGACGAACTGCCCAACTAATCTGATATTAACCTACTCTCCAACAGCACTGAATGTTAATGTTAATGTTAATGTTAAGCAAGCATCACAACATTCTCCTTCAGGGCGACAAAATGAAGCGCTTGCTTCCCGAACCACCCCGTGTCGTATATCGGAGGGCAAGAAATATCAAAGATGCCGTAACCTCCTCGAAACTAGACAACGGTGAAGCCTCAGGGTGCACACGTTGCAATAAACCGCGCTGTTAACTTGGTCCAATGACGAATAAGGTCACAGAAGCTCGCAGCACAGCGTCGTCTTTCTCATTCAAAATTCGAGGAGATTTCAACTGTGACACCAGCAACGTAGTCTACCTCCTCGAGTGCGGTGTGTGCCGTGCTCAGTATATTGGGCAAACTGAAACTCCTTTCCGATCGAGAATAAATAACCACAGAGCACACATAAGATCACTGCCAGATCTGCCTCTTTCAAGACACGTAACGACAAAAGGCCATTCATATGGAAAGTTCAAGGCCACCATACTCCAATCTGGCTTCCAGACACATTACGACAGGGAAGCCTGTGAATCATATCTAATATTTAAATTTAACACCTTGTCTGCTGGAATTAATGAAAGCTCTGGCAAACTCTCCTGCCTTTCTGGCTAAATCTTCCTGCAATGTTTTGTTTGTTTGTTTTTCTTTTCCTTGTGAACTCTTTTGCATCGAAAATATTGTTTCTTAAATCTACTATGATGACAGTTGCATAACGATTTGTTCTGTATTTAACACTTTCATTTCTAGTCGAGGTAATGACATTATTTTTGATGTGGTTAAGCACGAATTCTGTGACGCTCGTCTCTGATGTGTATTCATTGCATTATTATCATTTTGTTGTTGCTGATCATGGCATTTGGGTAAACTGTTTCTTAGGACATTTTTTCACACTCTTGAACTGCATTATTTTGGGCGCCTGTATTATCTCGCGTGACATTTGTATTTATTCTAATGTTGTTGTGTTATTCTTAAACTGTGTTCCCTGTAATGAAATTTTCCTTTTTGGTACACTTTCTAACACTCTGGCGCTGTCTTTAACTTAATTTGTGAGCTTTTACGCATTTCCCCACATATCCTCTGTTAAAAAATGCTACAAAAGTGACACAACTTTGTGTGTATTCTCTGTATTCATGTCACCTCTGCGTGTGTGTGTTTTTGTTCCTTTCGGCCATCGCAGTGCCATTTTCTGTCTTTATTTATACTTTTTTTTCCACTCCTGTAAAGAAGGAGCCTATCCATGTGGTTCTCATGTGCGACCCTCATGTGGTTTTGTTTCCTTCGGCCATCGCTTTATTTATTCTTTTTTTTCTACTCCTGTAAAGAAGGAGCTTTCCATATGGTCTTCATATGCAACCTCATCTGGTTTTGGGGGTCCACGTGCCACCGTGTGGAGACACCTAGCTCAGCCGCAACCTGTGCGTCCTCATGCTTTCTTCTGGAGTCGCGCGGGGCTGCACAGAGGCAGCTAGAGGCAATACTTATGCACACAATTGGCAGGCACTTCCCTTCTTTTGTTAACCAACCCCTCGCTTTTTTTTTTCCCAACTAGTCGCGTGCCCACCCAGGCCCACCTCCCTCTTTCACCTCTTTCACGCGGTGCCTTTGCTGGCGCATCTTGGCGTTTGGGTTTCGTGTCTCGGCTGTGTTCCTCTTTCCCCATTGATTTTTCTCGTTTTTCTTTTTCAAGCCCTGTGTGTGCCATGTTCACTGCTATAGACCGTTTACAGCGCGCAGTTCTTCCGTTTGAGACCAGATGGCGCCACACGTGCGCTCCGAACACGGCACCATTACTTGCCTCGTAAGTCGCCGGCGTGTACGCCTCGACTTACACCGTGGCCTCGACGCAGCAGTGGAAATTTCGCGGGTGGTTGCCGAATGTGTTCTTTCTACGATGTGAAAAGGCAGAGGAAACACATGCTCTGTTGTGGATTGCAAGAATTGCGACAGAGAGTTAAAGGTTCAGGATGTGATCGTTTGCGAGCTTCACGAAACCGAACTGCACAAGGAGGTAATGCCAATGTTCGCGCCCGTTCGCCACGCACCCTTTCCGAACTGGCGAATGCAACAAACACGTTCGCCAGCGCTAGATAGCTAATAAAGAAAGGTTTCGATCTTGGAAAATCGTCGAGGGTAAGTGCACAACACAGCCGCATGAAGAAGCTGTTCCGCCACCGAAACCATGACGGCGTGCTTTCAGTTCTTGTGCACTGTGCTCAGACCGCATTGATCGTAAGTTGTGGTCTGTGACCATTAATAAAACAAGCGCCCGAGGCCGAATTAGAAACGAAAAAAAATAAGACTACTTACGCTCCTTCATACGCCTGCTGTTTGTTATGCACTGCACAGCCGTGCGAGCCGACAACGCTTACCGTCAGTCCGTGTATTACACGCAGTCTTGGTGCTACTGTTCAATTTCGCTCCAAGTAGCGCGGTTTTCGTGGACCGTGTTCGGATTACAGCATTTGGTTTACGGCTGCTGTGCCGGACGGTTGTCACTTGCTCGCGGTCCATGCGAGACAGTCACTAAAAGTGACTCCGTACGCTCAGAGTGAAGCTGATTAATTACAACCAACGAGACCACGAGCATTTCCATGTCCGCATATCGAGCGTCGAGCGTACCAAAATTTTTTATATGAGGCTGACGTTACTGTAAAATTCGTCCAGCATGAACGCGTGGCCATGCGCGCGTTATAACAATTATATCGCGGAATCCTTCGAAACGATTGCACGCCAGCTTGTGAAGGCTGCTTGATGCATGGTACTGCTACCATGATAGTCAACCTTTGTGTGTCTATTTATTTTTGTCGCTTTTCTATGTTTAATCAACCAGTAAGAAATATTTCAGGTTTCCTAAGCACCGTTAACAGGGTGTAAACAAATGCATACGATGTGCATGTGAGCGTTTCAGACCAGTGTCTGCATGCATGTACAGAATAGGACAACAACCTGTAAGGCCGCAAGAACATTAAACGTTGCCGTTTTATATATTAACAATAAAAAACATTAAGCAGAGTCTTCAGCGCATGCAAAGACAAGCATTCAGGCGATCCGTCCGTTGCCTCGAACAGGCGGAGAGCTCAGCGGCTCTCCGCGACATGAAGTCCGATCGTGTTTTCACGCGTGAAGTGATCAAATTAGGGTTCTCACATGTCCTTCCAAGCTTTGGCCAAACCATAGTTTCATCTTCCCACTCCTTTACAACCGTATCAGCCGGAACACTGCCTGTCGGAACCGAACCGTCAGACGCAGCAGCCTTCGCGACGAGGCGCGCGCCGAGCGGTCAGGAGGCGAGTAATGGCGGCGTGATCACGTGATCAAAGATGGCAGCCCCCATGATACGCCGCTGTAAAGCGTCTATAAGAAGACCCTTCCATGCACTGTATGATCGTTCTTGACAAAGACCAGTCCCTGGTCGAAACGTTGAATAAATCTGTAAAGTTTTTCAATGTGACTTCCCCAACTTATATATATATATATATATATATATATATATATATATATATATATATATATATATATATATATATATATATATATATATCCCACCGGCGGCATGTGGTTGTTTTTTCTTCTGCTTTTATAATCAATTAGCATTAAGCGATAACATGTTCAGTAATATTCTAAATTGATCAACACCACAAATTAAATAAATAATTAAAAAAAAAGCTTCCCTACCCTTCGTTCGATGACGTTCTACGTCACACCTGCGGTAACTCAGGACGTTCCACGTCCGCCGCCTATGAACGTGGGTGGCGCTGATGAACACTCAAGGTTAGGTTACTTGTAAACATAAATACCCCCGAAAGCAGAAGATTTGACAGCCGTCGGCATAGCTCAGAGGTAGAGCACCGGACGCGTAATTCGGAGGTCGTGGGCTCGGATCCCACCGGCGGCATGTGGTTGTTTTTTCTTCTGCTTTTCTAATCAATTAGCATTAAGCGATAACATGTTCAGTAATATTCTAAATTGATCAACACCACAAATTAAATAAATAAAAAAAAATTCCTGTGCCCCTTGGTTTCTGTGGCTGTTGGCTTCTGTCATATATATATATATATATATATATATATATATATATATATATATATATATGACGGTAGCGGGACAGCGTGCTGTCGCCATACCACTGTGAAGCCACGAAAAATCAAATCTGCTCGCGCTTGGCGGGTGTGCTGGGGTGGGTCGTTGTCTTCGGCAGCCGGACCACTATGCCATGCTACACGCTTATTTAGTCTGTGATTAATTTTTTCAAACCATGTGTTTGTTCACTGTCTTACTGCCTAGTAGGTGGTCCGAACTGTAAATAGGTTTTGAAAATTTGGCATGAAGAAACACGTCACAGTGCATTGAAACTTACATTAAGAGGATCAACACGATTCCTTTAACTAATAACAACTCGTTTAACAAGTAAGTAAATTATAGCAGGTTTATTTGCAAGTTAAATGGTATGTAACTTGTATGTATGTATGTATGTATGTATGTATGTATGTATGTATGTATGTATGTATGTATGTATGCATGCATGCATGTATGTATGTATGTATGTATGTATGCATGTAATGTTTGTATGTATGTAATGTTTTGCATGCCAGTAATTCAAACACAGTTAAAGGTTGCAGGTCATTTTATTTCATCCTTAGCTGAATTTGAGTTGCTTTCAGATATGACCAGAGTGCGACAGAAGCACAGTTGTGTTCCATCGATACGAATCTCGTTCCGGGCACTAACTTTTTACGTCTCTGAGGACCACCGGGTGCCCCGACAGCTGCGGCCGAGCAAGGTACCGCGATCGCCTCCAGAGCACCGGCCCCGCTTTTACCAACATCCGCCGGTCACATACGACGAGAACATTTGGCCCAATACTAGGTACGAAGACTACTTGCCGGCTCAACGTGCTCCTGGTCCCTCTCTTTTGTGTTACCGCTGCGGTCAGCCCGGTCACATCTCACGATTTTGTCCCCGCCGCCAACCATCGCGTTACGGCTCCTCAGGCTATCCTCCGCGCGGCAAGATTACCAACCTGTACCTTCTCGGCGCCCGTCCTACCCGCCTGATGTCGACAACCGATGGCCTGCACAAATGCGGAATAGTTCACCGGCATCGGATAGAAGCGTGACTCCACCTCCAGCTTCCCACGCTCGTCGATCTCCATCACCCCGACGCCGCTCCTCTTTGCCTCCGCCGGAAAACTAGTCGGCGCGACCGATGGGGGTGAGGTCGCTGGAAGTCTGCCGCCGGAAGAGATACCCCTGCCTGTAGTTATGTTGCGGAACAAAGTGAATGTGCTAGTGGATGGTGTACCTGTAATGGCTTTAGTGGATACCGGTGCTACTGTTTCCGTTATGAGCGCTGCAAGTCTCTCCTTGGACGCAAAGTTTTGTTTCGGTGGGACAAAAATGTCCAGTTTTGTGGTGTGAGTGGCGAACCGTTGCCTGCAATCGGAGTGTGTACTGTTAAGGTTTCTTTGAGTGGTGAAGTGTTCAGCACGGAAATGGCGGTGCTCGCCCGATCGACGCACGACGTCATTCTTGGGCTCGACTTTTTGCAGATGTGTGGCGCCAACGTCGATTGTCGCACCGGTGAGCTCAGCGTCGGCAAATGTTTTACCACTGGCCTTGTGGAAGGCTCTTGCAGTGGAGAGTGTGCTCGTTGTTACCCGAGATACTGTCGTGCCTCCATCTTCGGCCGTATGGGTACCGGTTTCCTGTCCCGATACCACTGTCGACGTGTTTGATGCGACTGTGGAACCGAACCATCTTACCTGCATGAAGAATATTTTGGTTCCTCATGCCATGGTTTCCGTCACCAACGGTCGCACTGAATTATGGGCAGTGAATTGTTCTACAGAAGCGGTAGTTCTGCCTGAAGGCCAGAAGCTTGCGTCGTGCAGCTACGCCTCACAAGTGTCCGTTGCCTTGGTTACCGACGCCTTGCACGCGGAAGCGCCAGAGTTTTGTGACGAGCCCAAGCTACTCAGTATGACAACTCGCTCTCGACTCATGAGCGCCGTGCTCTCTTGGCCATTCTTCTGCGACACTCCACCATGTTTGACTTTTCACAGCCCGGTGGCTCACCTTCCATCCACTCGTCTCGGACCCTTCACAGGATTGACACTAGCGCCTCACATCCGATCCGGCAAAAGCCCTACCGAGTGGCCCCGTCTGAACGTAAGCTAATCAATGAGCAAGTGAAGGAGATGTTAACTAAAGATGTTATACAAGAGTCGTCGAGTCCCTGGGCTGCTCCAGTAATTCTTGTTCGGAAGAAGGATGGGTCGTGGCGTTTTTGCGTGGATTACCGTCGTCTGAATGCCGTCACGAGAAAAGACGTATACCCCCTACCTCGAATCGACGATGCCATCGACTGCCTTTTTCAGCCTCCTACTTCTCTTCTATTGATCTTCGGTCGGGGTATTGGCAAATCCCTATGCATCCCGCGGACAAAGAAAGAACAGCGTTTATCACGCCTGATGGCCTGTATGAATTTAATGTGATGCCATTTGGCCTTTGCAATGCGCCCGCCACCTTAGAGAGATTTATGGACACTATACTCCGCGGTTTGAAATGGGAAATATGCATGCGCTACCTCGACGACGTTGTAATTTTCGGAAAGACGTTCAGTGAGCACAACGACCGTTTAGCTTTCGTCCTGGACTGTTTGCGCCAAGCTGGACTTGTGCTTAACTCTAAAAAGTGCCACTTTGGTATGCGTCAAGCGTTAGTGCTTGGACACCTCGTTGATAAAGACGGCGTCAGACCTGATCCAGCCAAAACTGCAGCTGTCGAGTCGTTCAAGCCACCACAGTCTGTCAAAGAGCTGCGGAGCTTCTTGGGCTTATGCTCTTACTTTCGCCGCTTTATTCATCGCTTTGCGGACGTAGCTTACCCCCTGACTGGTCTACTTCAGAAAGATGTGGCTTTCGAGTGGACACCTGAGTGCGACTCCGCCTTTCGCAAACTAAAATTCCTTCTGACATCCCACCCAGTACTTCTCCACTTCGATCCCTCCGCTCCCACAGAGATTCATACTGACGCCAGCGGTGTTGGCCTCGGCGCTGTTCTCGTCCAGCGATGCGACAACAGAGAGCACGTTGTTGCGTATGCGAGTCGCTCACTCAGCAAGCCGGAGCGCAATTATACAGTCACCGAGCAAGAATGCTTGGCTGTCGTCTTCGCCACGCAGCGTTTCCGTTCCTATCTGTACGGACGACCGTTCACCGTCGTCACCGACCATCATGCCCTCTGCTGGCTCGTTAACCTTCGTGACCCGTGCGGGTGCCTTGCACTGTGGGCTCTCCGGCTACAAGAGTTCGATTACACAGTCGTTTAAAAGAGTGGCGGTCCACGTCAGCCATAGAGTTTCTTACTATTACCTAGAGGGAAAGCTGACAACCCGTCTATGGGAGTTTGCATGGAGGCCCCTCGTGACCACTTCAGCCACCATGGGCGCTCAAAGCATCATGGGGCGGTGAGCTACCGACTGCAGAACTACAACTTTTGGCCAAAAAATAATAGAAAAATAAAGCTGCTAGATAACTATGAATGTCCTAACATTCAATATCCTGCCTGTAGATTGCAACAAAGGAGCAGAAAAGCATGCAAATGCAAAGTTTGCCCAAAATATGAGATGGCTAGCTTTCCTATTGGCCAAGTAATGAACACTACAAAAACTAATATTTCATAATTAACAGGCGCATTTTTAAAAATATATGTTTAAAAAAATGTTGTTGCTTAGATACTTTAAGAGGTTTTTTAATGGCATTTCGGAAAAGTGAAACCTTTTATTGGCGTCATGTGTCTATGCATTTTCACTACTATGGTTATTGCACACTGCGTTCGCGCGAAAGTCGTCTGCGCACACACGAACAACGTTTTCGGAATGAAACGTCTTAGTAGTGCCACTCTGTGTTCCCGAAAAACTACGACTGTTCCGCAACAAGTAGCTCACCGCCCCATGATGCTTTGAGCGTCCATGGTGGCTGAAGTGCAGCGCCGCCAGCTTTCCCTCTAGGTAATAGTAAGAAACTCTATGACGTCAGCAGTGCATCCTTCTCCGAGCAGTGCTCCCACGTTTTTCGCTCTCCCAGTCAGTCCCTGATGTTTTGGCGCTGGTATGTTTTAGTGTGCGCGTCTGCGCTGCATATGGCGCGGGCGTCTGCAGCAAAGCAGTCTGTTTGCCGTGCTAATCCGCGCATGCGCACGCGCAGCGGGGATAGTGACAAGGGCTGGCGACGAGGTGACGGAGACCGCTGCGCGCGAAGCGTGGGAGGTGGAATCACATTCCGATTCGACGCCGGGAAGGAATTCCGAAGGGTGGTGTGCCGAAGTTCTGTTGAAGGGGGTACGTGGTTAGTCCTGGTAGATGTACTCTGGTACGCCGGTCGGGCTGTGAAGGTTGATGGCCCGTATCGCGAAAGTCAACAGCGGTGGCAAAATCCTGAAATGTTCTCGGGATTCTCGTAGCGAAAACAAACCAGAGGCGGGTGTTGAAAAGTTCGCGTATGGTCGCATTCATCGGTGCCGGGAGCCATTGAGAAGGCACCACACCATGCGTTCTCGTCGGGGACGGATGATGGCCGCTCGAACTAGCGTTGGTCCTGCTGCGACCTCTGAACATTGCGCGGTCGAGAATACTGAGGCGCTCGGTGTGCAGCAAAGTCCGTTGCGTTGGTTGAAAACGGCTCTGCCGGCCGCTGCAGAGAAGTGAACGTGTGGTCACAAGGCGGTGTCTGGCAGCGGGACAATTCCTCTCGAACTGTCTGGCGGATAGTGGAGGCAAGATAACTCGCGGAAGCAGTACCAATTGCAGCGACTGTTGTGGCCGTGTCCAAGCGCCCGAATTTCGGCGTTATTAGCCGCGTCTTCAAGTACTCAAATGTTCGGCAGTGCTGCGCAACATCGGCGACGGAGTTGAGGCTCTCCTTGCTGACAAGAAATGTATAGACGTCTTCAGCGAAGCCCTTAAGCAAATGGCCCACTTTGTCCTCGTCGGACATACGAGGCGAGGATATTGCCACGTATCATTGTAGTGTTTGTTCGTTCACGCTCAAGGCTGCAGGAAAGGGCTGTTATCATTTCTGTTCGTGACGCTAGAAGCGACCAGTCTAATCTCGATTGATCGCAGCCATGAAAGGCTGCATCTAGGTTTTTCCAGATTACTGTAGATGATCTTGTCCTGCTATCTGGAAGTTTCTTTGCCGGCTTTAAATTGAGCGATGCCGCGAGCGGCGGACATTCGTAGTTCGACGACCGCCGAGCACGCGTGTTGCTTACGCCGCCGCCGAGTGATTCAGTTCTTTTGAGGGCGCAAGTCAGCCCAAATAAAGAGCTTCGTTTGCAAGTCTTTCTGGTGTCTTCCTGACCGCTGGACTGCCGTCACTACAACGTGACATCCGGTGGAGGTGCTGGGTAGCCTTCCAGGTACCGGACAACCCCTGCAGGTCGTGACGCCAGCCCTTTGAGTTATTCGCCGAAAGACCTGACTCCAGTCTACCACGCAGCCTCTGGAGCCTCCAGCCATGACTTACGCCGCAGCAGTGCGCCGTCCTGTACCTCGACGACGAGACCCAAGCCCCTATCGCACTTAGCCAGCTGCGCTGGAGCGCCGCCCTCTCGCCCCAACTCGCCCGTCCTACGAGCGTCGTACACGGCCGAGGAAATGCGTCGAGTGGAGAACACCCGACCAGCCCCGCCCACAATGCTTCCAGTGCGGAGAAGCCGGTCACATTCTCCGGTACTGCCCATACAGGAGAATGGGCATCCGAGGGTTCCCTTACGACGCCCCACGACCCCAACCCGGCCAGCGACCAGCCGAAATCGAGTATTTTTTGCGTCGGGAAGGATACTCATCGCCGAGCCGCCTATCGCGTTCTCCGTCGCCATCGTCACCGCGCTAAGTATCTCCTAGCGTAGGCTACGCAGTGCGTGGACGTTTCCCCAGCCCCCGAAGGTTAAACTGAATAAAGCAGCCTCTGGAGGTGAGGTTGCTTCTGAGCGCAAGAACTAAGATCCTCCATCGACGAAAACAGAAGACCATGCCCCCTACGACGACGACGACCCCTACGACAACGACGACCCCTACGACAATGATGACCCCTACGACAATGATGACCCCTAAGACAATGACGACCCCTACGACGACGACGACCCCTACGACGACGACGACCCCTACGACGACGACGACCCCTACGACGACGACGACCCCTACGACGACGACGACCCCTACGACGACGACGACCCCTACGACGACGACGACCCCTACGACGACGACGACCCCTACGAAGACGACGACCCCTACGAAGACGACGACTACTACGAAGACAAATACGACGACAAAAACTACAACACCGACGACAACACCGACGACGACGACGACACGGCCAGACTTGAAGCTTTTACCGCTGCCCTTATACCTTATTAGGAATGCTAAAGGACTCTAAGTTCTCGAAGCATTCTCCGTGAATAATTTCATTTTAAAGCATCGAGACGATGCTTCTTTGGAAGGGGGGTAATGCCACGTATCATTGTAGTGTTTGTTCGTTCACGCTCAAGGCTGCAGGAAAGGGCTGTTATCATTTCTGTTCGTGACGCTAGAAGCGACCAGTCTAATCTCGATTGATCGCAGCCATGAAAGGCTGCATCTAAGTTTTTCCAGATTACTGTAGATGATCTTGTCCTGCTATCTGGAAGTTTCTTTGCCGGCTTTAAATTGAGCGATGCCGCGAGCGGCGGACATTCGTAGTTCGACGACCGCCGAGCACGCGTGTTGCTTACGCCGCCGCCGAGTGATTCAGTTCTTTTGAGGGCGCAAGTCAGCCCAAATAAAGAGCTTCGTTTGCAAGTCTTTCTGGTGTCTTCCTGACCGCTGGACTGCCGTCACTACAACGTGACAATATATACTTTGCAGAGTTTGAGTACTGCCTCAATATACTGCGTGCAAGTCTCACCGGGAAGCTGAGCCCGATGAGCCAGTGTCCGCTCGGCCCTCTTGTTCATCGCGGAAGAGTCACGAAAACACTTAGTAAGTTCTTCCACAAAGCATGGCCAGGATGTCAAGGCGTCTTCATGATTTTCATACCATGTAAGGGCCGTGTCCGTGAGCGAGAAAACGACGTTCGTTAGCTGGTCGTTTGTATTTCACTTGTAGCGTTGCACTCGTTGGTAATGCGTGAACCACTCGTCCACGTCGTCACCGGCTGCACCCGCGAAGGTGCAGGGTTCACGTTAATGCGGCCAGGAGCTGCTAAGTGCGGGGGGGGGGGGGGGGGGGGCTCGTCCATCTAGGGACATCTCGGGCACGGGAGGTGGTAGGCCGGCAAGACGTCGACTCCGGCGAGACTCAGGCGGATGTTCCGTTGTTGACTAGGGCGTACCCAGCAGGCCTCCACCAAGTTGTTACGGACGCAAAAGCTTTGCTCTAGATCGGTCCACGCTAGGCGCACCAAGTCGGTTCCCGATGGCGTTCAACCACCACCACATCCACTACGTTCGCTCTTCAACTCCTTCGTATTCGCTCGTCCGGGGCAATATAACCGCATGCTATCACTTGGCGTGATCACGGGGGCCAACTCTCTCCTTTTTACTTTTTATGACTAGGCGTCAAGGCTGTCGCCGGATGCTCCCTCCTGAGTTTTGTTTCCTACGGATGATACACACGGCGATTTTGACGGACGTATTTATTTATTTATTTCAGTACCCCCAGGGCCCGAGGGCATTACAGAGTGGAGTGGGGTACAAAAGACAAAATGAGAAAAGAACAGCAGTCACTAGTAACACAAAATGTGAACAAAAAATATGGCTCGCGCAAATAGGTTACAGCAAATACAATCCAGCAAATTAACAGTAATTAACACGAAATTATGAGTAAAAAATGAAAGTAAAGCATACCACGCAAAAAAAACAAACACAAGGAGCAAGTTGTTGAAAATGGCAGGAAAATACTGGTGCACATATTCTGTCATGTCCTTAAACAGCAGAATTTGTGAAGGGGAAAAAAAAAAAGGCCAGGTCTGTTCGGACTACCACATGAGCTGAAAAGGATATACGGCAGTGCGCAAGAACTACATGTACTATGTTACCATCAGGTTAGTTAAAGCTGATTTAAACACAGAATGGTCACATATTTCCACAACCGATCGGGGAAGGTGATTCCATTGTGCCGATGTGTTGGGGATGAATTAGTTGTAAAAGTGGTTTGTTTGGCTTGAAAGAATACCAACTTTATGACGATGATCGATCCGAGCTGAAACGTAGCAAGGTGGCGTTATAAATTTTCTCTTAATCCCTTCTTCAAGTAGTTGCTACTTTTGCGCTCGAATAAACCCTGCGTTGACTGCACTTGCGTTATACGGCTGTCCGGGGACTGGTTTATGATCTATGAGCTCAACTGTGTGCTCCATATTTGTGCCCAGTTGAAGACCGCTGTAAGGGCTCGTGAACATGTCAGTGCTTTCGAAAAGTACGGATTGCAGCTTGCCTGTCTCGCGTGCTGTGGAAAAAAAAGAAAAACCACCGTGCGTCGTTTTTTTTCTGTCCTATCGTTTTCAACGCCCATTAATCTTCGCAAGCCCGAAACAGTGCTGACGTTTGAAAGACGATCTTCGTGCGTCATCTGTATGATGTTGCGCAAGCTCTTGATAGCCAAAAACTGGCGTGATTTTCCTCGATTTATCAAAATCATTTGGTCGTGCCCTCTATGCAAAGATTCTTTTCAAGCATAACCACGTACTCGAAGATCCGTCAGTAAAATGTTGTATAAATGATTATTTACCTGATCGACGGCAGTTTCTACAGCGTGGGGGCCGTTTTTCTTAGTTTGTTCCACTCTTGCGGGTGTGCTTAGTGTTGCGGCTCTACTCGTTTTTCTTACAATTCATGAACAATATTGCGAACAATTCGACTTTTGTCGATGACGGCATGCTTCATCAAGGAATCAAAGCTTGTAAGACGGAAATTAAACTCCAGAATGCTTTAAAGAAAGTTGCGTCGTGCCATAAACAATGGCTTTTACCAATTTAATCTTGAAATATAACTAAATGGTCTCAGTGTGTGTTACGGGGGCAAGAAATGAAAATAATCCTAATCACCCAACAGTGCTGTTATACAAGATTTAACGAAGCACTATTATTTAGTAGTCCTCATTTACTGGAATTGACCTCGACAGTGAGACTGCTGCAGGTAACCGGCACTGCGACGCAGAAGTTGCTTTTAGTGCGTGTATACGTTCCTAGTCGCCACCTGGCTATTTTTTACTACCGTATATTGCCGATTATAAGTCGACTCCGATTATAAGTCTACCCCCAACTCGCGGCCCCCAATGGGCAAAAAAAGTTAGACTCCGAATTTAGGTCGACGCTGCCACATCCTGCGGTCCTAGCTCGCCCAAAAAATTTTTCATATGGCCGAGTCATAAAGAAACATTCATCTGTTCACGAGACATCTCTGACTCGTCGTCGATGTGAGGACACAGTCGCGATCGTCATCTTACGAGCCACTGCTACCGCTGGTTTGTCGATAACAAGTTGCTATCCTATTAAAACAAACCTTTGGTGCATATCTCAATTAAATTCGTTTTTTAAGCAGATCCAGTTTCGCACCGTGTCTGAAAACCATTATGGAATGGCGAGCGCACGGGGCATGATATTATCCGCGACTTGGTCGAAATTACTTTTGACCTCGCATATAGGCCGACTTTAAAACTCCGCATATACGTCGACTCCGATTATAAGTCGACCCCCCAACTTTGGAAGGACATTTCAAGAAAAAATGTCAACTTATGCACGGAAGTATATGGTATGTCCCCAGATTCCGCGTTTGCGCATCAGTTCTTCGCTGCATGCACGGTTCCAGAAATGATATTGGAAACAAGTGCCAATTTCCTCTCCAGACAGTACTTCTTTCTGGATGTTTAAGCATAGCCTGGTGTGTTCTCGACTCTATCCGCGTGCCTCGCAAGTACCGGTTGATCGATTCGGTTGCTTCGGAATTCCCGGAGATGTCACTGCTCTACTGGCATTACCTGGTGTTCACCTGTCTTACCTTTTCAATAAGACGAATAGCCGACAGAAAGTTGCGGAGACCCACTGGCTCGACTGCGGACTTTCTCTTGCATGTGATCGGCGATGTGTTCCCCCTTAACGGAACCAATCTCACCTCCACGAGCAGGTTAGAAAGGTATTCAGGGTCTTTGTTGCTTGGGTAGTCGCAATTGCCATGAAAGCAGAGTGCAATCATCTGCACGATGCCCACGGTGGAAACGGGGCTATTCCCTTATAAAAACGGTCTATAGACAGTCCATAGACTTCTTATTGACTCTATTGACTTCCTATAGATGTTGCTTTTTGTCTATTCATAGTCTATAGACTGTCTATAGACAAAAGTCTACTAAAAGTGTGCGGCCATAAATCTATAGATTCTCTACAGACTGTCTATGGCATTTGTATTGCCTATAGACTTTTGTCTATACACACTTTGTAGACTTTATAGACAGAAGTCTATAGACACTCTATAGACTGCCCAAAACTTTTTTGTAAGGGTTTGGTTATTGGTTTCGGGAAGAATGTCACAAATCAGCAACGACAGACCTCGCGTGTGACTTCTCTCCCGCATAAGACTTCTCAAAAGACCTGGCTGTCATCCAGCATTTTGCTATTGACGGCCATTTTGGCTTTTATTTCAAAATAGCAACTGTAGTAACCCCGTTCTTTTCCACAAGTTGGTTTAGGCAACAGTGCAGATAACGTTATAAAACATAATGTGCTTCATTCAGCTTGCATGCGGCGGCAAGATGAATCTTTGTGTTTCTGTTCGCAGAAGCGTCTTGTGTCAGTCTTGAGGGGGAAAAATATTAGGATCACCGGAAAAAAGACATGTCATAAATACAACTTTATTGCTTCTCTATTCCTTAAAAGAGCAAGTCTACACACTACACGACCGACGTAGACCCTTCCGCATCCGCTTTACTCTTCTTGCCTTGGGGCTGTGGCCACTCTTCACGATGTCGCTGCGGCTGTCCTCTGTCCTCATGTTGTCACACGGAAGTTCCCGCGGCGCTGGCTGTCTACGCCGCTGTACAAGCGTCACCGCACACTTATAGCACCGTTAAAGCCGATGTACTAGAAGTTTAACCACGCAATCTAAGCATAGCAATGACGCAGTACTTTCTAAACGATGACTATGATGGGAGTAACAGGAAAAAAAAATGGCGCAGAGTTAATACGCACTAACATGCAATCAGTGGATGCTTGAAAAAAAAAAAGCACTGAAATGATGAACGAGGCATAGTCACCAACCACCACCTTTGCTAAAACGCAGCTAATGACACGCTAATTGCCAGGTTGTGACGCGGCTTCGCGAGACTGCTTGACACTGTATGGCTATACACAAGATGTACTCTTACCTCATCGTGCATTTTTTCAACACTTTATTGCATTGAACACTTTGTGATAGGATCGGTGGTAATAAAAGCAAACACCCCGGCAGAATGACAAAACAAGGCTGAATTCATTATTGTAAGAAGCTTCGATAGAAAATGCAACACAAGATAATAAACGCAAAGGAGTGTAAACAACATGAATCCAGCCTCTAGGAGCTAAAGAATTCTCGGATTTTCATTCCGACAAATGCGACTTTTTTATGTTCGTATGAAGGTTACACTTCGCCTAATTGGTTGATCTTAAAATGCGATCATTGCTTCTTCTGGGTTCGTAGCGTTTTGGTCTTGGGCCTCTTGTAGGTTTTACGCTCCGCCACTTCTTCGTACATCGCTGGCGAGAAGTCGGGCTGCAAGAAAGGAAAATCAGGAACTGTTATCGTCAAGTCTTCAGAGAGTATGATGAGCTCATGTTTGAACTGTTGCGAGAGCTACCAAGAAGTCAAAGCGTTTTTTCAATGAGATGTCATCGTTGCGTGCCAATGGCAAATGAATTATATTCATCATCATCATCAGCAGCAGCAGCCTGACTGCAACAAGGGCAAAGGCCTAAACCATGTCTCTCCAATTAACCCTGTCCTTTGCCAGTTGCGGCCATCGTATCTCAGCAAACTTCTTAATATCATAAGCCCACCTAGCGGCTATCTTGCCTTTGCACTACATGCCCTGTCCAAGCCTATTTGTTCCTCTTGATTTCGACCAGGATGTCATTATCCCGCGTTATTTATTTCAGGCTTCGGAATACCTCCTGTTAACAGGCGGTGAATAGCATCGGCGAGATTGTGTCTCCCTGCCTGACACCCTTCCTTGTTGGAATTTTAAGGCGGAAGCCTTTAATGTCTCATCGTTGTAAGCAGCAATTGTCGACAGAAAATGTCACGCTTTTCAATTGGTGGAAACGGTCGTGACGTCACAGTGCGCGAATTTCAAACGGGGCCAATTGCACTTTGGCTAGTAACCATGCAACCAATTGAAGGGATCGTATAGTGATGCTCCAAGTAAGTGGGACTGAGCTTAGTTAATTGCTTAATTACCCAATTAGCCTAATTAGCTTTACTAGTCAGGCCATATAAATAAATAAAACCGATTAAGATATTGGTCGAGCTCAGGAATCGAACCCCGGTCTTCGGCGTGAGAGGCGAGCATGCTATCCACTCAGCCATGCCAGCTTGATGGTTTGGAATGAACAAAGGCGCGTCTAGAGAATACGGTGTCTTCACTCACTCTCATCCTCCTCCATTTCCTTCCGGCGAGGTTTAGGTGTCCACCGACAAATGAGAGACAGATACATTTCCTTTCCTCAAAAACCAATTTACCGACGAGCGAGGCGTAGAACCGAATGGGCGATGGCGTTCTACGGACTCCTTGGCAGCGTTGCAAGACGCTGTCGCGTTCCACTCTTAGGGGTGAAGCTTAACATCTTAACCACACATCAGTGACCACACTTTAGGTCAAAAAAGTGCCCCCCCCCCCTGAATTTTGACGGGTGTCCACCGAGATATGTGAGACAGTTACTGCGTAATTTCCTTTTCTCAAATACAATTTTCATTTTCTTCATTACGGCTCCTCTTTATCTATCTTCTTTCACTCCCACTTCCTCCCTTCCTCTGCGGTGCGGTTCAGGTGTCCACCGAGATGACAGAGATTTACTGCGCAATTTCCTTTCCTCAAAAAGCGTTTCGTTCAAAGGGCAAGGCATCGCGCCGAACGGGTGGTGGCGTTAGGTGGACTCCCTGGCAGCGCTACAACGCGCTGTCGCGTTCCACTCCTAAAGGCGGAGCTTAAGCGTCATTAATTAGCAGTTAATTAGTATTCAGGCATTAATCAGTAATTAACAATTAATTAGTGATTTGCCATCACTTAGTAATTAGTACTCAATTATATGTGACGCCACCAGTGCCACAGAAACAGCGAAGGTGGTGCGGAAAACGCTTCCGCCTCTACCCACTTTAGACAGTCAAAGTGCCCCCTGAATTTTATTGCTGACTTTATGAAGGACTATGGTAGCTGTGCAATATGGCTATCTTCCAATATTTGCACATAATACTCTTCCACACCCTGATTCCGCAAAGCCTGCATGACAGCTGGTTTTTCCACTGAGTCAAGTGGTTTCTCGTAATCAATGAAGGCTATATATAGGGGTTGGCTATATTCTGCGCATTTCTCTACCACCTGAATGACAGTGTGAATGTGGTCTATTGTCGAGTATCCTTTACGAAAGCCTGCCTGATCATTTGGTTGATTGAAGTCTAAGGTTCTCCTGACCCTATATATTACTCCTAACTTAGCTGCTAGTCTGCCAGTAATTTTTTGGCTTGAATGCGCAAGCTCGTACGAACTACTTTCATGTTGGTACACACGTAGAGTTGGAAGTCAGCTTCCCCTTTATTGCTTTGTGCGGCTCTCTTGCCTCTTGCTTATATTTGTACCGTTTTAGTGCGTGCTGGGGTTTTACACCCTAAGATTATTGTGTCCCCTTCGGGACTCGTTTAGCCTCGTTAGTACCCATGGAGGTATCTAGTAACACTGCTTTACGAGCGAACCAAAACCTTCACACGTGAAATGAGATGTCTTGTCGCTGTGCCCTCCAGCCAACCTCAGTGCTTCTTTGTACCGACTGTCGTGCCTTGGCATCCTATTGTTCTTAGTATTCTCTGCTTTACTGTATAAAGATGGCGGGAATTGGGCTGCATTTAATAATTTGGAGAGTAAAATTTATCTAGCGTGCCCTCACCTCTTTGCAGGGCCACCTGTAACACTTAGCCGCTTCACCTACTCCTCTCTCTAATGCACTTTTCTTCGCAGCGTACAAAACAGAACAATTTTAACTGTCTGCATCTCTTAATGAGGAAGGTTAGGAACTGCGCTAAAGGACGAAGAAAGCATGTAAATAAACCTATTAAGGAATGCGGCGCGACAAAAACGACAAACGAAGGAGTGGACTGGACAGGCGCTGACTGAACAACTGCTGATTCGAGATTGGATATTCAAGAAGACGAAGAAAGTTGTCACTGTTCACGCCCGAGCTGTTCTGAAAACGCACTTCAACCGAGTGTTGAACCGCTTCACGAACCTCTGCGTACAGGCCTCTGTGCGGGACGGAATGAAACAAATTTACGTCGATTGTGAAGCCTGTCTTTACATCCTTTCTGTCTTCGAGTTGTCGTATTACCTCTGGCGGGCCCCTTAACCATGATCACAGACCAAAAAGCCCAAACAGCTACTTTAAGGAAATAAACGACCACGATACCTCTAAAATGAACGAAGTAACCCGCAAGAACGTCCTGATAATGCATCTCTTACGTCGTTCAACGAAATATTTCCAGGATAAAAATGGTCTATAGACAGTCTATAGGCTTCTTATTGATTCTATTGACTTCCTATAGATATTGCTTTTTGTCTATTCATAGTCTGCAGACTGTCTATAGGCGAAAGTATACTAAAAGTGTACGCGCCATAAATCTATACATCGTCTGTAGACTGTCTATGGCATTTGTATTGCCTATAGACTGTTCTCTAGGATTTGTCCATAGACACTCTATAGACTTTATAGACAGAAGTCTATAGACAATCTATACACTGTCTAACACGTTTTTTGTAAGGGACCCTGCCGTCACCCGTGTACTGTGCGATGTCAGTGAACGTTCAAGAACCCCATGTGGTGGAAATTTCCGGAGCCCTTCACTACGGCGTCCCTCGTAGCCTGAGTGTCTTTGGGACATTAAACACTCATAAACCATAAACCTAACCTAACTTGTGAGAGAAAGGGCACGTACCGATCGCACTGGTCCCAGCGTGGGCGACACGCAGCGGGAGCAGACCGACTGGCCGACGCCGTCGTCGAGGCTGACGCACTCGCAGATCTGGCATTCGGGAGCGCTGGAGAGGGCCACCCTCCGGGCCATCACGTCCACGAACTTCTTGTTGACGGCGCGCTTCTCGAACATCTTCATCGAGCTGAAAAGCGTGCCGTTGCTCTCCAGGGCGAGCGGGACGCAGAAGTCCTTGGGCAGCCTGATCTGAGAGTGCATCTCGGGGTCACCCTGCAGCTCCTTGAGGTCCTTGGCGGTGAAGGCCAGCCGACGGTCGACGCCGAAGATGCGCTTGCTCTTGGACGGCTTGGAGGCGGTGCGCACGTTGAAGTCGTCGTCGTCCAGGATGTGCAGGTGGATGCCACGGTCGATCAGCATGCGGTAGATGTCGGCGTACATCGACTGCAAAGTGCAGACGAGGATAGACGGGTGAGGAGTTTGTTTGGGTGTGCAAAACCGAAATAATCAGCAGGCACACAAACCTTAGCTGCAAACCTTCTTGGTTTCACCCTTCGCCGCAGCATAACAGAGGTCTACCTCGAGCTCCGCCTCGACAAACGCCTTTACACCCCCCCCCCCCCCCCCCCTTCATCCACCACTCACGGTGCTGGAGGCTCGCCTTGTTCGGCACATCCAAATGAATACAGTCATCACCCAGTCTCACCTCTTTCTCTATCGCTATCGATCGGACTCTTCCTGTCCCAACTGCCCCTGTATCTATGCGGACCTGACCCATTGCCTCTTCTATTGGCCGGCTGCTCAGCAGTCGGGTCCCTACCCTCCACCTTCTCTATCCATCACCACCTGGCTCGACTGGCTTGACGCTGAAGGGGAGGAAGAACAACGACTTCTGTTCGCCCAGGCGGTCGACATGCTCGGCCTGTAATTTTTGGCCGAATAAAGGTCTTCTACTACTGCTACTACTACTACTACTACTACTACTACTACTGCTACTACTACTACTACTACTACTACTACTACTATGTATTGCGAAAGGCAGAGGGATTGAGACATTGCATGTCTAGCCTGAAAGCTGCGTATTTTTTTTAGACGGCTTTGCACGTTCCACCACCTGAAACCGAGCTCCTCAGTGTGAATTTTACTTTCTGTGGTCACGGCGCTGATAGTGCGCACTTATGCACTATCAGCGCGCTTTGAATCCGTACAATTTTTTGTTAGAAAAAAGAACACATAGCTGATAAACTATTCAGTAGAAAAATTTTAGACTAGTATGACCTTAGCTTGGAAGGCGAGGGAGGTACTACGTTAAAAGAAAAATAGTGAGCTTGTCCACAAGCATGAGTGTGAGCCCATTTCGCACTGATCGCTCTCTTTGTCAGCAAAAAAAAAAAATCGCTTTTTTTGTCGAAAGATGAACGTTGAGGGTAGAGAAAGCTGCAGCGAATTAACCGAGCTTCTCGGGCATACTGTGTCCACGCTGCTGGGAATACAGTTAGTTCTAATTAGCAATACAATACCATACCCAGCAATTCTGGATGTTTAAAAGCATTTTTGAACGGGAAACAGTTTATGAACGGAATATTTTCATATCTTGCAAGATTTAACTATAACTATGAGTATGTCCGCAGATCTCCTGTCAGCAGGCTTCCATTTTTTTTCCTATTAATGATTTGGCGATCGTCAAAACCGTTCTCCAATGGTTTTCTATGCCAGTATTAACTGTTCCATGCCAGCGATGGAAAAACTTAGATTTTGGTGCATATCGCAAGAATGGACCATTGCCTTCAATATTTCCATAATAGTACCACAATTTTCCAATATTCAAAATCTTTGCCCAAGTATGTTGGACATGTTTATGCAGAACTGATTCGCAGCAAACATATTTGGTACAGTCGGGGTCAAAAATCTGCAGACCACATGTTCATCAAACGAAGCCGATTGTTCTATTATTAGCCTGCGGCTGGAACCACACTTGCGGAGATGAAAGAACAAAATTTTGACTTTCACCTCCACAGGTGTGATTTACACCCGCCGACTAGTTGCAGAGTATCGGCTTCGTTTGAGGAACACGTGGTCCATAGACTTTTGTCTCCGACTGTACGTATTCCATCCACTCACGTTGTCGTCATCCGGCTTGCACGTCGTGCACTTCACCAAGATCATGGTCTGCATCGAGGCCATCCTGACCGGCAGCTGCCCGGCGTAGGCAAGGGCCGCGAACGGGTCGCTCTCTCCGTTACCGATGCTCAGGCTGCCGAAGGCCGACACGAGGGCTCGAATGCTGCTGAATATCTGCCCGTCGGCGGTCACCACGTGAGGCTTCTCGGCAACGCCGTCGCCTCCGAAGCCCACCACGGCGTAGCGGGTGTCCACGAAGCCACGGGCGGCGTAACGTTCCTCGATACTCTGAGCGATGCGGATGAGGTTGGGTATGACGTTCTTGTTGCAGATCTTGCGTTCCACCACGAAGATTACGTCAGCTGCGGTAGCGGGCGAGTCCTGGTCCGTGACTGTAGCGATGTCTCCGGCCAGCATCTCCGAACCGTCGGGCTTCTCGCAACGCACTGCAACGTTGAACGCAAAAAAGAAAGAGGTTATAGACTTGAATTCACGGGAGTCTTCTTCTAGTTTATTGTTTTGTTCCGTCCTCTACGCATGATATGCAGTTTTATGTGTCATTACGCGAACATAGAAAACATTTGGAAATCCGTCGACGTAAGCTGCGACTCAAGTTTTTTCACGCGATTTATCATTGTTCTGTTGGCATTGAAAGAGCGAAGTATATACTGGCACCTCATTATATATCTGACCGCGTGGACCATAGCTTCAAAGTTTCAAAGTACGGGAGATTGCCTCAAAAACTGACGCATTTCGATTGTCTTTTTTTCCCAGAACAATACGTGATTGGCACAAATTGTCTTCAGACACTGCTTGTATTATGCCTAATGATATTTTCTTTTCTACCTTATAATAACCATTTCAGTTTCGTGGTTCTGTGAAATTTTTATGTTTTTGTTTTTCTTTGTTTTGATGCAATTTGTACTTCTTTCCGTGGCTGACGCTGCTTGTGTTACGTTTGTTTTTTATGTATACCCTCCCCCACTGTAATGCCGCTTGGCGCTGTGGGTAAATAAATAAATAAATAGAGACGCTTACATTAAAAACAATAACTTATTGTCAACTGCATGGACTTCAAAGTGGGGGAACGCAAACTTAGGCAGAGTGTAGAAGGAAATTGCATGAGAAGAAAATTCATTTTAATTCATCTTCAGTTGACAACATAAAATTTTTAGCTTGAAGTGCGAGCGTAGGCCTTTCGCTTTATTAACTACGGCGCAACACGGCGCAAACGCTGTTCAGTAGCTAAAATTTCGGTTATGCCTAACGTCACCTTAAATAAGGCGTATGAAAACAGAGTATTGGTTGTTATGCGAGAAAGTAAGGCTTGTTTCTTTGTGTGTAAATGGCGCAGACTGTTGATGTTTTGTTGTTTTGTCTCGAAAAATCCAGTTAGAGCTTGTACTCACCGCAAGTCCTGGGCATGTCCAAGGGAACTCCGAACTCACGGCACTCTTCCCTGTAAGCTGCAGCGGTGACGCAAATCTTTCCTTCCATCTCATCGTAGCTAGCCGACCTCATGTCGTGCAGGCACATCTGCATGAACGGCTTCGGGTCGACCATCTTGAAGCAGCTGCGCAGCGGAGACTCCTCTTTTTCGAAGTACTTGGAACAGAGCGAAGTCGCGACGGGGTGCGTGACTGCCGGCTCCGCCAGGTTTCTCTGGCTTCTGCAGCGTCCCTGACCCACTTCCCATTCGCTGGCAAAGGCGCTTGCGTCACCTGTGACCTTCCTGTCGGGCGTCATCAGGTCAAGTTGGTCCTCGTAGTCGTACGTTCCTAGGAGGCCTCCGGTCTTGCCGAAATAGTCTCCCGTAACTTCAGTGACGCACTGGTCGTAGGCAAGGTTGCAGCTGATCTTCAGCCCGCTGGTGTTCTCCACGACGATGACGTGACCCTCACGGCGGATGGTTGTGCCGCCGACTTGAGTCGGAAGTTCGATCTTGCTTCCTGCCTTGGTGACCTTGTAGTCGGTGCTGATGTCGAAGCGGGTGCCGTCGCTGTGGACGGTTATGGACTTCTTGGTGACGCGCTGTCCGTCGCGAGCGTAGTTGATCACCACGGCGAAGTTGTCGTTGAGGAAGTCCTTGGCGAGCAGGTAGCTGCACTCGCCGGCGAACTCGAAGTGGAAGCCGTCGAAGGTGCGGTAGTGTTGAGAGCCAGCCATCAGGGCACGGGCTGCGAGACAGCGGGAAAGAGGTATTCGCTGAATGCAGAAAGCGAACATAACATTTAATTGTACGTTACACGCTGTTAGTATATGCATGTGATTGAACTATTCGCTTACTAACGTAATAGAAAAAGTTTTGCATACAAGGACGAACCATAGCGGTCCAGACATGTGAGCAAAACGTCTAAAGTAGAAAATTACAGCCTTCGAGGCAAGCGGGTAGGACAATACGAGGAACTAATTAGAAGCAATAGTCTTGTCCAGTGTGTTATGTGAAAGCGAGCAGTGAAAGCAAAACTTACCTAAAAAAATGAAAGCATATTTTGAAAAGCACGCGCGTTCGCCTCCTCAGTACAGGTATCTCCGTCCGCCTGCTCAGTATCTTACCGGTACTCAGCTATGGGGCAGAAACGAGGCTAACAAAGAGGGTTCAGATTAAGTTAAGGACAACGCAGCGAGCTATGGAATGAAAAATGGTAGGTGTAATGTTAAGAGACCGGAAGCGGGCAGAGTGGGTGAGGGAACAAACACGGGATAATGGCATCCTAGTCAGAATCAAGAAGAAGAAATGGCTCGGGACAGGACATGAAATGCGAAGGTGAGATAACCGGTAGTCCTTAAGGCTAACGGCATGGATTCCAAGAGAAGACAAACGTAGCAGGGGGCGGCAGAAACTTAGGTGGGCGGATGAGATTAAGAAGTTTGCGGGGATACAGTGGCCGCAGCTGGCAAAGGATAGGGTTAATTGGAGCGACATGGGAGAGGCCTTTGCCCTGCAGTGGGCGTAGTCAGGCTGATGATGATGACCCTGAAATAGATGCAGCGGAGGCCTCACCTGGCTTCGTCGAATTATCAGCTGAATGCTCTAGGCCGTCCGCACAAGGAAAAGGGGGTGGAGGGGGAAGGTCGTCATGTCTCCATTGATATAAGAGCCGATAGTGGTAGCCAGCGACAACCGATTTTCAACGAAATAATGGTTCAGGTAATCAAAATCTGGCAAGCATACGCCGGCTGTAGCCTAGACAGCGCCGCCACTTTCTTATGGGACAAGTTAGCCTCGCGGGAATCCACTACAACGTCGAGGGTTGTAGCAGATTTGAAAACTATTGCGTTCCTTACGCGTGATACCCGCGACAGTTGCAGCCGTGACCATTATCACCAAGTATGGCCGCCGAAGCTCTCACCTTTGAATGGCGGCAGCCAGTTGCGTGTGTCTGCGAGGCGGCTGTACTGGTAGTAGGCGTCCCACATCGAGTTGGCACCCACGTCGAAGTAGCTGTCGCGCACAGCCATCAGGCGGTCGAACTCGGGGTAGCTGGTGACGTCGAACGCCTGGGCGAGGCTATCCTTCTGGGCAGGCAACCTGACCTCGGCGCTGATCACACCGCGCTCGGGCGCGAACTCGTAGCGCAGGCCCGACCGCAGGTTGGAGTACTCGCGCACGGCGTCGGTGAACCCTTCCACTAGGCTGTCTTGGATCTGCTTCGCTGCCATGTCGATCGTTGCAGAGGCGAGGTCGTGCAGGCCTAGACTGTCGCTCACGGCGCGCACCTGTATCGCGGTCGGATAGAAAGAAAAGGACAAAGTAAAAAAATTCCTGCTTCACGTCTGAAGGCAAATATGTCAAAAACAGAGCTCGAACATCGTACGAAACACAGCTAGTTGGCCATGAAATTCCCGAACTGCTCAGAACTTACCCTCAGCTAGTCGACGCACTATCCGAGTCAAATTCATCGTCTGGGTTTCAGAAACGGGCGAAACATCTCCCTCTCAGTGTATAGTATGCATAGGAAATGAATCTGTCTCGCTGTGTGTACTGCGTACCTCGCTGTGCATTCATGTTTAAAATCGTGCTACCCATATTTCCCGCCAAAATTATGGTCTTCATAGTGTTATTGTATTAGTATCTTCATAGTGTTATTGTAGTTGTAATTGTAAGGTCATTGCATGCATTCTCTCTGCAGATCACTTCGGTGTATCCTTATATTTTGGTCGTTTTGCTTTCGTTAGTGCGTGTACATCGTTTAATATTGTACCTGGTCAGTGAAACACAACCTTTTTTGCTTTTGTTTCTTTTTATGCTTTCTTGCTTTTTCTCTCCATCAGTGCAGTGTTATTTTTGATCGTCGCGCCATTGTCTGAGGCTTTGTGTACAAGAGCGGTTCCGAGGCCCCGTCAGGCGTTTGAATACGTCCTTTGCCTCAGCTGTCCAGACAGGAAAATTGAATATGTATATGCATATACACTGTACCGGTTTCTGTCATGAATAAATGAATGAATGAATGAATGAATGAATGAATGAATGAATGAAAAGGAGCTGCGAGGACAAACTGACCCTGGATTGCATCGGAAGATTACCGTATTTACTGGCGTAAGGAACGCACTCCTTTCGTTTCGTTTGCTGTATGCAGATGGTGAAAGTGTATAATATGTTGTTATTGTTAGTAGCTATTTATTGATAACAATAACAGTGGAAGGAAAATATGTTGCTAGCCGTGGCATCTGTCATCGAAACCTGAAGCACCTGGGCTGCGGCTAGCGGGAATAAAAGGAAAGGGAGAGGGAAAGAAAGGGGGGAGGGATAGTGAGAAAGGATAGGGGTAGAGCCGCAATATGCACTATGTACAAATACAGGATATGTAAATACAGGATATGCAAATGTAAATAAATCTTAGGTTGCTTCTCTCGAGATTTTTCATGCATTTTTCGCTCACAGTCAACGACCACGCCGGGTTTTCTGCAACGCGAGCTCCGTAATGTCATCGCGTTAAAATTGTGATGCAACCGTTCGTGGTACAGTGGTTCAGAAGAACTTCTTGCTGGTCTAGATGGTGCATGCTGTAACAAAATAACTATAGAGCAGCCAAGACGAGCACAAGAAAGGACCACACAGCCATTACAACAAAAGTTTTAGACAGTCTATAGAGTGTCTATAGACTTCAGTCTATAAAGTCTATAGACTGTCTATAGACAAATCCTAGAGAACAGTCTATAGGCAATACAAATGCCATAGGCAGTATATAGAGAATCTATAGATTTATGGCCATACACATTTAGTAGACTTTTGTCTATAGACAGTCTATAGACCATGAATAGACAAAAAGGAATATCTGTTGGAAGTCAATAGAGTCAATAAGAAGTCTAGTAACACGTTCTGCTGGGCGAGTTGGCTCATATTGGTAAAGTAAAAGCCTTTAGCGCAAAACGACTAAGAACTTCATTTCTCGTACAGTGGGCCCTTCTTCCTCCTTTTCTTCGTTTCCTCTACAAGGATCTGTTTTGATCACCCACATTGCCTGGACAACGTGACGTGCAAGACGTCTGGCGTACTGCATTAGGAAAGGTCCTTTTGAGTTGGCTGTGTGATGCGGAAACGTGCTACCTTCTGTTCGTCATGCAAAGCGGCTGTGCCGGATCTTACGATCTGAGCTGTGGCGACTAGTGATAGCGCTCCTTTGTGTCTGCGTTCTGTCCCCGTCATTTGTTAGTTGTTCTGCGCTAAAAGCTTTTACTTTACCAATAAGAAGTCTAGACTGTCTATAGACCATTTTTATAAGGGAGGACTGGTGGGTGGTGGCCACCATCATCATTGGTGGCGGCATACGCGCGCGTGTGTGTGGGTAGTGTGCGTGTGAAGGTGGGTTTCATTGCACCCAGGGACAGTAATGCCTTCGCATTCCCACGCTTGAGCATTCTTAGCGTTCCAGGGGATTTGGAAGAGCACTGGCGATGTATAATACGCCGCACCCAGAAACAAACTTCCGAGGCTTTAAACACCTCAGAAAAGGTGCAAACCGTCATTAATACCGTAGAGTGATAGGCTTTGATGGATTAGGTAGGGCACTCTTTGCGGCGTTTCTGATCTGTGCAAGTTGCTGGGCGAATTGGTTGGTTACAATGATTCTGAGAAAAGCCGCTCTGGCAGGCGAGGACAAGAAGCGGGCATAACCCTTATAAAAATGGTCTATAGACAGTGTATATAGACATCATATAGACTATTGCCTTCCTATATATAGTTATTTTTGTCTATTCATAGTCAACATTCTATTCATAGTCTATAGACTGTCTATAGAAAAATCTATTAAAAGTGTATGCCCATAAATCTATAGATCGTCTACAGACTGTCTATAGCATTTGTATTGCCCATAGACTGTTCTTTAGGATTTGTCTATAAAGAGTCTGCGGACTTTATAGACAGACGTGTATAGACAGTCTGTAGGCTGTCGAACAAAATTTTTTTTTCAGGGAAAAGGGCTAAACTGCACTTCTGTTCTCTGCAATGCGCAGAGAAGCTCTTTTTCGTGTTTTTTATAACCGTGAGCACGTAAAGCTTGCGCGTGTTTGTATGCGCCAGAACTGACCTTTCTGATAGCGTTCTGGGCGACGTCATTGATGTACTGTACGTGCGGGTGGTAGACCACGTTCTCGTACACGTCGCCGACAGCGCTGCTGACAGTCTCGTAAGCGTAGCGGTAGCCTCTGGTCAAGGACTCGGCGTTGAACTTGTTCAAGGTGGCGAAGATGCGCTCCGCATACCGCCACATTCCTTGGATGAGGGCGTTCCTCTGGAGGCGCTCAACCAACGGCTTGGTGTAGGCTGCGGGAGAGGAGAAAAGATATCGTCAACCCAGGGTAAAAAGCTTCTGATCACAATTGGATTGAGTGGTGGCGCTAGGGTTCCTCAATGCTCTCGGCTAGCCGGCGTGTTTTCAGCGCCCTCTTGGTATTCGTGCGAAAATTTTTCAAATAGGTCCTAAGCAATGTCGCGACGTTCTGGACATTTAGACTGGTGTAAGTTCATTGCATCTGCTAATGCAAGTACATGCAAGCAATTTCCAATTTCTTGGTAATATAATTCAGTTCCCTGCATGTTTGCCAAGATCGGCCCAGGTTATGCATCCATAAATTTTAAGAAATCTCTTTCACTGCTTGATGTTGCATTTTCCTTGAATACCTGCTCGGTGGACTATGTGTCTTCTTTACTTGACTACGAAATAATAATCCACTTAATTAAGCATTGTAACACTTAGTGGGACAAAAATTGCGGCTCGCATTCGAAGCAAACATTACTGCTGTGTCCAAAACAGCGGGTGGTAGGCGCAAATGATTACGTATCAAAGGTCACTGCACTTTATTGTCAGAGCGCGATTAAAGACTCTTGGTTCACAACGTTTCCAACAGCACTTCAGCGCTCCCTACAGAGGCGCACACACGAAGCTTAGTTAAAAAAAAAAACGGATCTCATGTCTGGAAATTGTATTTAGCGGTTTGATCTCTTCCACGTTACCTCCAGGTTATCTAATCCACATGTTATCTCCCACGGTCTGCCACATGGGTTTATGAATGCCTTTAACACATCTTTGTGAAGCAATGGTTTCATGCATGTATTCCGCGCTTTGAGACCCCGATGGCCAGGTCAACGACCCGGACGTACGAGTGACGGTTCGACTTTGGTTCATATGAGTGGTATCAACGGAACACGCTATACAAATGACAAGCCCTCGAGACCACTTGTGATTGAAAGGCGGTGGTGATTTTATGCATTTACATTTAATTTTCAGTTCCTGACGGATCATGCTCGAGTTATTGAGGGACGCTGACCCTGGTTGACCGCGAGATATTCCTAGTCGCGTAATGTTTTAAGGAGAATGGGGAGAGGAAAATTTGCTGCAAAGGCTTCATCATCATCATCAGCCTGACTACACCCACTGCAGGGTAAAGGCCTCTCCCATGGCTCTCCAATTAACCCTGTCCTTCGCCAGTTGCGGCCACTGTATACCCGCAAACTTCTTAATCTCATCCGCCCACTTAACTTTCTGCCGTCCCCTGCTACGTTTGACTTCTTTTGGAATCCACTACGTTACCCTTAAGGACAGTGGTTATCTTGCCTTCGCATTACATGCCCTGCCCAAGCCCATTTCTTCCTCCTAATTTCAACTAGGATGTCATTAACCCGCGTTTGTTCCCTCACCCACTCTGCCCTCTTCCGATCTCTTAACGTTACACCTATCATTTTTCTTTCCATAGCTCGCTGCATTGTCCTTAACTTAAGCTGAACCCTCTTTGTTAGCCTCCACGTTTCTGCCCCATAGGTGAGTACCGGTAAGATACAGGTTTTGTATACTTATATCTTGAGGGAGATTGGTAAACAGCCATTCATGGCCTGAGAGAACCTGCCATATGCGCTCCACCCCATCCTCATTCTTCTAGTTATTTCCCTCTCATGATCCGGATCAGCGGTCACTACCTGCCCTAAGTAGACATATTATCTTACTACTTCCAGCACCTGGCTACCAAATGCGAACTGCTGTTTCCTTGCTAGGCTGTTGACTTACAGGAAGCCATTTCCATGATCCTGTTGAACATGGCGCGGACCCCAGCGGTTGACGGTCCGTAGCGCTCGCAGAAGCTGACCACTCCTTCGGCAATCCTGTTGAACAAGGCCTCCAGCTTGACCATCAGGGCCTGAGCGGCATCGCCGAGGGCGAGCGAGACGCGGTTGATGGCCACAACCAGCAGGCGCTCGATGAAGATGAGCGTCTTGCGGCTGGTCTGGGCGAAGCATTCGACCATGTCGGCGATCTTTTCACATCCATACTGAACCCAGACTGATGAGTACCGGGCCACGTAGTCGGTCAAGGCAAGGACCAGGCGGCTGGCGTCAGCCAAGACATTCCTGTGGAAAGAGTTGACCAGTCGGTGATATAGACTACTGTGTAATAAAATTGGTAAATTGATTTTTGAGGAAAGGAAATGGCGCAGTATCTGTCTCACATATCTCGGCGGACACCTGAACCGCGCCGTAAGGGAAGGGAGGAAGGTGGGAGTGAAAGAATAAAGAGGGAAAGAGGTGCCGTAGTGGAGGTCTCCGGAATAATTTTGGTCGCCTGGGGCTACAAGGAGGTGCACCGGCGCTACCCGGCCCCTTGTAAGGGTCTGGATCGCGCTGGCGAGCGCCTCCTCATCAAAATTCTCACTAACACTGTGCTGTGCCCGGCGGTGCTTAAACATTTTAATACATCCTTTGGTGGCGCGTGCCAGTTCTGTGGGGAGGTGGCTGACACCTTCCACATGGTTTGGGCGTGCAAATCAAACCCATCTATCCAACCCAACCCCACCAGAGAGGACTGAGAGGCGGCCCTGCTCGGCTGTCAAGACCTAAAGAGCCAAAAGGCCTTGGTTCACCGGACGCGGGCGGCGTTGCTTGCCAATGGGGCCCCGGAATAGGGGCTCCACCTAGTATTGTTAGGGAAAAGGGCCAATAGGGCCTACCCCAATCACCTCTCTGTAAAAATTTAATGCACGATAAATGTTTTTCACCACCGCCACCACCAGACGGTCTGCCGTCAAACCATCGACTACATGTTTATTCTTCACTCACACTTGGTGCGGGCATTGTCGTCGCTGCAAATTGAACTCTACTTACCCGACTGCTGTGACGAGTCCGGAGCAGGCCGACACCACTGTCTTGACGTAGAACTGATCCTGGCGGTACAGCTCCTTCAGTGCCGCAACTGCCCGTGTGAGCTCAACGTCCAGGGCGCGCCAGTCGTTGCTGAGGTCTTCCAGGAGCGGACGGATCTCTTGGTTCAGCGACCGACCCATCATGAAGCGCTTTGCACGCAGCTCTTGCTGTGTCTCCGTGCTGAAGCTCTGCCAGATGCCATAGAGCTGGTTTCGCATGCTGCTGTACTTGTTCAGGGCGTAGTCCTGGACATAGCGCAGCAGAAATGCAGAGTTCAGGCCTTTTGACGATTTGGCTAGGGTGCATCGTTTAAAGCATTTCCGCCGAGCAGACGACTTTATCCAGCTTTTCAGCAAATGTAACAAAACTTCTGTTTGGGCTAGATGGTGCGTAGCTTATCTTGAAATGAATTTAAGCGCACAAGAACACGTACACAAGAGGAGGAAAGGCACAGGACAAGTGCTAACTTCATCTGATTTAGTCGCAGGCAAGAAAGCAAATATATACATAAAAGGAGACATGCGCAGTAAAGAAACACATCGTCAGTTCACAATACGCGCTCAAGATACCTCTACCGTGCCGGCAAAAGATTAACAGACGTGTCACTCAGGAAGAGGGGGCATGATATGAGGGGGCATGTAGGGCAAGAGGGGGCATTAGGGGGCATATAGGAGGCGTATAGGGGGCAAGAGGGGACATGGGGGGCATATCAGGAAGAAGGGGCATGGCGTGAGGGGCATATATGGCAAGAGGGGGCATATAGGGGCATAAAGGGGGCATATAGGGGGCACGAGGGGACATGGGGGGCATATCAGGAAGAGGGGGCATGACAGTGTGAGTGACACGTCTGTTAATATTTTGCAGGCAGAGTACAGGTATCTTGAGCGCGTATTGTGAACTGACGATGTGTTTCTTTACTGCGCATGTCTCCTTTTAGGTATATATTTGCTCTCTTGCCTGCGAATAAATCAGATCAAGTTAGCGCCTGTCCTGTGTGTTTCCGCCTCTTGTGTGCATGTTCTTGTGCGCTTAAATTCATTTCAAAAAAAATTTTAGCAAATGATAACCTTAAATGAAACCCCAACCAGTTCTGGATCCCTTTTAACCGGAAGGTGCCTGCAGCACTCGCCAGTGCCCATATTCTGGGGCACCATGCAATGGCAAGTTGCATGATAGAGCGTTTCGTTCCCAATAAATTTATTTACGTGGCTCCAGCACCGCTTCTTACTCTAATCGGGGACAGCCCTCTCTGGATATGCAGTGGAAGGTACGAGCCCGAGACGCCGGCTTGCACAAGCGCGGTGATCGCACGCTGGCACGAGCCAGAAACAAACATGTGAGCGCCCTCTCGTAGCTCCCACTGCTTAGCCACAGAAAGTTGACCTCGAGTATAAAGCATATGTGGTTACCGTACGTCTTACAGCGGAATTTTAAAGTCTGGTGGAACTCTACGAATTGTCCGCGCATCACGAAACGCGCGCAAGTTTTTCTTTCGGCATACGTATTGAAGCACGCTGAACTCTTTATCAAAGGATTCTTTTTTTTTTTTTGATGAATGCGAGGACGGGGCTGCGTAGCATCTGCAATCCAGTTGCTGAAAGCGTGCTAGCAATATATGTTGGAATATTCGGGCCGTGTGTGTTTTGACTAAGACGATTGTGTCGTATTGCGCATTTCGCTGCTAATGGAAGGGATTGTACTTTTCCTTGTTTTTTTTTTTCAGCTTAATTTAAGGACAATCAGCGAGCTATGGAAAGAAAAAGTGATCGGTCCTACGTTAAGAGATCGGAAGCGGGCGGAGTGGGTGAGAGAAAAAACGCGGGTTAATGATATCCGAGTCGGAATAAAGAGGAAGAAATGGGCTTGCGCAGGGCATGCAATGCGAAGGCAAGATAACCGCTGCTCCTTAAGGGTAACTGAGCGGATTCCAAGATGAACCAAGAGTAGCAGGATGGCAGAAAGTTATGTGGGCGGATGAGATTAAGAAGTTTGCGGGGATATGGAGGCTGCAGCTGGCAAATGACAGGGTTAATTGGGGAGAGACATGGGAGAGGCCTTTGCCTTGCAGTGGGCGTAGTCAGGATGATGATGATGATGATCCGCAGAAGCCAGATTTTTTCAAGCACGCCTTAATGCAGGTGCAGTGCAATGTGAAGCATAGCTCACCGAAGCCTCCTTGCCGAGTTCTGGCCTCCAGCTAATTTCAGAAGACAAGAAGCGTTTCTCTCGAAGACCCAGTTTGATCAGGATGTCAGATACGCTGCGTCCAAGTGAGGTGTGCGACAGACGGAGCTCGTGCTTATCCATAGAAGCCGTGGCCGAAATTTTGGCTGTAGAGGCATCTGCAAAACAAAAAAACAAACGAAGAAATATCAACTGAGAGTGCGCGGTAACTTTGGGTCGTCTAGAATTGAGATGAATGTTTAAATGAATGAAAAAATTGTTTTTTTTTGTTAGACTGAATGAAATTTGCACGAGTAAGCTCGACATAAAATCATTTTCCTTGGGGAACTGACGTGCTTTATTTATTTATTTATTTATTTATTTATTCTTAGAAACAGTACAGAAACTCTTGGTTGGACCCATAGCCTTTACGGCTAGTGAGGGGTCCAAAACAAAACAAGCACAATACTACTGCAGACCGTGTAAAATAAAAAACTTCAAGGTTAACACACACAATTGATTCCTACATTTCCATGGAAATTAAATAGTGTTTTAAAGATGCCGAAAAGTTATTTTTTTCTTTAACTTCATTCGGGATTTCATTCCACACATGGGCTCCGCTGTATTCTAGGAGTCTCCGGCCGTACATATTGTAACAAGGTGGTAAATTAAATTGATTGCTAGTTGCAGCTCTTGTTTGTTTCACTGGTAATCTAAATAAACTAAGGGGCAGGGGGTTGTTAGATTTTATTACATTGTTTACTATTTCAGCTATCTTCAGTTTATATGCCATTGATAGGGGTAAGTTACGAAGCTGCTGAAAGAGTGGCCTGCTGGGGTATGTATTATTTGAATAAGTTATCATACGAATAGCTCGTTTTTGAAGGCGAGAAACAGGATCTAGGTATGTTTTATATGTACCACCCCATGCTTCCAGGCAATAAGATAATTGACTGTGCACAAAGGCGAAATACAGAACGCGTAGAACTGGAAGATCAAAGCAGTCCCTGGCTTTTAGTAAAACGTGACAACCATAGGCTAATTTGGAGCAAACATTATTAATTTGTTCTTTCCAGTGCATATCAGACGCGAACAGGACACCAAGATACTTCTATTGGGGCACCCTCAGCAGAGTCGTGTTGTCGATAGTTATAGATATATGATCGTAGTTCATGTTCTTCCTGCGCGAGTGAAACACGGTGTACTTTATTTTCTCAGTATTAAAGGTTAACCGATTACTTAATATCTCCATTCTCTTCAGAGGGTTATATGAATTTGCCACGGACGGAAAAGAAGATTTTATCTTTAGTTTCCTTTCGGGTGATGTATATGTACTATGCTTTATGAGAAGCAAGCAGCATTAGTTTCTGTTCTGTTCAGTGTATGCCTATGAATCTAATGGAAATGAAATGAAAATGGAATGGGGCTATGCATCCCCGCTTTTCTAACCATCCCCCTCCCTTTAAGCGCGCCCCTTCCAACCTCACAATCTCATGCTGGGCAATCAAAGAAGGCCGCCTGTGCGGAGATGTCGACTTGATCGTAGCCATGTAGGGTATTAGGCCGCGAAGATAGGTCTGTCTGCGAGAGAGGGTAGTTTGAGGACTTCAAGGAAACAAAGGTTGCGAGAATGCTAGCGTTGCCAATTGTTCGACCTCCCGCGACGAACGGAGGGTTTCTGAACACTGTTGTCGCGAAGCATGCATAATGGCTGTCAATCTACAAAGTTAACCCCATTTTCGCTCGGACGGAAAAGTACAAGAATTCGCATTTAACCTTGTCAATAAAAGAATGGAATGAGTTGCCCTCTAGTATCGCTACTATAACCCAGTTTTTCTTATTTCAGTCCGAATTGCTAACTTATCTGGAATCCCAGCGTCTTGAGTAACCAGATTTGCTTTTTATACCACTCACTCGCAAATCAGTATGTCCTCTTTCTTTGTTATTTGTGCATTTTTGTAAGAGCTTTTACGTTGTTATGTTCTTTCTCAGCTTGACGTATTAACCATCTGAAATGGTTTTTTGCCTTTGAAAATTGTGCTCTGATTTGCCCCCCCCCCCCCCCCCCCCCCCTGTGTAATGCCCCCAAGTGGGCCCTTAGGGTATTTGAATGAAAAATGAATAAATAAATCTGAAAAAGCTACCTTCAAAACAACTTTGTAATACTGCATGCCCATAAAGAAGGGTTCCATAAAACGAACGCCCGACTCAAACTCTCATAGATCAAGACTCTCCCAGAATTCCTCGACAACTGGAAACACTTTATCACCGACTTCGCTTGAATTCTGCATGTACAAACGGCTTGCGATACCGTTTTGGACAAACGAACAGTCCGCATTGTGACAATTGTGCCTCGATAGAAACTGTGGAACATATCCTACTTGTGTGCCCTGCGTATGCTAACTAGCGTGCGTACTATGAACATTGCATGCAGAAGCTCTGCCCAGTGCCCCTAACAATGGACGAAGTTTTAGGTCCCTTAGCCTGCCTTAGGCAACAGAGACTTGCAATGAACTTTCTGTTTGCATATTTAAGAGACATTGGACATCTCGATAAGCTCTAAATTCACTTGCACGTTACCTTCATGCATTCTTCATGCAGTGAACTTCGTCAGCCCATTTGTCGGACTATGCGCTCCATCATTCCATAGGTTACATCAATACTCGCCATTGCATCCTTAGTACCCATTTCATGGCCGCATTTTATCTTCGGGTTTTTTTTTTACCTCTTCCACTCTGCTCTCCTTCTGTCTTTATCTCCCAAATTCCCCTTCCTACGCAGAGTAGCATGCCAGCGATTTTTAAACGCCGGCTAAATTCTCTGCATTTCATTAAAGAGTCTCTCTCTCTCTCTCTCTCTCTCTCAAACTCTCAGGAACTCACCTGAATCAGTGACGACAACCTCCATATTGCTGTGCCTCTTGTTGATGCGCACGTGGGTCTTGGTTGGCGGAAGCTCGTTGAACTGGTGCTGGAGCGACATTCCGAACTCCTGGCCGCGGTCGTACATCTCACCCTTCAGTTGGTTGCGGTCACGACCGCTCTGAAGCTGTCGAAGAAGACACCGAGAAAAGGATAAGTATGCGGTTTATTTAACCTTTATGGAAAGAACGTTCATTTAAAGCATTTCTCGCCCGTGCCTGGGAATACAATTTCATTTTCTAACCTTCACACAACGGCTGAAGCGTCACTCCCTGCTGAAAAAAAGTTCTATGATGCAATAACCTCATAGAGGCTTCATCATAGAATATCATACAATTTGTATGATATATCATACAATTTGTATGATATTCCATGACAGCTCTATGATGACTGGATAATTTTACAAATGTTGATTTGATTTGATTTTTGTGGTTCAACGTCCCAAAGCGACTCAGGCTATGCGGGACGCCGTAGTGTAGGGCTCCGGAAATTTCGACATGTATGACATTTGTATAATAATTTTCTATGATTTGTATGATAAGTATATGATATTTGTATGACAAACTGTATGAGTTTATTGCGTCATACAACTTTTTTTCAGCAGGGTTGTGCTCCAGTTATTAATGAAATTAGCCCTCTTACCCTTTTATTAAATCTGACAGAAGAAAAAAAAAGGTGAATTAAAGAGAGAGAGAACCCGGACCGAGCTTGACCGGGCTTAAAGCCAATGCAAGATAAACAAAAACGAGCTGTATGTTAAAAAAGCAGAAAATTAAATTCATCTGGTGATAAAGAGAGCTCATAAGTAACACGCGAAAAAGAAAAATAGGCATCTAGTAACCGATGAGAAAAAAATGCTAACAATTAAGATTATGCGCTCCAGATATTTAATAGAAAAAAAGTTGGTACGTCATAAAACGTGTGAACACGGGCAAGATGGTACTCCAATAAAATTATTATCTCCAAGAATGAAACTTTTTCTGATATCTTCGAAGTCTACCGCTCTAGGAATGCTTACGAGGGGCACCTGACCTCTAAGTGGGGTCATGCATGCACCGAATGTGACTTGTATTAAATAATAAAGGAATCAGTGTAGATGGAAGCTTACGTAGAATTCCATTTGTACTTAGAGAATCAGTAAACACTGACACCGTGGCCCTGTAATCTTAGTGCGTTAAACATTCCGCGTGTCGCTTCCATCAAGGTGCCTTCATAGCACAACACTGCGGCCCGCCCACTGTGTCCGTGGGGGTGGGCGCCTCTGTTAGTACCAAGAACAGTTGGGAATCGCCGACTGTTTCCTTCGGGGGAAGGCATTGTCTTTGTGTTTGACAGCGCTTTGCGGGTCGGGGCCGAAGCAGGGAGGGGGGGGGGGGGGGGGGGGAGGGGTTGCTTTGACAAGGTCAATCAGCAGGCACGCCGATATTTATATCGGAGAAGTGCACCCTTCGCTTGGATGCTCTCCGACCAGTGCTTCGGGGGGCCGACGTCATGAACAAGCACCGCACGAACGTTCCGACGTAGAGTGGGACCGTGCGGTGGTCCAGGGGCCCAAGGGGGGTCTAAACACACTTGCCATAATAAAGTGTTTCTCTCTCTCTTTGCGAGTGTTCCTAAACAAACCTCGCTCCTTGCTCTAAAAGTATTCTCTCGCATGTGATCGGAAAGCGAGAATAGTGCAAGTGCCAGCCACAGGGAGTGGACGGAGGTTCCCTCCTCGCTTGAAATCGTACCTTAAAACAGCCCTCGACTACTTGCGACAAACCTTTGCGATTGTTTACACGGACTCGGTTTATGAAATAGCAGTTCTCCCATGAGAGTACATCATTAAAGCATTAGACACACAACGTGTAGCACTGGGTGAGTAGCGTCCAGTCACTTACGAAAAAATGATAGGTGTAACGTTAAAAGAACGGAGGCGGGTTGAGTGGGTGAGGGAACAAACGCGGGTTAATGACATCCTAGTCGAAATGAAGAGGAAGAAATTGGCTTTGGCGGTGCATGTAATGCGGAGGCAAGATAACCGCTGGACCTTAAGGGTAACGGAGTGGATTCCAAGAGAAGGCAAGCGTAGCAGGGGGCGGCAGAAAGTTAGGTGGCCGGATGAGATTAAGAAATTTGCGGGGACACGGTGGCCGCAGCTGGCAAAGGACAGGGTTAATTGGAGAGGTCTTTGCCCTGCAGTGGGCTTAGTCAGGCTGATGATGGTGATGACTTACCAGCACGTCTATGGCCTGGCGTAGCTTGAGTATCGAGGCCTTCAGCTCCTGTACTCGCATCTCGCGGTTTCGATTCATGTAGTTCACGGTGACATGGGCTGAGGCCTCGTCTCGGGTGTTCCTGAGCTCAGCGACAGTTCGAATGTCCATAAGAGAGACGGGATGGCGCGCCGTCAGCTCTGCGCTCATGTGCGATCGGCCATGGTTCTTGAGGCGACCCTCCAGCATCACATTGTGGCGGGCGTCGGTCGAGTACTCAAGTTCTGTCTTGCCGTGCACCTCGTCGCTGCTCAGGGAACCTTCCAGGCGCATGGTGATGTCCTGCGTTTGCGTTGGCATGTGCAGAGTTTATTAGTCTTCTAGCAACGGGCAAATGTTGCAGATTTCTGCAGTTGTGAGGAGCTTGAGAGGACACTCTGCTCATAGTAATGTCGAACAAGGGTGACATCGTTTTAAATGCAGTCCAAGCTTTGAGCGGAGAGACCTATCTCTTTAGTGCTTTTAAATGGGCTAATAACCTGATGCGTCTGTTCCAGATCGCTTCTAAGAAAGGTTTGGCTTGGTTTATGGGGTTTAACGTCCCAAAGCGACTAAGGCTATGAGAGACGCCGTAGTGGAGGGCTCCGGAAATTTCGACCTCCTTGGGTTTTTTAACGTGCACTGACATCGCACAGTACACGGGCCTCTAGAATTTCTCCTCAAAAGAAATTCGACCGCCTCGGCCGGGATCGAACCCGCGTCTTTCGGGTCAGCAGCCGAGCACCATAACCACTGAGCCATCGCGGCGGTGCTGCTTCTAAGGCTAAACGTGATACATTCAGACATTCTACCTAGAGATTTAGCTGAAAAACTGCCTACTCTTCAAGGGATTTCCTCATTGGCGTAGAGTTGTGTTACGTGCTCTGCATTAGCCACACAGTGTTATAAGCATTTCTCAGGCACATCGTTACAAGTATATGAAATGTAGCCTGCCCTTTCTGAGCAGCTTCTAATAAGAACAACCAAGTCGTCTGTCTGAATTATGTAAGCTCTCCATCGCATAAACGAAAACACTTTACCTTGTTAAGCTTTGGGTGCTTCAGGGATGCCGACATCTTGTGGGCCCAGGCCGACCTAGAGCTCAGGTTCTGATGCTCCATAGCGACAGTCACGTGCTTGGTACGGTCGCGAACTGCGTCCCAGAAGAGCTCGCAGGACATGCTGTTGATGTTTTTCCTCTGGCTCTGGCTGGCGCGCACTTCAAAGGACCTCAGCGGGAAGTTGATCTGGCAAGAAATGTCCCTGTTTGATAGGTCACGACGCACGCTACGGTCCACCCTCATATCGTAGGAGAACTTCTCGCTCTGTTCTTGGCCCCACTTGAGTGATAATTGATGGACTAGGCTGGAAGCCTGGTTCTGCCACAGGGTCTGCAGTTCAATGCTACGTTTAGCTGACTGGAACTTGCCGATCAGTTGCTTTCCGGAGTTGACAGGGATGTACTCTCCTCCAATATCGACGCGAAGAGATGGGACGTTGACGGCAAGGTTGCACTTGTGAGCCTGGAGATTCTTCACGTACTGAGCTGCACCTTGGACCTTTAGGACATTCATGTCGTTTACGTTAACATCCCCGGCAACCTTGTACCGGCTAAGTTCATACGTAGCTCTGAGATCGCGCAGCTTTGGAACACTAGTTGTCAGCATGAGGTTGCCCTTCATGTCCCTCTTGTCGTGGTCAAGGTTAAAAACTGCCTTCTTTGCCTCAAGGTTGCATTCAAGGTTCGTCACCAAGCGAGATCGGCTGCTCTGTTGCAGAACCCTGAAACCAGCAGAGCGTAGTCCTGTGATGGGTGTGACAAGAGTATTCTCGAAGAGGAAGTTGAGTGGCTCGTGGTAGCTGTTCGCGTGCCGCAGCTCGTAGATTTGGTTTCTGGCGTCCTTATAGGTGGCACGGAATGTACGTTTCTCGCCTTCACGGCCGCATTCCATGCTAGCCTCGAAGCGCTCCATGTTCCTGAAGGGCGTAGCCATGGTCGCCTGCACGCTGAACGATCCAGTTAACTTCTTCATAGCAAGAGTGGCAGCAACCTTGTGACGTGGGCTCCACTCGTGGCTTGCACTAACTGAATAGTCGCGAGGATAAAGGCGGATATCGGCTTCTGTTGTGTACCTGCTGCCAGGAAGCACGACAGTTATTTTAGGTGCCATAATAGAAAGATCTTTGTTGTGAGTACACAGCAAAGTGGCCTCGAAGTTCGGCAGTTGTCTACCGGGAAGACGTCCTTGGAGGTTGGCTTCTATGGATCCATCTTTCCTTCGCATCTTGCCAGAGACGCCGGCGTCCTGGAGCCAAGGGGCGGAAGACTTCACGGCGAAAGACCAGTCAATAGCCCTGTTCTGTACGTTACTGAAACTGGCATCGACGTGGGCGAAGCGCAGAAACTCGAAAGGTGTTTCAATTTTTACGTTGGCCTCCATTGAGTTTATGTCTCGAGCCGACAGAGCCATGAAGCATGTGAGGCTCTTGCGCTGTGTAGACAAGATGAGCGAACTCTCAATGCGGCCACTTCGGTAGTCGTTCCTGTAGTTGAAACTTCCCTTGAGGTTCTGCTCGCTTAGCAAATGCGAATCAACCGTCATCTCTGCATCTAGGGTTCCCGGAATTTGTTTCCAATTTCCGGAAAGCCGGTGGGTGTTCTGGGAGTTTTCTACAGTAAAAAGGAGGTTGCCTCCTTGACGGTTGGTGGTAATAACACCTTCGGCCTTGAGGAAACGGCGTGGCACGTAGCTCGACTCAACGTCCATTTTACCATTGACCCTGCTGCGCCCCCAGTTGCTTTCAATGCTGATGGTTTGCATGTCTCGCTCGAATCCTGCGCTGAGCACAGCCTTGACGTCATTAGGGCTCCGAGATGACAGGAGAAGACGCCCAGCAGCCGCGCCTTGTTTCAGGAAAGGGCAGTTGAGTCTTACTTGAGTCTCAATGTCGGTGATCTTATTCTCAAAGCTTCCCTCAATGACGTGCGTCTTTAAGGCGTACTCGCCAGTTGCCTTGAAATCGACATAGTAAGCACTGGGAGCGTTCACAATGTAGCTTATCGCAGCCGTGTTTCCGGGAAGGTTCGGGCAGTTAATTCTGATAGATCCTTCGTAAGGACCACGGTTTTTAAGATTCATCGAAAAAGAGTGGTCTCGTCCGTTTTGCGAGAGCAGGAAATCGCCATTTATCGTTTTCAGACCTTCGGAATTGATGTTGATTTTCAAAGTAGAGCTCTTTTCACCAACTGGATTGTATTCAGTCAACAGGTTAGCCTCCATCGAAACATCGGCTCCTTTAACTTTTTTGGCACTCATTTCGTACTTCCAGGCGTCAGCTTTGGCCATCAGCGACACCCTTGCGAGCTGGTCGAGTCTCTGGTACTCAGTGACCAGTTCGACGTTCTCCAGGAGGTAAATAGGAGACTTTAGGCTTAGCGATCCCTTCATGTCATTGATGCTGTTTGCCTTGAGGTCGCCAATGATTCTGATGAACTCCAATCCTTTGAAAGGTGTTGACAGATCGATGTTTACATTGGACTCCCGTTGCGTGCACTTGCCAGATGCTGTCAGGGAAATTTTCTCGCCTTCTTTTTCTAGAGCAATGTTGGCTCTTTTGGACTCCCTGGCGACATCAATGTTAGAGCTCAGACTAAGCTTGCGGTATCCTCTGAAAGGAGTAGTGAGCACCACGTCGTAGGACAAGGGTGCAGCCGCCTCTGTCTTAAGCTCGATGATGCCGTCCCGAGACCAGCGCAAGGAGAGATTGCCCTTCTTGCTTTGCCTGTTTCCTTGAATGTTTCCTTGAAGTTCAATGGACTCCATGCTCTCAACAGGGCTTCGGAACTCGAGCTTTACCGTTTGGCGGGCGAGATCTAGCTGTCCATTCAGTTCCACCTTTTGCCTGTCGACCTGTACGACTCCAGAAATCGACTTCACGCCGTTGCTCGAGCTTCCGCCCAGGACCACCTGTACGTTTCTGGCGGTCTGGAATGGAGTGTTCAAAGTCAGACTTGCTTTTGCTTCACTATCTGTTTTCAGTAGCTCCGACTCAGCAGTAATAAATTTTCCCTCCCACTCAGCGTTGAGCTTCGAGATTATTTTATTGGAGTAGAGAGTGTATTCGCCGTACAGTTTCTGTTTCGTCATGCCGCGAATAGGAGTGGTAAGTCCTACTTCGATGGTTGAACCAGAGCCAGTGTTCTTAACGTTCCCAGTCAATTCGTACTTTTCCCATTGTGAAGCGAGAGACACCTGCCCCTTGAAGAGTGTTTCGTCAGAGAACACGTTTCCTAGCACCTGGATGCGCTCGTAGTTCCGGAACGGAGTGGTTAGGGACAAATCGATGTCTGCACCGCGAGGCTTCCCAGTTGCAGTGGCGCTAAGTGTGACGATGCTGTCGGGACGTGGGTCCCACTGCAGAGAGACCTCTGCAGACTTCTGCGGGGTGGCGATATCGTATTTTGCGTTCATGGTGATAGCTTGCAGCGGCCTTATTGTGCTGGAGAGGGCTAGCCTACCTTCTGCAACGGAGTAACCGCGATTCTTGAGGGTGCCCTCAATAGTGACAAAGTTCCTGTGATTCCATTCAGAACTGATCTTGCTCACGGTTTCCTGGTTGTTGGAATTGTAGTTAGCATTTAGCCTAGCAATGCTCATGGCCCGCCACGGAGTGTTAAGTTCAATTTTACCCTGAATGTCCTTGAAATAGGGCGTCTGCTTTACAGAAGCGTCCATGGTCAGGGCCAACCGCCTTCGGTTTTGCCATTCAACTTCGCTGCTGTGGAACGCCATGCCTCTCTGCAGCTGGTTCTTGTTTTTGACATTGAGCACTGGGAGGAGAGCAAGAGGAGTAATAATCTCAAGGCTGTGGTCGAAGTTGCCGACGTCCCTTATCGTGAGGTGGTGGTTTATGCTCAGCACAGGCCTCGAGCTCGTACACTGCAGGGTGGTGTCGTAGGTGAGGTCCACCCTTTTGTGTTTGAGGTCGATGCTTATCTGTTGGTAGTCTCGAACTGGCGTAGTTATGAGCATTTTTCCAGTGATATCGTGGCCACCCTGGTAGAAGACGTAGTCTCCATTTGCCTCGACTGTGAACTTCGAAGGTCCGACGGTGAGATGACCCGTGGATTTCACATTGCGGCTTGTTGCTGCGTGGGAAACTTCCAAATTGATGCGTTCGTAGTTTCGCACAGGAAGATGGATATGAAGGAGTGCCGTGAAATCGGAGACAGATGCAATCTTTCCTTCACTGCGTACGGATGCCTTTTTGCCGTATGGGAGGTTTGCTCCGACGAACGCTTTGAACTTTTCCATGTCGGCGGAGTAGGATCCAGTAGCCTCAATGTTTTCATATCCGTATACCGGGCTCTTCAGGTGAATGTTTATCTCACGAGATACGTCGTAGCGGGACTTAATGAGAGACATTTTGAGGCCGGCAGCAATCTTATCTCTGTTGCGAGCAATTTCAATGTCGGCGATAGTGTTCCTTACGTCATTGCTAAGGCTCAGCTGCGATGTCAGCAACTCGGCGCCCCGGAAAGGTGTTGTAAGCCGTAGCTTGCCTTCCAGACCAGCTTTCACACCGTTCCTGTTCAGCTGACCGTCAACATCCAGGGTAACTCTCTGGTAACTGCTCCACTGCACAAGGGCCTGGCATTTCACGGTCTCTGGGGTATGAACGTGATCCAGAGAAGCGGTCATCCTGTCGTAACCTCGGACTGGAGTGAGCACTTCAGCCTTCGCTTTAAGCATTCCACGCCCGTAGGCGCCGCTTGCTTCGGCCGAGATCACCCTGTCTTCGTCCCAGCGCAGAGAAATCTTGTTGTTGGTGTCGTAGTACGTAGCTCCATGGACGGCTTCGAGAATGTACTGTCCGCTGTACGGCGTCTGGATTCTCACCGTCGCCTGGGCTGTCCTGCGGGCCCGGTCGGACTGGAAGAGTCCGTCGGTGGAAAGGGCGAGGACGCGGTTTCGTGGCAGGGTCATCTTGGCTTCTGAGTTCCACTCGCGCCCGTCATCGTTGTGCGTCAGCACGACGCCGAAAGAGTCGAGCATCCTGAAGGGCGTCGTGATCTGAGCGTCCGCCCTGAGGGAACGCCTCCTGTAGTCAGGGTTCCATTCCAGGCTCGTTGAGTACGTCATCTTCTTACGTGGCATCCACTCGAGGTCACCGCGGCTGCTGACTCGAAGCGGTCCGTTGGAGCCGACCCTTCCTTCGATCGTTGTGGAGACAGTTCCTCGAATGTCCTGCTTGGGACACTTGACCCCGAAATTCGCATTGTATCCTCCAGGAACTCGGCGGACTTCGGCATTAATGCTAGCTCGCCTGGATGCGTCGCGGGCGGCGTCCCATTTGCAGTCGAACTTGAATGCCTTGCCTTCTGCGGAGGCCGACATCTCTGTACTGGCCAAAACGTCGCGGTGGCGTCCAAGCTTGAGGCTGACAGTTGCACCAACCTTGCCCGAGCTCGTCTTCAGGTCTCCGGCCGCCGAGTAAGTATCTTGTGGCGTGTTCACCTTTATGTCGATGTTGTGGTTGTAGGCTCGAGGAGAGCGGTATGAACCGCTCAGTTCGAACTTTCCGCGACTGCACTCAGAGGCGGCGCTGACGGCGTAGTATCCTCTGGACGCCCTGAGCGATCCGCTCACAGTGACGGGGCGCTTGTTAGGGATGCGAATTTCGGCCTCGAAGCTTGGAGTGTACTGACGCCTGTCGTAGCCCGGCTTGAAGGTCCCAGATGCCTCGATCTTTTTGTCCGAGTTCCATTGCAAAAGCACGTCACCGCGATACTCATCTGGACTGCTGCTGCGGTAGTTGCCGGTCATCCTCATTTGGCGGCCGGGGTAGTTCAACTGAAGGTCGGCCTTCGCGTCGGGAGCGACCGAAACGTCAATGACGGTATTGATCTGCCGTCCGGGAGAGTAGGTCAGGTCCATGCGGTTGACTAGGCTTCGGGGCGTGTTTTCGTGCTTCATCTCCAGTTGCCAATCGACGCGCTTCTGCGGATACTTCAGCTTCAGCGACAAACCGGCGTTGTTGTTAGCGAGAGTTCCGGTGTAGCGGGCGATCTGCTGAATCTGCAAAACATTGAATAACGAAACAATTTGAAACACGCTTTTTCGGCAGCTCTCACGAATACTATGTCAGGTTAATTTAGAGAAAGTAATTTTAATGAGAGGAAAAGGTGGAGAGGTTGGTCGGTGGTAACATGGCCCTGTCCTGCTACTCCACACCGGGAAAAGGGAAGGGGAAGAAAGGTTAATTTACTTTACCCCTATGCAAGGTAACATGCGAGTCCTACATGCTCGTCAGCGACAAACGTATGTGCGCCATGCACTACATTTCTTACAGACTACGATACAAAACGGAGGTGCCACTCGAATGTGGACTTCGAGTATGAAATGTCTTTGATGCCGATTCCCGCGAGGGAGCTTTTTGGGTGGTGGCGTCTGGTGAAATTGAGATTGAAGAAAGAAGAAAAAAAGTGTCTTGAAAGCTTAGTTGTAGTTTCGCTTGTGCGCGGCCTAGCTGAACAACGCCTCGACACAACTGATCGCAGAGGTGGTAACGAGGAGCCCTCGACGTCACGCACCTTGATGGTGTTGCCGCTCTTCTTGCCTCCCTCGCCTCTCACGATCTGCAGCGAGTTCTCCAGCTGACCGTCGGTCTTCTGGCAGTCCCACTGCAGCTCGGTGTTGAGCGCCGGGTGGAAGGTGTTCTGGAAGGACGCCGCGCCGCTGTACTTGGTCAGGGAGCCCGACGAGAGGTCGCGGAACTTGGCCGTGAAGCCCATCTTCTCCGGGCGGCCGCTCATGAGACTGAACTCGCCGTCGGCCTTGGTGGACCAGTTGTCGCCGGTCTGCGTGTACCCGCTGACGGATCCGTCCACGAAGAACGACCGCACAGAACCTTCGTAGCGCACGCGTCGCTTGTCAGTCATGTCGAGGTCCACTGCGAGGCGTACGAAGGAAAGAAAACAATCTCGAGAAGCTCGAAATGCATCCAACTTAATTCACTTTGAGTTGTGATAGTTGGTAACAACGTTTGTCGTTCATCCAGGCTGCAAAAGACTGGAATGATGTTCCCACTGATGCCGTGCTCCACTCCATTTCACATTTCAAGATATTAATTGAAAAAATATACTACTGTATTAAGTGATTTTGTTTTCCTTTTGATATGTCGATATGTCACCGCTATCCCTCATGTAATACCCCATAGCTAGGGCATTTGAGGTGTGTTTTTAACTAACTAACTAACTAACTAACTAACTAACTAACTAACTAACTAACTAACTAACTAACTAACTAACTAACTAACTAACTAACTAACTAACTAACTAACTAACTAACTAACTAACTAACTAACTAACTAACTAACTAACTAACTAACTAACTAACTAACTAACTAACTAACTAACTAACTAACTAACTAACTAACTAACTAACTAACTAACTAACTAACTAACTATCTAACTAACTAACTAACTAACTAACTAACTAACTAACTAACTAACTAACTAACTAACTAACTAACTAACTAACTAACTAACTAACTAACTAACTAACTAACTAACTAACTAACTAACTAACTAACTAACTAACTAACTAACTAGCTAGCTAGCAAGCTAACTAACTAACTCACTACCATAATAACTAACTAAATAAATAAATAAATAAATAAAGAAATAAAGAAAATGTGCAGACAGACAAAGAGAATAATCAAAGTTAAAATGACGACTTCCACCAAAGTGGGCAGAACGCACGCCTCTTTCATAAAGTTAAGATTGCTACTGTGCATTCCATCATAATCATTCCTCGCATTGCTCCTCGAAGAAAAGAGCAGAGAATGTTGGCGTTTTCACGGAAGATAATGAAAAAAAAAGTTATTGGAACGATGACACACACGCACTGACATACACGATCGAGAAACGCATCCTGAAGCTCTTATGTATGCCTCCTGTGGGGCGTCGTGCGACAGCGTGGGTCGATCAAGAGGGAGAAAAACCAAGATTGCTCAGCTACCAGTTTGCTGGCTTCTGACGAGCCTGAATGCCAGGAAGGCGTGCATAGGAAGCTAGGGAGGGCTCACTTTTGCTTCACGAGGGAACTTCTGGCCTGCACGATAGGCTGTGACTTCGACGAACGCTGACTTTTTAGAGTGACTTCAATTTTGTGCTACTCTCTTTTCTCTCTTTTTTTTTATCCCCCTCCCCCGTGTAGGATAGCAAACCGATTATTCTTCCGGTTATCCCCCCTGCCTTTCCTCTTCTACCTCCTCCTCCCGATTTAAAAAATGGCTTGTTTCCGTAGGCACATTAGGTGCTTACGAATGACGGCGCCATCTGGAAATGTGAACTAAAAGCTATTGCCGCATGTCGCCATTGTCTTCTTAAAATCTTTTTCTTTTCTGCTTCTTTTATTTCTTAATTTGCTAAATATACCATCTGTTCGTGTGATCGCTTCTCAGGGACCCCAGAACAGGGGCGAGGGGGGGGGGAAGTTCAAGTCTAGGACGCTATAAAGCACTGTGGGGCTGAGATAGTTTGCTACGTCACCAGTCGCAAAGCATTTATTTGAGTAAACTTAACCAATCACATCTCAACAGATGTCGTCGACTGTCTGGCCCATGTTCACGAGCATGATTAGCAAGAGTGAAACAGACAATGCGCGAACTTTTTCTAATGCATCCGATCACTCCTCGTTTGTACATCTTTAAGTAGTGCAAGATAGGAAAAAAGCAGTGACAAGAAATATTTAGTTTAATATTTATATAAAATGTGACAAAAGTAAAAACGAAACAAACTCTAAATGTCTTGCCACCCAAATTAAAGAGAGCAAGAAAAAGCACTAACTTCTGAGCGAGACCGGTTTCTCGGTGAGGTCCTGGATGGTGACGCTGCCGCTGTACTTGCGTCCCTTAGTGGCCGCCCATTGGCCGTTGACCAGCAGCATCCTGTTTCCCCGGTAGGCCACCTCGGTCACGTGCGTGTACTTGCTCATGCTGTCGTCGCCCTACGAAGGAGAAGCGACAACGCTGCTCACAATGCGGCCACGAGGGGTCGCCAACAGACTAACTCGTGATCTCTGTGGCAATAGACACCGTTAGCATACCTTTACAGTTACCGGAGTACCGGGAGCCCGCTCACCGCCGGTGAGCACGCGCTGATTGGTCCCGACGCTGCAGGCGCGCGCGCAGCTGCCGGGTACCTGGCGCCATCTGGCGCCGTCAAAGCGATTTGCGCATGCGCATTGGCTGCCCGTTAGCTCCCGGTACTGGTAACGGTAACACCGTACATTATATGCTAAAGGTGTCTATTTTCTTTTAATTCACTCTGTCGCGTTAGGGTTAAGTGAACAAGACACCGACGGCCGCTTTTGACCGAGCCAAGATTCACTGGCTATTGGGATGCAAGGTCTGTCGCTCATTACTCGAAGCTGTTTGCCAGTTATGTTATTAGCCCGCCCTTCTCTGTATCACAGCGCTTTTTCCGTAAGCAAACACTTGTGCTAAATATGGTAATAAATTCCTACGTGGGATTCTATGGGAGTACTTTCACTTTGAGAAGTGTTAACTGGAGTGCCTAAGCCTTTTAGAACGCTTGGCTCCAGGAGAAACCTGGTAGAGATTAGGGCTGTACCTTCGACATATTAGTGCTCCATAAATCACTGGCGACGCTGTGATCAGAAGCCTGAGTTAAAAGGAAAGTTGGTTTCTTGAAATCGATGGTACTTTCTTAAGGCACTCACCGACGGACCATCAGCCTTGAGTTCGGTGATGAGCTTCAGGATGGCTTCATCGTCAGCCTTGGCTTGCAGGTTCAGCTTCTTTAGCTTCTCGTCGAAGTTGTACTGCCCTGAAAAGTTGAGAGCACAAAAATCGCGGGGAGGTTTGGTGAGGCGATTGCCTGCCAGGTTTCCTCACTGCCAATTTATCCTTAGGTTTTCTGCGGCCACACTGATTCGTCTTAGTCAAACATAGGCGACACACAACGCTTCGCTTCTTTCTGGGTGTAAGAAACATGCACTGCTTCTGAAGAGTCAACCACCAAAGCGCCGACTGATTTCAGGTTAAGAAAACAACCTAAAAACCAGTCGATATAGACAACAGAAAAAGGGCGAGTTGATTGTTATGCATGGTGGAAAAAAGCGCGCGCAGACGACGCCACGACGAATAACCACAAGGACGAGTTCTCGCTCTTCTGGTTCTTCGTCCTGTCGTCATCTGCACGCACCATTTTACACTATGCAATATAAACAAGTTTGCTGTTATATTATTTTGCGTAGTGCAATCAGCATGGAGCCATGGTAAAAAGAAACACGCTGGCTACCTCACTTGGATATAAAATTTATAACTAACTTGTAGCTAACTGAATTTGTGTCAAATTAGATGGAGAAACGTGTAATTAAGCGCAATTAACACTTGATATCCCCGAAAGATGTATAATTTGGGTATCGATGTAGCCACGGGAAGGATGGGCCGTCACATCCACAGGAAGTCGTGACGGCATAGTGTCCTCGGCTTTCGCCTCTCAACACTTAAGTTGCCAAAGTGTCCTCGGAGTTTTGCTCAAAATACGTGCGGAGTGTTTCCCTACCTAACCTGATAATTTTAAGCCGGCCAGTTTTGGGTGACCTCCACCTAACTGCTTGTACGTTGAGAGTCGGGTTTAGTGTAGCCATTAAATTAAATAGTGACAGTTGAGTTATAGGAAGAACATAACTTTTTAGCAGCATGAAAGCGAATCAGCTGTCGTCGTCTCAAGATGCCGGCGATTCATGCGAGGCAAGCCGGAGTGAAAACTTCCCTTCCGACCCACCTTCAATGCTAAGCTTCTTGGGCGGAGTCTTAAGCTTGAGCGCAATCGTCCCGTCTCGCAGGTTGTGCTGCAGCGAAGCGCTGATCTCGCGGTCCGTCGTGGTCCCAGGCGTGTTAACGCTCACAACGGCTGCCACCATGTCCTGTTGAACAAAAAAAGGGGTGTTGTTTTAATCCACTGATGCGCTGGGCAGAGATAAGAACTAACTGGCAAGTTGGGATGTTGTGACTTGGTTTGACCCAGAGAAGTCCAGTAATCTAATTTGGTAACGTCAAATATAGTAAAAAAAATGCTGTCGCTGACACTCACATTTTGCACGTTGCAACCGCGCATATATCTCCATCTATCTGCCAATATAGCCTAGAAGCATGCTACGCGTCGGCTATTCGTCCTTTTCTAAAAGGCGATCTTTTTTAAAGCCTTTACAGTTTTTTATTGAAAACAAATAAACTTTGAGAGAGGCGGCGGTATGGTCTGTGTAGGTGGACTGCAATGCATGGTGGATATTATGTACGAGATAGAGAGCTCAATTATTAGGCGAATAAATAAACTAATAAGCTTTTTATTTTTACTTTAGGGGACAAGTTACTGTAAAATTCAAGGCCGCCATATCGAAGGTGAATAGAGTTTGTTTCAATTTTCTTTATCAGCAGCGTAATTCGAGATATCGAACGTCAAAAATACGCAATTCAAAGCTTTTTGAGTTGGCTTTCCCGCGTTGCACCTTTATAAAGTGGTTTCGCTGCGCGTGATATCACCGCCGAATTTACGCCATATGCTTCAACGTCACAAAATACACAAATGGCGTCTGTCTTTGCTGCATTAAAAATGCGAGCAACATAATTTTAGAAATGGACTCTCGAAAGCCAGCTCAGAGAGCTTTCAAATGCGCATTTTTGACGCCCGATGTTTCAAACCACATTACCGATAAGGAAAATAAAATAAAAATGGGTTAACCTTCGATGTTGACGGCCATCGATTTCGCAATATAATCTTGGCTCCTAAATGAAAATAAGTACATTTATTATATTTTACATTTAATATAATACATTTATTTATTATTGACTCCTCCTACCGTCAGCGGTGAGTTCTAAAAAAGGCGGGAGCTTGGACGTTTAATACAAAGTAAATTAGGGAAATCGGCAGCACAGGAAAATAATTCCAAGTTTTAAGAATGCTTGGAGCGTGTATAGATCAAGTTCCCGCGGTAAAAAGACGAGTTCAGATTCCTCTTTAGTGCACCCTTAATCTTTATTTTGACGTCCGCTCATATCTATCCTCCCAGTGGGCACTGGTATTCTCTTGGACGTTCCGTGGACGTGCCGTAAACGTCCACAAAACGTCCCAGGAAGTTTCAGTGCCCATTGGACTATATTCGCGCAGTTCAGACCGGCAAAGCATGGAATGTCTTTCACGTTGACCTTTGAATTTGTGTTCCTGGAGGAGAAAGTTGTGTAATAGCTTCATTCTACTACTACCTCCTGGATATCCCCTACAGGCTTTGCCTCGTGAACGCAATTCAATGGGTGCCCGATGTTACTGACTCCAAGCCTTCCTCACCTTCGTGTTTGTCCAGCTGGATTCGAAGTCGTACGACGTCAGCGTGGGATCCGTCTTGACGAGGCGCAAGCTGAGCTCGGCGTTGCCGCTGAACGGATACATGGGCGAGCGGTAGGTCTGCGTGGACACTGGGAACTCGGCGCGGCCGCACAGTTTTACGCCCAGCGCCCTGTCCAGGGTCGGGCCCGTGCAGGCCTCGGTTTCCATCTTCTTCTGCGGCTCATTCTGGTGCTCCAGTTCCGAGGCGCCGTTCACGAGGAAGATCTTGCTCCTGCGGTGTCAGAGCAGAATGATAAAGCAAGGTACCTGGGTAGCACGAATTGGAGATTTCAGGCCAAATAGCAGCTCAGGACTACATTACACGACATAAAGTTTAGTGCAGTGAACTACGGCGCTTAACTTTTCAGCGCGAAATTTAATACACGCAGTTTGTTTTGAAGCCGCCCGAGTTCGTATCGCATATATCTGGAGCAGTAACAAAGTCATGCCTTTCGGCTCGTCTACCACCTCTGGTAAATGATTTACAGAGCACAGTACTGACTTTCGCTATGTCTGATGCTTCCAGAGGCGTTCCTTCTTCAGAGACGTTTCCCTTCACGATTTCATTTCATTTATTGTTTCCTTAAAGGCCCGAAGCCATTACATAAGGGGGACACATTGGTTTACAACGGCGAAAGTGATGCGAACATGCATAACGAAAAACCAAAGGAACAAACAAACATAACAGGGGCTGTAATCATGTCAGGGTTCGCCAGCAGGCGGTAAACCCATCTTCAAAGATATACGAGGTCTGTTAGAAAAGTATCCGACTTTATTTTTTTTTGCGAACACCTGTTGGATATGAAACAAGCGCGCTTACAGCAGCCGACCTTGAACCCTCGTGCGCATGCAAGAATTTTTTCCCGCCTGCCGATAGCGTCAGTCGCTGGGAAGCAGCGTTTGAGTGAGGCAGTACGGAGTGCTCTCGTCGGTTTTTTTATTGCAAGAAAAATGGCGGAGCGAGAGGAGCAGAGCTACTACCTCAAATTTTGCCAGAAACTTGGCGATAGCCAAGTGGAAACCATTCGAAATGTTCACACGGCTTTCGATGATGATACTGTGAGCAGCACACAGATTAATCAGTGGTGCAACTGGTTCAAAGACGGCCGCACATCTGTGGAGAGAGAGCCACGCTCCGGTCGGCCATCAACATGCCGAAATGACCAGGTAATTGCCGAAGTGAACGCTGTGGTGATGCGGGACTGCTGTGTGACTATCCGAGAAATGGCGGAAGAGGTGGACATCAGCAATTTTTCTGCACATTCCATTATCACCGAAGATTTGGCCATGGAGAGAGTTGCGGCGAAATTCGTGCCGAAGCTGCTGACGGTGGAGAAAAAGCAGCTTCGTGTTGAAGTCTCACAGGAGATGCTGGGTTCCACAAACAGTTGCCCTGACTTCACCGACGCCGTAATCACTAGTGACGAGTCTTGGGTGTACGGGTACGACCCGGAAACCAAATCCCAGTCGTCACAGAGGACGCATTCCACGTCACCAAGACCAAAGAAGGCCCGCCAAGTGCGCAGCAATGTCAAAGAGATGCTGACTGCTTTTTAGAGCGCAGCTCTTTGGCGTCCGTTCCTGGGTTTCGCGTCGTCGTCGGCGTCGGCCTCGTAACCAGCTCCGCCACCAATGTTACTCTTTTCAATTGGTCGAAATGCTCGTGACGTCACAGTGCGCGAATTTCAAATGGGGCTAATTGTACTTTGGCTAGTAACCATGCAACCAATCAAAGGGATCGTATAGTGATGCTGCAACTAAGTTGGACTGAGTTTAGTTAAGTGCTTAATTAATTAATTAGCCTAATTAATATAGAGGAGAATGAAGAGGTCAGAAGAAAAGAAAAGAAAGACGCGCGCCGCAGCGACAACAGCGTCCGCGGAAGGAGACGCTGCTGAAAAAAAACAGATAAGTACGAAGCCGCGTTCCCTCCACCACCACGCACTTCCCCACTCAGTAAGACGTTGATCGTTTCATATACGTTGTGTCGAACATCCTAGACAGTTCCAACAATTGACAGGTTAATGACAGAACACGATGGATAGAAATACAAGAATGTAAATATGAAATAGCCTAATTAATCTTTCTAGTTAGACCGCATAAATCAATAAAACCGAGAACAAAATTGGTCGAGTTGGGAAATCGAACCAGGGTCTCCGGAGTGCGATACGAGCACGCTAGCCACTCCGTAATGCCAGCTGAATGGTTTGGAATGAACAAAGGCGCGTCTAGCTAATACGGCGTCTTCGTTCACTCCCATCTTCCCCCTTTCCCTTACGGCGAGGTGCAGGTGTCCACCCAGATATGCGAGAGAGATACATTTCCTTTCCTCAAAAAATAAATTTACCGTCCAGCAAGGCGTACAGCCGAATTGGCGATGGCGTTCTGTGGACTCCCTGGCAGCGTTGCAAGACGCTGTCGCGTTCCACTCTTACAGGCGAAGCTTAACATGTTAACCACACATCAGTAACACACGCAGACAGCCAATGGACGCGTCATTCGCTGGCAGCACTTGATTCATCATTAACAACCACATTCTTAACGTACGCTCCCTTGCCGCACATGCCAAGGACGTACACCACGATCACATTCTGCGCCATTCCTCTGTACTTTGCTTTGCTGAAACCTGGATGGATCCCAAAGAGCCTCTCGAAATCATAGATTTCCTATACTGCTGTGGTGCTCGCAGAGACCACAACAGAGCTGCGGGAGTCGCTATCTACTTGCGCACAGGTCTCTCTGCAATACCAGTCGAAATGTTTGGCACGTCACATGAAGTTGGCGAACTGTGCGCCGCAAAGTTGCCCAACGGCTTGCTGGTAGTAGCTGCCTACTTCGCCCCTACCGCACTCACGAAAGACGTCGTGCACTTCCTGCAACTCGCATTAACCGTCCATCGATCCACACCGATGTTAGTAGTGGGGGACTTTAATGTTGACATAAAGACAAACAGCAATTTCCTAACACTTATGCGGGAGAACATCCCGTTCCTCTCGCTCGTAACGCGTCCCACGGCTGTGACAACCTCGTGAGGCACTTGTATAGATCTCGTCTTTGAGAATCAAGCATTGGTGTACCAAGTCGAACATATATCAGTCTATTTCTCCGACCACAAAGCTTCCTTCATGACTGTCAAGAACTGTTAGTGGAGTCTTTGTTAAAGGAATACGTGTGAAAAATAAAAAAAAAATTCTGTGATAGCGCATACATGTGTTGCTCGATTTCTTTGCCTCAATCTATCGAAAAGGTGAAACAGCTTATTTGCTGCGCTCAAATTTCGCATTAGGAAGTAACGTAATCGTCGGTAATTTTTTTTGACTCCCTCTGTGTGGCACACCACGAGTACGCACCCCACAGGATGAAAGAATGACTAAAGAGTACTACAGGGATGTCCTCCATCGCCTACGTGGTGCTGTGCGGAGCAAAAGACCGGAATTGAGGTCAACAAGAAATTGGCTAACACCATCTCTCGGGCTAGTTGGTTGCGATCCATATGTATCAGCAGCGCGAACACCACACAGGAAGAAGAAGGAGAAGAAGGTAAAGAGCTTTACCTTCTTCTCCTTCTTCTTCCTGTGTGGTGTTCGCGCTGCTGATACATATAAGAAATTGGCGCATCCCTCGCGGCACTGCTCCTGCACATTCCTCGCATTTGATTCATACTTTTCTGGCGAAAAACCGGACTACTGTAGTTCAACAGGCTCCTTACTCTCCTGATATATCCCCCTAAGACTTCTGGCTGTTTCCTAAAATAAGAGGCCATTGAAAGGAGCGCGATTTCAGAAAAGAAAGGACATTATGGCTGCAACGACAGCAGAGCTAAATTCCATTCCGAAAAGGGCCTTTTCGGAATACTTCCAACAATGGCAGCACCGCTGGGAGATGTATATGGAGTCCCAAGGAGACTACTTTGAAGGTGATTAGGTTTCTAACGCTCCAGTTATGCCACTTTTTTTTCTTCGGCCAAAGGTCGGATACTTTTCTAACAGACCTCGTATGCTACAAAGTGCGCAGAAGCGATCAAAGTCTATACAAGATGAATTTTTTTTTTCCCGCGGAATGTTTTGTTTGTGATCAGTGCATGAAACGATGTCATTAGGCAGTGAATTGCAGAGTGCTATTGCGTTGGGAAAAAAATTGCTGAGGCTCAGCTTGGCTAAGCCTGGGGAATGCGAAGCATATTAGTGGCTAGGCTTGGTAATACATGGCTTTCCTTGGCTGAATACTTGGTCATTTTAATACAACCACTAGAAGCCTTCGTCGTGGGGGAAGACAACGGCATGGCTACAGCGGAACGCCGACTAACCCCGAGACGCGCGTTGGGTGAGCGCCTGGGTTGCCACGGAAGCCGCGTCTGCCTGCCCGGTGGAGCGAGCGTTTCACCTACACCGAGTGTGAACGCGCGTTCGAAATGCGCGGGAATGCGCGGGTGTGACGGCTAGGGGTCCCACGGCGACGGCGCGAGCTGGAGGCCGGCTCTCTCATCCGATGTCACGTGGTGTGACGTCACGCTGTCACGTGGCGTGACGGCTAGGGGTCCCACGGCGACGGCGCGAGGTGGAGGCCGGCTCTCTCATCCGATGTCACGTGGTGTGACGTCACGGTGTCACGTGGGGGTCCCACGGTGACGGCGTGAGTGGTAGCTCCAGCAATATGCTTCGCATAAAAAATGAATTGTTGTAAGCAGACGTGTGGCCACTGATGGGTGCTATCGGGTTACCGTGACTGAGCCGGGAGGACGTTCGTAGTGGGGCGGTTAACAGAGGGTGCCGTGATCTTGGCGTGATTGCGCCAATAGGCTCCTTAAATTCGTAAAGGCTAAGAAGTTTCGTTATTTATATGGCATACTACATTCACCAGTGAACGAGCATTTCATCATCTTCATCATCATGATCATCACCACCCTGACTACGCCCACTGCAGGGCGAAGTCCTTTCCCATATCCCTGCAATTAACCCTGTTCTATGCCAGCTGCAGCCTCCATATCCTCGCAAACCTCTTAATCTCATCCGCCCACCTAGTTGACGTTAGAGCGTTGCACCCCGTCGCACTGATGTATCGCTGAATTAGGAGCACACAGTGAAGTGCGCATGCAGTTCAGTTTTGTGGCGAAAGCTACATTGGCCACGAACTTGCGGTTTCGCTGTGGCGGTGCTCCGAGGGGGCACAGAGAGCGACCTTGAGCCGTTGCCTAGCAACCGCCGCAGCTGGCGGACGCCGCACGCTCGCCGCGCCATCTGGCATGACATCACGCCGCGTGCCTCGCCGCGGAGCAGCCGCCGCCGTTTGGTATGACGTCACAGCGCTTGCCTCGTTGTTGCGCTCGCCTCCGCTCGCTTCGCCAGCTGTGTCTTTCGCTACGTATATCCTGGTATAGCCGAGCTAAGCCACTGCCAATTTTTATACCATGTAGTCCCTCTTTCACTTTTTGGACACGCTTACACATCTCTGGTATCGATGCCGTTAATGTTTATGATACTCCTCGGAAGTCCACACATGCATCCCTGCTGGTTGCGCACGAACACACACACACTACCAAAAAATATCGGAGCTTACTTGACATCGATGAGCTCCATCTCCTTCTCGGGCATGTTGAGCTTGGCCTTGATGGCCTGGCCCTGCTGAAGCTGCAACGACCCATCCACGGACCAGGAAGAGGACATGGTGGCCACCATACGCACACCGGAGGTGGACTTGTGGGCATCCACACTCATCAGCATCGCCAGCTGAACCGCCCCGCTGCGAACGACGCCGAGAAGAACGTGAACACATGCCCTTAAAAATGTTCTATAGACAGTATATAGACTTCTTATTGGCTCTTGATTTCCTATAGACATTGCTTTTTGTCTATTCATAGCCTATAGCCATTCTATAGACAAAAGTCTACTAAATGTGTATGGCCATAAATCTATAGATTGTCTACAGACCTCTGTCTATGGCATTTGTATTGCCTACAGAATGTTTCCCAGGATTTGTCTATAGACAGTCTATAGACTTTATAGACAGAAGTATATAGACACTCTATAGACTGTCTAAAACTTTTTGTAAGGACACAGTCACACGAGCGACTCTGTCGAGCTCGTTTACTTCTAAAGCTCATTGGTGGCCCATTCTTCGAAGGCTAACGCACAGTATTTGAACCAAGCGCCGTAGTACGAAAAGTGTTCGCAGTCAAAACAAAATGCTGGAACGGTAGTAGAATATAATTTGAGTTTATAGGAAGGGAGAAAATACAGGATTTTGGAAATCCTAATGGCAGCTATAGCACTGCCAGCCTTTGCTTATACGTCATCATTTCTGTACCTTCGTCATAATTATGAGCACATGGCATGCAGAGAAAAAAAATCAGAGCACTGCAGTCCGCTGCACTGAAGAAATGCGAAAGCATTTACGTTGCACGTAAGCGACTTTTTTTTGCAAGTCATGTTGTCACGTGACACTTATAACGTGACCCTTTGATGACGTCGGAAACTTTTTGAAGTTATTGTTGTCACGTGACATTTACCACGTGTCCCTTGGATGACATGATCTCAGTTTTGCAAGTTATCGTGGCCTAACATCGGTACACATCCCCAACACACTTTACCGTCGTACGCACCACAACGCGTTCACTTCGAGCCCCTCTAACATGCCTGAACCAACCAAAGCCGGCGAATTCCTTTTTCGAATGGTAATTTTCGTGCGGACACCCTCTGCCGACAGGTCCTATACACGCCACTGATGAGACAAGAAATGCATTCTCATTAAAAATCTCCAGTCACTCACTACCATGATAGCATCCTCATCAACCTGAAACCGAACGCGACTGGTTCTGCATAAGACCTGTTTGCGCACACGCAACTTAAAAGGGTATAGTTGAAGGCCAGTTGGTAAGACATTACAACGATCCTGTGTGCTGCGTCCTTTGCGGATTTTTATCCTTTAACGTACTCGCCTTCTCTGTTTGCCATGAAGAAAGTACCATATCCAGCTATTGCGGTGCACTGAATTCTGCTCGCACACTGACCTGGGTTTGATGAGACCCGTGACGTCGATGGATCCCTTCCGGAACTGCGAGTTGCCGCCGACCTTGAGGGCGACTGTGGCGGATCCGTTGAGCGACACGCGCAGCGGGAGACCGTTGCTCGCCGGCACAGTCAGCGTGGTGTCGGCGAACAGGATGCTCTTGGTCAGGTCCAGCCCCTTGGGGTCCGATAGGCGCGACATCCAGCTCATGAGGTCGTTGTAGGGGTTCCCAGTGGCGCCGGCCATCTGGAGCGAGGCGATCTCGTTGCCGAAGAACTTGATGTAGGCCGAGGCTTTCGGGTCGCCGCTATACTTGGATTTGATGGCGAACTGCAGCGGAGGGTGGCGAGGAGCAAGTGTCATATAAGAATAATCATCATCATCACCACCATCAGCCTGACTACGCCCACTGCAGGGCAAGGGCCTCTCCCATGTCTCTCCAATTAACCCTGTCCTTCGCCAGTTGCGGCCACCGTATCCCCGCAAACTTCTTAATCTCATCCACCCACCTAACTTTCTGGCGCCCCTTGCTACGCTTGCCTTCTCCTGGAATCCACTCCGTTACCCCTGAGGACCATCGGTTATCTTACCTTTGCATTAAATGCCGTGCCCAAGCCCATTTCTTTCTCTTGCTTTCGACTAGGATGTTATCAACCCGCGTTTTTTCCCTGACCCACTCTGCCCTCTTCCTGTGTCTCAACGTCGCACCGACCATTTTACTTTCCATAGCTCGCTGCGTTGTCCTTAACTTAAGCTGGACCCTCTTCGTTATCCAACACGTTTCTGCCGATAGGTCAGTTCTGGTAAGATACAGCTGTTGCACACTTCCCTCTTGAGGGACATTGGTAAAGTACCATTCATTATCTGAGAGAACCTGCCAAATGCGCTTCACCCTATCTTTATTGTTATAGTTGTTTCACTCTCGTGACGGTCAAGCTTTACGGCGCTTCCATTTTTTATTCTGCCTTTGTTCCTGTGGATTGTGTGCTTACACTTCCGTGACCCTAAATACGCTCCCACACATTTCACTTCGGAAGCGTCCGGTTGAAGTTGAGTTTCGTGCTTGGAATACGTACCCTCCTGTCTAGCTCATCGATCTTGTCGCCGATTGCTCTCTTGGAACGAATGTCGTTGTTATCGCCCGGAGCCCACTTCTCGATGATCTTGTCTAGGTGCTCAGCGCGGGCGCCAGCCTGCGGAAAAAAAGTGTCGATCATAAAACATTCGCGTGCCGGATTTGAAGCTATATTAGTCATCAGTGGCGCAAAAGTTCGCTCGCAGAAACTTCCATAGCAGACGCAACTTTCTCGAGCATAGTAGTCTTATACAAACCAAAATTAACAAGGCTGGACCTTTTTACATTGGTAGATCCCTGGGAGTCCTCACACCACTCCTTGGGCAGTGGTGCAGCGGTTAAGAGATGCCCCACTGCCCTGCGATGGCAGTTGCTGCCAAAGGTGGGGCTCGTGAGAACCAGGTTGTTCTTCCTTAGCAACCTATGGCTACTATTAATAAATTGAACTACCACTTGCCACGGTGGGCTAACAATCCAGTGGGAAAGTTGTGATTGTGTCACAATTTCACGTGACCAAGGTGGCCCCTCCTGCCACCGAGCCCTTCAAGGTCGCAGAGGGACCGGACATATATCGGTGAGATTGGAGAGTAGGTGTTCTAGTGCTGGCCCACCTTTTTACAAACCTCGGTGCGTTTTCTTGGTTAACGCATACTTGTAGAAATAAACTTCTGAAATTGCAGAAGGCTGCGATGAGAGCCATAGCGAATGTACAGTGATGAGCAGCCTTGTCTAGAGCGCTCGGGCGGTGCACTAAGATTTTGTGGCAGCCTCTAGGGTCCAGCTGCAACTCTTGCACGGAAGTAGCGCCAGATAGCCTCGTAAACAAAGCAAGCACGAAAACTTTGCCCTGTAATGAGGGGCTGTAATTTCGGTTTTTGTTACCAAGTGCGCACTGCTCAAGCGCTCTAGACAAGGCTGCTCACCACTGTACCTTTTATGTCACACAGTAGCTCCCACTTTTCAACATACCACATCATAGAAATCGAAAAAATATATGAATTTCGCATTCTTAGGTTCTATAAAATTCAGGTTAAACAAAACAGTATGTTGTTTAGAGGCATTGCTAAATTACATGAGAATCTCACAAATTACACAACACGATGCCACGAACATTGGCACGTTCCCCATCCGCGCACAAACTATGGCTTTGAAACACTTAGCTATGCTTTGCCATACAGATTAAATAAATTTTAAATTACACAACAAAATATTACCAGCTCTTCTTTTTCTTTTAAAAGCATAAAATAACTTTTTTCTAATGGCCCTGTATATTGATTGCACGAGTACCATTATAAAGAGAACATATAATAATGTCTTTTATTCTTGTATTTGCACAATTTTTGTCCAACTGTACCGCTTCTGGCTGATTCTTGTTATTTGTTATCTTTTTATTTATTTTATTTTATTTACAAATACTGCTATCCCAGTTGGGACATTGCAGGAGTGGTACATAGGATGGAAAACAGATAAAACAGTAGGATAGTGCATAAACATAAACAAACAAACATAAACATTTACATAAACAAAAGTGTGCTATTAATAAGAAAATACATGATTAGACAATTCTTGCGCAAAGCGGTCAACAGACATCTGACGTAATGTAATATCCAAATTATTCCATAGCTCCACTGTCGAAGGAAAAAATGAATATTTGAAAGAGTCCAAAAACGGCATAAACGGCACAATGTTAAGCGGGTTAGTACGGCGAGTGACACGTGCTGAAGAACTGGCGAAAGAAAAGAAAAGCGGGGCGTCAACATAAATGCATTTGTTGATGATCTTGTGAATAGTGATAAGGCGATCACATATGCGTCTGTGTTGAAGTGTGTCAAGTGATAAGGTGCGGGCATGAGCTGTGGGAGAGAACTGGCGGTCATAACGTTTATATATAAATCTTATTGCTTTATTCTGCACATTTTCTAGTTTAGTGATGAATCTGTGTAATCGTGTAATCTGTGTTTTCTGTCCTGCAGTGCCGAGTATAGAAGGGTAATGGGAGCTTTGTCAAGCTGCTCTTGAGCGGCTTTTACTCCCATACACTCCAAACATGTATATAAACATGCTTGTTTGAATTAAACTCAAGCTCACCTCAAACAGGTCGACCTTCTTGCCGAAGATGTCGAACGATGTGGACACGCGGGCGCTCCTGGGGTAGTAGGAGTCCGGTGTGTAGATGAGGTCACCGTCCAGCTCGAAGCCAGTGTCCAGAGGGTCGAAGAACATGCGGTAGTGGACGTTGCGCGAGAACTTCCGGAAGTCCAGCTCGAAGCGGTTCTTCATCGCCGGGTCATTGGCGATTGCGCGGTACTCGCGCTGATAGGCGCTCGGCTCTCGGGCCAGGTTGCGGATGTGCGAGTAAACGAACGATCCGACTGCATATAGGGACGTGGAAGAGGACAGAAAGGGTTACGCTTAGCGAAATTACATTGCACCGGCAAACACTTATGGCCACGCGCGGGTGTCGAGAGTAGGGTTTGCATGATATTAAAAAATAGGCACACGATTTCCTCATAGTTACGGCAATGCAGAATGACGCCTCTGTTGTAGCGAGGACACGTCATTGAAGGTTGCTAGTAAGGGAAAATACGTATCATTAAGATGAATTGAACACCACTGGAAAAACTCGTCAAATGCCATCACGTAATGGCATTGCCAGTATTACGTCCGAATAATGCAAAAGAACCAACTACGCCTGGAATTGTGAATGCTCTCCCTGTCGTTACGAATCCCAGCATCCTTCGTACGTCTTGTTCTCTCTAGCGCTCACAGCCAGTGACACTACTGGCGGCTCTGAGTTCAGGCAAATATTTCATCATCATCATCATTAGCCTTACTGCTCTCACTGCTTCTCCAATTAATGCGGTCCTTTGCCAGCTGCGGCGACCGTGCCCCACAAACTTCAATAAATCAAATCAGTTTTATTCAAACGGCTAGTAAAAGATACATGCGAATCATCTGGGCCCTTAGCCTTCCCGGCTAGACTTCGGCCCATGCAGAAAGTGCAAAAAATAATTATAGCGAAACAACTCAGTATTATACACAGAGTTCATGTGCAGAAGTTATGCGAAATTATATTCAAAGAAAAGCGAAATACTCAAGAAATTATACAATAGTTAGGAACCCGCCGCGGTGGCTCAGTGGTCACGGCGCTCGGCTGCTGACCCGAAAGAAGCGGGTTCGATCCCGGCCGCGGCGGCTGAATTTCTTGAAGGCGAAATTCTAGAGGCCCGTGTGCTGTGCGATGTCAGTGCACGTTAAAGAACCCCAGGTGGTCGAAATTTCCGGAGCCCTTCACTACGGCGTCTCTCATAGCCTCAGTCGCTTTGGGACGTTGAACCCCAATAAACCAAACCAAATAGTTAGGAGGACAAAAACAAAATAAAGAATGAATGCATGCAAGAGAAACACTGATTTATAGTGGAGTCGAATAATGCTGGCTCCGAAAGTTTTTTTTTTTATTTCGGCGATTGACAATTTACCTATTTTTAAGTTAGCTGTTCACCTCATCTCATTCTCATCCGCCCACCTAACTTTCTGCCGCCCCCTGCTACGCTTGCCTTCTCTTGGCGTCCACTCCGTTATCCTTAAGGACCAGCGGTTATCTTGCCTTCGCATTGCATGCCCTGCCCAATCCCACTTATTCCTCTTGATTTCGACTAGGATGTCATTAACCCTCGTTTGTTCCCTCACCCACTCTGCCCGCTTCCGATCTCTTAACGTTACACCTATCGTTTTTCTGTCCGTAGCTCGCAGCGTTGTCCTTAAAGGTGCACTGAAGAAGATTCTGAACTTGTCTTTTGCCGCGGGAACTCGATCTACACGTTCCTAGCATTCTTAGAAACTGCGACTTATTGCCCTGTGTGGCCAATTTCTCTAATTAAATCGAATTAACGTCCGGCTCCCGCCTTTTTTTTTTGAATTCTGCCTCGTACGATGGGCGGAGTCGACCAACGCGTGAAGTTCCTTTCAGCCAGCTCCGTGGAGGCTTTGCTTTCGCTTTATTTTTTTTTAGGCTTCCATGAATAAATAGTTTCATTCGCAGATAATACAGCCGCAAAATAAGCCCGCAGAAATAAAAATACGCGCGGACTATTTGCTACTACGGACTACTACGTATTACTCCGCTCATGGCAGAGCGGCAAGCCGCCACGGGACTGGGTGAAAGGCACTCCACGCGTTCGTCGACTCCGCCCACCGTACGAGGCAGAATTAAAAAAAAAGGGCGGGAGCCGGACGTTAATTCGATTTAATTAGGGAAATTGGTCACACAGGGCAATAAGTCGCCGTTTCTAAGAATGCTAGGAACGTGTAGATGGAGTTCCCGTGGCAAGAAGACAAGTTCAGATTCCTCTTCAGTGCACCTTTAACATAAGTTGAACTCTTTTCTTTAGGCTCCACGTTTGTGCAGATACTTGGTGCGCACTAGACCCACCCTGCTTGATGGACTCCACGCGCAGGGTGTCCCTGATGGCCTCGATGACTGGGCTGCTGGGGCAGCGAATGGCGGCCAAGTAGCTGGCGATTCTCAGCTCCACGTTCTCCTGCACGTTCTGGTAGATGCTCAACATCTTGTTGCGCTGCGTGGAGAAGCCATAGGCACAACATGCGTCAACGCTTTGGATGGAGGCAGTACATCTTTACTTTAGGAAGATGTCCAAAGAATACGACGGGTAAAAGTTAAGGAACAGCACGGCGCTTGTTATGTTTGTTTTGTCGACCTTTACTTCATGCCAAGTGCTAAAGAGCAAGGTAGTTTAATATTGCTGTACATTCCTTTTTTGATATGCTCCCCTCACCCAAGCTTTTCAGTGCCTCTGAGGTAGTAATAACTAACTAACTAACTAACTAACTAACTAACTAACTAACTAACTAACTAACTAACTAACTAACTAACTAACTAACTAACTAACTAACTAACTAACTAACTAACTAACTAACTAACTAACTAACTAACTAACTAACTAACTAACTAACTAACTAACTAACTAACTAACTAACTAACTAACTAACTAACTAACTAACTAACTAACTAACTAACTAACTAACTAACTAACTAACTAACTAACTAACTAACTAGCTAGCTAACTAACTAGCTAACTAACTAACTAGCTAACTAACTAACTAACTAACTAACCAGCTAACTAACTAACTAACTAACTAACTAGCTAACTAACTAACTATCTAACTAACTAACTAACTAACTAACTAGCTAACTAACTAACTAACTAACTAAATAAATAAATAAATAAATAAATCTCAAGATAGAACACACCTTAAGGCAAAGGTAAACTGGAAGAACGAGACTGCTTAACGCAAAATAAAAAAAAAAGCACTTTTCTGCATTAGCGTCCCAGATTTCTGAGCTGTGTTACGCCTCTTCGGCGATCTGGAATCGGCTAATATTTCACGCTGCCTTATCGCAGCGGAATCGCAGCGGAGCTCTTACGGGGATGTCACAGTCGAACCGGCGGAAGGCCTGCACGGCAGCTAGGCGAATCTCGATGTCGAGCTGCGGATTCTGGAAGCAGCGGTAGAGCGTGTCTTCGGCGCCCTCCGACTGTCCCAGGTTACCGAGAGCCTTGAGCACCATCAGGGTCTGTAACAACGCAGAACGAGAGCAAAGGCAAAAATGACTCCTCCCATTTAACCGTGTAAATTTTTAAGATGCTCCGCATCCTAGCACAATTTGATCCTAGTGGAATCGCTGCTGGAAGCAAGCAGCCAGCAGTTTTACATAAAAGCTAATTGAACTCGCTGAAGCAAAGACCAAGACAACTTGAACACATTGTAAACTACGAAGACAACCAAAACTATTTCACTCTATCTTAGAGGGGCCCTGAAACACCTTTTGAGGAGAGCACATCAACTCATCCACTCACTGCATTGTGTTGTCAGGAACACCTCAGCCAAATGATACACTTCTACACGCAGCACATAACTTACAATTACGCATGAAAGTTCGCGAGCCCTTTCCGGGCACTTTTTCGTGCTAACACCCACCTCAGTTGCTCGCACCTGCTTGTACAATTTGAGAGGTGGCTATTGGTTAGATTCTTTCTGACGTCAGGCAGCTACCGTGGCCGCGGCCAATAAGCGGCGCAGCTCCAGCGGGTCAGGAAGCTCCGCCTCCGGAGGAGGGGCCGGGCGGAGGAGCGCCCGCCTTCCGGCGTGCAAAAAGTGACGAGATAGGGAGAGGGAAAGGCGCGAAGACGCTGACATTCAAATTTTGACTACAGATATCTCAGCTTCTACGCAGAGCACTAAAACAATTCTTGCTGGACAATATTCGTGAAGCGGGGTTCTTTAACATCCCAGGCATACCGCAACTTTATTAGAACGCATTTCAGAGCCCCTTTAAAGAAACTAAGTGCGAGGTGTAGTTGCTCTTAAGGTTGTCTCTTGAAGACCTGCGAAACACATTTTATACACAAGCACAAAATTCGCAAAACTAGAATTGTGAACGTTCAACTATGCGTCAAAATCTGTGAAGACTGTTTGTCGGGCTGAAAGGTTAATAGACCAAGCTGACAATGCTACAGCAGTGACTATGTGACTGTGTCCTTAAAATTAAACGTTTTTCTAGGAAACTTCCTAAGCCTGGTTTTTTAAGCAGCGCTAACGGGTTGAGGGTCACTGCACTCACCGTCGTGGCATCTCGGGCGTAGCAGTTCTCGCCGAGACTCAGGTAGAGGGCGCGGACGAGCTCCTTGATGGGCCTCATCGAGCCGCAGTTGGCGTTGTTGCGGCAGAAGGCGTAGGCCATGGTCGAGACTCCGAGGTACGCCTGGGATCGCTCCAGCCTCAGAAGGGGCTGTGTGTTCAGATGGCACGGTTTCAGATTTCAGACAGAACGATGATACTCCTTATTACAAGTCTACTCCAGATTACGGGAATCCCCTGAACATTGGACCTATCAGATAGGACGATGGGATTAAGAGACTATCAGCCCGCGCAGCTGAAAACAAGACATATTATTTAGCCTCCGGGTTTTACAGAAATTCTGGAGTGGCACCATTAATTCTTGGCTTGTAAGACCGCGGGAATTGATAGTAAGCATGACTGAAGGGCAAAAATAACCCGCTGCCGTGGCTCAGTGGCTTCGGTGCTTGGCTTTTGGTCACAAATTTGTGAGTTATTCGATCCGAGCCGCTGCGGCGATATTTGCATGGAGGCGAATTGGGAAAACGCCGATGTGCTGTGCTAGGTCAGCTCAGGTTAAACACCCGGGATGGTGTAAATTAATCCAGAGCCGCCAACTCCGGCCTCCCTGATAGCCTATATGTCCTTCGGGACATTAAACCCCTAATCACACTTTTGAATTTAAGTCCACAAGCATTGCTTGACGCAAATGTTAGAGATCATCAAAAAACAAAATTACGCGCAAACGGCTGCTAGCTTTTACGAATGCTCAAGCCGAGAGGGTTGAGCATCCGCCTCACACGCGGGAGGTACGGTGTTCGATCCCCACTGCCGCCGGGTACCCATCGGTGATACTATGGACACAAGCTTTCTCAGGGCTGGTGTTGGGCTTCTCTGGGGTGAAATGCCTGCAAGAGTTGTTCTTGACACCATCTTGGGTAAAGTAAAATCACCACAGTAGGCTTCACCACATAAAGCGGATATAGGCAATTCGAGGATCGATTATTTATTTAGGGAGGCGGGGCAGAGAAGCCCGGCACCAGACCGGGGGACATCTTGTACCCATTAGAAAACCGGCGAGTAGCCGGCTGTTTTGGGGATCGAACCCAGCACCTCCCAAATGTGAGGTGAATGCTGCGGTCTTTTTTGTTTTACTTGTTAGCCAAAGGCAACCTCCGTTCAGGACCAGCTTCAACAGTTAAATATTTATTTTTGTGGTCCCCAACAAGCTCTGGAATCAACTAAATCTTTCCATTACTCCTAGTGCTGCCGAAGTCAGGATGTCTATTTAAACTTGCCACTGCAACGGAATCAGTATTTATACCCTGAGAAAAACACAACCGCAATTCATCCGCCTGCAAAAAGGTATAGAAGCATGCCTAAGTCGCCATGTGTGCCCATTTCGAGAACCTCAACCGTCAAACAAGCGTATTCTTTGTGATAAAGATGGAGTGTGGAAGGTGCGCTGCACGCACTCGCGCGCGCGGGAGTAGAGAAGACGACGAAGTAGTAGAATACAGTTCGGCTCGACCGTATGCTACGTGTACTGTTTCATTGCTAATTATCATTACTTACGATACAACATTCTTCACGTCCCGTACATGCCGAAAATAACTAGGCGGCATTGTTTGCTTCTTACTGGTGTAGTGGAGCCCTCATAACTTCCCTAACGATCAAGAGGTCCTTGAAGGTTACGAAAAGGCTTCTTACATTTCAGGGATTTAGAGATTGAAGGGTGGCATAACAGCTCTACTATGCGAGTGATAAGCTAGCGGGAGCTATCGGGGTGCCAGCAGTCCGCATCGAAGAGCTTTTTTTTTTGGAGATGCTATCCCCATACAAGAAGCCGTTCTCTTGAGTCGGCAAATACGCACCACAGCATACTCGACCATGTCGATGGTGGGCTTGGACACGAAGGCCAGGGACGTAAGCCACATGTCGGCCTCGACACCGCTCACTTGGCCCGATACCATGGAGTCGGTCATCATGCGGATAGCGGCGGGACTGCCGACGGCCGGCAGAGAGTCGACGAAGAACTTCCTACAAGGAATAAATGAAAACGGCGTTTAGTTGGCGTCGTTATCACATGTGCGAGAAATTGTGCCCTTATAAAAATGGTCTATAGACAGTCTATAGACTTCTTATTGACTCTGTTGACTTCCTATAGATGCTGCTCTTTGTCAATTCATAGTCTATAGACTGTCTGTAGACAAAAGTTGACTAAAAGTGTATGGCCATAAATCTATAGATTGGCTATAGACCGTCTATGACATTCGTATTGCCTATAAACTGTTCCCTAGGATTTGTCTATAGACTGTATAGACAGAAGTCTATAGACACTCTATAGACTGTCTAAAATTTTTTGTAAGGACCCCACGCCCATATCCAGGGCTATGAACCCGTGCACTCACTTAGCCTTGGGTGACATGCTTTCGGCACGGCGGAACATCATCTGCAGGTCGCTGACACTGAGCTTTCGAAGGCTGAACACGAGTTCGGTGAAGAGACCGGGCGACGAAGACCTGACCACGTCTGCCGCCGACTCGGCGACTGCGCGCAGGGCGTTCTCGGCTCGTTCCAGGGAGCTGGAAGACTCGTCCACATCGTAGTCGTGATCGAACAGCAGGTCGGTCTCACTCCCGGCACCGTAGGCTGCAGGAAAGCGTACACAGCGCGGCTCCAGATCGATTCACGGAAATTCGGTACGAGCAAGCAAGAACTGCCTACTCCTGCGTACTAACTGCCTACTAAACTGCGTACTAAACTGCCTGAACTGCCTAAACTGCCTACAAAAAAAACAAACCCATACGAAATTGGATGCCGACCAGAAATGTGGTGTTCATATCGCCCGGAGTTTGGTGGCTAGGCGCGGGATTTAGACGTCAATAATTGCACGGCTGATATTCATCTGCCTATACGTATGCTGTCTCCAGTGCTTGCTACTGTGCATAGGAGTGGAGAGCTGAGGTCGAGGAGCAGTTTGGTATCGTTTGCATACGAAGTGAGTGAGGGGCGTCACGAATGTCATTGCACCAGAGGATACCTCTGCGCTCTGTCGCTAAGGAACCCTGAACAGCTGGTCATGTCATCCTGCGCTAGTAAGCTCTATTGCCTGAGCCAGACTACGTCATCTCGAGCATGGATTCCTCTCCTATTCATCACTAGTGATGAAATGGTGACATGGTGACAGTGTGGTCTCGTGCCCCTGCTACAGCATTATGATTCTACGGAAGTGAAGTGCCCATGCTCATCCCGGAACCATCGCGGCGAGGGCCTTGGTAAATAAATAAATAAATAAATAAATAAATAAATAAATAAATAAATAAATAAATAAATAAATAAATAAATAAATAAATAAATAAATAAAAGTGCGAAACAGAGAAACTGTAGCAACCCTGAAGCCCCGCTGCGGGCACACGGGTTCAAGCTCACCTGCACGCCTGCCCTGACCTCGCCGCTGGCTGCGCAGGTTAAGCCTCTGGGTGACGTCAGTGCGGGCACCGTTCTCGTGCTTCGAGAAGGGGCGCACCACGTGGGACTCCTTGCACTCCACGCTGTCGACGAGGCCGTTCTGGAAGACCTGCTTGCACTCCTGGCTACCCTTGACCACGGGCGCTGACCTCAGGTTCTGTTGGAAGAGGCGTAATACACGCGTTGTCACTTAGCATCGTGGGCACACATCTCGCACGCCGGCTACATATACAGGGTGTCCCAGCTAACTTGGACCAAGGTTTATAAGAAAACTAAGCGTTCTTCAGAACTGAAATCGCGTGGATGTGGTTAGGGTTTATCTAAAGTTAGAGTACCATTTTTTCGCTCCTCCTATTTGAATAATTAGTCCAGATAAGTAACTTTTTAAATAAAGCTTGAAACGTTCAAGCGTCAATAGGAAAGTTGTGGAGCTCCACAACTTTCCTAATGACGCTTGAACGTTTCAAGCTATATTTGAAAAGTTAATTTGCGAATATGGTGCTTTCGCATTCTCGCACCTAAGCAGTCATAAGTGTGTCTTCCGAATTTAGATTATTTGTAGGGGTGTGCGAATATTCGAAATTTTCGAACATAATTCGAATATTATATTTTTAGTATTCGTATTCGATTCGAAGTCCAAGTATTCGTGTTGTTTCGAATATGCGACACGACGCGAATATTCGTATCAGGCCGAATATTCTATTGCGAGCACCGGCGTTCATTTCGGTCCGCAAGTCCTAGCGACAGAGACATAACAACATGGCGGCGCCCAGAGCAATGCGTAACGTTGGGCCATGCAGTAGCTGACTACACTGGTTAGCTTCTTTGTGGCTATACCTGCGAAGCTCGTATAGTCAGAGCTGTGCACGAAATACCTCGCAATACGAGCCAGTTCAGTGCCAATTGATAGGGCATTTTCTGTGGCTGGAGAAGTCGTTCCAGCTAGAAGGGAACTACTTATACCTGACCATGTGGAGCAGCCGGTTTTCCTTCACGACAACATTTTATGTTCATCCCAGCAACGCGCTTTTGTGCTTATGGCAAGCTAGCCTTGATCAATGCTGTGTACTAGCCATCTTCTCTGATATTTCCACTCTTCTAAAAACAATTTTCGAGGCTTCGATACTTTTTGTGCAGCCACACACACCTTTTGTGCGCGTTTCATCACTGATAGTTGAACTGTGATGTTCTTGGGAACTCAAATAAATGTTTTGCAGTGGTTAAATGCGTCTGTCCTTGATTATTCGATATTCGATTCGATATTCGGAACGCAAGTATTCGTATTCGATTCGTATTCGAAAAATTTGATATTCGCACACCCCTAATTATTTGCTTTAATGATTCAGTGTTGACAGTACAGTAAAAATGAGGCCGTTAATATTCTTCGAGAGGCAGCGTACATTCATTCGTATTCATATATACTAATTTTAGAGGCGTTGCTGCGATACTTGTTACCACCTGGGCAATTTACTGAAAAAGGAATTCCCAGAGGACCATTATGCTGGTGCCGAACCCGACGCCGCATCAACGCGGTTCCTGGGAAGTTGGCCACTCAAAAACAAAATTCCTCAGGGGTGCATCGCAACGCAGATAATGAAAAACTTCCAGATCACTGCGGTTACATGCATTGGAGGAATGCGTGAGCAAAACGACGACGTACTATATCGACTTCAGCGGCTGTTTTGACGTTCAAGTACTATATCGAGGTCCATGGCTATTTTGACGTCTAAGTATATTTTTTCGGGTTTAACTAACTAACTAACTAACTAACTAACTAACTAACTAACTAACTAACTAACTAACTAACTAACTAACTAACTAACTAACTAACTAACTAACTAACTAACTAACTAACTAACTAACTAACTAACTAACTAACTAACTAACTAACTAACTAACTAACTAACTAACTAACTGACTAACCAACCAACTAATTAGTTAATTGACTAACTAACTAACTAACTAACTAATGATGAGATGCAATTAACTAATTGCACCTCAACCAAATTTTTCCCACGGCAACATTTTATCATGCACTATCTCTCACAATCACATTTTCACGCATTTATCTTCCGAGAATGACGTAATACTGCGGACAAAATTTGCGGACACCTGCTGACGCGACAGTCATATAATGCTCTCGCATTAGCAACTGGAATTGTGCGACGCGCATCGTGCAAATAATTCACAACGTAACCCAGGCTGTTGCATAGACCTCAAAGCTTTCTTCTTTCGTCGTGAGTTCAGCCGTGATAAGGGCTCTTGTCGCCACTGCTCCGCGAAATGGACAACACAGGCAAGGTGGTGAGCAAGCTCTTCTTACCCCTTCGACTGCAGAGGCTTGGAGGGCGGTGACTGCGCTCTCGCGGTCCTTGCACTGCGAGAAGTCCTTGATCCTGCGCACGCTCGTCGAGGACCAGCCTTTCGGAAGCGGCTCGTAGGCTGTTGGGCACCGACCAGCGATGTCCAGCTGCGAGGAGAAGGGGAAACGCTCTTGCTTAAAGGGAAACTGCATAGGTTTCAGAAATCAACGAGCTTAAGAGGGTCGAATGTGTGAAACTTGCAGGCAAAGCATGCGAAGACTTTTTGGGCTAGCACTTGAAATAGTGAAGTAATCGCCGGTTACAATCCGGACGCCCTTTAAGCTTCTCCGCAGCGCACAACGCCAATTGAGGGGCGCACATGACGTCATCGAAGGTATCGGTACATTTCCAACGCACAAACGCCTGCTTTGAAGGAAAAAAAAAACGCCACCGAAGGCGAACGCTGCCGAGAGTTGTTTGGCAGCGTCTAACGAGTCAGGACAGGGTGTTCCTGACGACAGCGGTAATTTGAATCCATGCCTTCCGTGACGTCACGATGAGTTTCCCTGTACTCCTCCCATGCATTGAGGAGAAGCGCAAATTTCAATCGTCGATTACGTCACTATTTTAAATGCAAGTGCAAGAACACTTGGCACGCTTTACCTACAGCCCATATAGATTTGAATCCTTGAATATCGCGAAATTCTCAAAAAAGTGCTACAGCTGCCCTTTAATACCCTAATACCCTAATCGAGACTACGTGGGATTTTGGGTAACGTGGCCCCTGTATATTAAATACTAGAATAAATACTAAGACCAGACATTGCTACATTGGCCAAAATCTGTGCGTACCCCAGCAGCACAGCTAATAGGCACAATATTGGAAGTGTGTTGGCAAAGGTTGGTGCTACAAGGGACCAAAGTGAAACCATCAATTATCAGTATTGCGCCGATTACCTGCGCTGCATTGGTAAACGCCTTATTTAGACATCATCATCATCATCAGCCTGACTACTACTATTGCAGCCCCGCCGCGGTGGCTCAGTGGTTACGGCGCTCGGCTGCTTATCCGAAAGACGCGGGTTCGATCCTGGCCGCGGCGGCCGAATTTCGATGAAGGCAAAATTCTAGAGGCCCGTGTGCTGTGCGACGTCAGTGCACGTTAAAGAAACCCAGGTGGTCGAAATTTCCGAAGCCCTTCACTACGGCGTCTCTCGTAGCCTGAGTTGCTTCGGGACGTTGAACCCCAATAAACCAAACCAAACTCCTACTGCAGGGCAAGGGCCTCTCCCATGTCTCTCCAACTAAAACCCTGTCCTTTGCCAGCTGCGGCCCCCGTACCCCTGAAAACTTCTTAATCTCGTCCGCCCACCTAACTTTCTGCCGCCCCCTGCTACGCTTGCCTTCTCGTGGAATCCACTCGGTTACCGTTAAGGACCAGCGGTTATCTTGCCTTCGCATTACGTGCCCTGCCCAAGCCCGTTTCTTCCTATTGATTGCGACTAGGATATCATTAACCCGCGTTTGTTCCCTCACCCACTCCGCCCGCTTCCGATCTCTTAACGTTGCACCTATCATTTTTCTTTCCATAGCTCGCTGCTTTGTCCTTAACTTAAGCTGAACCCTCATTGTTAGCCTCCACGTTTCTGCCCCATAGGTGAGTACCGGTAAGGTACAGCTGTTGTATCTTAGACAAATCCTCATCAAACCTGTAACAGTTCCGAGGCATCAGTGGTTGAAAGTTGGGTTTGTCTTTTTTTGTTTTGTTTTGAAAGCAAGATCTTGTGGGCTCTCATTTAAAGCCGCCAAAAGCGGCGCTAGAGCACTGAGAGGTGACGCTGGCCACCCTGGAAGACCAGGAGGGGCTAGTAGCCATCGCCAAAGCGTCGGTGGAAGCTACTGGAGTCCTGGAGTGAGGACCCCACCCACAATCCGCCCCCGTCTCCTTTTGCATAATAAAAGTTTATTCTCTCTCTCTTGCGGGCTCTCCGCGGTGGCATGTTGTCTCATTAGCTCTTCGCTAAATCATTCATAACGAAACTTTGCTTTAGTTTCGCTGAACATGACAGATAACACACTCCGTATATGTTATGAAGGTTCACTGGTCGATATTTCTAAACACTTAAATATTTGCAGGTAATTAAGAATAGTTAACAAATACGGCGCACTTGGTCTCGTAGTTCAACACATAAAAAAAGCATTGCACTCGCTGTTTGCTCGGAAAATTTCACCACATGAAAGCCGTTTTTATATCTAGGAAAAGTAGGAATGACGAATATGTATGGATATGTAGCTTTGTTTGCTAAAAAATGAATATTGTGCACGCTGGCTGTGATCATGTGTCGACGAGGATTGTCCAGGCTGTCTAAGAGAAGCTGTGAGAGCGGGTTTCAGTCGTATTCTGTCATAAAACACAAAGTATGACGGGTAGGACACCCGTCTTTTCGATGTGATGTATCCTAGCAGTCAGGCATGTGAGAATTTTCGGTCTCTTCATCCAGTACTTTATTCAGCAATATTCTAAATTGATCAACACCCCAAAATAAATAAATAAATAAAAAAATCCCTGGTGCCCCTTGGTTTCTGTGGCTGTTGGCTTCTTTCATGTTTATAACGAGCCCCTCATTCCCCTTCCCTTCTTTGCTTAATTGCTTAGCGAGGGCCTCGGTTCTGGCAGCCTTGACGCCATAGGAAGCATAAGAGGGTTCTCACGCAGCTTCCACCCTCTCCGTTCGATGACGTTCTACGTCACACCTGCGGTAACTCAGGGCTTTCTACGTCCGCCGCTTATGAACGTGGGTGGCGCTGATGAACACTCTCAAGGTTAGGTTACTTGTAAAACATAAATACCCCCGAAAGCAGAAGATTTGACAGCCGTCGCCGTAGCTCAGAGGTAGAGCACCGGACGCGTAATTCGGAGGTCGTGGGTTCAGATCCCACCGGCGGCAGGTGGTTGTTTTTTCTTCTGCTTTTCTAATCAAATAGCTTTAAGCGATAACATATTCAGCAATATTCTAAATTGATCAACACCCCAAAATAAATAAATAAAAAAATCCCCGGTGCCCCTTGGTTTCTGTGGCTGTTGGCTTCTTTCATGTTTATAACGAGCCCCTCATTCCCCTTACCCTCTGGGGTTTTATGAGGAGTTCTCTTGTAGCAAATCGAAAAAAAACTGTTTAAAGATTTGTTTACAAAAAAAAAATGAAACGAAGCCCGCGGCGGAATATTGCCGATACTCAACAGTTTACTCCAAAAAAGAACATACAATGAATTGATGTCTTCTTTTTTGACACCCACTTGCAAATTTCTGTTACAGGGGGGCCGCGGCGGTGATTTAGACAGCGGTGAGATGGCGAAAAAGATCAAGAACTCCGACGCCTCATCCTTGCAAAGGTGACACTGGTAGGTACATGTCACCCGACCTGACCTCTAACTGTGTCTAGTTCCGGGACGAACTGATTCATGTGCACACATACACGAGGTTGTCAACTGTATTCGAACCTCGATCGAGATGTCTCTCACGACTCATCTGAACAACACTATAATACAACATTTTGGGCGAGTTGGTTACCTACATTCATTATTACAGCGCAAAGACGGCACAGAACAAGAAGGGGACACAACAGCGCTGACTGTCAACTAAGTTTTATTCGAGACCAGTAGGGTTTTTATACCACCTGGCGATCAGAACGGGAAAACAAACATACAAGAATAGCTGTAGGCATGCGCAAGGGTACAGTAACGGCGGTTATCCGGCACGTGTCAGATTTCACAATCTAGATACTTCATCTCTTTCAGGGACAATGCCACTGAAGGTGCGCTTATGCACTCGTCCTGCATCTAGATACTTCATCTCTTTCAGGGACAATGCCACTGAAGGTGCGCTTATGCACTCGTCCTGCAGTCTTATAAGTTGACAGTCAGCGCTGTTGTGTCCCCTTCTTGTTCTGTGCCGTCTTTGCGCTGTAATAATGAATGAACAACACTACCTTCGGCGTGAAGGTCAGCGCGGCATTTCAGAACGTTAACTCCAATACCCGAATCACTCAAGGTTGCGTTAGTACGAAACCCAAGGTCATATAAGTGGGACCAGTGGGTAGTGCCATTGGTACACAGATTATGGATCACCTAATTGGCGTAGAATGTTCGAAGTGGTATCAAACGATTCAGCGCGTTACGGAGCATACGATTAGTAGTCGAATCAAAGCGTAGCGTATTACAGAGATTCGCACAGACGACCTTTGTTTCCCAAAACCGTGACTTCGTGAAACCTAAGACTCGAATTACGGCCAAACTAATTGACGTAGGGCATTCGAAGTGGTGTCAAACGATTTGTCTTCGTGCGCTGTATACGTTGGCATCAGTAAAATAGGTATCCGGATACAACAAAACATTTGTACCGGATGTAGCAAAGATGGATAATTACGCAATATTCGCTCGCTATTGATAACGCTCGATACTCATACGTTGCGTCAGCGTTTTGCTCTTTCTTGGTTCTGAAGTGCAGCGCCGAGACCGCTTATACAATAAGTGGTTTGGTTTGGTTTATGGGGTTTAACGTCCCAAAGCGACTCAGGCTATGAGGGACGCCGTAGTGGAGGGCTCCGGAAATTTGGACCACCTCGGGTTCTTTAACGTGCACTGACAGCGCACAGTACACGGGCCTCTGCAATTTCTCGTACAAAGAAATTCAACCGCCACGGCCGGGATCGAACCCGCGTCTTTCGGGTCAGCAGCCGAGCACCATAACCACTGAGCTACCGCGGCGGCGTTTATACAAATAAGTCTTTTATACACCGGTTGCATTGAAATGGAACGGAAATGGGACAGAACTGTACGACTATCTCTGCCCGGGAGTCGGCGTACGCTTTGATGGAAGACGCGGCGGCGTTTGCCGGAACTCACCTCGACCACGTCCTCGTTGACCTCGAGTTCCTTCATGCTGTTCTGGAGCATGGAGAGGATGGCCTTCTTGACGTTCAGCGCCCTGGGCGTCTCGGCTTCCGCGGGGCACAGGTTGTCCACGCGCCCGTCCTGGTAGGAGAAGCGAAGCGGGTACCGCTCCAGGGCCTCCCGCAGCTCCGCCTGGTTCGGCGACGGCCGCCGGTGGCCCGGCCGTGAGGGGTCCTCCTCTTCCAGGCTGGTGCCTCGGATCTGCGTTCCAGGTCGCACAGGGTGTTAGAAGCAGCTTTGCTCGGTTATGTGGTAGCTTCAGAATACGCTGGGACCGCATTGAAATGCAGTGGCCAAGACAGGATAAAGCAAGACATGCACAGCACGCGGAGTTGCAGAGCGAAGGACGTGAGTGCATATTGATGTATGTGTGTCTGCACCGGCCGCCACTGTACGCTCATGGACTTCGCTCCTAACCTCGAAGGAATGAGAAGAATTAGCCGGGAAAAAATGCTGGCATGAACCCAAGCGACAGCGCTCTCTGTCAAACCAAGAATGAATATATATAAATGCATAGGGACGACTGCCGTCGATTCCGTGTCTCTCGCTCTTCCTCCTTCCTCGCCCGCTTATCACGTCTTTCAACGATTTAAAGCTGCACATCGAACTACCCGTTGTCAACGCTAAAGAACTCAAACCGGTTCTGCGATGTTGGGTTTGAAATTGAAATCAGGATTTAAGATTTCATGCCCTATGACGTTGGAGGGGACCGGTTTATTTATTTTACTCCAAGCGCGCCGATCGATCGTCCGTTTGAAATGGGTGCGCTTCGTGCGGAAAGCGAGCAGCACGCGCGAATAAATGGCCGAAGACATCTTCGGAACCCGGCAGGCTGCGCTTGAATTGACATCACTTAGTGGAACGCCGTGAAAAGATGCCGTTTCGGGAAGCGAACATAACAATATTGCTATCTTCTGCTATGTCCGTTTCCGACGTTTCCAGACAGCCGCGGGCTTTTTGAGCGAGTGAAGCTTGATTCCCAAGCCGTATCGGGGCTTCTGCTTCTCGTAAATTTTCCACTACATTGAAATTGCCTTCTGTAAGCCCGTTAGTTTAAGCTGAAAGAGGTACACGTACCTCGGAACATTTGGCCGAGCAGGACTTATAAAAGGCACAAACCCGCTAACGATGTCTTGTCCCGGTCACGATTAAGCTCTAAGATCTGTCAGCTGGTTAAGGTGAAATAAAACAGCGCAAGGGACGGGACGAAACACGAAGGAGCAAAACACAGACACGGGCGCTGTGCCGTGGCCGGTCGAAGGTGCGAACCCACCAAACAACGCAAAGACTTCAGGTGGTAGTATTTTGTGGCGGATGCAAAAGGAAAGGGTCCGGGACTGGCAGATCGCGTTGGCGGTGATGGAGAGGAGAAAGTTTGGTTCACAGGTGAAACAATTAACAGAGCCCGAAGAACAAGAGATGAAGTTCAGAAGTGCAAGATGCCGGGCTAGTTGGTATTGCATAATGAACTAAAACAGCGCAAGGGACGGGACGAAACACGAAGGAGCGCCCGTGTCTGTGTTTTGCTCCTTCGTGTTTCGTCCCGTCCCTTGCGCTGTTTTATTTCATTACGCAATACCAACTAGCCCGGCATCTTGCAGTTCTGGTTAAGGTGCGCTGAGAGCGACTGGCGGAGGAGTATACCGACAGGCATGTTTGAAAAAAGCGGCGCCTAAAGGGCGGACTACTACGGAAAGATTTGTGTCTTCAACGTCAAACCATTCTTTAAGAAGTAACATAGGCGCAAGAGATGATTTAAAACAATGCCGATAATGCAAAATGTTGTTGTTCAACTGGTTTAACATGACCGGGAGCCTCTTCTTAAATTACGTGAAGCCTACGACAATGAAAGAGTATTGTGCGTGCCGTATCAGTAGAAAGGGTTGAGAATTGGGCGAGTTGGTACGAATTCATACTGCTGTGGCGCCACAAGGACAAGGACATTGACGGAGTGACGACAACCGTTGTGTTGTGTGTGTTGAGTGGTGTGTGTATTGTCGTCACTCCGTCTAAGTCCTTGTCTTTATGGGGCCACAGCACTGTGAATCCATATCAGTAGTAAGCTCGAGCTGCGAGCAAATGCGCACGACGTAAATAAGCTAGCATCGACACCTACCTGGACTAAGAAATCGCATGATCCCAAGGGTTCGATTTCGACTTGACACGCTATGTGGACGGCCACCTTCTGTGATGTCGTTCCCTGCATTGACGTCTCCGTCGTAGATGCATAGTCGTAGAGGTAGGTCGTGCCCGGTTGGTAAGAAAACTTGCGGCTGTCTGTAGATATGAGAAGACAAATGCCGACATCTAACTGTTGATGGCTCAATGAAGGTGACTTTCGTGTAGTTATGCAGCGCTCACGACAGGACAGTGGCTAACGCCATCTATGAACAGCAGAAAATAACTTCTTTTTCTTCGGACTTCTGAAGCACATTCATCGGCATAACAACAGCACATGAAGTAACCGTAGTTAAGGCTGCTGTGGTCACCAGATTGGAGAATAAGTTGTGAACAGATTTTCCGTAATGGCCAGTTTTCTTTGTCCGGAATCATGTTTTCTTCAACTAGGACGCTTTTCTCAAAATACTAACTTTTGCTGTAGCGGGGGGCTGCGCTTGTATGAATGCTGAAGTGTAATCACTTCAATATTAACTTATATATATATATACCAATATGGCGAGCAACCCTTCGAAGAAGGGTTGGTCGCCATATTTGCGGGTGCCATTAAAGCTCGCTCCATCCTGCGCTTATATATATATATATATATATATATATATATATATATATAAGCGGTTTACATTTTCCGCCGAGACAAAGTGAAACAGTACAGAAGGGAAATCTTACCAGTGCAATGCCTAGAACATGTTTTGCTGCGGTCCACAGGTCCTGAAAACAAAGAAAAAAAACAGATTATTGAAGAACTTTTCCTCGTTTTAATATACATCGTAGCCTTCGCAAACTGTTCCACAGGAACACCTTCATGGTGACGTGTAACCATTTGCAGACGGTACAGCGCAATACGGACCAAAGAGTAAGAGAAGACGATACGGACGAGCGCTTGATAACAACTGAAGTTTATTGAAAAAGACAAATAATTTGCACTCAGTCTACGAACGGGAACGCATGCGCTTCCCCAACAAGATAAACAATGTGTTACTGATAGGAATCCAGATATATATAATTCTATGCATATATTCATATACAGTACCATTCTGTATCATGTTGGCCCTTATAAAATGGTCTATAGGCAGTCTAAAGACTTCTTATAGACTCTATTGCTTTTCTATAGATATTCATTTTGTATATCATAGTCTATAGACTGTCTGTAGACAAAAGTCTACTAAAAGTGTACGGCCATAAATCTATAAATTGTTTATAGACTGCCTATAGCATTTGTATAGAGTATGAACTGTTCTCTAGGATTTGGCTACAGGCCGTCTATAGACTTTATATACAGAAGTCTATAGGCAGTCTATAGACTGTCTAAAAAACTTTGTAAGGGGGACGCGCATGTGCTCCTGGTTGTAGATTGAGTGTATATTGTCCATGTCCTTTTCAGTAAACTTCATCTGTTAGCAAGCGCTCGTCCATTTGTTCTTCTCTTCGTCTTTCTTCTGTATTGCGCTCCATCGCCACCAATGACGTAACAGCTAGCTCAACTGTCCGTTTTACTGCCGTTTAACCCTTGCCTCAAGCTTTCTCCAACCTCCAATGCAAACAATGTCTTCCAGCTGTACGTCTGAGTCAGTTCATGTTGCCGCTTTAGGAGGTGCAAGACATCGAAATTACAGGATTATACGATCTCGTCTTCGCGACGGACAGTCTACGGCATTCTAAGCTCGTCATAACCACGTGGTGTAACTAATAAGGCTAACATCTTCAGACTTTAGGCATCTGAGGTCAGGTTTCAATGCGCATATTTCGTCGGCTGTGGATGTGGAAGTACCGCCAGGGTGCGGCCGAATTTTCATGAAGACAAAATGGGACCGTGTTTTCCGTGTGCTGGGCCCGCCGCGGTGGCTCAGTGATTAGGGCGCTCGGCTACTGAGCCGGTGTTCCCGGGTTGAAATCCTGCCGCGGCGACCGTTTTTCTATCGAGACGGAACGCAATAGGCGCCCGTGTGCTGTGCGACGTCAGTGCACGCCATGAGATCCGCAGGTGGTCGAAGTTATTCCGGAGAACTCCTCCTTGGCACCTCTTTGCCTCTTTCTTCTTTCACTCCCACCTTCCGCCCTTCCTTTAATCCATGGTTTAGGTGTGCACTGACATGTGAGACAACACCTTTCCTCAAAAACCAATTAAAAATTTTTCAATTCGTCCTTGTTCTGGCATTGAATGTGCGCGCATTAAAGCATTTCAGTTGTTTAAGCTTTATTTGACGCTCTCCGATGCGGTATTACTTCGTAGCCCGCCATATTGTCTTGACCCTCTAAATATAAAGGTGAAGGAATCGGTTTGGTAGAATGGAGTTTAACGTTCCAAAGCGACTCAGGCTATGAGAGACGCCGTTGTGAAGGGCTCCGGAATGAACACAGATTGATCGGGCGATGGCGTCAAAAGGAGCAGCGTGTTCAGAGGAGTGGCTACTTGTGCTATGAACAGATTAGGGGCTCTTAAAATAATACAGCTTCGTCAAAAAATAAGAACGTCTATTGTCTGGACATGGTACACAAAATGCCTGTTCAACGGTATTAGGAGCCGAGGAGGCAATGTTCGAACCAACGTTGCAGAGTTGCACTTTGCAGGTTTTCGAAAGTATGGCAGCAGTTTGTATTGGAAAATTTACGCGTATTCATGCTGTCCAGAAAATGCCGGCTGATGATCTCAAAGCTAGCGGTATGAGGAAAAGAGCATCGACACTGCTCACGTTAAGCTATCTCTCGATCCGATCGTGTGGAAAAAACGAGATTAAAAGGGCCAATATTATAATTTTTGTAATGTTCAGCCACGTGTTTTGAGTAAGTCCTCAAGGTCATCTGATTATCATTACTGTACTTCAATGGCTAAGCTGCACGGGAAATATAACCTCAGCATCGCCATTCTTCTGTGTCGTCACTTCTTGAACATTGTTATGGGACATTGTCTTCGACCTGTAACCGTTAGTGCTTCATCATTACCCCTAATGTCGCTGCCCGTGCCAGTAAGCGTTTCACTTCGGTACGAGTTCCAGAAGCGAAGCCTAGAGTTTTTAATCTTGGAATAGCAAAAAGAAGGCTGGTTTCGCTATATGAAAGCTTACAGCTGTTACACAAAAATGGTAAGAAAAAGAAACAAATTCTCGCACAGTGGCACCATATGCCATAGGTAATACTACTTTACTCGGAGGGGCTGATATCGTCTACCACATTGGTCAGGAACCTATGGAGGCTGAACGTATTTGAAAGTTTGTGACAGCTTGTAGCGTTGTTGCGGAGTTCACGTCATGAGGTGGTTGTCCATCACGAAAACAGCGCAGTCTTTACCAAGGACGCAGAAAGTTAAGACGAAACGCGGGCGCTGACTGACAACTGAAGGTTCATTGCTGCGACACCTCGGTAAATATACTCAAAGCATCAAAACAACAGGGGCAATGCATGATTGGTAAACATCCGAAGCAGGAAACGGGCAGGAAATCATGATCGCTGAGCTGTTGAAAGGAAACGAAATTCCTTATCCTGGACGCAGTGCTGAAGCAGCGGTCTTTTAGGTTCGCGATGTTTTTGACTCAATGAGTTCTCGCCTGATTTGGTCATCGCACCCGCTCAGCGCGTGTGCCTCGTCTTCCCTTTCTGCGTCCTTCTTGAAGTTTGCGCTGTTTTCATTGTTGTGAAGCTGGCTAGACCTGCGTTCTGATGGTCAGTGAGTATGAACCGCACTCCGATTATATGTCTACCGTTTCGTCTTCGGTATGGGTGACAGCTAATCAGCCGCCCTATAGTGGACAAACAGGCTTGAAAAAACATTGCCTCGGCGCTAGAGACCCCAAATCAGGCACTATACTCGGCGTCTCGCTCGGGCGCTTATTCAAAGAAGGAGCTGTGACTCAGAAGGAGCCCTCCCCGGCAACGATCTTAATTCCCTATCGGTCGGTGGCCACTCCAAAGCACGTGTTGTCAGCCATGTTTTGTGCCGAGTAGACGTCGGCCAAACACTCTTCCTTCGGCCCTTCGGCCCTTGCACAGCGCTAGCTTGCCACGATAAGTGTTTGTTGACGACCAGCATCGGTCCTCCGCCTGTCTCCTGTCGGCCGCCTCTGGCCACGACCCCGTGCTGATCTTTGGCCCCTAAGATACCGGCCCCTCTGCTCCGGGAGTCTCCAAGGCGTTCTTCAGTCAACGCTCTCTAGCGACAATCGCCACGTGCTGGTCCTTCTAAGTGCCCGCTCGTGCCTTCGGGCAGCGAGCGAGGCGCATAGAAACAATGGTCGGGCGTAAAGTGCTCGGAGCCGTTGACAAATACTATCTACCAAGATTGTCGAGGAAGGATTTCAAGAATAAGAGTATACTCCGGGCTCCTGCCTTGCTGCATTTTTACAAGCGAAGCGCAGTTGCATATGGCGCCACCTATCTTTGCAAAAAAAGTTTTAGACAGTCTATCGAGTGTCTATGGAATTGTATCTATAAAGTCTGTAGACTGTCTGTAGAGAAATCCCAGAGAACAGTCTATAGGCTATACAAATTCCATAGACAGTCTATAAACAATCTATAGATTTATGGCCATGCACATTTAGTAGGCTTTTGTCTATAGACAGTCTATATATTATGAATAGACAAAAAGCAATATCTATAAGAAGTCAATAGAGTCAATAAGAAGTCTATAGACTGTCTATAGACCATTTTTATGAGGGACGTGAATGCTACGACGTTTAAGCAACATGCCCGCCGTATACACAGGCCTAAACGTCGGTTTAAAAGCGCACCAGCAAACTCGGTTATGCTAACCACGCTTCCAGCTGTCTGTGTTCCTCCGTCGTGGCTCACTGGCTACGGTGCTCGGCTGCTGACCCAAAAACGACGCGGGTTCGATTCCGGCCGCGGCGGTCGAATTTCGATGGAGGCAAAATTCTATAGGCTCGTGTACTGTGCGGTGTCAGTCCACGTCAAAGAACCCCAGGTGGTCGAAATTTCCGGAGCCCTCCACTACGGCGTCCCTCCTAGCCCGATTCGCTTTGGGACGTTAAACCTTCATAAACCAAGCTTTTTTTGGTGTGTTTTTCCATCTTTAATCGACCACACTGGAATTACACAGTTCGAAGTCGTTTCGTAGAGTTCAGAACACGCTTCTTTTGGTTCTTTTCTGCTTAGCCAGAGGCTACGATCAAATCCTCAAGAATATGAATGTGATGCCTAATCGCCACGTGCAAGCACCTTCTCGCGTTTTCCTTCCTATCAGAAGAAGCTATCTGCAGTCGTAGCGATAAGTTCAATGCGAGAAGAAAAAGTGCCCACGCGTGCTGTACTGTCATAATAGCGCCTACGCAACCATTTCTGTGCGTCTCGCATTCTGCCCCTTTGTCCTGGCGAAGAAAAATCAGTGCCGCACGCTTTCATGGCAGAAAGAGATTGCGACTTCACGAAAAGGCAAGCAACACTGATAGACGGAACGCAGTAGCGGATAAGATTGGCTGCCACTCCAAGAAAAAAGATAAGGTGGCAGACGGTCAGGCGGCGCACGGTTCTTGAGGCAGCTGCAGCCGTTCCGAGTGCTGCGAGAAACCGATCACGTGACGATAGTCTCAGCGAATAGAAAAAGGTCCGGCAAGGCTTGCGTGTCGTTGTCGCTAAGGGCTAAATACTACCTCTAGAGGAGAAAAGATGGCGCTGGTCACAAAAGTCCCTACTGTTCGGCCACATCTGCATTGCATGCAATTGCGCACAAAATTTCCTGTCTCCTCGCAGTAGTACGCAGCTTGTTACTTGAGAAAAGAAATGAATGCCGCGGCCTTTAACTCTATCGCGTTAAAATGTAGCTTGAACTACGCGTTGTTCGTGTATGGCTATCAACAGAGGGCGCTAGTTAGGGATACAAAGGGATGTACTCATAATCTACGGCTTACCGTAAATTGCCTCAATGAGGACATAAAACCGTCACCCAGGAAAGGATATTCATTATCTTTTTTTTTTTCTGCAGGCCGCTTTGTTTCCTAGCCAGACGTTTACTTTAAAAATCGAGAGCACACAACTAAAGATGGTTGGTTGGTTGGTATATAGGGTTTAACGTCCCAAAGCGACTGAGGCTATGAGAGACGCCGTAGTGGAGGGCTCCGGAAATTTCGACCACCTGGGGTTCTTTAACGTGCATTGACATCGCACAGTACACGGGCCTCGAATTTCTCCTCCAAAGAAATTCAACCGCCGCGACCGGGATCGAACCCGCGTCTTTCGGGCCAGCAGCCGAGCACCATAGCCACTGAGCCACCGCGGCGGCGCCAACTAAAGATGGGGTTGAGCAGATGCTGTGGTTGGAAAGGACCAATGAGGGTCATCGTCTCTCCGGAGCGTTCAATTCATTTGTTTCCTATGCCATTCTCTGATATAACAAAATGTTGGGTACAAGACCTAAATCAACAACTGTTTGTAATGTCACTGAAGATCCGTCGAGTGGCGTATTAGCTGGTTTCTTTTTTTGGCGACCTCCTCTTTAGAAGGGCGATCTACTGCGTGCAAAGCGGAGGGAACGTATTGGTGATCTCCCTTTTTGGGATGTGTCTTTATAATACGGGTTTCCCGCCCAATTATCCTAAATTGGCTTGAAAAAGTGTTTGGCGGCACATTGCAGTTGGAATTTCTTGGGTTGGCGTTGCGCACACGAAGAAACAAACACAGGAAAGAGCAGAAGATGACACATAGAGCGCAATCAGTCATCTGCGCTCTATCTGTCATCTTCTGCTCTTTCCTGTGTATGTTTTTTTCGTGTGCGCAACGCCATCCCAAGAAAGCTATGCACCAACTCGCCCAGCAAGAAGTTCTCCTACATTGCAGTTGGAGTGCAACAGTACGGCAAAGAAAGCGAGAGCATCCAGCCATTTTTATCGCTGTCTTTCCGACCAGCGTCATTCCTTGAGAACAGACACTGTTGAAATCAAGGTTTCTGTTGCACGGAAATGCAGAAACGGCGAGCTCATACAGGAAGGCTCTAAGCATATTTAAACACGATTAGGTGACTTTCATGTCAATGCGCGTAGTGCACAGAAATTCGCCAGACGTAGACTCATGGGCAAAAGATTTCGGGATGCAAATTCGCGGATTTTTTTTTTTTTTTTACACGACAGCGTGTACAGATCGGCCGGTCGAAAAGCCGTAGGCCTAGTAAGAGTCGGCACCGCATGTTAGCACATTTTAGCTGTATTCCGATGTACTACACCGCTTGCAACGCTATGCCGAAGAAAGCGTTCTTCTAACCGAAAAGCGTACTTAAAAAAAAAAATTCAGGAGGCACTTTGTTGACCTAAAATGCGGCGAGGCGAAAGCCTTAAGCGTGGTGTTGCTGCTTGCGTCACTGATGTATGTTTAAGGTGTTAATTAAGTACACAGTTGTTTGTGAATCTTAAATGTTGGAGACACTGGAGGGCGTTTGGGAGGCATCCGTCTGATTCGACGCCTTTGTGCGAGCACTCTCCAGCGTCCTAGATAAGGAGAACTACATATGTGTTGGCAGGAAGTAGCGTAGCCATCAATAAAGAAAAAAAGGAAGTAGCGTAGCCATTAGCACGCTCGGCTGCGGAACGGAAGGATGGTGGTTCGAATCCCATCGTACACAAAGATTTTGTTTCTGGTCTGACTAGAAAAGCGTGAAACATTCTGCGGACAACCTTCTGTCGACAACGGTGAGGCATTAAAGGCTTTCGCCTTAAAATTGTATCAAGTCTTAGGTGAAACACCCTGTATATTGTCCCAAATGACAATGAACAAACTTGGTAGTGACTTCTAGGGAAAGCCAGCTTCAGTGGCCGGATTTGAAGCCCTATTTTCAACTCAAGGGCAACATAGGCGACAGCGGCACTACGACATGAAATTTACTTCCGCCAATGTGCCTCCAGAATGAGTCAATTGTAAAACAGAATTGACAGCTTGGCTTGAACCCTGATGCGTTTCCGGAAAGATGAGCGTGAACAAGGCGACGATACAGTCCCGCTGTTTAAGCGGACGACAAATTTTTCGAAAATGAAGAGGGTGGGACCATATTGCCACGAACGATGAAATTGTAGTTGAAGAGTGATGCGAGCAATTACAAATTTCGCTTCGCGATTAAGTTGACCTTATCTACGTAAGCAAAGCGTGTGTTGAATAGACTGGCGCCTCAAAGAGGGGCGAAATTTCTGACGCTCACGTTGAGGCTCGGTGGCGGTGCAAACAAAGAAATCTAAAAAGTTTGCAGGAACTATGACCAATGAGCAACTTTCTATGCGTCAAAACTAAAAAGTAATTTAGCCTCCCTAAGCAACTCAGGCTATGAGGCACGCCGTAGTGGAGGTCTCCGGAAATCTCGACCACCTGTGGTTCTTTAACGTGCACTGACATCGCACAGTACACGGGCCTCTAGAATTTCGCCTCCATCGGAATTGGACCACCGCGACCGGGAACTTTTGCAAATAATTCTAATGCAGTGTAATTACTTTTTGAGAGCAGTAATTTGTGATGTAATTTAATTACCTTTGCAAGATTTCAATGAAAGTATTAATGTAATTAAATTACTTTTCAACAAGAACTTTTCAATGTATGGTCGTATCGGATATTTAGGAACTTTAAATCCCGATTTCATTTTCGTCTACCCATTTAGCCAGTTTAGAAGGTTGCGATAAAACGAGAATGGAAATACGCTGCCACGGTAGTTGACTTTCACTTGTAAATCGATCTGCGAGCTCGCCGACCGAGGCAGACTCAACCCGTGATCCAAGGCGTCCACGCGCGAAGGGAAGAGACGCCCAGAGCGCTGTGACAGTGAAATGTGAGACTGTCCGAGCGAAAGTGAGATGTCTTTCGTGCGGCGCCGCTGTCGGCTGAAAGGCGACTAAGGCTGTTTTGCAACAAAACGCTGTCACAAACAGTTGCCAGGAAGCAGAGGCGGGGGGGGGGGGGGGGGGGGGGGTGGGGAGGGGATTCCCCTCTGTGGAAACTCCAGACGGGGTGAGGTCAACGCTCGACAAAGATACTGGTGACTTGGCGCAGTTAGATCACGGGATGGGAAAACTTCGTTGGTTCAGTGCTCTTCAGCTTAACACATGGCAGAGTGCTTAACAAAGTGCTAATAATTTCAAACACAGCTTTTTTCCTCGTACTATCGAACATCGGAACTTAATTCCTTGCATAACGTGGCCTCTTCCTTTAAACTCATTTTTAACAGCTATCGGTGCCACATGATGTTTTGATTGTGTTGTGTTCATTGTACACTGCTTAAATTTATTAAGCGTCTCTCATAGCCTTAGTCGCTTTGGGACGTTAAACCCCATAAACCAAACCATCAATTTATTAGTTACTGCCTGTCACATTGTTTGTGCTTTGTATTCAACCATGTTAGATGTAACTTTTGTATGTGTGTGTGTGTGTTGTACATTGCCGTGTCTACACAAATTGTTAACCCAACTCCTGCAATAGCCCCAATACGGCCGAAGTATGTAAAAATAAATAAATAAAATAAATAAAGTCTTAACACACGGCAGAGTGGTTTGGGACACCGTTACCCAGTTTTTTAACGGTAATGCTGAACATTCGTTCTAATGCCTCGTACGCTTATCTCTAGTGCAGATTGCAGCTGACAGCCTTGCCTGCCTGGCGCCGGAGGCAAATTCAAAGCTGATAGCGACTGTCTTAAATGCCCTTGAGTAGTAGCGCTTTCAACAGCGTGCATGATTAGCATAGGCAGTGTTGCGCAAATATTTATCAGTTATCAACTGTTTGAAGGATATCTAAAATATAGCTTCCGAAGACAACTTAGCATGAATCCGTGGAAATCAAACACGTGTTGCGGAAGATAAGCGAACATGTACTGCTGTTTTTATTGTTGTTTATTTCTTCACTTCCCCAAGGAAGACTGCGCCGTATAGTTGAATGGGGTGCACCGCTTTGGGATTGTATTGAAACACTGTAGTAAAATCAGTCAGATTTTTTATTTCCACAACATTCAAGACTCGCACTGCAGAGTGCACGCTAATGTTCAATCGTTACACGACCGTCATAATCACTTCATAATCATCATAGATGAGCGTAGGATATAGGTGAAATATACTGGTCTTCTCAACCACTGGAGGCAAGTTTGATAAGAGACGTCCTAATTAGCTTGTAGTGCAGAGTTCCAAAGCGCAAAACGGTTTTAATTTCTCAACTGCAGTTCAAAACGTTAACAAAGACGTTTAGAGTGAAAGAAATACTTCTTTTGTTTGCCTTTTTTTGTCCCGTGGACCTAAATATTTGTGTCAGCCAGGTAAAATAGTAAAGTCCTGAACACTCGAACTTCGGTTATGATCTCAACTATCCATATCTTAAGAGAGCAGCTTTGGCTCGTCTGTAACTGAAACAGCTTAGAGAATGAAATGAAATATAACATTCGGTTGTCATGTGTGTCAGGATTCAATGACGCAGGCACCACGTATATTAAATTCTTCAGAGATCCCAACAATTTTGTCATACTCAGTGGTGAGAACTGCGCGCATCATCTTTACCAAATTTGACCGCACATTAATAGAGTACTGGGTAAGTCAGGAGGGAATATGTTTGGGCGTGTTGATTCATCTTTACACAGAAAGCATAGCGCGGTAACTACAGAAGAGGTTTAACATGCAGGGAACAACTTACGGTTAAGATTCAGGGAACGTTTCATTACTTCGTCAGGGATCCATCGCAAACGTTTCTTTTGATTATTATCGCGTTGTTTTGAAGTGCTAGCACTATAAAGACGATTTTGCCATGTGCCGTTATGACAAACCAGAGGCGCCCAAAGGCGGGTGTATATTTCTTCCAGCGAGCATTTCAAACACTTACGAACTAATAATGTTGGCATCAAGGTCATAATTCAAAACAAATGGCATATATTATTGCGCACAGGAGCATTGAAATCAGAACAAAATTCTGAATAGTTGAAACTGAATCTTTTGGACGCAAGGTGTAAGCACGAAGTTGTTATACCGAATAATGTTCTTTTGCACAATTTCGGTTCTACACGTAAGGAAAAACGATTAAAGTGGACATGCTGCAGGAACCGTCGTTAATAACGTCACATTTTTTCTTATCACCACTACACTATGCACGCTATATTCGTTGACTAGTTGGGCACAGAATAGTTCTTGTCTTAACATTTCCGAAAATGAGACGGGAAGCAACTGGTTTTGTTTCTTCCGAAGAAGTGAAAGGCGCAGTAATATCTCACTTTTCGGTGGACACCTCAACCGCACCGTGAGGGCAAGGAGGAAAAAAGGAGGGGAGGTGCCGTAGTGGAGGGCTGCAGAATAACTTCCACCACTTGGGGATTTTTAAAGTGCCCTGACGTCGCACAGCACACGGACGCCATTTGCGTTTCGCCTCCATTGAAACGCGGCTGCCGCGGCGGGATTCGAACCCGGGTACTCCGGCTCAGTATAAGAGCGCCCTAACCACTGAGCCACCGCGGCGGGTGGAAAGAACTTCTGCGGACAGTATGCTGACCTATACCACATGGTATGGGTCTGCCAGTGCAATACACGTATAGTCGTTATAAATCAGCCAACTAGGGAGGGCTGCGAGGCGGCCCTGTCCGGCTCGGACCTGGAGGCCCAGCGGGCCATGCTCCAGAGAGCGCTGGCAGCAGCGGGCAATGGCGTCCCGCAGTAGAGGACTGCCACCCAGAGCAAAGACCATTCCCACCTCCCTTTCCCAAATCACTACTGTGCTATAAGAAATTTTCCTCCTCCTCATCGCCTTTCTATGCGCCGCGCTACAGATTACGTTTCAAACTGCACTTCCAAACGTCCTGCAAATATTGAAGCCAACACACCTAAGTGAAGGGTTATGTTGCAGCATGCGTGACTGCGATACGAGCTTAACCTGGTGTGCTAACATTAGTTAATACTAATGGGCGCTACGCCAGAATAATATTTTGCTATTACAGCACAGCAAATTCCTCATTTTCGTCCTCCTATGCCAAGCTTATAACCTGGTGAACAGACAGGATTAGGAAAAAAAAACAATCCCGAGAGTAACGGGGACTTCTAGAATCATCAGCGCGTAAACTTAGGTAGCGCGAGCAGCCATTTGTGCATTCTGATTTACCGGCCTTTGCACGCTTAAATAGATATTCCTCTGAAACTGCACTCACTCAGGCGGAGTTTATATAGCCGCGAAAATTTCACAGGGCCATGTGAATCACATGCTTCAGCAAGCCCTTTACAGCTACAGTTTTCGGTCAGATTGATCACTCCCTCAGCTGACTCCTGTTCTCTGAACATACGACGCGACTCTTCAATTAGAACCTATCTTCCCGGGGGCCCCGGGGTTTGTATTGCATACATCATTTGCATTGTTGTATCATTTGCATTGTTGTAAATCATTCATCACTGATTTAATTAAATGGCATGTTAGCCCAGACTTCATGTAATGCCCATAGTTGGTCTTTGAGGTACTAATAAATACCAGTGCTAGCTCAAGCAGTTTCTGGAACAAAAGGTACGGAAACGTGTCCTACCTGCAAGCGCTGCCGCAGCGCAGAGCAGTACGATGGCGGGCTTCATGACTTGACGCGACGGTGCTCCCTGCGTAGGAAGTCACATCCGTCAGTCCGCGGCAACACACGAGTCTCTTCGAGTCCCCCCTGAAGACACCCACAGCCTCTTCGTGCCTTGGCTGCGCTCTTCTCTTGGTGAAGAAATAAAACGTGAAGGAAAAAAAGGAGTGTTGGCGAGACGCGACTGTGGCTTGGCCACTAGAGAATCGCGTATGGCCTGCGCTCGCGCCAAGATGGGGCCTTATATGCCGTCCCCCTTCTCGCGCCCACCGTCACAGCCCGCTTTCCTTTGGGAGAGGGGCACGCGGTAAGCATAGTGAGATAGCGAGGGAGGAGCTACGAGAGAGCGAGGCTTCGAGATACCAACTCGTAGGACTCGTTGGGAGAAGTCCAGCTGAGAGGAGGTCGGGAAAGGACTAAGGAGGAAATGGCCACTGTACTGGCTTTAAGAAAACCTGAGGGACACTTAAATTCATCTTAAGAGTATGACGCGATAGCATTAAACGGTTCCTTCGGTCGCTTGGCCCTTATAAAAATGGTCTATAGGCAGTCTATCGACTTCTTATTGACTCTATTGACTTTCTGTAGATATTGTTTTTTGTCTATTCGTACACTATAGACTTTCTATAGAAAATAGTCTACTAAAAGTGTATGCTCATAGATCTATACATTGTCTGGAGACCATCTTTAGCATTTGTATAGCCTATAGACTGTTCTCTAGGATTTGTCTATAGAGAGTCTATACACTTTATAGACAGAAGTCCATAGACACTCTATAGACTGTCTAAAACTTTTTTTGTAAGGGGGGCTCCCCGGTGCACCAGTTCTCTGTAATCTGCAAGCTTGTTGCCGTCAGATATTACTTTACGACGCACCATCGTCCATATTGTTTGGCTGTGCTAATTAGTGCGCCTAATTAACTAACTGTTCCTGCAATGGAATTCTCCTGCTGTGCGGTATGCGTTGCTCGTACAAGGCCTTCATTTATCTCACTGAACGAACTTTCTTCAGTGGTGTAGAGGTATATTGCCCGACTGCCGAGCGAAAGGACAGCGGTACGATTTCGCTTGTGCACCTTTTCTAAAGCAATAGAGTTAACGGCCCCGTTACCCAGAAAATCCGGCGTCGAGATTGTGCCCGAAAAATCACGACCATGATTCTAGCAGGCGGTGGCCAGAGAGCAACCTTGGAGGCAGGTGGGCTACCTAGGTCAGGTGTCCTTGCGGAATTATTACAACCTGCCCACCAGATAGTGAGCAAACTGCTAAGAGGGAACAGCGCAAACACAGGACACAGGAACGAACAACACAGGCGCTGTTCCTGTGTCCTGTGTTTGCGCTGTTTCCTCTTAACAATGTTCAACCAACTAGCCCGCAACAGTACCCTGGTGAGCAAACTGCCCACCGTGGCAGGTGGCCATTAGATTAATGATGATTAATGAATGGAAGATCAACCTTGGCCGCACAAGGACCACCGCTGGGAGCACCTGTCATCGCAGGGCAGTGGCACATCGCTTAACCGCTGCATCACTACACCAGGAGGGGTAAGAGGACTCCCTGGCATCTATGAAAGCAAAGTAGGGAATGACCTGCGCGTGTATGGGAATTAACCCATTGCGCTATGGCTTCGTACACTTAAGGCAGAGATGAGGCCTCCCCTGTAAATTTTCTTTTCAGCAAAAATGCTGTTATACGTCCCTACCCTGTCGGCCAGTAAGATTTTTCCCGCCAGAACGACGCCAACGCCGTACCTTTCGCTGTACGGGACCTCTCACGCTATCGCGTTAAAAAGGGCGAAAAGGTACTGGCATGTTTGTTGCAGTGGAAATGTGCAGAGCCAGATAGGGGTAGAATTAAGAGAACAACACCAGCGGGGGCATCAGCTGCAAGAAGGGAGCAAAACTGAAATGTCACCAACAGAAAAGGGTTGAGAAAGACCTCAGCGTGAGGTGCAGGATGTCTCAGAGGGGCTGGACGAGGATTGCAAGTCACCGAACAAGAGACTGGAACAGCTCAGAAGCCGAGAGTGGCAACAGAACGAGATCGTCTTTAGTTTTCAGAATAAACTAGTAGCATCTGCTTCTCTTCTTTACCATCTACTCCGCCGCGGTGGCTCAGTGGTTGCGGCACTCGGCTGCTGGCCTGAAGGACGGGGGTTCGATCCCGGCCACGGCGGCCGAATTTCGATGGAGGTGAAATTCTAGAGGCCCTGTACTGTGCGATGTCAGTGCACGTCAAAGAACCCCAGGTGGTCGAAACTTCCGGAGCCCTTCACTACGGCGTCCCTCATAGCCTGAGTAGCTTTGGGACGTTAAACCCCAATACACCAAACCAAACCATCTTCTTTACCATGTCATAAAGAAGATGCAGATGATGTGAATTGGACGCGAGAAGAAAAAGGCGGAAAGTGGCAGTCGAGAGCCCGAGCAGCCACTCTTGGATTCCTGTCACCGGGCGCCCGTAATCGGAGCCGCGTATCTTTCGGCGTCCCGGCCGATCTCTCTGGAGTGATCATTCAGGCAGCTCGAGTGTTTTGCGCCTTATCGCGTGCGCGCGCGGCTCTCCTCGCATGCAGGAGCGATGCGAGCGCGTGTGCCCGCCGCTGCTGCGGTTCCTTGCTGGGCTGCCTGGAGGGGGACCCCCAGTGTTCGGCCTTACGAGCGCGGTCGGAGCTCTCCTCTTTGTCCGCGCACCCTCCCCCGTCCATCGGTTCCCCTCTCTCTTCTGCCGTCTGCATGCAGGGTACAGACAATCCGGCTGGCACTGGCCTCTCCCCTGCCGACAATTTAAGGCAGCGTCCTTAGAAAGACCTTGTCGTAGCCGCGGACGGCGATACCCTGCAAACGTGCTCAGGCGCGCCCCCGTCGCTGTTAGCACGTGGGCATCGAGAGCTGGGTCGTTGGTTTCAATCCAGTGATCACCAAAAGGATAGACACTGAGTTTGTGCGAATATTCGGAATTTTCGATTTAGCGCTGGTCAATTCGTTGCCATCATAAGCAGCGCAACAATTTTTTTTATGTATGTCATAAGAATCCACCGTCCAGAGTTAAAAAACTTACTTTTTTTTTGCCTAAACGGGCGAGACCTCTCAAAAATTCACCTATAGGCTCATTAGGTTGCCCCTCCACATGGCAGTCATTACTTTAGTTAGTTTAGTTTACAGGGGTTTAACGTCCCGAAGCAACTCATGCTATGAGGGACGCCGTAGTGAAGGGATCCGGAAATTTCGACCACCTGGGGTTCTTTAACCTGCACTGACATCGCACAGCACACGGGCCTCTAGAATTTCGCCTACATAGAAATTCAAGTGGCCAGTGCGCTGTGCGATGTCAGTGCACTTTAAAGAACCCCAGGTGCTCGAAATTTCCGGATCCCTTCACTACGGCGTCCCTCATAGCCTGAGTTGCTTCGGGACGTTAAACCCCAATAAACCAAACCAACCTACCGGCTTCACAACATCAGTAAGTTTGTTTGCTTGTTTGTTCGTTCATTCGTTCGTTCGTTTATTGGGAGAGATCAATGTCAACTCCACAAAATATAGCACCCCACCACGACATGGCGTCCTCGCTAGTAATTCACTGTTGTGCAAGATTAATTGTTCTGTATGTTTGTTCGCAGAATCGCGCATATTCGTAAATGTATTCGATTCGTATTCGAATCGGTTCTGTCACTTTTCAATTCTTATTTGATTAGGTGTTTAGCTACACTATTTTTTTTAGGTTTGCTAGCGAAGCTGTACTACTGGTATTCGATTCGGTATTGAAAACAGTACTCTTGGCACACACCCCTAATTGCCACATAGCTGCTGCATTAGCTACGTACTTTGGTTGAAGCGTGCGTGTTTCTTTGGCCAAAAGGTACCATTGCATATAGTAGAGAAATTTTTCATGGGTGCGACAAGGAACTCACTCGATAAGGAATGATTTAACGTTTATTTACTTTATTCATTTATTAAATAAATAATTAATGAATAAATAAACAAAACTTTCACATTGAGTCGGATACCTGCATGTGCTCATCAGCAACATTTCTTCTTCAAAGATCCCTTCATTCTCATTGTGTGGGTGACTGCGCTTCACCCTTTACAACATTCTGAGGCTGTTAGGCATACCAACACCACTTTACTGCCCATCTCCTTTCTCTTTTTTCCCAGTCCCCGTCAGCACGTCTCCTCTGGCTCTGTACAACTGTACTTCGTATTATCGCCCGTGAGAGCAGAGGCTGACTTGGCTTTTGAGGCTTGCATATCAGGGGCACGTCTGCTGTCAGCATGGGAGGTGAAATGCTAATCGGAGTGGAAGTATGGCGCGTATCTAAGCGCACGTCATCGTTTTCGTTGGCGCCGGACGTCGAATAGCTTCATAGCCTGGTAGGTGGACATCAGATGCGGTAGGTCTGCTCACTGTGTTTTGATATTTTTTTAGTTTTCAACTCGAATGAAATCGGACGAGTGCTAGACACCGGCATTGTCATCTGTGCCGCATTTACCGCTCAAAGAGTCAGCAACGGACCCAAGAACCTAGTTGAGCTGAAGAAGTTGGTGGTGTTGGTAAAAAGTTTATTCTGCAATAAAAGTGAAGGCACGCAGGCCCCCTGGGTCTCCGCACGACCCCACTCAGGCGTAAACATTCACGTGGTGTTGGTCCATGGCGTAAGCAGCCCGGCTAACGGCGATCATCTGTCTGACCAGGTCCGCTGAGTGCAGTGAGGTCTCCCAGTCCTCCCAGGTTCGGAGAGGCACCGGCCCGGTGGGGGGAGGGGACGTCGGGCATGATAGGAGGATGTGCGTAAGGGTGGCCTTGGGGTGTGAGCGCAAGGTGCATATGGGGGGTAGCAGCATAAATTTAGAAAGATTGGCTAATGTAGGCAGCGTTCGAGTCTGCAGACGACGCCAGATAGGCTGTTCTCTGGTACTGAGGGATGGGTTGGGTGGCGGGTGCATGAGGCGTTCAGCACGAGATTTTGGTGTCAGGCCAGCGAACGAGTGGATACGCTCCTTCGAGAAATCCCCCACGAGGTCCGCCTGTGCCCGGTTTCTAGACCCTCGGGCTGAGGAGTCGGCGGCCTCGTTGCCAGGATTTCCCGAGTGCGCAGGCACCCAGATGAGCTCAGCGCATCAGGGGAGGGGGGTGGGTAGGCATGTGCAAGTAGGCATTGTGCAGGGGATGAACTCTGTCCCTGGTAAAGGGTAGAATGGCTGTTTTTGCGTCACTAATAATGTAACGGGTCTTAGTGTATGCCAGAGAAATGGCGATAGCGGTCTCCTCGGCTTCCTCAGAGGTGGTGCCTGAAGGAAGTTTCAATGTTAGACGGGTTTTGTGGGATTTCTGGACAATAGCAGTGGCTCCGGGCTCAACCCCCTGCCATTTGTGTAGCGCTGCCGCGCGCGCCTTCCTGCGACCTTGGTCACGGTGATAACATTCATTCATTCATTCATTCATTCATTCATTCATTCATTCATTCATTCATTCATTCATTCATTCATTCGTTCGTTCGTTCGTTCGTTCGTTCGTTCGTTCGTTCGTTCGTTGATTCATTCATTCATTCATTCATTCATTCATTCATTCATTCATTCATTCATTCATTCATTCATTCATTCATTCATTCATTTTATTTCTACTCTTGCCATACAAATTACCAAAACACTGACTGAACCCATAGCCAGAGGCTAGTGTGGGGTTCAGAAACAAAATATATGAAGGCTCTGAAGTATAGTGCTTATACGTGCCGGTACCGGCATGCTGTCAGCAAGGTTCATTTGGAAGGGTGCCTTTTCTTCCTGTCATCATGGCGGTTGAGAACGCACACTGACAAGCAAAAAAAAAAACCGCACGCGTTCAGAAGCAATTTTGCTGTTGTAGACTTATCAGGGAGGCTTAGCGAAATTGACGCGCCTGCTTCTTAGTTTACGGAAAATTGGGGGACGTGGACCAAAACTCAATATTGCCAGTAAGCGCTATCACTGATAGCTTGTTTCAACGCTTTATTGAGCCTATATATGCTATCTCGCGCGCTAATCCAACTGAAGGGGCGGGGAACGAAAAAATTGCGCATGACTGAACACCCTTCGGCCGGAGCCATCGCAGCTCTTCGGGCTGGTGGATGCAGGTCCCAGAGGACGTTCTTCAGCCGCGGCCGATTGTGGTTAGTTTGCCGAATGCGTTGTTTTGCTTGGCAAGGCGAAGGTGGCACACACTCAGTTAGGTGCGATGCCGTAGCGGGAGGGGCACGTTTGCCATAGAACCAAGACTTTTGCAGGGGAGAACAGGCGGCTAACGTTGCGTGGAGTCAGAATGTTCGTAGAAGCGTGGTCGTACAGGCGAGTGCTCTAGATATGAGGGTGCTCTCCCGATTTATCGCACTTCCTGCGCCACAGCCCTAGTCGAGACGATCCAGTTATTCTTCGAACCCAAGAGAACGCCTCAAAGGAGATCTGAATCATAATGGAGTAGTGGGTGCTTGACGCTCACAAGCTCAACAAGGAGCGCAGGTGGCACATGCACTCTGATTGGAACAGAGGTAAAAAATCTGCGCTTGCAAGTGTGCAATACGAATAAATAAATAAATCAATCAATCAATCAATCAATCAATCTACCTATTCATCAATCTTTATTTCAACTAAAAGGCAGAGGACAGAAGAAAATGCTCTGATGAGCTTGATAGGCTTCTGGGCCCAATGTAAAAATGATACAAATTCAGCGGTTCAAAAGAGCAAAACCAAGGAACTCATATGCGAGGGAGGGTGGTGCTGAGACCGGTAGAGCACCAGTTTCAGACAAAAGCATGGACAGCGTGTCTCGTATCCCTGCAGTCTAGATTGCGTCCCCTCTGTTATTTCCACCTTGCGAATACTTTTCAGGAGGCATCATTACTTCGTCCATTGGGGGGCGCCTCAGGTAAAGCGCTTTCAGGTGTAATACGAAAAATTGTTCTTCTGTGGCACTGATGAAACTGAGTGTCTGCCAGCACTCGCTCTTCGTCTAGCACGCTGAAGATGTCGCCGAGTGCCTTCCGAGCACACATCTGATAGGTTTCCACTCGCATTGCAGCATCCCGGCTGGAGATAACTGGGCGCATTTTAATCGTCGCTTTGCTTCCACGCTCAGGCACACGTGCGTGTGCAAAGTCATCAGTCCCGCTACGGGACGTCACTCGGAGTTAAACAAACATTCCTGTGGGACAAATCTGGAAGCTGCGTTCAGGCAGTGCCACCTGTATAAACTAGGCCTTAATGTTTCCTCCTCTCCACAAGACCGACGTCCCAATTTTGTTCGGGCTGCTCCCCGCAGCTCGCACTTTTCATGTACGAGACGATGGCATCTTCTCGCTCTCGACGAGTTTCCGCTTGTTCGCTTATGACCAGGTCAATGGAAGAGGCTCAAGATGAACCACGACCACCGCCGTTCCGTAAGACTGTGCTTCGGGCTCGCCAGCACATCACAGATCGCGGGCACGTCCGCAGAGGCGCGTGCATGGCCTCTCATCGTGGGGCGGATTCATCTCGCCCACGACGGCTCTGCGCTCCTCTCCGTCTTCGCCATCAGCACCGTTCACACATGGGCACTGTTGGACACATGGCACTGTTCTTCGACGACCTCGTCGGCGCACCGAGTAACATCCCCCTTTCTCCCGCCACCTCGTATGTGTGAAGTCACCCTCCGCATCGTCATCAACCTGCCAGGCGACCGCAGCAAGTGGATCACATCGGTCGTAGCGCTTAAACAGGAGGTCGCGTCAGTACTGGAGGGACAAAGCAACACCCTCAAGCTGTTTACCAACGGCTATGTCCTGTTAGACAACTGCGCCGCCGCCACAGCGTACACCACACCGGCCATCTCCAAGAACCGCCTGTGCAGACTTATTCGTGGCTTCTTCAACGACTGCTGAGATCGCCGGCCTTCGTCTGGCAGCCGACCTTATCGCCGAACAACAGGAGTTGGCAGAAGCCGTCATCTATGCGACTCTCGGGCAACCCTCCACCTTTGGAGGAGAAATCCTAGAGGCCCGTGTACTGTGCGATGTCAGTGAACGTTAAAGAAGCCCAGGTAGTCGAAACTTCCGGAGTCATCCACTACGGCGTCCCTCATAGCCTGAGTCACTTTGGGACGTTAAACCCCATAAACCAAACCAAACCAAACCAAACCAAACTTCCTCATCCTGTCCACAAAGGCACACTGACGATGCAATGTCTTGCCGCGAAGCACCGCGCCTTCGAAGGCCGCGGGTGCACCGTACGAGTGCAGTGGGGGTCAGCCCACATCGGCATCGACAGCAACGAGGCGGCCGACGAGCTGGCCAAAGCTGCCCGTCTTGCTTCAACACCTGTCAGGGCCGACGTTTTTCTGATGGACTTGGCGAGATATGCGATGCGGCGCGAGCTCCAGTTACATCAACCGGACCCGCGCGTCGCAGTCAGCCGGCCATCCCCTCGCTCTTGTTCAGACGCCTGCCTGCTGCTCCGCTTCAGCATCGTCTGCTTTTGAACGGCGGAGTGCGTCTTCCGCCAAAGGCGGCAGGCCTTTGTTGCCTGCACTCTCTGCGACGAAGCCGACAAGACGCTGGAGCACCGTCTCCTGGAGTTCCCGGAACTTGCCGTCGACACCACCACGATGGTGTGGAAGAGGAAGCCACCAACTTTCAGCGCGGCGCTCCGTTCTCTGACATGTGGTCACTAAGCTGCTTCCTCCAGTATCTCGCCGATCCTGGCCTCGCCGCTCGCTTCATGACCGCCGTGTTCTAACCCGCAGTCATAGCTTTCTCCAGCGGAGAATTCACTACTCACTACCCTTACTCCTCATCTTGCTACTCATGCATAACCCAGGTACGTCAGTCGGGCCTTCTTTCCCCTCCCTACCCCCCCCCCCCCCAAAAAAAAAAAATTTCGCCTGGTGGCATTTTCCCACCCTCTCTCTCTCTCTCTCTCTCTCACGCACACACACACACACTCTCTCTCTCTCTTTCTCTCTCTCTCTCTCTCTCTCTCTCCTCTTTCCGTCCCAACCTCTTTTCTGCTTGTTTTCTGGCGGGAGACGGAACATGAACTTCTTGATCCCTTAATGAATAGTGTAACAGTAGTGACACTGAACGGCATCAGAAATAAAAATAATATGGAAAAAAAAACACAGTGGACAGTTACGATACTCGCTATTGCGAATTTTCACTGACAGCCTTTGAAGTATTTTTATTTCGTGATATATTAAGTTAAAGAGTGTGAGTGCACATGTATATGTGAACTGTTATAGACCACTGTTTTTATTTTCCACATACCCTCTCGTCATTCTTCTAGCACTCCTTTCCAGTCTGCCGCTCCAAACGCGCGGCACTGCCGGCGCTGAACCTCTCCTCAGGCGGCGTATTTCGGAGAAGCTGTCACACAGCTTCGCTGTCTCCATACTCTCCGGACCAGGCTGACCACCCTTCAGCGGTCGCTCTACCGCATTACTATGACTGCCTACTGCAATGGCACTAACGCGCCCAACTGAAGGTACGGACTTAATAAGCTTAATAACTGTGCTCTAATAAGATCTGAGGGCTAGCCATACGTGTGAGTCTTCCCGAAAGATCTTTGTTATGGGTCCCGTGTCGCAGTCCGGCGCCGGTGCGTTTGGAACAGCCACCTACCGGGCCAGTGGCGCATCGCTTGACCGCTGCACCACTGCACCAAGAGTGGTATGAAGACTGCCCGGGATCTATGAATGTAAAGTAGAGAATGACGAATTCCGCATATGTGGGCATTGACCCATCAACGCTGTCGGGTTCCTTAAGACGGCGCTGAAGTGTCTCCTGCAGTTTTCTGGCTCGCGTGGTAAACTTTGTGGCTTGTTATCGTGTGATTGGCCTACACGACAGCTGATATCGTTCACTTGTTATCACATAGTAAATTCCTAGCTTGCAAGAACCATTATGAGTGCAAATTCATGAGTGCTGCATGGATAACTGATACATCTCTTCCAATTTCAGCCGTTGGTCGCTGCAACGGCTTACGCAACATCGGACACAGCTGAGACTTCTAGCTTCAGTTAACGTTCGGTTTGACAACTGTGCGCAGCCTTGTCAGCATGCACCGACATAGCGGAGTGCTAAGCAAACTAAGTGCGGCTAGTTAATCGGCACAAACAAGGGCATAGTACTAACGTAGGACGTTTGCTTTGCGGCTTCAAAGCGAGACTGTCTATGACAGTCAAAAGAGATACGGGCCCAGTGGCTCTGGGGGCGTTTTCAGGAGGCAAGCTCGCTCATTTTCTAGGATCAATATCGTCTCGTGTCTCGTGACTTCGCATGACCCACACGAAACATAGTTTGGCTGCCTGTTGTCTGTTTATTTCTGACGCCGCTGCTGATCTCTTCAGCATGAACTGCAAATTGAGTAACCTAGTAAAGCGATTCAGTTTTCAATCTGGTAGCTATCGGCCTCTTTAGCCACCTCGAAAGCTTCTAACGTACTTTTTTACAGCTAAACTCCTTGAACAACATGGCTTTTGTCCAAACTTCGCTAAATAGCCGTGGGGATAAAGCAAGAGACAGCTGTGTAACTCTATTGCCTGAGCAAATCAGAGAAAGAATTAGGCTTTCCTTTCTTTTTTCTTGGTTCAGTAATGTCAATACCCAATAGAACGAAGCTCATTGCTGTCTATTAGTTGCACCGCGCTACATAATATATGCAGTTCCTATTCGGGTGAAGGGAAACGCGAACTGAATAATTCGAAAGCTGTTACGGAGCAGATATCTGTTAGTGCTAAAAGCTCTACTCTCCGCATGTAAGAGAGAAAAACACTATTTTATTAAATGAATTCGGGCACGCCCCTGGGTCCCCGAACGACTGCACTGCACTCAAGTGTTTATGTTCCTAAGGCCCATAGTGCTGGCAGCCCGGCCGGTGGCGATAGTCTGCACGGCCGGGTCCTCCGAGAGCAGCAAGGTCTCCCAGTCCTCCCAGGTCTTGAGGTTCTCTGGGCCCCGCGGGGGAGGGTCCGCCTGGCAGAGGGGAAGGATGTGGAGGGAAGAGGCGAAGGGTTCTGGGCATAGGGCGCATGCCGGAGTGGGGAAGGAGGGGTGATAGTGGGCTAGGGTAAGGGTTGAGGGGACAGTGTGTGTCTGTAGTCTGCGCCAGAGTGCTGCGTGTTTGTTATCTACAGACGGGGAGGAGGGGGGGGGGGGGGGGAGGCATACCTGCGTCAGCTCGCTCAATGAGTGCATGCGCTCCTTCGTGAATCCCGGATCCGTGGCCACCTGAGCCCGGTTTAAAGAACCTCGGGCTGTCAGCTCGCTCAATGAGTGCATGCGCTCCTTCGTGAATCCCGGATCCGTGGCCACCTGAGCCCGGTTTAAAGAACCTCGGGCTGTCAGCTCGCTCAATGAGTGCATGCGCTCCTTCGTGAATCCCGGATACGTGGCCACCTGAGCCCGGTTTAAAGAACCTCGGGCTTAAAGGTTGGCGGCCTTGTTTCCGGGATTCCCGGAGTGCGCAGGCACCCATATCAGCTCCACTTGGCGGGGTGGGGGTGCATCGGGCGAGCCCAGTATGCCAAAAGCAGGGACATGGATTCGACCTCGAGTAATCTTTATTGATTGTAAAACATTTTATTCGCTGGAAAGAGCTTGGTAAGAGGTCGCGTTAAGTGGTCGAGAGTACGTAGCCCTCGACGACTTTGTCTGCCCACTCCACCGCCAAAACTTGCGTTCTGGGGTCAGAGCTAGCCAGCACGGTCTTCCTCCGCTCGAGAGAAGGAGCGGTAACTAAATCAACCGGAGGTGGATCTTTAGAATCGCAGTTCTGGAGTCAGTTAAAATTTACCGGGATTCCGTGCTGGTGATGGCGATTGCAATGGCGGTTGCCATAAAAAACTTCGAGAAGACGACGGAGCAATAAGAGGCACAAAGACGCACACACAAAGCACAGAACTTCCAACTGATTTTATTTTGTGAAAACAGGGCGCTTATAAAGGCTACCAACGTGACAAACAAGGTGCACACGCAAAAAAATCGTGCGCAGGGCGAAGACAGTATCAACAATGGCACAGAGTGATTAGGACTGATGGAGCCCGGATGTGCCTATCTAAGAATTCAATCTCTTTCCTTTAAAGATAAGGAAGGCGAGCTGACACAGTTGTCACCGTTTTTGGAGATGTAGTAGGCCTCGATAACCTTTCTTTCGGTTTTTGTTTTTGCCTTAGCAGGAAATTTTGTTTTCTCCAGACAAGGAAAACAATTTCTGAAGTTGCAGCTCTAACAGTGCAGGGGTAGATTATTGCCAGTGCCGGTGCGTAGGGATCGCCTGTGCTCGAAAGCGCGCTCATTAAAACAACGGCCAGTTTGTCCTATGTAGGACCGTCCGTACGAAAGAGGTATCTTGTAGAGGACTTCGGAAACGCATTTTGTGAACTTGCTCTGATGGCTCTTGCAAGTGGTGGGTTCCTTTCTTCTTCTAGTCAGTAAAGGGCACTCTTTTTTTTGTTTTCAGATTGCAGGGCGCCGAAAAAAACGACGTAGATCCCATACCTTTCCGCAATTTTCTTGATGTTGTGTGAAAGAATGAAAATACAGCCTGACAAATGGTGGCTTTTATTCCGAGCGTGGTTCTTTTTTATCTAAGTTTTTATCCTTTGAAGCAGGCTTTCGCAAGTGCTGAAAATTAGATAATGGGGGTAACCAGCACAAAAAAAAGCGCTCAACTTGACGTTGAAAACTGGTTGACATGGTGTGAGCACAGGACTTGTGTAGGGCGGAGAGACAGCCAGACATTATGATGCCACGTTTCACTAGCTTGGAATGAGCATCTTGTAAGGCAGCAAACTTTTGTTCGACCTCGGACTATACAACCAACAAGCGTGGCCATCGATGAAGTGCAAATTTAGGTCTAAAAACTGGATGTGGTTGTCTTTTGTCAGTTCGTGAGTAAAAAGCAAACCTTGCCCTTCAATGGCGGCTCCTCTGCAGCCTCTGGGGAGGTATCTGGGGGGAGAGATAGTGTGAGGAGGGTGGATGAAGAGGAGTCCCCCACAGCTGCTGTCGCTTCATCACCCGTGCAGGCAGCGTCCGCCCATACGGCGTCCGGCTCGTATCCATGTGCTCAGTGGAGTGCGGGAGAGAGAGAGAGAAAAGAATTTTAATGAGAGTAAAAGGAGGAGAGGTTGGCCGGTGGCAACATGGCCCTGGCCTGCTTTTCCACACAGGGGAAAGGGAAGGGGAGGAAATGGGAAGTGCGAATGAAGGTTGATGATGGCATAATACAATCAGTTTCATGGGTGATGTCCACACACACACACACACACACTGGCTGGCACTCGCACCGCGGTGAGTAGACGCACGTGGAGTTCATATCTTGAACACACACACCGACACATGTCATATAGCACATAGCAGCGCATATGCGCATAGCAGCGCATATGTCACATAGCAGCGCAAAGAAACGGGGACACAAGAGAGACACAACCAACAGAACTGGCGTTGAACTAAGGACTGAAATTTTATTGAAAACGGCAGAGCTTTAAATACAAACAGGCCATCACAATTACAAGAAGATAATGACTCGCCATAAGATTATATAATGCCAGCATCAAAACCACTCCAATGGATATCACACAACGCGATAATCACGAGAAGGCATGTGCAACTCGTTAAAAAACCGGATGAATCGTTAAAAACAACAGAACAGAATGTAATCTCGTATCAAAGACTGAGACACAGAAGTCAGTAGCGTGGCAAACGCCGAGTCAAACGTGTGAAAGTAAAACAACGAAAAAACACCCCAGGGGCCCCCGCCAACAACAGAAGTGACACCTTAAAAAAAAAAAAAAACGTAGTGAAAACAGCGACAAGGAAGTGAGAGAAAGCAGTAAGGAAAAAAAAAAACAAGGCACACTGGGAGGAGAAATCCTAAAAGCACAAAGGCGGCTAACCAATGCTACCGTCCAGAAACCTGATTTCTTACTTCGATAAGGCAATCGATGGCTTGCTCACGCACCAGTCCCCGCCTCTGGATATGAGCCAGGCCTCGATCACCTCCCTCTGGCGTTGGGCCCTCGCTCTGGCCCTAATTTCGGACTCCCAAAGCATAGGCTTACACTTGAAGTCGCAGTCCGACCCGCAGTCATACTCGCAAAAACACTTCCTGCATTTCTTGCAGTGGTTTGCTAGATGCCCGCGCGCATTACCATTCACACACCGTCGATGTTCCGCTAAACGTTCATTTACACATCTACCAGCCTGCCCTATGTACGAACCAGCACACAGAAGCGGAATCTCGTACACGACTCCCGTGGAACAGCTCATCGATTTCATCGCGTGTTTGATTTCGCAGTCATCACGATCTTTTGTCTTGGTCATCGTGCAGCAGATGGTAGAAAGCTTGCATGGCGCAGAAAATACTAGAATAATCTTGTACCTGCTGGCTATTTTCTTCAAATTGTCCGAGAGCTTGTGGTAGTACGGGATGACGTGCACAGGATTCCCATCTTGCTGCCTAGCACACTGTTTTTTGGGCTTGAGCTTTTGCAGAATGGCTTCTGATACCCTGGAGATCACATTTGCTAGATACCCACTCTTAGAACGGGTGCACTGTATCTGAGAGGACCGATTACCAGCGGCTGATACACGTGAAGTAAAGATCGCTCAGAGGGACTACTCGGTCGTTGGTACTCGCCTGCTTATAGTTGTCCTGGAAAGCCTGCGAATGATGTTTTGCATGCCATGCACAATGGCATTTTATCGGGTCACCTTGGCTTCTCCGGCACTCTTGACAGAGTCTGTCAGCACTTCTAGTGGCGAAAGAAATCGACATAATTATCAGCCTAACTACGTCCACTCCAGGACAGTGGCCTCCACCACATCTCTCCAATTAACTGTAATATAAACAACAAAATAACACGTCGCAAGCTGCGACAAATGCCAACGCCTGAAGCCTCGCACCACCCCTCTTGCAGGGTTTCTTACACCCGATTAAACCGCCCCTATCGCTTTTCGGAAAAGCCGGAGTCAACCTCATGGGTCAATTTCGTAATTCATCCGATGTCCCCCGCTGAATTATAGTGTGCGTCGACTATCTGATAAGATACGTGGGAACGGCCGCTTCCCTTCCGCCGGAGGAAGTAACGTCTCATGCTTTATGCCCGACTGCACCATTTGTCGCCATGGCGCTCTTATAGTCATTGTTATAATAGCGCGGCATAGAAGAAAAAACAACATATATTGAACTAACAGACCAGGGCGATGCAGCTCTTACAATTAATTGTATTTATTTTAGATGCCTTTTTTTCTGCTCGACGCTGGAGGCTGATTAGAAGATATAGTTACGTACCGGCTAGTAGAAGCATGAAACGAGATGACTGATGGCAATGAGATGATTTAATGGCCGCTGGCTTAGCGCAAAGCTTCGCGCCACTGCCAGTTTCGTATTCTTCGTAACATTATGAAGATGATGCCGGTATACCTGAATTCTTGTCTGTGAAAGCACGGAGCTCAGCTACGTATCTGTACTGACCGGGGCTGGCGGTTCCCGGTCGGTGTCTTGGAAGAATTTCTTCGCCTGGGCGCTTCAGGCTGTTGTCATTAACATCAGCCTGACTACGCCCACTGCACTGCAAAGGCCTCTCCTATGTCTTTCCAATCAACCCTGTCTTTTTCTAGATGCGGCCACTGTATCCCAGCAAAGTTCTTGATCTCATCCGCCCTACTAGCTTTCTGCCGCCTCCTGCTCAAAATCATCAGCCTTACTACGCCCACTGCAGGGCAAAGGCCTCTTCCATGTCTATCCAATTAACCCTGTCCTTTGCCAGTTGCGGCCACTGTATCCCCGCAAACTTCTTAATCTCATCCGCCCACCTAACTTTCTGCCGTCCCCTGCTACGCTTGCCTTTTCTTGGAATCCATCCGTTACCCTTAAGCACCAGCAGTTCCTTCGCTTTGCATGCCCTGCCCAAGCAAACTTCTTCCTCTTGATTTCGACTAGGATGCCTTTAACCCGTGTTTGTTCTCTCACCCACTCTGTCCGCTTCCGATCTGTTAACGTTGCACTTATAATTTTTCTCTTTGTCTCCATAGCTTGCTGCGTTGTCCTTAACTTAAGCTGAACCCTTTTCGATAGCCTCCACGTTCCTGCCCCATAGGTGAGTACCGGTAAGATACAGCTGTTGTATACTTTTCTCTTGAGGGTTATTGGTATACTGCCGTTAATGACCAGAGTGAACCCGCCATACGTATGCGCCACACAAAACAAACAAAGACGGAAAACAATAAAACCGAAAAAGAAAACAAAACAAAAGCAAAACCGAAGGAACTGAACAAAAAGCAGAACCCTAGATAGCAGGATATGATTGATAAAACGTGGTTATCGAGGTGGCTCTTGGCACGGTGGATCACACGTGATAGCTCGTTTGGATTTAGGTTTCATGTGGTTTAACGTCCCAAAGTGACTGGGGATGCGTGGGGCGTCGTATTGGAGGGCTCAGGATGATTTTGGCCTCCTGGGTTTCTTCAACGTGCACTGATATCGCACAGTACACGGGCCTCTAACATTGCGCCTCCATCGAAATGCGACCGCCGGGGCCGGGATCGAACCCGCGTCTTTCGGGCCAGCAGCCGAACACCATAACCGCTGAGACCCCGCGGCAGCTTGATAGCTTGGGCCAGAGCCTTGTATTGAATCCTTTCCCTGACTAACAGACAGCACGAGAAACGTTTTCTTGTACTCCCAGCTTGGCGTGAATGCAAACCATTTTCGCACGCTTGTATGAGCGGGGAATAATCTGTCTGGTATTCTACCAGTCATTGCTTCGTGGCCTTAGGACGCCCGATGGCCTGGTTGACACAGGTGAGAATGCATACCTTGAACATAGTTATACACCTTGAACCTAGTTACACAAGCGAGTGCTCTGTCAAGAATGATTTCCGCTGTCTCAGTTCAAATGTCAAGGTCAAGGCCAAGCATGAAGGTCAAATGTTAGGTTCCCAATGGTTACAATCATATGATCTCGTGGTCATACTACCATAGCTTGGGCCATGCTACCACGCAATTAAGTTCGGTTTGTCCTTGTGAGGCATTGAAGATGATTGTCTCATCCACATCGAAATCGGAAGCTGTAACCCGAGGAGTAGACCTCTCGCTTCAAAAAATTCTCCTGTGATGACCTTCGCAACCCGATCACTACCGCGAGCAATAGCCTCGAAGGTTTGGAGTAAATTTACCGATTCTTATGCCAGGCAGGTCAGTTAGTGTTTCTTGCACTAATAAGAACGGGCAGTGATGTTTTCCGCCATTCGCACAGAGTCGTCTGATAGTTCTTGGCGACTTGATTTTCTACAGCGCTTCCCTGGCAGTATGTGTATCCTATGCCGACGATGTTCCTCCAATACAGCGTGATACCGACGCAACAGGTGCCAAAGTTTGCCTACTTTAAATAAAATAATCTTTTTTTTTCCAGGCATGGTCGTCTTGATAGAGGCGTTTATTGCATGTCATCGCCGTCCATCGGCTGTACTTGCAATTTAACACACAGACAACAAGAAGCCATCCGTCCTCGACAAGGACCGTGGTTCTTGGAGAAGAGTCTCCTCTTTGAAGCGATAGGCATACTCAACACCCGCATTACGGAATTCTTCCTTATCTCCCACTTATCCGACACGAGCCGCCGCCGAGATTGAGCCACGAGCTTAACGATAGCCGTCAGACAAGCCAGAATACTACGGGACACTATCAAGATGTGAAAAGGAAACGCCGAGTAGAATGAGAGTAATAATAAAAAAAGACAGAAATTAAAGAAAAACCGAATATTCCCGCTTGAAGGTTAGGTCTCACGCCACCTCGTGACCTGTTCAAGCAGCATGGTAGCTGGAAAGGCTTTGCACTAGCTTTAAAGTCTGGCTGCCGGGGTCGAAACGCATCCCAGCTCGTATGTTTAAGAACATGGATACGTAACTGGATATTTTATTCTTGTGCACAGCAGGATAAAGAACAAAAAAAAGAAGGAGGAGATTGTTCGCGTGATGCGGCGAGTTTTTATGACCCGACAAAAAACTGCAAAGTGGCAAATGTGGCCAAAAGGAATCATTTTCTTGTAGTACTAGCAGGCGTTGAAAGCGCTGAATACGTTCCATTGAAAGCTGTCGCATACATTGCATACATTACCGAAGTTTTAAGGATAATCTGCTCCAGTTGAGAGCCCATATTGAGGAAAAGCGTTTTACATAATATTCTCATGGGCTAGTCGTTATAACTCTCAAATTTTCAGGAGCCAAGCACGAAACAAAAAAAAAATCGCTACCGGTAAGGAACGCTGTGCTACTGGTGAAAAAAAATTTTCCAAGAAACTTTGTGGCAGCCACGTTCAGCTTTGGTTCCCTTCATTGTTTACTTCTTTCTATCTATTATATTAGCTTTTATTTACTCGTTCTATTTAGATCTCTAGCTATATTTATTCCTAATTTTAGTTTTGTTGTCTTGCTGCTTTGGTACTCACATTCATTTCTTCCGTTTTTACTTCCTTTTTTTTACCTGGGTATAACCAATTGCTACTCCTTGGCCGAGACTTAGCCGCGCATTTTTCTGTCCTTTTGTATGCCTGGCTGGGGACTACTTACTGGAGGCCATCGAGGAACCAGAAGGCGCCTTCGCAACCTTTACTGACGCTGCACCCATGACATTGCACCCAGTTATTAATTAATCAGACCAGTGCAAGGCTGAAAACACTTTAAGACCTCTTCGCAACGCAAACTGAGAAGCAGGAACCTTCCGAAAACGTTCCGAAAACAACCGGATAATGCTCAGAACGAAAACCAGTACGTTAGGCCTCCAGGAAGCGCCGCTTGAGACTCGTTCAAAGCGCAGAACAAACACTGACGCACTTATCTTGAACGCAGGAGGTCTCAGTGCCTTCAATCCCTAACAGTCTGATTACAGTGACGCGTTCTGAATAGGCATCGCGGTGAGAACCTCATATGGTCGCAATATACCCGAAGCTGTTCCATTGCGGCATCCCTCCAGACTACGTTGTGGCTTCAGAAAAAAAAAATGACGCTAGATTTCTTTAGTTAAGCCAGATGCGAATTAGGTTCGCTAGCACTTAGGTTTATACTTTGGTTCCCGGTCTTCAGATCCAGTGTTCACGGACAGCAGTGTTCAGATGGCATCATCATCAACCTGACAGCGCCAACTGCAGGGAAAACGCCTCTCCAATATATCTCTAATTAACCCTGTCCTTTGCCAGTAGCGGCCCCGTATCCCCACAAACACCTTAATCTCATCCGCCCACCTAACTTTCTGCCGCCCCTTGCTACGCTTGCCTTCTCTTGGAATCCACTCCGTAACCCTTAAGGACCAGCGGTTATCTTGCCTTCGCATCACAATCCTTGCCCAAGCCCATCAATTAAGAGGAAGCTCTTGATTTCGACCACGATGTCATGAACTGGCGTTTGCACCCCCACCCACTCTGCCCGCTTCCGGTCTGTTAACGTTATACCTATCATTTTTATTTCCATAGCTCTCGGTACTGTCCATTCTCTTTAACTTAAGCTGAACCGTTTTCGATAGCGTCCACGTTTCTGCCCTCTAGGTGAGTAGCTGTAAGAAACAGCTGTTGCATGGCTTTTCTATTTATGGATATTGACAAACCTCCATTCATGATATGAAAGAACCTGACATAAGCGCCCTCCCCCCTTATTCTTATTCAACTAGTCATTTCCGACTCATGATCCGGATCAGATGCCACTACGTGCCCTAAGTACACGTATTCCCTTTCTACTTCCAGCACCTCGCTACAATTTGTGGACTGTTGTTCCTTTGCGGGACTGTTGAACATTACTTTAGTCTTGTGAATGTTAATTTTTAGCCCCACCGCTCCGCTCTGCCTGTCTAACTCACTGATGATGCTTCGCAGTTCATCTCCTGAGTGACGTAGCAAGGCAACGTCATCAGCGGATCGCGGATTACTTAGATATTCTTCATTAACTCTTATCCCCAACTGTTCCCAATCTAGGCCTCGGAACACCTTCAGTAAACATGCTGTGAATATCACAGGCGAGGTCGCGTCTCCCTGCCTGACACCCTTCCTTATTGGAATTTTATTGCCGACTTTAGGGAGGACTGTGGCAGCTGTGCTGTCGTTATAGACTACGTGCACAACGTACCTATTTTCGCCTCAAGAGAAGAGTATACAACAGCTGTATCTTACCGGTACTCACCTATGGGGCAGAAACGTGGAGGCTAACAAAGAGGTTTCAGCTTAAGTTAAGGACAACGCAGCGAGCTGTGGAAAGGAAAAAATGATAGGTGTAACGTTAAGAGATCGGAAGAGGGCGGAGTGGGTGAGGGAACAAACGCGCGTTAATGACATCCTAGTTGAAATCAAGAGGAAGAAGTGGGCTCGGGCAGGGCATGTAACGCGAAGGTAACACAACCGATGTTACATAAGGATAACGGAGTGGATTCCAAGAGAAGGCAAACGTAGCAGGGGACGGCAGAAAGTTAGGTGGGCGGATGAGATTAAGAAGTTTGCGGGGATACGGTGGCTGCAGCTGGCAACGGGCAAGGTTAATTAGAGAGACATGGGGGAGGCCTTTGCCCTGCAGTGGACGTAGTCAGGTTGATGATGATGATGCTCAACGTAGCAGTGCATTATGAGAACAAAGAAAAAATTCAGGGGGCACTTTGACTGTCTAAAGTGGGTAGAGGCGGAAGCGTTTTCCGCTGATCGGAGTATCTGTCCTCGCTTCGGCGAGCGCGGCTTCGGCCGCTTATCTGATTTTTTCAGCAGCGTCCGCTCCGGCGGACGCAGTTGTTGCTGGGACGCGCGTCTTTTCTTGCCTTTTTCTCTTTCCTCTGATCTCTTACCTCTCCTCTATCTGCACGTGGCAGCGGTGGTGGCTTGGATAGAGCCAGTAGCAGGCCCGTGCAATTTCCTTTTCATCCTTCTCTCAGTCACAACAACAACAACAACACCACGTTCGCTGTTTCTGTGGCACCGGTGGCGTCACATATAATTGAGTACTAATTACTAAGTGATGACAAGTCACTAATTAATGGTTAATTACTGATTAATGCCTGAATACTAATTAACTTAATGAGGCTTAAGCTTCGCCTTTAGGAGTGGAACGCGACAGGGCGTTGTAGCGCTGCCAGGGAGTCCACGGAACACCACCCGTTCAGCGCGATGCCTTGCCCTTTGAACGCAACGCTTTATGAGGAAAGGAAATGGCGCAGTAATTCTCTGTCATCTCGGTGGACACCTGAACAGCACCGTAGAGGAAGGGAGGAAGTGGGAGTGAAAGAAGATAGATAAAGAGGAGCGGTAATGAAGAAAATGAAAATTGTATTTGAGGAAAGGAAATTACGCAGTAACTGCCTCACAAAATTCTGGGGGGACTTTTTTGACCTAAAGTGTGGTCACTGATGCCCCTAAGAGTGGAACGCGACAGCGTCTTGCAACGCTGCCAAGGAGTCCATAGAACGCCATCGCCCATTCGGTTCTACACCTCGCTCGTCGGTAAATTGGTTTTTGAGGAAAGGAAATGTATCTGTCTCTCATTTGTCGGTGGACACCTAAACCTCGCGGGAAGGGAATGGAGGAGGATGAGCCTGAGTGAAGACACCGTATTCACTAGACGCGCCTTTGTTCATTCCAAACCATCGAGCAGGCATGGCGGAGTGGGTAGCATGCTCGTCTCTCACGCCGAAGACCGGGGTTCGATTCCTGAGCTCGACCGATTTCTTAATCGGTTTTATTTATTTATATGGCCTGACTAGTAAAGCTAATTAGGCTAATTGGGTAATTAAGCAATTAACTAAGCTCAGTCCCACTTACTTGGAGCATCACTATACGATCCCTTCAATTGGTTGCATGGTTACTAGCCAAAGTGCAATTGGCCCGGTTTGAAATTCGCGCACTGTGACGTCACGACCGTTTCCACCAATTGAAAAGCGTGACATTTTCTGTCGACAACTGCTGCTTACAACGATGAGACATTAAAGGCTTCCGCCTTAAAACTGCGCAAAAAGTACGGGACAAGGGAGAAGAGAACCACACGGGACTAACGCGGGACAAAGGCGTTTGTCCCGTGTGGCTCTTCTCTCTTGTCCCGTACTTTCTGCGCAGTTTTTCTTTGTTCTCATAATGTCGTACCAACTAGCCCCTCGCTGCACTCTTGTAGCAGTGCGCACGATCTTTAACTAAGAGGACAAGTTATTCCCGTGATATTAAGTAACTTGCTCCATTTTAGAGTTTTCCGGTTACGCGCGCATGTCCGTTGCTTATTCCATTTTTAGTTTTCTTGCGAGTAATCCCGGAAGGAAAGTGTTCTTCACAGGACGCTTTTGTTATGCTTCGCCGTTATCGCCACCCGCCGACTGGTGCAAGCAAACTAACGGCGGCCAAGGCCGTACCAGGAAATTCCAGGAAATTCCTGGCACCAGGTACCAGGAATTTCCTGGTACCTGGTACCAGGTACCAGGAAAGGCCGTACCAGGAAATACTGCTCTAGATATGCCGTTCTGGTCACGCACCGCAGGCGAAGATGCCTTCGTTGCCTGTTGCCCTCTTGTAAAGATTAGGCAGAAAGCTGTCAACAAGGACAGGGAAAACTAACCGGGTCGCGAGGAGAAACGAAGGCTTCCCTGGCAGTTTCTTATCAGCGAGAAAGAAGCCACCCAAGGAGAGCAGAGCATGAGAAAAATCTCAGTTGATGTTATCTGAAATTGAGTCCAGCTGCCAAAGCCTCTTTGTCGTAGCTGCGCGGCAGAGAAATTGCGGGATCGCTTAGTGATCATTATGCGATAACAGAGCGTTAGCGTTAGGTCTTCCCCTTGCCTTCGGTGCCATTGTTAGTCATTATCAGGTATGCAAAGTAATTTTTTTGGGGTTCTTTTCGTGGCAGCCAATTCCGGCGTCTCCCTCTTGTCTTCTAAATATGGAGAGGGGAATTTCCCTCTCTCCACTTTCCCACCTGCCAACAGTGGCAGGTGGCACTAAGTGAACACAGGCCTACACCGTGGGGCTCCAAGTTGTAACTCATAAAAAATTCTGCCTGTGTTTGAGGTATGGCCAGCTAATTTATTTCCCTTAATTTCAACACCATTTCCTCCACGAGTCCCAGAGAGGCCTTTGTGGGGCGAGTCTTTGTTGCATCATTAAGAAAGGAACAGCGCGAAACAAGCACGGACGAGGTGGTGTTTGTTTTGTGTAGTTCCTTTTTTAATTAATCCTCTTAATAAGATATACGATCTCCGTAATAGGAAAGTTTGCCGCCCTGCTGGCCTTGCGTTGTGTAACTTTTTCAGCCTGCTGCTGAATAATAAGATTAAGCTGGAGTTCATCTGGTGTCGCTCTTGCGCCTTAACACCCTCCGACAGAGCGCTCTTATTCTTCTGTCCAGGAAGCTTCGGTGCTTTGAAAGAGGGCATGCCTTGCAGTCCTTATACCAGGTGTCCCAGCTAAATGTAACCAAGCTTTTAAAAAACACGGGGTGTCCTAGCCGTCTGAAACCAAATGAGGGTTATTTAGAGTCGCGTGACCTAGTCTGCAGTATTTTTTTCGTTGCTCAAGGATGACTAATTAGTTAAGCTTAATTAACTAACTTTTTAATTATTGACTTGAGGAACAAAGTGCCAATGAAAAAGTTGTAGATCGCTTTGAGAAACAGCTTACTGGGACATTTGCAGCAAAGTAACAATTACGTAAAGTAGTTTTTTTACCGGCCTTTAACCACAACTCGCACAATAAGAAAAAGCTTCCACATGATAGCTGTGCCACTTCAACGTCCCAAGACGCGCCTTAAAGAATAAAATCAGTTTTTTCTGAAGTCCTCTCTTCGATGAGACCTTGGGTGCACATTGGGGCAGAGAAGTGAGCGAGCAGCTGGTCACGTGACAACTTTCTTTTAAGGCCAATAAATGAAGCTACGTAAATCGTAACTTGACGGAAACAGCACTACTAGCGGTTTTTCGAGGCGATCTAAAACTTACCTTTTCATTTACACTTTCTTTCGGTAGTCAATTATTAAAAAGTTAGCTAATTAAACTTAACTCATTAATTAACTTAGAAGAGCGAAAAAATACTCAAGACACGTTACTATGAACAACCCTCAGTTGGTTTCACTGGACTAGGACACTTCGCCTTTTTTAAAAGTTTGGTTACATTTAGTTGGGACATCCGGTATAGGCCAATTTCCTGGGGGAGCTGTATTTATACGGTTTACTATTCTTAGCTCTTTTACTTTCAAGCCAACCCGCCGCGGTGGTTTAGTGGCTTTCGCGTTGGGATGTTGATCTCAAGGTCGCGGGTTTTACCCGGCCGCGGCGGCCCTATTGTTGCGTAAGCAACACTACACTAGTCGCCGAGCCATTTCGCGGAGCGGAGGAAAGGCCATACTGCGCATGCGCGAGGAGCAGTGACGGCGCACAGCTGGCGCCCCGCCGCCGTCGCTGCGCGGGTGACTCAGAGGTGCCGCCGCCGCTCTCGCTAGTTGCGCATGCGCAGTAGCGGCGCACAGCTAGCGAGCCAGGCCAACACCCTCTGGCCAGGCCCGCCTGCACGCCATTTGTGCTTAGTGACGTCACTTGCTCCTCGCACATGCGCAGTATGGTCGTGCAAGAGGACGCGAAACGGCGAGACTTTGGGCAATTTAGCGCACGCAACAGTATATGGCTACGCGCAGATGTTGCTTTCGCAATCCTCCAGGTTTAACCAGAGCTAAACCACAGCCAATTTTTTCAATCATTTTTAATGCAAGCCCGAGCTGTACTCGTAATGGAATATTGTACTATTATCGTGAGTGACGAGCCGCACTCGTCGACAGTGATGCTGCTTTGCTTTCGCTGCCAATAACAAGTTCCTATTTTTATTTAGTTTAGTTATTTTATCAGGGTTTAACGCCCCAAAGCAACTCAGGCTATGAGGGACGCCGTAGTGTAGGACTCTCCCTAACGCTAGACGTCAGGAAAAATCTAAAAAAATGATGTTTTGCTTTTGACACGTGGCAAAAGGGTTTTAGAAATGACTAGTATGGACGCATAAAGCTACTAGCGGTGACATTTTACGAAATCGAGTAGCTTTTTTGATCATTTCGGGCAGCGGAGATGACGAAGACACAGAATATACCATCCGAGAGCGAGGCTGACGTAGTTATTGAGTCCTAAAGCGACTCCGACCACGACCAGAATGACTGCCTGATACTTTTACTACCAGCCATACGAGTACTCCTACTGCTCACCGTAGACGCTTGATGCAAAGAAACTAATGACGACAAATAAATGCCACACAGTAAACAAGACACGCACACAAGGCCGACTAACAACTAAGCTTTACTCAAGCAAAAGCAGGCAGATATATATAGTGGAATGAGGGAGGGGAGAGTAAAAATGAGGGAAGGAATGCTGCATAAAGGTGCGCGATCAGAAGTAGTCGCGTCACAGGCTAAGAGCTCACAGAGAATGATAATGCAGCTTTGCTTACGTGTCTTCTTTACTGTATGGCGTTTATTTGTCAGCTGTAGTTTCCGTGCATCACGAATCCCCCACTAATTCAAGAGCAAATCATTTTGCACGGATACTTGTAATATACTAACCAGATACCTGTCATACAAATCGATATCATCTTAGTAACTGGAGGCAGTAAAAGTAAACCTAGTGAAAGTTACTACCTCAGGAAGCTAGTGAAGAGCACTACAGTCCTGAACAAAAAGATATTGGTATTTACTCACAAATGCGTAGGGACTATTTTTGCACATGTTGGTAGATTCATAGCGTAGCGTGTTGACGTGGCTTGTTGAATATGTATAAGCCGAAAAAATAAAACAACTTACATATTCAATGTTACCAATGCCAGACGCCGTTGAGAGGAGTGTGGTGGCCGTAAATCACACACTTATGATTGTACATATCGAGCATTACGTGCGCAAATCGTACAAGGCGATGGTATCAAACAACCCTACCGGGAACGCAGAAAGGCTCAATGCGAGAAAATCACAAATCAGAATGGGTCAGAGAACAGCGACGCTCACTACGCGCGCAAATGTCAGTCTTTCCGCGTTTTATACTCTCAGCAAACTGAACCTCAGTTAAGGGCTAGCGTTGAGGTAATGTGCCAGACTTAATTATAAACTTACGAGCGTAGAAACAGGTTAGTCTGCCTATCCGCACAAAACTGCCGGAATGTTTGCTTACAAAACCATTTTATTCACACTATATTCCGTGTCGGTCATCTGCGATTTATTTCTATGGTTAAAGAAATTGTTACTAACTAGTGACCACAGGTGGCAAGAAGGTAAGAAGGGCCATGTTTTACTGACTACTTTGAAGAGGACAATAACGGTTTGGGAAAAAGTAGTAACAAGCAGTCAGAGTTAGTAACTACTTCACTCACCTTTTTAAAATCGTTTTTTTTTAAACAGACGCGTGGCAACCTTGTCTGTGCCTGTGCTAGCGCGGAGCAAAGTCCGGGCATCTTATATTTTGTTGCGGTGTGTCTGTTGAAACACATACGGCACATTTCAGTATATGCGATCAGAAAGCTGCTGCATGTATCGAGGTCAAAGGTCTCTAAAAACTGTGATTTACTTTGTTATTGTGTATTTGGCAATCACGAACCAACCAAACAATAAATTTCCAGAACCAAGAAGATTAAAAAGAAACAGGAAAACAGGAGCAAATGCTTAAAAAGAGTGGAAAACTGTGCAGACTTTTTCAGGAAATATCTTCGGATTTTAAGGGTTAATGAAGGAGGCAGAAATAAAACTCTGTTAACTTCAGACGCATGCCTGCAAACTTTGTTCTAAATATTTCGTCTGCGAAATTAGCTCGCGTTCGCTGCGGCTAGCAGCAACACGACTGTAATCAACACCTTTACTTTCTTCTTTACTTCTGCCTACGTCACGCTAGTTGTCCCATTGTTCTGTTGTTCACGCATTGGAAACGACGTGTCGAATCCAAATTTTTGGGCTACTAATGCCTCACGCCGGTCCCTGCTTCCTTTGGTTAGGCATGGTGCAGCGTTGCACTGCGCTGACATTCTTTCTTGCGCTCTTTTCGTCTTCGGTGGTCAAGTGTCTTATTTTGCTGTGCTTGCGTTTGCGTGCGCGTTTGCGCGTGTTCGTGCGGGTGTGCCTGTGGCGCAGATGGTTGAAGCGGGAGCTGCGGAAAAGCGTGAAACAATTATACGGCGTTGAGGAAATGCAAACGCCGCACTTGATGCAACCTGGGATTGTGTTGAGTTCCCGAATGCCGAGGCACTTACGACAGTGGTTCCAAAGCGCGCATTCCCCGAGAATGATGGTCGGAGGTAGTGCTGGATTATTCCGCATTCGCTTTCGTACCCATGCATCCAATGGTTTCGTACCCAGTATGCATTCCAATGGGAGTAGTTGAAATGTCTTTATACGTCTTTACGCTTAGTAACTCTTGAAGCGATTGAGTTTCGTTTGGGGAGAAAAAGTTGGTACTTTCATTGCGCTTCAGGCCGGGCAGTGCGATATAAACGAGCAGAAATATCCAGGTCGGTGTGAAACTGTAAGAAGAAATACCGTAAGAAGTTTCTTGTGAACAGCGGTACTAAATTCTCATTACTGTAACTATTCCGAAAAGTGTAACCTTTGTTTTATCGTACATTCCTCTTGTCATATCTTACCAACTGTGATATGATCTATTGTGTTCGCTTGGCGACGACTGTCACGGTTGCGTCTACTGGGTAGAAAGTGCTGAACCAAATCTAATGTGTAAAGCATGTATTGGTTTAATGCTGTATTCACTATGCTCCCGATGCACCACTCAATTACTGTTTTATTTTGTATCGCCACTCTGTTGTATAGCAAAAGAAATTGTCTCTAATGCCGTGCGATTCTGACAGGAAATAGCCACCTTTTGTTTTCCCATTGACTAATCCTAGGACAACTGCTTGACGGAACTTTGTTATGATAGCTTTCTTTTATGTACAGGTGCAGTCAAAAGTAAATGGAAGGCAATATTCACGAAAAAATTTAATCGTTGGCCCCCCAATTCATGCACCCTTGAATACATATGTGCAGTCTGATTGTGATTTTGCGAATTGCACTGTGCACCAACAAGCATGGACCACTATGCTGTAGATTTAAAGAAATTAAATATTTTTTGACAAAGTCGCCTTCCATTTACTTTTGACTGCACCTGTACATTGTGCAAGGGGGCCGGGGCCCTTGTCAGGCGCTCCGTCGCTTTTAGCCTCGGCCCCCTCTTGGACTGTGTCTGTGGAAGCAATAAATAAATAAATAAATAAATAAATAAATAAATAAATAAATAAATAAATAAATAAATAAATAAATAAAAGAAAGGAAGAAACTACTACTTAATACATGTTTCATGGAATAGTGTGTACGTGCATCGAATATAGTTCAGTCGTTTTCATGCGTGGTGCAAGTTTGCGAACTTCAGCTCCAAGAGAGTGAGTGACCTCATCACGAAGCTGCCACACTGAGATGCAGCCTTGGAAAAAAACTGTGACAATTAACAGTGAGAGGGTGCACCTATTTTCTGATGCCTTACCATCGGTTTTCCCGAAATGTCTGGAATACCTGAGCACAAACAGTGTTCGTCGTGCATTTGTAGCCTCTAAGCTAACTCGAATGGAAAACGAGGCCTTGAGCATAGCAGTCAAGGGCTCCATAGACACAGCTGGAGACGAAGGGGAGAGAAATGCGGTGCCATAATTTGAGGACTTAAGAGGCAAACTTTCTTTCTGCAGCGGCAAGTTCTGGACCGTCGGCGTCAACGACCACTGTGTAATGTTTGTTCGCATCGAGGATAATACTTCGCCTCATGTTAGGCTTTCCATCACAGTGTTCGCTGATCTTTCAGTCTCTGTGTCAGTAGGTATGATCAAGTTGATTTCGTTACCCTGTGGACGCTCAGTTCCAAATGCAGTACGGGACGCCCATACTTTGTCCTTACCACCCTGGCAGCTAAAAATCCACGTGGCAGACACACCAGGGGCCGCATTGTATAAGCTGTCCGTTTTAAAATGGCCATTTCATGTCCGTCTTGTCGTCTGTCATTGGTCAGTGAGATATACCCACGGCTTTCAAGCGTCTGTAGAAAGCGACACTGCCATTGGGTGGAAGGCTACCGACCCTCACCGTTGTCTACATATCTCATCCAATGGCATCCAACGTGCAGGTTCGGTCGCTTGGTGTTGATGCTGCGCTGCTGTGCACCTCACCAGTGGTTGCATACTGCAGTCACTGTCAGCCAAGGGTGTCCGGTCCCTAACCTCCCAATTGCCGAGTCACTTTCCACAGGCGCTTAAAAGCCGCGGATATGCATAGGTGAACAATTGCAGAGGACCAGACGTACGCTAAATCTTAGGATAAAAAACAGCGCAAACGGGGACGAAGCAGAGAGAGGGACATGTGTCCCTCTCTCTGCTTCGTCCCCGTTTGCGCTGTTTTTTATCCTAAGATCATGCACCAACCAGCCCAAATTTCCACCCTTTTGAAGTACGCTAAATGGACGTTCGAAAGTGAACGGCTTATAGAATACGGCCCCAGAAGTTACAAGTGTGTCAAAAAGAACAAGAGAGTCGCTACAGGTGGGCTTCTTGCCGAATCAACTGTCTGAAGACATTGATGCAACAAAAGAACGCAGTGCCTTGTTTCGAATTCGAACTGTGGAGATTGCTCGCACTGTCGCTGCACCCATTCGTAATTACAGTGCTAAAGTTTGCTCTTTTCTGGCATCTTCCACTCCATTCCTCCGCGCGCTTAGAATTTAGCGAGATCAGCGTCGGTGTTGACGTTACCTCATCCTTGAGCTCTGCGCCGTGTTTGCTCTAAGTATGCAAGTGATACAATACAGGAGCAAATCAAAGCCCACTTTCTTTCGTGCATCCTAGAAAGGGTGAAGTGTATGAGCGGCGCCAAAAGACGGCGACAGTAACTGTCGACGAAATCTACATCAAGCCGTACTTCGATTTGCAAAAGCGTCAGCCTAGTAAGATGTTCAGCTAATTCCCAAGAAGCAGACACAACGGCCCATGTTTTCATGGTTCAGTCGATCCAGTCGGCCAAAAAAGATGTGATACTATTGCTGTCCATTTCTAAAATGAACTCCTAAATCCTACAGGAGTTCTGCGAGAAGATAATTTTGAAAGTGGAATCTGTGGGCCTTAAGGTGATACCTGTCTTTACTGACAATTTACTCAACCGGAAAATGAGTCAGGTGAGCATTGTGTATCTCTACGCAGCCAAAAAACGCCGCTCTGTTTTTGACGTCGGTCCTGTGCAGATATTGAAATGCATCAGGAATAATTGGATAAACCAGAAGAACAAAGGAACATGTTTCTACTTTCCTGAAATGAGCTTGTCTGGAGTAGTGCCCGATGCGCCTCCCAGAATGCCAGCTGCATTATTTGAAGCCGTGCGACAGCCGTATTCATTAGAGAAGACTTCGCTTCTAAAACTCGACTTCGTTCTAAATGCCAAAGCAGTCAATCCAACACTTTTGGAGATAAGCGGGTATTGCACGTCATGAACCCGTTTGCCTCAAGCGCACTTGAAATGCGTAGCAAAGCCCTCGAACTCATGAGTGCCAGTTCAACAGTCCTCTTCATCAACATTACAACGACATAGTGGAAGGTCGTCAAAGCTAAGACCCCTTCCAAATGTTGCCGACCGAATGACTGTGCAGAATCCAGTGAATTCTATGGCTGATTTTCCTGAATGGTATAGTACAATGGCTGGACGCTTGGTGCAATCTCAACGTGACCAATGGCTGCATGACGAAGGAAACGCATTCTGCTTGGACACTAACTTGCTACTGTCTTGTTGAGTTGTCGCGGTACTGCATAGAGGTATGTTCTGCTAGGCAAATTGCAGGCACTCTTCAAGATCGTTTCGGTCGCTACCGTCAGCTTGCTGGTGCACAGTATCATATTTCTGTGTGATAGCTTTTCGAGTCCGAAAAGAAAATGCGGCTACAAAAGCTTCTGGCGCTTCCTCAGCCAGAGAACAGCAGCGAGAGCGACACGGGAGAAATTTCACAACACAGCTTCTCTGTGCTGGTCTGTGATGAAGATATTTCCAGCCCGAAGCACAAGATGGAAGTCTTCGCCTACATCGCTGGATAATGTGCCCATTCAGCTCTCAAGAAGGAGTACTGCAGATTGTGCCGCAACACGTTCAGTCTAGAATATAGGGATGTAGAAGTTGAATGCAATACAATGATTGCCAACCTGTCAAAAGGAGGGTTAACCGAAACTATGCACTGTTCACATAGTGCTAGTTACGAGGCTTGTTGAAAAAATTGGTGATGGCTTAGCTTTGGTTAAGCCTGGTAGGTTGCGAAAGCAGGTGTTCTATACTGCATGTGCAGCGCCTCTAGTGTTAAGAGCGCGGCGCGCCGTGCCAAGCGGCCGCCGTTACCCGACGAGCCGAGTTCGTAGCCCATCTCTCGCTCCTGGTATGACGTCACGCTATAACGTCACTAGCGCCTCTAGCGGGAGAAGCGCGGCGCGCCGTGGCAAGCGGCTGCTGTTACACGACGAGCCGAGTTGGTAGCCCGTCTCTCGGTCCTGGTATGACGTCACGCTGTGACGTCAGTAGGCATGGTATGACGTCAGGGGTCATTCTAAAGGTCAAACGTGCCAAGTGGCCGCCGCTACGCGAAAGGCCGTTCTTGGGAGTGGTATTGCTTTCGCAATAAAACTTGCCACGGGCGAAAATGCAAAGCCGTTCCTCGCATCCGGCAACCAAAGCGCCATAGTATTCCACTGTCAGCTCTATTCTCGGAGATGTTGGCCTAGAAACTAGCGAAAATGGTCACACGTCAAAGGCTCTCGTGAGACATGTAGTGCAGGCTGCAACGAACGCAGCTTTGAATAACTTTTGTAGAGTGCAAAACGATATAATACAAAGCACTGCACGTAATAAGGCTGTAGGCAGAGAGATGAAAACATTCAGCAAGAAATTAAATGCGTCGGCTCTAGCACTAGTTCGCAATAAAAAAAAAAAGTTGTAGAAAGGAATTTGTGACTCTCAGCATGCTGTCATAAAGTTCAAAGCAGCATTAGATATTCGCGGTGGATGCCTTGGCGCTGAAGAAAATTGTACCTATTCTACTCGAGTGCACTAAACTGGATGGCCTAAATCATTTCCCCACGCCGAGAGCATGCATTAAAATGGGCGCCTGTTCTCACTCGCGGAAGCGCCCACGACATAATACAACGCCAACGAGTGGCTAGTCTAAACCCTAAGAAATTGCGCCAGTACTTCATAAAATTGTGAACCACATTGGATGTTATATTTAGTTTTTTCTACTGTGCTTTCTTTGTTTACAATTTTGTACTGTTATTTATGTCAACTTGTACTATTTTAACTATTTTTAGCTAATTTTGGCGAATATGATGCATCACAAACTGTATTATGTTGCCGCAACTAGTTTTTTTTTGCGTATGGTGTACATTGCTATATATTCACATTATTTTTTTTTCTCAACTTCACTGTTCTGCCATGTAACGGTCTCCTGGGCCTCATCAAGCTGCTCACCCAGCTTTTAGCCCAGGAGACCATTCCAGTTCTTTCTGGGAAAAATAAAGAATGATTGATTGATTGATTGATTGATTGATTGATTGATTGACCGAAAGGAGCGGCCGAATGGCTGGTGGGCATCCGGATTGACGTCACGGCCTCCATGGAGGGGCTTTGTCTAGTCAAGAAGGTATTGGTGTAACACGTCCGACATGCTGTGGATATTATGGAATATATCCAGAAAGCTCGGCGGAAACCGCTGAAGGACGCAGAATCCGCGTGGGTAGCGATATCGCCACGATGCCGTGCGGCCTCGCTTTCTGAAGTTGAACGCGGAGATTAGGACCGTATCCGCGCTCGACTGAAATCACTGGGGCAGTGACACCAACGGCCTAATGCTATCCCGAGAATTTTATTGAGTGGGATGCCCAGTTTTCGCTTGGCTGTCGAGCAGGCTGCCGGCTTTTCGACCTGTGCGTCATCTCTTTGCCACTCGAGACATTTGCCCTGAGCTAGTCAGCCCTCATACGTTGACAGATTATTTCGCAGCAAACAGTTTCCCCATTTATTTATTTATTTATTTACCCACAGCACCAAGCGGCATTACAGTGGGGGAGGGTATGCATAAAAAACAAACATAACATAAGCAGCGTCAGCCGCGGAAACAAGTCCGAATTGCATCAAAACAAAGAAAAACAAAAACAAATAAAATTTCACAAGACCACGAAACTGAAATGGTTATTATAAGGTAGAAAAGAAAACATCATTAGACATAATACAAGCAGTGTCTGAAGACAATTTGTTACAATCGCGTAGTGTTCTGGGAAAAAAAGGCAATCGAAATACATCTGTTTTTGAGGCAATCTCCCGTACTTTGAAACTGTGGTCTACGCGGTCAGATATATAATCTCTCTTTCAATGCCAACAGAACAATGATAAATCGCGTGAAAAAACTTGAGTTGCAACTTACGTCGACGGATTTCCAAATGCTGCCATTGCAGTCTTTCTGTCAAAGTCTCGGCAGAGATATCTTTTCTGTAAATCCCTGACATAAACCGAGCAGCTAAGTTCTGAACCCTTTCTAATTTGGCTTTATCTCGCACCGCTAGAGGATCCTGAATTGTGCAGGCATTTTCAAGGATTGACCTAACATTGGTTTTATACAATAATTCTTTTGTAGGTAGTGGAAAAGACCTGGCATTTCTACGCAGAAGGCCCAAAGCAATCGCAGCTCTGGATGCAACATAATACTTGTTACGCCGTTTTCTGTCTTTCTTTGGTATCTCCAGACAAGTTTTAGAGCGCAGCTCTTTGGCGTCCGTACCTGGGTTTCGCGTCGTCGTCGGCCTCGTAACCAGCTCCGCCCCTCTTTCATCCCCCCAGCTCTATCGGCGTCAGCGGCATCAGTCAGTCGCTGCTATCTCTTCCCTCCTCCCTTTATCGTGTTGTCCGCTTGCTGCGCGCGCTTCTGCCCCCATCGTTTGCCGCTGGGTGTACACGCCCCCCCCCCCCCCCCTCCCCCCTCTTCCTGCGAGTCTCCGGTTGTCAAAGCGCCGGCTCGAACTTAATTCCGTGATAGCGCATACATGTGTTGCTCGATTTCTTTGCCTCAATCTATCGAAAAGGTGAAACAGCTTATTTGCTGCGCTCAAATTTCGCATTAGGAAGTAACGTAATCGTCGGTAATTTTTTTTTCGTCCCAAAAAGCAACCTGGGTTTCACAAGTGCAATCGGTGGCTGTGTGTGAAACAGCCACCTGCCAGGGCAGCGGCGCACCACTTAGCTGGCCGTTGCACCACTACGCCAGCAGTGACATAAGAACTCCCCGCGATCTATGAATGCTATTCAGAGGGTTGTTACGTCATCAATGCCACGTGGCCACCAGTGGACTAATCAAAGGGCACCGCCAGATTTGGAAGTTCGCCCATTTCCTTAAGTTCCAAAGGACTCCCAACATTTTTGAAATAGGCCCGAAATAAAAAAATTCTGGGCGGCACTTTGTTGACCTAAAGTGCGGTGAGGCGGAAGCCTTAAGCGCGGTGTTGCTGCTTGTGTCACGGATGTGTGGCTAAGACGTTAAGCTTCGAGTGGAACGTAGCAGCGTCTTGCAACGCTGACAGGGAGTCCACAGAACGCCATCGCCCGTTGGGCTTTACGCCTTTCTCGTCGGTAAATTGGTTTTTGAGGAAAGGAAATGTATTTGTCTCGCATATCTCGGTGGACACCTGAACCTCACCGTAACGGGAAGGGAGGAAGATGGGAGTGAACGAAGACACCGTATTCACTAGATGAACCTTTGTTCACTCCAAACCATTCAGCTGGCATGGCGGAGTGGTTAGCGTGCTCGTCTCGCTCTCCGGAGACCCTGGTTCGATTCCCCAACTCGACCAATTTCCTACTCAGTTTTAATTATTTATCTGGTCTGACCTATAAAGGTTAATTAGGATAAATTGGTTAATTAACTAATTAACTAACCTAAGTCCCACTTACTTGGAGCATCACTACACCATCCCTTTAATCGGTTGCATGGTTACTAGCCAAAATACAACTGGCCCCGTTTGAAATTCGCGCACTGTGACGTCACAACCATTTCGACCAATTGAAAAGCGTGACATTTCTGTCGACAACTCCTGCTTACAACGATGAGGCAATAAAGGCTTCCGCCTTAATAGGTCCGAAATAAAGTTGAAAGTTCAGTGCCTCTGTCCGTGTCATCCTTCTTCCTTGTCCGGTGTCCTTATTTGCGCTGGTTCCTCTGAAAGCATGGCTTACCAACTAGCAAAAGAAGTTTTGCACCACATAAAAGGGATCAGCGGGTTGGATTAGTACAATCCTCAATGATAATCCATTGGAAGGTACTCGGATATTGTGAAAGGTACTGACTCATGCGTACCATTTACGACAATCGAACCGGTTCCAACGAGAGCTTTGGCGGGAAAATCGCAAGTGTAACATTAGACGCTCTTTGCAGACACAGCAGCAGGCAATCTGAATGTTATTGCATTTTCTTCTCTAAGAATGTGGTTAAGAAGTCTCCGAAGTTCTATTTTTCTTCCAAATTATAAACAGGTATTTTTCAGGTAAAAAAAAATTATTTCATTAGCTATTTCTCTTTGCTCAAAGCCGCAAACAAAAATATTTCCATATGATTTCCTTGATTTCAGTGGCTGTTTGCTTCCGTCATATTTAGGGAGCATAGGGGTGCGCTACACGCTGAATAACGGAGCTACACTTGAAAGTGAGTACAACGAATAACACTAAAAAGAATGTAGGCATAATGGCGAAGAAAAAAAGTTGCATCACTGCAGAAATTGGTGATCATAGCAGCTCGCACGCTGTCTGTTTGTTGAAGCAGCAGATATCTTGCGATAAAAGAGGCACCGAGGACAACTACAGGTAGCTGTCTCCCGCAAGAAAATTTAATCGGCTTTCAGCGCTCTGTTGACGTCTGTGTAGCAGCAAAAGTCGTAATTGCTGAGGAACTTGGAGTCATATTTCGAAAGTTTTTTTTTTCACCTCTCTATTCAAATTCAGGCCGCTGGCGTTGACCTCGAGTGCATTACGAACTCCGTGATCGCCGGTGATCGCCGAATGGGCGATGGCGTTCTGTGGACTCCCTGGCAGCGTTGCAAAACACTGTCGCTTTCCACTCTTAATAGGCGAAGATTAACATCTTAACCACACATCAGTTACACAAGCAGCAACTCCACGCTTAAGGTTTTGCCTCACCGCACTTTAGGTCAACAAAGCGCCCCCCCCCTGAATTTTTGTTTTAAGGGTAAGTGCTTATGTTTTAGAATGCAACGAGCTTAAAAGGTTTGGATGATTAAACTTGCACGTAAAGTATGCGAAGTCATCTTTTTGGGCTAGCATTTGCAATGGTGACGTAATCGTCGATTAGAATCGTGATGGCCTTCAAACTTATCCACAGTACACAGCGCTAAATGAGGGGCGCATGATGACGTCATGGAACTGGAGAGAAACCAGCAGAGCAGGACGCGCACACAAGAGAAGGAATTCCTTCTGTTGTGTGCGCTTCCTTCTCTTGTGTACGCGTCCTGTTCTGCTTGTTTCTATACCTGGTGCCATGACCTAACTGTCTCAACAAGCTATGCTTCTACAGTTCGACGTCATGAAAGGTACCGGTACATTTCATCATCATCATCATCATCATCAGCCTAACTACGCCCACTGCAGGGCAAAGGCCTCTCCAATGTCTCTCCAATTAACCCTGTCCTTCGCCAGTTGCGGCCACAGTATTCCCGCAAACTTCTGAATCTCATCAGCCCACCTAACCTTCTGCCGCCGCTGCTACGCTTTTAGTTTTTTTGGGACGCCTGGATATGCGCAGTGCGGCGTTTTCTGTTCTGCAATGTCTTTATTAAGATAACAAAGATTTAATTGCTAGTCAGCCGTCTTCGTGTCTTATCTTCTTCCGTTCTTGCATTTTTCTCCTGTTCATCACCCAGGAATGTCAAGCAGCCAATTGGGCCAGTTTTCAATTCTTACCCTCGTTGAAAAGGGTTTGGTAAACTATAACTGTGTTTGCAAGGCATGAGCTGTTCTGAGGCAATCATCATCATCATCAGCCTGACTAAGCCCACTGCAGGGCAAAGGCCTCTCCCATGCCTCTCCAATTAACCCTGTCCTTCGCCAGCTGCGGCCATCCTATATGCGCCAACTTCTTAATCTCATCCGCCCACCTAACTTTCTGCCGCCCCCTGCTACGTTTGCGTTCTCTTGGAATCCACTCCCTCACCCTTAAGGACCAGCGGTTGTCTTGCCTTCGCATTACATGCCCTGCCCAAGCCCATTTCTTCCCCTTGATTTCGAGTAGGATGTCATTAACCCGCGTTTCTTCCTGTACATTTACAATGCATAAACGCTTGCTTTGAAGGGGGAAAAAATTACGCCACCAAAGGCAAAGCCCGCCGAGAGTTGTTTGGCAACATCAAAGGAGGCACAACAGAGTGTACTTGACGGCAGCAGCAATTTGAAACCATACTTTACGGGACGTCACTCCGAACTTGCCCGCACTTCTCCGGTACGCTGAGGAGGAGCGTAGAACTTAGTGATCGATTACATCCCTATTTTAAATGTTAGCGCAAAAATACTTGGCATGCTTTACTTACTACCAATGTAGATTCGAATCGCTGAATATCGTGGAATTCTCAAAAAGGTTTGCAGTTGCCCTTTAAAACTTCGTTTTGGCTGAGAATGACCTTTTTGGTATAAGTGCACGCTAACCATTTGATACTTTCTAAATTCAAATTTTCCTTAGCTACCCTTCCACATTAATTTCGGCATCGAACACCGCTCCACCGTTGTGTTCCATTGCAGAGCGCATCGAAGCAAAGCTTTCCGCGGTGGAAAGCTGCAGCGGAAAACGATGAGAGTAAATGACCGACAACTAGGTGAGTGGAAACATAAAAATAAAACTACAATTATTTGCAAGCGGTTATTTTCTTTGAACCTTCCGAAAGACTGAGGATTGGGGAAGGCATGACATTCTTGTTGTTGGCGTTTTTATTGAACCACAGGGCCACAAGTGGAGATTATTTTGCACCAGTTATCAGTCACGTGTGATAATCTTTTTCCGCAGCACGTCGGATGCCTGCAGTATGTTCTTTCATGATGTCCATACTTTACTTGCTACCAAATTTGGCTTTTCTTTCCGTCCATTATGGTGAAGTCCCGTCCTCCATTCGCAGCCCTTGTATCGTTGAGAAAGCATCATGAATTAAAGGAAAGGAAAGTTTGCTCCTCTCTAGATCACGTGGCTTCTTGGCGTCTTTTGCTTCGAACCGTTTGGGTCCAAGTCTCCAGGACATGCCTCGCGGGCAACGAGGAAAACAAAATACGAGTGTCCCGGTGCCACGTGCCGTTCACGTGCCTCTCGTATCGCGTACCAAGCCTCCAAGCATCCCGCGTTCTCCGGCCGGGAAGAACGATGTCCCCGCCGATAGCGGCGCCGGCGCGGGGAACGCAGCCACTCTCCGGCTCCAGTCGGCACGCACAACGCGCACAAGAGTCCTAACTGTTTCGCCAGTGGATCAGCGGCTATTGTGTTCGGATGCTGCGCTGAAGGCCGTGGGTTAGAATCCAGGTTGCGGCTGCCGCCTTTACGTGGGGGCGAAACGCTAAAGATGCCTGTGCGCTGTACGATCCCTTATAAAAATGGTCTACAGACAGCCTATAGACTTCTTATTGATTCTTTTGACTTCTTATAGATAATGCTTTTTGTCGATTCATACTCTATAGAGAGTCTATAGACAAAAGTCTACTAAAAGTGTATGGCCATAAATCTATAGATTGTCTATAGACTGAGTCACGAATTTTTCCCTATCTCTCGTTGATGTTGATGTTGCTCTCCTTCGATGTTGATGTGGAGCGGTAGAGGGCGGGTCTCGTGAGTTACCCGGGGGACGTACTTCACGACTGGTGAGTTTAGACAGGTGTGCAGGTCTTCGGATGGTGAGGCACTTGGAAGGCTTTCTTCAAGAAATTATTTATTACAAATGTATACACAACTTATTTGCATATGCCGAATGATTTCGGCCTCTCCACTTTCACTAAAAATAAAACATCAAAACTTCCAAGACTCCGGACCACCGCTGGCTACCACACGGCCAACCCGTCCGGCCGCCGCTAAACTAACTTGCGTCCAACTCTACGCTCTCGGCCCCGGGACCACCACCGGCCGCACACGACCGATCTGTCCGGCTGCCACACAACGAACCTCGGCGCTCTCCTTCGCGCGCACCCATCTCGTCACATTCGCGCCAAAACCTCCATCATCAGCCAATAGGCAATCCTCCCGCCAAAACTTACTTTTAGCCAATAGATGACTTTCCCGCCATCGTTTAGACGAAAGATGTCACAAGGCAAAAGTAAAGTACACAATCTAAAACACATGCCTCGCTGTAAGCGGCCATGGCTAACTAGAAGCTATTACAACAAAAAGAAACAAACACAATTCAAAACACACGCTCCACAGTTAGCCGCTCTGGCCAGCTAGCAGGAACGAAAGCAAGCACAGCGCGTGTCCTCCCCAGCCGTCCTGTCGTCGTCTCGGGTTTCGAACCGACTTCCGAGAAGAAACCATTCCCCACTCGCTGGGGCCGAGAAGCACGACCCTCGCACGCTACGCCGTTTTAAGTCCTCCTTTTGTCTGCGCATTCCCCTGCTCCCTTTCGGCGACACTCCTCACACTTTACCACGACGCACGCTAGCTGCGGCGTGACAGACTGTCTATGGCATTAGTATTGCTTATAGACGGTTCTCTAGGATTTGTCTATAGACAGTCTATAGACTTTTTTGACAGAAGTCTACAGACACTCTATAGACTGTCAAACTTTTTTTGTAAGGGATGACAGTGAATGTAAGAACTGCAGGCGGTCGAAACTAGCTCGGACCTTTCCACTTCGGCCATCCTTAGTTTCTTCCATACCGGGCCGCCGCGGTGGCTCAGTGGTTATGGTGCTCAGCTGCTGACTAAATACGCTGTTTCGATCCCGGCCGCGGCGGTTGAAGGAGAAATTCCAGAGGCCCGTGTACTGTGCGATATGTCAGTGCGCGTTAAAGAACCCCAGGTGGTCGAAATTTCCAAAGCCCTCCACTGCGGCGTCTCTCATAGCCTGAGTCGCTTTGGGACGTTAAACCCCATAAACCAAACCAATTTCTTCCATACCCAGCAATTCTAAACAAAAGAAGTTTCGCGCGGAAAACTATATATGAGCGCAATTTTTACCCTGTAATATAAGACTTAACAATAACAATCAATAAGTTCGTAGGTCACCCCACGACAGTCTTGCATTTTTTTTTTCTATCACCGATTTTGGTATCGTCAAAAGCCTTCCCCATTGATTTTCTATGGCAGTCATATCTGTTCGATGCAACCGATGGAAACACTTTAAAAAAAGATTGTGCTACATATCAGAAGAATGGATTGTTAACTTAGATATTTGTGTAAAGGTATCTTACAATTTTCCAATTTTCAAATATTTTTTTTGTTCGAGAACGTTGGACATGTTTCGCTTCCCTATCCTCGGTTCCTTTGTTGTCGCATTGTGCGGCTTCTGGGTTTGATCCACCATCATTTCGTAACTCAAATGAGGAATATAGCCCTGAAGTTTCGAGATTAGGATGAATCCTTTATTGAATGTAATATGCGCGATGGTATTCTTTGCATAGGATAAAATTGTATGCACTCCGATGGGACCTCTATTTTGCATGCGCTTATCTGTGACCCACATATGAATGTAGTTGCTTGGCTTCTGACTTCATAATCACCGTCTGTTTCGCTGCTACCTCCGTACAAAAGGGAATAATTGACACACAAGCTTTAACACAGCATGGCGTTCAATCTTATGCCAATTTCACACTCCATTTTAAAGTTGTGTGCTATCCTATAACTCCCTGCTATAAGTACAAGCACTATAAGTACCTAGGTATAAATGAGTACTATAAGTGTTTATGTCGTCTGTCTCGTGGTCTGTGTCCGCGTCAAAACATCTAAATGTGCACTCATCTCGCAGTTTCGAGATAGATTTGATGCTGGGAGTCGACCTGTTACGATCGAGTGGGAAGAAAGAGATTAGGTGTCAAAGTCGAAATGGCCGCGCCTTTCTAAGCAACCTTGGAGATCGACGCTGCCGTTAGTTTGAAACGTGGTCGGCTAAATTTTCAATTTAGCTTGTATTATTCTTCCTTTTGTAGAACCTGTTGTACTGTAGCACCCTTTCTACCGCATAATGCGTGAGGATGCGACCTTCCGCGCGGTCACAACGCTGGTAAAATAATGGCAATAGCTTGTTGCATCAGTTCTAGAGTTACGCTCAACGTTCGAAGGGCCAGAAATATAGCCTAAAAAAGCGGGATGGTCTGCACTCATACACATGGTCTGCGTTCAGGAACAAATTGGGAAGTTGCAAAATAATTTTCTGTTCAACCAAAACTCTGTTACGAACAACTAGAAAACCATCAAGTTTGAAACTTTCGAAATGGAAATCATTGTAGCGCAATTTTATGAGTGCCTGTTCTCCGTGCTGGATTAATATTTTTCACCTTCATCCACTCTTCCTGCCATAGGCCTTTCCCTCCTTTGTACTCGACGCGAAATGAGTGTTTAAAATATTTTCATGGTATTGTTAATTCATCGCGCTTTGCTTCATTGCCTGAGTATTTGCAATTTTCAACATCTTCATTTACAAGGAGCTACCACCCATTTAATGTAACACCCATTCACGCGCGCACTGATATGTTCAAATTTTGTTTTTTTTTCCTCGTGTTATCGAACGATGAAATTCTTTACCCGGTGATATACGCTCCCTGGAACCAAACCTATTTTTAAACGTTGTTCCAAATCTGCAATTAGTCTGTTCAGTTACTGTTCTGTATTTTAATGGTGTTCACTTCTGAATATGTTGTCCCTCTCTGCCTTTTCTTTTTATTTTTTTTATCTTCCTCCCACTCCTGCAATAGCCACATCGGGGCTGCAGTATATGTAAATAAATAAATAAATAAATAAATAAATAAATAAATAAATAAATAAATAAATAAATAAATAAATAAATAAATAAATATACCGACCGGAAAAATTTCAGCGATGTCCTCCACTGATTCTTTCTGACGTGACGTGAAAGCTTCTATGTTACAAAGCACGTTGTTTTCCTTCTCTTAGGGCTTTATTTCTTATCTACTTTTATGTTACATTTGCTCTAATGCTCGCTTATATTTCTCTTCCCGTCACTGGCCGCCTTATTGAGGTTTTGTTTAATTTTTACATGGTGTCTTGGCCGTCTATTGCTTGCAGTAATCAACTAAAGTTCTTGAGAAGTGAATTCGTGAAAAAAAAAACGATTGGGTGTCACCTTGCTAAAAATTCAATTGGTATTTGTCGAAGCAAAAGGAGCGCACATGTCTCCTATGTATTTCTATGCTTTATATACTGCAGCCTATTGGGCTATTGCGTCAGTGGGTGCATCTCGTTTCATTCACCTGTTGTGCCTGACCGCGGAGAAATAAATTTTTTGTCAAGAATCCGCAGGTGGTGGAAAACATTTATCAACCACTAAATAGTTACTGAGAGGTGATTGGGGTAGGCCCTATTGGCCCTTTCCCCTATCAATACTAGGTGGAGCCCCTATTACGGGGCCCCATTGGCAAGCAACGCCGCCCGCGTCCGTTGAACCAAGGCCTTTCGGGTCGCAACCCGCCAACTTTTCTGCGTATTCATTCAGGAACACCTCTCACGCTCATTTATTTCCAGGCATATGTCTTTGAAACGTAATCATTCCATTTTCAGATTTCCCACTCATGCCTGAGCTGTCAAGAGGCAGAGAGGAGTGTGTAATTAAATAATTGTGACCAAAAGCGCAGTATCTTTTCATGCCAAGCGTGCGAGAAAACAGGCCCGACTTTAATACTTTCGTTTCGGCTTTCTCTGATTAAAAAAAAACTTTAGTATCGTTGTTTTGCAGCGGGTATTTTGCGATTTGTCTCCTACTTTAGATTCCTGCTCATATCAGGCAAGTCGTTCTTTCTTAGTACCGCGATTTGCGACGCTAATATGCTCAGCAGTTTTACAGGCAACCAAAACGTCGTCGATCTTTCCTATATGCGAGCTTTGACAAGTTATACTAACGCTGATACAACTGTTTGTATAGCCAGTAAGAATAATGTCCTTAATGCTAAGACAAGAAGTATTACTACATTGCTAAGACGAAGACGATTACCCTACGAAGTTTAGCCATAAAGCGTTATCGCTGAGACTTTTTAAAGCGTTTCTGCTGCGTCGGAGCAGTCAACGAGAGCCTACGTTGAAGCTCTCAATGGACCCTGCTGATAAAGTATCGTGAGGGGCGACAAATGTCTGAAGCGAGCGGTAAGCGCACACCCTTTGAGCACTCTAAAGAAAAAGGAGTGAAAAGGGGGTAAGTTGTCCTCTAGCGCGCACCCTTTTATAAGAGCAGTGCGCTAGAGGACTTTACTCCCTTTTTACTACCTTCTGTCTAGAGTGCAAAGCCCCATACCCGTGCCTCCACGTAGTATGGTGAATTAAAAAAAAAATGCCCAGACACGCATGAGGTCCAGTGCAATATGGTTAGAGCGCATATTTAGTGATAACGCGTACTGTCACTTAGCCCTTACATTCGCTATACTCTACGAAATATGCATTGCTGTGTGTACACGTAACGCCTTTTCCACCACGAACCAAGCAAAGGGTTTATTAGTTAGCTGCATATGGGAGCACTTATGGCAGCCTATGAGCTCCAAATCAGCGCCCTGCAGAGGGCGTAGTCAGGCTGATGATGATGGTGATGATGATGAAGTGCTCCTCTGTTCGGTTCAGAAGCAAACTCCGTCGTTAGTTCACTTTTGGCTAAGACGTTGTTTCCTAATATGATGGATTATGTGCATCCAGAGTGGAGGGACGGCTGCCGCGAGGCCATCTCGCGGGGCACCAAGATTCGATCCTGCGACCTCGTGCTCAACAGCCGAGAGGCGAGAACCACTCTTTCCGCGAACAAAGCCTAACTGCATGGCGCACAAGGGAGGGTCAGAGTTGAGACGTATCGCCTACGCGGCGCTGGTCTCCTTGCATTGCTAGTGCAAAAGAAGCCCATACCTCAAAGGGCCTTAAAGGTTGAGGTTGTTGCATGCTACTGGTGGGGCAGTTGCCGGCAGTTGCGTCACCGTAGCGACACTTCAATCCTAAATAAGGTCCGCATATCAGGATGTCTGGTCTACATAGCTCTAAACACAATTATCTATAAAAGTCAACAGTCAACTCCTGCTGCGACTATCTTGAGTCCAAATCCGAGTCCTGGAGGACATTTAAAAGAAGATTTGGTTTCTTTTGGTTTCATTGGAGTTTAAAGTCCCAAAGAAACTCAGGCTATGAGAGACACCGTAGTGAAGGGCTCCGGAAATTTCGACCACCTGGGGTTCTTTAACGTGCACGGACATCGCACAGTACACGGCCCTCTAGAACTTCGCCTTCATCGAAATTCGGCCGCCGCGGCCGGGACCGAACCCGCGTCTTTCGGGCCAGCAGCCGAACGCCGTAACCACTGAGCCACCGCGGCGGGGCTTTTAAAAGAAGGTGTGAAGTCTGTCTCCTGCCGGTAATCCATGCTCATAATCTTATATTAGATGTGTGCCAAGAGATGCAGCAAGCGCATAGCGATATGTGTTGTTTAATGTACTAGGACCTCCTACTCGGCAGATCTTCTTTGCAGAGCTATTGCTGTAATAGTGCTGCTAAAATGGCAACCGTTGCTGGATGAAGAAACAGACAGAGTCTGACGGCGCGAGCACACGTCAAACAACTCATTTTGCGATGCCCCCCGGCTCGGCGCGTGCCGCCATTACCGCCTTGCATGCTGGGAATGTGCAGCGCGTGCTACGCCCGATTGAGGACTACCCATCAAGCATCGCCCTCGCGCTGGAACGAAGCCAGGGAGCACGCGTCCCGGAGTTTATCGACGACTCAGCCAAGCCTTCGGTGGTGACGAGCGTGGGCACTCGTCCCGCTCGAGAGTACCTGGACGCTTTGGAGGAGAAAAAAAGAGCAAAAAGGAAAGGAAAACCAGACTGAGTCGAAGAAAGAGAGCGCCGGTGATTCCGTATCGGGCCGTCTCAAGTTTCTCGATAAGCGAGGGGGGCCGGCAAGGATAAGGTTCGCGAAAGGTAGCTCCGGGACTGACTGAAGATGTGTTCTTCGAGAGCGGGGCTTCTCCGTTCTTTGGTGGGCCTCTTGAGAGGCGCCTTATCAGCGAACCTCGGAGCGCTCGGCGGCCCCCCGGGACGACGCGTGCGTGGTACGGAGTGCCTCCGTGAGCGATGCCAGTGGATGTGCCTGTCACCGGCATTTTGCGATGCCGCATTCTCTTAGATTCGTGCATTTTCAAAGAGTGCGCGAAAATACGGAGTCAGAAAGACAAGGCAAGAGTTGAGTTGAGTTTAATGGCGCATGAGCGACTAAGGCTATCAACGCCAAGCTCAGGGCAAAGAAAATTGTATTATATACAAGGCAAGACATACAGCGAAGATCTGCAACAACTAGCGCCTTGAAAATCATTTATTCGGCTCAAACACGTGTAACGTTGGCGTGGTGATGAAAAAAATAGCTGACGGTTCAGCACGGCGAAGCGCGGAATATATTGCAGTAGCTCTTGTTACTGTGGGCATTTCAGGTCCTTATGTGCTAAAGGCATTTGAACTAAAGGCCTATACTCTGAAGGCCTGTGGTCTAAAGGCCTTATTATACAAGTATTTATCATGAAAGCTTTCACACTAAATGCCTTTATAACAAGGCCTTCACTCTAAAGACCTTTGGGTAAAGGACCTGGGTAAACGCAACCCCTGCCCCCCGGGCTACGAACGAACTTAGTGCACTGCCTAATGAACTTAGTACACTACTTCGTATATAACGAACCTTAGTATGCGACTTCAGATATACCGGCCTTTTGTGTGTTAACCTCGGATATAATGGACCTAAGTCTACCACCTCAGATACAACGAATTTTTGTGTGCCAACCACGAATGCAACGAAACATCAGCGTTTTACCTCGCATATAACGAACTTTAGGACGTCAACCTCGGATATAACGAACGTTTGGCTGCGAATGCATTCAAACGATCCATCGAGGATCGCCTAAGAGTTTTTAATGTCCAAGCATTTCTTGTCTCATGAGTGACGCGACAGGACCTGTTGGCAGAGCGTGTCGGCAGAGTGTGTCCGCACGAAAATGACCATTCGAGAAGAGGAATTCGACGGCATTGAGGTTCGAACCCAGGCCCTCTGTGTGCCAGGCGGTCACGCAAAGCATACGCCACTAAGGGCCGTTGCTTCAAACGTGTTAGAAGGGTACAAAGTTTAGTTTTATTGTTTAGATTTATTGGGGTTTAACGTCCCGAAGCGACTCAGGCTACGAGGGACGCCGTAGTGAAGGGCTCCGGAAATTTCGACCACCTGGGGTTCTTTAACGTGCACTGACATCGCCAGTACTCGGGCCTCTAAAATTTCGCCTCCATCGAAATTCGGCCGCCGCGGCCGGGATCGAACCCGCATCTTTCGGGCCAGCAGCCGAGCGCCGTAACCACTGAGCCACCACAGTGGGTAGAAGGGTACAAAGTGAACGCGTTGTGGTGTGTACGACGGTAAAGTGTGTTGGGGATGTGTGCTGATGTTAGACAACGATGACTTCCAAAAAAAGTTGGTGACGCCATCAAGGGTAACGTCATAAGCGTCACGTGACAACTATGACTTGCAAAGAAAAGTTGCTGACGTTCAAACGCAAATGCTTTCGCATTTCTGCAATGCAGCAGACTGCGGTGCTATCCAATTTTTCTCCTCTTATCTCTGCTGTCCTGAGCGACCGCTACGGGATTCAGACGCCGTACGCGAGTGCAGCTAACGTTTGCGAAATTCTTTCCAGTCGTAGGTATATACAGACTCCCTCCTCATGCGATGCAAAGAAACGACAGGGAACATGCCCTGTAAGTTGGCTCCACGGGATCAACGCCATGAAGCATGGCTTAGTGACTGGGGAAAGAAGCTTCCATCGGCGCTTAATTTCCTCGGTAGATAAGTCGTAAGACTCTTGCACCGGCTATATCAGGCTTGGACACTTGGCGTCAAATTGCAAACGGTGTGAACATGATGAAAAAAGATTGCGCCCCATCTTCTGAGTCGACACGTGTAATATCTGTAAGCGCGGACCATAAGATACTGGCAGCCTTTCTTGTACACGTGGAAAGGCATTCGTGCCTGATTAAACCAAATGTTTATCTATTTGCTAAGGAATTGAAGATCTTGTATCGGGAGGGGCACTCGCGCATGCCTTTTGATTGTGGAGACTTTTTGGCTCCTGATCGATGCTTATAAATGCGCGGTAGTGCTGAGAATAAAGTCAGTTGATGTCTAGGGCTTGTGTTGTCTTATCTCCTTTCGTTTGGTTTATTGGGGTTTAACGTCCCAAAGCGACTCAGGTTATGTGGAATGCCGTAGTGAAGGGCTCCGGAAATTTTCACCACCTGGGGTTCTTTAACGTGCACTGACATCGCATAGTACTTGAGCCTCCAAAATTTCGCCTCCATCAAAATTCGGCCGCCGCGGCCGGGGTCGAGCCCGCGTCTTTCGGGTCAGCTAGCGGCCGAGCGCCGTAACCACTGAGCCACCGCTGAGGAGCTAGACTTTTTGGCTCCTGATCGTTGCTTATAAATGAGCGGTATTTCTGAGGGTAGAGTCAGGTGATGTCTAGCGTCGTGTTTTCTTCTCTCCTTTCTCCCTGTTATTTATCGCTACAATCATGTACTCTTCAATCTAAATAGAAACTAGCCCAGACTGCTGCCTTAAAAGCTTTCACGACACAGCCTGCCTGAGCGCATCTGGAGGCAAGATTGTGCGCCCTCTGGACTCCAGGCCATCAGGGTCTTCGAGGGCATGAGGCCGCACACGCGGCTGCGTGAGCTCTCCATCTCCCGGGTATACCTCATACCGACTCTGATACCTCGGATGCGGGCCAACTCTTATTCCGATTTTGTGAAACCCTGAAATACTGTCAGCATGAACATTAACGCTACCTATGCCCGGCGAAAGGGCTTTGAACTTTAGTAAAACGGCGAGTTGAGCGAGTTGGTACATCTTGAGGAAAACAGCGCAGGAACAGGGACAAGAGAAAAGGGACAAGGGTCTTCTTTTCTCTTGTCCCTGTTCCTGCGCTGTTTTTCTCAAAATAGCTTTAAATAGCAGACGAACGCTGCTCCTCCGACTTTTTACGAATACTGTCGTACGTATGCTCGGCCATACTGAAACATTTCAACCCGATGGTCACTTGCCTGTGCTCGCACTACGGGCAGGTGACTGACACCTATCACACGATGTGGGCCTGCCAGCAGAAGACAGCGCTTTCCCCAAACCCCTACCCTCCACGAGAGGACTGGGAGGCGGCCTTGCTGGGCTGCTCGGACCTCCAGGCCCAGCGGGTCTTATTCGGGCGGCGGCCTCTACAAATGGGGTCCTGGACTAGGGACTCCATCTAGTATGTAAGGAGGCTTCCCACTAGGGTAAGCCTCCGAACACCTGTCTGTATATGTATAGAATGAATGCTTTTCACCAACACCACCTGCGTGGTGTTGAAATCAAGAGGAAGAAATGGGTTTGGGCAGGGCATGTAATGCGAAGGCAAGACAACCGCTGGTCCCTAAGGGTCACGGAGTGCATTCCAAGAGGAGGCAAGCGTAGCAGGGGGTGGCAGAAAGTTCGGTGGGCGGATGAGATTAAGAAATTTGTGGGGACACGGTGGCCGCAACTGGGGAAGGACAGGGTTAATCGGAGAGACATGGGAGAGGCCTTTGTCCTGCAGTGGGTGTAGTCAGGATGATGATGATGACCTGCGAAAAGCACACGTGGCGTGCTCGAGCGCGACTAGGCCGCGTCGGGAGAACCAAAACGACGAACTCCAGAAGCCAAACGTGCGACTGTGATAGTTTACAACGTGGTCTCGTTCTATACATAGCTTGCACGTGACGTCACTTCCGCCTCCATCAAGCGCTTGCGGCCATGCTGCCGAACCATTCGGCCGCCCCCGCCCGTCCGCCCTGTGAGCCTGACATCTCCTGGGGCGCTTTGGATTATTTGCTTATCCTTTCGGACATGATGCCTACTCCACAGAAAAATGAGCCATTCATTGAAGGCTACTACTCGGAACTTATCCGATCGGCGTGCGTACTCTATGCACAAAAAGTGAAAATCTGCGTCGATATGGGCCGTATACGCTGCGACCGGGAGTCGACATGACGATGGACATTGATATGTGTTCTCTGAAGTGACCCACGGGGATATCGTGTACTCTCCCGGCTTTGAGACATTGGAAGAGACTAAAGCCTTCAAGTCATTGGAGGCACAGAAAGATTTCTCCAGCAGGTGGGTGAGAAGCCTGACTGCGATGCGCCTACGAGACGAAAAGCTCGGCTTCGGCACGTCGCTTTCTCTGCCGTCGTTGCTCGCTGCGGTCGCTGCGGAGCAGCCAGGAGTGGCACATAAAACTGTACCGAAGCCACGGATGGACGAGGACCAACACGATGCGAGCTAACAGAGGCGGCGGAAGGCTAGAGGCGGTCTGGTGGCGGTTCGGCAGTATGGCCTACTGGTATCCCGCGCCCACCGGATGTGACGTCAGTGCAAGCTATCTATACCCTATACATCAGGTGCAACGCTGCCAAGGCTAGCGCTCTTCTTTGCGCTGCGTACGTCTACCACCAAAAAAGTGCTTTGCGAAGCTTTCCCAGACAAGCGGCGGCAAGGTGAGCTGGGCTTCTACCACTGCTTCGCACTCGGTAGGAAAGGGTAGTGACATAAACAACACAAACAACAAAGACAGTCGTGTCACAGAACCGAAGGACGCGAACAGCGATGCGCTCAGACGCGAGCTAGAACTGGCTCGAATCAAACAAAACGAGCTCGAACGCAAAGTTGAGGAACTCACAAAAACACTAAAGGAACAACAGCGGGAACTCGACACGACTAGAGCCCTTCCAAAACGACAACCACAGGCATCGAACGAAGGAGACCTTGAAACACGAATGCAACAGATGATGCAGCAGATGATGCAGGATATGATGCAGCAAATCCAATCGCAAATTCAACAGATGCAAGTACAATTCCAAGGGCAAATCTCAGAGATCAGAAGCGCTTTTAGAAAGCAAAAACATACCGAAAACATTAGGGAAAGGGCGTACAACCGTCCAGCGCTAACAGCTTTCGCAAGCGAACAAGGCAACAGCAGTAACGTGTAAACATGACCAATACGTATCGGCAAGAACAAGAATACTTAGATATTTGGCAATGGAACTGCAGAGGCGACCGCAAAAAGCAGGCCCTCTTAAAACAATATATAAACACACAACTCACACCTCCTGATGTAATTGCGCTCCAAGAGACCGGAATCAAGCCGACCTTACAAGGGTACGAGGTTTACGAGAGTCAAAACGAAGGTAAAGCGGCCGTCCTAGTCAGCAAAACCATTACCGCCATCAGGCACGATACCATCGCCGACACCGACGTTGAACACGCGCTTGTTGAACTTATTCCGAAAAAGCGAAAGGGACGCAGCACGTTCTTACTGAACGTGTACAGCCCGCCGAGACAAAGAAAAGCCAAACTCTTCGAACTGTTTTATGGAGCGCACAAGCTGGCCAAAGAAAATGCACTCATCATCGTAGGAGATTTCAACGCCATGGACAGGAGTTGGGGATACCAGAAACAAGACATCAAGGGAAGAACATTAGTGGAAGTAGCGGAATACTTTGGCTGCAGTCTAATCACAGATCCTGCGACCCCCACGAGAATCGGGAATAGCGTGAGCACGGACACATGCCCGGACCTCACCTTCGTAAGGAACAGCAGGGAGTCACAGTGGGAAAACATGATGGAAAATCTAGGCAGCGATCACTTTATCCTCCGGACACGAATAGCATCCGACACCATAAGACGCCAGATTGGACAGGCGAAAATCACTGACTGGAACGCGTTTCGCGGGGCTTGCAACAAATCTGAAGGCGGTATCCAATCACTGGAGGAATGGAGCGGCATGCTGAGAGAAACGCGACAACGATGCACAAAAAGCCTAAGGAGAACGACAGCAACGCCTGAAGTAGACGCCCACCTCCTCAGACTATGGGAAGCGAGACGCAGTCTCACCAAAAGATGGCGGAAGCAAAAACACAACAGGAAACTAAAACTAAAAATAGCAGAAATTACGGCAAAGGCGGAAGAATACGCGACGCAACTCGCGAAACAAAATTGGGACCAACTCAGCGACTCACTTAGGGGAACTGTAGGCACGGCCAGAACCTGGAATCTCTTAAGAGCACTAATCGATCCGACCAAAATAAAATCAGAAAACAATAAAGCCATCCACCGGTTCATCCACTCCTTCGAGGGATCAGACATCGCCCTACTGGAGAAGGCACGAGAAAAATGTTTCGGCGATCACAACCCCCCGCGATACCAAGGAACGTATCGAGGAGCCGAAAACGAGAAACTCGACCGCCCCATAACTGTGGAAGAGGTTTACGCGGCCATAAGAAACACCACCAGAAACACGGCAGCCGGAGCGGACAGAATCGACAACGCCCTAATCCGCAACCTGAGCGACGACCTCATACAAGAGCTCGTCACCTTTCTTAACAAACATTGGGAGGCGGAGACGGTTCCCGAAGATTGGAAACACGCCGAAGTAATAATGATACCTAAACCTGGTAAAAAGCTACAAATTGAACACCTCAGGCCTATATCACTCACGTCGTGCCTTGGCAAGCTTTACGAACGGGTTGTGACTTTCAGACTGCAAAATTATATGGAAGACAACGACTGTGTACCACATACCATGTTCGGCTTCAGAGCGAAGCTCTCGACGCAGGACGTTCTCCTCCAAATACAAGAAGATGTCCTGCGAAACGTACCTCGGACGGGAGAAAATGTCATAATGGCCCTGGACATCAAGGGGGCATTCGATAACGTCAGCCACGAAGCGATCCTTACGGGCCTAGACAACCTGGATTGCGGACGCAGAATCCACGGCTTCGTCAAAGCCTTCCTGTCTGATAGAACTGCCACCATCGGCATAGGAGACCTTCGATCGGAAAAAATTCGCACTCCAAACAAAGGAACACCCCAAGGGTCAGTTATCTCACCCCTACTCTTCAACATAGCTATGATAGGCCTAGCTCGAAAACTAGAGAACATCGAAGGCATCAGGCATGCAATGTATGCTGACGATATAACAGTCTGGACAAACACGGGCTGTCTCGGAGAGAAGGAAGAAAGGCTACAGCAAGCGGCCTCTTCTGTCGAGCAATACCTCGCAGAAAGAGGACTCTCATGCTCGACCGAGAAATCGGAACTGCTGAGAGTCTGGAGAGGCAAGCAAAACCGGACCGTCCCAACCAACGAGGACCTAAAACTCAACGTCTACATAGAAGGGACGCCCATACCCGAAAAGACAACAATAAGAATTTTGGGCATGTGGGTTCAATCCAACCAGCGCAGTACTCACACTTTTACCCTACTGAAAGCAACAAAGCTACAAGTCGCACGCATGATCACCCGCATCACCAACAGGCGACATGGCATGCGTGAAGAAGACACACTAAAACTAGTCAGAAGCCTAGTAGTTAGTCGAATCACGTACAGCCTACCCTACCAGTGCCTCAACAAAAATGAAATACAACAAGCGGATGCCCTGCTACGCAAAGCGTATAAGACAGCGCTCCGACTACCACGCAACACGTCTACAGAAAAACTCATGGCCTTGGGATTACACAACACCTTTGAGGAGCTACGAGAGGCGCAGCTTGAGTCGCAAAAACTCAGGCTGTTGCAAACAACGACAGGAAGAGCGCTCCTGCAGAGGCTCGGATACCGCGAGCAGATGCGAGAAATGTCGAGGACGGCAACGATCCCCGACGAGCTTCGCAAGACCCTCAAGGTAGCGCCAATACCAAAAAACATGGATCCCAACCTCCATCGAGGCAGAAGAGAAGCGAGGGCCGAATTCATCGAGAAAACATACGCTCCTCAAGCCACGACCGTGTATACAGACGCGTCTTGGAGAGGAGGAGATACCAAAATCGCTGTAGCGGCGGTGGTCGATTCGTCTTTACGCGAAATGACCAGCGCGTCTCTCCGAGGCTGCACAGCTGCAGAGTCCGAGGAAGTAGCCATTGCTCTATTGGTGGCGGAGGGCTATAGAACCGGGCGGTCACTAACAATACTTACGGACTCTCAAACAGCCTGCCGAAATTACATGAATGGCAGGATAGGTCGTCACGCGCTCCGTATACTCCTCGCAGCGAGTGACAGAATTAAAAACCGGGAAGAACAAAACGACAAGATCCGACACAAAATTGTGTGGGTACCGGGGCACACGGGGGTGGCAGGGAACCGAGAGGCCGACAGGATAGCTCGAGGATACATTACTTTCCGAGCTTCCGATGAGACCGCGGAACTCGCGCCAGCACCCAGGGAATACTCGGCCATACTACAAAACTATAGAGGCAGAAGAATGCGATATCCCCCACCGCACAAATCTCTCAGCAGAGAGGAAGCTGTCACTTGGAGACAATTACAAACAGGCTCTTTCCCAAACCTACATATACTAAACAAAATGCACCCTACGATATACACGAACAAATGTCCCTGGTGCGACGAAAAACCTACACTATACCACATCACATGGGCCTGCCAAAACATAGACGTGGTCCCCAAAATACAAAACCCGAGTGCGGAGCAGTGGGAGACTCTGCTGTCCAGCGTCCGCTGCGAAGACCAACAAGGTCTGGTACAGCGAGCTCAACGGGCGGCAGTGGCCAGCGGAGCCCTGGACTGAGGGCAACCGACCACTGATTAGAGGCGGACGACTTCGACAGAGAAAACTCCTGGGGGTAGAACCAAGACGTCTCTGAAGATGCCCCCAAACCGCAGGAAAAAACATTAGTGTAAATAAAGTTTTCCCTTCCCTTCCCTTACTTGTGCAAGAAAAAAAAATCTGGTTTTTGAGGAAAGGAAATGGCGCAGTATCTGTCTCACACATATCGGCGGACACCCGAACAGCGCCGTAAGGGAAGGGAGGAAGGTGGGAGTGAAAGAAGAAAGAGAGAAAGAGGTGCCGTAGTGGAGGTCTCTGGAATAATTTCGACCACCTGGGGATCTTTAACGTGCACTGACATCGCACAGCACACGGGCGCCTCTTGCGTTTCGCCTCCATCGCAAAGCGGCCGCCACGGTCGGGTTTGAACCCGGGTAGTCCGCCTCGGTAGAAGCAAGAAAACCGCTGAACGCTTTTTCTGCAGGCCTATTAATCAAACATTTTTGTGTGCTTGATTGAACACGGACGTCGGCCAAATGCTCTAAACTTTTTAATAGTTATTTTTTTTTTGTCGGCGTGCATTCCTTACGTGCAGGTGCGCTCTGCTCTGTTTAACAATTTTGATGTAGTCCTTTTTTTACGAATTGTAGTTTTTGTTCACGATGGGGTTTCGCTATCCCCGTAATGTGCTTTACCCAGTTCTGAAAAGATGGCGTACAGCGCAGCGGCTTCGAAGAAGTCCTTTGCTCACATGCCTTCCAAGACAGTTTTTTTTGTTTAGTCTGGGATTATGGAGGCTTTGTTTCTTGAAGCACTAAATATACCGGGTGGTTCACCTGAGAATTTACGCAATTTTTAAAAATAGGCTTTATGAGTTAGAAGAGCGCTTTTTCGGCACAGCATTTTCAGCGGTGTAGTACAAGCTAAGATGTGCTGGCTAGCCGGCTGGTTAAATTATACTGAATAATTAACAGTTTAACTGTTTCTGTTGGGCGCCTTAATTATTGAGAGGAGTGTAATACACCGTTAATAATATCCGTATCAGTTTCAGAACTACGAAAACGCGATTACCCTCGACGCTGGGGCTGAACAAATTTTGGCTATTTCGGGAGTCACGTGCACTTGAGAGGTCACTTTGCCTGCAAGCGCGTGTATTTTCGCTCGATGTAGCCAAAATTTGTTGGGAACAACGCCGAGCACAACAGTTCTCGAAATTATAAAAAGTGATATAGATATTACTCCCGCTGGTCTACACGACTCCCAATAATTAAGAAGCCTAACAGTAATAGTTAAAAACATTACTATTCAATATTAGTTAATCAGCCCGCTAGTTAGCTCGTCTTTGCTGCATTATGATGTACTACACCGTGACAATTCTACGGCGAAAGAGCGCTCTTCTAACTGAAAAAGCCTGTTTTTTAAATTGCGTAAGGTCTTAGGTAAACCACGCTTTCTGTTATACGTGGATTAATCTCAATTCTTGAGGGTGATCGCGCTTGCACATGTTGTGCGCTGCGTTTGTCATACTCCGTCATTTGCCGCAATGCCCTCTCCAGGGTATTTGACGTCACAGCCTGCGGTATCGTTATGAGAGCCGTCTAAGCTCGATTCGCTGCTGGCCCGCACAACGGACACGCCGAGACGCATCTACTGACGCATCTACGAGACGGTTGTCTCTCGTACTTGGTGAAAAAAAAAATGCTGAAACCTTCAAGAACGCTCATTTTCTCCGCGGTAAGCGAAGAGTTAATTATTGAGAGGCGTGTAGCCAACCGTAAGTGATATCGATGTCAGTTTTAGAATCAATCAATCAATCAATCAATCAATCAATCAATCAATCAATCAATCAATCAATCAATCAATCAATCAATCAATCAATCAATCAATCAATCAGACAATTTTATTTCCTTAAAGGGGCCCAGAAACACAATCTTAGTTAACTGTTTTTTCCTGTTGATTGCATACAGTGAGTTATAGTGGTGCTATTAGCGTCGGTAATACCGCGTACATTCCTTTTTTTTAATATTTTAATGTCCTCCCAAAAACAACTTCATGGCTCTGATGGCGTCGCCACACAGTGGCGGGTTTTTAGCAGCGGATATGACATCACCTGGCGCGAGCTTGACGACCGGACAAACAGTAAATATACTGCAAATTGTGTGAATAAATAGAGACACATTTTGTCACCTGTCTGTGTTTTATATTAGATCAACAAAAACAATTTGTTTGTCTTAGATAAAAGCCCTGCAAAGCAAGTAAAATAAAAATACACCACCAGGGGCGCTCTGGCATGGAAACAACGCTGCCAGTCTCACAGAGAGCAGGCAACCATGGAGTACAAACTTCCGCGACGTGCTCTGGCTGGCTGTTTTGATTGGTTGCGCCAGGTGCCGTCATTGGGAGAGCGAAATAGGAGTGGGAAGCCCCGCCAAAATCGAGTTGAGGGCAGCGTTTTGTTTGCTTGTATTTTGAAATTTCTTCACTGAATAACTCCCGTTCCTGTGCATGGATTCCTGTAATTCTTTTTAAGTCAGCATCTGTGTGACATAAAGAACCCACCTGAAGTATAGCCGGTATTCCCCCAGGCAGTGTTTCGCAGCCCCTTTAAAGCCCTTTTCAGGGGCAATACATAAGGGGTGGGTACAACGTTTGGTGATACAGAAAGTAATCATGTGTGAACGCCAGCTATCCTAACACATGCGTTATGGTGATGAGAAATAGCTGTATGCTCTGCGCGCGTAGTTCGCGGGACAGGTTATTGTTGCAATGTCAGCGGGAAGGCCACTCCAGCCTGCGGCAGTGCGAGAAAAAAATGTAGCTGCTGAGGTGACAGTGCGTGCACGTGGACGGCTTATCTGGAGTTGATGGAGAGTGCGGTGAGATATGCGTGCCGGAGGGACCATGTAGGGTGCAGTTCGTAGATGGCTGTAAAATAACTTGTGAAATAATAAAAGACTGGCTGTGCGGCGGCGCAGCTCGAGTGGCTGTATGCCTGAAAGCGATTTCAGATACGTAACACTCGTGCTGTATTGGTATGAAGAATGAATAAATCTGACGTCGCGGTTTTGCAAAACTTCTAATGCGTTGGTCAGCTTGAAAACGCAGTCACCTTTGCCGCTGTGGCCTAAGAAACTATGGCTATTTAGACGAGTTACGTGCAGTGGAGGATCTGGTTTGCCTGCAAGTTTTTCGAGAGTGAATGCGTTTTGGCGCGATGTAGCCAAAATTTTCTGGGTCTTAGCGCCGAGCGTAACAGCGTTTTCGAAATTCTGAAAATTATTGTGGATATTACTGGGATCTACACGCCTCTCAGTAAATAATGAGACTAGCAGTAACAACTCAAATTTTCACTATTGAGCAATAATTAACAGACTATTAGATAGCACCTTTATCTGTGTTCTAATGCACTACACCACTGCCAATGCTATACCGAAGTAAGCATTCGTCGAAATCAAAAAAGTATGCTTTTACAAATTGGAGGACATTTATGTGAAACACCCGGTATATTGGCTGGACTCATGTCCAGCATTCCTGGACATTTTTTTTAATATTGAAATATTATAAGGCACTGTTATGGATACATTGAAGGTAATGGGCCATTCTTCGAATGTGTCGCAAAAGTTTTCTTTTAGAGCGTTTCAATCGATCGCATCGACCAGTTAAGAATGTCATAGAAAACCAACGACAAGCGCTTTTGACGACAGAGAAAACTTCATTAGCAAAAAAAATTCAAGCATGCGGACGAGTGGTCTGCGGATATATTGATTGCTATAGTGAAATCATACAGTATACGAAAAAACTGCGTTCATAAACTGGATCGCGTTTAAAAATGCTTTTGTCCAGAGCTGTTAGGCATGAAATCATTGTGTGGCCTATATAAACAACTTTTCAAGCATTTTGTTCAAAATCAGTCCATATGACGTCAGAGATGGAGGCACTGTGGCAGGTACAATGTGCTTGATGACGAGATAGTGTAAAAATGTCACAAACTTGAAGCAAGTGAAATCATTGCAGACGAAGTTTTCGCTTCATTGGAAGGGCTAAAAGCGGTCTAAGTTGGGTCCGGTATTAAGCAGCTGGAGTCTGCCAATCCGATATGAAAACACAGATAAAGCGAAACGCATTATCACGACCCTTATCTGCGCTCGCATGGAGTTCCAAGTGCGAGCTCCGACTGTACTCTCTCGCGAACGTCGCACTTAGCTTCCGTGACTTGCGCTGAAGGATAGGTCTGAAGACGGGGCAGAAGGTCGGATGTCTGAAAGTTTTTTTTTTGAAAGTTTGAAGTCATGTTTTGTTTATCACAGAGCATGAAGTGCGAACGCACAACTACATGGGGCGAACAAAAATTGTTTAAGGGTCCCAACCGCTTTAAGCTAACACATATGTAGGCAACAGGAAAAGATAAAACAACTATTTAGCAATAAACATATTACAGCAGTAGGCACTGAACACTAGTGAAAACGTGAAGAAAACATGTTATTTTTAGACTAGAAACACAAACTAAAGCACTAAAGAACATTTACTAGGATGAATTGAGTAGGAAAAGTTTTTTTTTTTGAAAGGCACGAAGAGCAGGTGAAATTTGAACTTTGTTATCAAGATTTTTCTACAAATGAGCACCCATAAATTCTAGTGTTTGCCGAAAGTAATTGGTGTGCATTACAGGAAGCAAGAGGCAATGTCATGTAGTAGACATGTTGGTGCGTAGTAAGTGACAAAGACATACTATTGTTAAATTTAGTTTGTTTTAAATTATCTGATAAATTAAAGTAGCGATATTTTAATAGTAGATAGTATATATTTAGGTAGCCCATAACGGCAAATAAATCATCCCGATGCTCATAACGAATATTTTCGAAGAGCCCTGTTTTGAAAAGCATATACGGGGGCCGTGTGTGAAGAATACGTGTATCCCCAAACAGATATACGGTAATTAATACGTGAATGAACAAAGGCGGAATAAAGGTTAACAAGTACATCAACAGGGGGTTGGAGTAGAAGCCTGAGCAGTACTAGCTTCATGTCGACGGGGGCTATTAAGTGCCAGTCACGTACTGCTTCTCCTCTGCTCTACAGTAGCAAGTCGCGACAAGCTTCTACTAATCTTCGCGGGCTTTTAGTGCCTGTACAGTCTGAATAGGAAATTGCTTTGGACTCTCTAACTATTGACATCAATCTAGCATCACGTTCATGAAAAAAAAAAAAAAATATCTGCCCGACCTTTCACAACGTCTAAAGTACTATCACCTCTCTATATTCATAAAATAAACTACCTTAGTCCTTTCCTGAAAGAAAATGCTTTCACTGCACCCAGTTACATATCTCGCGTCGACCATCCTCACAAACCTGAAGTGACATCTTGCCGCACTAAATTGTGATATTCTTCCTTTATACTGCCACGTATCATTGTAGTGTTTGTTCGTTCACGCTCAAGGCTGCAGGAAAGGGTTGTTATCACTTTTGTTCGTGGCGCGAGAAGCGACCAGACTAATCTCGATTGATCGCAGCCATGAAGGGCTGCATCTAGGTTTTTCTAGATTACTGTAGATGATCTTGTCCTGTTATCTGGAAGTTTCCTTGCCGCCTTTAAATTGAGCGATGCCGCGAGCGGCGGGTATTCGTAGTTCGACGACCGCCGAGCACGCCTGTTGCTTACGCCGCCGCCGAGTGATTCAGTTCTTTTGAGGGCGCAAGTCAGCCCAAATAAAGAGCTTCGTTTCCAAGACTGGCTGGTGTCTTCCTGACCGCTGGACTGCCGTCACTACAACGTGACATCTGGTGGAGGTGCTGGGTAGCCTCCCATGTTCCGGACACCCCCTACAAGTCGAGACGCCAGCCCTTTGAGTCATCTACCGCAGGACCTGAGTCCAGTCCACCGCGCAAGCCGACGCCTGCAAGGGGACGCACCTGAGTTCGGGACCCTGCCGGACCCTACCCGGAAGCGAAAGCAAGTACCAACGTCCATCATGACCTTGCCCCAGACGACCACTCCAATCATTCTGCAGCAGCCCCGGGTGCCACCAACCTTCGACGCTTCGCCTGGCGCCGACCCCGAGGAATGGCTGGAGCAGTTCGACCGTGTGGCTGTCTTCAACAACTGGGACGACGCCATGAAATTTAGGTACGTCTTCTTCGCCCTGGAGGGACCAGCAAGAGTCTGGTTCGAGAATGAGGAAGCCAGCCTTGCCAACTGGGAAACCTTCAAGGAACAGCTTCTGAAGACCTTCACAAACGTCGTGCGAAAGGAGAGAGCCCAGCAGCTGCTACAGTCTCGCATACAACACCCAAACGAGACCGTTGCAGTGTATACTGAGGAGATGAAGCGTCTCTTCCGGCGTGCCGACATGAACATGAAGGAAGAAGAGAAGGTGAAGTTGCTTATGCGAGGAGTTAAAGAGCAACTATTTGCCGGCCTCGTTCGCAACCCACCGAAAACCGTCGCTGAATTCGTAGAAGAGGCATCCACAATGGAGAAAACTCTCGACGCCCGAGCCCGCCAGTACGACCGCCAGCAGCGCTTTTTGTCAGCAAGCTGCATGGACACCGCTAACAATGATAACCTGCGGGAGGTTATACGTGAAGTTGTGCGAGAGGAGCTCCGACGGTTGCTGCCAACGGGAACGCAGCCGCAACTTTCATCGCTCACTGACGTCATCCGGGACGAGGTTCAACAGGCCTTGGGTGTGACGCCGACACCCACGCAGCCTCTGCAGCCCCCAGCCATGACTTACGCCGCAGCTGTGCGCCGTCCTGCACCTCGACGACGGGACCCAAGCCCCTATCGCCCTCAGCCAGCTGCGTTGGACCGCCGCCCACTCGCCCCAACCCGCCCGTCCTACGAGCGACGCGCGCAGCCGAGGAAATGCGACGAGTGGAGAACTCCCGACCAGCGCCGCCCACTATGCTTCCACTGTGGCGAAGCCGGTCACGTCCTCCGGCACTGCCCATACAGAAGACTGGGCATCCGAGGGTTCTCTTTCGACGCTCCACGACCCCGACCCGGCCAGCGACCAGCCGAAATCGAGGAGTTTTTACGTCGGGAAGAATACTCATCGCCGAGCCGCCTATCACGTTCCCCGTCGCCATCGTCCCCGCGCTTTGTTTCTCCTAGCCGAGGTTACGCCGTGCGTGGACGCTCCCCCAGCCCACGAAGGTTAAACTAAATAAAGCAGCCTCTGGAGGTGAGGTTGCTTCTAAGCGCAATGACAAAGATCCTCCATCGACGAGTACTCAAGACCATGCCTCAACTACGACGACAACACCGACGACGACAACACCGAAGACGACAACACCGACGACGACGACACCGACGACGACGACACCGACGACGACGACACCGACGACGACGCGGCCAGACTTGAAGCTTTTACCGCTGCCCAGTGAAGTAACGTCGCAGTACGCCCACCGCAGCCTTACTACTCGACGAAGCCGAGATCGGACACCGAAGACAACGTACAATACCAGAACGCGAACAAGTGACCTTGAAGTTACGGTCGACGGTCACGCGGTTACTGCCTTGGTGGACACGGGAGCTGACTACTCTGTCATGAGTGGCCCACTCGCTGTCCGACTCAGGAAGGTGACAACAACCTGGGATGGCCCGCTGATCCGCACCGCAGGTGGCAACCTGATTACGCCGTCAGGACGCTGCACCGCGAGAGTTACTGTAAATGGGAGAACCTATGCGACAACCTTCCTGATCCTACAGCAATGCTCGAGAGACGTGATTTTGGGAATGGACTTCCTGAACGAACATCGGGCGATCATCGACCTTCGATCTAAGTCGATCAAGCTTTCCACGGAAAAAGCCATACCTGTTGCGACGAGCGCGACTCATCACGTTGCCTTAAACGTCCTCGATGAAGCATTGAGCGTGCCGCCCCGATCAAGTGTTCTCGTTGGCATAGGTACTGGAGACATCGAAAATGCCGAAGGTGTTATCGAGGGGAACACCCAGTTACTCCTGGATCGAGGATTGGGCGTCGCGAGGGGAGTCGCCGAAATCCGAAATGGCCGAGCCCAGGTGTTGCTAACCAACTTCACCGAAGAATACCGGCATCTAAACAAAGGTACGACGATCGCTTTCCTCGACGAGCTGGCAGACATCAGAGACGTATTTGCCCTACCCGACCAACCTGCAGAACTATCTGAACAAGGCCATCAACCCACGTTCGACATCAACCCAGCATTACCCCGGAGCAGACAAGACCAAATACGCAGTCTTCTTCAAAGGTACACCGATTGCTTCTCATCAGCATCGAATGTGCGACGAACCCGGCTTGCCAAGCACCGCATTGTCACAGACGAACACGCACGACCACTGCGACAGAGCCCCTACCGCGTATCGCCGTTAGAACGCCAAGCTATCCGCAAGCAAGTTGAGGAAATGCTTCGTGACGACGTCATCCAGCCATCGAGGAGCCCCTGGGCAGCACCGGTCGTCCTAGTGAAAAAGAAAGACGGCACCCTTCGCTTTTGCGTCGATTACCGCCGCCTGAACAACATTACGAAGAAGGATGTCTACCCCCTCCCCCGCATCGACGATACACTGGACCGGCTGTGCAACGCTAAGTACTTCTCATCGATGGACCTGAAGAGCGGCTACTGGCAAATTGAAGTCGACGAAAGAGATCGCGAGAAGACTGCGTTCATCACGCCAGACGGACTCTTCGAGTTCAAGGTGATGCCATTCGGCCTCTGCTCTGCCCCAGCGACGTTCCAGCGAGTAATGGATACGGTGCTCGCAGGCTTGAAATGGCAGATTTGCCTAGTCTACTTAGATGACGTTGTTGTCTTCTCCTCAAGCTTTGAAGACCACCTCAGAAGGCTTCGGATAGTGCTGGAAACGATCAAGTCTTCAGGCCTGACACTGAAACGAGAGAAGTGCCACTTCGCTTACGAGGAGCTGCTGTTCCTTGGTCACGTCGTAAGCAAGGATGGAGTTCGCCCAGACCCCAAGAAGACGGCTGCGATCGCAGAGTTTCCACAGCCTAATGACAAGAAGGCTATACGCGGATTCCTTGGATTATGCGCTTATTACCGGCGATTTGTCAAAAACTTTTCGCGCATCGCTGAACCTTTGACCCAACTTACCAAGGCCGACGTGCCTTTTAAATGGGAAAGGCCGCAAGAGGAAGCTTTCAATGAACTGAAGCGCCGCTTACAGTCCCCTCCTGTGCTCGGGCACTTTGATGAAAACGCCGAAACCGAAGTTCATACCGATGCAAGCAGTGTGGGCTTAGGAGCGGTCCTCGTTCAGAAAAATGGCAGACAGGAGAAGGTTATCGCGTACGCTAGCCGTTCACTGTCGAAAGCCGAGGCCAACTACTCGACCACCGAGAAAGAATGTCTCGCCATTATTTGGGCCACGTCGAAATTTCGACCCTACCTGTACGGACGACCATTCAAGGTTGTGAGCGATCACCATCCTCTGTGCTGGCTAGCCAATTTGAAAGATCCCTCCGGCCGCCTTGCTCGTTGGAGCCTGCGCCTTCAAGAATTCGACATAACTGTAGTCTACAAATCTGGCCGCAAGCATTCCGACGCAGACTGCTTGTCGCGAGCCCCCGTCGACGCAGCACCGGAAGAGGAAGACGACGACGCTTTCTTAGGACCGGTAAGCGCGAGCAGTTTCGCGCAGCAGCAGCGCTCGGACCCTGAGTTGCAAAGCCTGGTTGATTATCTGCAAGGCAAGACCGCATCGCCTCCCCGAGGGTTCAAGCGCCAACTGTCGTCCTTCGTCCTTCACAATAATGTCCTTCTGAAGAAGAATTTCGCGCCCAACAGGACAGTGCATCTTCTTGTCGTGCCCAAAAATCTCAGGCAAGAAATTATGCAGGCATGTCATGATGAGCCGACTGCAGGGCATCTCGGGATTGCTCGCACGTTGCACCGCATCCAGGAGAAGTACTATTGGCCGCGGCTAGCTACCGACGTTTCGCATTACGTGAAAACGTGCCGTGAGTGTCAACGACGCAAAACGCCTCCGACTAGACCAGCCGGACTCCTGAACCCCATACCACCGCCAACTAAGCCCTTTCAGCAAATCGGGATGGACCTACTCGGCCCCTTTCCTACTTCATCATCAGGTAACAAGTGGATCATCGTGGCCACCGACTACATGACCCGCTACGCCGAAGCAAAAGCGTTGCCTAGTGGTACCGCAACAGAAGTTGCAAAATTTTTTGTCGAACAAATTCTCCTCCGACACGGCGCACCCGAAGTACTCATCACAGACAGAGGAACAGCATTTACAGCGGAACTGACGCAAGCCATTTTAAAGTACAGCCAGACAAGTCATCGGAGGACAACTGCCTATCATCCGCAAACCAACGGACTCACAGAGCGTCTGAACAAGACCATCGCAGACATGCTCTCCATGTTCATCGACGCCGAACACAAGACGTGGGACTCTATTCTGCCCTACGTGATCTTCGCCTATAATACTGCCACCCAGGAGACAACCAGGTTTACTCCATTCCAGCTGGTATACGGCAGGAAGCCCACAACAACACTCGACGCAATGCTCCCGCACGTTTCCGACGAAGACAACCTCGACGTCGCCGCCTACCTTCATCGCGCCGAGGAAGCCCGAAGACTTGCACGGCTTCGCATTCAAGACCAGCAGCACACCGACGCCCGACGCTACAATCTGCGCCGACGAGACACGCATTACAAGCCAGGTGATCGGGTTTGGATATGGACGCCAGTTCGCCGCCGCGGATTGAGCGAAAAGTTGCTGCGACGCTACTTTGGCCCGTACAGGGTTCTCCGTCGCATCGGTGACCTCGACTATGAAGTCATCCCCGACGGCACGACAGCATCTCAGCGACGCCGCCCACGCCCGGAAGTCGTACATGTCGTACGCCTGAAGCCATATTATGAACGCTGAAGGACTCGAAGTTTCATTCTCCGTGTTTATTTTCATTTTAAAGCATCGAGACGATGCTTCTTTGGAAGGGGGGTAATGCCACGTATCATTGTAGTGTTTGTTCGTTCACGCTCAAGGCTGCAGGAAAGGGTTGTTATCACTTTTGTTCGTGGCGCGAGAAGCGACCAGACTAATCTCGATTGATCGCAGCCATGAAGGGCTGCATCTAGGTTTTTCTAGATTACTGTAGATGATCTTGTCCTGTTATCTGGAAGTTTCCTTGCCGCCTTTAAATTGAGCGATGCCGCGAGCGGCGGGTATTCGTAGTTCGACGACCGCCGAGCACGCCTGTTGCTTACGCCGCCGCCGAGTGATTCAGTTCTTTTGAGGGCGCAAGTCAGCCCAAATAAAGAGCTTCGTTTCCAAGACTGGCTGGTGTCTTCCTGACCGCTGGACTGCCGTCACTACAACGTGACAATACCAAGAACTGCCACTGAATGGAACCGGCTTCCCGGTTCAAGTCTCCATTTTTGACACTACTAACTTCCAAAGTGCCTTACTGTCCAAAGTGCCTTACTGTTTCATTTTAGTGGTGTTCTCTTCTGGAAATATTCTAATAATTGACCAGTCCATTCTGTTGTGCCTACGGACCTTGAAAATATGTACAAACAAACAAACAAACAAACAAACAAACAAACAGTCAAACAAACATGGATGCCCTGGCGCACCGGATTCTGCGCGTTACCAGCGGCACGATCGCCACTAGTGAGCGTCATTTGCAGTTTTTGTTTCCTTCACGAACGTGAAACGTTACTGGGCTGTCACAGGCAATATGTAGCGACACCGAGATATTTGGTTACCAGCGAGCTATGGAAAGAAAAATTATAGGTGTAACGTCAAGAGATCGGAAGAGTGTGGAGTGGGTGAGAGAACAAACGCGGGTTAATGCCATCCTAGTCGAAACCAAGAGGAAAAAATGGGCTTGGGCACGCCATGTAATGCGAAGGCAAGATAACCTAAGGGTGACGAAGTGGATTCTAAGGGAAGGAATTAGCAGAAGATGGCGGCAGATGAGATTAAAACGTTTGCGGGGATAGGGTGGCCAAAGCTGGAAAAGGACAAGCTTAATTGCAGAGATATGAGAGATGCCTTTGCCCTGCAATTGAACTAGTCAGGCTGAGGATGGTGGTGGCGTGTCTATGTCAGGTGGGCGCATGACTTTGTGAAGTTTGCCAGAAGAATATGGCCCTAGTTGGCATAGGATGGGATTAATTTCAGGGATATCGAGAGATCTTTGTCCTACAGTGGATTCAGCCAGGCCGATGGAGACTATTACGATGAATACCCAATGTTAACAGTGTGAACAGTACCGCGCTTCCGCTTATGCCTTCAGCCACTGCGTGATTTCCAGAGGGTTGGCACCTCATACCAGGTTTTGCTCCGTTGTAAAGCATTGTTCTTGCTAAATGCTTTATTGCTTTATTGGGGTTTAACGTCCCAAAGCAACTCAGGCTATGAGGCACGCCGTAGTGGTGGGCTCCGGAAATTTCGGCCACCTGGAGTTCTTTAACGTGCGCTCACATCGCACAGCACACGGACATCTGGAATTTCGGCGCGATCGAAATTCGGCCGCCGCGGCCGGGATCGAACCCGCGTCTTTCGGGTCAGCCGCCGAGCGCCGTAACCACTGAGCCACCGTGGCGGCCCTGTTCTTCCTAAGGGCTTCCTATGTTCTGAGTGCACTGTCTCTGTCATACTGAGAATTCTTTGAGTAGAAAGATTTTTCACGGCTCTGCACAGGTAAAGAAAACACACCCAGTATAGGCGAAGCGTTTAGTGTTCTTCCTAAAGGCTTAGCCTAAACGGGGTGTTTCTTTTTTTTAACCTGTATAGAGCCGTAAAAAATCTGTCTACTCAAAGAATTCTCGGTATGACGGGGTCAGTGCACTGATCAGAACATAAGCAGTCGTTTCCACATTTGTCAGTCAACGTCACGTGGCCGCCATGAAGTTAATTTTCATCTTTTTTCATGGGTGCGTCAGTATCTGGCAGTATTAGTACTTGCTGCCACCAAACCATCACACTAAACGAAGAAATCATGATAACCACATTAGACCGTACTTAAGAAGTTGCCATATGTTTGTTTTCTCTCTTTCCACCTTCTATCCAGATCTAGAATAATTTGCCAAAAGATGTTGCTGAAAGGGATTTTGTGTGTCAGGCTGATGATGATGATGGAGATGAGAGGGGACATGTTCACCGAGTGGCTACAAAAAAAAAATGATTGTATGGTTTATGGGGGTTTAACTTCCCAAAACGACTCAGGCTATGAGGGACGCCGTAGTGAAGGGCAAAGGAAATTTCGACCAACTGGGGTTCTTTAACGTGCACTGACATCGCACAGTACACGGGCCTCTAGAATTCCACCTGCATCTAAATTCCACCGCTGGCCGGGATCCCACCCGCGTCTTTCGTGTCAGCAGAAGGGTGCCATAACCACTGAGCCACCGCGGTGGCTCAAAAAAATGGGAAAGTCCGGTTCGTGCTAGAAAACCGTGCGACGCACGACTCTTCTGACCGCGGCGATAACGCTCTTCTGCCACCGAACGCGTCGAGCCAGACCAGCCACTTGACATCGGCATAATTCATGTGCTCGAGGTATCCCAAGGGCGCTACGTCACCAGTGCATACTGATAATAACTGACCGACCAGGGGCCAACGTCCCAGTTCGAGTAACTCTCGTCCCCGCCGTGGAGAAAGTTGGGAAGGACGGACGGAACTGACTGCGGGGTGCATCAAGAATTGCTTCCGTATGGCAGAGTTTGTGGCTCAGTGGCTATGGTGCTCAGCTGCTGGCCCGAAAGACGCGGGTTCGATCCCGGCCGCGGCGGTTGAATTTCTTTGGAGGAGAAATTCGAGGTCCGTGTACTGTGCGATGTCAGTGTACGTTAAAGAACCCCAGGTGGTCGACATTTCCGGAGCCCTCCACTACGGCGTCTCTCATAGCCTCAGTCGCTTTGGGACGTTAAATCCCATAAACCAAACCAAACCAGAGTTTGTGATCCCAGGAACAAAGGAAGACGCGTTCAAACACCCACGTTATCAGACGTAACGTTATAACATAAGATAGAGAGAGAGACTTTATTTATTAAAGTCTCTCTCTTTCATGTTATCGAACGCATTTAGACTTGCGGCAACACGCCGTCGATACGTAGCTAGCCCGACCTGGTGTTGTCTGGGATGACATCGTTGGCTAGGATGGTGACGCCGAGTTTTGAAGGCCATACACTGAAGAAGATATTAGCATGTGAAGTACGTACGCTCTCTCATTGACAGGAATATCATGAAGACGATGACGAGGAGGACGACCTTGTACCAACTACCGTGGAGGCCTCCGCCGCGATTAGTTATATCGCGTCCCTAAAGCAGATTACGAGCGGCAAAGGTACCGTGGAGGGCAGTGCGACTGCTCTGGAGTGCTTGGAAAGCGAATAGGGTCTAGTTTGTATATACAAGGCTCTCATAACGGACTTATACTGCCTGATTTTGTATTTTTGGCTGTAACACTGGAAGTCCACTTACTACGAACCTCGGATACAAGAAACGCAATCCGCGTGACCGTAAGGTTCGTTATAAGTGGGCCCGATTCCATTCTGAAAAAAAGTGATGCACATTGGCAATGCCTGTGTAACCCACTTGTTGTACGGGCCTCTCAAGACTGACAATGCTGTTACATAAATAAATAAAAATAAATAAACGTGACAGTAGGGTGTATGGAAGGGAATTGTAAGACACTGCTGACGCCTCAGTGGAGGGCTCCGGTTAATTTTGCCAACCTGGGGTTCTACAACATGCGCTGACATTGCACAGTACACGGGACTTCAATTCTCCTTCATCGAAATGTCACCTTCACCCTGAAAGGTTTGGTTTTGGTTTATTGGGGTTTATCGTCCCAAAGCAACTGAGGCTATGAGGGACGCCGTAGTGAAGGGCTCCGGAAATTTCGACCACCTGGGGTTCTTTCGGTCTATTTGAGGAAGGGAGAAACTTCAGAGAAGTATATTTACCAATCCTTGTTTTCTGTTTTGCAAAATCAACAAACCCTCAAGCGAACGGTTGGCATAGGATAAAGGAGTCGTCCTCTAAGGCATGTTGCTTTGACATAAGGTTTCCATCGACGAAACCATGCGAAGCCGTAACCTGTACAGTTGTCGCCTGGTATGTAGTTTCTGACAATTGTTTCACAGTAGCGAGTCGACACAGTATCAGAATTAGTTACAAACCGTGCGTGTCTCACGAATTTGCGAGTGTGTGATTGTGTAGCGGGGGCAGGGGGTTAGATGAATGTTCAAATTGTTAAAGACAAACAGAACAGTGTCAAATCTGACTTTATTCCTGACATTGCGAGTGAGTAGATTTTTGGGCTGTGTCGATAAAAAACGACAGAACCATGTAAAGAATGCGACAAAAGGTTTCTCGCTTTGTAGTAACAAGAATTTTTTTAGTTTTGTTGTATTTTTCTGTAGTACTGTTGTTTTTTCTGTAGCACTTTTGTTTAGTCTGCAGTTCCGAAATTTCTTTTACAACTGCACTGTTGTTGCTACAAAGATTTCTTAATCTGTCGTTTCCACCGATAAATGCTTATATTGCTGCCAGGCAAACGTCAGCATAGATAGAAAGACCAAGGGAATACTATTTTGTTGAGACCAGTTATTGAATGGAGCTGACCTCAGTGTTCTTTATAGGTGGTTCATGATGCCACCATCGCCTGTGCTCTCATGTTGACAACCAAAAACTCCGGTATCTGCGCAGCTACCCAAGCGCACAGTTTACCCGCGTGACTCTGTCACAATCGAGGAGTGCGTTGCTCACTCAGTCATCACATTCGCCATCATCATCATCATCAACCTAACAAAAATGCTAAGGCTAGCACTGGCCTCTCCTACTCACCTCAAGTTAGCATGGTCCTGCGCCAGCATCGGCTACCCTATACCTCTCAACAAGTCAATTCTGTTCTTCAATCTAGGTTTTAAGCCGACAGCCTTTAGTGCCTCATCGTTGTCGACAGAAGGTTGTCAGCAGAGGTGTCACGCTTTTTCTACTCAGACGAGAAAAGAAATCTTTGTGCACGATGGGATTCGAACCACCATCCTTCTGTTCCGCTGCAGAGCGTGCTAATGGCTACGCTACTTCCAACAAGCGCACATGATTTTAACTGTTAGGAGAAGGTAAGTGACGCCAACCAAGTAAAATACAGGAAAAACACGACGTTTCGGGACCGGCTCGGCACCTTCTTCACGGTGTGACACGGGCGAGCGCAGCTTGGCTTTTTAAGCCCCTGCGTGGAGGACCTGCGGGTCAATGGCCGCAGCCCATGGACTTAGGATGAGGGGAGAGTCCCCAGGGAACGATTAACATTCTCTCGTGTTTGCTGAATGTGCCACGACTCGAGTAGAAGCCTCCTGCGTGGGTTAGCTTCCGTTTCCAATACAATGATGCTGTCGAAGTCAATTGGGGTGGTCACACCCTTCACAGTGTTCGGCCACGGCGCTGCGTTGACGATTCATGTGACGGACGTCCGCTCTGTGTTGGTTCATCCTTTCTGCGAAGTTCTTCGTTTCCCCTATGTACGACGCCGGGCAGACAGAACACGAAATTTTGTACACGACGCCCTGGGCCTTTTCTCTGGGCTGCCGGTTTTTTTGGGCGGGGAGAAAGCGACCGATAGTGCAGGTCGGTTTGTTCGTTGCAGCACTAGTGCACTGCACGGGCTCGGGCCAGCCCGAAAGCCCGGAACCGGCCCGGGCCGCGGGCCGGGACATGATTTATTATGCCGGGCCTGGGCCGGGCCCGGCTCTGAAGTTGCGGGTCCGGGCCGGGCTCGGGCTTAAAGCTGCGGACCCGAGCCGGGCTTGGGTCCGTAGAGAAACGGCTGGTGTCCGACTTTTCGTTCACTATTCCAGAGTGAAGTACACAACTGCGGCATTGAAGCAGCGACACGGATGAGCTACGAGTATAATACGCGCTGAGAGAAAAACTAAGCTTTATTCACTGACTTATTTATTTCCTTATTTCCACGCCGCGGTGCAGTAAGAGTAAAATGCAACCGGCCTTAATTGGCCATTGATCGTTCGTCGTCCGAAAACATACCTATACACTATTAGAAATGCATTCGTTAAGAACATATTAGTTTAGGACGCTTGTAGTCTTCAAGCACATACCGTGAAATACTCAAGCCTTTTAGCCTTTCGTTTCTGCTGAAAGGCGACCAGTTCGGCTATGAGCTCAACCTGTAAGATCGCATTCACTAAAAAAAATGTCATCCTACAGCTTGCAAGGCAGCTTTAATATTTATACTTCGCCGGCGGCAGAATATAACTGATTAAAATCACGGGGAACGCAAAGTAGACTACTATGCATGTATGTAGCCCTTTTTATTTAGCTCTCGGAGCTTCCGAGTATATCTTTGCCCACCTACCCGAGATCACTCTCCAAAAGACGGGCCTGGCGAGCACTACTCTTCATCACTTCCTTCTGGGTTAAAAAGAAGCAACTTTCTGGAACTCAAACTGCCGTTTGAGAACCTTTGTCGGCCAGTTCCTTATCGGTCTAGTAACAGTCTACTTGCTGAGAGTGAGCAATATACCTCAAGCTTACTGTGAAACGGGCCGGGCCCGGGCTGGGCTTCACTCCGGGATTCACGGGCCGGGCCGGGCTAGCTAGAGCAATAATTTAGCGGGCCCGGGCCGAGTCCGGGGTTGAAGCCGCGGGCCTGGGCCGGGCTCGGGCTCTGGCCTCAGATTGAGGCCCGTGCAGTGCTCTAGCCAGCACCGCTTCTTTTCTGAGAATGCGAGCCAGCGTCTCGCTCACGCCTCTCACGTAGGGGATGCAAACACGTTTTCGCTTCTGGGATGCGTCTGAGAAAATAATAGATCGGATTTTGTTTTGCCTTTCTTGTTTCCTGATAATGCGCCGGATGAATGAGCTTGGGTAGCCGTTCTTTTGGAGGTCAGAAATGACTCGGTTCTTCTCCTTTCTTTTTTCTTCACGTGAGGAACATATGGAGTCGGCTCTCTTCAGTAATGATGTAACGACAGATGCTTTGTGCGGGATGGGATGGTTCGAATCGAAATGTAGGTACCGTCCTGTGTGGGTTGGCTTCCTGTGCACCGAGAACCGCAGGCCTTTGTCGTGCCTTGCAAGTAGGATATCCAGGAAAGGCAGGCTGCCCTGCTGTTCATGTTCAACAGTAAATTGTATGGCTCAAAAGGGCTGACGCCCTTTTGAGCAGTGGGGCGTATGAGAAGGTTCGCAAGGATCCGACTTCAAACACTCAGACAACACTCAACAAAACCCTGGCAGAGATATTCAAGCGGCACCCTGATTTCAAATGGCTTTACCTCCGCCTCATCTCCAGAAACGGCTCGGCTCCAGGCTTTTACGGGCTACCTAAAATTCACAAACCTGGCGTCCCCCTTCGGCCAATTGTAGACTTCACCCTGTCTCCTCTGCGACGTCTCTCGGACTACCTTCACAAGGTACTGGCGCCGCTCGCCGGCAGAACACCCACGCATGTACAGAATTCGCGGCATTTCGTTCAACTTGTCTCGAACCTTACCGTGGAGGAAGACGAAAGCCTAGTCTCGTTTGACGTGGTGTCGTTATTTACCTGCGTACCGGTCCCCCTTGCTGTGTCCGTTGCTCGCCGCGCACTCAAAAACGACCAAACGCTGCACGAGAGAACTCCACTCAACGTCGATGAGGTATGTCGCCTTCTCGACCTCTGTCTGCGCAGTACCTTTTTCACCTACAACGGAGAATTTTTCATGCAAACAACCGGAACTGCTATGGGGGCATCGATTTCAGTCACAGTGGCTAACCTAACGATGGAAGACGTCGAAAGCCGGGCCCTCTCCTCCTTTAATCCTAAGCCAAAGTTATTCCTCCGTTATGTAGACGACTGCTTTTGTGTGGTGAAAACCTCAGAGATAAAAAACCTCCAGAGTCATCTAAATTCAGTTGAACCGGCCATATAATTTACTGTTGAACATGAACAGCAGGGCAGCCTGCCTTTTCTGGATGTCCTACTTACAAGGCACGACTAAGGACTGCGGTTCTCGGTACACAAGAAGCCAACCCACACAGGACGGTACCTACACTTCGATTCGAACCATCCCATCCCGCACAAAGCATCTGTCGTTACATCATTACTGAAGAGAGCCGACTCCATATGTTCCTCACGTGAAGAAAAAAGGAAGGGGAAGAACCGAGTCATTTCTGACCTCCAAAAGAACGGCTACCCAAGCTCATTCATCCGGCGCATTATCAGGAAACAAGAAAGGCAAAACAAAATCCGATCTATTATTTCCTCAGACGCATCCCAGAAGCGAAAACATGTTTGCATCCCCTATGTGAGAGGCGTGAGCGAGAGAGAGAGAGAGAGAGAGAGAGAGAAACAACTTTATTGCCATAGATTGGCGGGATTTAGGGCAGGTGGGCTTGGTGTGGCCCCTAGGTGGGGGCGACTTCCTGGGCCCACGAAATGAGTGCCAGTTGGATGCTCTTGTCTGGCCTTCTGAGGAGTTGGTTCCATCCGTCTTCGGAGGGAGCTGGCAGTAAGGCTCGAGGGGGCGGATTTCCCGCGCAACCCCAGAGGATGTGAGCCTGGGTGGCGATTTCTCCGTGGTAACAATTTTGGCAGACGGGGTCGTATTCCCCGTCTGTGATGAGTGAAAGTCTAGAATGGCTAAGGATGGAGTGTGTCTGCAACCTGCGGAGCAAGGTGGCTTGCGCTCGATTCAAGTCGGGGTGTGGAGGCGGGAACTGGCGTCTCATCTCTCTGTAGAGGTTGGTAATTTCGGCAAAGGTCTGGGGAGCCTCGGCAAGAGCGTCTGGGTCCGTGGGGCCGGCCGCCCGGTTGGTTAGTCCTCCGGCTAGTCGGTCGACCCCTTCGTTTCCAGAGTTTCCCGCGTGGGCGGGTACCCAGACCAGATTGATCTTATGGTCGGGAGTGCAGCCGCGAAGGATGCGTGCAGCGGGGTGGCAGAGAAAACCTGCCGAGTAATTTTGTATCGCTCTTTTGGAGTCGCTGAGGACTGTGCGCGTACGTGGGTCAGCGATGGCCAGCGCGATGGCGGTTTCTTCTGCCGCTGTCGGAGAGTGAGCTACTACTGTGGCGGCGGTGACGATAGTAGATTGTGGCGTGGTTGCACAAGCCACGTATGTGTTTGCACTTTGCCGTGCAGCATCTACGTATATTGCGTGTTCGTCGGCAAGGTATGTGGCGTCTAGTGCTTGGGCTTTCAGCTGACGGCGCGTATCATGGCGGCCAGGTAGCATGTTTTTGGGGATTGGTTTTATAACTAGGCGGCTATAGACCCCTATCGGAATGGGCGTCGTGGGGTGGACGTCGCCTATGGGGTTGATGTTGAGACGGTCAAGTATGAGCCGCCCGTATTTAGTGCGTGAGAGGCGGTGGATTTGGGCGGTCTTGTGTGCCTCTATGAGTTCTGTGAGCGTGTTGTAGATGCCGAGTTGGAGGAGGTGCTGTGTGCTGGCGTACTGAGGTAGCCCCAGTGCCGCTTTGTACGCTGAACGTATAATGCTGTTCACAGCGTCCTCGTCCTTCCGGTGGAGGTGATAGTAGGGGTAGGAGTAGACTATCCTGCTAATGAGGAAAGCTTGCGTGAGCCGACAGAGGTCATCCTCCTTCATACCTCTCCGGCGGGTGCTGATGCGGCGGATAAGGCCGTTGATCTGATTGGCTGTGGTGCGGAGGCGCTGAATGGCCTCCGAGTTTTGCGTGTTGTTCTGTATTAACATACCCAGAACGCGGATGGTGCGGACCGGAGGTATGGGATGGGTGTCGACTTGAAGCACAATAGGTTCTTGCGGGTCGGGTACGGGCAGGCGAGCTCGTCTGTCCCTGATGACTAGTAATTCGGACTTCGTGGAGGAGCATGTGAGCCCGTTCGCCTGTACAAAGGAGTGTACTTTATTGATTGCTGTTTGGAGGGAGTTTTGGATTTCCCCGTCAGAGCCAGAGTTGGTCCACAGGGTAATGTCATCGGCATATATTGAGTGTTTAATGTGAGGTATCTCTTCCAGGAGCGGAGGGAGGCCTCTCATTGTAGTGTTGAAAAGGAACGGAGATAGGACTGCTCCTTGTGGTGTTCTTCGGGTGCCTAGTGTGATCTTCTCGCTGTGGAGGTCTGCAATGTGAAGTTCTGCTGTGCGGTTATGAAGAAAGTCGGCGATGTAGTTGTAAGTGCGAGTGCCTACATTCATTTGTGAGAGGTTTGCCAGGATGGAAGCATGTGACACGTTGTCGAAAGCCTTGCAGACATCTAGGCTTAGGATGGTTCGTGTAGCTCGGATGGGTCTCGGATCGAAAATGTCGTGTTGGATTTGCCACATATTGTCTTGAGTGGAGAGGCCGGTTCTGAAGCCGATCATAGTGGGGGGGAAAAGGTCCTCTTGGTCTACGTGAGTGTGGAGTCTATTGAGTATGACGTGTTCCATGACCTTTCCCAGGCAGGACGTGAGCGAGATGGGCCGAAGGTTGCCCAGCTCGAGTCGTTTGCCTGGCTTAGGTATGAAAATCACTTTGGCATGCTTCCAAGTGTCTGGAAGGCGACCCTCATGCCAGTATTGGTTGAAGAGGTCCGTGAGTGCCTCGCCTGTCTGATCTTCGAGGTTACGAAGCATCTTGTTTGTGATGTGGTCGTCGCCAGCGGCCGCGGTGGTTTTAATCTGGTTGAGGGCGGCGCGGACTCGCTGGCTCGCATTCTCGGAAAAGAAGGGGTGCTGGCAACGCACAAACCGACCAGCACTATCGGTCGCCTTCTCCCCCGTCCAAAAAACCGGCAGCCCAGAGAAAAGGCCCAGGGCGTCGTGTACAATATTCCGTGTTCCGTCTGCCCGGCGTCGTACATAGGGGAAACGAAGAACTTCGTGGAAAGGATGAACCAACAGAGCGGACGTCCGTCACATGAATCGTCAACGCAGCGCCGTGGCCGAACACTGTGAAGGGTGTGACCACCCCAATTGACTTCGACAGCATCATTGTATTGGAAACGGAAGCTAACCCACGCAGGAGGCTTCTACTCGAGTCGTGGCACATTCAGCAAACACGAGAGAATGTTAATCGTTCCCTGGGGACTCTCCCCTCATCCTAAGTCCATGGGCTGCGGCCATTGACCCGCAGGTCCTCCACGCAGGGGCTTAAAAAGCCAAGCTGCGCTCGCCCGTGTCACACCGTGAAGAAGGTGCCGAGCCGGTCCCGAAACGTCGTGTTTTTCCTGTATTTTACTTGGTTGGCGTCACTTACCTTCTCCTAACATTAAATTTCCCAACCAGACAGACTTCTGTCGAATGTTTTCTTTTGAGTCTATGATTTTAACTTATCTAGGACGCTGGAGAGTGTTTGCAGAAAGGTGTCGAATCAGACGGATGCCTCCCATGCGCCCTCCAGTGTCTCCAGCATTTAAGATTCACAAACAACTGTGCACTTAATTAACATCTACGCCACATATCAGCGACACAAGCACCAACACCGCGCTAAAGGCTTTCGCCTCACCGCACTTTAGGTCAACAAAGTGCCCCCCTAAATTTTTTTGTCCTCCTCCAGCTCTATATTGAGGCTGCCTTTCTGCTAAGCGTCCGTGTTGGGGATCTGTCATTATTTTCGCGTCCCAAATCATCCGAGCTTGTAATTGTCGAATTGGAAATTGCATTGCCTCAAACTTTATGAGGAGAGTTTTAAGCTCCGCCTTTAAAGATGTGACGCGATCGGGCTAATCTGTCCCGTCAGCGTGTTCGCCAAATGCAGCCGGTACAGCCAGCGATGACAGCGCCGCCCACCGGCAGGTAGCAGCCACATTAAGGCTCGTTATAAATATTCATTCAGAACGACGGCTTGACATCGCTGCTATAGCGCAGTGGATTAGAGGCTCGTTTTGCGTATGGAAGGTCGGCCGTTCGACTCCGCTCTCTGTACTGTAGTTTTATTGTTTTTTTTTATTTCATTTTTTTTCAATTATTTCCCTTTTAGGTCGCAAATCGTGATGCTTAGTGGCATATAACGCCGTTTAAGAGGATTTATTATCCCTTTTAGGTAAGGCGTAGTGACAATCTTCAGTCACCGTGATCAATTCACCGTGGTTTCAAGCCTTGTGGCTGTACAGGCTGCAGTTGGCGAATACGCGTCCCGTCAGTGGTTCCTCTTTCACTTCTTCATACGGACACCCTTTTTCTCTTTCACAATCACAATCATTATCTGGAAGACCGCACAACATACATATAAAACCTAGCTTCAACCAAGCCATACGACCGTTCCCGCGTTGCCAAGCGGTAAAGTTGTCTGACTGGAAACCTATGGTCAGGGGTTGGATTCCCGACTAATTGCTCGAATGTTAAACGCAATTCATTTGCATTTCATACATACATGTCTAATGACGCTACAGTCATGCTGCGACATTTTAATCGCCATTTTTGTAATCTTAAATCACTTTTCAAATAAATTGTAAATTGGTTTTTGAGGAAAGGAAATGGCGCAGTTGTAGCGCCCGGCGACGCTATAAAGCGCAGGCGCTGCGATCGGCGTTCCCGCGACAGAAGAAAATAAAGAACGACAGCGCGTGCTCGGAGCGCACGCCCGGCACGCGCAGTCCGGAACTAGAAGCCTGCCACGCTGGTCGTCTCTGTCTGGTGCTCCGCTGCGAAGAAAATAAAGAACGACAGCGCGTGCTTGCCTGCCGTGGCTACTCCATCTCTGCCCCGTCGCCGCGTATATTTCGACGTTCCGTCTAGGCGGGGGGCCCTGTAGCGCCCGGCGACGCTATAAAGCGCAGGCGCTGCGATCGGCGTTCCCGCGACAGAAGAAAATAAAGAACGACAGCGCGTGCTCGGAGCGCACGCCCGGCACGCGCAGTCCGGAACTAGAAGCCTGCCACGCTGGTCGTCTCTGTCTGGTGCTCCGCTGCGACCCCGCTAATACCTTAACACAGTAACTGTCTCACATATCTCGGCGGACACCTGAACCGCGTCGTAAGGGAAGGGAGGAAGGTGGGAGTGAAAGAAGAAAGAGAGAAAGAGGTGCCGTAGTGGAGGTCTCCGGAATAATTTCGACCACCTGGGGATCTTTAACGTGCACTGACATCGCACAGCACACGGACACTTCTCCACTTGTTACGCCGCTACATTTTGGTTGGTTTTGGTTTTTGAGGAAATGAAATGGCGCAGTATCTGTCTCACATATCTCGGTGGACACCTGAACTGCGCCGTAAGGGAATGGAGGTAGGGAGGAATGAAAGAAGGAAGATAGAAAGAGGTGCCGTAGCGGAGGTCTCCGGAATAATTTCGACCACCTGGGGATCTTTAACGTGCACTGACGTCGCACAACACACGGACGCCTCTTGCGTTTCGCCTCCATCGAAACGAGGCCGCCGCGGTCGGGTTCTAACCCGGGTACTCCGGCACAGTGGACGAGTGCCTTACCACTGAGCCACCGCGGCGGGTAACCACTAAAAGTTTCTACCAATCCGGATTTCTGCCACTCCGCCTTCCTTTCGTAGGAACAGAACAAGCACCGCTGTCCGAGCGGTGTTTGCCCGCTCTACTCTCGGCCCTATAGCATTGTTTGCGTTCCGCTGGTCTGGTAAAGAGTGCTCGTCACAGTGTTTCCCTTGTCGGGCATGAACAGCGGCTGTCAACAGCAGCTCTCGCAGCTTGGGAGGTCGCTCGGCTCTTGTACCGGCTACCTGACGCCCCGTTGCCACGCCGCAATTTGCTATCGCCGTCGTTATCGATAAGAGCTCGTGCAAGCACGCGAAGGGCTGACAAGTCAGCCCTGCTCACCGCATCAAGATTGTTTGTGCTGTGTGCGCTGCATTGAAGTGGTGCGCAAGATTCCAACGCTAGTCTGGTGCGCGAGACATTTCAGACTTGCACAGGTGCATTTCGCTTCGCTGGTCTTTATGCTCTCGTGTTTTAATGCTAAAGCATTTCTAGGCTATGTCGTGTCACCAAAACGTGCCCTCAAAGCGTGTCCACAGTAGTTCTGGTTTAGGTTTTGGTTTATAGGGTTTAACGTCCCAAAGCGACTAAGGCTATGAGAGACGCCGTAGTGGAGGGCTCCGGAAATTTCGACCACCTGGGGTTCTTTAACGTGCACTGACATCGCACAGTTCACGGGCCTCTAGAATTTCTCCTCCCAAGAAATTCTAGCCGCCGCGGCCGGGATCGAACCCGCGTCTTTTGGGTTAGCAGCCGAGCACCATAACCGCTGAGCCACCGCGGCGGCTGTTTCTCAGAAGAGGTAGCATCAAACGAGTGTTTGTAATCGAAAGAGAATGATGTCAGGATTCCGCGCAAAAAAAAAGATAGGATGATTATGTAATTAATTAGAGAGGAGAGGACGGAAAAACAGCCATGGATGGTAAAATAGTGAAAAAAACAGGCAAACGAGTGCAAATAAAGTTTGAAATCAATTGAAACGTATTTGATGAGCAATAATTAATCGAACAAAGGTTTAATTGACATGTATTAATTAGTTAACTAATTATCAGCAAGAACCATTGGATGGTTGAATAGGCTGGACGGATATAATAAGTGGACGGGAAGTAACCAAGGCGCCAATTTTGAAAAACCAAAATGGTTGATTGAGATAAAACAAGGCATAATCTGAGTAAATAAATCGATCTTTATTAAATCGATGTTTAATTACAGCATACGATAATTACGCCAATTCAGTAGATAACTTAAATAACAAATAAAAGGAAAATGGTAAAGAGAGGCAAAAAGAGGCGACGAGTGCTGAGGAGGCGTCAGTGCATTCGAATTCTCGCAATGCGGGTCGCCGCACTGATCTCTAATTTTTCTTTGTACCTTTGCATGTAGAGGTATCTGTCATGAATGACTGATTGATTGAAAGTCTTTTATTTTGAGAGGAAGGCGCAAGGTCACTGTGGGGGAAATGAATGTCATGAATATGTATCTTCAGCCATTTTTCTTATTACACAGAACCGAGCGCTTTCTGAGGTCATTTGACAATGACCTTGTTTAAAAGCACACCTATTTGACATTAATTTAGATTCTGCATTCAAGCCTCTCTAAACACTGGAAAGTTAAAACAGGTGGGCTTAAGCTTTGCCATAGCAGTGTATGTAAAATGCGCTCTATTAAAGAGCTGCGGATATGCATTTGGTTCTGCATCGCCCTTGATACTAGGTGACTTCTTCAGCTAAACTGGACAAGTCTGTGAAGGAACGCTTAGACAACATGAAGGTACCTAATAAATTTAAATGCTTTGATGAATGCGCTGTTTTTATTCCTGGTAACAAAATTTTGTTTGAATCCCGGCCTCTTAACGTAACTGTACTGCTCATGTAAAGTATCAGCCCACTTGTTTCAAGCTTCGAGGTACCTTCTAATTCAAGCTTCAGGACATTCAGGACATCAGTTTCTTTTTCCATTCCGGTCGCACTTTTCGGGCCTATGAAATTAGAAATGCTAATGCTCTGTTAATCTTTAAGTCAGCGCACTACAAAGCCGTCAAAAAAGCGATTACCAATCTTTCCTCTGAAAACTGTCTTCAAAAATCTCTTCCTAATTTCACGTTCAGAAGTTTCTAGCAATAGCCCATTATGTTTTCACTCGCAGACTATTCGTTTTTTTCTCCAGATTACAGTGGTAGATGCGCTGTCTAGAAAATTGAACACTAATGAGCAGACCAGGGACCACATTGCGTCAGAAACACAAAAAAAAGTAAGCAGTGATACCATACATTCACACAGTCTGCTACAATCTTAAGCGGATAGCTATAGCTATAGACGCTTTACAGCGGCGTATCATGGGGGCTGCCATCTTTGATCATGTGATCACGCCGCCATTATTCGCCTCCTGACCGCTCGGCGCGCGCCTCGTCGCGACGGCTGCTGCGTCTGATGTTTCGGTTCCGACAGGCAGTGTTTCGGCTGATACGGTTGTAAAGGAGTGGGAAGACGACGCTGTGGTTAATCCGAAGCTTCGAAGGACGTGTGAAAACCATTATTTGATCACTTTAGGCGTGGAAACGTGATCGGACTTCATGTCGCGAAGAGCCTCTGAGCTCTCCGCCTGTTCAAGGCAACCGGTGGATCGCCTGAAGGCCGCTGAAGGCTTTGCTTAATATTTCTTTATTGTTATTATCTAAAACACCAAGGTTTAATGACCCTGCGGCTGCGCAGGTCGTTGTCGTATTGTGTACATGCATGCAGACACTGCTCGAAAACGCTCACATGCTCATCGTACTCATTTGTTTATAACCTGTTAAAAGTGCTTAGGAAGCCTAAAATATTTTCTGTTGGTTTGCTAAACAAAGGAAGGCGACAAAAATAAATGAACAAACAAATGTTACGCAATCATTTAAGCAGTACAATGCATCAAGCAGCCTTCACAAGACTGCATGCAATCGTTTACAAGGATTCCGCGATATAATTGTTATAACGCGCGCATGGCAGAGCGTTCACTACACGAAGTTCAGAATTATGTCAGCCTCACATAGTATAAATTGTAGTACGCTCCATGCTCGATATGCGGACATGAAATTGCTCGGGGTCTCGTTGGTTGTAAGTAATCAGCCGAGGTCACTTTTAACGTCTGTCTCGCATGGATCGCGAGGAAGTGACAACCGCGGAGCACAGCAGCCGTAACACAAATGCTTTATTCCTATTGTGGGCCACGAAAACCGTGCTACTTGGAGCGCAGTTCAACAGTAGCACCAAGACGGTGTGTAATACTCGAACTGACGGTAAGCGTTGTCCGCTGTCACGGCTATGCACTGCACAATATGCAGTAGAGGTATAGGAGCGTAAGTCGTCTTTTTTTTTTTTTGCGACGTTTCGGTGGCAGGACAGCTTGTTCACGGGGCTATGTTGCGCACTTACCCTCGCAGATTATCGAAGATCGAGACCTTTCTTTCTATGTTCGCTGTCTTGCGCTGGCGAACATGTGTGTTGCGTTCGCCCGTTCGGAAAGGGTGGATGCCCAACGGGCGCGAACAGGGGCAGTACGTACTTGTGCAGTTCGGTTCCGTGAAGCTCGCAAACGATCGCATCTAGCCCCTTTAACTGTTCGTCGCAATTCTTGCAATCCACAACAGAGCATGTATTTTCTCTTTCCGCATTTCCACTACTGCGTCGAGGTATACACGCCGGTGACTTACGAGGCAAGTAATGACGCCGTGTTCCGAGCGCACCCGTGGCGCCATCTGGTCTCGAACGGAAGAACTGCGCGCTGTAAACTGTCTATATGGTGTAAAACATCGGTTGATTTTTCAGCCTCTGAATGGTTAGATAGGCTACACAAATCAAACAGAGGTGAGCGCTAATTGCCGAGTCTCTGCAGAAAGCATCAAATTCGGTCTATTGAATGGAAAGGTATCTTCAGCCGCTGGCCGCCGCGGTGGCTCAGTGGTTATGGTGCTCGGCTGCTGACCCGAAAGACGCGGGTTCGATCCCGGCCACGGCGGTTGAATTTCTTTGGAGGCGACATTCTAGAGGCCCGTGTGCTGTGCGATGTCAGTGCACGTTAAAGAACCCCAGGTGGTCGAAATTTCTGGAGCCCTTCACTACAGCGTCCCTCATAGCCTTAGTCGCTTTGGGACGTTAAACCCCATAAAACCAAACCAAAGGTGATGTATGCTATGACATATTCTCATGCAGACAGCAGTGTGTAGGCGAAACCGGCCAGTGTATGAATGATCGCCTTCAATAAAAAAAGACAAAGAAAATAAGAAGGAAAAAATGCTAGAGAATATTTCCTAAATTTTGTAAATGTGGGAAACCAGAATTGCACGAACGACGACGATGGAGGCAGAAAATTCTCTGTCTCTCATTACGGCCAATCATCCTCATCATCACGCCGCAAGTGGAAGTTGATGAAGACGGCAATGTGCAATGCACAACTCGAGTTTGTGTTGGTTTAACACGAGGCGTGCTCGGCTGCGGCCATAGCCTAGTTAAGAATTAACCTCGTAGTGCATCCGTTACAAGCCATGCTGACTCATTTTTCTGACTCATATCTCCGAGGCCTAGATGTTCCAGAATCAAGGAAAGAATATCTTGGGAAACATTATCGAGTGCTTCTTCCAGATCTGTGTGTACCATGGCCACTCGTCAAGAATCTGCGTCGCAGCATTCCGAAATGCGTCGCGCAGCATGGATATTTATTTATTTATTTATTTATTGAATACTGCGGACATGCTGTATGTCCAAGCAGGAGAGGGAAATACATACAGGAGGAAAAAGCAAAACAGGTGTGAAGGAGCTAGACAGGTGCGATAGTACCGGACGATATAAATGCCACAAAACAAGCAACGCAAAGTACAATTGAAATCGTGGTGAAAACCAGCAGTGAAACCACTAAACCAGCAGTGAAAATCAAGAATTATTACAATGCAGCTTAGAGTTCTCCGGTAGAGCATTCCATTGAGAAACTGTTCTCGGAAAAAAAGAAAACTTGTAGGTATTTGTGCGTGCAAAAATAGGTTTCAGGCTAAGGGCATGCTTATGACGCGAGGCTCGTGCAGAATCATTAACGATGTAATTTTCAGGTCGGATACCAAGTCGAGAAAAGTATAATGAATGGAGGAAGTTGAGAGGGACTTTTTTCCTTCTATCTGCCAGTGGTTCTAAGTCAGCGAGTTTCAACACGGCGGAAGGAGAGTCTAGGCGCCTGTAACGGTTGTAAATGAATCGTGCCGCAAGACGTTGCATTCTTTCTAGTTTTTGGATGTCAGCTATCGTGTAGGGGTCCCATACAATGCAGGCATATTCGAGACTTGGCCTTACAATAGATTTATATGCCTTCAGTCTTAGGGCACTAGGACAACCGCTCATCCGAAGCTTCAGAAATCCTTGCTTTTTGCGGGTGGAGGAGCATATATTTTCGATGTGTTTCGTCCATTTGAGCCGTGACGTTATCGTGACACCTAGATACTTATATTCTTTTACAGCTCTGATTGCAATGTTATTAATGTTATATGAAAAATTATGTTGCGTGGTCTTTTTACAGATGCAGAGAGAAACTGTTTTGTCAAAGTTAATAACCATTTCCCATTCATTACACCATTTAGCTAAATATTGTAGATTTGCGTTCAAAGTAAGCTGGTCAGACACAGATTTGATAGACTTAAATATAATACAATCGTCCGCAAACAGCTTTACGGACACTGAGGGATCGAGAGCTTCTGGGAGGTCTTTTATATAGATATTGAATAGTACTGGACCCAGAACCGATCCCTGAGGCACACCTGAGTAAACCTCTAAGAATCGAGAGGTGGCTCCATCGATGTCGACAAACTGCTTTCGCTTTGATAAGTATGATGTGACCCAATTTATTATTTGATCCGGAATGCCTATTAATTTCATTTTTATTACTAGTTTATGATGAGGTACTCTGTCGAAAGCTTTGGAATAATCTAAAAAAATCATGTCGACCTGGCCACCACAATCAAGCACTTTAGCAAGTTCATCTACGGTGACCACTAGCTGTGTTGTAGATGAGAATCCTCGAAGGAAGCCATGTTGTGCTTTGGTCATTATTCCCGTGTGGTCTAAATAATTGTTGAGGTATTTGGTGAGTACGTGTTCTAGCACTTTGCAGGAGGTGGAAATCAATGAAATAGGGCGGTAATTACCAACTTGCAGTCGGCTGCCGCTTTTAAAAACCGGAACCACGCGAGAAATTTTCCATTCATCTGGTACTGTACCCGACTCAAGAGACTTATTAAAAATTATTATAAAAAACTTGGCTAGTATTTCAGCGTACATTTTAAGAAAGGTAGTGGGAATATTATCGGGGCCGGGGGATTTCTTGGGGTCTAGCCGCAGGAGTAGTTCTACTATTCCTTCTCTGCTAATAGTGACACTGCTTTCGAGACTGTTCAGACAACGATCGTTTAACGGAGTGTTAGATTTAGTGAAAACGCTTTGGAAATAAGTATTAAAAGCATCAGCTATCTCCTTTTTATCTGTAATGGCAGAATCATTGACGGTAATCTTGTCAAGTTTTCTACTTCCTTGGTTTGAGAGAAACTGCCAAAATTTACTGGGATTTTCAGTCACGAAACGACCAAGCGTCTCACCAAAGTAGCGCTGTCTTGATTCTTGTAACTGCGAAGCAAGGGTAGCTTTTAGACTGCTAATGACAGAAATGGCAGTGCTTTTCTGTCTCCGATATCGTTTCAGCTTACGTTTAACGTGAATTATATCTCTGGTTATCCAGGGGCTTCTCCTATCTACCTTCTTTTTTTCTATCTGGAACAAAGTTATGCAGACAGAAGTGACAGAGAGTCCTAAACCTTACCCAAAGTGCATTAGCATCACTACTAACGAATGATTGCAATGAATCTTCGAAATAGGAAACAATGCTAGAATGATCGGCTAAAGCAAAATTTTTTACCGTTACGATCCTAGAAGCAATCTTCAGGGATTGGCGTGGTAGTGAGCAATAAAAAAATACCAATTTATGGTCCGAGATTCCACTATGCACTTCGGTAGTACAGTTTGTTATGCTATTTGGACAGAGGATTAGATCTAACACTGAAGCTGATGATTCAGTTACACGAGTGGGGGCTAGAACCACCTGCTTAAGATTATAAGCTAACAGCATGTCCAGGAGAGTGTCTGCACTGGGTACTTCATGTGTGACAGCAGTCAGCGATTCCCAGTCAACATGTGTAAGATTAAAATCACCTGCTATTATCATGTTATCTCTTCGGTATCTACCTAGCTGATCGTAAAGTTTTAACATAAAGTCATGGTGAACTCCGGGCGCCCGGTAGACTTCAACGATAACAATAGGATTACCACAAAAGTCAATGTGGCACAGCACACTTTCATGGTCACTGTCGATGGGAGGCAGAGCATGATATGATAATCCATATTTAACCAGAATCGCAACTCCGCCTCCCCTCGATAAGCGATCCCTACGGTAAATAGTGTAAGAAGGTGGGAAAATGCAACTGTCAAGCACATGAGGCTGCAGCCAAGTTTCAAAGATAACCACTACATGAGGATCGTAAGAAAGTAAAGCATGCTCAAGAAGTTCCTGCTTATTGCACACACTCCGTGCATTCAAACAAATAAGGCGGAAATCTTTCTGCTCAGTCAACCCGTTATCAAGGCTTCATGGCTCTTCCGGCTGCTTCGTGCTACGCAACAGCACCTTGCAGTTCTTTTCATCGTCCCACGCATAAAGATCATCGTTTATCAGCAGTTTGTCATGAACCAGCTTTGCTTTATCGTTAGGGCGACGATCGTCTTCAAAGGACTGCCACAATTTCTTTTCTGCTGTGTGACGTATGAGTAATCGTGCGACACCAACACCCCAGAATCCTTGAGCTTGGAGCAGTTTTGAAATATTGCATGCTTTTCGTTGTAGTTAAACACGCGAAAAATTACTGGACGAGGCCTATACATATGGGGTTTGCCAATTCGGTGGATCCGTTCAACTGTGCTCACCGAGACGCCTAGTTTGTCTTGACATACTTTCTGGAGGACTTTTTCTTCTAAATCAGCCCTCGTTTCTTTTGGGCTTTCTTTTACACCAAACACCACAACGTTGTTTCGGCGAGCGCGGTCCTCGTAATCCACCATCTTCTTGCCTTGCGTTGCCAGGGCTTTTTGCAATTGCTTTACCGATTCCTCAAGTTGCCGTATCCTTCCTTCGTTAGCTTTGCATAATTCCAGAACCTCGTCTAGTTTTGTTAGCTTTGAGTTTATCTCAGAAAGGGTTGCATCGCGAATCTCGTTGCTTGCCTTCATTTCCTGCAATTCTTCCAGGATTAAGCTTAATGTTTCCTTCTGTCCGGGACCTGGATTAGGCTCAACGTCCCCGCACACAAGAATCAAGAGAGCTGACCAGCAATCAGCAATCATGCAAAGACACTTCTGAGGGCACGGCAGGACCACAAGTGCGTAATGGCTGGTATGAAAGCTACAATATGGATTGTAGAAACTAACCTGCACAACCAGCCAGGCGAATTTAGCCATGCTGCTCTGAAGAATGCTGCCGTCCGGTGGTTTTAAAGCGTTGTCTGGTGACGTCGCTGTCTCAGAAGCCCGGTGATGCCATCTGATGATAGCAGCTTGAATTGTGTGTCGGTCATCTTGAAAAATCGCTGACTTGAAGCCCAAGCATCCGTTGTCGCACGGCGCATGACCAGCTAGACCAGGCTTGGTGGGTCCAGGCGGCGGCCCGGCGAGGCAAAGAACCTGCACAACCAGCCAGGCGAATTTAGCCATGCTGCTCTGAAGAATGCTGCCGTGCCCTCTGAAGTTCACAGGACGGTCCGGTGGTTTTAAAGCGTTGTCTGGTGACGTCGCTGTCTCAGAAGCCCGGTGATGCCATCTGATGATAGCAGCTTGAATTGTGTGTCGGTCATCTTCAAAAAAATTCAGGGGGCACTTTGACTGTCTAAAGTGGGTAGAGGCGGAAGCGTTTTCCGCACCACCTTCGCTGTTTCTGTGGCACTGGTGGCGTCACATATAATTGAGTACTAATTCCTAAGCGATGACAAATCACTAATTAATGGTTAATTACTGATTAATGCCTGAATACTAATTAACTGCTTAAGCTTAATGACGCTTAAGCTTCGCCTTTAGGAGTGGAACGCGACAGCGCGTTGTAGCGCTGCCAGGGAGTCCACGGAACGCCACCACCCGTTCGGCGCGATGCCTTGCCCTTTGAACGCAACGCTTTTTGAGGAAAGGAAATGGCGTAGTAATTCTCTGTCATCTCGGTGGACACCTGAACCGCACCGTAGAGGAAGGGAGGAAGTGGGAGTGAAAGAAGATGCATAAAGAAGAGCTGTAATGAAGAAAATGAAAATTTTATTTGAGGAAAGGAAATTACGCAGTAACTGTCTCACAAAATTCAGGGGGCACTTTTTTGACCTAAAGTGTGGTCACTGATGTGTGGTTAAGATGTTAAGCTTCGCCCCTAAGAGTGGAACGCGACAGCGTCTTGCAACGCTGCCAAAGAGTCCATAGAACACCATCGCCCATTCGGTTCTACGCCTCGCTCGTCGGTAAATTGGTTTTTGAGGAAAGGAAATGTATCTGTCTCTCATTTGTCGGTGGACACCTAAACCTCGCCGGAAGGGAATGGAGGAGGATGAGAGTGAGTGAAGACACCGTATTCACTAGACGCGCCTTTGTTCATTCCAAACCATCGAGCTGGCATGGCGGAGTGGATAGCATGCTCGTCTCTCACGCCGAAGACCGGGGTTCGATTCCTGAGCTCGACCAATTTCTTAATCGGTTTTATTTATTTATACGGCCTGACTAGTAAAGCTAATTAGACTAATTGGGTAATTAAGCAATTAACTAAGCTCAGTCCCACTTACTTGGAGCGTCAGTATACAATCCCTTCAATTGGTTGCATGGTTACTAGCCAAAGTACAATTGGCCCCGTTTGAAATTCGCGCACTGTGACGTCACGACCGTTTCCACCAAGTGAAAAGCGTGACATTTTCTGTCGACAACTGCTGCTTACAACGATGAGAGAGAGAGAGAGAAACAACTTTATTGCCATAGATTGGAGGGATTTAGGGCAGGTGGGCTTGGTGTGGCCCCCAGGTGGGGGCGACTTCCTGGGCCCACGAAATGAGTGCCAGAGGCTTCCGCCTTAAAATCGCTGACTTGAAGCCCAAGCATCCGTTGTCGCACGGCGCATGCCCAGCCAGACCAGGCTTGGTGGGTCCAGGCGGCGGCCCGGCGAGGCAAAGAACCTGCACAACCAGCCAGGCGAATTTAGCCATGCTGCTCTGAAGAATGCTGCCGTGCCCTTTATATTAGTGACGACACTCCTCTCTTTGATGCCGCAAATTTTCATACGGACCCACGCTATCGTAAATCACTCACTGCAGTCGTCTCCCCTTAACTTTCATAAAACTTTTTTTTTTAATCTGTGTTTCACCACGAGGGCGATTTTGTGTGCATCCCAATCTCGAGAGCCGACGCAGCGGATAGGCTCCGAACACTGGCGCGAGAGATCACGCTCGCCTTGTGAACTTCCAGCAATTTTCCGAACCAGCGCCAATTATCTCTGGATAAATTGGTAAATTGATTTTTGAGGAAAGGAAATGGCGCAGCATCTGTCTCACATATCTCGGCGGACACCTGAACCACGCCGTAAGGGAAAGGAGGAAGGTGGGAGTGAAAGAAGAAAGAGAGAAAGAGGTGCCGTAGTGAAGGCCTCCTGAATAATTTCGACCACCTGGGGATCTTTAACCTGCACTGACATCGCACAGCACACGGGCGCCTCTTGCGTTTCGCGGCCTCCGCGGTCGGGTTCGAACCCGGGTAATCCGGCTCGGTAGATCCTGATCTGAATTTACTGCTTCCATCCGGCCTACCACGACGTGAGGCAACTTTGCTGTGTCGCCTGTGGCTTAGTGTCGAATTCACAAACCACTTCTCTAATGTGATCGGCATGGCTGATAACCCTGCCTGTGACATCTATGGCCGTGATGAGACCATTTCTCATATTCTTTGTGAATGTCCAGGGTACAGTTCTGCAAGACATTCTCTCCGTCTTGCATTGGAACCCATCGCTTCAAGCCTGCTAACGGAGTTCCTGATTCTGGGACTCTGGCCGCGGAGATCATCGGTTGTGAGGACCTGCTGGGCCCTCCTGCGGTTCTTGCGAGTTTCGGGCCTAAACGACAGGCTGTGGCTTTGCCTAAGCCTTTTCGCCTTGCTCTTTTTCTCATCTCTGCCTTTCCTCCCTCACCTTTATATCCCCTCATCCCTTTCCCCCAGTGCAGGGTAGTGATTGTAAAACATTTTATTCGCCGGAAAGAGCTTGACAAGAGGTCGCGTTAAGTGGTCGAGAGTACGCAGCCCTCGACGACTTTGTCAGCCCGCTCCATCGCCAAAACTTGAGTTCTGTGGTTATAGCTAGCCAGCACGGTCTCCCACCGCTCGAGAGAAGGAGCAGTAACTAGATCACCCGGAGGTGGCTCTATTTTGCAGTCCCACAGGATGTGATCATAGGTGGCTCGTTGGCCACACTGCTTACAATTTGGGTTGTAAAGATCTGGATAAATGTGCGCGAGGAGTGATAGGGTTCGTATCGATCTCGTCTGTAGACGACGCCACGTAACCTCTTGTTCTTTAGTCAGACTTTTGTCCGGAGGGGGGAAAATTCTCCTCTCTAGTTTAAAATGATTGGTGAGATCATGATATGTGATCATGGAGTCCTTCGTGAAATTCAGGGAACCAGACTCATCCACTGCCCGGTCGACGAAACCTCGGGCTTTATTGTGGGCTGCCTCGTTCCCCGGATTCTCCGAATGGGCTGGGACCCATATCAATTCGGAATAATTTGGTGAGAATTTGGTTGCGTTATGGATTCTAAGGGAGGTGTTTGTAATTCGCCCTTTTGCGAAATTATTGATACCCATTTTGGAATCGCTGAGGATGATGCTCGCTTGGGTATGCGCTAGGGCGAGGGCTATAGCCGCCTCTTCTGCCGTTTCAGAGGATTTCGTTTTGATTGTTGCCGAGAGGATGTGGTCACCATTCTCGTTCACAGCCACAATTGCAAAGGCATTGGTATGTTTGTATTCTGCCGCATCTACATAAAGTGTTCCAGCGCACTGTCTGTATTTATTACGTAAGGCTTTGGCTCATGCTTGTCTTCTACCCTCATGGTGTAAGGGTGCATGTTTTTGGGGAGTGGTTTGATCAGTAGGGCCGTCCTATAGTCGCGGGGTAAGTCTACTTTAGCATCTTTATTCGTAGGTTGAAAGTTAATTCCGAGCCTGGTAAGAATACTCCTGCCAGTTCTGGATTTGGCTAATCGCGCTGTTTGAGCCATTAAAGGGGCTTCTTTCAGTTCATTGTAGGTGTTATGTATTCCTAGCCTCATAAGCCTTTCGGTTGAGGCATTTAGTGGGAGTCCTAACGCAGCCTTATAGGCCTGCCGTATCATGCTATCCAATTTGTCCTTTTCTGCTTTCGAAAATTTGAGATAAGGGGTGGCATAGAGTATCCTGCTTAGCGCAAAGGCCTGCACTAGTCGGCATAAATCTCTTTCCCTCACCCCTTCTCTGCGGTTAGCTATGCGGCGGATTACTCGCGCCGTCGCTTCTACTGTGCGTTTCAGCTTAATGAGTGTGTCAGTATTCTTTCCATTTGTTTGTAAATACAACCCCAGTATTCTCATGGTTTGTACCTCTTTGACATAACGTCCATTAACATAGACGTTTATTTGCGGGGGGGCGGGGAGGGGGGGGGGAAGCCGTGGTACGCCTACGTCTTTGTTTACGACGGATCACGAAGAGTTCAGATTTTTGCTCAGAACAAGTGAGGCCGGATTCCCACGCGCATGCCTCAATGATGTCCACTGCTGCTTGGAGTGTGTCTTCTATGTAGCCTTCGCATCCTTTGGTTACCCAAAGTGTGATGTCATCTGCATAGAACGCGTGATGTAGGTCTGGTATTTGTGCCAGTTTGGGGGGAATTTTGATGAGGGAGAGGCTAAAAAGGAAAGGGGACAGGACGGAGCCCTGTGGCGTCCCTTTACACCCTAGTGTGATTGGGGCAGACTCTATTGTTCCGAGCGCTATCACTGCTGTTCTGTTAGTGAGGAAGGATCGGATGTAGTTGTACGTCCTTTCTCCGGGGTTGATTTCTGACAAGTTTGTCAAAATGGCTTTGTGGGTGACGTTGTCGAAAGCTTTAACAAGGTCTAAACCCAATATTGCTTTCTTTCCTGTTCCCTCGTCAGCTTCAATTATGTCCTTGTTAAGCTGCAAGAGTATGTCCTGGGTAGATAGTAGGGCCCTGAATCCTAACATTGTTTCAGGTAGGAGGTTCATGTCCTCCGCATAGTTTTGGAGCCTGTTGAGGATGACATGCTCCATGAGTTTGCCTAGGCATGATGTAATGAAACTGGGCGTTGATTCTCAGTGCAGAGTTTCTTACCCGCTTTAGGAATAAAAGTGATTTTCGCGTGTTTCCACTCTTGTGGTATGTTTCCTGCAAAGCAGTATTTGTTCATAGGTCTGTAACCGCCGCCATGGACGTTTCGTCTAAGTTCCTGAGAGTCTTATTTGTTACTTTGTCGGGTCCTGCCGCAGATGTTTTTCCGCAGTTTTCCAATTGCGTACCAGACCTCTGCGTCTTTGATGTCTGCGTCTAAATTTGGATTAGGAGTCCCCCGGTAGTGTGGTTGTGTGGTACCATCATCCGTGTTTAGATAACGTTCTGCTAGCTCTTTGATTAGGTCTTCAGTTGTACCCTCATATTTATGTATGAGTCTGTTCAGTTGACTTTGTTGCACGGGACGTGTTTGTTCTGGGTCGAGCAGGTGTCTTAGAAGATGCCATGTCTTCTTATTTCCGAGCTGTCCATTGACGCTTTCACATATTTGGTTCCATTGTTGTGTTTGGAGAGTAAGTGTATGTTCCTCGATTCGCCTCTCGATTTCAGCGATCTTTTTGCGTAGTCGCTTGTTGTGTTTTTGTTTCTTCCAGCGTTTTTGGAGGCGTTTTTGTGCCTGCCACAGGTGTAAGAGTTTTGAGTCTGCAATCTGCTCCTCCTTCTCAACTGGGACCGCAACGCTAGTGGAGCTGACATCCTCATTCAAGGAGATAACCCAGTCGCTAAGGTTAGAGATCTCCTTTGGAGCTGTTTTGTTGCAAAGTTGCCTGAACTTGTCCCAATCCGTGGTTCGTATTTATTTTGCTTTGTTTTTGAGTTTTGTCGTGGGGAAGGTGATGCTAAGGATGAAGTGATCACTGCCAAGATTTTGCCCGGTGTTACCCACTTTGAGTCCTTGACGTTTTTAGAGAGGGATAAATCTGGAGATGTATCTACACATACACTGTTACCCATGCGTGTGTGGTCGCTCGGGTTTTTTAGCGTTGTGAGCCTTAGTGACTGCATGATTTGCCCGAGAAGGTTCCCTTTCGAAGTTGCTTTGGTATATCCCCATGCTGGGTGTTGAGCGTTGAAGTCTCCCACAATTATTAGTTGAGCACTAGCAGCAAGCTTTATTGTGTTTATCAACAAGTGTGGGAGTCCATTGCCTTTGTTTCTTGGCGGGTGGTATACATTAAGGATGAAGAGATTTGAGTCTCCTTTTTGCCTTGGCACTATTTCAAGTAGGGTGTAATCTTCTTCCGAATCATTTATAAAATGTTGAATCGCGGTGATATTTCTATGCACCAGCGTGGCTGTGAAGGGGCCGGCTGCGTTACTAGTAACATAATGAGGTGCAGGGTAGCAGACTGGTTTCATCTACTGGTTAACCTCCGCGCCTTTCCTCCTCCTCCTCTTCTTCCTTCCTTCCTTGTAATCTGTGTTGGTAAGGTTGGCGGTGGTGGTGGTGAAAATATTTAAGTAGAAGGGACAGGAAGTATGTTTGGATCAGCCCGTAAGGGACCGATCCTTACAAACACTAGGTGGAGGTCCCTAGTTTGGGACCCCAGTGGCGGTGGCCGCCGCCCGGGAGCGCCCGACTAAGGCTTGCTGGGCCTGTAAGTCGTGGCAGCCGAGCAGGCTCGCCTCCCAGCCCTCCCGGGTTGTGTTGGGGATGGGGGCAATGGCTGGGTTGGAGGGGCAGGCCCACACCATGTGATAGGTGTCAGTAGACACTGCACTACAGTGTGGGCAGCTGCCGCTAAAGGAGGGGTCAAAATGTTTTAGTGCTGCCGGGCACAGCAATGTATTGGTGAGAAGGCGGAGAAGGAGCCGCTCATCCGCCTTCTTGAGGCGTTTACATGGGCTAGGGTAAATATCCCAGTCCGGTTGTCAGTGAGGCAGGGATGCCCGCTCTCCCCAGATTTTTTTTTCACTGTGTTTGGAACCGTCCTGTACAAAAATAGTTGCGAGCGATAACATAAGAGGTTTCGCACTAGGGTCGTGGGAAATAAAAATTTTAGGCTATGCTAATCACTTGGATTTTTTTTTTGTGTCGACGAGGACAGCGTTAGCAGCGCAATAAGATTTGCCCAAAGGTTTTGTGATGTGGTGGGTTGTGGCATTATTCTGGATAAACCTGCTGCGTTATGATACGGTGAATGGAGCTGCCGTCTGAAGTTAACGAAAATGTGAAGTTTCCACGTACTCCGTGTACTTACCTTCGGATTCCTTTACCCGCCGGGGTGGCTCAGTGGTTACGGCGCTCGGCTGCTGGCCCGAAAGACGCGGGCTCGATCCCGGCCGCGGCGGTTGAATTTCGATGGAGGCGAAATTCTAGAGGCCCGTGTGCTGTGCGATGCCAGTGCACGTTAAAGGACCCCAGGTGGTGGAAATTTGCGGAGCCCTCCACTACGGCGTCTCTCATAGCCTGAGTCGCTTTGGGACGTGAAACCCCAATAAATTAAACCAAACCCTTGGATTAGCACCAAAATAATGCGCCGTACGCGAGATCTTACTCGAGGTTTACCCATCGGAAAGTGCTTTCGCACTACTGAGATACACTGTTTGTACTACACTGCAAAACGTGCGAACGTCGCATGCCACTTATTAATAAGTGTTCGTTAATCCGCAAAAAGAAATATAGGCGCACACGCGAAATCATCGATGCAGAAAAAATAGCTAGACTGAAAGGTGCTTGCATGAGCACCACATTTGAGGCGCTCATGCAAGCACCACAAAGTTCCTACTACGAAGTTCTTACCAAGAACTTACAAAGAACGCATGCTTAGTTACTCTTACAAATAACTTCAAGGAGAGGGCTGAGTCGGGCTGGTTGGTTCATGTTGAATGGTACGGCAAAACAGTGCTGACGTATGGGACGGAAGAAGAAGAGACAGACTCATGCGCTGAACTAAGAACCAAATGGTTTATTGCGAAAGAGGGGGGGGAGGGGGGCTCTTTCGCAATAAACCATTTGGTTGTTAGTTCAGCGCACGTGTCTGTCTCGCCTTCTTCTGTCCCGTCCGTCAGCGCTGTTTTGCCGTACCATTCAACCAATAACTTACTTAGTTCTTACAAAGAACTTACAAAGAAGCAAGTACTTACAAAAAAATTACTGTTCAACTTTGTTGCACATCACTGTTTCTTATCAGCTGCTCCTCCGGAGCGACTAACTAAGGGTCTTTTAGCCTGTCAAAGTATAGCTCCACACCAAAGCATACCAACAACGATAAGCAGCAAGCGAAATTGATGCAGCGGTTAGCTGCAACCTACAATTTGTTCAACAGTACCTTACTCGGAGAATGTTATGATTGAAAGTTGTGATGCAACCTCCAAATTTGACTCTTCGATCTCAAAACACAGGAAGATGTTTGGGGCCGGAAGGCTGCCCTCATATTCCTTGCGCAAGAGCAGGCATCAGCTTAAGCGGCGGCCCCTACTGCAGCTCCAGGTGAATATCCATCTTTCACCAGGCGTCCTCTCTAAGGTGTCACGTATTCTCAGACGCAGCGTCCGTCATAGCATGAGTCGCTTAGGGACGTTAAACTCCATGAACCTATTGTCAGACGCTTGTGCGCGGTGTTGAGATGCTTGAAAAACCGGTTCGAAATTAGCAGTTTGCAATTCACAGAAACCTATGGGCAATGTCATTTTTATTAATGGTGCGTGCTCTTTACCTGCAGTCACCGCGGGTTTATTTTTTTTAAAACCGCCAGAGAAAATTTGCACGTTTTACAAAAATTTTCCAGCATCCTGTCAAGTGGTAGTCAAATGGTTTGATCTATCTAGGGCCTCATCCGTGCGATCACGTACCCAAAGTTCTTCTTTCACCTTCCGCAATGTTCAAGAAAGAAATTTTTGCTCTTTACATTCGAGTAGAAGTCTACATTTTTCTCTTGAATTCTTTTTACTTCCTTCGGTCTCAACCTGCTTTGTCTCTGCCAACGTCCGCGGATGTTCAAGCACTTCGGGGCTCGTAGACACTTCGGAGCCCGCTAATAAGGCCATTTTCAGCCTAGAGCGCTCAGCCCCCCCCTCCCCCCTATCCCACGCTACCCAACCCCCCGCCATACCATACCATACCATACCATACCATACCATACCATACCATACCATACCATACCATACCATACCATACCACACCATACCAGGCCATCTGAAAGTTTGGTTTGGTTTATGGGGTTTAACGTCCCAAAGCGACTAAGGCTATGAGAGACGCCCATCTGAAAGTGTTTTACTTGCGAGAAAATTGGCAAGCATACCAAGCAAAAAAGCAGTATGACTTTGATGGTGTTACTGAGGGAAGAAAACTGCATGGTCATCATGCGAGCGCCGTGCGATTCCCGCTGAGTTCCCGGAAGAACACTTCAGCGTCATTTCTATCGCTTTTTTTTCTGCCTTCCTCGAGAAAATGGATGCCGATAAAGATGAGAATTGCACACCGCAGCGATAAAAATGCTCGTCGAGGAGGCCATCTGTACGTCGTGCTTCCACGAGATTTTACAAGGGGGGGGGGGGGGGGGGGGGGGGGGCTCTTCTGCGTACTGTTAACGCTTCGCCCTCGCCCCGGACTTGCGTGCTTTTATCTCTCATTAACTCCTTTGGCCGCTCTCTTGTACGCGTCGTATGCAGAAGAGCGCACTTGTCGCTGCCCACGCGCATGGCGTTTTCACGAACGGGGTAGTGATAGCGGCGTCTTGGCGCGCTGGCGAGCGTCAGGCCTGTCGTCGAAGGGTTGCGTCGCCGCCCTGGGCAAACAAGACATGCGCTCCCGCAGTACTTGTAGAGATGACAATGCCTCGATGAAGAGGATGGTGACGACAACGACAACAAAACTCCTCACTGCCGGGTGCCGCCGCACACACTTGCGTTCTTTAGCTCTCGTCCTTTCAACGCCGTGTAACCGCGACACGACATGCACAGAAACGGGGTATAAACCCCGGCAGAACTACACCTCTTTGGTGGGGTGCCTTAGTATCGCGCAAAAAATGTATCGCAAGCTCAAGATTTCCGACCTGAATAAGATACGTTTTTCACGTTACACGCGGCAAACACAACGTACCAGGACCGATTACATTTATTTATTTATTTATTTATTCATTTATTCATTTAATTCGTGTACCCTCAAGCCCCGAGGCATTATTGTGGGGAGTGGTTACATAAATTTCAAGAAAAAAAATGTACAGTGCAGCAAACTAATTACTAATACAAAAATGATGGCTCCTAGTTATACAATGTTAGCTGTTGGGTTCGTGGTGTGCTGGTGAATAGTATTTAATACACAACATACAGCGCGGCAATACAGTGAGAAAGCATACAAAACAAAATGCTCGTACAAAAAACAACAACAAAAATATAAAAATAGATGCTCCTACTTATACAGTGCTTTCTAATGCTGTCTTGAGGCGTTGGTTGTCAGTAATTGTAGCGGTTGAATTGTAGGGTGTTTCAGTGAAGACTTTCACGTAATTTTTAAAAATAGACTTTTTGGGGTAAAACTATGGCTTTCGTGGCATAGTATTACTAGTGTTGGCGGAAACCGGAAAGAAGGTGAATTGTTTGGTTTGGTTCATGGAGGTTGAACGTCCCAAAACGACTCGGGCTGTGAGGGACGCCGTAGTGAAGGGCTCCGGAAATTTAGACCACCTGGGGTTTTTTAACGTGCACTGACATCGCACAGTATAGTGTGTATTAAGCTGGTAAACTATTTCTGACGATTAACTTTTTATTTATTAGAGTTAGGCGCCTAGTTGCAATTAGAGATTTGTAACCGGTCGTTAGTAATAGCCATATCAGTTTTCAGGATTTATTGATTGTTGTTATTGATTTATTGATGTGATGTTGTTCACCTGCGAGACTGTTGAACATTACTTTCTTCTTGTGCATGTTAATTTTAGGACCCACCGCTTCGCTCTGCCTGTCTAACCCACTAATGATGCTTTGCAGTTCATCGCCTGAGTGACGTAGCAAGGCATTGTCATCAGCGGATCACGGATTACTTAGATATTCTTCATTAACTCTTATCCCCAACTGTTCCCATTTCCGGCCCCGGAATACCTCCTGCACACAGGCGGTGAATAGCATTGGCGAGATGAAGTCTCCCTGCCTGACACCATTCCTTACTGGAATTATACTGCCGACTTTATGGAGGACTATGGTAGCCTCCACCATAGCATACCAAGGCGTTATAGACTACGTGCACAACGTGCCTATTTCACCTCAAGAAAAGAGTATACAAAAGCTGTATCTTACCGGCACCCACCTATGGGGCAGAAACGTGGAGGCTAACAAAGAGGGTCCAGCTTAAGTTAAGGACAACGCAGCGCAGCTGTAGAAAAAAAAATGATAGGTGTAACGTTAACATACCGGAAGCGGGCAGAGTGGGTGAGGGAACAAACGTGGCTTAATGACATCCTAGTCGAAATAAGGAGCTAAAAATGGGCTTGGGCAGGGCATGTAATGCGAAGGCAAGATAACCGGTGGTCCTTAAGAGTAACGGAGTGGATTCCAAGAGAAGACAAGCGTAGCAGGGGGCGGCAGAAAGTTGGGTGGGCGGATGAGATTAATAAGTTTGCGGGGATACGGTGACCGCAACTGGCGAAGGACAGGTTTAATTGGAGAGACATGGGAGAGGCCTCTGCCCTTCAGTGGGCGTAGTGAGGCTGATGATGATGATGATGACGTCAAACAGAGAGCGAGCGTTCTGAAGCCCATGCGCCAACTTACGCATATCGGAAACAGCCAGTTTCTTTTCCTGGGCAGCTTACTCCATAAGCTGACAGGCAGGCCAGAAATGGAGTCGAGATAATTGAAGGATCTGAACAACAATCTCGCTGTCCCCATTCCCATCCTTTATCCCAACCAATTTCCCTAAAACCATTTATCCCATCCATTTACCATTCCCTTCCGCTACTTCCCAGGGGAGATCATTGGAGTCTCCCCGGGCCCGTTCCCCCGGCTGTGGGTCGCTGTAGCAGCATTCCCTTATTGATTTCTTTCCACCTTCGGGTGGTGAAATTACAATTGCCTACGGGCCAATTTGTTTATTTTAATCGGTTTAAGCCCGTTGTGTCGCAAGACGGTGCGGGCAGGGATACGTTCTTCTTAGTTATTTATCTTTAGCCCACTCTAAACAATATCCACGTGTGGCTTCTTGGGTTGGCTAAACGGGATTGGCGCACAGAAAACAGGAGCGTTCCAGCGAAATCAGCATTTTGGATGCGCGATGCGTGCATTAGAAAGCTCTTTTTCATTTCATGTGCGCAAGACTTTGAAAGGGAGGCGCCCAGGCATGACGTCGCAAAGGCTCTCTTGACTAATTCGGAGGCGTCAGACTCGAAATTTAGCATTGGGATAGCAGCGTCTTAGTAAGTCGTATATGTGCTGCATGAGGAGAAATTCACGTATCTGTGCAGAGATATCTTTTGAGTCGCGTTTTGAATTTTAGTTTTCTTGTGACGTCTGGGCATGCGCAGTGCGATGTTTTCTTTTCTACATTTTCTTTATTGAGATAATAAAGATTTAATTGCTAGTCAGCGCTCTTCGTGTCTTATCATCCTCCGTTCTTGCATTTTTCTACTGTTCATCACCCAGGAATGTCAACCAGCCAACTGGCCCAGTTTTATATTCTTAACCTCGTTGCAAAGAATTTGGTGAATTATAAGTGTGTTGGCAGGCATGAGGTGTTCTTTGCCTGCACGAGGTGCCTTTGCGACAGTACTGGTGTTCAACTGTGGTCAGTTTTTAAAAGAAAAATGATAGAACTGACGGATAACTATGTGCCGAGCATTCATTCAGTTATGCTGAAAAAGTGCAAGAAGACATGGGTGACACAAAATATCTTGAGGAAAAACAAAGAAGAGAAGATGAGCATCACTGACATTTAAAAGAACAGAGTAGTTGTCAGTTCACAACGTTAACTCATGTAACTCATGACTGCCAAACTAAAGTACAATCCCAAACTTTTTTCGAAATATGCGAAATGATTTGGATCTGAATCATCTGGAATAAATGAAATCGTTCACAATAACTAAGTCCTCCCTTATGATCATCATCATCATAAGTCTGGCTACGCCCACTGCAGGGCAAAGGCCTCTGCCATGTCTCTCCAATTAACCCATGTCCTTTGCCAGCTGCGGCCACTGTATACCCGCATGCTACGCGAGACCACTGAACGTTAAAGAATCCAAAGTGGCGGAAGTTATACGCAACTTCTCAACCACGGTGCCTGCTTTTCTCTTCCTTCTTTGAACCCCTTCAACAACCCTTTCTTCACGGCGCACTTGAAGCGTCCACCGAAAAGTTAGAAACTTACCACCCTTTCTCATTCTCTCACTCCCATTCTCAACGAATACAACCCTCGTAGTCGAAATTATTTAAGGAGGCTTTCGTAGTCAAATAAGCAGCCAATTAGCCAGCCAGCCAGGACACTTCAGCCCAGCTTGCCAGCCAGCCAGCTGGGTTATGGTCACCTCTAGAGCCCGCTAATTTGGCACCTCTTCCCCTCCTTCTTCCCTACTGTGACGGCATAGTTGAGGCGTCCACAGAGAAATGAGACGTTTGCTGAACCCTTCCTGTCGAAAAAATCAGTTTTCCATTTTCAGACTATCTCGCTGACCTTAGCTGTCAGCCTCGTATTGGGATGCAGCTAGCGGAAGATTGCAGCGGGAGTTTCCAGGTGCCAAATGGAATTCCTGTCGCTTGGTGCTGTGAGCCAGTGTTCTCAGTGGATGCTCCCATGTGGGGAACTTCTTTCTGCGTATGACTTTGAAAGGGCAGTGAATCTTCCTTCGCACTCACAACTGCTGAAAGTTTGAGGATTCAACCTGTCTGCATGTGAAATTAGAGAATACAGCCAAATAACAAGTAGATATTGCTGAGGAAACAATCACAAAGATAATGCTTAACAACGCTTGGCTGCCTTGGACGGCTGGGTGGAAAGTTGATCTCAATCAGTGGGTACCTAAAATACCAATTATACATTTTCTTGCGAATCACTCAGGTTTTCTTACCGCCGTTCACGTGACGATCACTTATTTCTGGATAAAGTGAGCAAAAAGTATTTGAAGCATATCGCGTTAATATTCAACTCTTGAGGTAGTAACCATGACCTTGATCTAAGGTTCCTGAGACGGAAATCGAGAGTATGCTCGCTTCTAACTATGGTTCGGTTTATTGGTTTGGTTTATTGGGGTTTAACGTCCCAAAGCGACTCAGGTTATGAGGGACGCCGTAGTGAAGGGCTCCGGAAATTTCGACCACCTGGGGTTCTTTAACGTGCACTGACATCGCACAGCACACGTGCCTCAAGAATTTCGCCTCCATCGAAATTCAGCCGCCGCAACCAGGATCGAACCCGCGTCATTCGGGTCAGCAGCCGAGCGCCGTAACCACTGAGCCACCACGGCGGGGCACTTGTAACTATAAAAATGTATGCACGATCTAGATCTCGAATGAAGTGCACTTCTTAGCTGAGGTCAGCATGCTTGTTGATTTTTGATGATGATCAGAATTTTTTAATGGGGCTATGGCGCCAGTGGTCAAAGAGCGCACCTACTGCTCAAGGGTGGATAAAAGACCCATTTCCGAAGCATTTCACCCCCGTGGAGCTGAGCACCTGGACAGGGGAAAGCTTGTATCCGTTCAATCACCGGTGGCATTGGGGATCGTACCCCACACCTCCCGCAAGCGAGACAGATGCTCAAACTCCTACGGTTTTCTAGGGCTCCTTCGGGCAGCTTGGAGGTGGATCATTTCATTGAGAGTTCCAGGAACTCTTAGAAAAGAGGAGGACCCTTTCTTCGAGCCGACGTCTTTTACTGGCCGTTATCGAACTTTTATCAATCCTCGAGTGCTCAGAAATACAAACAGACCGGAGAGCAAAGGCGAACTAGCACTGCATGCATGAAGCACTACTTGGAGCAGTGCTGGCACTTAGCAGAACCACATGCATGGCTTTGTTAGAGCGTGGACGGGACGGCAAACAGATATCACGTGCGAACACGTTCCTAAGAACCACTACAGCACTCGCTCTGCGTGCGCGAAGCTTCATAAATAAACATCTTGAGCGCATGAGAGAACGAACGGGGGGACAACGAACGTTGCCCTTGAAACTAGCAAAAGGCTGGTTCCACAAATCTCGTCATCTTTGTTGTTTTTTTACAAAGACAGGTGTATTCCATACGCTGTTCAATGGGAACTTCAGCAGTCTCAAAGGACAACACAAGCACCACAAATTGCAGAATCACGACAAAAATTGCAATGCACTGTTGGGCATGCGCTTCTGGTATCTACTACCAATTATTATAACGGAAAATCAGAATACGCTGTTGAAAGAGTTGGTATTTGCTCGTTACAGTATTAACAAGGCACAAAGAACAAAGAATAGAGGAACTTCCTCGGAACTAATTTATTGCATGAGAAACGCATGCATATAAAGAAAAATTAACTCAGGTGGCTTACATGATGTCACGAAGCAAACGTCCGTGGCGATGAAGTGACTCCTTGGCTTTTCGCGCGTGCAAGCTGCGCACGCGCTTTTTACAAGGATCATTTTGCTTGACGACATCTTGAATGCTGCGTTATTTTGTTTTTTATATGTATGCGTGTGTGCATTGCATTTTATCTGAAATAAATTAAATGCAGTTCAGCGTTGTCCTGTCTTTTTTTCATGTCGTCTTTTTCCGTGGTGCGTTGTTCATCTTATCACAGCTGGCGCCGGCGAGAAGAGCGAAAGAAAAAGTACCAGTGGCGGCCCTCAGAAGAGCAAGAACTTGGGTTTGGTTTTTGGGGTTTAACATGCCAAAGCGACTCAGGCTATGAAGGACGCCATAGTGAAGGGCCCCGGAAATCTCGACCATCTGGGATTCCTTAACGTGCACGGACATCGCACAGTACACGGGCCTCTCGAATTTCGCCTCCATCGAAATTCCGCCGGGATCGAGCCCGCGTCTTTCGGGTCAGCAGCCGAGCGCCGTAACCACTGAGCCACCGCGGCATTGAAAGAGGAAAAAAAAAGGAGCGAGGAGAACAGTCAAAATTTGTCCCTCAAACCAGTCGTTGTCATATAGCAAAACAGTGCGGTTTCCTTTGGTAGCGCAATGTCCGTTCATGTGGAGGTTCTTGGCTGATGAACTCAACTGCTTCGGGCTGCAGTTCAGCTGAGCTGCAAGGACTGTATATAGCGCGTCCATTACCTGCAGTGCGTTAAGGGCTGCTGGTGTGCGCAGGCTAGAAAGCAGAGCACGCAGGACATTCACAAAAGAGGTGAGCATCGCAATCACTTCCAGATCTCGGCCCCAGTCTGGATCGTAGCTTTTGTCTGGGTCAGTCGTTCGCGTTAGACATTGGTAGTCCGGCTACGTCCCTTACCCAGTGGCGTCCAATACTTCGATTGTGGCGGCTAATTAATATCAGAGGCATTAGGCGTGGCGTCATCAGACGCTGGGCTCCCTTGATATAGAGTTGTTGTTGGAGGAGGCGGACAAGCTGCAGTGGCGCTTGGGGCCGTCCCTTCGAAGGCGATTGCCTTTTTTGAGGGCCTTTGGCGGTGCGAACGACGTCATCGCACCCTTGCACCGGTCTCTCTTTGCGCGGGATGGTCTTCATTCATTCATTCATTCCTCGATTTTTTTAATCTAATACATGGATTCTAGCTCGCAAAACAGGCGTCTCTCTAAGACTAACGAAAGTGACACTTGTAAATCAGCTCTAGAGTTCCTGAGCTAACATGCCCAGATGTACAGTATCTTAGAGGGCAAAGGTTTTGGGACTTTTTCTTGTAAATTTCTCTTTGCTTTCTTTTCTAACTTTGTGCTGAATTGTTTTTGTCGCAAGAATGCCTCGAGCCTCACGTCCATAACCCATCACCGTTCCCTCTCTCTCCCGTTGATGCCGACCTCAATTTGCAAGTCAGAGCCCCCAAGGCCTTAATTAGATCCAAATCCAGCCACCGAACATGAGTGGTCTGAAGAAGTACCCCGTACGAGGCCAGTAGGTCGGCAAGCAGTTGCACAGAAGTTCCACAGTGGCGACTGCGCTCATTGCACACTTTATAAGTTCCCACTATGTCGGAGACTACTACACGCATCCGATCAAATCCACGCTCAAGCGACTGCGGGGATGGTCTCGCACCATTTGTTTCAGTACTGCCTGTTCAGTCTTTAGACGGGGGCAGTCTTTCGAGGTAGAGTCTTGAGGGCCACAATAGCTGGCGCACTTCAAGGCAGTCGCGCGGCAAATGTCGGTGATGTGCGGATCGGAGCATCTCGGGCGCACGATAGAGTTGCTCTTGATGCCGCTCACGCGACCGATCCTCATGCACTTCCCGCACTGTAGCAGCTTTGGTACGAAAGGTCGAACCTGGTCTCTAAAGGGCCCAACATTCACGTATGATGGTATAGACACCCTTCTTGACTAACATGGACAAACTGGCGTCAGAGATGGCAGTGTCGACTTTGTAAATTGTGCCAGTCGTATGTTCCGCTGTCTTGGATATGCTGATGCGGTCGAGTTTGGTGATGGCGGTAAGATTTTCTAGGCTGCCCCGCCCCTTGACATCAATGGCAATGACGTTTTTGTAGGGGTTTACCACACGACTTTGATCCCTCCCGGTACGAGGCTTTACAGATGCATAGAGGTGGCTTGCCTGTTCAGGAGGTTTAGGTTGTCAGTTGGTTGCTATGGCACAACCAATATGGTATGGACCAGGGCACTGCGCGCTGTGATGAGGACGACTCGGCTTGTCTGCGTAGTGCGCACTTGGCTTTCTTGCTAACGAATTTGGCTTGCTTTTTGCTTGGCTTTCTTGCAATGATTTTGCAGTGTTTGTAGACCACGTGTTTTGCGGTATGTTTTTATATTCCAGTATTGGTTGTAACGAGTGACATGGCTGGGAGTGTTGTTTTGTAGGTTAGCTGTCTTAAGAGTGTACCGCCATCTTTTATTTCCTGTTTATAAAGATTACTTAATTGGTAGTCATATACCATCTTGATATGCATCAGGTTGTAGTTTAAGAATAGTTTCCGTGAGTGAAAACGACAATGTATATTTTCTACTGCGTTGAGAAACCATTTGTTTGGCAGTATGAGGGGCTTTTTTATATTTTCCTCCGTCGAAAACGCCGTGATTAACTGTTAGTGGCTTACTGTTATGGCTCAACTTTGGGGAAACGTTTAGGAAATTAGTCTTAGAAGACCTCACCTAAGGAGAAAAAGTCGAGGGTTGGACGGAAACCCGTCTGGTCGGGGGTGTACATGAAGAAGGCAGAACACCGACCAAAAAAACAATGAACACTTTAAACGACGTTTCGGCTCCCACACGGGAGCCTTGTTCACAAAAAGGTACAGACGTGAAAGGCTGGCTATTTATGCTTTAAAATGTGCCCTAGGCAGCGGGCGTATGCACTATGAAGTGCCCCGTCAGTGCGATTAAGAGTGTGGTCGGTTGTCTGAATGATTAATGATTCCAGATATAGGCGGCTTTTGAGATTCTTTTCGGTTTTTAAAATGCGCGCATTGCTCCAATCTATGTCATGCTGCTTCGTCAAATGCACTCGCCGAACATTCCGAAAGCAGGCAGCATGACATAGATTGGAGCAATGCGCGCATTTTAAAAACCGAAAAGAATCTCAAAAGCCGCCTATATCTGGAATCATTAATCATTCAGACAACCGACCACACTCTTAATCGCACTGACGGGGCACTTCATAGTGCATACGCCCGCTGCCTAGGGCACATTTTAAAGCATAAATAGCCAGCCTTTCACGTCTGTACCTTTTTGTGAACAAGGCTCCCGTGTGGGAGCCGAAACGTCGTTTAAAGTGTTCATTGTTTTTTTGGTCGGTGTTCTGCCTTCTTCATCTAAGGAGAAAAAGTAATCTAAAAGGGGCTCGTTACGACACAAACGACGGAAGCCAACAGGCACCGAAACCAAGGAGCATAAGGGATATTGTTTCAGTTTTTTTATTAATGGGAGATTAATTGAAAGCAAAATAAAAAACAACCCCATGCAGCCTGTGAGATCTCAACCCACGACTTACGAATTTCGCGTGGGTTGCTCTACCAACTGAGCTACGGCGGCGGCGGTCCAATGTTCCGCTTTGGGGGAAATTTATGCGGAGTGTATGCGAACCTTGAGAGTGTTCACCACGCCACCCACCTCCATAGCGGCGAACCTAGAATGTCCTGTATTACTGCGAGTGCCACGTAGGAACGTGTTCGAACGGTGAGGGCGGAAGCGTGAGAGAACCCTCCTATGCTACCTATGGCATCAAGACTGCCAGAATCGAGGCCCTCATTCAACTATTACGGCATGCATATTCTCGCATGTTGCCGCCGCCAGAGCCGCCGGGTTCTCCACTGAGCGATAGCCTTAGCGCTGTAGCGTTAAAAGAAACGGGTACGGAACAGCTGTAGGAGTCTACCACGCCCGCCCTTAGACCTCGGTGACGCGTAGGCAAGGACTGCCTATCTTCCTGCCTTGGCGAACGCAGAGCCATGCGACCGTACCGCCCCCGAGGCGAGAATCGCTGATCTAGCATTAGCCGCTGACACCGGTCGCAAGGTCAGGAAAGCAACCTCCTTGTTTTGCAGCCTGTTTTGCAGTTTTTCTGTTTTGCCTGCTTTGTTGTTTTTAGTTTGTGTTCAGCTTGTTTTGCAGGCCGAGCTTGCGGACGGCAGCGAAAAAGCGCGTGCTGCCCGCAGGCAGCCCGATAAACCTTGCACTGGAGTCCCAGCCTTCGCATCGCTTCCGTTTCGCTTTTTTAGTCATTTTATCGTTGGCTTTTTTGTGTTTGTTTCTTATCCCAAAAAGGTGACGCATGACCTTGTCTTTCTGCCAGCTGGTTCCTGTTCCTTTCCTTTCGGTCTGCTTTTGTTTTCTTTTTCTTTCACGGCGACTAACAGAAAAGCCCCAACGCAGCTTTGCTTGAGATTGCCTGGTTATCGGGGCGGCGCAACCTAATCTTCAGTTATGGAGGCGGCTGGCTAGCGGAGACTCTCTTCCTGTGACGTCAAGTGGTCTCCGTCATCGCGTTGCGAAGGAGCGCACGGGTTGCACATATTTCTTCTCCTGGCCATGTGCTCTCCGCATAGACTCACGTCACGCGTCCGAACCTCAAAACATCAATGCTGAAATAAAGAAATGCTACAGGACATGAGCGGCTCATATTCATGCGGGAGCCATGAACGCTTTCGATACAAATGCTGACCTCTCTTTAAGGCGTCAACCTTATTTGCCACATTGAGCAAAAACCAGTCTCTGTGCGTGTGTTACCACAAGACGGCAAGCATAAAAGATGGCGTCCTCACGCCAACTGGAAAGGTGCCGTTAAATTAATTATTGGTCGCCTGAGGTTGCTCGGGAAGAGCAATCTGCATCGCACAACAAATCCAACCGGTGTCGCTACCTACCATCCCAGGGCACTGGTGCACCGCTTAACCGCTGAACCACTGCGCCAGGAGGAGTGTGAGGACGGCCAGGGATCAATGAATGTAAAGTTGAGATGGTGGCAGAAAATCTACTTATAGGTCAGGTTCTGGGGGACTTCGGCCGGGGAGTGGAGCCCTTAGTCCACGGCCCCAACTGCCCTCGCGGCCGCCGCTGCCCGGGCGACCAGCTGGCGCTGATAAACCAGGTCGGGCGAGCGGAGGGCACGCTCTCAGCCGGCTACTATCGAAACGGGCAGCCGAGGGCTGCCCGAATGGCCTGGCAGGCCCAGACTGCGTGAAACAGAGTTGCATGTTCCCCGCATAGCGGGCAATTGGTGCGGTAGCCGGTAGGGTAAAGGTGGTGGTAGCGCGTGAGGTTAGGGTATGGGCCGGTTTAAGTCGGCGAAGAGAAATGAACTCCTCGCGGCAGAGGCGAGGGTGACGAAGGGGGTATTTTCGGCGTTGAGAGCGAAAATGTTCTAGAATCTTGGATAAGGCCGGGGGTACGGAGTAAAAACGGTGTTCCGGGTCAGAGGAGGCGGCCGAAAGAAAGTCAGCCGTGTAAGAGAGAGTGCGGGCCCAGGTATGCACCTGCTGATTTCCCTCAAGAGCCTTGTACCCGGGGTCCAGACCAGAATGCGTGGTGAATCTCGGGGAGGTAGGTGAGGGAGGACTTGCACAACAGTGCGGCCTGCGGTGAGATCGCGGAAGCTGCGGCAAGCAGAAGCGGAGTCAACCAAGATGTAATCACAAGGAGCGGAGCTAGGGAGGGTCATGGCGAGGGCCACTACGAGTTCTTCGGCCACATGAGGGTTCCAGGGGCGAATGGAGAAAGCTGTAAGTCGGCGACCGTGGCGATCGAGAATGACCTCATGCGCATGGTCAGCGCATCCGAATGCAACCTGATGCGGTGGTGGTGAAAACATTTATTACGAATGAACAGGAGGTATGTTTGGATCAGCCCGTAAGGGACCGATCCTTACAAACACTAGGTGGAGGTCCCTAGTATGGGACCCCAGTGGCGGTTGCCGCCGCCCGGGCGCGCCCGACTAAGGCTTGTTGGGCCTGTAAGTCGTGGCAGCCGAGCAGGGTCGCCTCCCAGTCCTCCCGGGTTGGGTTGGGGATGGGGGGAATAGCGGGGTTGGAGGGGCAGGCCCACACCATGTGATAGGTGTCAGAAGACACTGCACTACAGTGTGGGCAGCTGCCGCTAAAGGAGGGGTCAAAATGTTTTAGCGCTGCCGGGCACAGCAAAGTATTGGTGAGAAGGCGGAGAAGGAGCCGCTCATCCGCCTTCTTCAGGCCTTTACATGGGCTAGGGTAAAGGCGATGACAATTTTGATAATATGTTGTGATATCTTTGAATGTATAGACCGGATTAAAATCGGGTTCCTGATGCGGCAGCTGTTGGGTGAGGGAGGCGCGGGCTGCGGTAGGACGGCGACTGCCTTCATGAAATTAACGCGCAAAACAGAAGGGGTGCGGTTTCGCAGCGGTGGCTACATGAATCTATGCAGTAGTAGAAATGCCAGCTGCGTGGCATCGGGTTGCATCACGTCGCATAGCGCGCCGACTAAGTTCACGAAGGTAGCGAGCGGACTTAGCATTCGCACGCGTAAACAGTCTTAAGTATCTCTGCCGATTTTTTCGCCTTCTAGCTCAAAAGATGTATCCGCTCAGGACAAAAAATATAGCAGTGTGGAGACATCTTGCCCAAGATTCTCGACAAAACGCAAAAAATATTTGAGCTCGCTTACACTAAGGGTGCCGTGTGTCTGTGTGTGTCTTGCTGTTTGTCTTCTTTTGTCTTACTGGATGTCTTTTCTTGTTCGTCGTCTCTGTGCGCTGCCTCGTAGCAATGAATCTATACCAACTAGACCAAGTAGCCGCTCTAACAGAAGGCTGCCGCGGTATCTCAGTAGAAGGTGCTCAGCTTCTGACCCGAAAGATGCGGGTTCGATCCGGAAAGCGGCGCTCATGCTGGAGGCGCGTGTACTGTGCGATGGCAGTGCACGTTAAAGAACCCCAGGTGATCTAAATTATCCGAAGACCTCCACTACGGCGTCCCTCATAGCCTGAGCGGCTTTGAGAAGTTAAACCTTGTACAACCTAAGCTGACACTATACTCCGTTTCATACATAGCTGTCAACGCTGCCAAAGGTACGAAAGTAGTCCGCTGCAAAAAACAAGCAAAATGTATCCGTCCGCCTCGCGTCGTGGCTGAGTGGTACGAAGCGCGCGCCCGTGTGTTCATTTTACAAAGGGCCTAGGTTCGACTCCCGGCTTGGCTGGTTTTTTTCATTTCTTTTTTATTTTTCTTATAATTATCATTAGGTAGAAAGTCGAAACTGTCAAACTCCAATGCCTACTTTGAAAAACACTGCGCTATTTACTTGCGCTGCTTACTTGTTTCGAAGGGAAAAAGCAGTGTAGTGTATTGGCGACGGACGTGATTGCGAAGTGCTGTTCTCGGGCGTTCAGTGACTCTTTTGCATGCGGCATAAATGGATCATTAATTGTGTAGTGATAGAATTCAGTGCGGCGTCGATTACTCCGAGCCGCCTCGGCTAGCGGCAACCCGGCATTGGTCGATGTACTCAGCGGCTTTAAAGTGAGGGGCGTCTGATTCGGGAAGTCTCCACTTTTGAGCTGTTGCCACAAGGAAAATTCTTTGAAGTGCTTCCGTTCGTAGTAATGTTTTCTATTAGATGTCGGATTAGGTGTGTTATGGGTGTGAGCTAGTGCGGTGAGATGGGGATTGTTGAAAGCTGTGTATGTGGGCCGTGAGCAGAGATTCTGATGCGCAGGTCATCGAACGCAACAAGTGGTGTCGTATATTAGCGCACTTGCCGCTGTAGTTGACATTGTTATTGTGAGAAGCCGACGACGAGGTTCCGTGGTTCCTGAATAGGGCGCACAAAGAGGTTGACGAAGCTCGCTGTTCGTTCTCCACACAGTAGCTCGTCATCGTCCTCTCGCGGTAACAATATAAAGGAGTAAAAATTCGGGCTTCTTACCCACCAATGAGATGTAAGCGCCGCGTGAGTGAACGTTGTGGCTGGCATTTAATTGTTGACATCCGCTCTCATGTTTTTAATCTTTGTAAATATCATCTTTGTAACTAAACTTGTCCATTTGCTCGATCGTAATCTACTATCGTTGTTTTTCACTACTGCCACAACTCGCAAGAGTGTAGAAACTGGTGCTGTAGGTTATGGAATGGTATATATAACATTTGCTACGCGTATCATGTAAGTGGCCTACAGCGGTTGTACGGTCGGTGATTTTTACAGAAAAGAGAACAGCGCACCAGGTCTCGGAGGAAGGAAATGCTTCAGGTGAACCACTCAAGCAGACGACATGACCGGCCGGCCCGCGCGGCCGGCCTAGCTGCGAAAACCTGATACAGGAGGGACCGAAAAAAAAAAAAAAACTAAGGCACTCTGTTTTGTAGAACATAAAAGAATAAGCGATCTTTTTGCAAAATAAAACACCGTTATTATTATACTGCAGTATCAACCAACATTTACTTTAATTTTGAGTTCATTACGATTTTTACTTTTGACGCACTACATTACGATGGGGACGAGGAGCGCGAACAGTCGCTGCAGCCTTGGCTGCGTTGACTGCTATGTATGAAACGGAGTATAGGCCACGTAATCCGTGGAAGTGGCCTACGGCAAGTGTTAGCGTTCTTTGTTCCTTTTTTTTTTACACCGCTGTGCCTTCCATCATTTCTTAATCGCTTCCTTCACAGGTCTGGCCGGGACCCGATGGTGTGCCTACACTGCACTTGCAACTTTGGGAGCATTACAACAAATCATGGAATGAGGGCACAGTTCCAGACGAGCGGAAGTCCAGTCGTCTAGTTCCGCTCCTGAAAACAGGGAAATCGCCTCTTGACCTGACATGATATGTCCAATTGCGCTGGCTAGTTGCGTTGGCAAAGTACTGGAAAGGATGGTACTTACACGTATTGAGTGGTACCGGGGGCGCTACCGCATATATGCGGCTATAATGTCCAGGTTTCGAAGCGGACGTTCTTCAATTGACAACATCGTCGACCTGATGTCATCCGTCCAACGCCAAAAACATTTAGAGCGCTAGACCGCGGCCTTGTTCCTGGATATAAAGGGCGCATACAACAATGTAAATCACCAGGCTATTTTGGACGCTCTGGAAGCTGCCGAGCTTGGTGGTTGCGTATTCTGCTGGATACGCAGTTATTTATCCAACAGATCTCTCTTAGTGCAGACTGAAGATTGCCCAACATCTTCTCATTTCACTACCCGTGGAGTTCCGCAGGATGGAGTGCTCAGCCCAACGCTGTTTCAACCTTACACTTGTCGGGCTTGTCGATATGCTACCACAGTCGGCGCAACTCTAAATCTATGTGGACATCTATATCTGGGCAGCAGGAGCTACGCGCCCACAAGTTCGAGCGAGACTTCATAAGGCGTCAAGTATTATTGCGGCCTACCTTCACCTGCATGGCCTACAGATTTCAACTGAAAAGTGCTCGCTTGTTGTTTTTACACGCATGAATATGTCCTTTTATACCGTATGCATAAACGGCACAGCAGTACCCTACGTAAAGAGCCATGGGTTTCTGAGAGTAATCATCGACCGAAATCTATCATGGACTCCACATATCTCATACATGAAAAAGAGGCTGAAAGCGATTTCTCACGTTCTCGCCTTTCTTGGGGGAGAGTCGTGGGGAGCGTCGGTGCGGTCGATGATGCAGCTCTATAACGCCTTATTCATGGGATTTCTTCGCTACTCCTGCCTGCACTTGGAAGCATTCGAAAAACATACATGCCAAGTCTGCAAAGCATTCAAGCTCAAGCACTCCGGACCTGCCTAGGATTGCCGAAATGTGCCTCTACGGCCGCATCTGTACTCATCGCCCAGGAGCATCCAATCCCTACCTACCTAACAGTTGACGCACTGAGGGCACATTTCTGACACATATCCCGGGTTCCCTCTTATCATCTTGCTAGGCCGCGCACATCGTTTACAGACATCACTGATGCGCATCGCGCCATTTTGCCGTACCAGTTTACACCCGCCTCTAGACCATCCTCGCCACTTTGGAGCCCGCACAATACCCGTGTGCTTCTTTCGATACCTGGCATCAGGAAGAAGATCGACTTATCGCCGATAGAACTAAAACAAGTCACTCTTGAATATTTCCAAGAGCACCATGCCAACCGGGTGCACGTCTACATCGACGGCTCAGTGAACCCTATCAGTTATTCGGGCTCCGTGGTCATCCCCGCTAGTACTACAGAAATTAGAGTTAAGATAGCTCAGCAGACTTCTTCGACGGGTGCAGAACTCGCCGCCCTTCGTGTCGCCATTGAGCACATTAATCAGCAGCGCCCTCAGCAGTTGTCTATTTTCACCGATTCCAAAGCTGCCCTCCAAAGCTTACAAGCTGCTCTTCGCCGTGGAGCCCATGAATGACTGGTCGCGGAAATTCGACAACTGCATCACTCTGCCATCAACAAAAGGACATTACATTATCTACCAATGGCTACCGGGGCTCAGTGGCATAGCAGGCAATCACCGCGCGGATGAGGTCGCACGAATTACTCACCACGAGGGTGATTTTGTGTCGATCCCCCTTTCGAGATCAGACGCAGCGGGCAGGCTTCGCGCACTTGCGCGGGACATTAGGCTTGCCGCGTGAAATTCCGGCCAATTTTCCAATTCTCGTTTAAAATCTTTGGGCCCAGATCTGAAGCTCCAGCTTCCATCCGGCCTATCTCGACGCGAAGAAACTTTGCTGTGTCGGCTATGACTTCGTGTAGCTTTCACCAACCATTACTCTTGAACACAGCGCATAAGTCTTTGTTATTTGTAACCGGTATGCATTTTGAAACGCGCAGTGGCTTGCCCGGTCAAGGCGCGTAAGATAAACCAGCCCACCATCGGCACCGCACTGATGTCACGGCCCTCGAATAAAATATATATTTATTTTTTAACATCAATTTTTTTCTAGTACATTCTTTCGCTTCACACGGCGCCTAATTTTCTACAGCTCTCTTTTCTGACATGCAGCTTTTTTTTATTTGAGTAACCTCGCGTTTACTGGACTTGTTCGAAATTCCTATGCACAGGCAGGAATACGTTCCCACGAGGGGGGGGGGGGGGGGGGATGAGAAGAAAAAGTAGGAGGCAGGCCTTATTTTTTATCAAGAATGTAACCATACTGCACGCACAGCACAGCGCACATGTGCTGTTGGCATGCATGCCCGTTCAAAAGTGCCGACTTAATGATACAAGCACTTTTCCACTTCGCCTCCATTTGAGCATGCCTCCTTCCTTCGCGATGTCAGAGCTTTGCGAAAGCTGCAACCGAATACTGCCAGGCAAACAACGCTCGCTAGCATCGCGGCGCGATCATCTTCGCTGAGGGCGCGCGAGGAGTTTTCTGGTCTGCCAGAGCAGATAAAACATGTTTGGAACTTTTTCTGGGGCGGTCCATCCCATTTGGGATGCGTGTCATGTGATTTTTTGTATGTTTTTTTCATATATAAGCAGTGTTTTTTGCGCAAAGTGCTGCATGCGCTGCCGGTACCAGCGCTTTGCAAGAGTCGCATCGAGCAGACGCTCCGAACCTGTCCGGTCTCCCGTCTCAAACAAGCGTCACTTCCGGCAGGCGCTATAGGCGCCCGTTTTTCCAGTATCGGTATTGAAACTCTGATTTTTGCGTTCCGTTGGCACCTTAACCGCCTGAAACTGGAACGTAATGTTTTGTGGGTAACATAATCCAGGGGTGTACTATGAAAAAACAACCTTTTTACGGTTTGAAAAATTGCAGACAAGTAGGCATTTAACGCACGCTCGCGTTGCGTGCGCTACTTCCCGAGTTTTGCGTGCGTGATTCTTGCATGCTCTAAAACACGGCTTCCAAAATGATGGCGCCCTTAGAACCCACGTATTGAATCCGTCGTTGTTTCTGCCGTTTTCAGTACGTTCACTGGCCATAAATCGGGCACTGGGCTTTTGTTTCCTCTCATCTCACGTATAATAGAGCCTACGAGCGATAAATTTTCGTTATTTTTATTTAGAGTGATGATACTGCCGCTTTTAAACCTAAAGCAACGTGTCGATTTGGAGATAAAAACGCTTCCTTTTTTCTAACCACCAGATGGCGCCACTACGCTCACCGGATCGCTTTGTCTTCGCTTGAATGCGCTGAACTAAAAGCCCGAATGTGACAAATGGCGTAATGCAATGCAGATTGTTTGCATTTAGCGTACGTAAGCGTGCACAGAGAGATGGCACGTAGACGGCGTTTATTTACACTCTTTGCTAACCATATCAGTCCATTATTCCGCGAGCAGACGACGCGCAGACGGCTAGGCGCAGAGGAACACGTGTAACACGCGCTCCTGACTGGCAGAGCAGGTCTCTGCCTTTGGTAGTGTTGCAAGTTAGCTATGGGAGGGAGATGAGAGGCCTTAATCCAGTTTCAAAGAGAAGGGCACTGCCTCTTGTGTTATCATAGAACGATTGCTTCCTGATCTGCCTTTTATAATTTCATTATAGTTTTACACTATTCTTGTTTTGCATTGAACTAGTCCAGTTTTTACCTTCTGCGTTTTTTAACTGTGTTTTAAAGCTCTTTACTTCTCTGTCCTTGTATCCTGCATACTTACTGGAGACAAGGTAAGGGAAAAGAGGTGCTCGTTAGGACATACATGATGGAAGCCAACACTCACCGAAACGGAGGAGCATAGGGGATGTTTCTTCTTCAATCTGCGATGTTAATTAATTGGAGATTAATGCAGCAAATAATGAACCCGTCAAAGATTATTCATAAGAAACAGAACAAAAACAACTACATGCCGCCGGTGGGATGCAAACTCATGACCTCTGAATGGTTAGTTACCTGCTCCTTTTCCGCTATGATGAGACAACACTGTGTCTCTGTAAGTATTTAACTACCTTAGCTGCCCACCTGTTGTCGTCCTATTTCCCCAGGCGTTCCTCTTATAATATTTCACTCTTAGGTTTTCGTGCTTATGAAGAGACAATGCCTCGTTTGTGGTTTTGTCGTGGGCACCTGGTGCTAAACTTCCAACAGCGCTCTGTTTTATTTCTAATCTCGACTGATTGGTTTATTCGTTTAGTGGGGTTTAACGCCCCAAAGCGACTCAGGCTATGAGGGGACGCCGTAGAGGAGGGCTCCGGAAATTTCGACCATCTGGGGTTATTCAACGTGCACTGACATCGCCTCTAGAATTTCGCCTTCATCGAAATTCGGCCGCCGCGGCCAGGATGGAACCCGCATCTTTCGGGTCAGCAGCCAAGCGCCGTAACCACTGAGCCACCGCGGCGGGTCTAATCTCGACTGAGCTTCTGCCCTTAGACACAAAACCGCATTAACGAAAGTAAGCCCTGGCACCGTTATTAATGCGTAAGCACTACATGGTTCATGCGGGGTGTCCATGCAAAGTATGTACAGAAAATGTAGGCACTTACCAGGGTTACTTGGTAGTAACTCGGGTAAGCTCGGGCAAGTTCGGAGGAGCGCCGCGCAAGCTGCAGCCAATAGGAGGAAGCTCGGGTAAGTTCGGAGCAGCGTCGCGCCAGCTGCGCGAGAGGTTGCTCAGGAGAAGCAACATGGGTGGCACCATCTCAGCGGGTGGCTGTGACAGGAACATGCCAGTGCAATGGCAAATTGCTTAACCGATGCGCCCCGCCATCTATGAATGTTATGTAGTGAATGAGCAATTTATTTATTTTTCAAATATTCAGGCTCCTCTCGGGGCCATGTACGAGTGGATACAAGGTAGAAAACTAACAAGAGCGGATCGAAAAAGGATAACAAGTATAGGCACAAAGAAATACAAAACAACAATTTATCAGCACAGGGTTATCACGGGGGAAGTGGTTATTTCAAGGCGATTAACATGTTCTGAGAAGGAGTCGACTGAGTTGCAGTTCAAACAGCAGACGGCAGTTTGTTACAGTGTGAGATAGCTGAAGGGAGCAAAGAATATTTGTGAACAATAATGTGGCTTATAGGTTGGCGAAGTGCTTTTATATTGCTAGTTCTCGAGGAGTGCAGGAATGGTTCCTCGTGCTTTCTAAAATGGTTCCTAAAGGTATGCTTCTTTTGTTACGTTGAAGTCTCAGGGATAAAGTAGGTACAAAAATTTAAGTGTTTTATTCTACGCTGAGCTGTACTCAGTTTTATACATAGCAGGAAACGCTGCGAAACCTAGCGCGTCTGTTTGCGCAGGGCAAGTTCGCACCCAAAAAGTAGTTCGCTCTGCAGCCAAATAGAACCGAAGCATATTTCGTTGCGACAGATCTTAAGGGGACAGGGTAAGCAAAAAATCTGAAAAATATCAATTTTTAGTTTTTTGCTAAATATGAAATTACATTCTTTTCTGCATCGTTTGATGTATCACACTTTATCCTGGGCAATTTATATCAACCTGAAAAAGCTATCTGAAAGCAAAGCGGTCAGCAACACACCCCTTTACCAGCGATGTGTTTTTTCCGTTTTTACTAAAAACTAAAAAAAAAACTCGAAATGTTACGGAATTTAGCTGCAAGAGAAAGCTCTCTGGCAACCATCCAAGCTCTCTGGCTACCATTCAAGCTCTCTGGCAACCATCCAGAACCCAAACGAGTCCTTCAACAACGTCGTATGGGAGTGTGCTCAAAAAAATGTCTTTGCGGGCCTACAGACAATGAAGATTGCTATATTAGATGCTGTTCTGACCTTCATTGATGGCGCCATCGCAAGAACTAAAGTTCTTGAGGCATGTGGACTACGTCCGGGCAGCAACACTGTCCGCTGGCTGAAGCAAGTCGATCGGCGTCGAGTTTACTTTGCTGACCAAGCTACGCAGCAAGTGACAAAACAGGCACGAGAAGCTAAACGGCAGGAAAAGAAGCACCAAGCTGACCTAGATGATAACTATGCAGCTGGTGCCTACTGAATAAATGGGTCAAAATGAGTTGGCTAATTCGAAATCTTGGGATTTAAGGTGTTGTTTACTTTAAACTCAGTTTTCTCAAAACAAGATTTTTTCTTACGTCGGTACCAATATTTTCAAAATGACAATAGATATCAAGCTGATTTTTTCTTTGTATACAGAACATAAATGTGGCAATGTACTGTACCAAAATGATCAGCGTGGAAATAATATTGTTTGTATTAAAATAAAAATATATACAAAATTTCGTCAAAATTAGGGTGTAGAAAGTAAAAAAAATCACTAATAATTTCATTTCTCGTATACTAAAATAATTTTGGTACACTGGCTAGAAGATGAAATTCTGAACAAAATGACATAAATATCTTGCTGCTATCTTTATTAGTTGCTGAGAAAAGTGTACCACAATATGCCCCAAAATACATGGGAAAGATGGGGCTTACCCTGTCCCCTTAAGTGCCGTGAATGGCGATCTCCTGGACTTCGTTTTACCTCTTGCCACATTTTCGTCCTCCAACTGATCGAGACTTCGAGAAGTAAGGATGACTTTGGCGGTCTTATACATGGCTGGCAGACCGAATCGTCCTTGCTCTATACGCGCCTAAAAAGTAGTTCAAATTGAGAGAAATTTTTAGCCTGACGGTTCGAGTAGTGAGCGGCTCACAGCTACGACCGTGATTTTCAATGCTATCACTTCGTTTTATAACGTTTTATATCGATCTTTGTTTTCGCACACGCACATCACTGAGTGTTTTCGTACACAGTAACATCGCACAGTGTACTGTGCGACGTCACTGCACGTTAAAGAACCCCGTTGTGCATTCTTGCAAGTCAATTTAGTTCAAGTTTCGCCGAATCTGATGGTGTCTTCTAACGTTTCTCAACGTCCGTGTTTGTGGGGCTTAATTCATGAGGTGTATTTGATTGTTCGTTCCTATACTCGTTCGTTTCGCCTCCGAGTTCCTGTTTTCAGTGTCGAGGAAACGGCTGAACAAGGATTTAATCTTCCCCGCTTACTCCCTGTGTATTTCCTTTTACCAAGACATGACGTACTCAGAACTGTACGTAAAATGTCCCTCTCGCTGTCTAAAAAGACTTTTCTATAAGCTCCTTCACGAGGCATTGCCCATTAAAACATGGTCAGAGAAAGAGGGCATTTTTGTGTCTACGGTAAACTGTCGCCTTTGTGATGCTCCGGAAGCAATCAAGCGTTGTTTCATCACTTGCGAAGACGCAATACTCCTCTAGGATACAATGCAACGCACATTGAAATCAGGCCTAGTTAGACACCGTCTTCTGTACGATATCCTACTTAACTGCCGATTGTTGATGAACCCCCAGATATGCTCTTTCCAATCGAACTACACAGCGTCTGGAAAACACGCATGATTTACCGACATTGTGGATTTTGTGTTTCTGCTAAAACCATATCTGTAGAGTTATTGTGCACCTGGAAGGATTGTATGCCCTGACAGGATTTCAACCGGAGTGGCACTCACTCTTAGTGCTGTGCTCTTCATTGCCTTTTAAGGCGGAAGCCTTTAATGCCTCATCGTTGTAAGCAGGAGTTGTCGACAGAAATGTCACGCATTTCAATTGGTCGAAATGGTCGTGACGTCACAGTGCGCGAATTTCAAATGGGGCCACAATTGTAATTTGGCTAGTAACCATGCAATCAATTAAGGGGATGGTATAGTGATGCTCCGAGGTGTACTATTTCAAGTTACTTCTATGGATTCATAAATACAAACTCTATCCAACTTCCTCAGGTAATTCATCTCGCTATTCAATCCGAAACCCTACACTTAGACTACCAGCTATAAGAACAAACTATGGACGACAAACATTAAACTTTCAAACAATTAAGATGTTGAACAGAACCAATTTCAATGTAGATTTCTACAAAAGATTTCCTGTATTCAAAAAAGAGTGTAAAAATGTTTTGGTTTCAAGCGGTTTTTCCTTTGCTTTGTAAATACATTGTGTGTTTTTGCATGCGTATTATCAACTAGAAAGAAGTCAGATAGAAAAAAAAATATTTTGTGCTTTCTCTGTTCCAAAGTTCATTATTTTAGCCTTGCTACTACCCTGTTTTTACGCATTTATTTACATTTCATTATCAGATGTGCAAATGTTTTGTTTGATTCACAAGTGCAGTGCCGCTTGCCGAAATGTATTAATATTTTTTTTTTGTGCTGAATTTGTATTGGGGGGCCGAGGCCCCGTCAGGCGTTGTTACGCCTTTAGCTTCGGCCCCCCCTTAGACACGTTCTAAGAAACAAATAAAGAAAGAAAGAAAGAAAAGTGGGAGTGAGTTTAGTTAATTAACCTATTAGCCTAATTAACCTTTCAAGTCAGACCAGATAAATAAATAAAACAGAGTAGGAAATTGGTCGAGTTGGGGAATCGAACCAGGGTCTCCGGAGTGCGAGACGAGCATGCTAACCACTCTGCCATGCCAGCTTTTTTTTTTCTTTATTGCCTGTCTTTGGCTCATGACATTGCACAACAAAAATACACATAACGCTATATACATACGACACTGTCGTGGTCAGCCAGCACGAGACTGGCTTCGTCAGCTTAAAATTCCCGCAACATACACAACGGCTCTAGTCTTGAGAGCCACTCGGGAGGCTCCGCAGCTGCTTTTTGGATTGCAAGAAACCAGTCCATGCTTTCCCGAAAATAAATTCGGGCCGGTCGTGCGTCTTTGTCACAATGGTAGCCTGCCATTCTGGAGCGCCATATACAGTGGAGGCCCAAGAGCATTATGAGATCAAAAGGTACCCCATCCTCATTATCAGTGCTTAAATAGCGAATTCCGTGCGCGTCAAGTGGTAGCTCTTTCTTTATGGTCCTTTGTAACACGTCCCAAAAATAAACCCCTTCCCAGCAGTGCAAAAAAACATGGTCTATTGTTTCAGGCTGTTTACAAATTAAGCAGTTCGATCCCCACGGTAAAAAGAAATCCTTTCCCTCTAGAAACTTTTTAACTGGTAACGTCCCGGTATGTAACTTAAAAAAGAAAGTCTTTACTCCTGGTGGCACCTGCATTTTCTTCACCCTTTTTAAAACATCCCCTCCCGGGCCTCCACTGTACAAGGCCCTGTACATGGGCTCTGGGAAAACAATATCACAAAGATCATTGTACAACTTCTTCCTTTTGCTTTTCCACAAATAATCGGTGGAAAAACGTGCCGAAAGAAACCGAACGCTTGCTGCAATCTCTTTGTAGTAACCAAAAGTTCCACCAGAGAGCTCTTCTGTGGATACCACAAACTCCGGCAGCAATCGCCGCAGCTTCACTTGGCACACGGTGCGCAAAAACGGGTCTGTGACGTCGCGAAAAAACAAAAAACGGTTCACCAGCTGCCTTAAAAAGAGGTGCCCTAGCCCTAGCCCCCCATCTTTTACCCTCCGGAACAGGTTCGTTCTGCTACAACGTTCCCATTCGGACGCCCATATGAAAACTGCAAAAATCCTGTGTAGCTTCTGAACGTTCACACGCGAGCAATGCAAAACCTGCATCACATACCAGAGTTTGCTAATAAATAAAAGATTGCAGACTGTAGCTCTGGCGAAAATTGAAAGGCTGGTGCCTTTCCATTTCCCAGCTCGGTCACGTGCGTCTTTAATTTGCTCTTTCCAATAGTCCTCGCTATCGCGATAAGCATCGAGCGGAACGCCCAAATACTTGCCCGGGTCGTCGCCCACGGTACGTTGGCGAAATGGTCCGGGTGGGATGGCCACCATCCATGCCAGAGGCCAAGGCACTTGGACCAGTTAACCCCGCTACCTGTGACTTCGCTGAACGCGCGTACACACCCGACAGCTTCACTTATGCTCCCCTGATCAACCGTAAATACTGCAACGTCATCTGCATAGGCCAGCAGCTTAACTTCAGCTGCTTGTAACCTAAAGCCATTAATACTATTGTTTTCTATGATTTTCATGCACAGCGTTTCGATGTAAATACAAAACAAGAGAGGGCTGAGGGGGCAGCCCTGACGCACCAAACGCTGCACGCTAATGGGGGCCCCCAAACTCTTGTTAACAATCAGTCTCGTCGTGCAGTTTCGATACGCCAGGGCTACACCCTTACGGATAACTGAACCGACGTTCACATGGTCTAAAACGGTAAACAAAATTTCATGAGAAACACAATCAAATGCCTTATCAAGGTCAATCTGAAGCATCGCTACTCGCCCATTGATGTCGTCACAGCTTTCAAGCACACTGCGTGCTTTGTGAATGTTGGAAAAAATTGAGCGCCCTTTGATTCCACATGTCTGCCATGCCAGCTAGATGGTTTGGAATGAACAAAGGCGCGTCTAGTGAAATTGGTGTCTTCGTTCACTCCCATCTTCCTCCCTTCCCTTACGGCGAGGTTGAGGTGTCCACCGAGATATGCGAGACAGATACATTTCCTTTCCTCAAAAGCCAATTTACCGTCGAGAAAAGCGTAAAACCGAACGGGCGATGGCGTTCTGTTAACTCCCTGGCAGCGTTGCAAGACGCTGTCGCGTTCTACTCTTAGAGGTGAAGCTTAACATCTTAACCACACATCAGTGGCACAAGCAGCAACACCGCGATTAAGGCTTCCGCCTCACCGCACTTTAGGTAAACAAAGTGCCCCCTGAATTTTTTTCTAGCGCTGGCTTGCTTATATGTGTCGCATTAGGCATCATGTTGGCTTGACAGTTTTTTCCTCGTGGTCTGTCCATAGTTCATGTACACAGATCATTGCATCACTAACAAATACCATGTTGCAACAAAAAAAAAAGCGGTGATGGCACAGTGATCTAATGAGTGGTGGATCTGTTCTCGCCGATCTGAGTTCGATACCCACTTTGAGAGAAATCTAGTTTAAAGAGCAACTGCCTCACTTTCTGAGAATTTCACGATATTCAAGGATTCAAATCTATATAGGCTGTAGGTGAAGCATGCCAAGTGTTATTGGAGTAGCATTGAAAATAGTGACGTAATCGACGAATGAATTTTGCGCTTCTCCTGAAAACACCGGAGGAGTGCTGGGAAGTTCAATGTGACGGCACGGAAGGTATGATTTCAAATTACCGCTGCTGTCAGCCACGCCCTACCGTGTACCGTTGGATGCTGACAAACAAAACTCGGCGGACTTTGCCGTCTATTACGTTGGTTTTTTTCTTTCAAAGCAGGTGTTTATGCGTTCGAAATGTACCGATACCTTCGATGACGTCATCAGGCGCCCCCTACTTGGCGTTGTGCACTGCGGAGAACCTTGAAGGCCGTCGCGATTTTGATCGGCGATTACATCACCATTTCAAAAGCTAGCCCAGAAGGACTTCGCATCCTTTATCTGCAAGTTTCACACATTCGACCATTTTAGGCTCGTCGATTTCTAAAACCTATGCAGTTGCCCTTTAAGCAATCATCTTTTTCTTTCTTTCTGATGACGTCACGTGGGTTTTCGGACAGTCTGGCATCGAAACCGACAACGCCGGATTTGCCTCCTCATAAGCCGTAGAGTGCTTTCGTTTTAAAACACTGACACTACAGTAGGTCCGATCGCGGCGGGTACCGGAATGAAAATGGGTCCCAGAGTGAAAAATGGGAGACGGCCATCATGAGCTTTTCCGGAAAACCATCGCAGGAAAAATTTTGCAAAAGAAAGAACCGACCGCGCTTGAAGTGACTTCGCATAATTGCGATGTGATGCGCACTTCGAAGCAACGATTAAAGTTAATGACAGAAGAAATACCGCGACCCTACGCTGTGCTCTGTGAACGCTTGTGTTGGCTTGGTTTCTTTCTTGAAAGGAGTAGATTAGTTACTACAAGCACCCTTTAAAAACTTAAGCCTCAACCGTTTTAGACCCATGAGCGTTCATTGTGTCCTACTCAGTTCAGCAAACCATATATGCCGCAGGAAGAAAACATCTATTCATAGAATCAGTACGCGACTGCACATAAAGCAGGCGTCGTAACCACACTGGGTCACACGATGACTTCAAGTTTTGTTCACCTGAGCTTCACTTCTCATAAATCTGTCATGATGATCAGCTGCTGTGAGGTTGGTCGTCTGAGAAGCAGATCTTGGCATCTGGCTATGACGTGGGCGGCTGAGAAAGTGCCGTCGCCTGCATGACGATAGAGACAAACGAAACCCTACCTATGAATTGTGTCAGCAAACTCTTGGTGATAGAAAGTACCTCTGAGCTCTCCACTACCGGATTCCACTAATATTCTGAACTTTGCCTCTGACGCGTAATGCTTAATTAGCCGATCGTTTGTTTTTGTTTGTCATCATCATCAGCCTGACTACGCCCACTGCAGGGCAAAGGCCTCTGTCATGTCTCTACAATTAGCCCTGTCCTTCGCCAGTTGCGGCCACCGTATCCGCCCACCTAACTTTCTGCCGCCCCCTGCTACGCTTGCCTTCTCTTGGAATCCACTCCGTTACCCTTAAGGACCAACGGTTATCTTGCCTTCGCATTACATGCCCTGCCCAAGCCCACTTCTTCCTCTTGATTTCGACTGGGATGCCATTAACCCGCGTTTGTTCCCTCACCGACTCTGCCCGCTTCCGGTGTCTTTACGTTACACCTATAATTTATCTTTTTATAGCTCGCTGCGTTGTCTTTAACTTAAGCTTAACCTTCTTTGTTAGCCCCCATGTTTCTGCTCCATAGGTGAGTACCGGTAATATACAGCTGTTGTATACTTTTCTCTTTGAGGGATATTGGTAAACAGATGATGTGAGAGAACCTGCCACATGCGCTCCACCCCATTCTTATTCTTCTAGTTATTTCCCTCTCATGATCCGGATCAGCTGTCACTACCTGCCCTAAATAGAGATATTCTCTTACTACTTCCAGCAGCTCGCCACCAACTGCGAGCTGCTGTTCCCCTGCTGGACTGTTGAATATTATTTTGGTTTTCTGCATGTTAATTTTTAGCCCCATCGTTCTGGTCTGCCTGTCTAACTCATTGATCATACTTTGCAGTTCATGTCCTGAGTGCCTTAGCAAGTGTGATATGACATCCTACCAACTCGTCAAACTCACTCATCTTGTAGTAGCGCTTGTGATACCTTATCAGCAAATGAGATGCTTGCCGTTCATGGCATGGTGAATAATTTGGTGAATAGTGAATAATGAATAGTTTAGGACGTGGCGTATACGCGAGCTCTTCGCAACTAGTTGCTGCTCTTTGACTGGCCGTCGCACCAAGTCGGCGACGCGCAGCTGTCGTCGGGAGAGGAGCCACCGAGCAGAGGAAGATCAGTGACCCGCGACACAGTGTAACTCTACTGTTCTCCGCACAGTGGCCACAGCGTATCTGCGGGTGCTTGAGCTGCACAGAAGTAGCGTTTTCCTCGAGAGGTTTGCTCGCCTCCGTGGGTGAAAGACCTCGCCGCCGAGAAGGCAGGCTGGCCGACGGGCGGCCATCTGCGATAGTGCGGATGCCGCCACCGCGCAAAGGCTTGCGTGCCCGCGCACTTGTCCTCCGCTGTGTCGTCCTTCTTGTTCTCTTCTTGTCTCTCGAGACGGCAGACTGATCTAGACGCACAGGGAAGACGCCGAGCGGCTCTTTCATCTTAAGCCTTGGATCAGTTCTGCGGCGAATGAAGGTGCGACCTCCGCAGCCTCGACTACCGAACTGCAGGCAGGGGCCGAGAAGCCATAGATGTTTCTTGTTACAGGGCAGCTGTGAAAATACCTTCTACAGGTTGTTATGACGTCTTTCGTAGTCAGCGTATACCTTGTCTCGTTGTTCGGCTGGCTAAAAAGAATATATTCATTGGAAAGCCGCCCGAATGTCCATTGATCTAAGAGTGACCCGTTTATGATCATGTGATCGAAGTGAGAGTACGGACCATCGCGGAGCTATCGGCGTTATTCCTTCGCGCCAAAAAAAAGAAGACTTTGAGGAGGTTTTCGACTACTGAATTCGGTTTAAGGCGAAAGCCTTTAATGACTCATACTGTCGTCCGTTAGCAGAGGGTGTCACACGCGTTGAACTCGAGAACTAGAAAAGGTAGAAGGAAACCGATGGTTGCTTCAGATAGAGGAGGATAAAATAAACCTAGAAGCCAAGTTTGATGACTGTAGGTTAATTAGTTAATTAATTATAGGCACAAGTGTCGAAATTGTGTCGAAATAGCGCGGCCGTCGATATGGCCACGGGAACGGTGTGACGTCACATCCATCGGAAGTCGTCATGGCGTAGAGAAAATTGCCGCAGAATGGTCGGAAAAACATCGGATTTGGGTCAAATTAGATGAAGAAATGCATAATTATGCGCAATTAACACTTAAGATCCCCGAAAGATATACAATTTTGGTATCGATATAGCTGCGGGAACGTTGTGACGTCACATCCACCGGAAGTCGTCTCGGCGTAGAGTTCTCGGATTTCGCCTTTCAACACTTTAGTTGCCAAAGTGTCTATGCAATTTTTTTTTGTTACAGGGACAGCTGTGAAAATACCCTCTACAGGTTTTACGACGTCTTCGTAGTCAGCGCATACCTTGTCTCGTTATTCGGCAGGCAAAAAGAATATATCCATGGCAAAACCGCCCGACTGTCCATTCATCTAAGAGTGACCCGCTTATGATCATGTGATCGAAGTCGCATTGGTTCGTGTGAGAGGACGGACCATCGCGGAACTATGGGTGTTATACCTTCGCTCCAAAAAAGAAAGATTTTGTAGATGTTTTTGACTTTTGAATGCGTGATACGTAACTGCCAGGGGCAGCTTTCGTTACTGAAGCAGGTGGCTGAGATAAGTCAAGCAGGTGAACTACCGCTGGGTTGGAGATACTAGAAAATTATGTGATGGTTAACTCTCCGGCAGGTTTCGATCGATGATCTTAAGCCTTGTGATTTCGCTAAGCAGTTCTCACGGCACGTTAATACATAGGTTTAAGTCAAGTAATGTTATATTGTAAGTTATTGGGCCAGAAGGACACAAAGGGGGACTGCAATTGTTTGCCCGCGTGATATGCAATGATTATACAAACTGTCCCCTCTTAGAAAGTCGGAACACACCTTAGCGGTCCGTACAGGTACGGTACATTGATGTATTTATTTATTTATAAACTTGAACGTCTAATTACTCGTGCACCTGCAAATTTTGTACATGAAATGAGTTCTTTGTTGCGCATATGACTAACACCTTCGTGGTCTAGCAAACAAGGATAAGAATTTGAGGCGTTCGTTAAAACACACGTACGAAGGATGCCAATAGTTCCCGAAACCGGCAAAAGCATAGGGTAATGTTTCTATTTTTTTTTTAGTTTTGTGGTGGCGATCAAGGAGAAGTTAAAATAATCTTCTTTACTTGACTGATAATTTATTCTAAAACTGAAGGACAACCACACACTAGTGCACTGCACGGGCTCGGGCCGGGCCGGGCCGAACCGGGCCAGGACATGATTTGTTTTGCCGGGCCTGGGCCGGCCCGGACCTGAAGTTGCGAGCCCGAGTCGGGCTCGGGCTTAAAGCTGTGGACCCGAGCCGGCCAGAGACGGCTGTTGTCCGACTATTCATTCACTATTGCAGAGTGAAGGACACTACTGCGGCACTGGAGCAGCGAGACGGATGAGCTATGGGTTATAGTACGCGCTGAGAAAAACACTAAGCTTTATTCATTGACTTATTTCCCTATTTCCACGCCGCGGTGGCTTAGTTGTCAAGTTTATTGACAACTGAGATGGGGAGCCAGGGATTGCTCCTATAGCCTCGGCGGCCGCATTTCTCTTTCGACGGCACGCATGGCAGCCATGTAGTTTGTAGTATCATTGCTCGTTGAAGAAACCGAGGCGGTCGGAATGATCCGGAGCCCTATGCTTCGATGTCTCTCACAGCCTGACTCCCCTTGGGCCCTCAAGCCCCCAAAACATAGCTTATATTTTATAGCCATATTTTTCTCATGAGAAAATTCAGAAACTAAAGCGCGTTTGGTTTTCTTTTTGATCAGCTGACCGGAACATCTCGTAAATGAAATAGCCACAAAAGTTCCCGAGAGTTTGTAAATCTCATCTCATAACTACATCTATCTCCCCTCGCTTCTTTAGCTTGGTTGCCATGACAAGTGTTCGTGGTTCGCGCGTTATCTTCTGCTCCAACAGTAAGAGTAAAATTCAACCAGCCTTAATTGGCCATTGATCGTTCGTCATCCCAAAACATACCTATACACTATTAGAAATGCATTCGGGAAGAACATATAAGTTTAGGACGCTTATAGCCTTCAAACACACATCGTGAAATGCACAAGCCTTTTAGCTTTTCGTTTCTGCTGAAAGGCGACCAGTTCGGCTATCAGTTCACCCTGAGAGGTCGCGTTCACTAAAAAAAATGTCATCCGACTGCTTGCTAGGCATCTTTAATGTTTATAATTCGCGGGTGGCAAAATATAATTATTAAAATCATGGGGGATTGAAGAGTAGTCTATTACGCTCGTATGCAGCGCTTTTTATTAGGCTCTCGGAACTTCCGAATTTATCTTTGCGCACCTACACGAGATCGCTGTCCAAAAGACGGGCCTGGCGAGCACTACTCTTAATCACTTCCTTCTGGGTTAAAAAGAACCAACTTTCTGCAAGCCAAACTGTGGTTTCAGAACCTTTGTCGGCCAGTTCCTTATCGGTCTAGCAGCAGTCTACTTGCTCAGAGTGAGCAGTATACCACAAGCGTTACTGTGAAACGGGCCGGGCCGGGCCTGGGCCGGGCTTCACTACGGGATTCACAGGCCGGGCCGGGCTGGCTAAAGCGATAATTTAGCGGGCCTGGGACGGGCCCGGGCTTGCAGCCGCGGGCCTGAGCCGGGTTCGGGCTTCAGGTATCGGGCCCGGGCCGGGCTTGGGCCTCAGATTTAGGCCCGTGCAGTGCTCTACCACACACCACCAATGAGAGTCGAACCAACAAACTTGGCGTGTGACGTGCGGTGCCTAAAGCGCCACCGTCGGAAAATTGGACAGCCACCGTTGCAGCTCAGTAGGTGGAGCACCGCACGCGACCTGTGAAGGTCCTGGGCACGGCTCCCTTGGTCGGCGTGCGGTTGTTTTTTTCTCTTTGTAATCAGCTACCATTCATGTAAAAAGTGGCTGCGCTACTCTTTTCACATTGATCAACACTAATAATAAAAAAAAATATCCGCCAACACTGCCTCAGTGTTCAACCTAAGAGGGTTAGCTACAGCAGCTTCAAGTGTTTGCATCGGTGTGCGCAATAAAAATCGAGAGACCCGATTCAAACAACCGCAAATGTTTCCTTTCCGGAAAGATCCCTTTCTAAGACAAAGCAGCGCCATCTACCTCGTGGATTTTACACTGATATTGCTATTCACTGCCACCTTCGGGATAACCAGTATATTCCTGCGTTATATCAGTTAATTATATTTATAAACGTGTGCATCACAACACGCCGAATCGTTTGACACCACTCGGAACCCCCTGCAGCAAGCGGTTCTACCGCAATGGCCGTTTGAAGGTCCTCGGAATGCACGGTTTGGGGGCGGAAAGGTCATCGGTGCGAACCTCACACATATCTTGAATTTATATCAATTAGTAATTTCATCCCCAGGAACATGCCAAGCCATTTGACGCCACTTCGACCATTTTGCTTCAAACGGGTTATATAGGGCCAACGGGCACATATATAACGGATCGAAAGTATACATACCAATTAAGGCGCTACGTGCCCACTGTTGCTATGTGGTATAGTGTGGTCACGTGGTAACTGTTTTGGTTATTTTGACCTTCATTGCAGACAGACGCGTCCTCGCTAACGCTCTTAAAATAGAAACAATCCGCTATGCGTTTCTCGCTTTCGGTGAATGTAGGCTTGTTTATATGGCTGGTTTTTATGCCGTAGAAAATATACGCCGTGAAAAGAAAAAATATAGGCGTAAAAATACTATGCAGTAATATAGAAGAAAAGGTCCACATGACTGCCATATTCGCCTGAAATTTATACATTTTAACACACTAGAAATCTTGTGCCGACAAACGAGAATGTATTTTTCTTTTGTTTTTTGCTCTCTCAGTGCCCTTACGTGGATGCCCCCGGAAATGTTGCAGCAAGACTGAACAAGTACGTACTTGAAACATGAGTCAACAAGACAAGATCAAGGTAGAGGCGACACTCCGGCTACAGCAAGAGACAGCGAAAGAACGAGAAGTAGGAAGTGCAAGGAAGCGAACGAACAACGTGTCAACAACAGCAGCTTTTTCTTGCAAGGCCCCGTTCGTCGCAGCAACTACGTTCGCGGTGATTTCTTAAGCAAACTTTGAGCCCTGGAACCGTTTTAAAGAGCGCAGCTTCCTGTCTGCTCTCAAGCCACCACGCCTCCTAATCAGACCCGGCAGTGATAGCTGCAATACCGGACAAGGCGACGTTCACAAATCTGGACGCTGAGAAGCGATAAACACGTGACACCGCCAAGGCGAGTCGCGCTGCCGCCTCGCCGACAACAGAGTGCAGATGCACAGCCACTCTTCTGGCGCTGTCCAGGGGGAAGATTATTCTCTTAGCGTTAAAGAAAGGCGCTTCTCTCATGTCACCTAAGCATGCTTTCCCTTATTTAAGCATGCTTTCCCTTGTGCTTAAAAACAATGCAGAACAATGCAGAACATTATTATGTCCTATCCTTGTGTTAACGAACAGATCTGGCACTCCTACAACAAAAACCGCCGGAGACGAACTAAGAATATGCCAATCGCCATTAAAGGTTAATCACACCACGTCAAATACAAACACAAAGTAAGCTGCTTAAAGGCATATAACGTCATGAGAGTTACCAGAACCTAATCTTAGTTTGTAAGGCTCCACTGGGACGAATTATTGATGGAAAATTCATCCCCTTGTTGGCTTCGACAGCGGCCTTCATTTTTCCACTGTTTCTTTATTTGATTTAAGCTTTTCACCACTTCCGTGAGAACGTGGTTCTGTTCAGACTAAAGCAGCTTAACATTCTTTTTGCTGTTCTTTCACGCATAACCAAAAGAACATTATTCTTCACATTCGCTTCTTCCCTTGGTTGACGCCACGTTTATTTTTAGCCCGTTGCTCTTCCTTATTTATGTCGTAAAAATGAACAAAATACTATATTTCCCGATTCTGCGTAGTACATGTTTACGCTATTACCCCCCAGATCTCCAAACCCTAAATTAAATTTGATAAAGAAGGTAAACGACACTCAGTCTAGATAACACAAAACTGATCGGACGGCAGGAAAAAAGCCTCAGAATCCTAAGTTAACGTTTCAGGGAGAGAACTTCTCTTTGCCTGAAAAGTGCTACACAATCATTTTCAAATAACTCGCATACCATTTACGTGCTCTGCTCATAAAATTTTGTCATTTGACCTAAATTTTAACACCTGAGGTGACTTATAGCCGTATACATTTACCTTGGATTTGAGTTCACTTGTTTACGTGGTATCATCACAACGATCTCTCAGCTCTCTTAGTTAACAGATCCTTTAGTAATGTGCCCCTAAAGCAAGCCCCGTCAGATTTAAAACTGCAAGCTTACTGAGCTGCTTTCAGGCCTCATATTGAGTGCCTGCTGAATGCATGGCATCGTGTACCCTCATTGCCATCGTATAATGTCTGCTCAGCAAGCACCAGTTAATGGCAGTTCAGTTGGAGCGGCAGTGCTTGCAGTACAAAGTTCAAACGGGCAGCCCGCACTGAGAGGGCAGCATTATTTGAGATGTTTTCCTTATCTAGCGCCTTACTGTTTCAGAGCGACACAAACATGTTGTAAATGTCATGCTGATCAGCTGGCTAAAGGTATAGTTTTCACTGTGCTCTTAGAATGTCGAGGTGTGTCTGAAGAATAGTCATAGGGATTTGAAATATATACAGAATGATGGTTAAGGTTGTCTGCGAGCGGTGTCTTGCTCCATTCACGGCATTTGTGTTTAAAAAATTGAGGGGGGGGGGGGGGGGGGCACTTTGTTGACCTAAAGTGCGGTGAGTCGGAAGCCTTAAGCGTGCTGCTTGTGTCACTGATGTGTGGTTAAGATGCTAAGCTTCGCCTATAAGAGTGGAACGCCACATCGTCTTGCAACGCTGCCAGGGAGTCCACAGAACGCCATCGCCCGTTCGTCTCTACGCCTTGTTCGTCGGTATATTGGTTTTTGAGGAAAGGATATATATATATATGTCTCGCATATCTCGGTGGACAGCTGAACCTCGCCGTAAGAGAAGGGAGGAAGATGGGAGTGAGCGAAGACACCGTATTCACAGACGCGCCTATGTCCATTCCAAACCATCGAATTGGCATGGCGGAGTGGTTAGCGTGCTCGTCACGCACTCCAGATACCCTGGTTCGAATCCCCGACTCAACCAATTTCCTACTCGCTTTTATTTGTTTCTGGTCTGACTATAGAGGTTAATTAAACTAGATGTTTAATTAACTAATGAACTAAACTCAATCCCACTTACCTGGAGCATCACTATACCATCCATTTAATTGGTTGCATGGATACTAGCCAAAAAACAATTGGCCCCTTTGAAATTCGCGCAATGTGGCGTCACGACCATTTCGACCAATTTAAAAGCGTGGCATTTCTGTCGACAACTACTGCTTACAACAATGAGGCATTAAAGGCTTCCGCCTTAATAATATCTGAAAGGGAGCTCTTATTTTTACGACTGAAAATAGTGTTACTTGCTTTCCATGCAGCATATGGGTGCTGTCGAGCGCAGACTGAAAATACCTGCTATAGTGGTTTCTTTGTCCTTTTCGTTTGCGTGATTGTTGGCAACGGGAAATGTTTAGCCCAGATGCACGCAAAACGGCTGATGAATTCGTCATTCCCATTCTTATTGTTTAGCATGGGAGACCAGTTTTAACTGTATATTTCATGTTTGAATAAGTTTAACCTTTCTTGCGTAATACGCTGCGCAATAAAATGTGTTTTTTTTCCTGTTCTTACCCGCTAATCAATGCGATATGTTAAAAAAAGTAGGACAAGGAACACTGATGTCGGAAGAAACTGTACCGACATTGTAGATGTCAATATCAAGATTGGTAACGACAAGATATAGCGTGGATGATGTAGAACATGCAATTCAGGTCGGTGTTGTGATTACATTTATAAAACCGGATGCGACCAGCATGGTGTTAAATTCGAGAACGCGGTTTGTGGCCTGCAACAAGTTTATGTTAAAATCTCTACCACTAATAAGACTAAAATCGTTTCATAAACAAATTCCAGAAAGTTTTCATAACATTCTAAAACCTCCTGAACAGTGGATTTATTAGTGGGTCACGGCGACCAACGCACGCAGCGGTCAGGTCTTAGCAAGATGGCAGAACCAGCCGAAGGAAGCAGCTCCAGCACGAGCCTCGCGCCGGGACCACCAGCGATGTCGACGAAGTGCGGAACCGCGGAGACGTCCTCTTCTTCTTCTTACAATGGCCCCGGCGAGAAGGAATAGCCATCCTGGCGACTTACGGCGAAGAGACGACAGGCGGGTTGTAATACGGTTTGAGGCGACTAACGTGGACGACCTCGCGACCACGACGGCGGTGGTCCGAGGAAGGTGTAACTGGCTCAACGAGGTAGTTGACAGGAGACGTGCGTTGAATGACGCGATAAGGGCCATGGTACTTGATGGAGAACTTGCTGTCGGCAGGAACCCAAAGCCAAACGAGAGAGTCAGTGGAGAACGTCGGAGCAGGCCTGGAATTGTCGTGCACATCTTTGCGGTATCCTTGTGTGTCGGAAGTAAAGGTGCGGGCCAGTTGACGGCACTCTTCAGCCTTGTGAGCAAGATCGGAGATAGTTGTGTATTCAGCCGGATCTGGTCGGTAGGGTAAAATGGTGTCGATGGTACGGGATGGTTCACGGCCGTATAAGAGGAAGAGAGGGGAGAAACCTGTCGTCGCTTGATGGGCGGTATTATAGGCAAAAGTCACAAACGGAAGTACCTGATCCCAGTTGGAATTGTCAGACGAAACGTACATTGCGAGCATGTTGCCCAGAGTGCTATTGAAACGCTCTATGAGGCAGTTTGTTTGCGGATGGTATGCAGTAGTCGCACGGTGTATGATTTGACATGCTGAGAGGAGCTCTTGAACTACCTCTGACAAAAATACGCGGCCCCTGTCACTGAGGAGCTCCCGAGGTGCGCCGTGACGGAGGACGAAGCGGTGTAGAATAAAATAAGCGACGTCACGAGCCGTGGCCGCGGGGAGGGCGGATGTCTCGGCATAACGGGTCAGGTGATCGACGGCTACGATCACTCATGGGTGATCGTAGCCGTCGCCGTCGCCGTCGCCGTGATCGTAGCCGTCGCACCGGCCGGAGTGCAGGGAAGTGGGCCATAAAGGTCGATGTCGATGCGGTTAAAGGGGCATGGTAAAGGCTGCAGGGGACCGGCCGAGCGACAAGGTGAATCCTTTCGTTGCTGACAGGCATCGCACGATCGGATGTAGCGGCGGACAAAATTGTACATTCCACGCCAGTAGTAGCGCTGACGAAGCAGGTGATATGTTTTGAGGACACCACCGTGAGCACTTTGCCGGTTAGTGTGATGATGGGCACAAACGTCGGAGCGGAGATGGCGTGGGATAACCAGTAACCATTTTCTGCCGTCAGGGTTGTAGTTTCGGCGAGAAAGGAGACCATCCCGGACGGAGAAATGAGAAGCTTGGCGGCGGAGAGCTCGCGGATATGCAGCCATGGTAGGGGCATTGATGACATTGAACAGGGCAGAAATCCATGGATCTCGGCGCTGCTCGGAAGGCATATCTGAGACTGTGACAGCGGTCTGGGGAGGGTCTGGTGTGGGAACGGCAGGCAGGGACACCGGCGACCGAGAGAGAGCGTCGGCGTCAGAATGCTTGCGGCTCGAGCGGTGCACAACACGGATATCATATTCCTGAAGGCGCAAAGCCCAGCGTCCGAGACGGCCCGACGGATCTTTGAGCGTAGCGAGCCAACAGAGGGCGTGGTGGTCTGTTATAACGTCGAACGTGCGTCCGTACAGGTAAGGACGGAACTTGGTGATCGCCCAGATGATCGCCAAACACTCTTTTTCGGTAACGGAGTAGTTTGACTCTGCTGTCGTGAGGGCGCGGCTGGCATAAGCGACGACGTATTCAGAAAAACCATGCTTGCGCTGGGCGAGTACCGCACCGAGGCCGACACCACTGGCATCAGTGTGGAGTTCCGTTGGAGCATCGGGATCGTAATGACGAAGTATGGGCGGTGATGTCAAAACTTTGCGGAGCTTCGCGAAGGCCTCGTCGCAGGTCGGTGTCCAAGAGGACAAGTTAGCGGGTCCATTCATGAGCTTTGTTAGTGGGGCGATGATTGTAGCAAAATTACGTACAAAACGACGAAAGTAGGAACATAGGCCCACGAAGCTGCGCAGCTCTTTGAGAGAGGCCGGTTTCGGGAAATCAGCAACGGCGCGCAGCTTCTCAGGATCGGGACGCCAATCGGGATGTCAGTGCACATTAAAGAACCCCCGGTGGTCGAAATCTCCGGAGCCCTTCACCACGGCGTGCCTCATAGCCTGAGTCGCTTTGGGATGTTAAGCCCCCCCCCCCCCCCCCCCCCCAACCGTAAACTATAAAACATCCCCAACACACCTTACCGTCGTACACACCACAACGCGTTCACTTCATGCCCCTCTAACAGGGGTGAATCAACGGTCCTTCGTGGCGTATAGCTCGTGGCATGTGTGTATAGGTCTCTCCTGCGTATAAACGCGTGTCATAGATACCACGCTGAAAAGATAAAAAAACCCTTCGTGCCACGTCTTAGACTACCAAGACATACCTCATCTTTGCTCGTCATTCCGGTGGTGGTACAGCAAGCCCTGCATACTGAAAACATTCTGACGTAAAAAAAGAAACTAGTAGGGATTTAACGCAGGTAAGCAGAGTACACGTGGCAAAGTTAGTGTTCATTCTTCAATTGGAGGAATTACTTGAGCTCCGGCTTAAGGGTATGCCGCGATATCTTAGTGAGCCAATGACAATATATGCGGAATTGGTCATGTTCAACTTAACAATCATAGATGACCGCTTGTTCTTATACCGGTGCCAGCGCAGTGACGCAGCGGTTAAGCAATGCGCCACCTGATCCGAACTTACCAAAGCTTACCCGACCCCAGCTTACCCGAGTAACTCGGGTAAGTGCGGGTAGTAAGTAGGGTTGCTAGGCAACGGCGCGGTGTCATACGTACGTAAGGTGACAAGATTCTTGGTCGATGTCGGTAAGCGTACGCGTACTTTCGCACTAATAATTGATGGTCGATTTGCGTAGTTGTGTCAACTGCGACTTAGGTGCGCTAGCAGTTCGGTTTACACTTTGGTACCAGTGTTCAGATCCAGTGCTGACGGATGACATCCATTTATAGATCCGCGGCAGTCTTCTATACCACTCCTGCCGCAGTGGTCCTGCGCTCAAGCAATGCGCCACTGTCCTTCTGTGGCAGCTGCTGCCACCGGTGGGACTTACGTTGCTTGGGTTGGGTTGCGATCCATGTTGCTCTTCCCCAGCAGCTTTTCACGATAAATTCAGGAGGCAGCCAGGCAGCCTGGCTGCCTGCAGCGGCTGAATGTGGGGAATGACCGCGTTAAGTACTACAAAAAAAAAGCATGTCAGTCGATTTGGGTTATTAGGCCAAATGTGGGCATATGCGCTAGCACGACGTGAATTGTCGGTTGGAGCTATGGCCTACTAGGGGGTCAAGGCTACCACCTAATTACTACCCTAACTTAGTCTTCCGTACAGCTACAGTGCAAGAATCATTCAAATCACGTTGTTCTCCTAACCGCTGCTGTTCATTCCGCTTAGCTCGGAGCGCCTAATTAGCGCCCAGGTTCTCGCCTGATTACCACCGGCTACACCTTGACAAGTGAGCCACCCGGTGGGCAGGTGAGAAGCGACAAAAAAAAAAGGTGCTATGGCAGGTGTTGTTATCGGTGGGACTTGGGTTGCTTGGGCTGGGTTCCGAGCAAGGTTGCTCTTCCCGAACAGCCTGACACGGTGGGCAGGTTGTCCTTGACCCAGTGGGCATGTGAGCAGCCTGCCAGAAAACCGGCATGAGACAGACAGACAGACAGACAGACAGACAGACAGACAGACAGACAGAGAGACAGACAGACAGACAGACAGACAGACAGACAGACAGACGGACGGACAGACGGACGGACGGACGGACGGACGGACGGACGGACGGACAGACGGACGGACAGACGGACGGACGGACGGACGGACGGACGGACGGACAGACAGATGGACAGACGGACAGACGGACAGACGGACAGACAGACAGACAGACAGACGGACGGACGGACGGACGGACGGACAGACAGACAGACGGACGGACGGACGGACGGACGGACAGAGAGAGAGAGAGACAGACAGACAGACCCACACAGAGAGAGGCAGACAGGCAGAGAGAGAGGTACAGAGAGAGAGAGGCAGAACGGCAGAGAGAGAGAGGTACAGAGAGAGAGAGGCAGACAGAGAGAGAGAGAGACAGACAAAGAGACAGACAGAGAGACAGAAAGAGAGTGAGGGAGAGACAGAGAGAGAGAGAGGCAGACAGACAGACAGACAACGCCGAAATGCAGAGAATGGCCACTGCAAGTGCTAGCGCAATACCATTGAAAGAGACACTTAAGCTCCGCCTTAAGGGTATGACGCCATAGTTAGGTCCCACATATGCTGAAGGTCATTGTCTACTTTACATTCATAGGCCCTTAATACACCTCCTGGCGCAGTGATGCAGCGGTCAAGCGCTGAGCGATTGCCCTGCGATGGCAGGCGGCCCAGGTTGCTCTTCCCGAGTGACCAATCATTCATTCTATAGACGCTTTACAGCGCGGGGGCATGGGCGCCGCCATGTTTGGTCACGTGACCATTCCGCCAACGCTGGCCTTCCGGCCTTCTCGTTTCGACGGCTGCCGGCGCGCTGGTGCCCGGCTGCAAGACTTTTCTTCGGCTCTCGCTGTGGATAATGAGCTGCCGGACGGCACAAAAACTTCGTGTGAGTGCGCATAGAACGAGTTGGTGCTGAAAAATGTTTGCTTGAATCAGCTCATTTACTCGTCTCTTTCAGACTGCCCGCATCGGCTCGAATGTGTCAACAGGCTGCGGTCGGCTATCTGCGCGTTCATATTTATTGAGGCAATTCACCTTCTAACGCTATTGGTGGACTGCACAGCTTGTTGAACTGCGAGCCAATGCCTGAAAGCTTGCTTTTTAGAGCTCGATATTTTTGCCGCATGGAGGAATATGTATTCACAGCTATCAAGAACGTTCGCTGCTCAGTACTGTGCACGCGACTTACAACCGAACGTACGCGTGCGTGTGATCGCCGGCCGATTGTCCAGATATTTATTTTATCCTCCGTTAACATTCCGGCTTCCAAAGAGAGAGTATGGATGTCCTTCGAGGGCTCCTTCAGAAGCTCGGCGACCTTCGACTGTGCTATCTTCCTAAGTAAAACTGAAAACTGTTCCGGAGTTCAGCCCCTGCAGATGTAGCCAGCCGGAATAATATCGGGAATATGCAAAGTCCTGTCATGATAAATTTCACCGCTATCCCATGCATCAGCGCACTTCTGTAGAGCTTTGCACTGGACGACAGAATTGCATACCGAAGTGATTCCTTTGAGGACTTTTGCAAAAGCTCAGTTGCCGCTTCCACCGTGCTAGCTTTAAGTACGCACGACAGTTTAGTGAACATTGTGCCGACGCCGAGGAAGCAGTTATTGCAAGGGTCTAAAAAAGCTCCGATCATTGGATGTATTGGATCAGTGTTTGTCGAAGGTGAGAAAGGCGACAGGCATGTACGCTCGCTCTGCCATTCCCGCAGCTACTGCTTGCGCTGAAATAAACTGGCGCGTGGCGTTTGTGATTTGCTTATTTTCTCGTGGAACAACACTTTAACGTTCTTTTCTGTTTGGGAGCAGCCTGAACTCGCCAGACAGCTCCTCCAAAAACGGCGACAATTGTGTAGCGGTTTGAAACAAGCGCGTCTATTTTTCCGACGCTACATCACAGGAATATTAGATCTAGATATTAATTCAACAAACAGCTACATTCATTCACAGCTAAATTAATTCAACAATTTGCATGACATCCGTATCACAGATGGGTTGTTTAAGAGTCACGTTCGTACACAAGCTGCGCATCAGCGTTTCGCACTGCGCGCCGATGCTGCTAACCCCGGCTTCGAAGGCCAGAAGTGGCGGACCTCCTAGTGGCGCCATCTGTCGTGGACAGAGCAAAGTGCTCCCTGTAAACGGTCTTTATGGACTATCCGGTGGGCAGGTTGTGATGACGCCGCAAGGTCACGTGACCTAGGTGGGCCACCTACCTCTTAAGTTACTTTCTGGGCACCACCTGCCAGAGCGACGCTCGTGATTTTTCGTTCACAACGACGACGCCGACAGCGGATTTTCTGGTGAACAGGCCTCTAACGTTACCGCGTTAAAAATCTCATAATCTCCCGAAACACTGACCAAACTTCTGCCATCACGTACTGCTTCCTGCCACTTCTCGCACTGCCCATCATAGATTCCTTCGATATACCTTTATTAGGCAACACAGAGAGAGGTCGTAGATCACACATAGCCCCTGAGCGGGCAATCGTTCCCTGCGTACATCTGCTAGGTATTTCTCGGAAGAACATTGAGGGTGGGAAGTGTAAGCAAAGAACCATTCCCAGCTTCGCTCTGCTTCGAAATCTCAGTGCGCGGTCCTCTTCTTGGACAAGATTTTATCGCGCCTTCGTCGAACTGTCGAGAAGGATGACGCTGCTTTCCTGAGCCTTGCAAAATAACAGAGCGATGCGCCCTTGCATTTTGGTCCGCATCTAGCCGTTCCTTGGAACATGCATAAACGACTCACTCTGCCCGAGGATAATCAGTTTACCTTCCTGGTCCGCTACCAAGAAGAGGCCACCGCATCTGTCTGCTCTTCTGTTCCTGCCGCACTTTTGCACGAAGCAATCTGTCTGTGCCTCTCACTTTGTACTTGAGGCGTATTGGCATTGCCAAACCATCACTGATAAGCCGAATGATCGAAGTGGCTCCGAACGGATTTCCATGCTCGTGTTTCTCGAGCAGCAAGGAGCTTGTTTTTACGCGGCGCGGTAAGGAGCTTTTTCTGCGGAAACCAGGCATCGTCGTCCGTCGTCCTGTGTCAATCGAAAAAAAACCCAGAAGTTTCAAATCAAGCTAACGAAATGGGTGAGGGTTCGAATGGGGAAGTGCGCGCGCGGCTTTTCCGCAGCTCGTCCGCTGTGACACTGTCACGAAGGAAACTTCCGCGTTTGCGCCTTTATTTGTCACCAATTTTGAGTGCTCTGATTATACCTTTCGCTACGAGTTGTTTTCCGAATACAAAAGTAACCGCTTACTAGTATTCCATCACTGAACAGAATAATTGTATTACTGATAATGTTACCCATTATACAGAGTAACCAGTCCATTTCGCCCGTCGCGGTGGCTCAGTGGTTACTGCGTTTGGCTGCTGGCCCGAAAGACGTGGGTTCGATCCCGGCCGCGGCGGCTGAATTTCGATGGAGGCGAAATTCTAGAGGCCCGTGTACCGTGCGATGTGAGTGCAAGTTAAAGAAAGCCAGGTGGTCTAAATTTCCGGAGCCCTTCACTACGGCGTTCCTCATAGCCTGAGTCGCTTTGGGACGTTAAACCCCATTAAACCATCCTAAGCATTACATTTCAAAATTCGAAGAAAATATATTTTATTGTATAGATAAATCATTGAGACGCAATACGTAGAACTCTGTCTTATACGCGTCCACCTAGACCAGCCATGCAGAAGTGTTCAGGCAGGTTTAAGACTGTGTCTTGACATCTGGTCTCGGAAGTCATGGCTCATCTGTAGCTGTTGCCCCTCTCATCAAGTGGTCGTCTTCAATAGTACTTGATAACTGCCCGATAATTATGACATTACGGCCATTAAAAATGTAGTGAGTTCGTGTTGTGTACTCCTAAAAAGGATCAGTCTACAGGGAATCGCGCTAAACTGGTTACAGGACGAAAGACGAAAAACACACTAACAACCAACTATGCTTCATCTTTGCCTTTTTGGAGATTACTGTTACATCTTACGACATCTGTTGTAGTAAATCTGTACGGTATATAGCGCCGTACAGCAGCGCCGGAGATAGTACTTAGCTGTCCCGGACTATTATTCGTTTTGTGCCAATATACGTGCAGGCAGCGAGTATTTGTTTGCATATTCGATTCGTTTGCGATTCGGTTCATCCTTATTCGTGCTCGATTCAGTAGCAAATCTACTGCAGTCGTAGATGGAAAATTCGAGCTATAGTTTGTGCTGGCCTACACGCTCTGCGGTCGTCGTCTTTCTGTGCTCAGAACATGTGCACTCTTTGTATTCGACTCGGTTTTGAAGAATGGCTGTTCGCATACCCCCGGCGCCGAAGTCCACCAAATGGTCACGAAAACTTCCTTGGACGTCCCAAGGACGTCCACAACATCCACAAGACATCCAAAGTTGTTTTATTGTCCACTGGGATGCATTTCCAGCGCGCTTACGTTGGCAGAGTCTCTTAATTTCTTCGCAAATCACAAAACCAAAAATGATACCCTGATCAACCGCATTAAGGAGAAAGCGTAATGGTAGAGGTAATTATTAGCGCACGCTTCCTTCCATCTGAACGCACGGTGGGCTGACGAATTGACGACTTCAGTTGACTGCCGCATCCTACGAGTACCGTTATGGTGGCAGCGACATAATGCCTGTGGCTCCTTACGCGGAAGATATTGTGACGAAGACGACGAAGCTGGCAGTGGCGCGGGACGGAGCGCTCGCGCTAGGCCAGCGGCCATTAAATCATCTCTCATCCATCGTTCACCACGCCTCATTCTTCGGCTGGCCGCCACGTTACATTTGGTGTGAGGTGCTAGGGTCCCTTCATCGCATCCTGGTCCCGGAGTTTCGGTGTCCTGCGCCTGTCGTGGACGACGGCCGTGAGTACCTGGTCAGCGCCGCACGGCCGTGCCCCAGCCCGCACGACCTGAACCGACCTCGCCGCTCACCCCAGCCCCGTCCCCCGCCCGCACCACAAGACACGACGACCCAAGACCCGACCGACCTGAGACCCGACCGACCTGAGACCCGACCGACCCGAGACCCGACCGACCCAAGACTCACACGTGAAGACACCGCCCCCCTGCCCCTGCCGTCCAGTGCGTCCAAGGCTTCGTGGACCGGGACTCATTCTCTCATCTTTCTCATCGTGGCGGCCAGCACTGCGCACCATCTTCTTCATGCTGTTCAACCCTCCACTCAAGACCATCGCCATTTCGCCGTCTGTTCGTCACCGATCGGGACGATCGCTCGGAGGCCCCGGGAAGTGTGACGAAGACGACGAAGCTGGCAGTGGCGCGGGACGGAGCGCTCGCGCTAGGCCAGCGGCCATTAAATCATGTCTCGTTCATGGTTCACCACGTCTCATTCTTCGGCTGGCCGCCACGTTACAATATATTCGTCCAAGGAGAGGTTACGTGCTGCAAAGCATAACGCTATGCACACGATGCCTTCACTGCCTCGAATAATTTACGGGATTGCGGACTGAATGCCCGAATGATGCTACTGTAAGCCATTTTTCGCTTGACCTCTTCTCCTGGCTAACTTTTGTCTGAGTAGCATTGCCAAGATGTTCTCATCTGCGCTGTTGAATGCGCTGAGCGTTTACTACGAACGGTGAACGGTCTAAAATTTGTGGAGAAGATATTTTATCGCATTACGCAGCAAAGCAGTTCAAAGGAGATAGGCCGTTCTGGGAAAAATTTCGTAGCTATGCTCGATGGCATTTCTAGCACAGTGTTAGCCGCCATTGAAACTGAATTGTACTGGCTAAGGCAGTGGGAAATCAACTTGGTGCATCATGTGCTACAGGCCTGGCTTCCCTGAACGGTACACTTAAATCTTTTATATAGGCGTGAAATAAAAAGAAAAGACTGGCTTCTGGTACGTAGTGGATTCCGCGTACCCAGAAATCGCCCGCGTCACTATCCGAAACGGCAAACCAACCTAGGTTGAAGAGGTATCTGTGGCTGTAGCAGTGGCTGTAGCGGTAGCCATCGGCAACGCACGGGCAGAGTCTCTGACTGTCATCATCGACTCGCAGCAAGCTTGCAGGAATTATCACAGCGGATGACTAGGGAAGACAGCCATGCGACTCATTCGTCAACGTGGGGGCCAAAAAAAAACGGAATAAAACATGAGATAACATGGGCACCAGGATACGCAGGGCTCTCTCGGAACCACGTGGCTGACGTCATCGCTCGAAGCCATAGTTACCGACCGGGGGCTGAAGCGTGGCTCCTGGAGCTTGTACCCCAACGGTACTGCGTAACACTGGAGCACACAAGGGGCAGTAGGAGACTCTCCGCCTCATCCGAAGCTCAGCGAAGAAGAGTCAGCACTCTGGTCCCAGCTTCAGACAGGCAACTTTCGGTGCTGTTGTGACCGTACTTCTAGCCACGTGGGCCAGACCAGCAGCAATCGTGAACAATCGACGAGGCCGACAACCTCGCGACGGCGGTGCTGAAATGGGGTGCTTGGAATGTCAGCAGCAGGAATGTCAAGGGCCATTGTCAGCAGTAACCCCAGCGAAATTCCTTGAGCGGAGGCGACCACGGCAGTAGCGGCGAAGGCCGGAGACGCGCCGGAGGTATTGTCCGAGCAACCACAGCGGAGGCGACGTGCTGGCGCCAGTCACGCTGGCAGTTAATTGAAGACTTCTGTGTCCCCGACTCGCGTTCTGGACAATCGGCGGGGAAGCAAGTTCATTCACCTGCTGGAAGACTTCGGGAGATTCCTTTCCAGCCGGGCTGGATGAGTCAGCATCTCCCCCTCTCATCGACCCAGCTGCGAGAGAGTGGAAAAGCCCGCACCTGCCCTGCCGTGGGTGGTAACAAGAACGTCCCCTTCGGTCCATCCGATTGGACAGTGCTCTCCGAACATTATTCCCCAGCCAGGGATCTGGGGAAACCGAACGATATTTAACTCGGCTGTGAGTGTGGCCGAGAGAAGCCTGCTAGCTCCAGTCGACTACGGTTGACGAAGACGTTCCCCTTCCACTGAGAGTCATTCTCAGTCCTGCTTTGTAAATAATGTAAATAAGTGTATAAAGTTTTTTCGTTACCTTTCCTCGTTGAACCCAGTCTCCCATACTCCTCGTCCAATCACCGGTCCCCGGCCATGATACCCGGGTCGCAACAACTGGTGGCAGCGGTGGGATCCTCTGCGTGGTGTCCGTGCTCCGGTTTTGGTGAGTGTACTGCCTTCTCTCCTTGAGTATTGCCAGGCTTAGCATTTGTGCTGCTCTTCCTGGTAGTGTAAGTTGGTTGCAGTAGCCTGTTCGGATTTGAGCCTTGCGCTGCACCAACACCATCCTTGAGAGACTTGCGATCACATTGTTGCCGAGCATTTAAGGGCGGTCATGGATTGGCGAAAGCTGCGTAAGATGGACCTGATCTCCTTATCTGGGGAATTAGGGATTCATTGTGGGATAACTATGAAAAAATTGCAGGTTGTCAAAGCGATAGAGGCCCTCGGTTTTGAGGATGAGGAGATAGTGGAGCACTGTGAGGAAATCAAAACAAGAGAGGAATTGGAGGAACAAAAGCGAAAAGAAGAGTTGGAGGAACAGAAAAGAAAAGAGCAACTCGCGGAACGAAAAAGAAAAGAGGAACTGGAATTGCAGGAACCAAAAGGAAAAGAGCAACTAGAGGAACAAAGAAGAAAAGAGGAATTAGAATTAGCGGAACGAAAGAGGAAAGATGAGGTGGCGCGAGAAATGAAGCAACTAGAGGCGAAGCTAGCTGAAGTTCAGGCAGAAGCAGCAAAGGCGGAGCGAGAAACGCGAAGGCTTCTCATATGGCGAAGGGCCCGAGATAGGTTGAGGACTTTTCGAAGAGGCGAGAGCTTCAGAACTTTCCTCGGGAATTTTGAACAGGTATGTACGGAAGAGGAGCTAGATCAGGGCGAATGGTCATTTATGTTGCTGGCTGTCCTCCCTTGTGATGTCGCCGCCGTATTAGCGCGGCTGTCTGATGAGGATGCCGACAACTACGACAAAGCAAAAAGTGCCCTCTTCCGATACTTCAGAATTCGTGTAGAGACCGAGTCAAAAGGCCGAAGTGATGGCAGCGAGCAGCGCTCCCATCAGTGCGTCAGCGACCAGTCAACGAGCCCCGCTTGGTTAGCTACGCACAAAAAGGTTGCTCAGAAGAGCAGTGACAGGGCAGGTTCAAGCCCAGGAAGAACTGCCAGTTCAGCACAAACTGCGACAGATGATTTAAAGGCAGAGGTTCCGCGCCAGATAGGCTGCAGGGAGGTTTTATGTCAGCGAAATGACAAAACCAGAGAAGGTCCTCCGCCGGTGCAGTTAGCAAACAGTGGAAGTCAGGAAGTGGAGGCGATAATCTGCGGCACAGTGCGTGGCTGCCTTGGGTCACCTGACAGCGGCGCTGAAGCGCCAGGCCACAGCACAGCGTTAGCGGAAAAGTGCGTTGCCAAACAGATCGCCATTGCAACCCAGATAGGTGTAGGCGCGGCGCCGAAATGTATCCCCCCAGAAAGCAGTCGCGCACTAAAAGCGACAGGTGAAAGATCGATCGTAAGCGAGGAATGCGCATCGGCGCTGCACCATAACAAAGGCACTAGTGATGATTTGCTTGAACACGCTGGAAACAAAGAGATGTGTCACAAGGCAATATCAAACCCTCAGAGCCATGCCGATTTGAAAGGGAAGGACGAGGCAAAGGCAGCTTAGGGTCAGATAGACTGCGAAAGATCTCATCCGAATACAGCTGGTGAGACACCCGAGAAAGGTCCTTTGAAGGATGACGACAGAGTGGCAGCGGCCAGCGACAGAGTGCCAGACAGTAAAGCACCTAGCTCAGACAAGATCACTGAGGCGTGCGAGTTTTCAGAGAGGTCGTTACCTAGCACTGATTGTAGGGCTCAGGTAGTTCTGCTATGCGAGGAAAATTCCGCACGCGACGCGCCTCCGGGAATTACTGTGTTGGCTTCTGACGCTGCGGCGAGGGCCGGCCCCTTAGCACGTGACGGCACCGCAATGCCAGAAAACAGTCATGCGGTGAAAGCGACAGCTGAAAGATCGATTGTAAGCCAGGAATGCGCATCAGCGCTGCATCAAAGCAAAGGTCATCTCAAAGATGAGGGAACGACAGCCGCAAGCAACCGAATACCCGACAAAGAGCAGCTCAGCGTAAGCAATATCGCAGCGGCTAGGTGCATACCGCAGGAGAGCGAACCATCGTGTTCACCGGATATCACGGCAGCGAGCGGTTGTTCAGATGAGCCGTTGCCTGACACTCTGAGCAAGGCTCAAGTGGCTTTGCTGCGCGAGAAAAATGGCGGAAACTATGAGCCTTTGGGAATTGATGGCTCGACTAAGGCGAGAGCCGGCAGCTTAGCATTTGTTTGCAACACGGGAAATTTTGACAGAAAAAGAAAGTCGACCGGCGAAATTTCCGGAAAACGGCTACGCGTGAAGGCATGTAACGCGGGTGGCGTGCTGGGGAGAAGGGTGCAAGGTCGCCCCACGAAAGAGCGCCACAGAAGACCCGCGAGTCGGAGGGGGCCGCAACATGCAGGGCGTGTGGCCCGGGGAAAGACGGGTGCGCCACGGACTTTCGTCGAGCGACGCGTGCGCTGACTGCGGCGCAGTAGAGACATTGGAGCACATGCTCCTTCGCTGTACCGCTTCTGCAGTGCCGCGTCGCGAGATGCTCGCGGCCTACAGGGCGCTGGGAATCATCCCGGACAGTCTCGAAGCGCTCCTGTGGCCGCGCGGCAGTGCGCGCACCCGTGACAGAACAATGGTGAGCCTCTGTGCGTTCATCGATCAGGCGGATTTGACTTCCCGCTTGCTCTACGCCTGGTAGTTCACGCGTGACACAAACGCTCCGTGGGTGCTACCTCGGACGGTATACGCGGTCGGGCGCCCCACCCCGGCCGCTAGTGCAGTGTGCCGCGCGCGCGATTAGTCCGAGACAGGACGCTACGTGCGCGCGGCTATGTACATACAGTTTACTTCTTGTGTAAGTGATTGTGCGCAGTGGCCGCTCGCGCGCACTTATTTTCGGACAATGCTTGGACATTAGCGCGCGAGCGGCGCGAATTGTATTTTGTAAATAGTGTACAAAGCTCTCCCCTGTCCTTTCTTGCTGTCGCTCCCCTCTATACTTCTCCTCACTATCCTCTCTCTTTCCCTTTCGTTTCCGCCGGCTGCAGCTCGGGTGCTTAAGATATTAGATAGCAATTGCCGCGGCCGGAAACACTCTTTTGCTTCACTTTTTTATTTATTTATTTTTTAAATAAACCACTACCACCACCAGACAAAAGGAGGCCGTAGAGCGCGCGTGGGTCAGACAGAGAGGAGACATGCAGGGAACCGGGAGAGGGGAAAGCGCTTCTCTCGTGTAAAGCTTTTTCAGCGCTGCCCGGGCTTTGCATGCCAGTCGCACAGAGACGGAACTAATCAGCCCCGCAGCTTTTTGGAAAGCGTAGCTGGTAGAACGGCAGCCCGACCATGCCGGGCGCGACTGAAGTAGGTGTATTCCAAGAATACATGCGTCTTGTATTTGATGTTTGTTTTTTTATTCATGTACGGCAGAAAAACGGAAACGAAGTGTTGAGCTTTTATGCCTGTGCGGGATTTTGTACTTCGTGTTTTCTAGCCGTAATGATGTAAAAGAAGCTTGCTAATTCTCTGCGTAAAAGAGTTTTTTGTATGACAGCCTTGGAGGTTTTGTAAGGGAGAGTTGCAGTGTGTAGGTTATGTATCTTGTTTGTTAGGCATAGATTAGCGCTTGAGAATACGTGAATAGTAGTGGAGCTCTACTGTCTCCTCGTCTAATCTATCGAGGGCCATTGGTCTGTGAATCGCAACGGCAGCTGTAATTTCTCCAGAACAAAACCTGTTTCAAAATTGAAAAAAATGCGGTGGCATTAAATCGCCCGCATAGGTCACGTTCATCGCCCGCAGCTCACCCAAACAGACCGCCTTAGGGGGGGGAGCCAAAAAGGGGAGTTAATTGAGCAGCACAGCTTGAGGCCTTGTTCTTTGTTTTGCCTGGCACGACTCGGGAGAAGGGTGGTGCTCTTGCCTTGCCGGGGTGGGGGCATTGTTCGGATTTGACCACTAATGCTCTACCTGACCCTTGGCCTGTAGACATCTACCCTTGAATCGCCCAGGAAACAGAGGACCTGCCTGGCTGATGCGGCCTCTTCAGAGGACAGCGAGGAGCTGTAGCCCCTTTCGAGGCCTCTACCTGGCGGCGGACGAGCTGTTGTGACCGTACTTCTAGCCACGTGGGCCAGACCAGCAGCAATCGTGAACAATCGACGAGGCCGACAACCTCGCGACAGCGGTGCTGAAATGGGGTGCTTGGAATGTCAGCAGCAGGAATGTCAAGGGCCATTGTCAGCAGTAACCCCAGCGAAATTCCTTGAGCGGAGGTGACCACGGCAGTAGCAACCACAGCGGAGGCGACGTGCCTGCTAGCTCCAGTCGACTACGGTTGACGAAGACGTTCCCCTTCCACTGAGAGTCATTCTCAGTCCTGCTTTGTAAATAATGTAAATAAGTGTATAAAGTTTTTTCGTTACCTTTCCTCGTTGAACCCAGTCTCCCATACTCCTCGTCCAATCGCCGGTCCCCGGCCATGCTACCCGGGTCGCGGCGAAGGCCGGAGACGCGCCGGAGGTATTGTCCGAGCAACCACAGCGGAGGCGACGTGCCGGCGCCAGTCACGCTGGCAGTTAATTGAAGAATTCTGTGTCCCCGACTCGCGTTCTGGACAATCGGCGGGGAAGCAAGTTCATTCACCTGCTGGAAGACTTCGGGAGATTCCTTTCCAGCCGGGCTGGATGAGTCAGCATCTCCCCCTCTCATCGACCCAGCTGCGAGAGAGTGGAAAAGCCCGCACCTGCCCTGCCGTGGGTGGTAACAAGAATGTCCCCTTCGGTCCATCCGATTGGACAGTGCTCTCCGAACATTATTCCCCAGCCAGGGATCTGGGGAAACCGAACGATATTTAACTCGGCTGTGAGTGTGGCCGAGAGAAGCCTGCTAGCTCCAGTCGACTACGGTTGACGAAGATGTTCCCCTTCCACTGAGAGTCATTCTCAGTCCTGCTTTGTAAATAATGTAAATAAGTGTATAAAGTTTTTTCGTTACCTTTCCTCGTTGAACCCAGTCTCCCATAATCCTCGTCCAATCGCCGGTCCCCGGCCATGCTACCCGGGTCGCAACAGTGCCTGTCCATACTCAGCAGATTTCAACCCCCGCTCATGAGGATAGATGTCTACATTGCGGAGATAAGGCTACATTATCCACGCCACCTGGGCCTGCTAATGTAACTCGGAAGTGCCTTCTCACCAAAGTCGCATATTGGAGAAGTAGGAGGCAGCCTTGACCCGCACGGTCCTGGGTCACCAGCTCGCCTTTATAGAACGACCTGTGCGGCGGCTTTCTCGTGGTGCCCTAGAAAACATGAAAGAAGCCCTAAGCGGCCCACACTGCTCCTACCGAGGAGGGAGGTAAATAGGGGCGTAGCGAGGGGGTGTTTCGGTGTCAGAACACCCCCGAAATTTTCTGAGCGCTGCAGCCCCCTCCTCCTGTTCTCCATTGTTTATTATTTAAAAAAATTGATGTCAGTTGTTGAGGCCCTATAATAGGAAGCGGAAGCTATGGCAGAAAAGAGTCACTCTTCTGCGCCATCGCACGACGTATGGCGCTACTTTTAATTGTAGGCACATCTTGAACCACATATTTTTCACGTCTCATCTTTTCACGTCAGTCAACTATTCCATCGTTTGCATTGCCCTCAAATGATCATTAACTATCGCGAAAATAAAAAGTGCTCTTGGTCAAATGTATAGGGGAATCCCCCAAGGTGGAGTAGATTTGTAATAAGGGAGTAAATACTCTTTGACATCGACCCGAGCGTGGCCATACGGCTACAAAGGAAAGTTATACAGCTTACATACCTACCCTTACTAAAGCTATACTCTCATTAAAAAGGGCTTTTTGTTTTTTAAAGCGCTTCTGTGGCCGGGCACATGTTCTCATTAGTTAGGTAGAAGTTTTAACAAATTTCATTCGCTCGCAGTTGCTGTTTTATGCATGTTATATGAAAACATTTGCAAGGAGTGTTTTTTTATGTGGAAATAAATGTACTTTACGAATCAAGCCCTAGTACTGCTGTGTTCACTGGTATTTTTATGTACATATTGCAGTAGACGAAACAATCAACCCTTCGGCTTTAATAAAGCAGTACAATGGCTAACACATTGTTTAGGCGCTGGCTGTCTCTCTCCCTCTTTCTTTTTTTTACCGGCGGCGTGTAAACGCCCTGGAAAAGATTTCTGGCTACGACACTGTGGGTCAGCGCCGCTGTCGTGACATAAACGAGGTTGCAAACGTGTGGAAATATATATGTTTATGTGAGCCAGCGGCTTCTCGAAACAAGTTTCATCAAACGTTCTGCCTTAGGTGCTAGAGGTGAACCATGATCACCAGGAATTCAGGACAGCGTTCAGCCTGTGTCGCTGAGCCTTATGCCATATGGAGCGTTGATGGGAGGTTACTCGGTCATTCTCCTTTCGTCTAACGGCACGGATGATTTCGAGACGCTCTTTTTGGATGTTCAAAGCAATGCACCACGTGTTAGCAGCCAAAGAAACAGGGAGGGCTTGTCCTGAATTCTGGTAATGAGCGTGTTGAGAGTTGTGGATAAACAAGACATCTGACTCATGGTTTGTGCTCCTTGCAAGTTATCGCAACGCCATCAGCGCATGATGGATGGTGAATCAGCGGACATATATATGCACAACCAAATACTAGAAGCAGTACGTCTCCTGCGCCACGGAAGTCTTTTAAAAGCCCTCTAACTTATGGCTGAGTTTGCGTAGGACAGAGCAGACAGCTCTCCCAAAAGAAGGGCTCCAATGAAAGCACCCAATTGCGAGCAATGCAAGTGCTGCTACAAACTCAAGAATGCCGTTATAATCTCCAGCAGGAAGACAAGACTTGATTCTGACATCTTGGAAACTGCAGCAATTCAAAACATTTGGTGCGGCTCATGCATAGATCTGCCCTTGGTGACTATTCAAAGTTCTTCTCATGACACTTCTAGAGACTGTCACCACCACATGATAGCCAAGTGACACATTTTTCTACGTTTATTAATGCGTAAGAACTACTTGGCTAATGCGTGGCACCCACGGAATGTGTGTGCAGAAAGTGCGCACATTACCCGTGCTTAGCCGAATTACTCGGTAACGCGGTTACCCGGAGAAAGCTCGAGTAAGTTCGGAGGAGCGTTGCGCCAGGAGCGCTGCGCCTTCTGCGCGACAAGTTGCTCGAGAACAACCTGGGTCGCACTATCCCTACGCGTGGCTGTGACAGGAACTAATCACTGTGGGGCGCCTGACGGTATGGAAGTTAACTTAAAATCGGCTCCATTTTTAGTTGAAAACTGAGATCTTGAATATTCCGTTCTCTACCTGTCTCCGCCTGTCCGGGCTTTGCGCCTGTCGAGCTTGATGCGCCATCTCTCGGAGACCAGGAGAACTAACCAACTTGGTTTAAAAATGATAGAGCATCACTGGCACACACATACAGGGGATGAGAAGCACAGGAAAATGGCAACTTTCGTCTGGCCTTATTTGTTTCACAGGCCAGCACTTATCTAAAATAAATTACGGTTGCTTGCCGTATCCTGCAAAGAGCAGGACAGTCGATGCGCTGCATGATCTAGAGTAAAGAGACTCTGCGTAGACACCGCCATAACGGATCGTCCAGCAAAATTCCAAATTTATTACCTCTGCTCAAATAAATGATATTTCTTCAAGACGAGTTGCGCACACATAAAAGACAGACACAGGAAGAACACAGGAAGACGGAAAGCGCGCAACTGTCTTCCTGTGTCTTTTATGTGTGTGCAACTCGTTTTAAGAACGACCATGCACTAACTAACCCAGCAAGAAGTTCTTAACTATCAAATAAATGAATTCCTGTCCCTTCCTGTCCCAACTGCCCCTGTATCTATGCGGACCTTGCCCATTGCCTCTTCTATTGCCCGGCTGCTCAGTAGTCGGGTTCCTACCCCCCACCTTTTTTATCCATCACCACCTGGCTCGACTGGCTTGGCGGTGAAGGGGAGGAAGTACAGCGACTTCTGGTCGCCCAGGCGGTCGACATGCTCGGCCTGCAAATTTTGGCCGAATAAAGATCTTCTACTACTACTACTATGATAACCGCAGTGTGTCGCTCAATTTTTACAGTAAAGAAGGTTCTTTTATTGACTCAAGAAGAGGGCTTAGTCGGGCTGGTTAGAGCATGTTGAAGCAGACGACAGAACAGCGCTAGCAGACAGTACGGAAGAGAACACAGACTCACGCGCTGACTAGAACTCGAATGATTTATTGCTACAGGGAAGGCAGTAGTACAAAGGAAATATGGCAAGCTAAGCACAAAGCAACAAACATATCGGGGAAAGTCCGCAATCGGGTGCTATCAAAAGGTGTCACTGACTAAAGTAGGCATGGTCTTGCGAAATCACAGCCACCGACGGCTGGCTAATTCGCACGCGTCAGCGTAGTTATGTATGTCGTGTGCCTCGCAGATGACCCGTGAGGTCTGATCTTTATATTTCCAGATGAAGATGGTCTTGCAAAGAGATGCTCCACAGTCTTTGCAGTCCGTACAATGTATGACCACGTTATTTTTGCGTGATTGCTTTTCTGTATCTTTCGTATGCTCTTGTAGATGGTCACTGATACAGCGGCCTGTCTCACCGATATAGAATCGCCCACATGAAAAAGGCATCATGTCAAAAACACCACAGCAACTGTTAACAAACTTTTCATGAATATTATGGAAGGAAGGCCGACCAAAAGGTTGTCGTTAATTAACAACAACCTTTTGGTCGGCGTTCCTTCCATTATATTGATGAACCTTCTACCCGACCAGACGAGGTTTCGTCGAACGTTAGATTTCGTAACAAACTTTTTTCCAGTGCTGTTTTTCGCATGCTTTCTTCCTTTTTTCTGGGTGGACTCGCTTTCACACCCCTCTTAGTTCGTTCCTGGCGGAGAAAAGCCAGCTTTGCTCACAATCTTATTCAGGTTGTGCGACACGTTGTGTATGTACATATGAAACACACGCGATCATTTTCTTTGCCGATTGACCTGCGTTGATGCACACATTATTCTGAATTTTCCCTTGCGCGATCAATGACTCTGCTACGTTCGATATACTTCAAAGGGCATCCGGCAATGGTTAGCCTTTATACTTGTGCTTCAAAGCTTGCCTGGGTTTGATGCACGCAAATCCTGTACAATGCGGCTCTCATGCACGCTTCGGCAGGTCCGCGCTTAACTACCTTGGAGTATACTGATCAATTCGCGCTAAAAGGCACAGACACACGAAAACACAAACGGAACGCGCTTCGTCCGTTTGTGTTTTCGTGTGTCTGTGCCTTTTAGCGCGAATTGATCAGCATGAGGCACCAACTAGCCCCCGCTCTTGCATTGTTACCTTGGAGTGAGCCGTCCGCACGATCTCGCCAATGAAATTCAATGCCTGTTCGCAGGAGGTATTCCGAGGTTTGAATTGGGGACAGTTGGGGATAAAGTTAGCGGAGAATCCCTAAGTAATTTGTGATTCGCTGAAGAGATTGCCTTGCCACTCAGGAGATGAGCTGCAAAGCATGATCAATGAGCTAGACATGCAGAGCTGAATGGTGGGGCTAAAAATTAACATATAGAAAACCAAAGTACTGTTCAACTGTCTCGCAAGAGAACAACAGCTCGCAATTAGTCGTGAGGTGCTGGAAGTGATAAGGGAATACGTCTACTTAGGGCAGGTAGTGACCGCAGATCCGGATCATGAGGGGGAAATAACTAGAAGAATAAGAATGGGGTGTAGCGTATATGGCAGGTTCTCTCGGATCATTCAATTCCATTTAGTTTGTTTATTTTCCGAGCGGCTACCGACGACTCTGAAGGTCCCCTGGGTTAAAAGTTGCACTGAGCAACTTTACGATGCCCCGGGGCCATAGTTAAAAACAGCAGTCAACGCGAGTTATTGAACGATAAAAACTACACGCTCATCAAAGTTGAAAGAACATGCGCAAATATATTATTATAAAACACGCACACCATGAAAAGGAAGCTATTATAATACGGAAGAACATAATACAGGACAACTGAATTCATTTCACAAATTATAATAAAAAATTATAAACCAATGTTTTTTTGTAAGTTATTTTTTAACCCTGTATTTCCGTCACTTTTTATATCGTAACACGTACAGTTGTCGACAAAAGTAAATGAAGCACACTTTTGACATCTAACGTTTTCGTGCCTTGCGTGTTTGATACTGACCACTGTGACATGTGCTTGTTGGTAGAAGGCGCCGGTGCGTTTTCTCATGGACAAGCAATGCTTATTAATTTTCTGGTAGGGAAGGCGTGATCGACGTTGGAACGGATTCTTGAAGTGTCTTGGATGAAGTGTCTTGATTTGTTTATCGTTTGTTCATTATCTGGTGCTGTCTAGACGCTGCCTTATGTATGGGGCTGCGGACTAGTCAAGCCGCCAAATGGCAGCTTTTTTTCCGTTGCCCTCCATCCGTAGTGTACAGGATGGAAATAAAGATTTGATTTCATTTGATTTGCTCCGTTTACATATAGCCGCGCCTGTACGTTTAAACATCGCCCCCTTTGATGTTCTTAAACGTGAATCCCTTTCTCTCCGGATCCTCAAGCATAATGGCAACCCGCCTTTAAGTAATCAACTCAATGGCGTGATTGTGTATTCGAAAGACATATCACCGAGCATGCCGGTTTCAAAGAGTGATGATGAATGGCGGCTGCAGTCTGAGCGGCGCCCCTTCATAAATATTGTGAGTGCACGAAATTTGCTCCGTCAGCGGCAGGTCAAAAGTTCACAGCGCTGTTCAGCCACCGGATGTTTTCCCGCAGCTGATACAGAACTTTTGTTATCGTTAACTAGCCCACATAGCACCTCGAGAAGGCTTCAAGACAAACTTACTCGGGCTTTCCGAGAAAACAAAACGACATCCCGTAATCAATGCCTGGAAGATAAACATGTGTGACATCGCCTTCCTCGTCCTAGACCCAGAGATTAGGGGATTAGTGGAGTGATCACGCCTTCTAACCTCATTTATCTGTCACCCTTATCTCCGGGCGTATCAGTAGTGTTCTACTGACGCCTCCATTGGGATAGCTGACGTTGTGTATTGTAGGGGCCCTGAACAAAAGTGGCTAACCGGAGTGTTTATTTGTGTAGCTGCTTTCGAACACACTCATTCTTGCAAAACAAAGGAAGGTAACGGAATGCTGATATAACTCTTATCTAAAGACAGCATTATATATATGTTCTCTTCACTGGAGTACCACTGGCATGAATTTTAACCAGGGGCATCATGGCGATTGTCCCATCTTTCTGAACGTTGGTGATTGTACTAAGGTTGGGAATGGTGTTCAACATTTTTGAGATTAAAGTGACAAGAAAAATGGTTTTTCAGCGATGTTTTGAATCGAACAGCGAGAGTCTTTGGCAGAAATTATTCGTTCGTTCCGCAAGGCTACCCTATTCAGACTCCTTCAATAAAGCTACCTTATCAGAATTTTTACCTCACCCATATCTAACATCCTATTCAAGCCATGTGATGACTCGTAAACCTGATTTCACAGTTCTTTACAGGGTTAAATTGTATAGAAGCTGAGAGTCCTTTACAGGCTCACAAAACGGACAGTTGTTCTAGTTGGATTGAACTATACATCATAGCGCTAAATAACGAAGACAAAGGAGAATAGGACAAGAAAGGCGCGATCTTTTAACTGAAGGTTTATTCTTTCAAAAAAAGAAATATATACAAAAAGGAATACAGGAGAAAGGAACAAAGGCAAGCTCACAGAGAGCGAAATTGCAATATTAGATTGTCTCATGTGAGCTTGCCTTTTGTTTCTTTTTCCTGTATTTCTTGCTGTTTATGTTCCCTTTTTCGCGTGGATAAACCTGCAGTTGCAAAATAGCGCATTTCTTGTCGTATTCTCCTTGTCTTCTTTGTTTAGCGCTACGATGCATAGTATGCTCACATGTCGACTATCGTAGACTACAACGAGCGATCGTAGCACATTTTAATATAGCCCTATAGAAGTAGTATACGCAGAGAAGTTTAATTATACTGCTTTTAACCGCATTTAAGACTGTTTTGTTATCATCTCATGAGCCACGCAGTTCGTCACAAGATCGGTCGCTACACTTCAGCCAGCAGTTGCAAAATATTTCCTAACACCCGAAAGCAAATTGCGTCATAATTTGAAAAATTATTGCCAGTTAGGAGCTATCGTGGAGAAAGAGGGCCTTTGGAAGTGATGCCGCTAGTACCGAGAGGACAGTGCTATAAAAGGTACAGTAAAAAGGCTTTCGTCGCAATACAAAGCAGAAACCTAGATGCTACGATCCCTTTCTTAGAGACACTAAAGGGGAATACTAAGCCAGTTTACCTAATAGGTTAGCTTCACGTGATAGATTACATGTCATATTTAGCGGAAACGATGCTTAAAAGCGAAGTACCCGTGGCACCGCCACACATGAACCCATACCACTGCGGCTGTGACGTGTCTACGGCGCTTTCTCACAGCAAGGTGTTTTGTCGTCGTGAGCAATCACCGTCGAAATACTAGGAAAACAGCGCGGCGAGCGTAGCCCGCGTGAAAAAATAAAATTCAGCCATGCTCACCCGGCTCATCCAGAAAGTCCCTCGCTGACTTTATCGTTCGTTTCGCAACCCATTTGATCGAACTTGGCACGCGTATGGGGCAACGGACAGCTTCGCGCGATACCATATACCCTCTGTCGCGCTCACAGTGTTATTTTTCATCCAAACGCGGAAAGCAAGTTAATATTATGTGAAGCATATTACTAGAGCTACACTACAGCCCGTTGAGCGCGGCGGTGGAGCAACCATTGACCTTTAGCGTGACCACGTGACACCACGTGACAACATGACGTCACAGCAGAGGAGAGATGGGCTGCCGGCTCGCGCGGTCGGCCGCGGCGGTGGAGGCTCCACATCAGAGGCGCTGCAGCTGCAAGCTGTGTCAAGCTTGCAGCTGCAAGCTGCACGCTGCAAGCTGCAAGCAGCGTCCGCTCCGGCGGACGCAGTTGTTGCTGCGACGCGCGTCTTTCCTTTCCTTTCCTCTCTCTCCTTCCTCTGATCTTTTAACTCTCCTCTATCTGCACGTGGCAGCGGTGGTGGCTTGGCTCGAGCCAGTAGCAGGCCCGTGCAATTTCCTTTTCATCCTTCTCTCAGTCACAACAACAACACAACAACTCCGGGCAGAGAGTCCGGTTGGTGTATCTGTTCTCGCTTCGGCGAGCGCGGCTTCGGAGGCTTATCTGTTTTTTGAGCAGCGTCCGCTCCGGCGGACGCAGTTGTTGCTGCGACGCGCGTCTTTTCTATCCTTTTTCTCTTTCCACTGATCTCTTAACTCTCCTCTATCTGCACGTGGCAGCGGTGGTGGCTTGGCTCGAGCCAGTAGCAGGCCCGTGCAATTTCCTTTTCATCCTCCTCTCAGTCACAACAACAACAACACTCCGGGCAGGTCAGAGTAGGGAGCGCGGCTTCGGCCTCGAGGAGCATCTGTTCTCGCTTCGGCGAGCGCGGCTTCGGCCGCTTCTTTTTGAGCAGCGTCCGCCGGAGTTGTTGCTGCGACGCGCGTCTTTTCTTTCCTTTTTCTCTTTCCTCTGATCTCTTAACTCTCCTCTATCTGCACGTGGCAGCGGTGGTGGCTTGGCTAGAGCCAGTAGCAGGCCCGTGCAATTTCCTCTTCATCCTTCTCTCAGTCACAACAACAACAACACACTCCGGGCACTTACGAGGCGGCCAGGTGTTGGGATGCCGCCTAGAAGCAGGGCTGATTTGAACGAGAAGCGAAAGCTTCAGCGTGCCACAGAGACCGATGAAGAGCGGGATGAACGTCTGGCTAAGCGGCGTGCTCAATATGCGGCTCGGCGACAACGTTCTACTACAACTGAAGAAAAAAGCGAGGAACTTTACCAAGCCTAGCCATCAATATGCTTCGCATCTGACTAGGCTTAACCTTAGCTAAGCCTCAGCCATTTTTTTTTATTGAGTACGAATGCTTATCTCTTAAGATTTCGCGAAAAAATACCTTCGTATGGGCTCACCTTACAATACAATACAATTTATTCACCCCTTTTTCATACACATAAGTCTGCTGGTAAGCGTAGAGCGCTTGTTGGCTGACCTGGCAGTTGATGGATACATCTTCAGTAAATTTTCTATCCAAAGAAGTGATTAGATAGCACGATTCTGTCCTACTCGTCACAAAAAAAAAGAGAAAAATGAGAAACAAAAAGGGAAAAGGCCAACAATACATGATAAGCACATCTAAGAAGGCAAGACACATGAGGTATGCAAATAAGAACTGTTCGCACGTGCAAAGCCATAAAAAATGTAATTCTTGCATTGTTGCTAAGGGCCAGTTCCTAATGTTTTTCACCATTGTTTTCCTTGTTTCAATATTGCCCAGGTCGTCATTTAGTTCGTTAAATAGCGCGGGGACATAATAATTTCTAGTTTTTTTTTCCGTAGTTTGTGAAAACTCTTGGCTTAATGTATCTTTCTATTTTCCTGAGAGTGACTTCTTTGTGTACAAGCACTTTGAAATAACTTGCGAAATAATGCCTCGTAACTACCTAAAACCTAAACATTTCGCGTTCTTTGAGTATGCCTAGTTTGGAGTACTTCTCTTTTGTGTAGGCCGTGTGTAAGTTTGTGCCGTAGCTGATACTATTTACTTTTCTATTTGTTAGCGTATCAATCTTTTGCATTTTGTATTCTGAGCATGTGCCATATAAAGAGACTCCATAGCATAAAACAGACTCCACTAATGCTTTATATATTGTAATTCTTAAATTAAGAGGACATGTGCTGTACCGATCGTGAATAAGATGGAGATTTCACTGGAGTGGTCAATAGTTGATTTAACAGCGAAAACCTTTTACAGGTACTGGCGGAACCTGCCATATGCGCTCCGCCCTATTCTCATTCTTCTAGTTATTTCCCTCTGGTGATCCGGATCTGCGGTCACTACCTGCCCTAAGTAGACATATTCTCTCTTACTAATTCCAGCACCTGGCTACCAATTGGGAACTGCTGTTCCCTTGCAGGGCTGTTTAACATTACTTTGGTTTTCTGCATGTTAATTCTTAGACTCACCGTTCTGCTCTGCCTGTCTAACTGATTGATCATGCTTTGCTTTGATTGATCATGCTAACGACAGTATGAGGCATTAAAGGCTTTCGCCTTAATATGTTCTCTCGTCCGCTTCCTCACCTTCCATCCTTTCAGCGCCAGCAGCGCTCCACCTGTCGCCGTGCAACTCAGCTGGTTGAGTACAGAAATAGAAAGATACTACTATGTCGCGAATGGCAGCTTTAGGTAGCCGCGCTTGAGTGAGAGAGGGTGGCTAAAGCCCTTTTCACATACATGCGATTTGCGCCTGCAACGCTGCGAATTCTGGCGGTCGGTCTAGCGGCAGACGGCTCGCGACCGAGTTCCGCCCGGTTGGAATTCAGTCGCAGCGTCGGTGTGTTCGCTCTGCGACTGACCAATGGGGAGCACTGAGACGGCGAGCGACGTGGTGTAACGTGGATGCTGTTGGCGACGGAAGCAAAACTGTTTATTCTAATGAAAACATACGAAATATTGCCTTATATCTAAAAGTACGCTGGGGCATAACCTTATATCTAAAAGTACGCTGGGGCATAACATCATCAATACATTCTGTGTAGCTTTTCTGCCGCATTTCATCATGAATTGCATATGCGAATATAAAGCAACCTTGCGTGTCCCTCCGACCGAATTTGGTGGGCACGCGTTGCATGTGAAAGGACGGACCGAGATTCTCACTGCGGCGTCGCCAACTACGCAGAAACCAAAGCGCCTCAGCCAAAAAGCCCTTGCATATGCCAAAGCGGGTGGCTACCGCCATCTATGAGCCGTCGTACGCTTTTCTTACAACACATTTCACGCTTACTCCTGCTCTCCACAACGATACCGACTACATTTGTTTGTTGTTTTAATTTAGAGAGGGTGGGTCTATTTAACCACTAACTTGCTGCTTCGTTCAGTTCGTCTCGGTCGAAGCTGCCGGAACTTGAACATAGGTGAAAAATAAATCGCTCCAAGGGTTAAAGGCAACATTTGCAACAAACTCTTGATTTCTGAAGTACCGCTGTCCTTTGAACTTCGCGGTCGGTGCGCCGACCCCGGCACCATAGCCCGGCACTTTCTCCTCGTCCGCCTCCGTAGTCCGTGATTTTGTGAGCGATCATTGGCTCCGCCGGTCGGCGCCCGCTTTGGTTGTTTTTTTAAAGCGAGAGCACTACTCCTCGGGATACAACTTCAGTTTTCGATGTGGTTAAGGCAAAGAACTTCAACGCCTCACAGTGTCAAATTAAACTAAACTGTGTGGTAGTATTGCCCAATCTATGTTTGGGTTATTGGTTTATTGGGGTTTAACGTCCCGAAGCAACTTAGGATATGAGGGACACCGTAGTGGAGGGCTCCGGAAATTTCGACCACCTGGGGTTCTTTAACGTGCACTGACATCGCACAGTACACGGGCCTCTAGAATTTCTCCTCCAAAGAAATTCAGCCGCCGCGGCCGGGCTCGAACCCGCGTCTTTCGGGTCAGCAGCCGAGCACCATAGCCACTGAGCCACCGCGGCGGGGCCAATCTATGTTGGTACGGCCGCGTGATCATAGACGATGTCCAGTAGGTACTTTGACATTCACCTTGACATTCGATTTGAGGCATTGAGCACATCGGCAATGACCTTCAGTGCCTCACAGGGTCAAACGAAAAGCGTGGTGGTATGGGCCAAACTGTCGTAGTATGACGATGCGATCATATGACTATGACCATTGGGTACCTGACCTGTACATTTGATTTGAGACAGTGGAGACGATGCTTAAAGTGCACTGAAGAGGAATCTGAACTCGTCTTTTCCGCGGGAACTCGATCTACACGTACCGAGCATTCTTAGAAACCTCAACTTACTGCCCTGTGTGGCCAATTTTCCTAATTAAATCGAATTAACGTCCGGCTCCCGCCTTTATTTATTTAATTCTCCCCGTACGGTGGGCGGAGTCGACCATCGCGTGGAGTGCTTTCAGCCAGCTCCGTCGAGGCATTGCTTTCGCTTTATTTTCTTTTTAGGTTTCCGTGAATAAATACTTTCATTCGCAGATGATATAGCCGCAAAATAAGCCCGCAGAAATAAAAATACGCGCCGACTATTTGCTACTACGGATTACTACGTATTACTCCGCCGATGGCAGTGCGGCAAGCCGCCAAGGGAATGGGTGAAAGGCGCTCCACGCGTTGGTCGACTCCGCCCACTGTACGGGGAGAATTAAAAAAAAAAAGCGGAAGCCGGACGTTAATTCGATTTAATTTTGGGAAATTGGCCACACAGGGCAATAAATCGAGGTTTCTAAGAATGCTCGGAACGTGTAGATTGAGTACCGGAGGCAAAAAGACGAGTTCAGATTCCTCTTCACTGCACCTTTAACAGAGCTTTCGCTCGTATAACTATGTTCAAGCCCCCTTGAACACCCGCTTTTTTTTTCTTTTTTTGCACGGCGCCATATGCAGGCCGGCTGGCAGTCTGCCGCTGCTATCACTGCTGCGAGTCGAGCTTCTGTGCGCTTTGGATATTCGCTTTCACCACGCGGACCGAGCTTTTATGTCAAACGTCACGTCTCTCCCTCGAGTCTGGTTGCAGCCGGTACTGTCAGCACTGATTATTATTTCCACTACTCGCTCAGATAGAGTGAATCGGTTCAACTCAGTCTGTTGCGTCACCACCAGACGGAGATTTAACAAAATCTGTACCTAACCGTGCACGTGCTGTCAGAGGTTTGGTTTGAAGGTTTGAAGGTTTATTAAAACGAAATACAAATGAGTTGTAAGTTTCATAAAAAAGTTAGTACAGTAGGAGGTCCCAAAGTGAAAACTGTCTGGGGGACCTCCCATCAGGAATACATAAGGAAAGTGCATAAGTTTGGCAGAGGAGCTATAAAAGTATACAATCAAGTTAAAACCTATTAGTGTAATTTGCTGCAATGAATAAGTTATACAATAGTTAGCGGGCATAATTTAACAAAAAAGGCATAAAATAGCAAAACATAAGAGCAATAGAAAGAACACAAAAAGACATCAGATCACAATGGGCATTGAATAAATGCAGATATAATACACAGGCGGAGAAAGAAAAAAAAAAGAGGTTCCAGAAGATTAACAATATGACCGTTTGCTGTCAGAGTGGGGAACATAAAATAAGATGAAGGCAACCTTAAGCATGGCATGAAGCTGAATGGGTTGATAGGAGATGTTTTTTAGTAAAGTGTAGAAAGCGGGCTGCGAACGTGCGGATTTGATTGCTAGTGGTAATGAATTCCAGGTTTTGATGGCGGAGAAAAAGGCAGTTTGTTTTCCATAATTTGTGTTCACTTTTGGTAGAAGCATATTATTTTGTTCAGAGAATCTAGTGTTATTGCTATTAGAAAGGAAAGATACGGAAAAACAGAGAAGTTGATTGTTATTATTGCGAGCGCGGTAGATTAGAAGACCTAACCTAAGATTAAGGAGGCATTTCAATGGCAGAATGTTTAGGTCAGAGTAAAGAGGTGAAGCAGTGGCTGTGTATGGGCTGAAAGATAAAATTCGAAGCGCTTGATTTTGAAGATGAGAAATACATGACATATGGCATGAAAAGGTTGACAAATAAAATGTCAGTCGATTTGGGTAATTAGGCCAAATGCGGGTATGTGCGCTAGCATTATGTGTTCCGGGGCTGCGCTGCTCTGCTAGGTTAAGGTGGTTGTTGGTGTGTGTGTTATGACATGTAAAAGTGAAAGGGGGACATGAAAACAAGGCAGGTGCTATGACAAGTGTTGCCACTGGGAGGAAAGGGGTTGCTTCGTTTGGGTTGCGTCACAGGTTGCTCTTCCCGAGGAGCCCCTCACGATTTAATGGGCTGCCGCCTGAGACGGTAGGCAAGTTGCCCACCAAACGGCGGGCAGGTGAGCAGCCTACCACAAAACTGGCTTCAGACAGACAGACAGACAGACAGACAGACAGACAGACAGACAGACAGACAGACAGACAGACAGACAGACAGACAGACAGACAGACAGACGGACAGACGGACGGACAGACAGACAGACAGACGGACGGACGGACGGACGGACGGACGGACGGACGGACGGACGGATGGACGGACGGACGGACGGACGGACGGACGGACAGGGACGGACGGACGGACAGGGACGGACAGACGGACAGGGACGGACGGACGGACAGGGACGAACAGACAGGGACGGACAGACAGGGACGGACAGACAGGGACGGACAGACGGACAGGGACGGACAGACGGAAAGGGACAGACAGACAGACAGACAGACAGGGACGGACAGGGACAGACAGGGACGGACGGACAGACAGAGACAGACGGACAGACAGAGACAGACAGGGACAGACAGAGACGGACAGGGGCAGACAGAGACAGACAAACGGACAGACAGGGACAGACAGACGGACAGACAGACGGACAGACAGGGACAGACAGACGGACAGACAGGGACAGAGGGACAGACGGACAGACAGGGACAGACAGACAGAGGGACAGATGGACAGACAGGGACAGACAGACAGAGACAGACAGACAGAGGGACAGACGGACAGAGGGACAGACGGACAGACAGGGACAGACAGACGGACAGACGGACAGAGGGACAGACGGACAGACGGACAGACAGGGACAGACAGACAGAGGGACAGATGGACAGACAGGGACAGACAGACAGAGACAGACAGACAGGGACAGACAGACGGACAGACAGACAGACAGGGACAGACAGACGGACAGACGGACAGAGGGACAGAGGGACAGACGGACAGACAGGGACAGACGGACAGAGGGACACACGGACAGACAGGGACAGACAGACGGCCAGACAGACAGGGACAGACAGACGGACAGACAGACAGACAGACAGACAGGCAGGGACAGACAGACAGACGGAGATAGACAGACAGACGGACAGGCAGGGACAGACAGACAGACAGGGACAGGCAGACAGACGGACAGACAGACCGAGAGAGACAGACAGACAGACCGAGAGAGGCAGACAGACAAGCAGACAGACAGACAGATGGACGGATGGACGGACGGACGAACTCAGAGTGCTCAAATGGCACACATGCCTTTGTTACCTGAACGACGTTGTCATCTTTTCTCTGGATTTTCCATCTCATCTCTTTGGACGGATGGACGGTCAACACCCAGTTGCGGGGAATGGCCGCTATAACTGCTAGCGCACTAAATAAGTAAACGGATCACGGTACTGCGTTCAACATTTTGTGGGGCGTTATTTACCGAAAATAACTGTTGTTCGATACTTATGCTAGATGATTTACGCTTGCGTACTACCACATAAATGCAGCAAATGTCCATATGTCTGTTGCGCAGTGCTAGGGATGTTAGAATGCCAAAGCGCGGTTATTATTACTCTCTCTGTGACTGTGAAATACGTGCATCTGTACCAGTGTTGTAGACGTTACCGGAAAAAAAGTAACTAAATACGTTACTCGTTACGCTAAGAAAAAAGAACGCGTTACCGCCCTACGTTACCTACAAAAAAAAGGTAACGTGTTACCGTTACCGTTACCGAAAAATATTATCGCACGTTACTTTGCCGTTACTACGTGGCCATAAATTTTAATCAGTGCGTCTTCGCTGTTACTGTAACCTATAACTCGTCTTCTCTGCAAGGCTTGTTTTCCAACCAAAAGATCTCAAACTCAGACGACACACTCATATTCTTCAAGTGAATGGAAACTCCGGATGGTCGCACTCTGCTTGCAACAGAGTCTAGGCAGGAAACGGAGGGAGGCCGTCCTTAGTCACAGTGCTGTGGGCAGTGCGTTGTTCCTTGTTCTGGCTAGGGGAGAAAAGGGGGGGGGGGGGGGGGGTATGACTAGGGCGGGAGAAAGTTGGAGCGACAGTGTTGTTCAGCAGAAAATTTTTAGAAAGTTTAGTGTGAGGTAGCTCACTACCGCCGGAATTAACAAAGGCCCATTTCCTTTTTTCCTCTACTTCGGTGCTACACCAGTTGTCTGCGATCCCCTTTTCCGTGCTGTACCATTGTACTCTTTCGACGGCTCTCTTGGGGCCATCTTGAAGTAAAGTTGCGACATTCCTGAGTTTACTCAGAATAGGGAACTGCTTCCACAAAGAATGCGAGAGTGTCGCCTCGGAACGAGACCTTTTGGCTGGAAAACAAGCTTACGGAGAAACTGACTTACAGATTTCTGCAAATGGTCCATTGGTGGCTCGGCAAGCGTCCACTCTTTAGAGAGTTGTGTGTGTGAGGGGTTTGGAGGTGAAGACAAGTGTGTGAATGCGTGTTCGTGCTTTTTATTTTTTTTTAGTTGAGTGCGTCGTCAAGGACAGGTGTTTTCTGGCATGCATGCGAGCCGCAACAAGGGTCGTGGAGAGCACCCCTAGGTTTTGTTTATTTGCAACATCAGTTTCGGCGTTTTTTTTTCTCAAAAAGAGGCCGAGGGGGACAACTGCAATAAAAAGTAACTAGTAACGTGACACCTCACGTTACCGGAAAATGTTAACGCAAATACGTTACCCGTTACCGTTCTGAAATGGTAACGAGTTACCAGTTACTAAGTTACCGAAAAAAGTAACGCATTACCGGTAACCCCGTTACTTGTAACGCGTTACCGACAACACTGATCTGTACACAACGATGAAAAGCGTCGTTAGGCCCTTGGTGAAGGAAAACGCTGCGCAGCGTGGACTCAATTTGTATCGCAGGCGTCAGAATTGATGCGCACGGACGGAATCTAAGTACAGTAATCGTTTGAGTCCCTGTCATTGATCTTTGATTCGCTAGAGCTAAAACAAGTAATAAGGTAGGTCGGAATGCGTCTGGTGAATAACTAGCACGTTCATGAAGTCGTTAGTTTAGCAGATAGCAGCGATTGGTTCCCTGCGGTTTACCTTGTCGGAAAGTTACCCTTTTGCATGCCCTGATCTCCGGACTAAGGACCGCACCCAGTTTACTCTTTTACAGGGCGTGATGAGACGTTCTTAGTATTTTGTTATTCATTAGTCGCACGAACGATATTATCCGATATCAAGGTACCAGTAAGTGCCTGTAAACAGTTGTAAAACAAGTCCACTGTGCAACGGCGACGGAAGCACTGTGCATGTAGGACTGCAGAAGCATCGTAAGAGTTGAAAGTTTGCGCTTGTCGTCCTGTACTGTCCTTTCTGTAATATCGTTTGCGCACCCATAGGTCTTTCTTGTATCGATAATTTCCTTGACTGCCTGCAGGGAGTTGAGTGACTGGACCTCCGCTTCCCTTACCCGCAGGTGCCGATGGCAGAAGCCGATCACCCGAAAACCACTTTCATCACAACCGTTGGGCTCTCTGAATCTACTGTCTTGCCTTTCTGCATCTGCAACGCACCCGCCACCTTTGAGCGCATAATGGGCAACCTACTCAGAGTGCTCAAATGGCACACATGCCTTTGTCACCTGGACGAGGTTTTCATCTTTTCTCCGGATTTTCCATCTCACTTCGCGTGCCTTGAGACTGTTCTTCGATGCAGGGCCGACGCTGGCCTCCAACTCAATTTAAAGAAGTGCCGCTTCGGAGCTCGCCAACTCACCATTCTCTGCCATGTCACCTTAAAGAATGGTATTCTCCAGGACCCGTGAAAATTGCGAGCTGTGGCGGAACTTCCAAACCCCAGTTTTATGAAAGAACTCCGCAGCTTCATAGGCCTTTGCTCATAATTTCGCCGCTTCCTCCGCAGTTTCGCCACTATCACCGCCCCCATGATCAAGCCGAAAGGTCGAAATGACATGGCTGAAGAGAACTCCACCCACGACCTTTAGGCCTGGTCGCTAGTTTGTGATGAAGCCTTTACGACACTCCGCCAACTTTTGACAACTACGCCCATCCTACGCTATATATACCCTCGTTCTCCAACGGAAATCCACACCGATGCCAGCGGCATTGGCCTTGGCGCATTTCTCGCTCAGCGCAAGCCTGGCTTTCACGAGTACGTTGTCACTTTTGTCAGCCGGACGCTAACAAAGGCTTAAACCAACATTCTCTTTCACCGAGATGGGGTGTTTAACTTTCGTTTGGGCAAATAAACTTTCGCCCCTACTTGTACGGGCACCCTTTTGACGGTGTAACCGAACCCCACGCCCTCTGCTGGCTGTCTTCTTTGAAAGATCCCTCTGGCCGACTGGCAGGTTGGGCTGTGCGACTCTAAGAGTACGATATTAACGCTGTCTATCAGTCTGGCCGTGACCGTGCAGATGCTGATGCCTCTCACGTCGTCCCTCTCCGCCGTCTAACGCAGCTTCTTCTCTATCCTCCCCGCATAATTTTTCGTTCGAGCCCACCGATATGGCTCCTGAGCGACGCAGAGGTCCTAGATCGCTTCCCTCTTGGATATATTATCTGTACGATTGTCACGACTAGAGTTACTGTATATGCTACCAAAGGTAGCAGAGTTGCGCGTCTGTTTTCCCTCGCCGCTCCGAACGCCATTCGCCGAGAGGCGGTCACATGATTTTCGTGACGTCGTGTGTTCTACACTCCGCGGAGAAGCTGACTTCACAGGTGCAGCGCCGAGCGAACCCTTTGTCCGCGCTGTCGGCTACATTCATTTGTTTTCCGTGCACACCTGTGGCGTGAGGTTTGGTGTTCTGAAGTGGCAGTGACGGACGCAGTCGTCAGCTATGACTGGGTGCAGTGCGCCGAACTGCAGCAACCGCACGGGAAACGGCAAAACATTTTACGCAGTGCCATGTGGAAGGTCGGCGGCCGAAGTGCGTCGGCGCCTCAAGTGGCTTTTGAGAATTAACCTCTCCTGCTTGCGGCTGTGAAAAGCTTACAGTATTGATAAATAAATAAAAATTTCTTACATGTTCCAAGATCTACCAGTGCCATCACAACCAACATTTGCTTGTTTCGACAGCGAAATCAGAATTGCATTGGTAAAAACATTTTTCATGTGTCGACATTTGTTTACCTTGAACAAATCACTAGTTTTTTTTCTAACTTACACACATTGTCAAATAAGGAACAGGCAACGAAAACCTTGTTTGTCTATATCTTTCACTTAGTGTCCTTTTATGGATACTAGTTTGAGTCTATACCTGTCCCTCGAAGCAGTATTTGTAGCATATCACTGCATTAAAATTGTACAGATTTTACAGTCTGCATCTGCAACTTTTTGGCCCTTCACTAGGGCAGGCTCTGCTTACTCTACTGCTGCTTCGAGCCTTCTGTAGTGATGGTTCGAGGTGAAATATAAGGGACAATGAATGTTCAAGAAGCAAATTCCATGCAAAGTTTTGCTACATTTCGATGCAAGTCTCACCTGCATAAACATTTAATTTGCCTATGCAGCCGCTGCGGTGGCTTAGTGGTTATAGCTCTCGGCTGCTGACCCGAATGACGCGGGTTCGATCCCGGCCGCGGCGGTCGAACTTCGATGGAGCCGAAATTCTAGAGGCCCGTGTACTGTTCCCTGTCATAGCTTGAGTCGCTTTGGTCAGTTAAACCCCCCTAAACCATTTGTCTGCCTATGCTATAAAGTATTGTTCTTAGTAAAAATGACCTTAAGAAACATCTGACAAGGATTAAGTGAGAGATGTGAGGATAGGATAGGCAAAAATCGCATGTAAACAAGTGTCGCAAATCTTGATGCCGCGAATAATTTCAGCTAGAAGACAGCAAATCAGCCTATAACCTCGGCTTTAAAAAAATCCAGGAGTCGCGAAATGTTTTGATACTGCGATCTAACCCGAATCTACGAAGAAGGGGAACGAAAATGCAAAGCGGAACATTAAATTAGTTTTTCGGAACCATGAGGATGAAGCAGGCAGGAAAACCTACCACAGTAATCAACAACTATTGCAATTTAATAACTAAGGTGAAACGATAGTGCTTTTCGATAAAAAATGAGGAAAGTTAAATAATATCTACGTGTAGGAGTACTTTCAAGGTCCTTTAAAGATCCGCCCTATCACTGCATTTAGCAACGGGGTACGTACATTTTGTGAAATGTGTTGGGCAAGCAATTGAGTGTTAATTTTTTTCGTTATGTGAGGCTCGCCTCGTTCAATTCATTGGCGTTGTTTTAGTCTGCTTGCCTACAACAAGTTTCACAATTATTTTAATGTGGTTCTAGAGAGATGCGTTTTCGTATTTTCCGCGCATAACTCGCACAGAACACGCGGCGGTGCTAGTTGTGAAAAAAAGTAATTCATCGCTATACACTTTTTGTTCCTAAGACGGGCACGCAGAAAGACAGGATGGGACAGACGCTGCCTCATCTGGAACGGAACTTCTTGTTCTTCTGAAATTACTGGTTCCAGAAAGAAAAAAAAAAACTCGCAGGCCGTTTCCAGTCTTTTTTCGTCAGTTTGTCCTGATTACGATTTGCTGTTTACCTTTGGCGATTTTTTTTTTTCGTGCTGTATGCACACCCTCGGCAAATCACAGATTAGTTTTCAGCGTTACGTTTAGAAACTTGCAATCAGGTCAATCTATTTAAAGGAGAAAAAAAAAAGCCCAAGCGCCCTACACAGCGTGCTACGCAGCCCCTTTACGTACGAGAAGTGGCTTTCCCGCACAGCTTGGAACATGATGGCGGACCTTCGCGCAACTCTGCTCCCTGCGGGAGCATATACAGGAACTCTAGTCACGACCTCCTTCCTGCGCTCTCTGTCGCCAATCTCACGAGTCTGCCGTAATATACGAGTTTGTTTACCGTCGGAAACACGTCCCGAATGGTTGCAAGTGGCTATTTGTTATTCCAACCTAATTTCCCCCCACTACCTTGATGATCCCCAGTGTGCCAACACCGGCTTATCGGAGACCTTAAGCCGCCTACGACTTATGTACTACTGGCGTGCAGTGTTCCGTTCTGTTCGCCAGTTCGTCCAGTCCTATTCCGAAAGTCAGTGCGGAAAAAATCCACCTCGCCAGTATCGAAGATACATGTACTTTTTTCATTGCCTATGACTACCAATTAAAAAAGGAGAGGAATAGGAAGAGTTATAAGTTCACTAGTCAATACTAATTAACCTGCCTTCTTGTTAACACGTCTTGGCTATATGCTGGTCCGCTACACCGTTCACAATGCTACGCTGGAAAAATCCCTCTTTCTTTAATATTTGGCGCGATAAAGTATTATTATTATTATTATTATTATTATTATTATTATTATTATATTATTATTATTATTATTATTATTATTATTATTATTATTATTATTATTATTATTATTATTATTATTATTATTTATTAAATCAAAAGCCTTTTAAAAACTGCAGAACACCTTAGGTGAAACACCCGGTATGCAAAATAAATAAGATGCATACTCAGGTTGGTCGTTTATTTGGTGTTCTTACAATGTGCATTCGGAGGGTGTTGCAGGGTTTTGTCCACTCCCTGTCGACGTCCAGCGTCTTCACTCGGAGTGTCTTCTCCCTCGGTGGAGGATCAGCTGAAGAGGCTGAGCAACCGGAGCTTCTTCTTGCCAGACTTCTGCTGCTGGGACCTGCCGACAAAAGCGGGGCACATTAGGATTGATTGATTGATTGATTGATTGATTGATTGATTGATTGATTGATTGATTGATTGATTGATTCAATTTTATTTCTCAACATTCATACAAGGCATGCTTGTGAAAACATCTGGATCCCTAGCTAAAAGCTAGTTGGGATCCATGCAATTCAGTTTAAAAGAAAAATTGGAGGCATAACAAAAATTAATTACCTACATATAAAAGCTCATGAAATTAGAAAGACATAAATGGGTACATAGAGAAACAATATTCAGAGCACCACGCCTCTTTTACAAACACATAAAAACACACAAAAATACATGAAAAGAAATAAAAACGCTGGCTTCACTCGCTGTTGATACCTCTGATGTTCGTATTATTCTACTGCAGCTGAGGAAAGATCGCTTTTATCAAAACCAGCGCTTGAAGACACGGACAGAAAGGTGAGGCACACATGCTAGATTCTGTCCGTGTCTTGAAGCGCTGATTTTGATAAATGCATAAATGCCTCACTTTTGCAACAAGCCACTTTGAAAGATCGCTGCTTTTCTCTCTTCTAGTGGTTGCCGAGTATGAAAACTAGAGTGGAGTATACGGCGCCGCCATAGTGGTTAAGAGCACCTGAAAACTGGCCGCTTTAATCAGCTAGCCAATGAAAGGGGGGGGGGGGGGTTAAATATTTAAACATCCGTTTTCATGTCATCCTGATTACACAAGATAATGCGTGCCGAACAGAGGCCGCTCTGATTCAATGAAGGGGAGGTGTGAAGGCAGCTTGAGGACGAAGTTCTAGCAGGTAAAATCTCACAGCACTGTTGATATTTTCTGTTGCTGCGTGCCACCGTGAGGAGCGATGGATCATATTCAGTGCAAGCCCTCCAGCTCTCAATGCACGAGGCCACCACATACATGTAGATCTGAAATGCACTGGGGTTTAGGACAAGTAATGGAATGCTCAACTCTGAAAACAGTAGAAGCTAATAAAAGGGGATTATAAGACTGGTGGATGAAAGGCAAGAGAGTATAGCTTAGAGAGGGTAGGAAAGAAATTATTATTTAACCTCAAGAAATCTAGGTCGCTAGGGAATTAATCCGTAGTTGACAGTTATCAACAATGCTATACAAAGATGATGTTACTAATGATCCGCCATCCGCCCGTCCGCCCGTCCGTCCGTCTGTCCGTTCATTCGTTCGTTCGTTTGTTCGTTCCTTTGTTCGTTTTCATTCATTCATGAAAATACGAAAATGGGAAGATTGTTTGTCTTAAGAAAACACGAGGGTTGTTGACTCATTCAATTAACAGAAAAAAAGTACATTGCTAAGCTTGTCTAATTATCGATAGCAGTTCTTTCAAGGTTTGTGTAAAATTTTCAAAATTTTCTTGATTTTTTCTATGCCCTGCTAACGGCTCTTTTCATGTTACTCATGTGAACATCCGAAGTATTCGTAAGCACTGGGACCATTTAATAACCATCCTTTCCTCAGTTTCATTTTACGTCATCGTACTCATCAAGATAAACATTTCTTAATATCTATTTTCTCGTTTTACACTACTAGGCTATCAGACCAACAGGAAAAGATGACTGTTGGTCCATTTCTTAAAAAAAAAAAAAACATACGGCCAGTTTTCGAACTAAGCTTGCGTTTTAACCATGCTGAAGCTATCCCTCCGTGCTTATCGAATCCCAGACTTTCACAGGTCTTGCTTTGGTGTATAGCCACATTCATATACATAGTGTATTATCAGCAAATAAGTATGAATTTGTAAGGGATTCCCCTAAACATCTGTAAGGGATTTTAAGGGATCTATGGGATTGCAGGGGATTCCCCTAAATATATAACCATAATGAATTTGTGCAGGGCACAGCTACAAAGACAATAATATAATACTTCCCTGATTAATTAAATTCGTCACTAGATCACAGCCTGGCTACATGTTCTGTCATTCTGAATGCTCCTAAGGTGTTTGACAATGTTTTTCATAGGATTCTGTTGCAGAAACTCTCGCTGCTAGGCATTCGCGGCTCATTTTCGAATCTATTAACCAATTTTCTACACGAAGGACGACAATGTATAAAGGTGGGAAATAGTTTGTGTTTTTTCCTCTACTAAATCCGGAGTCCGTCAGGGCCGGACATTGATTTCTTTGCTGTTTAACACCTACGTGAATGATTTGACCAATGTAATAATTGATTATGTATACCAATACACCGATGATACTGTCGTAACCTATGGTACTAATTATTGTGGTGCGGTTATTTCATTACAGAATAAGGTGATTAAAGCGATGGCCTGGTTCGCGGCCGATTAAATCACCATGGAATCTTCAAGACACAATTTGTATGTTTCCACTGCCTCAAGAAAAAAAATTCTGCCTACGAAACCATCTTTCCTACATATATCTGACTGTTTAGCATGCAAGCATAATCTATTAAATACTCCCCAAGGTAATTATCTTGGGTTACATTTTCACAGTGGCCTTTTGAGTGACTCTCATTTGTCCACCCCTGTAATAGGTTGCGTGAGGTTCCCTAAATATTATACATTACGCGATGTATTATGTCGATCTCTGTGCGATTTTATTGCCCATGGATTAGTCTGCAGTGTGCTGTGCTATGCGTTGACTGTATATGTTCATTTTACTTTCAGATGGAGCGCAAGAATTAACTCAACTGTGCGTTCACTATTGTCCACAACGGGATACGATTTGTGTCCAAAGAAGGATGGTGGTGACTTTAAGGTGTTTAATTTGCCGACCTTTAATTCTCTGATTGTCGAAACTGTTGCAAACAAAGAGTTCTGGTTAGTGATTGAAAAACGGGGTATACCCCGGCCCGCTTGCTAAGACTCAAAGAACCTTACGTGATCTCAAAACTGAAAAAAAAAATACGAAAAAGAACAACGCTTTTGTATTGTATTCCAGCCATACTTAATAAATTATCAGCTACTGCGTTAGACACTAACTCAAGTAATGCGACTGAAAGCTGCTTAGATGTACGGAAGTTTCATTAAGATTTTGTGCATCTTTTTAATTCAACTTTCCAGTAATAGTTCTTTGCATTTTCCTGTGACCAGACTGTTAGGCGGTGCCAGTCAATCCTTCTAAGGCTTTGGCAGGCCGGCTTTCTATATTTTTATCCTTTTTGTACTATAAACAGTGTATTTCATTCATTCATTCATTCATTCATTCATTCATTCATTCATTCATTCATTCATTCATTCATTCATTCATTCATTCATTCATTCTGCCTGTCTGTCCGCAAGTCTGACGGTTTGGCTGTTTTACTCTCTGTTTGGCTGCTTCTAAGTGAAAGAGGAAATTGCGGTTGTCTCGTTGTTGCTACCCCGGTCCCGTGAGACGAAATTTGCCAAAAAAAAAAAACCTTGTAGCTTTCCGCGAACATAAAAAGACAGTGAAGGCTAAGGTTGTTTGCAAAAATTTGAGTAAGGATGATTGTTTGAAAAGCGCACCTGAAGTAATGGTGGTCTCCTCGCTGATTTTAAAGGTTGAGCTGAGAAAGTCTTTAACACGTGCAAGAGAGCGGAACAAAAAAATTCTTGCAGAACACGAGTCCTGTTTTTTTTTTCGCCAGCAAATCGTAACGAAGGCAAAACGGTGGGAATGCAGGCCAATTTGGAGGCGGATATAGCTGGAACGCATTAAGCCGACGGAACCTCCATGTCTATGTCCGAGGAAGGGCGCCGGCAACGAGCATTTTGAACAGCACTGACCTGCTAGTTTTGCTTGAGAGCCAATGAATATTGATTTAAACGCCGCCGCGGTGGCTCAGTGGTTACGGCGCTCGGCTGCTGACCCTAAAGACGCGGGTTCGATCCCGGCCGCAGCGGTCGAATTTCGATGGAGGCGAAATTCTAGAGGCCCGTGTACTGTGCGATGTCAGTGCACGTCTAAGAGCCCCAGGTGGTCTAAATTTCCGGAGCCCTTCACTACGGCGTCCCTCATAGCCTGAGTCGCTTTGGGACGAACCCCATAAACCAAACCAACCAACATTGATTTGAACCTGTTCCCTCTCCACCTTGACGGTTTGTGGCCGAAGTTTGCCTGTTTCGGGGGCTCCCAGTAAAGACAGCAAAACGTGCGTTCCATAGACGGCGCAGGCACAGCGAGAGGCAAAACCAGTACGCACTTGTGATGCAGAGCGAGGACTATGGGCAAGAAAGGTGGGACGGAGTCTCGCTGCTGCGACTTGACGTGCTGGATGGCCTTGATTCGCTCGATGGCCTCGATCTGCTGGATGAGCGGCAGGTACTTGGCGATCTGCGCCGCCTCGACAGGCTGCACATCGGGAACCACGCCGCCGGCGGCGGCAGGGCTCGGGGCGACCAGCACCATCAGAAGGAATGCGGCCGCCACCCAAGGAAGGAGGAGAAGGGGACGAGCAAGGCTGCACAGCTGCGAAGGCGAGATACACGGTTATTCGACCCAACGGATGCATGCAGAAAGTGAACAGATGAATGAGCTCATCTCTTGAACGCTTTTTTTATTGCGAAGGCAATACTACTCGCACTTTCAAGCCTTCGCGTGACCCGGCCGCAGTTACGTTTGACCTTTAGCGGAGTGAATATGGGCGACCAACTCGCTCCTTCAGATAGCCCGGCTGCAGTTACGCCGCGCCGCGCACCTGTCGTGCTACTGCCGCTGTGACGTCATACCAGCTGTACATTGTGGGCGACCAACTCGCTCCTTCAGAGAGCCCGGCTGCAGTTACGCCGCGCCGCGCACCTGTCGTGCTACTGCCGCTGTGACGTCATACCAGCTGTACATTGTGGGCGACCAACTCGCTCCTTCAGAGAGCCCGGCTGCAGTTACGCCGCGCCGCGCACCTGTCGTGCTACTGCCGCTGTGACGTCATACCAGCTGTACACTGTGGGCGACCAACTCGCTCCTTCAGATAGCCCGGCTGCAGTTACGCCGCGCCGCGCACCTGTCGTGCTACTGCCGCTGTGACGTCATACCAGCTGTACATTGTGGGCGACCAACTCGCTCCTTCAGATAGCCCGGCTGCAGTTACGCCGCGCCGCGCACCGGTCGTGCTACTGCCGCTGTGACGTCATACCAGCTGTACATTGTGGGCGACCAACTCGCTCCTTCAGAGAGCCCGGCTGCAGTTACGCCGCGCCGCGCACCTGTCGTGCTACTGCCGCTGTGACGTCATACCAGCTGTACATTGTGGGCGACCAACTCGCTCCTTCAGAGAGCCCGGCTGCAGTTACGGTGTGTGTTTGCCGCGCAGCGCACCTGTGGCGCTACTTCCGCTGTGACGTCATACCAGCTGTAGGTTATTTTGTTTTCTTTCTCTCAGTCGCAAGAACATGAAAAACAAAATACAAAAAAATTACCGAAGACACTTTCAGTCGTCGCGCAGCAGTGGAGCAGGAGCAGTGGAGCAACGGTGGACCCACCATGAATGCACGAATGGCTTCTTTCTAGGACAGGTATTTTTTGAAAATCCACCTTCGAAGTCCAGACTTCTCCAACATCCCTTTTATTCATGAGGTAACTTTGCAATAGCGTAAGGCACTGTTATAAAAAAATGGTTGGTTTATGGTAAATCCCATAAACCAACCATAAACCAACCATTTTTTTTGTTAACAGTGCCTTACGCTATTGCAAAGTTACGTCATGAATAAAAGTGATGTTGGAGAAGTCAGGACTTCTAAGCTAGATTTTCAAAAAATACTTGTCCTACACAAGAGGCCATTCGTCATTCGTGGTGGGTGATCAGCTCAACAAAGGCACGAAAAAGACAAGAAGTACTTTGATTTGGGCTAGTTGGTTCATATCTTGAAAGTAGTTCGGACGGCGCGAAAACAACAAAGACAAAGTAGACACGAACACAACAGGACGGGCGCCAACTTGCAACTGAAGTTTATTGCACCACTGTTTATTGCAGTTTATTGCACTTGCTGACTACTGCAAGACTTGCAAAGGGTGTGGTCCGGAATTGAGCAAAACAGTTTTTTTGAAGAGCGGTAAAGACAGATTTGAGCGGGAAGTAGTGGAGGCATTTTTTATTAAGAAAGCGGGAAGCGCATGCGTGAGTAGGCCTTCAATTTGAATTAGTGACGCTGAGGTGGCTTTTCTCGAAGGCTGTCTTTAGATTTTAACGTTTTATCTTTGACGCTGGGAGGTTTTCTCAATGATTTTGACGCTAGTAATAGTTCATTGACGCTGGGAGGTTTCCCCGAAGGTTTAAGTTTTCATGTCCACCAAAAATTTTCCGCGTTTGTTCTTGGTCTTTCTTTCATTATCACAATTTGTGTTAAATCAGGATTGTTGAGTTTGCGCTCTGGTTGCCTTGTTCAAGCGTGTGTATTTCTTTTGAGAATGAATTGCTTTCATGTGGGTTGCGCGCTCTTCTAATCTTGAGACTTATAAAATAAGGAAAATGTTATCATGTGTATAGTGCAAAACGCATATCTGTCTGTAATAGTAGCGCCTACTTCCGGTGTTAGGACTTTTGATGACAATTTCGTTTTGTTGTGTGATAGGCTTGCGAGATATGGCTGGGGTGATGCATAAAATGTAGGGGTCTGGTGCAATAAACTTCAGTTGCAAGTTGGCGCCCGTCCTGTTGTGTTCGTGTCTCCTTTGTCTTTGTTGTTTTCGCGCCGTCCGAACTACTTTCGAGAAAAAGACAAGACAAGCACTTTACTCATTCACACATTCCTACACTCGACCCAAAAGCTATTTCTCTGATACAAAATCGTCAGAGCTACACGATGAACATACACGATTTCCGTATTTTGCTTTCTTTCTTCTTCTCGACTACTGGGCAGAAAAATTTTCAGTTCAGATCTCAAGTCTTACAAACATTTATGCCTACTACATTGCTAACTAGCCCGGAACCTTGATCTTCTGTAGTACTCACGTTTGACATACTCCGAAATTCCGCACAAACTGCGAATTTCAGTCATTAACACAGAACCTCCCACATGTACTCAATCAACATCAATAAATCGTGCTAATTTCATTTAAACAGCTTCAGGTATCCTTTTCCTATCTATAAATAGTAGTCTTGATATATGCGTGCTACACTAATCTATTATTTCTCTCACCTTTACTTTATCTTGGGTTCTGTGATGATTGTACAAATCTGCAGTTTTATTCAAATATGCATGTATATTGTATTCTTGTATTAATTCTAATAATATTGAAAACTAAGCTTGTTTATGTTTTGAAAAAAAAAATACGAAAAGTTATTACGGTACAGTGTCTGCTATTCTCCATCTTTCCATTGTTCCTGTTAACTATTCTTGTCAGTAACTATGTCGGCACTGCCTCGTAGAAGATTTCTGGGTCATGTCAAGCTTTGATTTACAGTAATACACTCTGAGGGGTTATTTGGTGCATGGTTTTGAAAGAAAAAAGATGCACAAAATAGAGTTGAGTTGAGTTGGTGCATGCTACAGGTGGGGTTAGCCTTGCTTATTCTGCCGGCACTTGCTCCACTGTAGCGTCACTTATATGTTAATAATGTTCAAAAACCGGTCAGATCTGCCCCGCTATGCGCACAGTCACTTATAATAGCACATATTCCACTCCCGCAGTCACCATCTGTGCACACATTCACTCTGAACTGAAACTATTCTTGAAAGAGACTTGAGTTCCAGTATTGACCCTGTCGGAAGCTGGCCTGTCAAGCAGGAGATGTTTGACTGGATATGTCGCCCATAAAAACTGCAGCATAAAGTCATTTCCTGGCATTGTCATTGACATTGTCTACCCGAGTGGAAAGCAGACATGCAGAAGGGAGGCTTCACGCTTTTTGTTAACATTCCTGCCGGACACTAATCCTGACTCTAAATGGTGACAGCAGGGACGGTCTATGGTCTTCTGTGATCTCATGTGTACGTAGATGCTGTCTTCTGGAGGGGACTATGTTATTCTGTGAGTGAATGTGTGCATGCATGATGGCACTGCAATGGACTGTGTTCTACTGTGACTGAATGTGTGTATAGATGGTGACTTCCGGAGTGGATTATGTTCTGCACGAAAAAGACAACACAGGAGAAAGACAGACGACAGCTTTTAACTCGGATATCATTCCAAACTTGCGGTAAAACAAACTGAATTGAATTGGCAAGTGCGAAAGCCGTGTGTGAAGCGAGAAGATAGCACAAAGCGAAAACAAAAGAAGGGGACCAACTCACAGACTTCATTTGGCCTCGTAATCCCTCGCGGCTTTCACACACTTGTGACACAAGCCCCGCTGTCCGCGCTCCTTTGCTTAGTGGCTGCCTGCAGCGACGAGCTGGGAAGGCTTCGGCGCCCCGACAGACCTCTTCGGACAAGATCTCCTCTTTGCCGATTCTACGCCGCGTCTGGACCATGGACCACGAGGAAGCGTCGTCTTTATACGCCACCCCTCCTCGCCATTAGCGTGAGTTATCACTGTTGCCGAAAGAGCCGTTTCCGGTGTTCAGTTTCGCACCGTTTACCCCCATTGGCAGAAAAGAGCAAAGAAAGTTTCTCCAGCAAGAAAATGAATGAATCGGCACAGGTGAGGAGCACGAATGGTCTTTCAGCGAATACAGGCCCCGAGAAACGCCGCTGGCCGTGAACTTTAAATGGGGTCAGTGCAGTCTCCTTTAAACGATGTTCGTTTCTTCCCCCCCCCCCCCCCCCCTTGGCTTTGTTGTTTCTCGTTCTTTTTTCGGATCTGCAGTGGTTGGGTCCAGAAAAAGCAGAAAGAAGTATTATTAGAAAAGTTGTTGGCTACGAGTGCGCAAATGCCCAACTGCCCCAACGAGTAACACATCTGCGCGAGGAAACATGGGGCGAATAACGTCCCTCTCCCCGTCTGACCGTTGGATGGTGCCCAAAGCGAGCGAATCCTGTTGCGCGTAAATCGCTGAGATCACGCACACTTTTTATAGTTTCCTTTGTTTTCATTCATCGGTCTTGCGCGCAAAATACTCCCTACCTTGTTTTTGTTCCTTCTGCGCGGGGTACCGCGGCATCGAGAGCAAGATTCGTTCCATTATTCTGTTGTGGTGCGCTACGCTTTCTTTTTTCCAGGCCAGGCTAATGGAGAAAACGAGCTGCGTGCTCGAAGCGAGTGGAGAGAGAAAGCACGTGCGAAATGTAAGCTATTCTTCGACTCCCTTGCTCTGTTTTGGAGGTATTACTCCAGGCATAATACAGACAGGCCGTAGTTCCAGTTCTGAACGCTCGTAGTCTAGGTCACGCACACTCTCGGATCTCTATGCGGTCCGCGCAAGGAAGCAGGAAAATGAAGCCACAAAAAAGAGTGCGTTCACCCAGATAATACGACTACCAGTAATGTTTAAAAAATGCAATTAATTACATAATCCTTTGTATTACCTCTAGCAATCTAACATGAGGCAAGGCAATGGCATCATCGTCGTCATTAGACTGACCACTCTGATGATGGTGCTGATGATTTGGTTTATGGGCTTATTGGGGTTTAACGTCCCAAAGCAGCTCATGCTATGCGGGACACCATAGTGGAGGGCTCCGGAAATTTCGACCACCTGGGGTTCTTTAACGTGCCCTGACTATGCACGGAGTCGAGAACTTCGCCTCCATCGAAATTCTACCGCCGCGGCCGGGATCGAACCCGCGTCTTTCGGGTAAGCAGCCGAGCGCCATGACCCCTGAGCCACCGCGGTGGCATGATGCTGATGAGGCCAGGTATATGGCAGGAACACGTAATAGGTGCGCAACCAAGTAACAAAACGCGGCATGTAACATGACATGCCAGCTGGTGTGCCAACGTAGTGCCCATGTACTCGTCCTGGCTATACGGGACTTTGCTCTATGATTGCTAATGCTTTGCAGTGATGTGAAACCTAACGCTGGACCGACCACTGAAGAATTACTAGCAGAATTACTTGAGGGCCAGAAGATCATTTTTAAACGTTTTGACGAAATTGAATCCAAACTTAAAGTGTTCGAAAAGGCTACAGTCACTGTTCAGGAATTGACGCCAGGGTATGCAAAGTAAAAACAAGTATCCGACGCCTGGATGGAAACCTCACTGAGCTAGAGGACCGTTCTAGAAGAAATAACATTACTATTTCTGGCGTAACTGAGGAAAACGGGGAGATATATTATGATTTGACGGAAGGTGTGGTTGAAGCCGTATTTGGAAACACGCTTCGTGTCCACGCTTCCTCAGCTGAAAGGATACACAGAATTGGTTTAAAAAAAACAGCCCAATAAAAGACGACCAGTGATTGTGAAATTGATCGATGGCCACGAAGAGACGAATATATTAAAAAATTGTCACAAGTTAAAAGGCAGAAAAATTTCTATGCCCGAAGATTTTTCGGCTGCAACCAGACAGAGACGAAACAAGCTGTGGAATAGCATATTAAACAGCCAGGAGCTAAAGTTCATCGTGGTTACGACAAAATTAATGTGGGCGGCAAACTTTTTGAATAGGATGGCAAACAAAATCAAGGAATCCCGATAAAGAAACAGCCCGAGAGTATCACGGCAGTTCAAAGTCGCACAGAATGAACCGACGCAGACGCTGAAAACCGTTTAGATGTCTTAGTCTAAATGTTCGCAGTGATGTAAATAAATCTGACGACATATACGGCCTCTTGTGTGTGTGTCCATTCCTTTTGAACCAAAGACCGCCTTGATCCTCGCCCTTTCACAGAGACCAAGATCCTCGGTCCGTGGCCACAACGGTCGACTGCCATCAAGGCTTACAAGGCACTGTTTTGTTTTTTGAGAGAGACTGCCTTGATTGACAGATTGTGACTGTGTTTCCCCTTCGTTCTCTCTTCGCTCTTAATCACCTCATTCCCTTCCCCTGTGCAGGGTAGCCAACCCGAAACCTTTCAATTTAACATCCCTGCCTTTCCCCCTATCTGCATCTCTCAAACCGCACGTTTTGATAGTCATTGAAACTTGGCTTCACTCAGACATTAGCGATGACGAAATAATGCCACCAGGCTACAAAATTTTCCGTAAAGATAGAAACTCCCAAGGTGGCGGGGTCGCGATAATGGGTCGAGAATCGCTGCAAGTCATAAGGCTGCCTGATATACCGCATGTTGAGTGCGTCATTGTAAAGGTGCGTCTAAACGAGCTTAGCCTGATCATAGGAGGGTTTTACCGCCTGCCGAACACCGATAATGCGTTTTTTTATACGACTAATGAATTATTATTCTACATTAAAAGAACTGACATTTTGCTCGGTGGCGATTTTAATGTTCCGATAATTGAGTGGGACAAGGAACTCCCCAACACGCTGTGTAGTAAGATGAAAGCTTTTGTCGACCTTCTGGTTTTTCACGATTTGACATAATTAGTTACAGAGCCCACTCGAATTCAAAATGGCACTTCGTATATTCTAGACCTTTTCCTGGTTAGTAACACCATTCTTCCTCGCAATTCAAAGATAAATGTTCTTAAATGTGTATCCGACCACAGTATGCTTTATCTGACCGTGCCATTGAAATCTGTTTCAAAAAACAACCCAGAGGAACGCATGGTACCAATGTTTACCCGTGCTGATGATGTTGCAATTTTGGACGCTCTTGACATAACTTTTTCTGATTTACTTGTCCTTTGCCATTCAAGCAAAGACTCTGTTCGTGATTTATGGTGCTTTTTTAAAATCTCGTCTTGAAGTGTGTTACTTAGTGCCCATGAAGCGCGAAATAGTGCGGACCACAAACCCACGGGTGACGACAGAAATTGGGCAGTTGGGACAAAAGATGAAAAACATAAGAAAACACCACCGGAAACTCTCATCCGTGTACAATGCTAGCAAACTTGCTGCGATGCGCCTAGAGCTAAACCAGTCCATGAAGAAAGCCAAGGAGTACTACCATAACGTATGGATGAAAAATTTTCTTCTCTCGTCCCCAGCAAAGTTTTAGCGGCACTTCAGACCAAAAAAGAACCCATTAAGTAATCTTTGGGTCAATAGAATAACTATAACCTACCATTTATTAATCGCAGATTCGTTCAACATGTTTTTTTCTGCACTGTGTTCACGGATGATAACGGTAGGAGGCCAAATTTTGAATTCTATAATGACGTCCCTCCGATCGATTATGTAACTATCAAAAGCCCGAATGATCACACCCAACTGCAGGTAGCCTTATCAACAATATAATCTTGGTGCTCAACGTGGCAGATGAAAATAAATGCGAAAAAGACAGTAGCCATGAGGATAACACGCAAAAAGCAGCCTTCAATTTTTTCATAGAGCCCTGATAGTCAGCATTTATCTTTCGTAGAAACTTATAAATATATAAGCGTCGTATCGCATCCGGAATTAATTGGCATGATCATATTATATATATTCATAAGAAAGCGATATGTAAGCTAGGTTGTTAAGAGGGTTCCTGCCACAATCTACACATGAAATTAAGCTAACAGCCTATAAGACGTTCATTAGGCCAATCCTGGAATACGCAGCAGTCGTTTGAGATCTGTACACCCTAGACATCATAGCCAAACTTGAAAGGGTTCAAAGAAAATCAGATTCATATATAATTTATATCGCTGGAAAACATCACCGAGCCTTCTTTTATCGAGAGCAAACCTAGAAATACTGCAGGAAAGAAAACGACTTAAAAGAATAAAATACATGCACTTAATCTACCATCATGAATTGAAACAAAATTGAGAGCAGTACATCCAAGACGTCTGTCGACGCCCAACGCGATCATATCATTCTAAAAACTAAGGACTTTACTTGCAGGACTGATGGTTTCAAAAATTACTTATTCCCACGAACCGTTCTGAAATGGAATAGTTCGAGCCGCCCTCTCATGGGATGTCCAACACTCGAGTCTTTTTTGAAGATGCTTTGATATGATTTTTAGTAACAAACTTGGTCCTTTCTTGTCATTGCTTGTCAACGTGCATTTTATGTGGCACCCACTCTTGCCAAGGGCCTTTGGTCAAAGGCTGACAGTACTACTAATTAATTTCTTGCAAAACAAAAATTGCTTATGATGCGCAAACCGGTTGGTAGATGTATGTAAGTGGTTTCCCTGGCCTACCTCAAATATTTTATTTTTTAACCCTTCGCTAAAGTTAGCATAGACACCCTGTATATGACGATTGCACGTTCGGTGTAATGCGAATGGTGAACGTCAGCGAGTTTTGCATTGCAGCTTTGCGGTTCGTGCTTTTGAGATTTATGGTTTTCCTAGTCCATCTGGAGCAGTTGTGATATATGCACCGATACCGCAGGCAGATGACGAACTTCAGTATCCTGTCGTCTTCCATCAGTGAATTCTACTAGGTAAGCCCGTACTTAAAGATCTGGCCCCCAACGTGGGTTGTTTATGAAAGCGCTGTTTGCGCCGACACCCTATTGGCCGTAACGCCGGTCGGAATTACAGTGCATGCCTCCGATGAAGCGAAAAGTTCCAAAGAAACCGGACGGTGACGTCAGACACACAACGTACGCTGCTGTAGCGGGTTCTCAAGAAACTGAAGGGGGTAAACGGCCAACATGGCGGCGAGTTCTCAAGTGTAACGTCGTGCTCCGTAATGAAGTCATCGGTGTTACTACGTTCTTCGCCACATCAACGGACTATAAGCTGCGCACAGGGCTTTTTCTTCGTCTTATATTGCCCATTGCAAAGTGGCTAGGTGATAAATTTGTCCGGTTTTCCATTTCGTTCGCGATTCGGAAAAGGAAAACATGTAGGCCTAGCAGGGCGGCACAGTGGAACGCTAATTGGTACCTCTGCAGCCTGATGTAGCCTGGATGCAGAAAGCGAGACAGCGTGCTCGCGACCTGTGCGCTTGTGCCTCGGCGAGCCAAGGCGGTGATACATCCCTGTAGTTCTGACGACCAGCATCCGTTTTTTAGGTAAAAATAGTACGCTATTTGCAAACCAGATTATGGTAATGTACTGCCGACAGCAAAAGTATTCGGGACAAGATTTCTTGGAAAAACGTTTATTGTAGCTTCACCTCGCCACCCAGTCGTCTGATATTGTTTATTATTTATTTGATACCCACAGCGCCTTTCGGCATTACAGTGGGGGCAAAACGAGTCACATACAAGGGATGAGAATAACACAAAAAGTATGCAGCATAATAACAAAAAAAAAACAGATGCGTGGTCATACACACGAAAATGGGAACGCACGCATGTGCTTACATAACAAGAGGGACAAGGCTGTCGTCACATGTAATCGTGACGTATGCCAGGGGAGACACACAAACCACGAAATGAGAACACACACGTAGAGAAGCACAGGAAAATAGTTTTCACATCCAGGTGCAGCCAGCAAACCTTATCTGCAGTGAAATGGATTTAAAAAAAAAGCAGAAATGAGTCATTTCAGGGCCGCTAAACCATTTAGTGCAGATGAAAATGCGCCACTGGCAGTGTACCAGATATTGTTACCAGAGGAAGGATCATGCGGGCCCCGAGTACCTTCACACATTTCAGAAAATCGGCTTGCGTGACAGCGCCGGAATAAATTTTTTTCCGTACACCCACGTCGCGTAAACTTTTGCTGGCGATCGTACCTTAATTGAGTTGAAAGATGTATCTACCTAGTGTCCACAAAATGCTGTAGTTGGAAGTGTTCAAAACGGTACACAGTAAGCAGGGTATGTTAGGAATGACGTGGGCAACAGGCACAGAGCCAAAACAAGAGGGGGACACGCAGAAATGGTTCTGGGGTTGAAATCGCGTTTTCTCTGGGTAAACGAATTGTCTATCATGAGAGGAGAGGTTGTTTTACGAGAGGAAGAAGCGAGATGAACCATAACTATTGCTGCGTGTGCCGCTCGTTTGAGCTCTTCGTACATCTGTAGGATGTGGATTTATAATAATTTTGATCCAATCAGCTAATTAGTCTACTTAAACATATTATGAAAATAAATGGGCCAGCAAATTACACGACAAGCGTCAAATTACAGCATGAATATGCCAGTGGTTTAAACGAGAGAAGAAGTTCTTTGGAGGAGAAATTCTAGAGGCCCGTGTACTGTGCGATGTCAGTGCACGTTCAAGAACCCCGGGTGGTCGAAATTTCCGGAGCCACGCCACTACGGCGTCTCTCATAGCCTTAGTCGCTTTGGGACGTTAAACCCCATAAACCATAAACCAAACCTTTTACAAGCTGCAATTAGGGATGCAAAAACAAGCCAGTTAAATGTTTGGCCCGGCGTACTTCATTCAGAACCATATTTTAGTGAAACATTTAGCGCACATTTTTTCTTCAGTGCTTATGGTGAAATAAACGAAATTCAATTGAACTGAAGGACAACGTTTGTGATAGATTCTGGTGCGGTCGTCGGTATTTCTACGTTCGAGGAATTCCTTCCTGTGTGTCGTCTATAGACGGCTTACAGCGCCATATCATGAGGGCCGCCACTTATGATCACATAATCACGCCGCCACTGCACGCATCCTGACTGCGCATCGCCTGCCTCGTAGCGAAGGCTGCTGCGTCCTAGAGTCCGACTGCCACTGTTTCGGCTGATACGGTTGTGAATAAGTGAGGGCTCGAGACTAGAGTTTGGCCAAATCTTCAAAGGACATGCGAGTACACTATATTTATCACTTATGTCGTGAAAACCTGATCGCGCTTTATGTCGCGGACAGCAGCTCAGCTCTCGACATCCTCAAACCAACGAAGCGATTGCCTTAATGCTTTTATTTGGTCTTTTTATTGTTATGATCTAAAACAGCAAGGTCTATTACTCTTGCTGCGCAGGTTGTTGTAATATTGGGTATATGGATTCAGATATCACTCCAAAGTGTTTACTTCCATACCGAGCACGTTTGCTTACAACCGATTGTGACAGGGTGTTTTTTGCTGCAAGCTGTGCTCCGGAAATCTAAAATATTTTCTCTTGGCCTGTGAAACATTGAAACCGGATGGTTAAATATGCACGTGAATATTAACTACCAGTGTAGTGATAAGTGCATCAAGAAGTATTCTCTAGCTGGAGTGCAAACGTTCGGAAGGACTACCTTTGGATGTCAACGCGCTTATGCTAAACGTACAGTTCACAATTCCGTTAGCATCATGCATAAAATTGCTGCACGCTCCACGCCTGCTGTGCGCACAAGAAATTTCACGCAGTCTCAAGGTGAGTTGGTCGTACGTAATCAACTTACCGTCAGCGCTTACCTGCGAAGTGACTCTGCGAGGTCACTTTTCCACTCAGCTTCCACTGAGAGGAAGGAGGAACCACCCAGCATGGCAACCGTAACGCAAATGCTTTATTTATAATACGGTCTATGAAGACCCCGCTTCTCGGATCGTTAAACAGCAGCACTACGACGGCATGTAACACACAGACCGACGGCGAGCGCTGGCCGCTCGCATGGCTCTACAGCGCATAACCTACAATAAAGATGCGTTGGAGAGGAAGCTGTCTATCTGGAAAGTGCTCATGACAGCCTTCTCAGCTAACTAGCTGGTGAACCTCTGTCGCTTACTGTTCAGTACATAGCAGGCTGCAACAGCAATTACGGCTGGGCGCGAATGGTACAACTGCTCTACAGCAAATAGGACAAAAAACAGGACATCAGGTGCAGGAGGCACACAGAGAATAGTGCTTCTACCAGCGCACTGGTACATGCGTCCAAACTTGCATTTATAGGAGCAGCAGTTCACAACTGCTGCGTGGAGTAAGTCTACTTCGTGCAGGTAGTGGCCGCTGATCCGAAACATGAGACGGAAATAATTAGAAAAATAAGAGTGGGGTGGAGCACATACGGCAGGTTCTCTCAGATGTCTGGCAGTTAACCAACATCTTTCAAGAGGAAAGCACACAACAGCTTTATCTTACCGGTGCTCACCTATGGGGCAGAAACGGGGAGGCTAACAAAGAGGGTTCAGCTTAAGCTAAGGACAGCGCAGCGATCTATGGAAAGAAAAAATGATAGGTGTAACGTTAACAGACCGGAAGCGGGCAGAGTGGTTCAGGGAACAAACGCGGGTTAATGATATTCGAGTCGAAATCAAGAGGAAGAAATTGGATTCGACAGGGCATCTAACGCGAAAGCAAAATAACGGCTTGTTCTTAAGGGTAACGCAGTGTATTCCAAGAGAAGGCAAGCGTAGCAGGGGACGGAAGAAAGTTAGGCGGGCGGATGAGATTTACAAGTTCGCGGGGATAGGGTGGCCGCAGTTGGCAAATAATAGGGTTAGCTGAGGAGACATGGGAGAGGCCTTTACCCTGCAGTGGGCGTACTCAGGATGGTGATGATGATGATTATTGATATAGATTATCGGTTCTACCAGAACCGCGCAATTCCGCATGAAAGGCGGCGGAAGACTACTCGGAACTCATCCCTAGAGTGAGACAGCTGTTGCATCGGGCGTTTGTACCATTTGGGCAGCCGAAACTGCAAGGGAAACAGTTAACACCAGCCTCACCAGTCTCTTCACGACGTCGGCAGAAGTAACGCCGCGTCACGCCCGTAGGAATTTCGCGTCGATCCTCACCGCTTTGCATGCTCGATTGCGCGGATCCAGCTTAAATTTTGGAAGGGAATATCACGGAACCTACGCGTACTACGAGAAATTTACCATATGAAATTGTGCAGGTATGGCACTGTTTTCAGTATAGACTAGCGTACTAACTGCGTCCACTTTAAAGTTCATAATTGATTTTTGTAATTACGCGCCTGAAGATGAGAATTACTTGCAGTCTTCGTATGCCAATGGCCACATAACTTAAGTTCACAGGCGGATTTCACCTACTTCTTAGCGCCTAATTTTAAGGAATATGTAAATTGTGATTCCGGTTTGGTTCATGGTTTATAGGGGTTTAACGTCCCAAAGAGACTCAGTCCATGAGGGACGCCATAGTGACGCTATAAGGGACGCCATCTAGGGTTCTTTAATGTGCACTGACATCGTACAGCACACGGACCTCTAGAATTTCGCCTGCGTCGAAATTCGACATCCTCGGGCGGAATCGGACCACCATCTTTCGGGTTAGCAGCCGAGCGCCATAACCACTGAGCCAAAGCAGCGACCTGTAAACTGCGATTCTGATCACTCTGTTTGCTGGTGTGGTATCATCATCTATTTCCTGTAGCCCACCACTCTGAAACGGCTCTTATTAGCTGTTTAATATTAAATTGAAAACTACTTGGCGGTTCTACTGATATACGAAAAAGGTGGATGAGCCGAGATTTGTTCAGTGCTCAGGCAGAACTAGCCGAAGTCGTTAAAACCGAAAAAGAAAAAAATAAGTGAGAAACTACTTACTATGAAGAGTTTTATGGCCTCAAATGCCGTACATGAACACCTGTATGGCGTTGATCCACTGGGAGAAAAAGTGATTTCAGGAAGCGCAATTTTGCTTACAACTCGTTTTCGACTTTCATGTCCGTAACATGTGCCAGCAGCATCCGGGATCGTGGAGAGCTGAGACTTCTTGCGGTCGAGCAAAATGGCCTGCACCATGCAATGTGCATTGGCTCGAGACTGAATGTCGTATGTACATCCTTTCTCAAAAGTTTATGACACAGATTATTTGCTTCTGGGTCTCATCATTCGTGTCATTTTGTATATACAGTGTCTTGAAGGTGAGAGGAGCTCTCTTCCTCGGCCCTATAAAAGATATCTTTTCCGGATGCTGCGGAAACCGGACTAGACTACATTTCTCGCACCTTTAAGCTGTGAAAACGTTGTTCAAGAGTTACTAAGAGCGCGAGCACCCTTTAGGGCGGTCATAAACACCCTTGTGATGTCCACGAACACCTTTAGGATATCCATGCACCCTAACACCACAAGGGTGTCCTGAACCAACGGTGTTTGCTAGGGGAAATCAGATCCAACGAAGGACATTCCTGTGCACGTTGGGAATAAAACCAAGATTCCCCTGGTCCCAAAGAACATGCACCCCGTGCATCACAAGGAGAGTAGGAAGGGAAGGGTTAAAGCACTTCGGTCAAGACTCGAAGGAAGAAAAGACGTACAGCCTTTGTCAAAAGTTTAGAGCCCAGAGGGTTTGCTTCTAAGCACTATTGTGGCGTTCCTGTAGCACTAATGGAAGTCCTACGCATCGGAGGGAGCAGGACCAAAAATATTCTTACCTTTAGGAGATTTGGGACGCCGAGGACGCATTGCGAGCAAAGCAATGTGGCCCAGAAGCAGACCCCCTGGGCCGTAAAGTTTTGACAAAGGCTGTACCTTATGTTGACGCGGCAGAATACGGAGGAGGAAGGGACAAGGTATCGGTGGCATTCGACGAGAACAAGAAAACACACGCGTGCTGCATGGTCAGGAATAGTTCCATAATGACGGGCAGAGGTGGCCGTAGCACTAGCAACCACCTCGAATCATGCCAAAGTCATGCTAAGCGACTCCAAAGAGCACGCTAATCAACTATAACTGCGGTCGCGTCTCTGCGGGGGCAGCCAAAATCCTCAACAACCAAGTCGAGAGCCAAATTGTCCTTATATAGACCCCCGCGCACCAGGCTTTGGCAAGAAATGAAGGGACAAACGAACTGGTTCGAGGTCACACTTTCCGAGCTGGCTCCCATCCCACTCACATACACACAACTCGGACAAAGACAGGTTGATAGGATGCAAGGATAAAGTTCAACACTGCGGACTAAACTAGAATCTATATCCGGAAGCTGATAACAAGTTTAGCAAAAAGGAGGAAGCAATTTGGATGCGGTTACAGGCGGGCACATACCCGAATCCGCACTTATTAAGCAAATGGTACTCGGGGCGATACGACGGAAAATGCAAACTTTGCAAGGGAAAGGCAAACATGACCCGCAAGATAGGGTCATGTACACAGTTGGAAAACAACTCAGGGACCCTTAAAAATTAAGAAACATGAGAGGCTCTGATGCTGAGCTCGGACCCAGATACGTAGAAAGAAGTTTTCAATCAAACCCACCCAGCCGCCAGGTCTCATGAAATCCTGGCCGACTCTTAGACTTGGAGGTTAAAACCTCCTAGAAATTGATTGAAGACTTAAAGCTTTCTCGATTCATTATATGAATCAGATTGAACAGCGCTGACAGACATGACGCAAGAGAATAACACAGACACAGGCGCTGACTAGCAACCAAATTATTTATTGCGACAGGGAAGGCAGCAATATAAAGGAAACACGGCGATGAAAACACAAAGCATCAAACATAATGGGGAAAGTTCGCAATCGTGTGCTATCAAATGGTGTCGCTAAGATAGGCAAGCTCTTGTGGAATCAGAGCCACGGCTGGCGGACGCACGTGTCATCGTAGTTGGGTATGCTGTGTGCCTCGCTGATGAGCTGTAAGGCCTGGTCTTTATATTTGGCGATGATGATGGCTTTAGGCCTTATTAAGAAATGCTTCACAGTCTTCGCAGTCTGTAAATATACGACCATGTCATTTTTGCGTGCTTGGTTTTCTACATCTTTCGCAGGCTCACGTAGACGGTCACTGATACAGAGGCCAGTCTCGCCGATATAGAACTGGCCATATGACAAAGGTATCTTGAAACAACACCACAGGAGCAGTAAACAAACTTTTTCCAGTGCTTTTTTTACGGCGAAAGCCTTTAATGCCTCATTGTTGTCGATAGGTTATCAGCAGAAGGTTGTCAGCGGAGGTGTCACGCTTTTCTAGTCAGACCAGAAAAAAAATATTTGTGCACGATGGGATTCGAACCACCATCCTTCCGTTCCGCAGCCGAGCGTGCTAATGGCTACGCTACTTCCTGCCAAAGCGTATGTAGTTCTCCTTGTCTAGGACGCTGGAGAGTGTTTTCAGAAAGGCGTCGAATCAGACGGATGCCTCCCAAACGCCCTCCAGTGTCTCCAGCATTTAAGATTTACAAACAATTGTGTACTTAATTAGCATCTTAACCACACATCAGTGACACAAGCAGCAACACTGCGCTAAAGGCTTTCGCATCACTGCACTTTAGGTCAACAAAGTGCCCCCCTGAATTTTTTGCACAGGTGTTCTTCCTTGTTTCTTGGTTGACTCGCCTGCACATCCCTCCTAATTTGTTACCGGGTGGAGAAAAGCAATCTAACGCCAGCTTTGCCCACAATCTTCAGATTGTGCAACACTTTGTGTACATACGGAATACACGTGGTCTTTTTCTTTGCCGATGGGTAAGCGTTGGTGTGCGCACATTATTCTGAATTTTCGTTTCCGCAATCAATGACTCTGCTACGTTCGACAGCAAAAGATATCCTTTCTACCCATTCGTCAAAGCTTCTCTGGCTTTGATGCACGCAAGACCTGTGCAATGCGGCTTTGATGCGCGTTTTGGCGATTCCGCGCTTTGCTATTTGTGAGTGAGTCAACTGAAATGGCAGAAAGCTCTACCGTGAGCGCGGTGAATTAACCCAGCATACATGTTCATCAGATAGCACAAGTTCCAGATCTAAAAACCTTATTCTGTTGTTCGTAGATAACTCATTGGTCCGTTGTAAGTCGTTAAGTCCCGTCCAGAACACGTCAAAATGAGCAGCAGGTTTCTGTGCGTGACCTGTGCGATAAAAAACATGCACCAAGCAGCCCGACTAAGCCCTCTTCGTAAAGTTTTCTCTCTGTCTGTCAGTACTCGAAGATATTCGTGAATCGACGTCCTTTAACATCCCAGGCATCCCGCGACTTTATTAGAGACCCTTTAAGAGCCCCTTTAAGGCCGGCATGAAGCACTCTGTCAACCAGACAATGCCGGAAAACCATGTCGGAAAATAATGTCTGAGGCCATGTCCCGATTCCCATGCAGCGTTACACCGGCGCTATTTACCCTGCCCTCGACTCCCTACTCTGTTAAAATTCTTCGTACCTTTTCAGGTGGCCTGAACGCGTCTTGACAGCGCTGCTTGCTTCTTTTGGTCTGTTCTTTTTTTTTCTTATAGACAGTCGAGCTTCCTCATGCTCTAGCCGCGTGTTACGGCAATTCTCCCTTGCTCCCCAAGCCTGCCCTGCAGATCGACCGGTGCGTGACAGTCTCCGGACATGCCCGCCCATTGAGGACCTAGGATTCCAAGAGAAGGCAAGCGTAATATGGGGTGGCCTAAAAATAAGGTGGGCGGATGAGGTTAAGAAGCTTGCGGGGAATAGGCTGCCGCGACTGGCACAGAACAGGTTTAATGGCAGAGATATGGGAGAGGCCTTTGCCCTACAGTGGTTCTAGTCGGGATGTAATGATGATCACGATCTATGAAAAAGACGCGCGCTACGCAGTTTTACTAGGAACAAGGGGATCTAGCGTTAAACTTCTGTGTTATCGTGTGTGCCTTTGTTGTTTAGCTTTTACCCTTGCCTCCATGTTCGGTGCTGAAAGGTTCGCTGATAAAATGTTGAGACGATTCCCCCAAGGTGGACTAGATTTATAATAAGGGAGTAATTACTCATTGGCATCCACCCCGGTGTAGCCAATGGGCTACAAAGAAAAGCTATAAAGCACGAACAGAAACTTCTTATATAAAAAATGTGCTGAAACGGTGGTTCCACCGCATTTTTATCTACGAAGAAACTACGAAGTTCCTGTGGAAGCCATATAGCTTTCCTCTATAGCCGTATGAATGCTCTTGGGTAGACGCGAATGAGTAATTGCCTTCTTATTACAAAAACATAGCTGCGTACGCTTCACATGCATCTGCTACGTTACACCAAGAGCTTCTTGGGCTGCTCGTGACGCTAAACAGACTGGCACATGCATCGTCGTTCAGGTTACACGGCGTCGCCAACACCATTGTTCGTTCCCCTTAATTTTTTTTTTGCTCCCCCTTTTTCATCCAACCATCCCCTGGCCTCAACGACGTCGTTGAGCTGTCCTCACTGTGAGAGGAAGCTGCTGCGCAGCTTCTTATCTTCCATCAAGAACCGCTAATCATTGCAGCTGGGATGACTTTAGTTGCGACATGAATAAGTCATTATCATATCAAGCGCTGAGCACAGTAAACTCACGGTATCATGCGCACGTACCGGGGTATCTCAGCCGCTGTTGAATTCCTCTTTAAGTGATGCACTTCTGATGACGCCACAGGATAATAGTAAGCATGGCAGAAGACGAATCAGTGATTCAAATGCAAGAAACAAGGCTACCAAAAGCGGAGCTTTAGGCAATTTATTCGTAACATTTCAAGAAATACAAATGCAGGTTCCCACCGCAGCAAACTTATCAGTGTTGGCAAAAGATATAGCACCAGGAATGCGCTCCTTTTTTTGTTTCTTAAAGAAATGCTCAACTGGGGAAAACTGAAGAAAAGGCGTCGCCTAAATGAACAAGGAATGGCACAAACAGCGGCAAAGAGTACCATATTGCCTGGAGCGATGCTTTCGCCAGGAACAGTATATAACCTCATCTAATAGAGAGAATTTACAAGAATAATGAGGGTAACCAAACGAGATATAAGAACTTCAGAGCTTAGGGGATTTCGCGACAGCTTCCGAGCTTTGCCGCTTCACTTTCCGAATGGAGAGGAAGTCGCTTGCCGCCGCGATGTTGCTCTTCGTGGGCTTCAGAAGCTGACGAATAGAGCTCTCATCCAGTTGCTTGCGCTGAGGTGGCGGGGCAACCAACTTTCCCGCGAGGTTCTTCACGTTCAGCGGCTCTATCCATCGAAGCGAAGTGCCCCTTGCACCCGCGCAGCCGGGTTCGGCACTTCTGTCTTTTCCTTGTTCGACACTGGCTTGAGGCGCAGTGGCAATGCCTCCTGGCTGTTGCCTCCGAAGAGCTGTGTGTAAAGCGCTGCCCTGAGCCGTGTTCCACTTGGAGTTGGCTCCTGAGTCTCTCCTGGGGGTGCTTCCTGCGGCAATGGCCGGCTGCCTAGCAGTGTTCCCAGCGCTGATTCCTGAGCGCGTCGGCCTGACTACGCGAGCGGGTCGGTGGAGCGTCTCCTGTATGAGCCGTCGGACGGACTCCTGCTCTTCTTCGCTCGCTTGTACGGCCGCCCCTTCGTCCCAGCGGACTTCATTGCGTGGTACTGCTCCTTCACCCTCGAGCTCCGGCTCCCCGTAAGTGCCGGACTCAGCTCCAGCCGTTTCATCTAGAGGCCACTGTTCGCAGGGATAAGTGTCCGTGATGGAATCCTCGAACATCGCTATTGCCTCCGCTTGCTGTGGACTATACAAATCCCCGTTAAGAGAGTCTTCAATGAGACCGTCTTGTCCGTGAAACGAGGTCACCTCATGTCCACCTGTGCCTGGCAAAGAGCTTTGGTTCTCGTAAAAGCCGCAGATATTGCTTTCCACGCACCCGTTTTCATGCCCTTGGACTTCGTATCGGTCATCTGGTGTTTCAAACCTGGTTGTTTGGCCATTGATGCTGTCGGCGCCGCAGGATCTCTTAAGTGCTACATCCTGTACCTTGTTACCATTCCCGTGAAAAAATTCCTGCTGACGAACTCCTCGTTCAATGCTCTGCCCAAAATCATCCTGCACAGCATTGAATGAGAACTCTTCTTGTTCGTCGGCAGAACGTCCATTCCAAGCATTACACTCCAAATCCCTGTCAAAAGTGATTCTGGAGCCATTTTCTCGAAGACACTTGGCTGCTGTGGAGCTTCCATCGTTCATCGTTTGGTATCTGACAGACTGAGCTTGTGGAAGATCTAATCTAAACCTAGAACTTGCTCCAAGGGGCAGCCTTTTATCCATCCCACCACTGCAAAGCCGCTTACTGCTTGCTCCTTCCGCCTGTATGCTTCTTGCTTGTCTGTCGTCGAGACGTACGCTTTTGCCGCTCACGTTTGTAATAACTGTGCTACGAGATGTGTCGGCCAGTGCCCTTTGGCCGACTTGAAAATGATGAGATGCCTGTTGGAGATTACTCGTTGTCCTGGCCCCGTGGTTACTGACACCAAAGGAGATCGATCTGCCTTGCGCGTTTCCGGGGAACGTGTCTTTACCTTTGAAGGATGCCGCCACGCTTCCACGTGGCAGACCATACCTCCCGGGGTCTGCGGACTGCGGCCAGTCAGCACGTTCAAAAATGCCGGCTTCTGAATGATGTATATTGTTCGTTGATGACGTAAATGGATCGCCTTGAGCATTGCTGCTGTAGCAATCATTCTCTCCTTCCACCTTCGGGGAAGCATCATATGAAGCGCCGCCCATGTTGGCGGTGCGCCTGGAACAGGCCTCCATGCGACTGTAACGAAAACTGTTCAGATCGGGCAGATTACAAGCACCACGTGAAACGTTGTAGCCAGAGCGCACTGGCGACACTTTGTAGGCACATTTCTTGGCGGGAAAGTAACGGGTGATTCGGTTCGTCTGATCGGAAATAGGTCCTAGCTTGCGCTTATTTCGAAACAGTTTGGAAGAATTTAGCACGCAACTGTTCCTCCGTACCTTCTCGCCATTGCCGGCGCTGTTACCCTGGCAAAGGCTGGACCCAGATTGCGCTGGACACTCGAGGTTGCCGCTGCCACCATTGAGGGGCCGGTACCAGTCACTTATTTTCTCTCGTGCCAGCGAGTTTGCGGCACAACTTCGTTCCTTCAGCTTTTCTAGGTTTACCCTCCTACCTGGAGAAGCCTCTTTCGAAAAGTCGTCCGGGACACCGGTGAAGAGACGGAAAGCGTTTTCTTTAGCGGCTGCTTCAGGTGTTGGTGAATACCACCCTGGCATCTGTTGCTCGCCTGTCGTGAACTCGTGTCCCCTGCTTTCGACCTCGGGCTCATCGAATGTTTCCTCGTCTGAGCTCATCCGTAACGTGATGCGGCTCTCATCTATTATCAGTGCATCATTCTCGGGCGTACCAAGACTTATTCTGTTGTGCCCGGTTTGATTCCGTTTCGGCGGGCTCATCTCTGGGCCGCTGTTGTCACTCAACGGAGCCTCGAAAATTTTTGCACTCCAGCCTTGCGAAAGCGGGTCTTGGTTCGGCTTGCAATAAAGTTCAACCTCAGTCGTGACATCGTCTTGCGCACTCTGCAGGTCGAAGGACGGAGGCGACACTGAAGTCAAAATTTGTGCTGTATCCAAAGCTTGCCTTCTGGGAGAATTCTGGCAGGTTTCGAGTGCGCCCCTGTGCACACTACCGGTGTAATGCTTTGAGCTGTGGCCAAGTTCTACGTCACTGCACGCTGTCCCATTAATGCGGCCGGATGGTGTCGGTTGACGGGCACAGTGTTGAGGCGGCAACCTCGCTCGCTTGGAGGGAGGACACCTCGCTGAGTCTTCTGTTTTGCATTTTTGTTTCTCCGCGCCCTCTGCATCCCTGCAGCTTTTCATCGACTCATGCTCACTTGATGATCCATCAAAGATAGAGTGAACAGGCGAATCAAGCTCGGCACTGACGCAGGTGCCAATTACAACATCAGTCCCTGCAGCTTCCGGAAACGCAACCTCCCAGTCTTCGTCGAAGATGGCACCGAAATTCACTGGTTCCGATTCCATCGCCAGCACGGGCTCGGCGTCGGCGGTACGGGGTGTCTCGGCATCTTTCTGACCCACAGTTCTCGGAGCGACCACAGCCACGTTCTCTCTCTTCTTTTCTGTCGGTACGTTTGCCTTCACGACGTTAAGACGGTCTGAACGAGAGTCCTCTCGAGTACGATGATCTTCGGTCTGTATCCCATGTGAGGCTGGTGCATGGCTAAGTTTCACAGTCTCTGTGTCCTTCCTCGTCAAGTCTTCAGCGCTAAAATAGCGTTCTTCGAGTTCCTTTACTACAAGGTCTTTATGCGCGCCGCGGCTGGATTCGCAGCCTGTGGTCTTTTCACATTCAGCAGCTACAGTGGGTTTATTAAAGTCGTGGGGCATCCTGTCGGCTTCCAATGGGGCGAAAACGATACCAGTACCAGCATTAACTGAGTTAACATCTTCCCTCAACGAACAAGCCTCGAGACTAGCAGAACCAGTCAGTGCCGAATTAGATTCACCACGGGCAACAGCCGCGCTAGCGTCTGCCGGCAGACTGCCCTCCCACGTCGCGCCGAAAGTTGATGGCATGGACAATGTATCGTCTTGGCTGTGAGTGACACTCGAGCTACGAGTCTTTGAGGCCGTTCGTTGCTCATGGCCGCTTTGTTCACTTGATGGCGCCGCATTCTTCTCTGGGTCAGCGAGCTTGGGTGGCTTGGTGTCGTCCTCGCTGTCCCGACGTTGCTTCTCGCCCTGAGTGAGAGGCATTCTCGGTGGAGACGCGGATGATTCGACGTCAACTGGTGGCTGATCAGATCCTGACTCTTGAGCAGCGTCGGTGCGTTGTGATGAAGACGGCTGAGTAGTCAAGGGTGCCGCAGCCTCCTCTATGACGGCGCTCGCTACCTGCAAGACCTGCGCGCGGTGTAAAGTGATGAGACAATGAGTGCAGTAAGCAGACACTGAAACTTTTGCTCCAACAAGCAGCTGCCGCGAAGGTGCAGCAACAAGAACTGAATTATGAGCGCTCTTATAGAACACTGAACACTGGTGAACATTCTATACGGTACTTACGTGATTATTTAGCGGTTCTCTAAAGAGTCAAAACTATTTTGGTAAGATTTACATTGAGTACACCCCGTTTAATCGACCGGATTTACTTGGGGATAAGGCAATAGTGCCGTACAAACATTATCTTCATATGGACGTTGCAGTCCTTCCCAACAAACACAAAACCTCCTCAGAAACTCCAAAAAAGGATGGAATGTCCCAGTCCCAGTACAACGTTTATCAAACGTTTCCAGACCATAGAGGCACGACATAGAAACACAAGCAAAAAGGCAGTGCTCCCACTAAAGGTCTAGAAACGTTTTTTCTGGAGTGTTAAGCAGCAACAAAAGCGAGTTAATGCATTTTCGTCCCAGAAATGTAACTGGGCATAACGTTTTGGGACCAATGATTTTCAACAAGAAATAAAAATCGACTGCTCGCGCTCTCTTTTCTCTCTCCTTCGCGCCACAAGCTGCGGGGAAAGAAGGTTTTGTTCTTGCACTCGTCGTTTTGAGAGATGAAACGGCAGTTTCATTCGAACAGCCGAAGGAAGCGGTTAACCCCGCATCTCTCTCGGTGCATGCGTTTCTCGCACGTGGGCCGTCGGCTCCATTGCAGGCAGGCGGCGGCGGTCTGCATTTTCATCGCGCCGCCGGCAGCGGCGGCGGTCTAGCGTTTTCCCAGCTTACGCCCAACTTCAAAATTGTGTGGTGGTCCCTTCAGGCGTCTCCGACTATCGGCACTCCACGCTGCGCCGCTGTCTAGCAGAAGTGCGGTAATGGCCTCCCGTCGCTCGCCCGGCTTCCTCGCTGGACGGACGCCATTTTGCGCACGCTTATTCGCGCTGCCCCAGACGTTCGAGCACAAGCCCCAGCGCGCGGCAGTTCTTGCTCTCGTCACTGCGCCAACTGGGCTGTCGTGGACTTCGTAGCTACGGATTCACGGAAGTTTTCCCGCGCACCTCGGCGTGCCCACACCATTCCTTTTGGAACTGATGCCGCGGCTGCGCATCGCAAGTCCTTTGCGCAGCTCCACGGCCCTACTGATGCCGCTGTTCGAGGCGGCGTTCGTGGCAGCGGAGTTCGTGGCAATAGGTGACTCCTCGCACGCACCCTGCATTCCTCAGCGCCTCCGACGACTGCAGCACGTTGGTGGCGGCAGCGTGGCCGTCTACTACGGTCTGAGGCGGGAAGGACCTTCCGAGACCCACCACTCTCTTTCTGCGAGTGCCCATGGATTAGCCTGCTCTACCAACTTCGCCACCGCGCAGCCATCCTGACGCAGCGGTATAGTTTGTGCAGTGTTCGCGTGATTATATTGACTCTCTCCCACTGGATTAATCGTGCCTTGATCTCGACTCCCACGCTGGACTGTGCCGCATGCGCGGTCTGCCGCACCATGGATGCAGCGCGCCACCGCACGTACCTGAGCACGTTCACCTTACCGCCTGGCTCCAAGCAGTCTTATCCCCACACTTAGTCACAAGAAAATAAAACTCCCAGGATCGTTACGAGGGTGTAACGCGTAGTTTGAGCGCTCGCTGTGCTGTGAGAAGGCGCAGGACAGAAGCCTGCGTTTAATTTATGGTTTCAGCTGTTGCAGCCTTGTATTTCATCCCTGGGTTTCCGTAGGCAACGTCGTCAAGGTATGTTGGTTTATTTTAATTATTAATTTAATTTATTTATTTAAGCATACTGCAGGCCCTTTTCGCATTTTTTTTATTTTCGCCTAGTAGAACTAATATTTTTTTTCTGTTTTGATAACACGTCGCTGAAGCTTGCTCCGAGTCTCTAAGCGTAACGGGGGTTTCAACTTGAAGAAAATCCGTGACCTGAAACTGCGTGTCTGCAGCGTACGCCCATCTCGTCTTTTCTTTTGTCACCGAAGTTGCTCTTTACATACGTTTGCTTTTGCATGTGCATATCTGCTTTTGAAGCCCTTAGAATGCTCGTTTAAGGTGCATCAACTTTCAGCCTGTATTCTGTTTTACTTGCTTCATATTGCAGATTTCTCAGGGCTGGAGAAAAAAGTGGCCATCATATGCATGGCGCCGTAGTGTTATGTACACTGTGTATTAAATGGTGCATACGTTTGCGTCTGCTGTTTGTATTCATTCAGATTTGCGCCGTTGAACGTAAGTTTTTCGGCACGGGCTTTCAATTCGGTCTGTATTGTTTTTCTTTGACTGAAACATGAATGCATTTTGATTGTGGTGGTGTATGGTGCGGTCGCCGGCATGGACGACAGGATGCAATTCGTGCTAAGAGCACACCTAGTAAACTGAAATTACTTCTGTATGGCGCTGCTATTTGCTCTTATATGAGCCAAATCGGGTAACTTTTTGAGTTCATATTTCCTTTGTGTGCAAAATGCTAGGACATTTCATGTAAACGGATAAGTGCAGAACGGCCGAGCCAGGACGCATTCAGACGAGTGGAAAGGTGGATTACACCACCTGTAACGTAAGTATGCACCTGAAATTTGGCACATATGTGCGCTTGGATGCCTGCAGGCTGCACGAAAAATGAGGAGTAATTTTATTGAACCAGAGCCGAGAAATCGAGCATTAACATTTTGGGGCTTTCCATGGGACGCACAACTTTTTGGACATTGCTAGTTGTGGGGACGTTTTTTAGATGTGTTCGGGAAAAATGAGCACCTCCTGGGGAGATTCCAGATGTCCCGATGGGTCATTTTTGGGAGATTTTGAGGAGGTTTTGTGTTTGTTGGGTTCGGCTACTCTAAATACCACCTGGACAAAAGACGGTTATGTGGCCATTATTTTTTAAAATGTTCCGATTAACCACAACTAACCCATATGGCCTTCTGGCTGGCGAACTATGACCAGAGCTGCGGCTACAACAGCGACTGAAAGCTTCTAACTGTAATTATTTTAATCTTGAGTTTTACACGTCCAGCTCCTCGCTTCCACTTGGCATGCACCAGTTAGTTGCATTCTCAAGCATTCATTTTCAAAGAATTAAACCTGGGCTTTTACAGACGAATACTTTGAATTATATTTCTGAATTCAGCAGGTTCATTTCAAATCATCTGTTCTGATGCAGCTGCACTAAATATTTTCACGAAAGGTTAACTTTTTTGTACCTGCAAATCTTGTACTTGTCGCTTTTTGCAACAATTACAACATCGTCAGATATTATTCTTGTTCGCTCCCGCACACATTGCACAAATCCAGGTCGCGGAGTGACTTCAACGCAGGATCACGCTTGAAAACATACACACAAAAAGAGGAAGCTGTTGTCTGATCGGAGGTACCCATACATTGTCCTCTAGTCGCTAAGCCATATTCTATGCGCGAAAAATCGCCTTCGCAGTGTAATTCCAAGTTGTTGCCTTCCCCCACGACTGTATTCAAATCCTTAAATCTTAAAACATGTATGCGTCACATAATATATGCGTTACGGACTAACTAAGAAGGATGCCTCAGTAACCAGATTCGTTTTTCCAAGAACGTTCAAACGAAGTGGCACTTTCTCAATACTAATATTTGCTAATGACAATAACCAAACCAATTCGATTGTTCCGCTAGATTGTTCTATTAGATTGTTTCACTATATTGTTTAATTTGGTACAGTTCCCACGATAATTTTACAGAATGGAGCAATCTACGAACACGGCCGCCTCTAAGTTTTAAATTTAGACATACTCGCTAGTTATAGTCACTAAAGAGTTTGTTATAGGCCCCGATGCCTACGAATCAGCTAAACTGTGACGTGGGAGATTCTGTCTCATATTAGAGGCTATTTGTGCAAAGGGTACCGAGGTAAGGTTGTCAGTTAAGAGTTCTATGTCTGTTACGACACGGCCTGGGAATGAAACCTTGCATCTTGCGGTCCGAGATGAGGAGCCTTTAGACAACAACACCAACAGGACGTGGTGGAAGGGTTCAACGCAATCCGGTGCCGCAGAAAACTACAGGGGCATGCCGACCACATACTGGGGGCGCCACATGTGTAGGGGAAGTATACGTCACTTCCGCTGCTCCGTGGTTCCGCCACTCGAACCCGTGCTTCCTCGTGCAGTGCGCGTTCAGCGGCAAGACGGAGTGTGCAACAGGTTTTTCTAGTGTCCCTTATTGTCAGTGCCTCAATGTCCTGATATGTGTGGTTTCTGGGGGTCTATTTAAAAATCCTCTGAGCCCTTTCATTAATGGCGTAGTGCTCTTTTAGCGCTGTACACTTCCAGGGTGGGATGGTTCATTATCCCAGCCGTTCCCAGATAACATTCGGCGATTGCATATTTCTTATATAAACGCGTTCACGAGGAATTTATGGTGTTTATCATAATGTACACCCTCCCACTTTTTTAACCTGAACGCGCGAGCGTCGACTGCCCGGTGCAGCGGTGAATAGGCGAAGCAGAGCTGAAATGGGGAGAGGGGACGAGCATACGCGCCGATCATGTCGCTGCAGCTATCGTCGTCTGCTTGGCTGTTGTGTTTCGCGCGAAACAACCCCTGCGAAGCAATTTTTATGGCCGAGTTCTGAGAGCGTTTGTTTCGTGTTCTGTCTGATGCGTGTATATGTCTCTGGGATGATGCAAACGCGAAGCGTTCCAGGCACGACTCTAGGCTCCGGTTGCATTTGCGGGTAGCGTCTCGAGAGCATTTGCTTTAAATAGCGAAATTAAAGCGTCAATAGCGAGGGTCCTCTTCAGTCAGTTTTTTGTAAGCAACGAATGCAACTGCTTTCTTGGGCATGCTAGGCTGTTCCCAAATGTATGCTCTTTTCAGAATCGCCCCGCCGCGGTGGCTCAGTGGTTACGGCGCTCGGCTGCTGTCCCGAAAGACGCGGGTTCGATCCCGGCCGCGGCGGCTGAATTTCGATGAAGGCGAAATTGTACAGGCCCGTGCACTGTGCGACGTCAGTGCACGTGAAAGAACGCCAGGAGGTCGACATTTCCGGAGCCCTCCACTACGGCGTCCCTCATAGCCCGAGTCGCTTTGGGACGTTAAACCCCAATAAAGCAAGCAATATTTTCAGAATCACCCACGCTACATGCAGCGGATAAAATCAATTGCTCGCAGTTCGTTGGGGCTCCGATGCATAACAGCCGATGATGGGCAGGGGTTGCTTCGCACTAATCAGAACAGCCTAACAGACGAACCTTACTCCAGCAGCATGATGATGATGATGATGTCCTCAGGCTGAATGGAACATACCCACGGCGGGGGATTGGCCAGGGTGCATAGCGGATACAAACGCACTCATGTACAGGGAATGGAGTAAATTTCAAATTTTGGGACGCAGAGCTAGAATTTGTACAAAACAAAAAATACGGAGAAAGAAAAGTTGTGAATTCACATTCTAGCAGAGGAATCTACCAGATGAAATTATATAATCGTGAATAGAATCGAACACTGGTTTCAGGGCGTATCCCTTGGCGCTTGCCCCGAAGGATAAGGGAATCGGAATAGATAGAGGAAGCCCAAGCCGAGCGAGAGGGATCTCCAAGTAAATTCTACGGAGAGCAGCGAGCCGCCGGAAGGAGAGGAAAAATTGTTCTATAGACCAGCATGCACGAATTGTGGGCGTGCCGTTGCCCTCGCAAGCGTTCTCCTCTCCTTCTTCTTCCGGCGCCGCAGCGCCGGGCAGTCGACGCTCGCGCATTCAGGTTAAAAAATCGAAAGGGTGTACATCACCTGGCTTATACGCAATCTAGAACATTAGAAAGCCACACGCTGTATCAACCATGGCTAGTCAAAAGACACTCGGAAGGCCTGTAAACGCTAAGTATTTTGATCACTTTTCGGTCTTACCACACAGACCGCCTATTTTTACTCTGTGGGAGAAGGGGTGCAGTGAAAATTATGATTAGGTTCTCACAGCATATTTTCTACACGCCTCAATTCCTCTAGGAAAATTTCTGTTCACCAACGTTACGCTGGGATAACATACCTGCAAAAATATATATCCACAACGGGGGCAGAACATCGCTGTTTCAGAATAACGGGTCATATGAGGTTCGTTGATCACCGAGCATGAACTTTCACTACTGTCTTACTACAAGCGTACCGGGTGCTCCAGTGAACCCTTCAAAATTTTCAAAAATAGGCTTTTTGGGGTAAAAACATGCCTTTGCGACATAGTATTACCAGTGCTGGCGGACACCAGAAAACCAGTGAAACGTTTTAAGTAGCAAGCTGGTTCGCTATTTTTTAATAATTAACCTTTTACTAATATGTTTAGACGTCTGGTTTCAATTAGAGATTTGTAGCCAGTCGTTAGTAGTAGCCATATCAGTTTTTAGAATTTCTAGAACGCGATTGCCCTTGGCGCTGTGGTTCGAGAAAACTCGGTTTTTTCGCCTTTGTTACGTCACTGGAGGGGTGGCTTAGCCTGCATGCTTTCGGAAACGCACGTGTTTTCGTACTATGCAGCCAGATTTTGCCGAGCCACAGCGGCGAGGATAATCGCGTTCTCGAAATTCTAAACACTGATGTGGCTATTACTAACGACCGGCTACAAATTTATTTATTTATTCACATACCCTAAAGGCCCTTTTCGGGCATTACATAAGGAGGGTGTACTGTTACAAATAAACAATACTCCACACATAGTTGTATAAGAAACACAAATATAAAACCACTGGCAAAATCTAAAGAAAGTACAGAAAATTCGTAGTTGAGCGTACGCAGGAATGGAGCCTTCCTAATCAGAATTTATTTGCAAAAAAAAATTAGTTTTTGCAAAAAGGCGTGATGATTTAAGGTGAAGACAATATCACCTGGTAACTTGTTCCAATGATCAACGGCAAGTAACAATGGTGAATCACTAATTGAATCTGTAGTTACAATTGGCCAGTTGCCTGAGATAGTAATCAGTAGATAGATAGTAAGAGTTAGTAATCAGAAATTAGTTAACCAACTTACTACTAAAGACAATTCACTGACTTTGCGTTGTCCGTCAGCACTGGTAATGCAATGCTGCAAAAGCCATATTTTTTTTTCCAAATACCTATTTTTGAAGATTTTTGAAAGTCTTCCCTGAAACACCTGGTACATAATTCGGAAGGTCAAAGCCTTCATCCCCGAATACTGGCCAGGTGACCAAGACAGCGGAGCCTGACGCTGAGTGAAAGCCTCTGAACACAGGATAGACATGCCTCGTTCTCCAGGCCAGAGGCATACAAGCTGAATTCGTCGTCACCGACAGCCAGCGATGACCCGTCTCCAGGAAGACTTCCAATGGCAGAGTCTTCCTCCCTGGCGTTGGGAATATACTTCCTGCAAAAAGATATTACCGAACGCGATTAGGCCCGTCACACCGGTTAACCAGAGATATTGGATCACACAAGCTGCTAGACCATATCGGCTCCATGTATCAAAATTCAGCGCTCTGATTGGCGCAAAGGTCGGAGGGTGTAGCTGACCTGAACCGCGTGTGGCCATAAAGTTACACACTGAAGACAAAGTTGGCGTGTATCTAAAGGGTACCGCGTTCGAACGACAAAGACACCACGCTCACAAAAAAAAAAAAAATTGGCAGTGACTTATCTCTGCTATGCCAGGATATACGTAGCGTGAGGTATTGGTACATCTTGGTTAGGCGGGTTGTTGTTATAGCTTGGTTTCCCCCTTGTTAAACCTTGAAGTTCCGGTACGTGTAACTATGACTAAATTAAAGACGAGACACTGTGCAGCATCAGTTGTGAAGCATTTATTTATTTCTTATGCTTTCCCTTCTTGTTCTCCTCGTTCGTGAAGCCATAGGCCATCGGCGTTGTGTTCATTGCCGTTGGCGTTTTTTCTCTATCGAACACGGCGCAGTACCTGTGTATCCCACCTCCTCCTCGCGCATGCGCAGTAGTCCTCAGCGGCGAGCGCGCACGGCAAGGCACGCAGTGACGTCACTTGCTCCTCGCGCATGCGCAGTATGGTCGAGCAAGACAGCACGCGAAACGGAGAGACTGTGGCCAATGTAGCTCACGCTACAAAACGGAGCTTTTATCGGTCAAATCATTAGAGAAATCCCTCAAGGTGGAGTATCTTTGTAATAAGGGAGTAATTACACATTAACATCCACCCAAGCGCCGCCATAAGACCGCAAAGGAAAGCTAGACATAGGCAACTGGTTGCAATTCGAGATTTGTAGCCGGTCGTTAGCAGTTGCCATATCAGTCTTTAGGTTTTCGAAAACGCGATTACCCTTGCCGCTGTTGCCCGACATCATTTGGATGCATCGTGCGAAAATACGTGCGGTTTCGAAAAGCATGCAGGCAAAGCAACCACTCCAGTGCACGTAACTAGTCGGAAAAGCCAAATTTTCTTGAGCCACAGCGCCAAGGGTAATCGCGTTCTCAAAATTATAAACACTCATATAGCTATTACTAATCACTGGCTATATGTCTCTAATTGCAACTAGGCGCCTAACTCTATTAGCTTTAATGTTCATTATTAAAAACTAGCTAACCAGCTAAATACTTAAAACGATTCACCGCTTTGCTGGTGTCCGCCAACACTGGTAGTACCGTGTACAGCAAAAGGAATATTTTTAACCCAAAAAGTTTATTTTTGTTAATTTCTGAAAGCCTTCCCTGAAACACGTGGTATACGCCTTGTTGAAGTTGTCCTTGATACAATTTACACATTGTTGATTTCGATTGTATTGTTGGGTTGTATATTAGCTATTGTTCTCATTGTTTCTAAATGACTTTAACTTTGCAGTACTGTTTTGTATATATTTGTTGCTCATCATCTTGAACGCATATTGCACATTTTTATAATATTGTGTAATCTGTGTTTCGTTTATCCCGTAATCCAGTGCAATATTCTATTCTACACGCGTTAATTATTACTGATAAACCCCGCTCTGCATTGTTCTTATGTAGCATTTTCTAACCGCCCACTCCCCTCTAATGCCCTCAGCATGGGCCATGAGCGAACTTCAAATAGATAAAAAAAAAATTAAAAAGTCGGAAAGCTCGGCTGGTTGGTAAGTTTTTTACAAACAACGAGCGCGAACGAGACGAGCACTGAAAGCGCACGAAAAAGCGCGCATTTGGCAAATGAAAACAAGCCAGTAAATGCGCGGAACTTCATCGATGTGGGCAAGAGTGAACGCATGATGGAGCGAGTGAGAGTGAGTGGTGTGGGTGAGTAAAAGAACGACAGCGAGGAAATGAGTGATGTAGGTGAGTGAGTGTATGAGAGAATGACGTGAGCGAATGAGTGAGTGATGTAAGCAGATGAGTGAGTGATGTGGCTGAGTGATGTGAATCAGTTAGTGATCTAGGTGGGGGAATGAGCGAGCAAAGGAGTAAGTGCTTGATGTGGGTGGTTGGGTGGGTTTGTGAAGGAATGAGTGATATGGATTGTTGGGTGTGTGAGTGAGGTGGGTGAGTGAGTAATGTGGAAGGATGAGTGAGTGTGAGCAGGAGTCAGTGAGCGATTGATGTGAGGTGGGTGGGTGAATGAGCGAATGTGTGAGTGATGTGGGTGGGGGATTGAGTGTGAAGGAATGAGAGAGTGATGTGGATGGTGAGGTGGGTGAGTAAGTATACGAAGGAGTGAGTGATTGATGTGAGGTGGGTGGGTGAATGAGCGAATGTGTTAGTGAGGGATGTGGGTGACTGAGTGATGTCGGTGGATGAGTGGGTGCGTGAAGAAGTGAGTGAGTGACGTGGGTTGATGAATGATGTAGATGGTTGGGGGTGAGTGTGTGAGTGAGTGACATGGCTGGATCAGTGAGTGTGCTTAGGTGTAGGTGAGTGATGTGGGTGGTTTGGTGGGTGGGTGAGTAAGGTGAGTGAGCCATGTGGGTGGTTTGGTGGGTCAGTGAGTGTGTGATCAGTAGTGTGAGCGAGTGAGGGAACGAGTAAGCGATTGATGTGGGTGGTTGGGTGGGTGGTTGAGTGAGTAATGTGGGAGTGATCTAGGGGGATGAATGAGTGACGGGAGTGAGTGAGTGAGTGAGTGAGTGAGTGAGTGAGTGAGTGAGTGATGGCGTTGGTTTGGGTTGACGTTGTTTGAGTGAATGTTGTGGATGGCTGAGTTATACAGGTGCTTGGGTGAGTGTGTGTGTGAGTGAATGATGTGGGTAGGTGAATAAGTTTATGAAGGAATGAGTGAGTGAAGTGGATGGTTAGATGGGTGAGTGTGACTGTGTCATGGAGTGAATGAGTTATGGCGGGTGCGTGAGGTTGGGTGGGTGCGTAATTGTGTGAATGAGTGATGTGGGTGGGTGAATAAGTGAGGGAAGAGGTGAGTGATTGTGTGGGTGGGTGAGTGAGTGAGTGTGTCAGTGAGTAATGTGAGTGAGTGGTCTAGGTGGGTGAATGAGTGCGGAAAGCAGTGAGTCATTGATGTGGCTGGTTTGGTGGGTGAATGACTGACTGTGTGAGTGAGTGATGTAGGTGGGTGAGTGAGTGGGCGAAGGAGGGAGTAATATGGGTGGTTGGCTGGGTAAGTGCGTGAGTAGTATGGGTGGGTGAGTGAGTGTGTGAAGGATTGAGTGAGTGATGTGGGTGGTAGGGTGAATGAAAGAGTAAGCCTGTGAATGAGTAATGTAATGTGTGAATGATGTGGATGGCTGAGTGAATGTGTGAAGGAATGAGTGCGTGATGTGGATGGTCGGGTGGGTAAGCGAGTGTGTGAGTGAGTGAGGTGGGTGGGTGAGTGATGTGGGTGGATGAGTGAGTGTGTGGCGGAGTGAGTGAGTGATATGTGTGGTTCGGTGGGTGAATGAGTGAGTAAGCACGTGAGTGAGTAATGTGAGTGGTCTGGGTGGGTGAGCGAGTGTGTAAGGGAATGAGTGAGTGATGTGGTTGGTTGGGTGCGTGGGTGAGTGAGTGATGTGGATGGTTTAGTAAGTGAGTAATTGAATAATGTGAGCAAGTGATTTGGGTGGGTGAATGAGTGAGGGAAGGAGTGTGATTGATTTGGGTGGTTGGGTGGATGAGTAAGTAGTGTGAGTGAGTGATCTAGGTGAGTGAATGAGTGAGGGAAGGAGTGAGTGAGTGATTTATGTGGGTGGTTAATGGGTGAATGAGTGTGTGAAGGAATGAGTGAGTGATATCGGTGGTTGGGTGAGTGTGTGAGTAATGTCAGTGAGTGATGTGGGTGGGACAGTGTATGCAGGAATGAGTGAGTGATGTGGATGGGTGGGTGTGTGAAGCAGTGAATGATGTGGGTGGGTAAATGAATGAGGGAAGGAGTGAGTGATTGATGTGGTTGGTTGGGTTGGTGGGTGAGTGAGTAATGTGAGGAGTCACCTTGATGAGTGAATGAATGAGTGATTGATGTGGGTTGGGTGGGGGAATGAGTGTGTGTGTGTGATGATGTAGGGGGGTGAGTGTGTGAAGGAGTGTGTGATATGGGTGGTTGGGTAAGTGTGTGAGTGAGTAATGTGAGTGAGTGATCAAGGTGGGAGAATGAGCGAGGGAAGGATTGAATGATTGATATTGATGGTTGGGGGTGAGTGAACTTGTGAGTAAGTGATATCGATGGGTGAGTAATGTAAGTGAATGATCTAGATAAGTGAATGAGTGAGGGAAGGAGTGAGTCATTGATGTGGGTGGTCGGATAGGTGAATGAGTGAGCGTGTGAGTGGATGAATGAGTGAGTGATGGTTGGGTGGGTGGGTGAGTGAGTGAGTAATGTGAGTGAGTGATGTGGGTGGGTGAGTGAGTGTGTGAAGGAATGAGTGAGTGAAATGGACGGTTGGGTGAGTGAGTGTGTGAATGAGTGAGTGAGTGGTGTTAGTGGTTGAGTGGGTGAGTGGGTGTGTGTGTGTGAGTAGGTGATGCGGGTGAGCGAGTGATATGGGTGGCTGAGTGAGTTTGTGAAGAAGAGCGATGTGGGTGGTTGTGTGGGCTTGTGAGTGAGTGGGTGAGTGAGTGAGTGAGTGAGTGAGTGAGTGAGTGAGTGAGTGAGTGAGTGTGTGAGGGAGGGAGTAATGTGACTGAAGGCATAGCGGGTGCTCAGTGTCGCCACACCTGAGGAGCCTGGTGTCGTCCAGGGGCCGGTCGTTGGCCGTGATGTACTCGACCAGGCACTCGACGTCGCACTTCTCCATCAACTGCGCCAACGTACTCTCCACCTCCAGCCTGTCCGGCAGGTGGGCCGGCCAGTGAAGCGGGGGCTCACGAAGCAGCAGCTCGCCCTTCACGAGGCCTGCGGTCGTTGTACATCATTCCCCTGAGCCTACATTCTCCTCCTCCGCCGTTAGTAACCACCTATTAAGGCGGAAGACTTTAATGCCTCATCGTTGTAAGCAGGAGTTGTCGACAGAAATATCACGCTTTTCAATTGGTCGAAATGGTCGTGACGTCACAGCGCGCGAATTTCAAACGGTACCAATTGTACTTTGGCTAGTAACCATGCAACCAATTAAAGGAATGCTATAGTGATGCTCCAAGCAAAATAAATAAATGAATAAAACCGAGCAGGAAATTGGTCGAGTTGGGGAATCAAAACAGGGTCTCCGGAGTGCGAGACGAGCACGCTAACCACTCCGCCATGCCAGCTGGATGGTTTAGAATGAACAAAGGCGCGTCTAGTGAATACGGTGTCTTCGTTCCCTCCCATCTTCCTCTTTCCCCGTTACGGCGAGGTTCAGGTGTCCGCCGAGATATGCGAGACAGATACATTTCCTTTCCTCGAAAACCAATTTACCGACGAGCAAGGCGTTGAGCCTAATGGGCGATGGCGTTCTGTGGACTCTCTGGCAGCGTTGCAAGACGCTGTCGCGTTCCACACTCGGAGGCGAAGCTAAACGTCTTAACCACACATCAGTGACACAAGCGGCAACACCGCGCTAAGGCTTTCGCCTCACTGCACTTTAGGTCATCAAAATGCCCCCTTGATTTTTTATTCTCTCTGAACAAACACTCTGCTATATCAGTTTGCTCGAATAACATGCTGTTAGTGATTCACCGCACATAGAGCGCTTGATTGATCGGCGCCGCGCCCAAGCTGGCGACTATGGCGACTGTTGCAAGCCGTGACTCTTAATTACTCTCAGATTGTTCGTTAGAAATTCATTTCTCGCAGTGCGGCCGCCTCAAAAACGTCTCTCGGAGAAGGAAATCGCTGAGGGCAACCGCAACAACGCAGAAAAATCCTGGCCGAAATTACACGGCAGTTCGTCGACAAGTTGAGTGACCACTTCTGAGCAGGAAACTCAACCATCAGTGAAAATAGTACTACCATGTCCCCGAAACGTAATGGAACTCGAAAGGTTAACGGGAAATTCACATAAGCATGCCACCTTGAAACAGGATGTCTAAATTTCATGCGTACACGGTTGATTTCGGTACTAGTTTCCTGCCTGGAAACTGGTGCGGACTCAGCGCTCTCTGAATATGCTAACGCCCGGTTACAGAAGTAGTAAGGGAGTAATTACTCATTGGCATCTACCCAAGCGCAGCCAAGTGGTGGATGCAGGTGGATGTCAATGAGTAATTACCCCCTTATTACAAACTTACTCCACCTTGGTGGATTCCCCTAAAACATTTGACCGTTATAGAAGTAGGAGGCGCTAGCGGACACCGGAGGTGTCGGTTTTGGAGTCGCGCTGCAATATAGTGTTTTTGTGTCATGTTTACCCATTCATTAGTATTTTTACTGTGATGCGTGCGTTACTCACGATGCATTAGTGGTGCGGGTGAGGTTTCTCCTTTACCTTAACCTATTATCTGTCTTTTATTCGTGTGTACCCCTGATACAGCAGTGGCGCGGGCGCAGTCCAATCTCTGTTTAGGCTTTATCTTACGGTCTCTTAAGCGTGTACTGCGGGAAATAGGAGCTCATAGTATACTTTGTTAACGTTCATAAGTGCTTTCGGGAACTGAATTGTAGCGCCAGCTAAAAGTCTGACTAAGCGCTGTTTTTCGGCTATCAAACCTACGTTTTCTTTGCAATATTTTTTTCAATTCGTTTATACGGTACCGCAGCATTACCTTGAGCTGCCGCTACTCACGCATATGAAAATTATCGCGTGGGTACTTGCTTTGAATGCAGCGTTCCTGGCTCGGTTAATTAGAAGGTAATGATAAGAAGCATCGATAAGAAGCATCGATAATACGAAAATACAAAGTGCGACTGCTTGTTTCAATATTATTTAATAAAATGTTTTATGCACGAACTAATTTTCAAAATTTGAGCAATTCCTGCTGTTGCAAATTTTAAATTAGGTATTACACGGACTACATTGAAAAGTGTTGGAGGGCCCCTTCAAACAAAAGAATTGCGGAGCTACTCAGGAGTAACGTAAAGGAATATATTTTGGTCTTCACATAACGCTCAATTAATATACATGGAACATGTAAGCTGTTCGTGCGTTCAACAATGCTGACCGGAACTGTGCCACCTACGCTACTGCACTTCTTAGCCCGTACAGTCATTTGGCAAGATGTAAAGAACAGAAGTATCGAAGTTATCTTTGTGACCGGCGCGTGTTGTACTCTCGGATGTTCTAAAATGTACTCGAAACCACTCTGGTCGTTTTATTTTAATGCGAAAGCAATACTTCACTAGCAATCTAGAAAAGGCCGGTGGGTCTCTGAAGCCTCTACCTTTGACGTTAGACTCTTGATCTTTGACCTCTGAGATGAAATGACTCGGATGCGGTGTGCCTCTGGGATGGTCACGTGGTACGAAAGTTAAAAAAAATGATCTCGAAGGACGATGTCAGGCTATGTCTATAGGAACGAGTCAAGGCAATTCGACGGAACAGTTACGGGAATGTTTAAGTACATTCAAGCTAACTCGAAACCAAGTGCTTTCACACGTCATCCTAACTTTAACGGCGTTATAACTGTGTCAATGTTTCATTTTTTTTAACTGCTGTCGTCTAATGCTACCGTCAGTTCATGAAGTGAACCCTGGTTTGCCTAATCTTACCTTAACATCGCTGAAACTTCGCCTGAAAAGATTTCATACGCTAGTGAGAAAATTAATGGCCTATTTTCCCGTCATCACGAATATCATCAGCGACATTACACAGGCCTCCTCAGGAGGAAGTCTCCGCACATGCGCAAGAAGTAACTGGATGAATCTCCCTGCCTTTATTGCCACCAACGCAATTACAACCTTTGTCCGTAAAGTTGCGAGTCTGATTTATTTTCTTCCCTACAACAATTTCCCTCAGCCAAATATTGGGGTGTATCGCCATCTTTTAGTGCTAACATTGGCGGCGTTTGGTATCTGCGGTGGTAGCCGCTAGACGTCTCCACATGTAACAAAATTCCGTTATCTCTAGTCATCGCCACATTCTGCTGTGAGTGACTGTGAAGAGATGGACGTCCGTCTTGAACAAAGTACTAACACAAAATTCTACATGAAGCTTGGCAAGACCGCCACACAGAGATATGAGCTCCTTTGTGAGGCTTACTACAACGAGACAATATCGCGGGGACAATCGTTCGAGTGGCACTCGACCTTCATCTGAGGGAGAACGTCGGTGGAAGACGACACAAGGCAGAGGCGCCCTTCAGCCTCATGGAATGAAGACAACGTGGCTTGGATCAGGCAAATCGTGCAGCAAGTCCGCACCGTCACAGTTCGCATGCTATCATGCAGATGCTCTCGACACCAGTAAGACAAAGTGCCGTAAAATTGCGAGGACATTTGACAACTAAAGTGTTGAGAGGCGAAAACAGAGGACACTATGCCGTGACGACTTCCGGTAGATGTGACGTCACACCGTTCCCGTGGCTGTATCGATACCCAAATTATACATATTTCGGGGATCTTAAGTGTTAATTACACTAATTTACACATTTTTCCATCTAATTTGACACAAATCAGGTGTTTTTCCGACCATTCTGTGAAAATTTTCACTATGCCGTGACGTCTTCCGGTGGATGTGACGTCGCACCATTCCCGTGGCCATATCAACATCTGCGTTATTTCGACGCAGTTTTCACATTTATGACTATAAATAATTAACTAATTACTCTACAGTCATCTTATGTGGCTTCTAAGTTCATTTTTTCCTCCTATATCTGAAGCAACCATTCATTTTCTCCTAACTTTTTTAGTTACCGAGTTAACACGCCGTCAAAGGTGTGACACCCTCTACTAACGGACGACAGTATGAGCCATTAATGGCTTTCGCCTTAAAATTTTACACGAGGACTTAGGGAAACGAGAGCTGAATGCCGGACTAGTGCCGCACTCCCTCACACTAGACCAGAAAGACACGCAGGTGTCGGTATGTGTCGATTTGTGCCCAGAGGCGGGCAAGGTTTCTGCATACGTGTACAATATCATTGTTGAAGACGAAACATGGTGCTGCTTTCAGTGCGACCCTCAAACGAAAAGGCAGAGTGCCGAAGGGTGGTCTGTGAGCTCTCCGGCGTCGAGAAAGGGTGAGGCAGGAGAAGACAAAAAAGAAAGACGGTGTTGATTGTTGTTCTCGATGCCAGAGGTGTCATTTCGTCCCGCAAGTGCAGGCAATGAACCAGGAATTTTATATCTTTGTGCTCTAAGACATGTGTGATGCAGTGCGATTCCGCCGCCCATACCTATGGGCATCTGGACAATAGAACCACCATCTTCACGGTAATGCAAAGGCCGCACATTGCTCTCGGATACAAACACGTTTTCGCAAAGCACGGCATGTATTTGTACTTCCACATCACCGATCCTCCACTGACCTCTACCCATGTGATTTTGTCCTGTTTCCGCGTGTGGAGAGAATCCTAAAAGGACGCTCAATAGAAAACGTCACGACCACTTAGCTGGTAATTCTGCCAAAGGAAGCTATATCTATCTACTTCCAAGACCTCAAGAAGAATTGGAAGGTATGCATACACTCGAAGGAAGACTACTTTGAAGGGGCGGTGCACAAATAGCTTCAATGTTGAATGCATTTTTCTATGAACTCAGCTTTAAAACATTACGGACAAAGATTATGTTTAAGTCTCGACAATTCTTTATGGAGTGACCATTCCTTTCTGCAGAACTCTTGCGGTTTGAGTCTAAGAATACATGAACACTGTCGTGACAAAGTGGTTCGCCTTACCGTCGATTAAGTGCTGCTGCTCTTTTTCCAGCTCCCGGCTCGAAAACTGGTCGTTGTCTTCGACAACTTCGCTGACACAGAGGATGTCCGCGGACCACGGTGGAGGCTCCTGTTCATCCACGCGACTGAGGAAGCGTAGGAAAGGAAAAAGGATCGAAAGGCTCGAAATGAATGCAAAAATAAGAACCAATTTCGGCTCATGCGTGACCGCAGACAAAAATACAAATATTGCGTTGGCTCGGTGGACTGAATGTATGGCCAGACATTCTCGACAAGCTCATTTTTTCAACAGGAAGTTGTTTATGAACGCAATCTTTTCGCACGTCGAAAGACTGCTGCATAACAATCAATATATCCGCAGATCCTTCCTGGTGTCTTTAGTAGTTTTCTGCTAATTATTGTCAAACACGCACCCCATTGATCTTCTATGGCAGCCTTAACTACCTTGCCTATTCCCGTGCCCGCCCTATGCCACTTCTACCCATTTATGTGCGGCTTCTTTCTGGCGCCAACTCTGAAGCGGCTGCGAAAAAGGTAAAGGCCGCTCCGACCGATTTAACCCTTCAAATACGACGCTGTCGAAATGCGCACCCCATGAACTTCGCTTCTTTCGAGTACACATTAAACCTACCTTGCAATACGACTTAACCTTAGTTCCTTCACGATCGGAGCAGCGGCTCATTGACCGCGCACTGGGCTTCTCAGGGTACCTCTGTTTTTTTTTTCTTTTTAACAACGTCTCTCCAATTCCATCATTGTGCAGGCAGCCTCACTTGGCTATGCTGAAAAGATCTGTCACACTGCAGGACTGTTTATATAACAGCGAGTCGCATTACGTACAGTCTTTGTCAAAAGTTTAGAGCCCAGCGGGTTTGCTTCTAAGCCTCGCAGTGGGACTCCTGTAACATTCGTGGTAGTCCTACGCATTGGAGGAGGCAGGACCAGAAATCTTATTACCTTCAGCAAATTTGGAGCGCTGGAGATGCATTACGGACTAGGCAGTGTGCTTCAGAAGCGAACCCCCTGGGCTACAAACTTTTGACAAAGGCTGTACCTCTGTAGGCCTATCTAGCCTCTGGCCACGGCTTGCAAAGATGTGTCGTTTATAACATCAATGCTAATGCGCATAAGGAGGAAGTGATAACGGATCTCTTTTCGACAAGCACTCAAGGCTTAATGCCCGCCGACTAGGCAAAGGCACATTTCTTCTGCCGCTGGAGGGTCTGTTAGGGTCCCCTACTGAATTCTTCTCTATGAACCCATTGTTCCTCCACAGCTTTTCCGCCCAGCTCAAGTCTTCTGCTACCGGCGCCTGCGACTAGGTCACATAAACGTTGTGCCCTGCATCCCAAGACACTGTACCCAAACCACCAGAAGACGCTCTTTTCTCCTTCAGATGTCCATTTTGTAAGACAAACGACCACGACATTACTTATTCTCAGTGCCCTCGAAAGAAACACCGTGTGGTGGCAGCGCCTACTGGTACTGGAGTCAAGATCTCGTGCCGTTTTGCTGCTCTCTCGAAGGACACAGATGAGGATGACACTGAAAAGCCGCCAGCGTCATTGCCTTCCCCCGTCCCTCTTAGGCGTCTGTTTTAAAGCCAAGTTCTCGTGCCCAGCGTCAAAAAGATTAATTTACACCGATAATTTCCCCTGTGCCTGATGAGATCCCTTGCCTCAGTGATGCGATCGCCGAAGTTCGCAAACAACTTGACCGGCTTGGCCGACGTCGCTCTGTCTTACTACAACATCCTCATCGATTTCCTGGAGAGCCTGTTCGTCAAGTGCCTTCTCTTTCTAATGTGCACAGCCGTTTAGACTCGTAATATGAGAATTCTGAGCAATATATTGTTTCGCATTCAGCGACATCCCTGATTATTATGTTCAAGCAACTGCCTCAGATGATTGCTTCTGTTCTACAAGCTAAAGGCTACTAACGCTACCTCCTATGGAATACAATAGAACTGTCAGGGTCTTACTAATGAGCTCCTTCACTGAAGCTGCGCATTCAAGAAGGCAAACCCTCTGCCTCATAGCGCCATACTTCCTCTCTCTGGTTAGTGCGCGTATCACTACCCATCAACACCAAACCGCCGCACTGGTCTTGCTCCAGGCAAAACGGCTGTACATGTTCATTGTTCCACCCCTTCATTCTCTTGCCGACTTATCTCGTTGGTGAAAAGCTCGTCAAGAAGTAGCTGCCTTCCTTGTTAGGCCTCAACGTACTCCAGTTCTATTGGTCTGATTTTACGGTTGGCCTCAAACATCTGTGCTCAACTTCAGATGTCAGAGGTCTGTGCTCAACATGATGTCTTCAACGTAAAACTTTCATGCCCCATCAACCATGGGAAGCCGTTTTTGACCTGCAGGACCAATGTGGTCTATCGAATCCCGCTATCTTGCGGAAAATGCTACATCGGCCAAACTGGCCCTTTATCAACGTTCCCCTCATGGAGCACAAGAATCTGGCAGCTGCTATATCAGGATTTCGACACTTGGCGGCACACTGGAAAAGATGTAAACATAATGAAAAAACTTGGACCCCATTTTTTTTTTTTTTTTTGGGGGGGGGGGGGGGGCAGACACATGTGGTATATGTAAATGCAGACCAGAAGGAGCGCGAGGTATTGGAAGCCTTTCTTATACACGTGGAAAGGCCATCTTGCGTGAGCAAACCAATGTTTATCTTTCTACTAAAGAACTGAAGTTCTTGTATCGGGAAGTGCCGACACGCATGCGATTTCAGCGTTGATGTTTGGCACTTGAAAGTTACCTGTAAATGCGTGGTATTTTCGGGATAAAGTTTGTTCATGTCTAACGCCTGTGTTTTCGTCTATCCCGTCGTCCTTGTTTTTTAGCTCTAATATACTATGTCCTCTCAATCTGAACACCAACTAGCCCAGCTTTCTGCCTTAAAACTTCGGCGCACCTCTTTCCCAGATGGACCCTTACTAGTTGCAGAAGATTTTAATCGCTCACAGGCAGCCTGTGGATAACATCAAGGCTCTAAACGTGGACATCGAATCTACGACACGTTTTTCGGCCAACCTTTTACACTTCTCAACAATTGCTCTACAAATATCCGCCCCGGTATAAGTAGAAGATTTCGACTCCGGACCTTACGTGGCGACTTGGTCCCGTGAATGCTCACTGCTCTTGCGAAGCGGACACCTGGAGCATTATAACAGATTTTGCCTCATAACGTAAAATTCGTCGCAAGACTCATGTCACATCTTACGACAGTTTCCTCAGGCCTCAGCCCATCTCAGCCTCAACCCCAGCCTCAGCCCGACTACCTTAATACTTGTCCTAAATCAGAACACAATTTCTTGAAGGCCAGCCAAATCCCGACCTTCACCTCCTTAATCTCTGCGCACGGCGCAAGCAATTGGACGTATACGCCATCCGATTAGATTGTGCGAGTGTAACTTCGCATACTAACCGCTAAAGTCCGTCGGTATTCTAAGAAACTTCTGCCCAAGCGCTGGACAGAGTGGTGTTCTCATCTCACTATTCCTGTCGATAACCGCCATATATGGCGTGCATTTCATTCCATGGAGCACAAGCCATCAGTCAAAGACTACGCCGAGAGCATTCGCCTTGACCTTAGAGTTTCATCATTTCACTTGGCTGCTCAAACGGCCCTTCAGTTCTTTCCGAATTATGACTGTCCACCCGACACAATGCATAAGATCACACGCCGGTTCACCATGGCTCAGTTTATAGCTGAAGACATACGCCCCATGGGTGTCCGGAAGGGGGGGGGGGGGGGGGCAACGGGGGCGGCGCCCCCCCCCCCCCCCTTCCTGGAATTACGGATATTATTTATGCACTAGTAGAAGACAACTACACAGCTTGATTAGCACGCTTAGGTGACATTAACTTATCGGATTTTGCTTATGGAGTTCAATTCTTTGTTCATGAATAAATTCCAATGTATGTTATCCAAGCCTAGCACTAATTTGCTGCTTCTAATTTTTGTTTCCTGTGCGTAGTTTAGACCACAAATAGTTCCTTTTTGGTGCTAACCTGCCGCCTCCCCCACCCCCGCCCATCGGATGCCCATCCCTGGAAAAAGTTCTGCGGATGCCTTTGATCCGCCCTATCACTCCACCTGGCCACGATGGCGCACCTTATACCCTTTTCCGCAGTCTGGACTGTGAGGCACTGACTTCACCTCTCACAGTTTTCAACCAAATCTGGAAGCCCCGTGAAATGCAATGAGACTGGACATTCAGTGGTAACTGAGATACCAAAGCCCCCCAAATGACCCACAACTCTTGGTGCACTACTTCCGCGATCTCCCTCCCAGCTATATTTGTTGTTAACATAACTTATCTCGGAGTAATTCTGGATGAGAACAAATTGAACCTGTTATTAGCATCACTTATCTCGGAGTAATTCTGGACGAGAACTTGCACTGGAGTCCCCATATCCAGGCACTTTGTAAGAAGTTTGGTGCAGCATGTTCACTCTGTATTAATGCCGTCCCTACTTAGTGACTGACACACTTCTGGTTATTTATTTTTCAGTTTTTCAAAGCCAGTTGTCATACTGCACTGAATCCTGGGGAAACACCTGCCAGTCTTATTTAGAGCTCCTTAAGGTTTAGCAAAAAAGTTCACTTCGATTCATTACACAGTCTAACTGCAACGTGAGCACTGCTACTCTTTTTAAACAAATGAATACATTACGACTTAACGCATCAATTCAGCGCAGAACTCGACTAACAGTACATACATGCTTTGAAAACAATTACCCCTACACTCCTCTGTATTCACGCTGCCATCAAGTATCTCTCGTAACGCTACACACATGGCAATTTCCTCCTGCCGAAAACAAAAAAAAAACGTCTACGGCGAAAGGACCATAGGTCATGTAGGGACAAAGCTGTGCAACAACCTTCCAGGCTCAATAAAGCCGAAAAATATTTATGAGTTTAAAAGATATTGCAACGGATATTCACAGAAGACGATGAGAAGGAAGTGCCTGACTGGTGTGCGCGCGCTATTGTTCGGTGCCTCCTGTGTTGTTCGCTCTGCGCTCCGGTCGCCCTTGCTTGTGACTAGCCTTTCGGGCAACGTAACATCTTTGGTGGAGCGTGCCGGGTATCGTTCCCAGTACCACGGAGCTCCGAAGCGGTCGTCAAACCGGTGCTACTACCATCATGGCCCCACCCAGCGAGTCGCCGACAACTTCTGCTGCTCCTTTCGTGGTCATGGCTTCGTCCCGTGACCCCGGTACATTTTCGGGAAACGATGGCACCGATGTCGACGACTGGTTAAGCCTTTAAGAAAGAGTAAGCGCATATAACCGGTGGGATCAAACGTTAATGCTTGCTAACGTAATTTTCTATCTGAATGGAACGGCGAGGGTGTGGTTTGAAACCAACGAAGAAGAACTTACCAGTTGGGATATATTCAAAGAGAAATTGCGAGCACTCTTCGGAAGACCTGACGATAGGCAGATCACTGCGAAAAAACAGCTTGCTTCTCGTGCGCAGTCGTCGACGGAAAGTTACGTGGCCTATATACAGGACGTATTGGCACTTTGCCACAAAGTCGATGCCACCATGAGCGAGTCCGACAAGGTGGGCCACGTGCTGAAAGGCATTGCTGACGATGCCTTTCATCTGCTCGTTTGCAAAGACTGCACAACTGTTGACAGCATTATCAAGGAGTGCCGTCGCTTCGAACAAGTCAAAAGCCGTCGCATTTCTCAGCAGTTTTCCCGACTTCCAAACACGGCCGCTACATCTTCTTGCCAGGACCAACGACTTCAAACTCAAGTGCCCTCAGAGTCTCCTCCTGTCACCGACACTGTGACAAGAATTGTTCGCCGTGAACTCGAAGCCCTAGCCCCTGTGGTAACATCATCGACCACACCTAATGACACACTGCCTTCCGTGTCGCTTATTCAGGCTGTCGCGCGGCAAGAACTCGCCCATCTCAACCTCCCTCCGGCTTTGTGCGCAATCGGAAACTCGTCCCCACAGCCACCACCTCCAGTCCCTTTCCGTCCCACCTATTATTCACCACGGCGTTACCGCGATCCGAATGAGTGGCGCACGCCAGACGACCGCCCAATCTGTTTTCAATGCTCTCGGGTCGGCCACATTGCCCGCCACTGCCGCAGCCCCTGGTCGTCACCCCCGCGAGACACCTCCTACTATCGTCCAAACTACACACGCCGCTTTTCACCCCGCCGCCCATCCGAGACGTCTGAGGCCGCCGATCAACCTCCACGACAGTCCTCCCGTTCGCCTTCGCCGCTGGCCCGCCGCTCACGCTCACCGCAGTCGCCTCGTGTTTCGACTGCTGCGTCCTACCGCCCCTCTCATCGGGAAAACTAAGTGATGCAGCTCCCGGAGGTGACGCTGCATCAACGACCCGGACCTCAAACCCTCTACTGACGACTCGACCCAATCTGCTAGACGTTATAGTTGACGGTGTTCCTGTGCAAGCCCTTATTGACACCGGTGCCCATATTTCCGTGATGAGTGCTGCCCTCCGCCGTCGCCTACGCAAAGTCCTTACGCCTGCAACGTCCTGTGTGCGCGTCGCGGATGGTGCTATGCCTGCTGTCGAGGGACTGTGCACCGCTCGCCTGACAATCGGTGACCACAGTACGCCGGTTCAGTTCACCGTCCTTACCACATGCGCCCATGACCTCATTCTCGGTTTAGACTTTTTGTCGGATCATTCTGCCCTCATTGACTGCTCGCAGGGTGTCCTTCACCTTGGGCTTCCCCAACTCAATCCTGACCCCATCGACTCGTCGCTCCGGTTGACCTGCCCCGACTATGCCCACCTGCCCCCTCAAGCCTTATCTTTCGTTTCCCTCACACCTTCTCGCCCTGTTCCCGATGGTGACTACATCGTTGCGCCAGTCCTTGACCTCGCACTGACCCGCAGTGTTGTCCTGCCCCATACCATCGCCACCGTCACAGCCAACAACCTGTCTCTACCTTTCTTGAACTTCGGCTTCTCCTCACAGCTGCTTCCAGCCGGCATGTGCGTCGCTACGTTGTCCCCACTCGCCCAGTGCCATGTGGCTCCATTAGATGCCTCTCCTAATCGCGACCCACCAGACCCACCGCGGTCCACTCCGCTGTCCTCGGACGCATTCACGACGATGATGCCCACCGATCTCCGCCCCGCCCAAACTTCTCAGCTTCGTGACCTTCTCCAGTCATTCTCCGACATTTTTGACGTCTACAACACCTCACTGGGCCAAACTCTCGCTGTGACGCACCGCATTGACACCGGCGATGCCCCTCCCATTCGCCGCAGGCCCTACCGTGTCTCCCACGCCGAGCGCAAGGTCATAAACAACGAGGTCTCAAAAATGCTTTCCAAGAACATAATCGAACCATCCCACAGTCCCTGGGCCTCTCCAGTGGTACTAGTGAAGAAAAAGGACGGCTCATGGCGGTTTTGCATAGATTATCGACATCTCAATAAGATCACTAAAAAAGACGTCTACCCCCTGCCGCGTATTGACGACGCCCTTGACTGCCTACACGGAGCCAAATTCTTCTCCTCCATAGATCTTCGTTCCGGCTACTGGCAAATTGCCGTCGATGAGAAGGACCGTGAGAAAACCGCTTTTGTGACCCCTGATGGGCTATATCAGTTCAAAGTAATGCCTTTTGGCCTATGCAACGCGCCAGCCACATTTGAGCGCATGATGGACGCCCTTTTGCAGGGATTTAAGTGGACCACTTGTCTGTGTTATCTGGACGACGTCGTTGTATTTTCGCCTACATTTTCATCCCACCTAGAAGACCTTTCCCAGATTCTTTCCCTCTTTCGTCGTGCCGGCCTACAGCTTAACTCCTCGAAGTGCCGTTTCGCGAGACGTCAGATCACTATTTTGGGCCATATCGTTGATTTCCAGGGGGTTCACCCTGATCCCGATAAGATCCGGGCCGTGAAAGACTTTCCCCTTCCCCGATCTTGCCACGACGTCCGAAGCTTCTTGGGGCTCTGCTCGTACTTCCGTCGATTCATTCAGGGCTTCGCCGACCTCGCCCGTCCCCTTACCGACCTATTGAAGAAAGACGCCACCTTCGTCTGGGGACCTGACCAAGAACGAGCCTTCTCCACTTTGATCGCCAAGCTGACCACCACACCAGTTTTGGCGCACTTTGATGTTGCGGCCCCCACCGAAGTCCGTACTGACGCCAGTGGCTACGGCATCGGCGCTGTGCTCTCTCAGCGACAATCCGGTCAGGACCGTGTCATCGCCTACGCCAGCCGCCTTCTTTCTGCGCCCGGGCGCAATTACTCCATAACAGAACGTGAGTGCTTAGCCCTTGTCTGGGCAGTTGGCAAATTCCGTCCTTATTTATACGGCCGCCCTTTTACGGTTAAAACCGACCACCATGCGCTATGCTGGCTCTCCTCTCTGAAGGACCCTACAGGGCGGCTTGGGAGATGGGCATTGCGTCTGCAAGAGTATGATTACACCGTGACTTACAAGTCTGGCAGGTTACACCAAGATGCCGACTGCCTCTCACGTTACCCCATTGGCCAGTGTGACTTGTTTGGCACTGCCACCGAAGCCGACCTGTTTTCTATCTCTGTCCTTGCCAACATGGGCGAAGAACAGCGCCGCGATGACGATTTGAGATCAATTAACGACCGCCTCAATTCCACGCCGTCTGATCCCTCGATGCGGCGCTTTGTGCTCTCTGACGGAATCTTGTATCGCCGCAGCCTCAATCCGGATGGCCCCAACCTTCTACTCGTTGTCCCCAAGCACCTTCGTCCTGCTATCCTTCATGAACTCCATGATCTCCCCACTGCTGGCCACTTGGGTGTATCGCGTACATACGACCGTGCGCGACGTCGCTTCTTTTGGCCCGGCCTGTTCCGCTCCGTACGCCGCTATGTTGCAGCCTGCGATGAGTGTCAGCGCCGGAAACGCCCTGCTACTCTCCCAGCTGGCACACTTCAACCTATTGATGTGCCCCCAGAACCTTTTCATCGCGTCGGCTTGGATCTTCTGGGTCCGTTTCCAGAGTCCACCTCCGGCAACAGATGGGTTGCAGTTGCCACGGACTACGCCACCCGTTATGCGATCACGCGGGCACTGCCGACCAGTACAGCTACAGATGTTGCGGACTTTTTGCTATACGACCTCATATTGCACCATGGTGCTCCCCGCCAGCTTCTTACCGACCGCGGCCGCTGCTTTCTGTCCAAGGTTGTCTACGACATTCTTCAATCCTGCTCTACTAAGCACAAGCTCACCACCGCCTATCACACGCAGACAAACGGACTTACTGAGCGTCTCAACCGCACTCTGACCGATATGCTCGCTATGTACGTTTCCCCCGACCACCGCGACTGGGACCTCGCTCTCCCGTATGTTACCTTCGCATACAACTCCTCCCGCCATGATACAGCCGGTTACTCCCCTTTTTACCTTTTATACGGCCGCGAGCCCCAATTGCCTTTGGACACGCTGCTGCCTACTCCTGCTGCTCCGTCCTCTGAATACGCCCAAGACGCCATTGCCCGTGCTGACTACGCCCGTCAACTTGCACGCTCCCGACTTCTCGCCTCGCAGGCCTCCCAGCAGGAGTTCTACAACCGCCGTCACCGCACAGTCTCTTTCTCTCCTGGCTCCCTCGTCTTGCTTTGGTCCCCATCTCGCCGCGTCGGCCTCTCCGAAAAACTTCTGTCCCGTTATGTTGGCCCGTACCGTGTCCTGCGCCAGGTAACTGCTGTCACTTACGAGATCGCTCCAGCCTTCCAGCCCGCTTCCTCCCGCCACCTTCAACGTGATATCGTCCACGTCTCTCGCCTGAAACCCTACCTCTCGCCCTGCCGCTCGACGTCATCCAGTACACCGTGACGGTGTTTTTCCGGACGGGGGGCCATGCAACGGATATTCACAGAAGACGATGAGAAGGAAGTGCCTGACTGGTGTGCGCGCGCTATTGTTCGGTGCCTCCTGTGTTGTTCGCTCTGCGCTCCGGTCGCCCTTGCTTGTGACTAGCCTTTCGGGCAACGTAACAATATTATAAACCGGACTGATGTGAGTGCCTTTTTTCTATATTAAGATTCTTGCGTTCCCAATTTTTCTTTTTGTTCTTGTCCTTTGTTTCTTGATATTAAGTGCGATTTTAACTGCCTACAAAGAAGCCGCATTGAAAAAATACATTTGAATTGCCTATTGTAACGCATAAGCATTATGCATCGATATGTTTGCAAATGATCTTGCAACGCCTGTGATTGGGAAAATACAGTTATTGCACAGCTGCCGGCCTTTATTTAGGTCTTATAGAATACTAGAAATAAGTAAACTGCACTCATACAAACTATGTCTCGAAATATTACGCCAGTACAAACTAGACAAAATAACCTTCGAAACCACCTATCACACTAAACTTAGCACATATGAATTTCGGAAACAATGTATGGAAACACAAATAAAGTTGTTACCAACCAATCGAATGTATGGAAACACCTCGTGTACGCACAAATTATGGTTTCCAAAGGTTAGGATGGCAAATTCCTCACTTAATTAATCAATACCCTATTATTCTGGATACTGCACGCAGCACGCCCTCTATACGTAAATAAAAATGTTAATTAAAGCAATGCTCATAAATGAAAGTTAAAGATGAAAACTAAACGTGTGCCTATCACTTGTGTGTTTTGTAAATATTGCTATGGTCGAATTGTGGTTAAAGTATGCTGTTTGTTTTTCCGTCAAAAGCCAGTGTTTTCTAAGGATGTCTTAATATATTGTGTAAAAATAATGAATGTATGTTCTATCATGTAATGCTTTTGTTGATTTTTCTAGCCTGTGGTGCCGCCTGTCATCCGGTGTGGCCTCGTCAGGCAATGTATGCCTTTTGCCACGTCGCCCTGGACTTCTCCGTTGTCTGAAATAAATTCTGAATGAATGAATGAATGAATGAATGAATGAATGAATGAATGAATGAATGAATGAATGAATGAATGAATGAATGAATGAATTTACTACTACAGGAACATATTTGCATGAATCTTAACTAGCTTTTAGCTAGGGATCCAGATGTTAGTGCAATCCTGCCTCTGTAATGACTGAAAATAAAAACCCATCATCGTCAAGCTCAGCCTTAGGCGTCGATTCGAAAGAGATCGTTGCACGCGAAGCAAAATCCCGCACTCACCGGAGAAGCGGCACAGGTGGCCTGGAGTACTCCTCGGGGCACGGACGGTCGGCAAGGAACTCGGCGGCGAACTGCGCGGCCTGGCGCAGGAACTCGTTGTCCGGTGGAACTGTGCCAGAGCACGCTACTACTGCACTTTGGTAAAGTTGTTTTTGTCGTAACTGTTACGAAACTGCGAGCAGATGTATTTTCAAAGCAAAGAATGGCATAGTAGCTGTCTCACGTCTCGATGGACACCTCAGCCGTGCCTTGAGGAAAGGACTGGAGCGAAAGAATGAAGACTGCAAGAAGCGTCGTTTTGAAGGGCTCCGGATAAAATAGGCCACCTAGGGTTCTTTCATTATCATCATCATCAGCCTGACTACGCCCACTGCAGGGCAAAGGCCTCTCCCATGTCTCTCCAATTAACCCTGTCCCAATCCAGCTGCGGCCACCGTATTCCCGCAAATTTCTTAATCTCATCCACCCACATAACTTTCTGCCGCCCCCTGCTACGCTTGCCTTCTCTTGGAATCCACCCTTAAGGACCAGCGGCCATCCTGCTTTCGCAAGGTTTTAGCATTAAACTTTGCCAGGTTCAGATTCCAATGGCGGCCAGTCTGGAGCCAGTGATTCTTAGCACACTCCGCTGCGTCACAGGTCTGACCGCCGTCTTGGTCATTTGCACCGCAGCCGATGAGGACTGAGGGTTTCTGAAAGGTGCACTGAAGAGGATTCTGAGCCCGCCTTTTTAGCGCGGGAACTCGATCTACACGCTCCAAGCATTCTTAGAGACTTCGAATTATTATTGTCCCGTGCAGTCGATTTCCCATTTCGATCGGATCAAATGTCTCGGCTCCCGCCATTTTTAACTGACCTCCGAGAGTAGGTGGAGTCATTGGCGGGGGGCGGTGAACTGGCAAAACATTGTCGCCATTGTCGTAACTGCACACCCAGGTTCCGCGACACAATTGTCCTGAAAAAATTACCGACCCAGCTTAGCAGGAAAATTTTTGAAGCCCATTGCATAAAAAAAGACCGTTGCATAAGCACCGCTTCAGTATTCTTATCCAAGAAATAATAGAACTATCTAGATGCTAACTTGTGCCCACGTGCCTGTATAATGTGATGGTGTCTGCTGTCTATCAGGTGTGATTACGAATCTTGTATGAATGTTGGTTGGTTTATTGGGGTTTAACGTCCCAAAGCAACTCAGGCCATGAGGGACGCCGTAGTGAAGGGCTCCGGATTTTTCGACCACCTGGGGTTCTTTAACGTGCACTGACATCGCACAGTACATGGGCCTCAAGAATTTCACCTTCATCGAAAATCGGCCGCCGCGGTCGGGATCGAACCGGCGTCTTTTGGGTCAGCAGCCGAGCGCCATAACCACTGAGCCACTGCGGCGGAGTCTCGTATAAATGTGGTTGTCCTTGTAGTAAGCCTTAGTTGAAGTTCCGCGTTTTGTCCTGTGCTTTCCTCTCTTCGTCCCTCGTCGTTTTGCGCGGTTGCAATATGCACTCCCAGGTAACAAACCTGCCACCTAGGCCACGTGACCTTGTGACGTCATCAAAACCTGCCCACCGTGGCAGATGCCAGTTATATTACTGGCTGGCCGCGAGGTGTTGCTAAGGCAGATCAATCTGGGTCTCACATGCCCCAAAGATGGCTGCTCTCGAAACAACCACCTGCCGCGGCAGTGGCGCACCTCTAAACCGCTGCACCACTGCGCCAGGAGCGGTACACTTTTAGAAAAAAAGTAGTAGTACTTACTGACTGGGGGGTAGTAACTGGTTGTCACATATGTTACTACCCTGTTAGTAACTGCCCTTAGTAACAGTAGTAAAAGTTACTAACCCATTGAGTTAGTAACGGCTGCTACGCGCAGTCAGTAAGGGGAAAATGAATAGAAACTCGCATATGTTGCCACATTTATCATACGGTGCCTTGGCGCGGCTTGTCAAATTTATGCGCACTCGAAAAACAAAACAAAAAGCCTCATAGTCAATTTGACTAATTCCCGAAACCAGACAGAGCTATCAGAGCGCGCTGGCCGTAAATCACACACTTAGGTTTAGGCTTATCGCGCATTACATGTAGAAATTATGGGAGTGTATGGCATCAACAGCCTTACCGTGCGCACACACAGGTTCGGAATGCAGGAAAAGCACAAATCAGAAAGAGTCACACTCGCGCACTGCGCGTGCACATGCTGTTGTTGTTGTTGCGACTGAGAGAAGGATGAAAAGGAAATTGCACGGGCCTGCCAACTGGCTCCAGCCGAGCCACCACCATTGACACGAGCAGACAGAGAAGAGTTAAAAGATCAGGGGAAAGAGAAAAAGGAAAGAAAAGACGCGCGTCGCAGCAACAACCGCGCTCGCCGAAGCGAGGACAGATACAGCAGATCTTTCTCATTCTTATGTACTGCGTAAATCAGACTCTCATTTACGGGCTAGTGGCTCGTACCGGTTGAGCTAAGATACCAGCGTTAATTGTGAAGTTGAGATTGTAGAAACAGCCTAGTCTACCTAACCATACGCCCCTGCAGAAATGTGTAATTAAAAAAACATTTTATTGGCACGACAGTCTGTGTCAGTTCTGTTCTTTGACTTTTTTCTAGGGTTGAAAGAACGGTTACTAAGTTGTAACTAGCGGCCGTAGTAAAAAGGTGTGTTTTACTAAAAAAAACTATACCTTGAAGAGCGTAGTAAATGGATGATAAAAAGTAGCAAAACGAAGTCAGAGTTAGTAACTGCTGCATTTACCTTTCTACTAACTTTTTTTAAGAGTGTATGAGGACTTCCCGCGATCTATAAATGACAAGTAGAGAATGACAAATTCTGCATATTGGGCGCGTATGCAGAACCTAGGTGACAGAGAAGGATTACTTGCGCGGGAGGGATCTCTAGTGCCACCGCAATATACTCTTAAGGGCAGGTTAAGCGTTATGTGATAGTGGAAGAAAGAACAGTATTCGTGTCTTGGAAATGATACTCGAAGAGGACCCCAGACCACTGAAGGGACCGATTAACGTTATTATGTCATACTAAAACGGAGCTTAAGTACCCGCTCATTTTTCCTTTTTTGACAACTACTTATGTGTAACGTGCGGCCACATTTTTCCGATACAAACCTGTAAGGTTCAATGTGCACATCAATAAAACTTCATCCATCCTGATTTTCTAGAGCTTGCCTAAAATGCCAGATTTGATCAGCTGGCTTTCAGGGAGCAGCTCATTCAAGAAATCTTCGGGTATGATGAGGCAAAAGAAGTCCACGCCCCCAATCCTCCCATAGAATCCATTCAACACCCACCGAAAAAAAAATGTAAAAAAGAAGAAACTGCAAACTCGGCTATCAGAGAACAGGACAGGAACAAAGATCAAACATTATGTGAAGCACGTGTCAAGTCTACCTCTGCTTCACATCTTCACCCCTATTTTCTTTTCACAGTGGCGCCGCTGTCATGACCCCTGACTGGACCGGCCATGGAAAGTGCAATAATTTTTCCTTATGGCTGAAAATGGGAAGAATGCAGCTATAAACATGTGCAACAGTTTGCATATTGCGGTTTTCCTTGGCTAAGTGAAGCCGGCAATTTTTGTTTTTGCTGTATACTTTTTTGGTGTTGTTGTCATATTTCACAAATAAATGTTCATGTACTTTTGCACACACGACTCTGCTGTTTATTTCATTCAGAAGTGTAACTAATAATTTACATTCTCATGCATTGCAATATGCGCTGGGTTTGCTACTTCTTGTGAAGAATGCGCTGGGTTTGTTTGAAGAAAATTTTTCTTTCAGTAAACTCCAACTCGTCCATTTTTCCGCCGTAGCGAAAGGGTTAATGAAATCAGTGATCATAGCCTGCGTGTAAAAATCGCTGACATTCTACTCTGCGTGCGGAAGAGAATCGGAAACAGAAAGACGGAAGAATTAGAAGTGCAGAAAATGATGCAGTAAAAAAGTGCCACAATTCGATCACTTACAGAGTTTGATGTTCTTGTCAACTGAAAGCGAATCGGTCCTCAAGGGAGAGCTGGCAGGAGGGCCGTCGACGTAGCTGAACAGATACGCAGACTTTACCTTGTTCTGCCGCTCGAAGCTCAACTGTAAAGCAAAGGGTTCGTTAAATTTTGCGTATTCGATGCTTATCTCTAGCTTCGGTGCTTCGTCGAACCGCACCTTTTGCAAAAAGTCGACGCCGTGGAAATCGAAAAGGCCGCCGAAATCCTCCATGGCTGACCCGCGGACGACAGCCGCGCGTCGTCTGCTCCAGCGGCGTCCTAGCAACGCGCAATCAAGGTCACAGGAACGAAACTGCTGGCGAGAAATACATTCTCGCTGGGATACCCTGAGTAGCCTCCTAAATGAAATTTATTATTCTGTTGTCTTCTGGGCGCTGTTTTAATAAGCGGGAAGTAATCTGCGAATCGGATTTGTTTGCCGTCTCTAGATTCCTTTGCCTAGCAACATGGCGACGAAAGCGTCCCTAGCTTCCTCGTCTCCAACGAGAGCCTAGCTGCAACTAAAATGAAGTGCGCGCTGTAAAAGAGTGCCACATTCCTGGTAGATAGCAGGTTTTAAACAAAATGGTTGCTTAAAGAAACTAAATTAAAAACATTTTAACAATATTATTTGTACTTATGAAGCCCTGAGTAATAAGTAATTGTTTGTACAAAGGCTTTGTGTACCGTTACTATGCAACCAACGTGCGGAGCAGCACGTCGTTTACGCTGTGTTACGGCAGTTGGCAACTGTTGCCCTTGGAGTCAAACGCCATAACTACGGAAGCTGGGAGGACCTAGTAACCTGTCAACAAAAAGGTGAATTTGCTTAGGCATGCTGTATCGTGGTCGGCACAGCCGACGTTCGTGTCCGTTTCGGCTGCCGGGCTGGTCGGGTCGCAGTCTTGCGGCTCGAATCGCCGGCGGCGGCTTGTGGCAAAGCGAAAAATGGCGAGATTTGCCAGAGGCGTGCTCGCCCGGCCCCCCTTCCCCACAGCGCCCGCCTTCGCGACAAGCGCACAGTCGTCCTAAACTGCGCGTATCTTTCGTCGCCGACGTGTTTCTGCCTTCTGTCCCGCGGGGGACGGTTCAGGACGATGACTGCCCCTGTCGCGGCACTATGAGCCTTTCCGAAAGGCGACCACATTGCGTCGACCGTCTTTCCTTCAGCCGAGGTGTGGACAGGTCGACGGGAAGCTATGCACGCTCGCTTCGAGCGATCGGCGTCGGTTCATTGAGATATTTAGTCCGATTCATTTCCGAGCTGCGATGCTCGTACCTCCGCGAGCCGGGCGTCAGTGCGTCGCTTGAGGTGCGCGTGGGCTGTTTACCGAAGGCTTAGTCACGGCAGTCCCTTTAACTGCGGCCTGCGCCGGTCAGCCGATAACGGTTCGCCGTGCGTGTCTGGAGGGCCGGTGCGAGACCGTTAGACGGAGCGCGCCCAGCGGTGTGTGACGATGCCGCCCAAGCGCCGAAAACACGGCACCCGTTGTCTCTGCGGCAAAGCTCGGAGGCTCCGGACGACTCCTGCTTTGGCATTCGTTCCCAATTCATTTCGCCTACAACGCACCCGGCCAGCGAGTGCTGTACTGGCTCGCTCGTGACGTGGCCTCGTAACGCGATTTTTTTTTTTAAATACCTTTCAGCCTTTTTTTACACTTGTAGTTGTTTGCTATACGAACTGCTTTATGCCGTGTCTATCCGATGGTGCGTATTTCCCGAAATCTGGACTAAAGTTCAGGCCCGTTTTTCTGACCTGACCGCGCCGTAGCACGGAGAGCGGTCCCGTGAGTAAGTTCGTCTCGTCTCCTATCGCCGAATGACATAACGATTGCGGTCAGCTCGAATAGTGTGCGGCGCAAAAGTCGATCGACCACACGCATTGTCCGGTGCGGTCAGATCCGCGGTCCGGTCAGCACTTATCTGTCATCGCATTCTTCCGTCCGTGCGGCTGACCGCTCTCGCGGTAGGAAGTTTTTTCCTTGGTGCGTTGCTGTCGCCAAGTTTTTGGCGCGGCTTTCTAGGGAAGTCCGCACTCCACGCTTCCGCCGGAAGTGTACCTGCGCTTGTGCTTCCGCGATGAATCGAAATTTCAAAGCTCAGCCAAAAGAGAGCTAGGCGATTTAATTTTGAAGGACGTCATTGAAGCATGCAACTTAAGTCAGCTGCCTAAGCAGCCGGCTTCAGTGTTTCATTCCTGGATGAAACTGATTGATGCCAACCAAACTCCATCTGACGAGACTCCAGCTGCTAGGTTAAATTAACAACCGTCTATTTCATTTTTCAATGTCAAGTCACATGTCGTTGACTGTGTCACTATGAAGGTTCACTGTCACAATCAACGTGCTTCACACTTGCAAGCTGCTTTGAGTAACGGACATTGGAATGAACAGCCACAATTTCCTTTGTTTAACGTTTTGCACTCAATCTTCCCTGCTTGTCATTTTAAAACATGTCTGTGCCTGGCATCATGTCCATGCTTCAGGGGTCTTCAGCTTGTGTCTTACTCCACTCCTTGGGCAGGGCGTCAAGTTTCACACCAAGGAGAGGACCTATTGTATACATGGTTCTTTGTGAGTTCCAGGTCCTATAAAAGGGCTGTTTATTTATTTATTACAAGTACCTACAGCACCAGTGAGGCATTTTAGTAGGGGGATTAACGACATAATATCACACGGAAAGAAGATATTGGGAACATGTCAGCAGGGTAACACAACATAAGAAAACAAGAAAGAATTAATTCACAACTAGTTAGTATCAATGATAGCATAACATCAGGTACGTCAGGTTATCATTTCAGTAACTGTTTGAAAATTGGATGCGCAAACCACTATCGGAAGACTATTCCAGTCAAGAAGTGTGTTAGGGAAAAACGAATACTTGAATACATAATACGGCATTGATACTTCTTTAGAGTTGTGTCCCCATCTGTTGAGGGTATTGGGATATCAACCTTATGGGTAGGTTTGCGAGTGTGCAAATAAAATTGAAGCTTTGTTGGCATTGATTTAATTCTGAGCAAGTTCCCAATTTATGTTCATTAGAAAGGATCTGAGAAATTCTGACACCAGGTTAATTTCTTGGAAAGATGTATATGCGGAAATATTACTTCTTATTCTGTGATGTATAAATCTGGCAACATCGCGAGTTGCAATGCGGTTAAGATCCATCACAAGATTAGTGCATATGTAAGAACCTATATCATTGGCAAGGGTATTAATATTATCTATATAATCTAGCATGTTACCAAGGCTAAAAAAAAAGATTCTTGTTTCCAGAGGGTAGTCTATATACAGCTACTGTGTATGCTTTTAGACAAATAATGAGGCACTCAGCATCAACATCTACGAAAGTGAATTCCGACAAGACATCATGGACTATCTGTGTTTTCACGTACATGGCTGCTCCTCCAGCTTGACCAGACACTCGCCTGCAACCGTAATATTTACACTTGTGAAAGTGGGGTATATTATTGCCTCATAATCGCGTTACAGTAAAAAAGTAATGCATCAAAAGTTAAATCTAAATGTTCTGAGAACTCAGGCAGTCTATCTTCTTTGTTGCGAATGCTGCTTGCATTCAAATGAAAAAATGAGCCAGTGCTGAGGCAGTGATCAAATATCGAGCGTTAACAGACCTAACATAGGTTGCCAGTTCAAATCTCGGCTGCTAGCTAGACTCTAATTTAACTAGTAAGTTCATGCTGCATGAAACGCAAAATTGGAACACCCTGCGACAAACAATTCAGCCGCAAGGTTCATATGAAAATTCGTAAAGACGTGGAATTGAGTGTGCATAGGTCGCTGGTTCGAATCGCTGTCGTGAACTAGGCTCTAACTTAACTGGTAAGTTTATGCTGCAAGAAATGCTGAATTGTATCACCATTCGGAACATTCTACGGCAAACAGTTGGCCCACATATTTTACACGAATGTCGGGACTAAGTCACCCGACTTTGATGCCTGCGAGACAGGGATATATATACCAAATCGACATAGTTTAGTTTCGAGTTGTAGTGCTTGGACATCACACTGCCTTCTGTTATTAGTTCATTCCATTATATAACCACCTCCGTTACCATGGCGACCACTGGGATACAATGGCGTTGCTATGGAAGCCGCCATCTTGGATTCTATTTGTGGATTCAGCATAACTCGGAGGCTCGAAACACAATGTGTAGAGCTAACACTCTAAAAGGATTGTTACTGATTCAGATTTCAGATGGGGAATATTTTGTTAAAGGAATTGTAATCGTAGCTAGTGGCTGCGCCAGTTCTGGAAGTGAGAACAGTTGCTGTTCAGAACAATACTTAGGTTAGGTGGGAAATACCATGCATGCCATGTTTAGTTTCTCATTTCATGAACGTCATTCATGCTGCCTATGCGGAGGACTGACGATGTCCAGTGTCTTCTGGCAAACGCTTTCTCTCCAGCAGTTCTCACCAACTTCCAGCTAATTTCTTTTTTTCTTCTTGATAGCTGCTCCCAGAAGCTGCTTGTTTTGCCTTGTTAAGTTTTAATTGATGAACACTAGGCAGGACTTCTTCAAAACCTAACTTCTTAATGTTAAATGTTTCCTTTGCTTTTGCTAGAAGGTCACTTCTCTTGTTGCATGGCATAACACGAACTAAATGAAGGTCCAGCATCAACGTCATCTTCATCAACCTCTTCATTGATTGGGTGGCCAACCTTCTTGACCTATATCTGTTGTTCATCATCGTTGGGTATTCCTCTAATTTCAATACTATTACATGGCTGGTGCTGTTGTAGCTCTTCTAGTCGCAAAGTCAGTGTCATGTTTTGAGACCTCAAGCCTATGTTCTCACGTAGTACTTCTTGAAGTTCTTCTCTTGAAGTCTTGAAGCCATCAACAAATTTCCTGATTTCTTCAATAGTATCATCCAGTGCTTCATATATCGCCTCAAGATCTTGTTTCAAGGCACCACACAATTCTTCAATTGCCTCCTTAGTCACTAACTAATCACGACACAAAAGAACAAATAGTAAGCAGTGCGGGCAGTTTGGCTCGGCAGCAGTGCACACTATACAAACATAAGGATACTGAGTGGGTCTCACCTGCAAGAGCAGAAAGATTAGGTGCATTTTGTAGGTACAGTGGTGAGCAGCCTTGTCTAGAGCGCTCGGGCGGTGCACTTCCTTGCAAACAAATCCAGATTTTGTGGCAGCCTCTAGGGTCCAGCTGCAACGCTTGCACGGAAGTAGCGCCAGATAGCCTCGTAAACAAAGCAGGCACGAAAACTTTGCCCTGTAATGAGGGGCTGCTCTCTAATTTCGGTTTTTGTTACCAAGTGCGCACTGGTCAAGCACTCTAGACAAGGCTGCTCACCACTGTACATATTGTAGGCACCTACTGCACTGTGCAATCTCATACAACCTGGTGCTGGAGGTAGTTTTGTCCCCTTGTAGAACTCAGCGGTTTGGCAGTCTTGAAGATCTTGCAACTTGTAACTGGAGTGGCAACTATGGGCACACGGCCGAGGACTGCACCCCCGTGAAAGTCATCACCTCGCGCTCATGTGTAAAACTTTTTTTGCCAAAACAGCTTTTGGACATGTCTTTTTATAGCTGTGCGGGCTTTGTTAAAGCATTGCTTTTATTGGCTGCTTTTTCTGATTTACAAGCATGGCATGAAATGTATTGATCGATGACATCGAAAGTGGAGAGGGAGATAGCCGCCAGTGCCACTTAGTTGATAGGGTGGCAAGTTGTCTTTTCTCCTTTTCATCAAATTATACTATGTGTGCATCAGTGTCATGCTTATCATTTGTCAAACTGCAAAAAATAGAAGTGCCGAACTAGCTGCCTTTTTATCTTCTTTAACCCCTTCACCGTTTTGCTATATCAACGATTTTCTTAACAAAACTGCTTATTTTTTTTATTCTTGATTTCGAATATTATTGCAATAAAAAGCACGAATTCGATCTTTAAAAATATCTGAAGCAAACATGAAGTCAAATTAGCATATTAAAGTTTATTATTTCTGACATTACGAAAAACCAACTTCCTGCTGGTAATGAGCGATAAATATATTCAAGCAAGTCATCAGGCAAGCTTATAGTGAACATCTTACCGGGAACTGCAAGAAAAGGAAACCGAGGGGGTCATGTAGGGATGTTACTGACGTTGACCTTCATGCACTGACGCGCGCTCGCAAAGTTCGCTTCTGAGCTGTCCACTTCTTCATCGTAAGAACTGATAAGCACAACGTCAGCACTGTCGTCCTTGCTCCCTGAAACAATGTACACTTCGATGTCTCAGTCACCATCGTCTGAAGAAGATTACGACGAAGAAGAGCGTCTTATCCGAGAAGACGGGCCAGCAAAACACGCGTCGCCTCCGCCGGATGCCATTTTTAAAACCCAGGTTGCCATACGAAAAAAAAACATTTATGCGGTAGAAGAAAACGAAATTAACAGGTTAGTGCTGCCATCTGTCGAGCAAAATGTCATCTAAGCCACACACGAGCACTGCTCGTCCGAAACGAGGAAGAGAAGAACCTATTCAGAGAGGACGAGCTACAGTCGTCCAAAACGGTTTGGGGACGGCTTGGCAAGGACGAGCACAGCTCGTCCAAAACGGTTAAGGGGTTAAGCTGCGATGTAGTTATTGTCTAGAGATATTGGTTAGATGGGTCCTTGGGTTGAAGCGTTCCCTTCTGAGTATGCATCTTACCAATTACCATAGGTCGGCGGACTCATTCAAGTGTTGACTCAGAAGAAGGAAAGGTGTTCTTGCTCGTAAGTCAAAACGCACGGAAGTTTCCCAGTCGGCATTGGTGATAGGAAATGTGGATCAGTCTGGTGCAAACTTTATGATGAATACATTTTGATCATTCACCCAATGATGACTTTCCCTCTCTCTCGAATGTTTCACTGTAGGTTTCAACTGGCTATTTCATGATTGCAGGAAGCTTTAATGCGTCTGGTGTTCAATGACGTAATAAGTTACCTATGCTCTCCTACTCATCCCTAGCGCCTTTAAAGAACTTACCTTGGCACATGGTGTTTTCCAGTTTGTGGCAGCAGCTACCGGACGACAGAGCGAGAGTGAGGCAGGCAAGCTCAACTTATGACCTTTTGTTCTCAAACTCCCCTTTCTTGCTCCAGTCTCTCTCGATAGTGTCTGGAATAAGCGAAGTGTTAAGAGAGTGGAAGAGGGCAGAGGGGGGTGGGGGTCAAATAGGGATTGATGACATCCCTGTCGAAATCAGGAGGAAGAAGTGGGCTTGGGCAGGGCATGTGATGCGAAGGCAAGATAACCGCTGGTCCCAAAAGGTAACGGAGTGGATTCCAAGAGAAGGCAAGCGTAGCAGGGGACGGCAGAGAGTTAGGAGGGCAGATGAAATTAAGAAGTTTGAGGGGATAGGGTGGCTGTAGCTGGCACAGGATTAATTGGAAAGATATGGGAAGGGCCTTTGTCCTGCAGGGGGCGTAGTCAGGCTGATGATGATGGTGATGAATAGGTCGCATTCTAAGTCCCTGTGCCGTGGCCTTGCAAAGTCTCTTGAGAGAGGAGACTATGTATTTATTCAGGCTGTGCAATGCGAACTCGACAGGTGTGCACAATAATGCGCTACCCTAAATTTTGATGAACTGTAGTTTGACTCCAAACGTAAGCTTTTGGACTTAATTGCTATTTATCTGCAGTAAAACCTCATTATAACAAGCACAGATATTACCATTTATTGGCTCAGTCTAACTGTTCATAACTATTTTTAACATGGGCATGCAATTCTATATATACTGAACTTTGTTTGCAATAAAACATATGTATCGACCTGCCAAGCGCCAGGCTTAGCCTGCTTGGATAACAGGTGGCAGGCTTTGCCTCACTACACAAGTTACTGGTGGTGGTGCAGCTTGCGTTTGCACCATGTTCATGCTTTATCTGCACTTGCTAACAGTGCCATGGAAGATATAGTCATTGGCATTGCATTTGCACCTCTCGTGCCCGCTGTATATGTACCCCGTAATTAGCGGCATGGTCGTTTGTCATGGAGGAGGTAGTGAAAAGGGCATTAGCTTTCGCCCTGGCGTCCCATTTTTCATGCTATGCCACTGTTATCCGGGAAGCCACATAAGTGTTTCCAAGTGCTGGCATTATCCGATCTGCCAGAAAGTGTAACCCTGCGCAATCACGTTATCTCATTAGTGCTCATTGCCTCATCCAAGTTAACGAAGCTAAATACCTAAGCATCACTTTTTCTTCAGTCTTATCATGGAATTGTAAGATCCAGTGTAACCCTGAAGGCAGGACGCATTGATGACTTTGTCAAGAAAAATTTTAGGCAAGCCCCGCAAAGCATTAATGAAACCCTACGTACAGCCAACATCTGGCCTGTTTTCGAATATGCCTACATTGTGTGGGACGCCAGCACACAGGTTCTCATTAACAACTTAGAAGCTATTCAGAATCGCGCCGCTTACTTCACAACCAGTTGTTACCAGTTTCTGGGCAGCATCTCCGATGTTAAACACTGTAATAGCTGGGCCGACCTGTCTTCGGGTCATGAACAGTTAGGTCTCTAAAACATCATTGGAAAACGATTTAGCCACTTTGATGAGTAAGGTGCTGAAATTTTCTGCTTACTGCACTGAAGAAAAAGTGAAATTACCTTTCTTTTGAAGTTTTCTAAAAACCTGGCAACAAGTCAGTGTCTGCTTTCTTAATCAGATAGAAAGCAGCTGTGCGCTGGTAAGCTTCCCTGATTTTGTGCTTGATAGAAATCGTGACATATTTTTGCACCCATGAGAAGTAACAGACATCATTAGGAAATGCGCATCACATACAGTGTACAGTCAGGGACAAAAGTCTCTGGGACGTGCAAGCCACAAAACTGAGCCGATAGCTCTACGATTAGATGTTGAATCGAGACCACATTTGCGAAAATGCAAGTCAAACTCTCGTTCTTTGAAAAACCTGTGGAAGTGGAACACTGTGGTCACTATAGGCACGAAGCTTCTGGGCTAAATTACTCTCCGAGCGTCCTTAAGGATTTTCTCCGATAGTACATATCACACAGGATGAAATACCGGAGTAAAGCATTGGTGCTGTCGATGAAAATTTATTTTCCTGTTTGGCATGTTCTTGATGGCCTTCCTCTATTTGTCCTCCTGCCCCACCAGGCTACGAACAAACTTTATGTAATACCTATACGAACTTAGTGTGCTACCTCTGTTATAACGAACCCAAGTATGTCACCTCGAATATAACTAACTTTTGTGTCTGGACCTCGGATGTAGCGTACTTAAGTGTGTTGACCTTAAGTGGAATAACGAAGCTAAGCGTACCACCTCAGATATAACGAATTTTAGTGTGTCATTCTCAGATATAACAAATGTTTAGTTGCTAACTCATTCAAGCAATTCACTGAGGGTTGCCTAAGAGTTTTTTTTTTAATTGGCCCGATCACATGTGTAATACACTCCTCTCTTTGCCCTTCTAGTCTGCTAGCAGATGAGGAGGAAAATTTCATGGCTGCCTCCCTAAACACACTGCCTTTTTAAAATGATTCTTGTTGGTCATTGACAATTGCTTTGACTGGCATTTATACATTAGTGAATCCAGGATTATTCTTGTGCAAAAAGGACTAAGGTTGTGATTAAGCATCACCCAACACTGCTCAGAGATATTTTTTCGCATACCGTCAGCCGACGGTCAGAAACTCGCAGTGCCCATTATGAGTGGTAACTATTTGATTTGTGGATTGTTTGTGCAGGATTTTGGTTACTCATTCAGTTAAGATCTTGTCCATTCTTATATGGCAGTCCTTAATGACTCCATGGATTGTTCTCTTCTATGTCCGGAGTGATAACCTCAGATGGGTGCCCTGAATGTTCCTCATCATGAGCGCATGGTCTGAATTCAGTCATCCTTACATAAACTGCCTTCAGCACTGGTGCACTCTTTCCTAGAAATTTGTCCAGCTTGCCTGTGGTGAGCAATGCCATTCACTTCTTTTAATCGGCTGCTGCCCTGAAAGACGTAGGTTTGATCCTGGCCGCGGTGGCTGAGTTTCGATGGAGGCGAAATTCTAGAGGCCCGTGTACTGTGCGATGTCAGTGCAAGAACCCCAGGTGGTGGAAATTTCCGGAGCCCTTCACTACGGCGTCCCTCATAGCCTGAGTTGCTTCGGGACGTTAAACCCCACAAAAACCAAACCAAACCAAACTTCTTTAAATGAACATGTCTTATCATTGCGTGCGCCTCTTCTTTTCATTTTGGGGCCAAGTGATGACGCGCTTTCAAGCATGCGTCAGCATTAACAATGCAGTGCTTTTTACTAGTATCTGATGTGAGCGAGATTGAAAGGCGGTACTTGCTAGGCATGGTATCACCGCACGAGCTGTGGCGCCATCACGCGTGAGTGCCACAATTAATGCCGTCATGAATTCTGGAAGGCTGCATGTGAGCAGCCTGCCACAAAACTGGCTTCAGACAATCAGAAAAACAAACAATGGCCACCATAAATGCTAACACACTAAGAAAAACACAGCCCGCGACCCCATTGAGTATTTTTGTCTCTATTGTTTACTTTTCTTATCTCTATTTACTTTTTGGGGGGCTCTCTCTGTGTAGGCAGGAGAATAGAAGGGAGCCTGAAAGGGATTCACGTGGCACCATCTTCGACTGTTGATGCTTGCCACCTTTGTCTACAAACGTCCTTGCAGTTATAATGGTACAGCGTTAACGCATCCGCTCAGCAGAAAAACCAGCCTTGTTCCGGTAACTTTGGGGTTTCAGAAAACCCACATCACGCCGCCTGAACATCTGGAATGAAAATAATTGAAAAGAGCATTTGTAACGTGAATTAAAGGTGGCGCATATATCAAATGACTTAACTTCATAAATTAATTGATTTTACTTAAAGAGAAATTTCCGCAAACTGTAGTTGGCATTTGAGGCCATGACCCTTGGATCGCCAGCTAGGCACATTGCCGACTAGGCCACATAGAGATTTTTTTCTTTATTACCTGTAAGTAGGTCACATAAGTAGGTTGACTTGGCTAAGGTGCAAGGGGGTTGGTGTATGTGTGATGTTGGCTTTATTTGAAGCTTAGTAATACGGTAACTAGTGGATTTAACTAAATAATTGCTAATTAGTGAGGCACAAATTAGAGTAACATTATATGCGTAAACTGCAGTGTGGAAGAGTTCTAAAAAGAGTGTAGAACCTGCATTGTGATAAATGTGTAAATCTGATCCAAGAATTGTGATTGTGCGGGCGTAGAGGAACTGTTGAATGAATCCGTTAACGGCGTCATGCCCTTAAAGGTGGAGCCTAAGTGTCCCCCTTAATTTTTACGAGCCATTCACAGCACTCTGACGGCTGATGTCATGAAAAGAAATGTCACAAGGCAGGATTCTTGCGAAAGACTGGTACCAGTGGTCTCCACAAGGTGTGGCAACGGGAATTTTTTAAAATTTTGTAAATTATCGGATCGCATTTTAGGACTTGTACATGGCATTCACATTCAATGTCATTTACTGTACATAATGCGCACATTTAATGAGGATATTCAGAACGATTTAACTCTTTCCTTACCGCGCCCATCGAACATTGTTGGCTCGCTAACGATGACTTTGCGAGCCGATTTGGGAACCTTCCACATTTCAAATGAGCACGTTGTGCTTCTTGCTTGTGGTCAGAGAACCAAAGTTTCGTTTCCAATGTAGTTTTCTTTCTTCCTGCAAGGCAGCCCTTTTTTTGCGCACTGCAAAGACTCAAAGACGCGCTACTACGCTTATTGCCTGCCATATTGCCCACTGACGACCACTTCGCCCATTTATGTAGCTTTTTTTGTCAGGCATTGCATTCAGTTTTGAATGCGATAGTCTTTGCTGATAAAAGAACTACTAAAACGTACAGAAACGGTCATTTTCCCTGCAATAAGGAAAGATTTAATAGGCCCTTTAAGTATGAGATACTTGAATAGGTTCAGTGGGGAGTTCGTCGTGCCGTTTTGTTTTCTTGTAGTTGTTGCATATATAAAGTGCAGTAAACTGAGCAGCATCTGGCTTAGCTTCTAGACTCGTTAAAGGTACTGCTGAGGACACAGAGGCTGTTTACTGAAAAAACAGATATTTTTCACTGACATTTTCGGGGGTTGCGTTACCGAGAAGAGCAGAAGAAATTAGAACAAAAGCGTGTACAATTGATAACGTGGCATAACAAGGTCCAAAGAAACACTTCATTTTCTTAAAGAGGCTGGAGTTAAGAAAGTTGACGGGTAAGAAAATGATGGTTAAAAACACCTTAACCCTATGTGTGAGTTATAGTGATGCTGTCAGCACTGGTCGTACCTCGTATATTCATGTTTTTAGTATTTTAATTAGCTCGTAAAAACAAATGGAGCTGTTGGTGTCACCACATAGTGACAGTTTTTACCAGTGAATATGACATCATTGGGTGGGAGCTTGATGATTGAGCAAACAGTAAATATAGTGCTAGTTGTGTTAATAAATGAAGATGCTTTTGTCACGTTTTTGCGTTTTATATTAGATCAACAAAACCAACCTGTTCGCCTTACGTAAAAGCGCTGCAAATTAAGTAAAACAAAAAAACACCATCAGAGGCTCTGGCTATTGTTTTTCATCGAAGGACTTTGCACCTGTCTGTACACATCTCTTACCTAGCATACAGCACTAGCAATCGACACGGTGTCAAGACTAACCTCTGACAGGAGCGTACAACTGTTAGTGCAATGCGTGCGTGAGTCGCTGCTGCACCCAAATCTTGTGTGCTCTTATCCGTTCTCACAGCCTGTCTCCTATTTTCTGGCACTGGCACTTAGATGGATGCTGTGGGGGGGTTCTGCTGAGAGAATGGAATAATGCCGTCAGTTAAGTTAAGGGACACTGAGGAGAAATTGAAGTTGACTTGCATCGACAGAATACCAGCTCCTGATTACAAAAACGCCATTCATACTGACAACAAAGCTCCTGTAACATAGAAAAGAGCAAGAACCAAAATACAGGTATCGCCGCCACAGCCCAAACTCGCAAGTACAAGCTTCATGGCGTCATAGGACAAAACAGTGTTGCTAGAACCAATAGTTCTAGCAACACTAGGACACGAGAAGCTACGAATCACTGAGGCGCAGCAAATGCATGCGCAAATCTCTTTGACGTCGCCAGATGGCGCCACGTACCCGATAGCTATGCGCGCTCCTGCAGCGCCGGGACCAATCAGCGCTTGCTCTCAGCGGTATGGGGGCTCCCGGTATTCCGCTAACGGTAACAAGGTACACGGTATGCTAAAGGCGTCTATTTGCGAGAACTTCGTTGACGACTTCGAGAACGGGGTCCATTGTAACGCTGGCAAAACGCCGGTGCAAATGTAAACGAAGCGACGGCCGCAATAGCCGATAGATGCTTTCAACGTGCGGCCGGCGGTAGCTTTCTTTTCGGCTGCTGCTGCCGCAGTGCTGGCCGCCAGAAATCACGGAGTCTGCGTTACGTAATGTGAATGTCATGTTTCACGTCACTTAGTTCTGTGTCGTCATAGCAGACTCCCAAGTTTGAATCAGAGTGGCGGGAAAAACTATTTCAACTTTGAATACAAATTTCTTAGAAATAAATGCATCTTTCGCTGCCGGCCAAGTGGCAACAAAGCCATGAAATGCCAAACTATCGGATTTTGCTATAAAAAAAATATTAATAGAGCTCTCCTCAGTGTCCCTTTAAGTTACGGATAATGCCTTCATTTAAGTTACGGATAATGCCCTCAATTATGTTAAGGATAATTTGTTCAATTAAGTTACGGAATTCAGCTGCATTGCCAGAGAAACATGGTGCTGCGCACGAAGCGCTGCCTAAGTGGCGACCGTTCTCCTTCCCCGTGCAGGAGGGACAAGAGCAGTGAGCGAGCGGCGGCCCGAGCCGGCCTGATGGAAGCTCAGGGTTTCATTGCGGAGATGCAGCCACTGAGCTCGGGCCACGTGCAGCAGAACTCTCCCCCACAGGCACAGGCGGTCGTCTCCCAGCCGGCCACCACCATGCAGGCGGTGACAGCGACCACCGCGGCCTCCCAGACGCAGGCGGCTGCTGCTGCACAGGTGGCGCAGGCAGCACAAGTGGTGGGTTCGCTTGACCACCTTCTCCATTCCTTCTGGTATAGACTGTCCTTCCCTCTTTGACTTTCTCACTGACTGTCACAGCAGGGGGCTGCCTAGTACCTGTGCTACATGGGCACGTTTAATTGAAATTTGAGTCGAATATCATTCGATTCACACTCAACGGAGCTCCACGGTGCTCCACAACAATTTCATGCTTTTTCACGCTTGGTAGCAAGCCACGGCGGTGGCTCAGTGGTTATGGTGCTCTGCTGCTGACCCCAAAGACGCGGGTTCGATCCCGGCCGCGGCGGTCGAATTTCGATGGAGGAAAAATTCCAGAGGCCCGTGTACTGTGCGATGTCAGTGCACGTTAAAGAACCCCAGGTGGTCGAAATTTCCAGAGCCTTCCACTACGGCGTCCCTCACAGCCTGAGTCGCTCTGGGACGTTAAACTCCATAAACCAACCAACCAACCAACCGTCTTCTCCGTTCCTTCTGGTTTAGACTGTCCTTCCCTCTGTGGCTTTCTCGCTGACCATCACAGCAGGGGGCTGCCTAATACTCGTGCCAAACGTGCATAACAAATGGCAGTAAATGCTTAAGGCTTTAATACCCCTGTCACACTAGCAAATTTAATGTCATTCGAACCTAATGGCATTCGATGCATCGAATGTCATTTGGTCTCTTTCGGTGCTACACGGAAAAAAATAACGTCATTCGAAAATGATGGCATCGACGATCAGTGAAAAAAAAAATAGTCCAACTGAACGAAATCAGCATGCATAAAAGATGTTTGAAATTGTTATGCAGTGTTTCAAAAGCGGGTGAGAACATTTGTGTGCCGTATTATGAGCTTAAAATATTACTTGCGACCATTCTGCACCACTTTAGCCATCAAAAGCCAAGCCAAGTACAAAGTCAACCACAAATCCGATAAATGTAAACAAACAAAATGGCTGACATGGCGGCGAGCAGAGCTTGGAAATGACTTCCAAAAGGTGAACTGCTAAGTTACGTCTTTAAGTACCTTCGAGCTTAATGAACATGGCGCGCCAACCAGCAAGGATCACACATTCCAAAATGACCGACGGTCGCGGGAAAGACGCTGCTTCACGCTCGGCCGCTGCTGTAGGTTGCTGAGACCGAGAGTAATAGCTATCCTTGACAGCCTGTAGTGTGAACAGAGTCACACCAGCAGTAACTTTTTTTTAGCAGAACTAAATAAATGCACTTTCTAAGTTTCGCAGTGTGCATATTATTTTTTCGCATAGCTTGTTCCTTCTGCGTATCTGGTTTCCAGAGTACGCATTTGGTTCGAAATCGAATGTGAATGAGTTCCCCTAACTCATTGTTCCCGTGTAGCAGTCGATTAATGACATTAGGTGCTAATGTCATTCTATTCGAATGACATTAAATTTGTTAGTGTGACAGGGCTATAAGTCTATTAATGCCATTATTTCCGAAGTTGGTGGTACACGGCCGCATTTAATGCCATTATCGAAAGTGACGATGACAATGATGCTTGCAAGGCAGTCGAAAGTTTCATCTGAATATAAACAGTGCTGATGAGCACAGTATATCGGGAGTGTTGTTCAAATGTAATGTAAAAATGATTTTCCAGAAAATATGGCTGTTCCTGCTTTACAAGTCGAAAAAGTAGCCATAAACTCGCATGTCGGCACACAAGTCGAGAGTACCTGTGAAAAAGGCTGGTTAAAATGGCGCTATTCGAATCGAAAATGCGGTGTAGATGCCTCATCTGACTGAAAGTTAAGAAATAACAATTTCTTACTGGTTAGGAAGTTGTTACTAACAAAGCTGCATGCTTTTCTGCGTGTGGAATGGGAACGAGAGTACGCATTGCACGGGTGAATGAGTTGTGACGAACTCGGTAGGTCGCGAATGGCAGTAAGGCTAATGCCATTAAATTTATGCGTGTGGCACCTCACAAATGCCATTAAAACTTAAGGCAGTAAGCACTTAGTGGCATTAAATCTGTCCTTGTGGCACGGGTATAATACCTGTTCTACACAGGCACGTTGAATTGACGTTGGGAGTCGAATGCCATTCGATTCACACTCAGCGGGGTTCCACAGTGCTCCACAACAACTTTCAGAGGCAGTTAGGAGTTGAACGTTCATTCTTCGCGTTTCATTGACGATGCTGCCAGCAATTTTCGTTTGTGCCCATTCACGCTTTTGCGCTCGTTCTGTGCTTGTGTTCTTCTTTTATGCGTTTTTGTTTTAGTGCAATATAACATGGCTTATGTAGACGATCGCCAACTAGCCCGACAACAGCTCTTGTTAATGCTTTTGTGTGTTTTGTCGCATAAGCTGTTTCATGGTTGTAAATTACGGTAAAAGGCTTATCGCCGTTAATTGCATTTAGTTTCCTTGGAGGACAGCTGCTGTTCTGCAGTTGGTCTCTGAAACCGAGAAGGCAAAAACCAAACCGGAAAAGGTTGAAGATGTTTACCGGGACTGCCATGTTGTTGCAGCAATCAAGTGAAACAATGCATGTAATGTGTATAAAAATTTCTGACCTGAAAGCATACATTTCCTCTTAAATTTTTGCTTTCAAAATGATGGCATGAAGATACCACACACAAGAGCACACATTTTCGCATTTCGAAGGCATTTCAAACTCTTAAATTGTCTTTGCAGTACTATGTCAAATCGAATGAAAATCCAACAAAGCCCTGTTGAAATCTTGTAGCAGACTAGGACCAGCAGTTGAGCCGAGTGATGTTCAGTTTGACTGCTTTTGAAACCCCACGTAGATCAGGTATCACTTTCTGCCATGAACCCCAGCTGCATATTGCTAGGGCATTTGGCTCACTTTTCGGAGACGAAGGTTAATAAACTTCCGGGCAAAATGATTATTGTGCTTGCACATCTTCCACTGCTACTGCATTGCACCGGGAGTATTTCACGAAAAAAAGAAAGAAAAATTCAGTGCTCTGCTTTTCCCGTTATACAGGTGGTCGCCACGGCAACAGCCCAGCAAGTGGCGCCCTCTACGTCCCCATCGCAAACAAGTCCGCAGGCGACAGTCGTCCAGGTTTCTACTACCAATGGCACGCCACACTTCATAGCTGTTGCAGGTGATCTTGTTTTCCTTCATCATTATTCTCATGAGCTGGCTTGCATCCCATGCGGGACAAACCCTCCCCCCTCATTGGTTTGGTCGCCAATTAGCCCTTTAGCCCCTCACTGATTTGCCAGCTTCAGCTGCTCTATCCCAGTATGACTTCAAATCTCTCTCTTCATTTGATCCTGCAGCCCTCATCTGTCTGTCCAATTCCTTGAAATTCACTCTATTAATTAACGGGCGATCGGCTGTCTTTAGTCAAAAACCGAAAATTTGGACCTCGTGATTTTTCGAACTTGCTTGATCATCCGGACTTTTTAGCAGCACCGCAGCATGGCCCATAAGGCCAATGTATAAGAGCCCCGGAAATTTCAGACACATCACAACTGACTCCTCGATTTTTCGGTCCTTGTTTGCACTCCCTTTCAATACCCAAGCTGCCATATGACGTTTACACTAGAACCTGTTTGATTCAAGCTCCAAGGGAAATCAAAAATTTGATCAGCCAAAACAGAATTCAAGCTAAAAAGGAGCCTCTTAAATGGTGGGGCTGATATTCTTTCCCGAGTCGGCACAGTGCGCCCACATGGTCCCGAATTCGTACTGTTCTTGAACGCCGCCTGCCACGTCAACTTGGAACTCTAGCCATAATTCGTGGAACTCGTCTATGCCGAGTCTTTCGTCCCGAAAACGGAAAGAGGTAGCAGCGAGGTGCGTGGGAGGCGTACGACTTCACGGAGACTGCGAGTGCAGAAGAAAATGGTGGTGCATCTCAAAGTGACGAGAGCATTGTAAATTTAGATGTGTCATGAATGACAAGTATTAAAAAAGGAAAATTCAGGGGCACTTTGACTGTCTAAAGTGCGTAGAGGCGAAACCGTTTTCCACACCACTTTGACGGCTTCTGTGGCACTGGTGGCGTCACATGTAATTGAGTACTAATTACTAAGTGATGACAAATCACTAATTAATTGGTAATTACTGATTAATGCCTGAATACTAATTAAATGCTAATTAATGACGCTTAAGCTTCGCCTTTAGGAGTGGAACGCGAAACACCACGCTTTTTGAGGAAAGGAATTGGCACAGTAATTCTCTGTCATCTCGGTGGACACCTGAATGGCACTATAGAGGAAGGGAGGAAGGCAACAGCATCTTGCAACAGGCCATTTTGAGGAAAGGAAATGTATCTGTCTCTCATACCTCGGTGGACACCTAAACCTCGCAGCAAGGGAAGGGAGGAGGATGGCAGTGAGCAAAGACATGTATTCACTAGACAGGCCTTTGTTCATTCCAAGCCATCGAGCTGGCATGGCGGAGTGGATAGCATGCTCACACTCCGAAGACCGGGGTTCGATTCCCGAGCTCGACCAATTTCCTACTCGGTTTTATTTGTTTATATGGCCTGACTAGAAAAGTTAATTAGGCTAATTGGGTAATTAAGAAATTAACTAAGCTCAGTCCCACTTGGAGCATCACTATATGATCTCTTCAATTGGTTGCATGGTTACTAGCCAAAGTACAATTGGCCCTGTTTGAAATTCGCGCACTGTGACATCATGACCGTTTCGACCAACTGAAAAGCGTGACATTTCTGTCGACAACTGCTGCTTACAACGATGAGACATTAAAGGCTTTCGCCTTAATAAATCATTAGTTAATGGAAAATGCCACTGTGGCCGCAGCTGGCGAAGGACAGGGTTAATTGGAGAGAGACTTGGGAGAGGCCTATGCCCTGCAGTAGGCGTAGTCAGGCTGATGATGATGATGGAAAGGCAGCAGCTTTGACGGTCTCCACACAACGCTGCAGTTGTAGCTGGACTGTACTGGGACTGGCACAGCTGTTTGAAAAACAGCAGGTGTGGGCCCTGAGTTGTAGGGCCTCAGAACTGAGGGAATATATTTTGTCAAGGGGAAGAATGAACGCACTTCTTTTCAAGCATACTCAAGAACCGAGGTTGTATTTAAACGCCATGGGTAGTTTGCCCTTGCCATGAGTAGTTTGTAGAGGGCTCCGTACATAAAAAAAAGAAGAGTGGGAAGGCTTAGAAAGGCAATTGTTCTTTTTTTTTCTCTCCTGCGTCTCACCAGTGGTACCCACCGCGATTGCTTAGTGGTTATGGCGCTCGTCTACTGAGCTGGAGTACCCGGGTTCGAACCCGACCATGGCAGCCGCGTTTCGATGGAGGCGGAACGCAAAAAGGCGCCCCTGTGCTGTGGGATGTCAGTGCATGTTAAAGATATATCCTCATGTTCCCCACTTCCCCATGTGGTCAAAATTACTCTGGAGGAGGTCTCTGCTACGGCACCTCTTTCTTCCTTTCTTGTTTCACTCTCTCCTTTATCCCTTCCTGGCAGCATGGTTCAGGTGTCCACTGAGATATGCGAGACAGTTACTGTGTCATTTTCTTTCCTCAAAACCAATTTTCATTATTTTTTTTATTTCTCAACAACCGCTGCCGCGGTGGCTCAGTGGTTAAGGCGCTCGGCTGCTGACCCAAAAGACGTGGGCTCGATCCCAGCCGCGGCGGTTGCATTTAGACAGAGGCGAAATTCCAAAGGCCCGTGTACTGTGCGATGTCAGTGCACGTTAAAGAACCCCAGGTGGTCGAAATTATTCCCTCAGGTGGTCCCCAGGTGGTCGAACAATGTCTCTCACAGCCTGAGTCGCTTTGGGACATTAAACCCCATAAACCAAACCAAACCATTTTTTTCTCGACAGTGGCCGAAGCTGACGGACAGACTCCCGGCACTGTAACCCTTCAGCCAACTTCTGCAGTGCACCCAACCTACGTCCAGTACGTCGACAGCACTGGCGATCCGAGCCTCTACACCGCCACTAACGGACAGATGTGAGTACCGCACGTCCGCTCATTGCGCTCGAAATACCAGAGATTTCTTTTGTGCCGGTGTGTTCTTGCCTGGAGAGATTTCCCTGCTGTGAAAAATGAAACTCAGAAAGGTACAGTGCAGTGTGACTAACGAAGTGAAAGGCGTTTTATTTTGTTTTTCATTTTTTTTTCCCCCCACCATCAGTTTCAGTTTCGATCAGCGGCAGTGCATAGCTCCTGCATGGCGTCATATTCCACCCAGTGCGGCAGTGGTGATCACGGAGGTTCGGAAGTCTCCGACGCGGGGAGAAGTCCGTCTGCTCACAGCTCCTCCACCGTGCACCGGCAAGCAGCCCGTCAGGTCCCGCACCACGTTCAACTCAATGCGTGTGCTTGAAGAGCTCGTTGGGTCGCATACCGCCCCTAGCTGAGGAAAGAAATTGCGTGTCCTGTGTTGTCCCTTGAAGTCCTGTGTTGTTCAACATTTAATTTGAAGAGACGAGAGACGCGTGGCTCAGGTCAGTCCGGGTTTGATTGATCGGGCGAATAGGCAAATGGCTAGGAAACACGGTTTCAAGGCACCAAATATGGCGAGGGGCAGTTAGGGCCGCAGACGCCAAAGCCCTACAGGGACTGGAGACAGCGAGCAGCGAACGTAAGGTCATAGTAAACCATTCTGTTTCCTCATTGTTCTCTGCCTTATGTGCGTATGTGGGCATCACGCTGCAACTTTAACTTTGTTACAAGACAGCGTTCCCTTTTGCAAATAATAATAGTTTTATTCATAACGCAGTACTGGTAGTTACAAAAAACAATATAGCAAAGGAGATCCCAGAGTCGGTGACAGTATCGAGGTCTTCTGCTATTTCTAAAAAAGCATTTAGTAGGATGAGCAAGCACTAAGACATTGCAGTCGTATGTAAAGAGACAGGAAAAGAAAAGTTAAAATATCTCAGGTGTACAGAATACATTTGTATAATTTGGAGCGGTGATAAAACCTATGGCAGAAAACATTGGAGAAACTCAGCAGAGCAAATGCCTTCAAACGATATGCACTAAATAAAATTTACAGCTCAACAGATTGAAGGAAAAAGAATGAGAAAATTCAAACACATGAATATACAGCCGACGACCGATTTTTCGGACTCTCTAGGGACCGCGAAAACGACCGAAAAATCGGGCAGTCCGGAAAATCAAATTTCATCGAAAAAATCACGAACTTATTTCCAGTACGCCGGAGGGAGCGGCCAGTTGTATTGCACACATTCTAAAGCTCATCATGACTATATTTCGCTGCGCGACATACCGAATAAACGCATATAAAGGCCACACTTTTTTTTTTTCCACATTTGAGGGCCAATTTTCAGGGTGCGCCCCATGCACGCGATGTGCGAAAAGGAAATTTTTTTTTTAAAGTAAAAGCACACCAACCAGGGATGGGCGACATTTATTCTACGTTCAATCGTCACTCACGGAGTATTTAGACTCCTGAGCTGTTGCTATCCTCTGGTGCACGCTCATGCCAAAAGAAGCCGCGCAGCATGTCCGCTGTCAATGCGTAACCGTTGTTCCACACTTCCATCACACAGAGGAGCAGCTCTTCTTTCAGTTCGGGAAACTCGCACGGCTTGCCTTGGAAAGCGTGCTTTTTGCAGCTTGTGTTTCTCCTTTGGTTGCACCATCATCGGATGCATTCCTCGGCCACTTCGAATTTCCTGTCCGCCGCACGCTTACCGTGTTCAAGAGCTAACTCCCAGCCATGTAGCTTAAGGTGCTAGCCCATCGTGCTAAAACTGCAAAGCTCGGCAGCAGCACGCGAAAGCCACAACCACAACTAATCCGGCGAACGCGCCAACACGCCACAAAAGGCTGGAGCTGGCGATACTGATGCCAATGTGGATAGCGGAAAATCGCGGCGGAGAAAAAAATTGATGATGATGATCAAGCCTCGGGCGCCATCCATGGACGGCACTTGGAAGCTCCTGAGCGCGCGCCATGGCCGCTGCGATCTGCTCCGGCGGCGCGCCAAAAGCACGCTTCAATTGCGGAGGCCACGACGCGCGCGTAGCCTCTGCGATCGTATTTGCGTTCCGTATTCGAGACGAAAAACTCGGCACAGATGAGTTCCGTGAACTCACGGTTCATGTTCGTGCGGTGGAAGACATTCAAGAACAGTACGAATTTGAAACCACGCAAGCGCATTGTGCCGACTCGCGCAGAATTTCAGCATCGCAAGCGGCTCCCTTTAAGCTTGAATTTCGTTTTGTTTGATCAAGTTTTATATCTGTCCTGCAGTTTGAATTAATGAGGTTCTACTGTACACGTTAAATGGTGGCTTGGGTACTGGCGGCGAGTGAGAACGAGGTCCGAAAAATCGAGTGGTCAGTTGCGGTGCGTCCGTAATTTCAAGCTCTCTTATACATTGGCTCTATGGGCCATGTCGTGGTGCTACAAAAAAAGTCCGAATAATCAAGCATGACTGAAAAATCAGGCGTCCGAATTTTCGGTCATCGACTGTATATATATATATATATATATATATATATATATATATATATATATATATATATATATGAGAAAAAAATTCTTTAGACTACATAAAATCATTCATAAACGAAATAACTGCAAGGAAAAGCAAAGTATTCAAAAAAGCAGTAAAAGAGAAAGTAAAGGAGAAAAGTATTACTATGTACTAATTATATTTAGTTACAAGAAAGTGCCTTAGTTGTTTTTTTTTTTGTTTTTTTCATAGGGATGTTGAGCAGGATGTTTTTACGCAGGACGGTAGCATATTCCAGTATGAGAAAGATGAAATCATAGGAAGATGAGAAATCAGTTGATCAGAGGGTAGTGAAGGTTGATATTGAGTGCGTTGCGGAGACACCTTGAGAGGGAGAGGGAAGAGAGACCTTGAAGCCAGGAAGCTGAGGAAAGGGTATGTGCAGCCGAGAAGTGGGGAAAAAAAAACTCGTTGAAGCGGAGTAAAACAGCATGAGAAAATGGAACGAAGAGTGGAACTGCAGTCTGTTGTCAATGTTTTCTGCTTTTGTACTGTCATTCGTGCAGCATTTGTTGTGCTTTTGTTGCGAACATCGGTGCTGTCTTGACGCTCGCATGCCTTGTTGCAGTGTCAAAACCGCTTGGCACAATAGCATTGCGGTACCCCTGCAGCTCTAATGGAGTACCTTGTGGCACAGAGCTTTGTCATATCCATAGGATTCATAAATGGCAACCTTACACTGCGTTTATGCTGCTTTAGTGTTGCAATACACTAGAATCTGGAAAAGTTTTTATGATGTAGTGCTAAAATTGACCTCTTTACCTCCGAATTCTCATCAACTGTAGAAGCGTGGGCTTTGTGATATGTCGTCTTTCAATTAAGCAGCACGCATCCAAGGCTTTTTATACCTGTTTCTACTAGAGTCACTTTGGAAGTAATTGTCTGAATTTATTTCTTTGGGAACTAAAAATTGCAGCACTTGCAAGGAGTCGCAGAACTACAGCACATGAACATACACATGCAGCCCTCCTTTGTTGTGGGCGTTGACCAAGCACAACTGTTCTTCAATTTGGACCCCATCACTGGCTCTGCATTTCCACCAGCAATGATTTGCAGCTTTTATGCTCGACTGGTTAAAGTTCATACCAGTGGAATCAGCCGACTCATTAAAAGCCATATAGACAGCATCATTAAGTCTGTATTTCAAGTGCATTAATATAGTCCAGCTGGGATTGGCGTGTGGCTTGGTGATATACAGCTATACGATAGTCTTCTCATTGCCTGGCCTGACTGGATGGACTTCGGGGGCTTAGGCTTAGGTTTGCAGCTCAGCATTTAGGTTTGACAGCCTCTTTCAGTTCCAAGAAATCCAAGAGTACTACCGTCTTTCGTGCAGGAAAAAACGGTGCAAATCACTTTATGCGTTGTTGATTGGCAATTCGCAAAATGTACAGTGCATTGCAAAGGGTCAATCTAGATCATTCTACAATGATAGCTTGTGGCTGAAGTTGGAACTTTGCTGGTTGCTTGGGATGGAACAGAGCAAGGAATGCCCTGATCGCTAGTATTTCCGAGCTTCCTTTCTTGGATTCTCGGGGCACATGAGTGAAGTAAATGTGATAGAAGCAAGAAAAACACTGCATCTGCACTAGCAGTCGCGGGCCGCTCGCTAGGCGACACTAGGCCTAATTTCTGCGGGAGACGTAAGTAAAAAATGGTTGGAGTATTGGCGGCTTAACAGCAGAAAGCAGGCAATAACCTAAAGATTCAAGTTCAGGATTCAAAATTGGTGTACCTTAAGAGTAATAGAATTTCTGTTAAGAAAATGAAAAGGTAGAGTTTCTAGTTAACACCTTTGAGTTTGACTGATTGGCTGGACAAATACGTATTAACAGAAATAAAGTACCGAGCATGGCACCTGCCACCATCGTGTTTCAAAGAGGATGCTCCTAACATTCATCCATTCATTCACATTGAGACCGCAGAGGGCAGTACTTTGGAAATGGCCACCGTCTGTTATAAGAGCCCTTACGAGTACCACATATATGGAATAATATCATTAAAATTAAGGGGGGACGAGGGTCTTAAAACTGACTTTTTTTATTCATGGCTAGAATCTCATGAAATTTTGCACAGATATGTTTTCCTCTTCTGATTCCAAATATGTAATCATAATTGAGCTGGTTGTCTTAAATCTTACAAAGCCTAGAATGTAATTAGGTAATTTCTTATGCAGCTTTAATGAACTTTCTCATTGCATTTTGTTGCTTTTATTTACATGAATTGATAGCCAGAGAGTTCCCATACCTGGTGACATTCTACGTTTTTCTCTTAAGGCGTGTCATCCTGATATACTACGCCGAGAGTAAAAGGTCACAGTATTTGACACTGCAACTCGTTAAGCTAATTGTAAATAGCTAATTATATGTGGCCTGAACAAAAAAGTAAGAATGTCATCAGGTATGAGAATTCTGTGGCTATCAACTCTTGTAATTGAAAGCAACCAAATGCAATGAGAAAGTTCATTAAAGCTTCACAAGAAATTACCTCATAGCACTCTAGACTTTAAGATGACTTTTGATCTAAGACCACCAGCTCAATTGTGACTACATTTTTGGAATCAGGAGAGAAAAGCATATCTGTGCGCAAACTTTCATGAGATTCTAGCCACAAATAAAAAGGTCAGTTTTAAGACCCTCGTCCTCCCTTAAGGTACAATTTGTCTCCACAGCACCTTCAGCAGCAAAGCGAAAGAAGCAGGCCAGGCAAGGGCTGCCACGGGGCTTCATTCAGCTAGGTTGGCTTCACTGCTTGACAAGCTGCGTGCCTAATGCTGCCTCTTCCTCATTGCAATGGTGTCACATGAAAAAATGAGTGCGAGAGGCCAAAGACAACCCTGAAGCACACCCACGCGTTTGCCTTGTGATGCTATTTTCAAGCACGAGCACTGTGAGCAGGTGTCCACCACCACACACCAGGCCTAGCTAAGCGTGCGGAAAGTGATATTGAAGCGGCGTCCAGGGAAGCACCATTTACAGGGCTGTGGCGCGCTTTGGATATATTGAGTGTTCCCATAAACGCGAGAGCGAAAGTCGGGAGGAACAATGCATAGGATTGCATGGATTTTTAAGGTAATGTTCTGGTTGTTCGCTATAAGCAATAAATCGATATGTCTGACGTCAACTGTAGTATAAAGGAGTGTATGTTACATTGCCACCTATTCCTGAAATTTACATTTCATTAAACACCATAGCTCCATTGTTTCTCTTGTCCTGGAAGGACAGTGTACAGTAGAACCCGATTATATGTATTTCAAGGAACCGCGGGAAACCGTCGTATAATCCGGGTGCTGTGTAATTGGAAATCTCTCTCAATGGACATATTTGCGTCATAAACACACCCACTACTCTAAATCTCAAGCTGATGTATATTTATTTTCCCCATGAGTTACAAAAGTACCGTTGTTTTTGTTCTCTGAGGATTATTCCCGAGAGCACATAGCCAGGAGGCCTTCCAGCATTAGTGAGGTGATGTGTGTGCTCCTGTCATAGCGCATGTTAAACGGGCGAAATGGGTATTTACTGAGGTAAGAAAAGGGCCCAAGCAATTGGTATCTTTTTATTTATTTGTTTGTTTGTTTAATTATTTATTTATCTATGTATTTATTGACACTACATGCTAAAATACTGGCCCAAACAGGAGGGGAAGTACAGTGACAAGGCGTAACAATGCAGAACACAACTATAAAAACTCACAAACACGATGCAAGCTACAGAAATGGGACTAAAACATATAAATCATGGCCTAGCACAATTACCAACCAAAAAAAACTAACACAAAAACACTCTAATGAAATTGTGCACAGTTCTTTGATTGTAACTCCAAAACTGATAGAATTCGATCATTTATAGTGTGCAGAAAGAAACTATTGATGTGAGGTTTTGGTTTTAGAAAATATAGGCATCACCGCACCACAGACATTTTTAAGCGAGTTTCATTGACACTGAAGATATCAGCAGTTAAAAATGATGCTCCTCCTCTCCCCCTCAACTGATACTTGCTGGCATGCCAGAAAAAAATAAAATGAAAACAGGTCGATACTGCAAAACGCCACTCTCCATCTTGCCTACATCAATTAGGCACACTGGATGAGAAGACATCATTGGTGTTTTGGGTGGCTAAGAACACGTAACGAGCTGTCTCCCTAATCTGTTCGAGCAAAAATTTTTAAAATTTTTTTGGAAATTATTGGAGCCACGCAGAGCTTTTAAATTTAACTCAAATACGCGCAAGGACCTTCTGTACAGATTTGTTGCATTAGAATATGGTCCGTCAAAATCCTTGCAGGGTCCCTTTAAGAGGGTGTCACAGGCACCTCGAAAGTGATGGTTTGGATATCACGCCTGAAATACAGCTTCTCCGAATCTGGCAAGAAATTTTGCGACGTGCAGTATAAGCACGCCAGCGTTTCTGTCAAACCTACAACCACAATCAGTCCACCGTGTAGACATCAGTTGCTGCAATATTAGGCATTCACATCATAATGAAAAAAGGGAAGAAATGTCGCTCAGTGTCGTTAAGCCTGATGTGGTCTGTGCCGAAACCGCAGCTGAAAGCACTTTCAAATTAGCCATTGGGGACCATAAAAAGGTCTATTCTTGTTGGCATTTATTGCCAGTACAATAATTCTACGCTGGAATGAGTGTACAATTAATTTTCATGATAGCTTTGTGAGCGAAAAGTGGGCTAGGGGAGGGGGTTGGTTTGCACGGACAGCAGGCAGTCATGCACCGGATCGCATTTTTAAGCATGCATCTTCATCTTAATTTTGAGTCGGAATTCCTTGGGGTGACATGATGTCTGTTAGTGCATTGCTCCATCAGCATCTTTAATTCATTCTGGACAGATCCAACCAGCTGTCATATGAAGCTGGGCATGTATGACTTTGTGGCATAAAATACATATAATGAGGCTTCTAATGCATCATCTGTGGGGAGGGTTCGTCGATCTTGTGCTGAGTGGTCATAAAATGCTTGTTGTCGCATGAATGGAAGATGCATAGTTGGGGTGCACAGTATTAGGTAATATTATAGTAGTGTAAAGCTTAAAGAAAACAGCAGTTAGTAGCACTGGGACATGGTCCACGGCATCCTGTATTATTACTTTGCGAACCATTTACAACAGTGAACAAAATCAGCTTTTTAATGTTTGACTATTTCAAACAAGGCAGGCATCAAAATTCTAGAGCTTATAATTTTGTCTTGTGTTTAGCTTCTTTTAGGTAAGAAGAAAAGTTTTAACAACTGACTACTATTTTTTTGTCGTGGAGGAATTCCTTGAGGGGTCCTGATTGTGGGTGGAGCTCCACTGCAGACTTTAGTTGTATCCAACTATAGCTGACAAATTTTTTGGTGTCTTTTAGCGCAGTTGTGTCGTTTTGTGTCAGTCTGCCACGGTTTAAATACCTGCGTTTACTAAGCCGCCCAACTTTATCCACCATGCTTCGAAGCCCGTTGTGACATGGTGGATTGCTTTCTATCGAGAAAGCTCTGCATGGGTGCAGCTAAACTTGCTTTCCATGCACAGGGTTTTGAATACGTTGCAGAATGCTATCTTCCAAGCCTGTTGCCTCAGAAACCTAATTTTCAAGCTCAGCTTTTTCTAAAGGATGTTCTTTGAACGGAAGTGTTACAAGAGGTTGCATTTTCAAGGCTTTTCTGTTGCCACTCGTTCTTCTTAGATTTGGCGGGAGCCAAAAAAATTATCCGAAATATTGGGGAACTTGAAAGTAACTTTGCTGTGGCAAACTGACTTCAAAAATGGTGAACTTCTTCGTTTTGTAGTTCCGTTCTCGAGCGGTGATATTAGATCGTGTTAGAGCCAGGACCACGTTTTCATGTCCACACCACATCACGCCACCAATACCTGACAGTGCAACACGGCCGCAGACCTTGCCCGAACGGCTTGTGTGAAGCAAGAACAGCCTGTTTTCATTGCCAATGACAGCTGTGAAGACAGAGAGAGAGAACTTACGGGAAGAAGCAAGTGAAAGCGAGTGCCTTTCTTGCAGCGCATCTGACTGCAGACCCGATTCCCCCATCTGCCTCTCAACATGGGGGGGGGGTGTTCGAGCCACGGCAGATGCTACCGCTTTCCGTTTCCAATGCAGTCGTGTGCCCTGGCATGCATGCTGCTCTTTGTAGATCACCTCGATGGGGCCAAAGAACGTGCGGTTAACTGGAGTAGCATTATTGAGGACTAAGTACTCAAGCCTGTCCAAGCCAGTCTAAGCCAATCTCTTCCGTTGACTCCGTCTAAATCCAAGATGGCGCGTTTCATGGCCGCGAAGAACCGGTTCGTTGTCACAGTGGTGCCCGCTCGCATCTATGTTAGGTCAATGAAACGAACTTTCGGTTGAGATTTATTTCTAATATGTGCCGGTGTCTGTTTTAGTTGAACTTTTGGACTCCACAGAGTTCAAAATGTTGGTTGTGAACATATACACATTTCTGTACCTATTAACAGAAGTACGAATTGGTAGAAGTCAGTAATGTCGGTCGGCTACTATATTCTAGACTTTCTTAAAAGTCAGGGGGGCCTCCCTGTGTGCTTTTGTTCTCGTACCGTTTGTGCAAGTGTTTCGTTCCGGCCTAACGGAGAAGCGTTATTGGTTTCCCATCTCTCCTGACTGTGCTCTTTTCTTGTTTCTTGTTTTTTCTCTTGTGTAGGACGGGTTATCCTGTGTACAGCGTCACTGATGCCGGGGCGATGTACACCCCTGGCAATGCTGCCTACTACAGCACCGCCAGCGGTACTGCGGTCACCTATTCGCAGGTGATTACCCCTCTTCATCTTTTCATCTCCATCTTCATCTTTGTTTACCTGACAGTGCGTCTCATGTGTTGATGTCTCATCGTTCGAATGGGACAGAATATTTTTCTCCCTGCCATAATTTTCTCCCCACTGTTGTCACCGCCAAAAGGTGTTTTTTCTAGCCTAAGCAACTGGCGTGAAATAAAAGCAGGCGGTGTAGTTCGTCACGTCACTATAATAGCTGACTAATGATAGCCAGCCAGTTGTCACTGGTGCCATGTGAAAGAAGCAAAATGAAGATGACCACACAGCATCATGGAAACTCTGTGTAGGTTGGGTTGCTTCTATACTCCGTTTCATACATAGCGGGCAGCGCTGCGGAGGTTGCTGAAGTAGTGCGTCTGCGAAACCATATTACTCCGCCACGTATCATTCGTTCTTCTCAAAACTCCGGTCATTGTTTGGACGAATACAAAGAGCTGTATAAAAAGATGTGGTAGCACTGAAAATCACAGTCGAAGCTGTGAGGCGCTCAGTGGTCGGGCTCTCTGGCTATAGTTTTCATGGAGAGTGAACTACTTTTTGGGCACGGATTTAGTAGAAGCGATTCGGCCTACCAACCGCGTATCATACCCCGACGTGTACTGTTTGCTTTTCGAAATCTCGACGAGTCGCAGGACGAAAATGTGGCAAGAGGTAAAACGAAGTCCAGGAGGTGCCGGTCACGGCACTTAAGATCTGTCGCTACGAAATAGGTTTGTGTTCGCTTTGGTTGTATGGTGAACTACTTTTTGCGTACGGACTTAGCCTTTGCGAACAGGTGCGCTAGCTTTGGCAGCGTTGCCTGCTATGTATGAAACGGAGTATAGCAAACAGCCACAAACAATTATTTTTGGGGTTGTACAGGCCATTAACCAACCGTCCTGTGTTGTGGACTTGAGCACTGCTTCTCGCAGCATGGTCCTCTTTCAGTGCCTTTATTGTGCACGTTATGTTATTGTATCGTGTTGCTGTCACTGCACCCTGCAGTGGCAAGTGGGACCCCAGAGTCGTGTTTTTTTATTTATTTTTTGGACATCTTGCTGGTGCCTCGTCACTCATTCCGTACTAGTATCGCATGAAACAAACTCGCAACGACACTTGTCTCGGACAATGCCACCCACACAAAATAAATGCGAAACTATGTGGGTTATACACAAACTTTGCTGTCATGCGAGTGCACTGGCCAGCCCTGATGACGGGAGTCGGGTGCTTTTTGCTGTTTTCACAAATCTTGCATTCTTGCACTTATCCTAACGTTAGTGCAAAAAATGGAACAAAATGCTCTGAGCAGTACGATATTGTTTATAGTGCTCTTGGTGCTTATTATTTTTCTTCGAGAAAAATTGTGAGCCTGACCAAATCAACTTTGTAATCACAAAGATATCACCTCCTGTAGGATGCACCCAGGTTTTGTTGCACTTAGTAGTGTCTTTAATGGTTTGGCTTAGACAGGATGGAAGGTGCCAACGTTCTTGTTTGGTGTGGTATGCATGTCCCATGTGTCAGCCACAGAGCTGCAAAACTTAAAATTCCATCTTTAAAATCGAAACTGAAATGGCATAAAAGACGTTGTCGTTTAGTATTTTGAGTTCTCCAGGTACTAGATGTCCGCATTGTTGCAGTGGTAGCTGGAGTGATCTGTTCTCCTTCAATCTTGAAGGTCTGTAGACACCATTTTTTTGCATTCTTCTTTCAAATGATGCATTATACACTAACACACATGGATTGCCATGTGATATTCATTCACAGCCACTAAATGCCATGTTTCTATGATTGTAAGTCAACTTGAATGTAAATCAATCCCCCCCATATCGCATGTGCTGAAAAAAGAGCACACCGAAAAAACCGAGCACACCGAAAAAATGCAGCCATGCTTTTAGCATCCCTGTTATCTCGTTTGTCTCACCTTTATTTATGGTGCCACGCTATGGTTTCGATTGTAAGTCAACCCTCATTTCGGATTTTTAAATTAAAAAACTAGGTCGACTTACAGTCGTGCAAATACGGTATTATGTTGATGTTTAATTCATCATTTGAAAGAAGGTGCTTTCACAAATTGGCTGCCTGTAGTCCTTGAACTTTGCCTGTGCCTGTTTTTCTAACGAGCAGTTCCAAGCAAGCGGTTGTCGGCTGCTTTTCTGTTTTGTTTAGCAACGTTTCTTTTGACATGTTTGTTTCATGGGTGTTGTGCTGAACGTTTGCTTTGTTGTTTGGTGTTAGGTGTCTGTTTTGTGTGCCTTTGTGGAGAGAATTATGACTAGAGCAAAGACAGTTGTACCGGTGAAATGAATACTCCCTGTGTCATCCCAAGCATCGCTGTGAGTGGTGCTCATGGCAGAGCCTTTTTAAAAATTTTTTTTGGCCGCAACTCTGTGTATGTGATGGTGTGGTGGAATGTTTCGTGTTTTTTTTCTTGCGTTTGCAGGCCATTTGTTTATAGAAGGTCGTCCACAGTCACCTTTGCTGTAGGTCATACATGGGGTTCTTAGAAATGCTACAGTCAAACCTCGTTGATACATTCCCATTTCATAGGCTCTAAAATGAGAGTGCTAAAGATGCTCCATAGATTTAGGCTATTTCTTGTTCTGGTCAACACATTCCAGCAGGATAACGTTATCTTTTGTTAAGTGCATCCATATTCGCACTAAATTCTGATTGTATGATGTGGTTAGTGGCATGTGCACTAAAGACATTAGCAGCCGTGGAACTCGTGACTTGAACAGAAGTGTAGCAGCAGCAGTTTGCTTCTTTAGTGGCTTCCCCACATTGCATAAGCATTAAGGTTGCCTTGCAAGGTGAATCGAGCATGAGGCCTTTTTTTTTTTTTGTATACAAAGCATGAGACATTGCGATGTCTGAACGCCCTCACCAAAATCTCAATATTTAATATCTTAAAGGTGCACTGAAGAGGAATCTGAACTCGTATTTTTACCGCTGGAACTCGATCTACACGTTCCCAGCATTCTTGGAAACTTCGATGTATTGCCCTGTGCGGCCGATTTCCCTAATTAAATCAAATTAATGTCCGGCTCCCGCCTTTTTTTTTTTAAAATTCTCCCTCGTACGGTGGGCGGAGTCGACCAATGCGCGGAGTGCCTTTCACCCAGTCCCGTGGCGGCTTGCCGCTCTGCCATCGGCGGAGGAATACGTAGTAATCTGTAGAAGCAAATATTCCGCGCGTATTTTTATTTCTGCGGGCTTATTTTGTGGCTACATTATCTGCGAATGAAACTATTTATTCACGGAAACCCAAAAAACAACATAAAGAGAAAGCAAAGCCTCCACGGAGCTGGCTGAAAGGCACTCCACGCGTTGGTCGACTCCGCCCACCGTACGAGGGAGAATTCAAAAATAAAGGCGGGAGCCGGACGTTAATTCGATTTAATTAGGGAAATCGGCCACACAGGGCAATAAGTCGCAGTTTCTAAGAATGCTCAGAACGTGTATATCGAGTTCCCACGGCAAAAAGGCGAGTTCAGATTCCTCTTCACTGCACCTTTAAGGGGGGACGAGGGTCTTAAAACTGACCTTTTTATTTGTGGCTTGAACCTGATGAAATTTTGCACACAGATGCGTTTTTCTCTCCTGATTCGAAAAGTGTAGTCATAATTGAGCTGGAAGTTTTAGATCAAACGTTATCTTGAAGTCTAGAGTGTAATTAGGCAATTTCTTATGCAGCTTTAATGAACTTTCTCATTGCATTTTGTCACTTCTAATTACATGAATTGATAGCCAGCAAATTCCTATACCCAGTGACATTCTTACTTTTTTTGTTTGGGCCATGTATATATAGCAATTTACAATTAGCTTGACGAGTTGCAGTGTCAAATACTGTGAGCTTTTACTCTCGACATAGTATGTCAGGATGACATGCCATTAGAGAAAAACGAAGAATGTCACCGGGTATGGGAACTCTCTGGCTATCAGTTCATGTAAATAAAAGCAACAAAGTGCAATGAGAAAGTTCATTAAAGCTGCCTAAGAAATTACCTAATTACACTCTAGACTTTGTAATATTTAAGACCACCAGCTCAATTATGATTACACTTTTGAAATCAGAAGAGAAAAATACATCTGTGTGCAAAATTTCACGATATTATAGCCATAAATAAAAAAACTTAGTTTTAAGACCCCCATTCCCCCTTAATCTGCGCCAGAATGCTTGTTTTGAGCTGATGATGCGAAATGCAGTGGCAGTTTTCGTCAGCTAAAATGGGGTGGCAGCCAGACTGGGCACTACGTTTCTTGTGGTTGGGCATCCAGTTTGAATCTGGTTCCTTTGTACTCCGGTAAAGGATCTGAAATGTAGTAGGATCTCAGTGATACTAATATTACAGGGAGGAATTCTACATGGCTGTGCTGAATGTGGGCGGAGCTTCGCCGCCGACTTGAGTTGTATTCGACTTTAGTAGGTTGTTGCCTTCGGGCATGATAGTTGGTTTTATCTGAGCGGCATCTGTTCTTTGTTATCACAGTTATGCTGCTGCTGCACTGTGTCGGGAAATCAAGGAGGATATTATAGTTTGGAGGGTCATTTGATCTCCGTTCATGCTTACTTAGAGTAGAAATATGCTCCAGAAACCCCACTTCATGTGTTTTTGTTGTTTTTGTTTCCTTTGAAATCAACATGCCTGCTGGCAAGCTCCAAATTCAAAGATGCGTATTGCTGTCCTGTCAGGTGTGCATCACCTAAGCCTAAGCGCATAGTAGTTTCATAAAAAGTAAACAATTGGCGATAAGTGAATTAAGAAAAACGGCCAGGCTTTCACTGCTCTTTCCGTACCCAGAGATGGCGGCTGCTATGACGTCCGTGCAAACTATGCGTTCAAAAACGCCTTCCTCTGTGAAGTCTGGGCTGTGTATTGAAACTGTGCTGTCGGCGTTCGTTAACCATTTTTGTGCAGATGTTGATTGAGCTTAACTGTTTGAGGGGTTCCTTTTGTGGTTGTGGTTTGCAGCTGAAACGGACTCACTTCGTAATTTTTTTCAGTTGGCTTTAGGTTAGTTTTGCATGCTTGACTAATAGCGGAACCAACGAATGTTATTGAAGTTGAACATGCTAAGGTGACTTCTTTGACAGTGTATGTACGCCTGTCAAGAATATGATGAATGATCAACTGGTTGTTCTTGTTTTAAGAATGACCATGCTCATGGCAGAGTACAACATGGTGGGAACTGACTCAATGGAGTGTGAAAGTTGTTCCATTGTATCCGATCTCGTAATTGGAGGTCTCAGGGCACAAAGAACTTGAGGACTGTTCTTTCACTGAGATTTGCGGCGCTGAGCACCTTATTGCAGGATGTCTTGCAATAGATACCCGCAGGTGACTCTCATTTTTGAACGCACCCATTGCGCTTAACAACTGACTGCAGTGTGTCGAGGTTTATGGGTAATTAGTTTTATTGCTGTTACGGGCGTTACATTCGTGGAGGCTCTTAAATCGGCTTTTGTTAAGGTCATGTGGTCATGTGAAACCCCTCGGTTGTCAGGCAAGGCGGGCGTCTGCGGACGCTCGCATTCTCTGGCGACCGCACCTGAAGCTTTTTTTTCTTAAGGTGCTGTATAAGTGATGCTACTGAGTGTTATGTTGTTTTCTTTGTGTTGAGTAAAATTACTGGCTGTTGCCTAATACCACCCGACAGTGTTGGTTGGGCGCACAGATGTTTATGTAAAGAAAAAAAATAGTGTGCTCTGTTCATGTTCTCGATAAGAGGAAGGTTTTTTGTGCTGCTGCTAATGGATGCTCACTGTTGATTTGAGTTTGCGCGGCGAGATTTCAGCCACCAGATGGTGTGCTGGCGGTTACTATGCCATGCAGTTTTCATTGGGTATCAGAGCTGGTGTGGTGACCTCATGCTGTATGGTGAGATTGAAAGTGTTGGTTTCATTCAGTATCATCCACGGCGATATCAAGTGTTCATTGAGTACATATGTGTTCACAGTGAGAGCACGAAGTTTGCATGCATTACAAACTTGGTTTAGAATTTGTTTTTGGATTCATTAGCGTTGTTTGGATTTGCGAGCTTCTGCAGCGCGGTTATAAATTCACAGATTATGAAACGGCTTTACATCTGGAAATTCTTTTTTTTTCTGCTTTCTTATTTTTCTATACATGAAAGTGTTTTTTTTTTTTTTTAGTGAAGGAGGTGATGCTGGAGAGATGCGAAGCATTTACAAATATTAAATGGACGCTTTGAGAACCCCATGTAGTCTAAGTTATCCAGAGCCCTCCACTACAGCGTCCCTCATAGACTGAGTTGCTTCGGGACGTTAAGCCCCATAAAAACCAAAATGGATGTGCTTGTCTTTGTCTCCTTGAGGACTTTTGCTAGTCTGGTGAAATACAAGTACTGCGGGCATAGTGTTGTTTCAATTTGTGGGCTTCTGCAGCATAGTTACAAATTCACAGATTATGAAAAAGTCATTACATCTAGAAATCCTTTTTTTTCTGCTTTCTTATTTTCCTCTACATGAAAGCGTTTTTATTTTTAGTGGAGGAGATGATGCTGGGATCTTACGAAGCATTTACAAATGTGAATGAATGCTTAAAGAACCCCATGTGGTCCAAGTTATCCAGTGCCCTCCACTGCAGCGTCCCTCATAGACTGAGTTGCTTTGGGACGTTAAACCCCATGAAAACAAAATGGATGTGCTTGTCTTTGTCTCCTTGAGGACTTTTGCAAATCTAGTGAAATACAAGGACTGCGGGCTTGGCTGCGGGCTATTCAGGGTTGTTGACTTTGTTCATGTTTGGGTCTCTGAATGCACTACGGAATCATAATCACAGCCTGTCCCCACTGTTTGTGTTTGCTGTGACCATGTGGTGGTGAGAGTGCATCACCCTTTCCCCCCTCCATCTTACCCCGTGCCCTCCCCCACTGGAACTGGGAACTAACACAGGCTTTTTTCTCTCTCTCTCTCTCTCTCTCTTATTCTCCCCCTCTTTTTTTCTCCCCCCAAAATTTTTGTGCTGCGTGCAGGCTCTGGAAGTGGCGGAAGTTTCCTTTCTAAGCTCGAAAACAGTAAGCCATTTACTAACCTCTGCACCTAATTGTTGTTTTGCACCTGTCGTCCAAATGCACCCGACGCACCGGCTGTTGTCACCTACGGAAGGAAATTGCCTCGCATGCCAAGTGCTTGTGAGCTTGGGCGCTTATTAGAGACACATGCTTGCAGCATGCTTTATCTGCATTTGTGTGAGTGTGTGTGCGTGTCTGTTTTTGTGTCGGTTTACACACTCTTCAATTGCCATATATTACCGATTATGAGTCGGCGTTTTTTTGCTGTTTTTTCGAAAAATGACTTTCCATAGTTGGGGGGTCGAGTTATAATCAGAGTAGACCTGTACGGATAGTCATGAAGTAGACCTATCTATCATATTTACTCGCGTAATGAACCTACTCGCATAATGAACCCCCCCCCCCCCCCCACACACACACACACACACATTTGTGGTGAGAATTTACTTTTTTTTTTTTCAAAGCATTTGCTTTTCTTGCCTACCTACTCTTATCTACTCGCGTAATGAACACCTCCCCCCCCCACATTTGTGATAAGAATTTACTTTTTTTTTCAGAGCGTCTGCTTTTCTTAGCACGTTCCTCTCAGTTTCGCGCGTCTACAGTGCAGGCCTTGGCAGTGTTACGAGCTGCTGTGCACCGATAGCATCACGGCGTGTTTATCCCTTGACGGGAGCTCGTGCGGAGGTTGCATGCTCAGGAGCGCCAGCGGTGGTGGCTTGTTTTGTGCGCTGCTGTCACACTGCACTGGTGTATGCTTAGAAAGCCATTGAGCACACGTGAACGTCAGGGGAGGAGCGTTGTGGTTTAAACCAGAACACTGTAAACCATCCTCTGTTCTATGCTGCGGTGGATGCAGGACCTGTAAACATCCTGTAGACATCCTGTAGACATCCTGTAGACATCCTGCAGACATCCTGCAGACATCCTGCAGACGGCCAAGTGATTCGGCAAGTTTGAGGCCAGGACCGAAAGTGCCGATCCCTCTCACACCGCACTTAACGCTTAAACATCTGCCTTCACAGTTGTAACTATCCTGCAGATTTTTTTAATCTGTGTTGACTTACATTCGGAGTAAACTTTTTGCCCAAAGGGAGGTCGACTTATAATCTGAGTCTACTTATAATCGGCAATATACGGTACCTGAACTGGAGCATAGTGGTACTGTGCCAGCCACCTTGTCCGGTTGATTTTGAACACGGAGAGTAAGAATAAAAAGGATAACAGTGAGAATAAGCCCTCGTCACCGTGGTCTCTGATTCTGGGCTTATGTGACAGGGTGTGGACATGAAACTGCAAACATGGAAGCAGGCAGTTATGAATGGCAATGCATGTCGAATGTTTTTATGGCCATTACCATCATCACGCAGCAGCAAGTAGTAGAAATGCTAGCCTTAGCTACACAGTAAGAATAGACCAGTAGAGGCTTGATAGGTCGGACCAGTGCCTCTGGAAAAGCTGAAGGGAGATGTGTCCATTTTCAGAACTCTGCTCTTGTGTGGAGATCTGTGCACAGAACAGACTCTTGTATCAAAACAGCTTCAGGAATGTCCAGCACTGTTGCTAAATGGGAGAGTTGGTTATACATTCTTGAGGGTAACAGAGGGAAGAACACAGAAAGAGGGAGGAGCACAGAACAGTCGTTGTTTGTGTTTGTCCTTCCACAAGCCTGCCAGAGGACAGAGGACGCTTGACCAACCCGTGTATTCTGTTTGTGAAATGGAGGACGTCAAACTGCTGAATACACCTAGGCGTGTTGCGCATGGAGTCTTGTTAAGCTGGCATTGCTGTGAAAATCGAGAGATGGTTAGTGTGAGCATTTTCCAACCGTAACAATAGGAGAATTACTTTGGAGTGCTGGCAATAGAAGAATCATTGCGGGATGATGCTGTAGAGAAGCCTAAAAAAAATGAGACAGGAGAATTTACTCATGTGCGCTGTATTTGTAAATGCTGCTCAGCGTGTAGAACTGTGTAATGGGTAGTCTGCTGGACGCACTTTGCGCTTGCATTCTCTCCAGTACGGTCCCAAGAGCTAGAACCTCCCGCTTGCTTTGAAATTGTACTAACAGCCATGGCCGCTAGTATTCAGGCACCTCTTCCAGCAGTCCAGTGCTGACGTGTTGGCATGATGCAGAACTTCTACTGTATTAATGGGGCCCTTCATTTTCGGGTTTTATTTTTTCTGGAATTTGGGGGCTAAAAACCGGGCGATATTTTTCAAGCTCGAATTTTGGTCTAAATTGGGTTATTCTGAAAACATATTTTTGTAGTTCAGGTTTTTTTAGGTCATTTTCTCCAAGAAAGTTTACTGTAACAGTTAGTTTTTCTGCTGGACATAAGATGCCCAATTTTTCACTCGTTTCGTTGACAACATGGAAATTGCAGGTGCCACTAAACCGTTCACGGAGTAAGATTTTTTTCTTTTTTTTGTAACCTATTACAAATATTCCTTCGCAAACATTACCAATCTCCTACGGAGAACTCCCACGTCTAAGCTAGACCGGCCTGCCTTTACCGTATTTACACGATTGTAAGTCGACTCAAATGTAAGTTGACCCTTCCATATAACATGTCACGAAAAAAAAAGGGGGGGCATGCCTGTGGTTACATTGCAAAATGAAAATGTATTAATTCCTGGACTACTCATCCACACTTTTGTCATCGTCATCACGGCTGTAGTGTCTCGCATCATGTCGTTCTGACATCATCATCTAGCGAAATCCTCCACTTTGCAAACAACCACAGTGCGTCGTCGTCCCTTGAAATCCCGCTTTTTAATCGCACCACAGCATCGCGTGGAACAGTTGAAAAATTTTTCCTCACTGCAGCGGCGACACCTGTATCACCAAAGTGTTGAACTTACAGCTCGGTGCGTAGTTGTTCATTTCTTCGGTGCAAAGAGTGACAGCAGTCTTGACTATAGCCGTGACCGAGCGCTGGACGCTTACCGGACTCCGAGCACAAATGACTATTGAAGAAGCACCACATTAAAAACTGGTAAAACGTAGTCAGCCGTCGTCAAATATGTCAGAGCCAAAGAGAAACTACGCATGAGCAGCGTCGGCTCTTCCGTTAGCTACCGACACTCCCTGGAAGCGCTTCCGTTCCGAGTGGCGGTGCCACCATGATTGGAACAGCACCCCTTCCATCAACTATTGGCACTCCCTTTGAGTGTCGAGTGTGGAGGTAAAAGTATAAAGAATGAAAAATCCTTTCGAAAAAGCACGCAGAATAGCCGAATGCTATTGGGTAAAGCTGTAGAGCAAAATGAAATTGCAATCACGCTGTAGTATCCGATATCTTGTTTGTCTCGCCTTCATATTTGGTGCCAGGCTTTGGTTTCTAATGCAAATCCACACCCACCACTTTGGATTTTTAAATTTAAAAAAATAGGTCGACTTATAATCGTGTAAATACAATATTTGCACCAAGCGGAAACATTCAGTGGGACAAATTACAATCATGTAAATGCAATATTTGCATCGTGCGAAAACATCCAGCAGAACGACTATTTTAAACACTCAAGGTCCTTGGATCAGGGTTTCATTAGTGGGGGCAGTGCTTAATACAGCGACCCCAATGAGACGTTTGGTTGATAGCCGCATTTTGTCCTCTGGCTTCTATATGGCCCTTTCTGAACTTATCTTCAGTTTCATCCACGTCATGAAAACAAGCATTAAAAGAGGTTGCAGATCCCCAATTGAGCAAGGTCACCTATTTGGATAAGCAATAGATATCCACAAATTTTTCTTGCAGTGTCTTCAGCTTTGTGAACTGGAAGAGGAATGCAGTCTAGAAGGCTCTTATTCAGGGAAACATTAGGCATGGCCATCCAGTAGCAGCAATTTTTGCACGCAAACTGCAATGATTCCAATGTGTCTCCTTTTTTTTGTATGCAAATCTCTGGAGCCATCCGCATCCAATCAGCTCATTGTTAGTGGTACAGTGTGGAACTGACAGAAGACAAAGTAGAAGATGACACGGACGTCCGTATCGTCTTCTACTCTGTCTTTTGTCTGTTCCGTGTTGTACCACCCACAGTGAACTAACTACTATTACCAACTCGCTTAGCTGTCCGTCCTTTTTCAGTGCATCCAGTCTGCAGTTACCACACAGTTTGCGGTATTGTCAGTGTCACAATCGTCACAAACTGGAATTTAATGCTAGGAGAAAATTTTCTGTCTTCGACTCCAGATGTCTCTGCAGTGGATGTGTTCTTCACTGTGGAACAGGCATCGTCAGAGCTGCGAATATTTAAGGGCAATCAATTGGAATCAAGTGCAGCAGCATTTTTTCTTTCACTCACCAGTCTGTTCCGGTTCTCATTCTCTTCTTGTTCTGATTGAATATTCATATTCCATTTCTATCCGTAGTTCGTATTTGTAATGCTTCTTTTATTATTTTTGATGAGTCATTCTTAGTCTGGCATCTCCCTCCTTCCCCCACAAGTGGAGAAGGGAATTTTTCTTTCTCCAATTGCCAACCATGACAGGTGTCGGCTTCACAGAGATGCCACCACCACTCAATAGTTTTCGTCTTCTTGACTATCATAATTCTATCATGAGAGGGAACTAACTAGAAGATTTAGAATGGGATGGAACGGATATGGCAGGTTCTCTCAAATCATGAATGGCAGTTTGCCAATATCCCTCAAGAGAAAAGCATACGACGGCTGTACCTTACCGGTACTCACCTATGGGGCAGAAACGTGGAGGCTAACAAAGAGGGTTCAGCTTAAGTTAAGGACAACGCAGCGAGCTATGGAAAGGAAAATGATAGGTGTAACGCTAAGAGACCGGATGCGGGCAGAGTGGGTGAGAGAACAAACGCGGGTTAATGACATCCTAGTCGAATTCGAGAGGAAGAAATGGGCTTGGGCAGGGGATGTAATGTGAAGTCAAGATAACCGCTGGTCCTTAAGGGTAACGGAGTGGATTCCAAGAGAAGGCAAGTGTGGCAGGGGGCGGCAGAAAGTTAGGTGGGCGGATGAGATTAAGAAGTTTGCGGGGATACAGTGGCGGCAACTGGCGAAGGACAGGGTTAATTGGAGAGGCATGGGAGAGGCCTTTGCCCTGCAGTGGGCGTAGTCAGGCTGATGATGATGATGAAAGGACGATAGACACCTAATTGATGCATTAGACATTAGAACACATTGATCACTGCGGGGTATTCACCTGCAACCACTTAATTTATCGTTGAATTTCTTCTCCCATGCTGTTTCGGTTTCATCAACCGAACGATGTCTGTGACGTGTAGTTGTCCTTTGGGTCACGTGAGGCTCACAAGAAACCGCAGTATAAACGCTGATACATAGATTCACTGCAACACTGAAACCAGCCTGCTTAAAGAGCTGGAATGACCACATACTACATATCAGCAGTGTCGCGGTACAGAAAATAACAAATGAAAACATCAAAAACAGCATCATATATACAGATTCACTGAGCGTCCTTACAGCATTAAACTCCAAAAATGCCACAGAACCACTGATTGGAAGCATCATACACAATATAGTAAAGGTCACAGCACAAAAACATGTTATAAAATTCTGCTGGGTTCCCAGTCACATTGGCATTAGGGATAATGAGAGAGCCGACATGTGTGCTGCACAAACCAGAACCATGGAAATAAAACATGTGAATTTGCCTCCTAGGGATTACATGAAGTTACTGTATAGCAGACTAAGAGCCAAGTGGCAAGCTTCTTGGGAAAATGAACGACACAACAAGCTGCATACCATAAAGCCCATTTTAAAAGAATGGAAATCATGCCGCCATAAAGAACGTTTTATCGAAGTAATTTTATGTCGTTTACGCATAGGTCACGCACACATCACCCATAACTTCTTATTAACAAAAAAAGACAAACCTGTGTGTGAAATGTGTGGTGAGGAGCTCACAGTAAATCACATTTTAATTTCTTGTTCACATCTCGAAGAACTTAGAAAAAAATTTTTTACGGTATTTTACAATGAACACATTCCATTTCATCCCGCATTGCTTTTAGGCGAGCAAACACTTGTCGAATTTTCACTTGTTTGTAAGTTTCTAAAGAAAGCCAATGTTTTAAATCTATTATAATGTAACCTCTGTACACTTGACATAACATCATCTAACCTTGTGTTTGGCGCATGATAGCCATAGTTGCTTATGCGCCATAAAACCCCATATAACTAACTAACTAACATATCAGCAGCTATATTGCCTTTTTTTTGCACCTCATACGACCTGAAGGCCAACTACACACGTCACAGCAATTGTTCGGTTGATGAAACCAAAACTGGAACAGCGTCAAGAAGGAATTCAATTATATATTGTTTAGTGGTCGTAGGCGAATATTACGGGGGAATCCATATATATTAATGTCGAACACATATTTAAAAAAATCTCAAGCAATAATTTGATGTGTGTGCGGTCCTTTAAAAGGCAGAATGTCAAATTTCAATAACAGAAACTGAATGGAGCCGCCCTCATGTCCCTTCGACCCTTCAATTATGCAATTATTCAACCCTTCATGTCCCTTTAATTATGCAAGGACTGCATGTATCATACGAAGGGGCTTAGAAGACGCACTCCTTCATGTGCTGGCTTTTAGAGTGCAGCTCTTTGGTGCCCGTTTCTCTGTTTCGCTGTCGCCGTCCCCGTTGTGGTAACGAGCAGTGGACACCTTAGACGCGCTTTAAGCTGTGAAACCAATGGAGCGGGAGCTTGGAAAGCAGAGGGAAGGCGCATGACTGCCCTCTTGGAACAGTGGACACCTCAGTCGTGCTTTAAAGGTGCACTGAAGAGGAATCTGAACTCGTCTTTTTGCCGCGGGAACTCGACCTACGCGTTCCGAGCATTCTTAGAAACTGCGACTTATTGCCCTGTGTGGCCAATTTCCCTCATTAAATCGAATTAACGTCCGGCTCCCGCCTTTTTTTTTTTTAATTCTCCCTCGTATGGTGGGCGGAGTCGACCCAACGCGTGGAGTGCCTTTCAGCCAGTCCCGTGGTGGCTTGCCGCTCTGCCATCGGCGGAGTAATACGTAGTAGTCCGTAGAAGCAAATAGTCCGCGCGTATTTTTATTTCTGCCGGCTTATTTTGTGGCTATATTATCTGCGAATGAAACTATTTATTCACGGAAACCTCAAAAACAAAATAAAGCGAAAGCAAAGCCTCCACGGAGCTGGCTGCAAGGCACTCCACGCGTTGGTCGACTCCGCCCACTGTACGAGGGAGAATTAAAAAAAAAAAGGCGGGAGCCGGACGTTAATTTGATTTAATTAGGAAAATCAGCCACACAGGGCAATAAATCGAAGTTTCTAAGAATGCTCGGAACGTGTAGATCGAGTTCCCGCCGCAAGAAGATGAGTTCAGATTCCTCTTCAGTGCACCTTTAAGCTACGTGGCCGTAGTGACAGATGTGCGCTGCATGCGTTGGCATTGACAACGTTTTGCCAGAAACGCTGCCACCTGCCAGGGTGTCAGGGTGGGTGGGGACTTTAATGTAGATATAAAGACAAGCGGGAATTTCTCAACACTTATGCGGGAGGACATCCTGTTCCTCTCGCTCGTAACGCCTCCCATGGCTGTGTCAACCTCGCGAAATACTTGCGCAGACCCCGTCTTTGAGTACCAGGCATTGGTGCAGCAAGTCGAGGATATATTCATCCATTTCTCCGTCCACAAATCTTCCTTCATGACAATCAAGGACTGTTAGTGGAGTGTTTCTTGAGGAAGGAATATGTGTGAAAAATAACAAGTTGTCTGTAATTGTACACACATGTCTTGCTCGAATTCTTTGCCTCTGTCTATCGAAAAGCTGGAACAGCTGATGAGCTGCGCTCAGATTTCGCATTACGAAGTAACGTAATCGTCGGCAATTTTTTTTCCGCTGGCATCTGCGATGTGGTGTGAATGTACTTTGTGAGAAAGTTGTGCCCATGCATGCTGCATGCTTTGCCTGATTTGTCTACTAGATGGCTTTGCGGTGCGAATTGAGTCATCCCGCAAATGAGTCTCCTGTGGAACAACACTTGTGGCTCGACATTGGCTGTGCACGGTTGTAAAAACACTGCTTGGTGGTGGTCTGCACTGCTTACCTAGTGAGCCTTTTTCGTTCCCGCAAAGTAGTGTGGGTTGCATTTTGCGGCAACGCCTTTTCTCGTGCTGAGCTTTAGTTCGTTTGTGATCGGCAACTAATTGGTCTCCCCTTACCGGTAATTGCATCCTACCAAGTTTTCAGTAAATTCATTAGCCAAATATTTATGTAGCTGTGGTTTTTGTCAGCACAAACACTTGGTGTGTTGAATGCATTTGACCTTTGGTGTGCTAAATTGTGTGAGGGCTAATAAACTGCCCATGCCTTCAAAGTGCCTACTAGTGTAAATGATAGGGAAATGCTTTACTGATGGGGAACAGTAGAAATTGTTTCATATGAAAATAGCTCTGATGTAGCCTTCAAAGTCACAACTATGCTTGTTGCAGTAAATCACCTTTGGTCGCTAGCAACTGACAGGTGATAATGCGCTTAGACAACACTCTGGAGAAAACAAATATACTCCAGAGTTCTGGGGGGCCAGGGAAACTCAAAGGAGGGCCTTGTTGGATTTGTACTATCATTGGTAGTTGAATGCAGTCAGTGTCAGTTATTTCTAGTTTTGTGGGTAAAATGCAATTTTGATTTGGCAAGTGATCCTGAAAAGCATTGTCAAGAGCTCTTTAATATGTCTGCGTTGCTTCAGCCCTCATTGTCTCAAGTGTCTCAAGATAGGCTTTTTTTAGTACCTGATCCAAGCATATTTGCATAATTCCCCATGCCTTCAGAGTACCTGCTAGTGTAAATGACAGGGAAGTGCATTGTTTATCGGTATCAATAGAAATTGTTTTATGTGATAATAGCTGTGGTGTAGCCTAAGATCTAAGCATATTTGCATAATTGCATGCATGATATAGATGGAGCTGATTATGAACTAAACCTTTCTCCATGTTCTTGGCATTTTTGCAGAATGCACAGGCTTACTAGAGCTGATAAGTAGCTTCAGGAGTAATTTACTTCTTTCCAGCACACTAACGCAATTCAAAAATGGTATTATTGAACTAGTAAAGTAAGGTTATTGGATTAGTTGGGTAGGGCAAGGCTAGGTAAGACGGTAAGGGCAGCTTGCTTCCAAACATACGTGCATATAATGTCGGTAATCAGACATAACAAAAATGGGTTTCAAACATAACTTCAGGACTGATTGCACCTAGTTGGCATGCTAGGGCAAGTTGAACATTATATCTAAACATGTTGGCATAAATTTTACCTCTTTGCTGCCAGGACCTTCTCGTTAGAGTTCGAGTCTGGATTAATTAAGACAGAATTGAGGTTTATGCATTCTTTTATTCAATGGAAGTGTTCTCATGTCTTCAAGACTGCTAGCAGAGTGTTTTTTCCAGAAGTCATTTTTCCTGTTCTTCTATACAATGCCAATGTAGTCCAATGCTAATGTAGCCAACGTGATCGAAGCATTAATGAGAGAGGCAGTGGAGCACAGCAATGGGACATCCCGCCAGTAACGAAGGAGGAAGTAAAGAAAGCCTTAGGAGCAATGCAGAGGGGGAAAGCAGCTGGTGAGGATCAGGTAACAGCAGATTTGTTGAAGGATATAGGAGAGATTGTGCTTGAAAAACTAGCCACCCTGTATATGCAATGCCTTGTGACCTCGAGCATATCTAGAGCTTGAAAGAACACTAACATTATCTTATTTCTTAAAAAAGGAGACGTCAAGGACTTGAAGAATCACAGACCGATCAGCTTACTGTCCGTTGCTTACAAGATATTTACTAAGGTAAATGCAAATAGAATCATGACAACCTTAGACTTCAATCAGCCAAATGATCAGGCAGGCTTTCGAAAAGGATACTCGACAGTATACCATATTTACACTGTCAGTCAGGTGATAGAAAAATGCGCAGAATATAACCAACCCCTATATATAGCCTCCATTGATTACGAGAAAGCATTTGACTCAGTGGAAACCCCAGCTGTCATGCAGGCATTGCGGAATGAGGGTACAGAAGAGTCTTATGTAAAAATGTTGGAAGATATTTATAACGATTTCACAGCTACCATAGTCTACTGGAAGATATCTATAATGACTGCACAGCTACCATAGTCCTCCATAAAGTCATCAGGAAGGGTGTCAGGTAGGAAACAATCTCGCCAATGCTATTAATCGCCTGTTTACAGGAGGTATTCCAAGGCCTGGATTGAGAACAGTGGGGATAAGAGTTAGTGGAGAATATCTAAGTAATCTACGATTCGCTGATGACATTGTCTTGCTGAGTCACTCAGGAGATAAACTGCAAAGCATGATCAATAAATTAGACAGGTAGAGCAAAACGGTGAAAACCAAAGTAATGTTCAACAGTCTCGGAAGGGAACAACAGTTCACAGTTGATAGTGAGGTGCTGGAGGGGGTAAGGGAATGCATCTACTTAGCGCTGGTAGTGACCGCTGATCCAGATCATGAGAGGGAAATAACCTGAAGAATAAGAATGGGGTGGAGCGCATATGGCAGGTTCTCTCAGATCATGAATGGCAGTTTGCCAATACCCCTCAAGAGAAAAGTTTACAACAGGTGTATCTTATTGGTACTGACCTATGGGGCAGAAACGTGGAGGCTAACAAAGAGGGTTCAGCTTAAGTTAAGGACAACGCAGCAAGCTCTGGAAAGGAAAATGATAGGTGTAACGTTAATAGATCGGAAGAGGGCGGAGTGGGTGAGGGAACAAACGCGTGTTAATGACATCCTAGTTGAAATCAAGAGGAAGAAATGGGCTTGGGCAGGGCATGTAATGCGAAGGCAAGATAACCGCTGGTCCTTAAGGGTAACGGAGTGGATTCCAAGAGAAGGCAAACATAGCAGGGGACAGCAGAAAGTTAGGTGGGCGGATGAGATTAAGAAATTTGTGGGGATACGGTGGCCGCAACTGACGAAGGACAGGGTTGATTGGAGAGACATGGGAGAGGCCTTTGCCCTGCAGTGGGCGTAGTCAGGCTGATGATGATGATGACCTTTCCTCGTAAAAACAAATTGCACTGGTTGTCCGGGTCGGGAAACCTCGGAACAGTGTGGAGCATCTTTGTCTTGCGGCAGTTGTCAGTCGTGGTCGGGGGGGGCTGTGATGGCAACTGCAGGACGACCAGCGCAAAGTGGTTGAGATGATGTCGGCCTACCCTGGCGACCAGTGCGTGGTGCAGACCCTGCAGGAGGCATCGCCTATGCCGCTGGCAGCAGCTGCTGCCACCACGCCTGCCACCACACCCACCGTGGTGACGGCCACCGCGTCTGTCGGCGGCTCGGCCCAGCACTCACCGTCATCTGGTGGCAGCGGCCAGCACCAGAACATTCGAGACATGGACATTATCCACGTATGTCTTGTCTCTGTCGCTGGCACTGAGCTGTGCACTGCACAGAGTTGCACCATGAAATAGTAATGCACATCGCATATGTTGTAATCGCGATCAACACACCCTTCATACAACTGTAAGGATGTGACTTGGCTGTTATGGGCTGTGCTCTGGTTTATCGCGGCCAAGGTTGAAGTACCAATGGTTCTTGGTGGGGTTCCTGCTGGTGACCCCACTGTGCAACTCCTTTGATGATTAACATAACCAGCGGTCACATGGCTGGTCAAAGCACAAAGCATGTCGAAACCTTGTGAAGGAATCCAGGTCTTTCACAGACTGCCTTTTTTTTTATTTTTGCTCCAGCTAACCTGATATCAGGAAAGGATACCTCCATGTGTGAGAACATAGAGGATGTCATCTGTTGCAGGTGCTTCAGAGTAGTAGGCCTGGTCTGCTATGCCACGCAGTGTGGCTTGCCTATGAAATGGAACTTCTGTGTAAGGGATCACCGGCGATCTTGAGTTTTAAATGACCGCTTAAACTTCTATGACATGGTAGCTCTTCTGACTGTGTGGCAGATGAGGTTGCTTTCTATATTGGATGTTTGGAAGCAGCCTGGCTTGATGTGGAGGTTGTATGAGTAGTAATACTGCCATTGACATTTCACAGGATCATTAGTGCGCATAGCAATAAGGGCGTCTCAAGCCCAACCTCAAATTACTATGTTGCCTTTGGCACAGCTGTCGGTCTGGGGTGTCCAAAAGTCTTTCAGAAGTCACCCACTCCAGGCAAGTGGGGACGGAGGGGCTTAAAAAGAGATGAAAAGGAAAAAAGGAAAAAATAAGAGTGTTACAGCTGACAGCCTTACTTGTGAACTGTGCCAACTGGAGGCAGTGAACACTATTTGTCATTTATGGCTGCTGTTTAATGTGTTGTCTGGTTCATAGCTCTTTTAATGCCTTTTAATGTGTTCGCATTAGAATGTCCAATATTGTAAAAAATGTCTGGCATTGGTGTTGGCACCGTGCAAAGCCTCATTTGGCAGGATGCAGTGTGGAGAGAGGGAAATCCCCTCCCTATTTCGTTTCTCATCTCGTGTGTAATGACATGCAATGTTTCTTATGCGTTGTTTATTAGATAGTACACCTAGTCATTCAAAAGTGCTTCTTTGGCTTCTTTTGTTTGGGACGCCAAGGAATTATAAACTGATATGAATGCACGGTGATGAGCTGTGCGCTCACTTTCTGGGTCTGTTCATTTTTTTTTTGTTTGTGGAATAAAACACCGGGACACCTGCTGAATGCACACTGATTTCCTGCTTTACGTTTCTTGAGCCCTGGTGGCATTATTTTATTTATTTATTTATTTATTTATTTAATACTGCGGAGTCGCTTGACTCCAAGCAGGCGTGAGCACAGATACAAATAAAAAACAAGATATGCACAAGCGTCAGGCAAGAGCAAACGATGATGCGAAAAAAGAAACCAAAGAGACAAGGGTTTCACATAAAAAAGGCTCTCAAATTATCAACAAACGTTTCTACATTTGGGCTGTTCACTACACACTTTGGCAATGCATTCCACTGTGCAATCGATTTGACAAAAAATGAGTGTTTAACTGTCTTATACCCGTGCCACACGTGCACAAGAAATGGCAGTAAATGCTTAAGGCCTTAAGTTTGTTAATGCCATTATTTTCGGAGTTGGTGCTACACGTCCACCTTTAATGCCATTATAGAAAGTGACGATGACGATAACGCTTGCAAGGTAGTCAAAAGTTTCATCGTAATATAAACATTCCTAATGAGCAGAATATATCGGGAATGATGTTCAAATGTAATGTAAAAACGATTTTCCAGAAAATACGGCTGTTCCTGCTTTACAAGTCGAAAAAGTAGCCATAAACTCGCATGTCAGCACATAAGTCGAGAGTACCAGTCAATAAGGCTGGTTAAAATGGCGCTCTTCGCATCGAAAATGCGGTTTAGGTGCCTCATCTGACTGAAAGTTAAGAATTAACCATTTTATAGTGGGCTAGGCAGTTGTAACTGACAAAGCTGCATGCTTTTCTGCGTGTGGAATGGGAACGAGAGAACACATTGCACGGGCGAATGAGTTGTGGCGAACTCAGTAGGTCGCGAATGGCAGTAAGGCTAATGCCATTAAATTTATGCGTGTGGCACCGCACGAATGCCATTAAAACTTAAGGCAGTAAGCACTTAATGGCATTAAATCTGTCCGTGTGGCACGGGTATTAGAGTATGCACAAAATTCTTGGTGCATTTTTCCATGGTCATGACGCGTACTTGCTCGTGAAACAGGAGTAATATAATCATGGGTGTTTATTCTAATCAGATTATTATATATTAGGTACAAAAATTTCAACCTTCCTTCAGTGCGCCTTGTCTGAAGAGATTCTAGACCAGTAGAATTCATCATTACTTCCCCAAACTGGTTGCTCGCCACTGGCGAAAATCCTAGCGCGATGAGTCGAACGCGGAGCAACAGGGCTAGCTGTGGTGCGCACAGGTGCAGTGGCTCATTGACAACTACGAGACGGCGGAGGGGGTGTCGCTGCCGCGGAGCACGCTGTACAACCACTACCTGCGGCACTGCGGGGAACACAAGCTGGAACCCGTCAATGCCGCTTCCTTCGGAAAGCTCATCCGCTCCGTCTTCCTCGGACTGCGCACGCGGCGACTCGGCACCCGGTGAGGACGAGGCAAATCCCTGCACCCTGCACCCAAATCCCTCTGCTTTGCTCACCCCTCCTCGGTTTCAAGTTGAGTGGTGATGTTCTGGCAAGTTTTGGACGTCCAATAACGTCACTGGCAAATTTTGTACTGCTGTTTCCCAGGAAGTGTGGCAGCTGAAGGTGCACTGAAGAGGAATCTGAACTCGTCTTTTTGCTGCGGGAACTCAATCTACACGTTCCGAACATTCTTAGAAACTTTGACTTATTGCCCTGTGTGGCCGATTTCCCTAATTAAATCGAATTAACGTCCGGCTCCCGCCATTCTTTTTAAATTCTCCCCCGTACGGTGGGCAGAGTCGACCAACGCGTGGAGTGCCTTTCACCCAGTCCCGTGGCGGCTTGCCACTCTGCCATCGGCGAAGTAATGCGTAGTAATCCGTAGAAGTAAATAGTCCGCGCGTATTTTTATTTCTGCGGGCTTATTTTGCGGCTATATTATCTGTGAATGAAACTATTTATTCACGGAAGCCTAAAAAACAAAATAAAGCGAAAGCAAAGCCTCTAAGGAGCTGGCTGAAAGGCACTTCACGCGTTGGTCGACTCCGCCCACCGTATGGGGAGAATTCAAAAAGTAAAGGTGGGAGCCGGACGTTAATTCGATTTAATTAGGGAAATCGGCCACACAGGGCAATAAGTCGCAGTTTCTAAGAATGCTCGGAACGTGTAGATCGAGTTCCCATGGCAAAAAGACAAGTTCAGATTCCTCTTCAGTACACCTTTAAGAATTTTCGCATTCGTGAAACACCTTTCCGGAGAATTTACTTGTGTTTTCTTAGTCAGTGAATTCTAGCTATCTTCACAAATAAATTCAACAATATACTTAAATTTTGTTGGGGTAAAATTATCATCGTCGTAATGTAATTGGTCGAAAAGAAGGCAGCTAAGGAAAGCATGCATCCTAGCTCTGTGCACAGCTGCAATCAAGAGGTTACGAAACAAGAGGAAAAAATTTAATTTCAGCAGCATCTTTGTGCACAGCTTGACACCAACTCTGTGACTTACGCAGCGCACCATTAGATCACGAGCAGCGCACGCTGGCTATAAAAGAATTTAAAATTTTTAGTCTAGGTTTCAGCCGCCGTAGAGTGGCTGCGATGTTCTACAAGAGGAGTGGAGAGGATGTGAGGCACAAAAAAAAAATATCGCATAATTTTTTGCACCTCATGGGACCTCCACTTCACTTACACATCTCAGCCACCACTCGGTTGCTGAAACTTAAACGAAACGAAAGAAGAAATCCAATTATAAGTTGTTTAGCAGGCACAGGGGTTTACAAGTGGTGACCCGTATAAACTAATGTCTTGCGCACAATTCCTGAAGAGAAAAAAATTCAAGGGGGCACTTTGTTGACCTAAAGTGCGGTGAGGTGAAAGCCTTTAGCGCGGTGTTGCTGCCTGTGTCACTGATGTGTGGTGTGTAGATGTTAATTAAGTACACAATTGCTTGTGAATCTTAAGTGCTGAAGACACTGGAGGGCGTTTGGGAGGTCTAATTCGACGCCTTTCTGCAAACACTCTCTAGGGTCCTACACAAGGAGAACTGCATACGCATTGGCAGGAAGTAGCTTAGCCATTAGCACGCTCGGCTGCAGAAGGGAAGGATGGTGATTCAAATCCCATCGTGCACAACGTTTTTTTTTTCTGGTCTGACTAGAAAAAGCGTGACACCTCTGCTGACAACCGTCTGTCGACAACGATGAGGCATTAAAGGCTTTCGCCTCAAAACGCACATTCGAAGAATTGGTGTTTGTACTCCTTAAAAAGGTCGACGGGTGAGATGGGCTTGTTTGGCTTCCTGTCCCGTCTCACGATGGCTTGTGGTGCAGGGGCAACTCCAAGTACCACTACTATGGCATCCGGGTGAAGCCCAACTCACCGCTCAACCAGATCTCGGAGGAAGTGACCACCACTGCGCTCCGGCAGCAGTCGTCCACACAAGCCAAGAGGTACACGCACCAGTTCACTTAAAGGCGGATGCGGGTTTTGGAGGCGAAATTTTTTTGTAGCGAAAACTACACTACTATAACTGGGACGCATTTCGCGGCGAGCCTCCGAATAACCTTGAAACGACCTTGAGATAAGCCGTGGCTAGTGTTGCTCTGCAGATATACCTAACCGTGTGTGGTTCCGAATGACCTTGAAACGACCTTGAGATAAACCATGGCCAGTGTTGCTCTGCAGATATACCTAACCATGTGTGGTTCAACTTTCACCTTGACCTTTGACCTTTCAAGTTGTTGGTAGAGGGCGGTAAAAAGCCTCGTGGTTATCGCGTGGTGTAACGTGATTCAATTTACAGTTATGGCGTCAGGGTATGGGGTATATAAACTGGAGCTGTGCACTCTGCTTTCGCTAGTGAAATTCGGTTCGGCAGAGTTGAACCGCTGCCTGACTTTTATTTTTTGGCGTAGAGCTATGAAATTTGGCACACTGAATGAATGTTTGCAAATTTTTACTCCTACATCTTCAGTAGTTTTGGCATTATATATTTTTGTGTGCTTCATCATTATACAGGACTTGCAGAAAGCTTGGCGTGACAACAAAATGTTATAGGAGTTGCTCCTAACTTTTTGCCAAAGAAATGGTTCATGCGGTGATATTCTTAAAATATTTTTATCAGCCTGAGTTTTTTTTTGTGCACGGAACAGTATATCCATGCTTGCATGCATACTCCACTTTTTATACCTTGATGTCAAATTAATGACAGAGTGAAAAAATGTAAAATAATTCAGAAATATACAAACACTGCATAAAGAATTTTTCAAGGAATGCAATGCAACAAACCACATGAAAAAGCATGGCAGTGCAGTCAAGAAAAACTTATGAGAAAACTGGCATTTTCAGAGACCTCAGCCAGGTTTTTGTGACCTACAGTCACAAAAAAACCTTTCGTAAAGTCGCTTCTTGGCTGTTTGTGGGGAAAATTTTTCGGGATATAATTAAGAAGACCTTATTTGATACGAAATCTGGTGTTTTCTAAAAATTCAATTTTTTCCTAGATTTTTCACAATTGGAAAGCCATGTCCCCCTAAAAAGGGGGACGCAGCTTTCTATACCAACTAACTTATTTTGTGACGGATTTAGGTGAAACTTTTTTTTTGCTTGTTAGCAGTGCTTTCAAACTTGAGTGCGCAGAATTTCAGCATTATATCTGGAGATTTTTTTTTGTATACAAATTTTTTTCTACACCTTGTGAAATGCTTGCAGGCTTGAAAAAAAAATGTGGTAGAAGACTTGTTCAGCATTCACTGCATTTCTGAATGTGTGGCACACGTGATGACGTCGTTAGATTTTTTTCCTCCACACAATTTTTTTTTTTGTTTTTCATCCTTTACAAATCAGTTGGCACAGACATGACTAAATTGTAAATAAGCTGTCACACCAAAAATCTGCAATCCGTCAGGGTGAAAATGCAAGAATGTCATCTCTTACAGGGAATTTCTGTGAGTGAAACAAAATAAACGGGGTCAAAATGGACGACACAGTCATGAAGGGCTCTGCTGCACAGTTTGAGCATCTAGTCAGAAAACTGGAACGGCAAAAACCTGCTTTTCTGTTTAGCATTTTCCTGGGATGCGGTGCAGTTCCTGATGGCGCAGAATGATCAAGGGGCGAGGGAGAAGGCTTAGTTGGCTAGTGGACTGTGGCCTTCCTTCTGTCTCTTGTGCCTTTTGCGTAGAAACAGTAAGGACTTCCGAGGAAAATGGCAGCGGTGGAGTTGAGAGCAGAAGCAAACTTCCTGCATCCCGCCACGGTGGCTCGGTGGTTACAGCACTTGGATTCTGACCAGAAAGACGCGGGTTCGATCCCGACCGCGGTGGTCGGATTTCGATGGAGGCGAAATTCTAGAGGCCCGCGTACTGTGCGATGCCAGTGCATGTTGGAGAACCCCAGGTGGTTGAAATTTCCGGAGCCCTTCACCATGGCGTCCCTCATAGCCTGAGGTAAAAATTTGGAACGCGATACCTATTTCTCTGAAAAACTCGCATAATTTTGCTGGTATGTTTAAAAAACAATTGAAATAATTGATTTAACCTGAAATTCTTTTTTCCTCACAGTTTTCTGTTATTATGTACTTTGTATGTAATATGATAGTTTTTACTAACACTCGATGTCTGAAAGTTCTTTTTGCATGTCATGTTTTCAAAGCTATTTTCTTTCTTTCGCCGCACCGAATGTTATCTACTAGTGTTATTTAGACTGCTTTGCTTTTAATCTTGTACTACGCTTACACTTTTCTGTATATGTCCGCCGTTTTTTAATTTGCTTTTACTTATTTTTCTGTACTTGGACCCGAACTAGTCGTTGGCTATGGGTCCAAAAAGTGTTTGTATTTCCTATAAAATAAATTCGAAATAAATTGAAATTGAAATTGCTTCGGGACGTTGAACCCCGATAAACCAAACCAAACCTCCTGCATCCAGATTCCGGTTGAGCGGGACCAAGGCTGGGCTGTCGTCGGACGCGCCGGAGTCCGGAGGTGGCGGAGCGGCGGCCGTCGCGAGCCAGGGCCAGGCGGCCGACTCTGCGGGCGCAGCGAGCAGTGCTACCCCTCCCGTCGCGGCACAGCCCTCCTCCGCGCAGCAGCAGCAGCCGCAACAGCAGCAGCAGCAGCAGCACCACCAGTACCTGGGGGATGCGTCGGCGGCTGTGCCCACCCTGGGCGAGGTGGACTTTGGCAGCAACCCCCTGCCCGAGGGGCTCACCCGGAAGGACGTCGAGGCGTTCCGGCGCCTCTACCGCGACCACTGTGAGGCAAGTGCCCCGCCTGTTCCCACTCGAAGCTGTGGCATTGCCAGCTTGTCGAATGGTAGAATTTTACTTGGTAGTTTCATATCTGAATGAGAAACTTTCTGCAACTTAACAAATGGCCCACTTAATGTAAATCCCCTGTGCCCCTTGGTTTCTGTAGCTGTTGGCCTCTCTTGTATTTATAACGAGCCCCTCACTCCCCTTTCCTTGTCTGCTCAATTGCTTAACGAGGGCCTCGGTTCTGGCAGCCTTGATGCCTTAGGAAGCATAAGAGGGTTCTCACACAGCTTCCACCCTCGCCGTTCGATGACGTTCTACGTCACATCAGCGGCAACTCAGGATGTTCTACGTCCGCCGCTTAAGAGCGTGGGTGGCGCTGGTGAACACTCCCAAGGTTAGGTTATTTGTAAAACATAAATACCCCCGAAAGCAGAAGGTTTGACAGCCGTCGCCGTAGCTCAGTAGTAGAGCACCGGACGCGTAATTCAGAGGTCGTGGGTTCGTTTCCCACCGGCGGCATGTGGTTGTTTTTTCTTCTGCTTTTCCAATCAATTCGCTTTAAGCGATAACATATTTAGTTATATTCTAAATTGATCAACACCACAAAATAAACAAATAAATTAAAAATCCCCTGTGCCCCTTGGTTTCTGTGGCTGTTGGCCTCTCTTGTAAGTACACAGAAAAACAGAGAACACATAGCGCCGTGTGTTGTCTGTCTTTCTGTGTCCTTGTCTCTTTGCACTACGTTTTTACCTTTCAAATACGAACCAACAAGCCCAAGCATATACCTTTCTGTAAAAGAATAGGTTCGTAAAGTATAGAGTAGACTATTGTAAAGATGAACTGATTTTAGACGAATTCTCGGGTAAGATGAAAAATATAGCTGCCGTATTTGGTCATGTACTTTGCGCTCCCCTAATTTATTACCCAGGTGTACAAAAAAAACAAAAAAAACGCACATTTTATGCTCCATACTGCCCCAGACCACCAGCATGCATGCAGGTATGTGCAAGGCAGGCGTTGCAAGATCGGCACACGATTGGCACAGATTGCCGCTTGTTAGCCAGGCTGCACACGAGGATGCTATTTTATCGTGGAACAGCTGAAAATCTTGCCTCGCTACAGCTGCCACACCTGCATCACCCGCTGTGAGATGTTGAACGTGTGGCCCGGCGCGCAGTTGTTCGTTTCTTCGGTGCAAAAAAAAATGACAGTCATCTTGAATGTAGCCATGAACAAGTGCGGGTGCTTAACTGGACCCAGTGAACAAATGATTGACGAAACACTACATTAAAAGCTGGTAAAACGTGGCCAGCAGTCATCAAATGCATCAAACAGAACCAAAGAGAAACTACACCTGAGTGGCATCAGCTCTTCCATCAGCTACTGACACTCCCCAGAACCGCTGCTACCACGATCGGGACAGCGGCCCTTCTATCAGCTGTCGACACTCCCTTGAGAGTGCACAGCTGAAAGTTAAAAAAAGCAAAAATCCTTTCAAACAACTGGACAGAATAGCCGAATGCTACAGGGTAGAGCTGTAGAACAGACATAAAATTGCAACCACGCTGTAGTATCCCTGATATCTCGTTTGTCTTACCTTTATTTATGGTGCCATGCTTCGGTTTTGATTGTAAATTGGCTCCTCCCACTTCAGATTTCCAAATTAAGAAAAATAGGTCGACCTACAATCATGTGAATACGGTAAATGTCTTGGAGTATGAATTACAGCTTGCACCCACCGTGGAAGCTCAGTGGTTAGTGCGCTCAGCTACTGAGCGGTTTCGAACCTGGCCGCGGTGGCAGTGTTTCACACAAAGCACCCGTCTGCGATGTCAGTGCACATAAAAAATCCAGTTCTCTCTCTCTCTCTTTCCTCTTTCACTTCCACTTTCGTCCCCTCCCTCAAGGCGAGGTTGAGGTGTCCACTAGAAGTAAGACAGTTGCTATGCCTTTCCTTTCATCAAAACCAGTTTTCAATTAGAGCTTGCAGCCTTCATTTGTGTCAAGTGCATTATGAAGACAGGGGCAACGGTTTGGAGAACTTCTTTTTTCTTTGCGAAATGTGAGGTGACATTCTGCCCAAATTAACCGTAGGAAACGAGTTGTAAGCGATTTGTGGAAAACACAGAAATGAGGTCCTCGCGAAAAGTAAGTCGTTTACAGTATGCGGAACACATCTGAATCATTTGCAAGTTTTCGTGCTCGCCAAAGCTAGGCACGTGGTGTCGTTGAGGTCATTCTCACGAATAGTGGTTGCCTGGACCTCTGTGCATGCAGGCCTTCCTGGACGCGGTGATGAACCTGAACTTCTCAACGGTTGAGCTCCTCTGGCACGACCTGTGGGGAGATCCTGGCAACGAGAGCGGGTGAGTCGAACGCGGAGCCTACTCTCATCTTCCATGTCTGCGCAGGAGCTTGGACAGTTGTGGCATCTCTGTCCTGAAGTGTACAAGGAAACTGTAGTATAGCTCGCAGTTGGCCACCACCTGCAGAGTGTAGGGCACTTCATGTTTGTTATACCCCTGTCACATGGTACATGTAATGTCATTTCCAGTGAATGGCATTATGTGTTAATGGCGTTTTTTTTTTCGTGCTACATATGTATATAGCAAATGACATTTACAGGCAATGACATTCGCCCAGTGAATGCACTGCCCAAACTCATTCACTGACGACTTGTGTACTCTTGACGAGCGGCTTGCCAAAATTTTGCGAAATCGATAAGAACAAGACATAAAGTAAACATTGTAATTAATTGATAAAATTAACATTTAATTATATTTTCACATACAGCATGATATTTGAGGCAATTTACGCAACTATATTGTTCTTCTTCCCATTCATCGCCGGCTACTGTCAGCCATGTTCTTATACTGTCGGCAGCGTAGCAGCGTGGCCATGAATCACACCCTCCATAAGCATTTTTTGTCATGGAAGATGACTGTTCAGCTTCGACAGCGCAGTGTTAAAAAGCGAAGGCGCACTGGAGTGACAGCGAAATGAAAGGAATCGCAAGCGACTTTGAGCTCGTCTTGCTTTGGATTTTTTAGCAGATTGTTTGTCAATTAATGCTGTCGTATGGAGGAACAGTATATTTTTAAATAGCCTGCGGATGTTTATTACTGTATTGCTGATAATAAACAGTAAGCATGTTAAATTATCATTTTTAACTCGTCTTTTATTATAGCAGTTTGTCGATGGACATCGTCATCAATTACGAATGCTATTCTGTATGGCGATGTAGACTGGACACGCCAAATCGCAATTACATTCAGTGTAAATGTCATTCACTGTGAATGACAGTACATGTACCGTGTGACAGCGGTATTGCTTAGCAGGAAACAGTGCAGCATATAAAATTCATTTCATAGAGAGCAGTTAACGAGTTGTATTCTGATGTCAGTACAAAATGGCAATGACAAGCGCCATTGTCTACCCACCACGATGGCTCAAGTAGCTCTGGCGTTGGGGTTCTGATCCCAAGGTTCGATTCTGCTTGTGGATTTCGATGGAGGCGAAATACATAACGCCCCACTACTGTGTCATGTTAGCGCACATTTAAGGGGGGACACTGGTCTTGAAAAGAAAATTTTATTAATTTAGTCATAGTTATGAAATTTTCATAACTATGACTAAATTAATAAAATTTTCAGGGCACATGTATTTTTGTGCGCTGAATCTAGGTATGTCATTTAATTTCATGTAAAACAATTCCTTGAGCATTTATGCACTTTTTATGCAAGTATTTTGCGGAGAGTTTTGAAGAAAATTTGCTGCGGGAAACTGGCTGAAATGTATGCCATTGGGTTCTCTTGACACCAAGGAATACAATGAGGGTAAAATTATCATCCTGGCTCTCACAGAACTTGAGTAATGGGGCACTGAAGCTGCCACTTCATAAACAGGAATACACACTTTCCTTCTCATTTCTGAAGCAACAACTTCAAAACTCTATAACTTAAGTTCTATGATAGGCAGGAAGACAATTTTACCCTTATTGTATTCCTTGGTGTCAAGAGAACCGAATGGCATGCATTTCAGCCAGTTTCCCGCAGCAAATTTTCTCCAAAACTCTCCGCAAAATACTAGCATAAAAAGTGCATAAGTGCTCAAGGAATTCTTTTACGTGAAATTAAATGGCATATTTAGAATCGGCACACAAAAATACATATTCCCTGAAGATTTCGTAACTGTGACTTCACTAATAAAAATTTTTGTTTCAAGACCCTTAAGAACCCTCAGGTGGTCAAAACTGTCTGGAGCCCTCTACTGCAGTGTTCCCTCATAGCTTACATGTCTACAATGTAGGCACACGGTATGATGTGAATGACAAAGCACAACACCGAAGTGGCGTGTGCACTCTTCACCTTGCTGACTAGGAGACCCCGTGGTGTTCTTCTATAGTTCCTGGGTCCTATAGTGGCGCACTGTTTGCGACGACAGTGGTGTCTGAGCCTGCCGGCGTGCACTGTTTCAATAAGTCCCTCGACCACACACGGTGCAGGGACCAGGAGAAGGGCCTGAGCCAGGCGAAGCTGCTGCTGCTGTGCCAGTTTGAGGCGGTGCAGAAGTTTGTGCAGCGGGCCGACTACCAGTTCTACCAGAACCTGGTCGACGTGCTCATCCCCGACGTCCTGAGGCCCATCCCCAGTGAGTGGCTCTCGACCCCTTGTCCAGTTAGCATCCTCATGATCCACAGTGCTCAGGATCATAACATCCTCTCCGTATCACAGCTTGTTAGATATTCTCTTGGCATTCTCATGTACAAACTTGTCAACAATCTAATCGCTCTTCCTCTCATACCACAGTGCTATCTTGTAAACGCCAACATAACTAGGTTCGCACTCAGTAACAATATTGTTCTACCTAAAGTACGCACCAATTACGGGAAACAGGCGATTCATTTCTCATCAGTTGCTGTTTGGAACACTATACCGATAGAACTAAAAAATGCTCCTTCAATTTTCAACTTTAAAGCACACTTTAAACGATCAATACTTAGCAATGAGCCCTAATTCTGATTAATTTGTTTTCATTTCTTCCTACATGCATTTTGCACTGCTTCATGATCTTCATTATAATTCAGTATGACATCAGCTTGCTTAGTTATGTACAACTTTATATGTTTCGGTGGTCCTTTTTAATAGCTTTTATTTCTCTCCCATGTGTCTGCTTTAATTGTATCTCATACGTGTATATTCTGTTTTGTATATTTATCTGATCTGTCGTATGCTGTTAAATATTTTACTAGATGTATTTAATCAGGAGGTCCCATTACAGTCTCTGACTTCGGGACCTCCTTCTGCATAATATGCTGTACTCTAAAAATGTGTCAAGAAATAAAGACTGATTCTGATTCTGCACTCTGGAGTCACTTGGGGGAAGAAAACAGCGATGTGATTGCTGCTCCACTTTTGTTCCAAACAGTGCGGAAAGAAAAAGCCTGCTACATGCTGCTGCATTATGACAAATGACGAGTAGTCTGTGTCAGGTCTGCGCCAAAAGTTGGCATTTCATTAAGGCCGAAATTCTCATAAATTCCCGGGGTTGCTACGCGCTGTGTCATCGCCGAAATCAAGTCAACTTCTTCTGCATCATCAAATGCACCAACCTCGCCTGTATTTGATGCATAAGAAATGTGAGAGATGCCATTTTATAAATATGCAATGCCGGGAAAGCCAACTCAACAAGCTTTCAATTGCTTATTTTTAATGTTCAGTTTTTCAACACAGATTGACAGTTTAAAAAAAGTTTTAAAATGAAGCTCGCCTTCGATGCTGACAGCCATCAGTTTCCATCAGTTTCGCAGTATAACCTTGCCTCGTAAAATCAAGAATATAAAAGTTTGTTAATTAATTTTGAGTTAATTGTTTTTAATTACTGATCCATCTGACGTACATAATGTCTGCCTTGCTGTGCTGAGTTGTGCTGTGCAGTGGACATCGTCATCTTCATCTAATTCCATCTGTGCGTAAAAGTCACGAAAGGAAACGCTCATAACTGGGTCCCTGGGTCAGTGGACTCCTCAGTCGCGCTTTCACGTAATATCGTGGTGGTGTCCACATGCAAAAACCTATGTTCGCACAATATTTCATACTTAGCAATGCGAAATTGCCACCAGTTTTTTTCGCCACCTCCATAACAGTTGATCGGATCATACTGAATGCATGGTGCAACAGGCAATAAGAAAGGTGGACACAGGTTGAGCGCTGACTCTCATCTAAGGCTTAAATCCCAAAACCTCTAACATATAACAGGAACATTCGAAGATCTGCATGTTATCATAAAGGGTGAAAGAACATAAAGACCTCACACCAGTGCACGCGACATTCAAAGGTTGTTGATAAACACGATCACTTTATCAGACGGAGAGATAGATGGTTTACTAACACAGTTTTGCTGCTTCTTTGCAATGTGCATAAAAGCTTCAACCACTTCCCGTGTGGATTGGTCCTTGTGGGTGTGCAGTGTCTGTGTGTAAGAGGAAGTGAAACATAGCCGAGGGCAGCAGTTGGTTGCTCAGGGAGATAAGATTAGGGAATAGCCAAGGGCAGCAGTTGGTTGCTCGGAGATAAGATTAGGGAATAGAGGAGGGCAGCAGTTGGTTGCTCAGGGAGATAAGATTAGGGAATCTGCTGGGATAGAGCCCAGGACAGCTCTGATATGAGGCAGCATGGGGGAATGGCCTTCGTATACAGCAGGGGGTGTTCTAATCAGGATTCATTGCTTCCATCATTTGCTTGACGGCTTCCTGGGTCCCATTCGGGAGCACTTCGTATGAAGTTATTGAGAGCGCATGAAATCGTTCGCATGATGTGTTTTGCTTGAGAGTTCATCGACGTCGAATGGAAGAGAGAGTGTTGGTGATACTTCTGAACAGAGCACTTGTCTTCCGCTTTTTTTTTTTTTTTCATTAACGGGGCTTTGGGGTCCTGAAAAATGGCCAAGAAATGGTGTAACAGCCCGCTTTCCTTGTCAGGTTGGATTCTGCTCGTTGCAAGGTCGCACTTCATTCTTTCTCTCTCGCTCCCCCCCCCCCCCCCCCCCCCCCGTGTTGTTGTGCAGGTTCTCTGACGCAGGCCATCCGAAACTTTGCCAAGAGCCTTGAGGGCTGGCTGACCTCTGCAATGCAGGGCTGTCCCGAGGACATGGTTAAGGTCAAGGCAAGTGCTGGTCCTCTCTCTCTCTCTCTCACTCTCTCTCTCTGCAGCTTGGTCGTGTCAGCTGATCACGTCTGGGACTGAGCAGTGTAGAAACTGACAGAAGTGGTGTTCAAAACGCAGTTCCTCCTTGTGTGGGCTTGTCACCTGCATTGGCCTCTCTCATCAGTTGAGAGAGATGAGAGAGGCCAATGCAGGTGACAAGCCCACACAAGGAGGAACTGCGTTCTCAACACCACTTCTGTCCGTTTCTACACTGCTCAGTCCCAGACGTGATCAGCTGACACGACCAAGCTGCAGAGAGAGAGAAAATGCTTGCATGGGCCGCATTTTTTTTTTTTCAGATTCGAGGGCCAATTTTTTGGGGTGCGGCCCATACACGCGATGTGCTTTTTTTTTTTTTTTTCAAATAAAGACACACCAATCAGGGAATGAGCGGCATGTATTCTACGTTCAGTCATCACTCGCGGAGTATTTCGACTCTGAGCTGGTGCAGTGCTCTGGTGCACGCTAATCCCAAAAGAAGCCGCGCAGCATGTCCGCTGTCAACGTGTAGATATGGCATGCGTTTGGGGCCCGCCGCTGCCCTTTCCTCCTCCTACCTCGGATTACCCCAAAACGACGACGATGGTGGAGAGGGGGGGCGGGCCTCCTTTCCTACCCCTCTCGGTTTCAGCGGCCGCGCGCACGGGACACAGAGAGAACAGAGAGTGGAGATGAGACGTTGGAGACAGCGGACGCGACACCAGTGGCACCGTACTCGCTACACGCGCAACTCCTCCTCTGCCTCGCCGCAGCTTTTCGCTTCAAGATATCCAGGCTTAACCTTAGCTAAGCCACAGCCAATTTTGTGGTTGCACCATCATCGGGCGCACTCCTCGGCCACATCACATTTCCTGCCCGCCACCCACTTGCCGTCTTTGAGAGCTAACTCCCAACCGTGTAGGTATTAAGGTGCTTGCTCATTGTGCTAAAACTGCAACGCTCGGCGGCAGCACGCGAAAGCCATAACTACGGTGAACTAACATGCTGACATGTCACAGAAAACTGGAGCGTGTGATACTGATGCCGAAGTGGATAGCGGGAGCTCTCAGCGAAGGAAAAAGTTGACTATGATGATGATGACGCATGGCCTAGGGCGCCATCCGTGGCCGGCACCTGGAAGCTTCTGTGCGCGTGCGTGGCCTTCGCGATCGAGCACGCCGTTGCTTGCAGCTGGGGCTGATTGTGGAGGCTACAGTGCGTGTGTTTAGAAGGCTATTCTCACGTGGGCCGTGGAAAGTTCGGGTGTGGCCCTTACACGGATATTTTTTTTTCACATTTCCTTTGGGGAAATGGGGTGTGGCCCATACACGGGTCTGGCCCTTACACGTGTTTATACGGTACTTCCCGTGGAATGATGACATTGCGGCATGCGTGAAGTCTAGGACTGCGAGGCAGCTATCGAATGCGCTCTGTGAGATGGTGTCACCACTAAGTTCGAAAGCCGGTAGGAGAAGCCAACTTTTCGAATACCTTGACGCCGTGAGGCAAACCGCACGACGAGCACGGAAAAAGCAAAGCTGGCTCTGAATGTAGAAAGAAGGGGGCGTGGGTCGCTGATATAGGAAAGCCAGTCAAAGTGAAGTGAGGAGTAGAAAAGGGAAGAAAAGGGCGTGTGGTTGTAGCCTTGCAGCACGAAGCACATGGAAGCAGCAGCAAGAAACGGAGGCACAGCGAAAGTGCGCAGGTGGTTTTGCCGCGCTTCACTTTGTCATGCGCATTTCCTTACTGCTGCCTCTTAAGGGGGGACCCTGGTCTTGAAAAGAAAATTTTATTAATCTAGATGTAGTAATGAAATTTTCAGGCCACATGTATTTTTGTGTGCTGATTTTAGATATGTCATTTAATTTCGTGCAAAACAATTCCTTGAGCACTTATGCAGTTTTTATGCAGGTATATTGGGAAAAGTTTTGCAGAAAATTTGCGGCCAGAAACTCGCTGAAATGCATGCCATTGGGTTCTCTTGACACCATGGAATGCAATAAGGGTAAAATTATCATCCTGGCTATCATAGAACTTGAGTTATAGGGTACTGAAGCTGCCACATCAGAAACAGGAATACACACTTTTCTTCTCATTTCTGAAGCGACAACTTCAAGTTCTATGATAGCCAGCATGATAATTTTACCCTTGTTGCATTCCTTGGTGTCAAGAGAACCCAATGGCATGCATTTCAGCGAGTTTCCCGCAGCAAATTTTCTGCAAAACTTTTCCCAAAACACTTGCATAAAAATTGCACAAGTGCTCAAGGAATTGTTTTACACGAAATTAAAGGACATATCTAGAATTAGCGCACAAAAATACATGTGGCCTGAAAATTTTATAACTGTGACTTCATTAATAAAATTTTTTTTTTCAAGACCACGGTCCCCCCTTAAATGACGCTGAGGCTACAAAAGACAATGCCATGAGCATGAAAAACTTTTTCACATGGAATCAAACTCGCTTTATATTTGTAGCCACATTGTATTCGTGTAAATGTGGTGCTTCCACAAGACGTAAACGATGTCGAAAATGTGATAACATGTGAAATTTGGTAACATAATTATCACATAAAGGAATGATAAGAGAAGGATGTAAGGTATTTCTGAGTGTTTGTTTTATAAACCAACATTTTGTGCTTAGTAAGCAGCTAGAGAGCATAGTCAGAGCCATCACCAACCATTGGTATGGTAAAGATTTTTGCTGATCCAAGCTGCTTTACTATAGAAGGGTTCTACTGCATATTATGTGCGGCCCAGGCAAGCAAAACACCTTTGTTGTTTCTTGTTGAAGTCCTTTGAAACACTAAATGCTTTTTACCAGCAGGTATGATTCCGTTCCCTCAATAGTACTGTCCCACAGCTTCCAGTTAAGCAACGTCGTCTAGCGGCAGATACTGAAAAATTTTATGAAAACAGATAGGAACACAATTAAGAACCATCATTCTCAACAGCTCAGTGGTGCAATGAATTAGCCTTGCGGTTCTGTCTGTGAAAGACAGCAGTTCGAATCCTTATACTGGAAACAAAGTTTTCTTCTCTTCCTTTTCTTTACCCACCGCGGTGGCTCAGTGGTTATGACGCTCGGCTGCTGACCCGAAAGACGGGGGTTCGATCCCGGCCGCGGTGGCCGAATTTCGATGAAGGCGAAATTCCAGAGGCCCGTGTGCTGTGCGATGTCAGTGCACGTTAAAGAACCCCAGGTGGTCGAAATTTCCGGAGCCCTCCACTACGGCGTCCCTCATAGCCTGAGTTGCTTCGGGACGTTAAAGCCCATAAACCAAACCAAACCATCTTTCTTTTCTTTAACCCCTTTAACCATCAACCGTGATCTTTCATCTTGGGAGATTGTACCAATATCGCCGATGACTAGTCATTCTCGTCCGGCCTAATTTTGCAGTGTTTCACTGCCAAAGACAATTTAGGGTCGGCAGTTGTGTTGGTTGCAATTTTCTACACTAGACGGCACCAGTTATCCAGGAAAATGTGTTTTGTGCCTTTAGAGCATATTTTAAGCCCGACAACAATCAGGTGCCTTTGAGTCAAAATCCACATATCAAAAGTTACGAGACAAGCCGGGAGGTGTGACTGGAGGTATTGTTGAGAGAATGGATTGAATGAACGATCACAGACTGTGCCGCTTATATAAACTCAGTTTAATAAAAAATAATGATGCCATCACTAGCCTAGCAAGGCTAGAGAAAAACATCTCTGCTTATAATGTGCGCCATCCTGAGGTGTGGTATGTTCCAAAATGTAGAACCAATTATGGAAATCAAATGATGAAATTTAAATTGCCTACACTTCTGAACCGCATGATAAAGGATGTTAACATTAACATATCAGATATATCACCAAAAGAACTGCGTGTATTGTTTGTATAATGTTGTGATATGATTTTCTAGTTCTTCTTGCCTGTTTTATACTAACTTTTTCAACGATGTTGCCATATCCAACTGTGTTCTCTTGCCGCACGCTTCTGTCCTACCCCGTGTGTTGGGGGGTCAGGGCTTTTCAAGCTGTTCACACAGCTTTTCTCCTGTCCTCCTCGCAGCATCTTTTTGTTGCGGAATAAACTTCAATTTCAATTTCAATGCCACCGGCAGAAGCCAACATTGCAGCCATGGTTACGAAGTTCCCCTCTTGCTCTTTCCGGGGGCAGATTGGCGCCGTGAGTGCGTTCGCGCAAACCCTCCGGCGGTACACCTCCCTGAACCACCTGGCACAAGCGGCACGGGCCGTCCTCCAGAATTCGTCCCAGATCAGCCAGATGCTTGCCGACCTCAACCGCGTCGACTTCCACAACGTCCAGGTGCGTGCCTGTTGTTTGCCTCATTGTGCACCTGCAGATGAGGGGGTAAGCACTGATGAGGGGGTAAGCGCACAGATGAGGGGGTAAGCACTGAAAGGAAAGTTTGAGGTTGTGTGTTTGTGATTCTGTAACGAGGGTTCACGAGGGGCAGTGCATTAGCAGTGTGGGTGTAACCTCCCCCTCCCCCCCCCCCCCCCCCCTGTGTTGGTGAGTGCAGGAGCAGGCGTCGTGGGTGTGCCAGTGTGAGGACGGCCTGGTGCGGCGGCTGGAGCAGGACTTCAAGCGCACCCTGCAGCAGCAGACCTCCCTGGAGCAGTGGGCCGCCTGGCTGGACGGGGTGGTGGGCCAGGTGCTGGAGCCCTTCCGCGGACGCCCCGAGTTCCCCCGGGCGGCCCGGCAGTTCCTGCTCAAGTGGTCCTTCTACAGGTACTACCCTATCTCTCTCCCTTTTCAGCAACTTTAGGCGAAATTCTAGAGGCCCGTGTACTGTGCGATGTCAGTGCACGTCAAAGAACCCCAGGTAGTCGGAATTTCTGGAGCCCTCCACTACGGCGTCCCTCATAGCCTGAGTTGCTTCGGGACGTTAAACCCCAATAAACCAAACCAGAAAACGACAGCAGAGTCTGGGTATCAGACCGTGTACATATCGTCCACGAAAGTTATCCATAATGGTTTGGTTTATGGTCTATGGGGGCTTAACGTCCTAAAGCAACTGAGGCTATGAGGGACGCCATAGTGGAGGGCTCCGGAAATTTCCACCAGCTTCAGAGAATGGCAGCAGAGTCTGGGAACATGCATGCGTATCAGACCATGTACGTATCATCTACGAAAGTTAACCATAATGGTTTGGTTTATGGTTTATGGGGGCGTAACATCCCAAAGTGACTCGGGCTATGAGGGACGCCGTAGTGGAGGGCTCCGGAAATTTCCACCAGCTTCAGAGAATGGCAGCAGAGTCTGGGAACGTGCATGTGTATCAGACCATGTACGTATCATCTACGAAAGTTAACCATAATGGTTTGGTTTATGGTTTATGGGGGCGTAACATCCCAAAGTGACTCGGGCTATGAGGGACGCCGTAGTGGAGGGCTCCGGAAATTTCCACCAGCTTCAGAGAATGGCAGCAGAGTCTGGGAACGTGCATGCGTGTCAGACCATGTACGTATCATCTACGAAAGTTAACCATAATGGTTTGGTTTATGGTTTATGGGGGCATAACATCCAAAGCAACTCAGGCTATGAGGGACGCCGTAGTGGAGGGCTCCGGAAATTTCCACCAGCTTCAGAGAATGGCAGCAGAGTCTGGGAACGTGCATGTGTATCAGACCATGTACGTATCATCTACGAAAGTTAACCATAATGGTTTGGTTTATGGTTTATGGGGGTGTAACATCCCAAAGTGAGTCGGGCTATGAGGGACGCCGTAGTGGAGGGCTCCGGAAATTTCCACCAGCTTCAGAGAATGGCAGCAGAGTCTGGGAACGTGCATGCGTGTCAGACCATGTACGTATCATCTACGAAAGTTAACCATAATGGTTTGGTTTATGGTTTATGGGGGCGTAACATCCCAAAGTGCCTCAGGCTATGAGGGACGCCGTAGTGGAGGGCTCCGGAAATTTCCACCAGCTTCAGAGAATGGCAGCAGAGTCTGGGAACGTGCATGCATATCAGACCATGTACGTATCATCTACGAAAGTTAACCATAATGGTTTGGTTTATGGTTTATGGGGGCGTAACATCCCAAAGCGACTCAGGCTATGAGGGACGCCGTAGTGGAGGGCTCCAGAAATTTCCACCACCTGGGGTTCTTTAGCTGGCATCACACAGTTCATGTGCCTCTAGAATTTCGCCTCCATCGAAATTAACTGCCGCGGCCGGGATCGAACCCGTGTCTTTTGGGTCAGCAGCCGAAAAGATGCAGGTTCGATCCCGGCTGTGCCAGTCAAAGCCACTGGCAAAGTAATTCTCCAGTTAACTGCACTATCGCTCTCATTGCATTGATCACATCCACATAGTCGGACTTGTTCATTGCAACATAAGAACTGTTTTTTTTTTTTCGAACCATTTATTTTTTCCTGGAGCAAAATGGTGGTTTGAGCTAGTTGGTACATCTTTAAAATTTCACCAGCGCTGCGACTAGGAACAAGAAACAGAGAAGGAAGAACAGAGAAGCGCTTGTCCTTGTCTTCCTTCTCTGTTTCTTGTTCCTAGTCGCAGCGCTGGTGAAATTTTAAATTTTATTTTTTCCTGCACCTTGTGAATGGAAACACCTGCCAACTGAAATCGTGCGTAGAGATGGTAACCTGCTTTTCCTGAAGTTCCCCTCCTAACATTCTCTGATCGCAAGAACCATGTTTGTATCATATTTTTCTGCATTATTTTTATTTTCAGTTCACGATGTAAACACAGAGAAGCGATCACATCGAAGTGAGAGGTGATTACTCTGTGTATTGTTCTCTGGCTCTGAGGGTAAATAGATAAATGAGTGAATACATAAACAACTGCACAAAGGTTGTTGCTGCAAATCAGTACCTCTGCTGAAACCCAATACAGTGGAACCTCGATTATACGACGTTCAGGGGACCGCGCGAAACCGTTGTATAATCCGGGTGTCGTATAATCGAAAATCAAGCGTGATATTTTTTAACGTCTGAACTTCATCGTCATCTTTTTTTTTTTTTTCGGAACACAAATGCAGCACATTTTGCCGGCAGAGGGCTAGTCTTCAACAAACAAGATAAAATGGCCGTTGAGGCTGCCGTGAGCAGCGGGGCAGCGGCTCGCGTGGTTTTCTTGATAGGTGGAAAGATTAAGGCGCACCGGTTATCGACTGGCTAAAGTGTGCCTACCGTATTTACTCGATTCTAAGCACCCCCTTTTTTTCACGATCGCGATGCCCAAAGTGAGAAGGGGTGCTTAGATTCGAAAAAATCTAAACTGACCCCCCCCCCCCCCCCCCCCCCTACTGGGCCCCTCATTTCGCGGCGAAATCTCAATGAAACGGGCGCGAGAAAAAACATTTTATTTAGGAAACATTCAAAAGAAAAATAACTGCAGACAGTTCTGTGCCGCCATCTGTCTTGTAGTGTCGGAACGCAGCAACACAAAAAGCACCGTGGACGCCGCTGTCCTCGCTTCGGCGAGCGCGGCCTCGCCCGCTTATCTGTTTTTTCAGCAGCGCCCCCTCCGGCGGACGCATTTGTTGCTGCCACAGGCGTCTTATCTTTTCTCTTTATCTTTCCTCTGATCTTTTAACTCTCCTCTATCTGCACTTGGCAGCGGTGGTGGCTGGGCTCGAGCCAGTAGGCAGGCCCGTGCAATTTCCTTTTCATCCTTCTCTCAGTCACAACAACAACGCGCAGGCCGCGCCTCCTCGGGACTCCGACTGCACAGGCTCGACGAAAAAGAGAGCAAGTGCACTTGGCGGCCTCGGCAACGCTCTCTTCCGCGCAAAAAAGGGGGTGCTTAGATTCGCATGCAAAGTTTTTTTTCGGAAATTTTTTTCCGAAAATAGAAGGGGGTGCTTAGATTCGGGGGGTGCTTAGAATCGCGAAAATACGGTACATCCCGGCCTGCGTTTGCTGACGACCTTTTTTGACGGACGGTACGAGCCAGACGTCGTACGAAGCTGGGTCCTTCTAAAATTTGCATCGTATAACCGAGGTTTTTAATGCATTGTCTCTATGGGGGTTTTGCCGGGACCGCACAAATTCGTCGTAAAATGCGGGTCATCACATGACCGGGGGACGTATAATCGAGGTTCCACTGTACTGCTGCCAATGGAGTGCTGGGTGTTTGGACTCTTGCAGGTGGAGCTCAGCAGCACCATTTCTTAGTCTCTATTTTGCAGTTTATTTTTATCCGTAGTCTTTCTTAGCGCCTTAACCACCATAATAATTCCCCAAAACATGTAAAAAATCACTACATTTTCTGGCAATTTTTGGCAGAAATGACTGCTGTCGATCATTTCATGGACATGTTTTATGGACAACTACTGCCCTCTAGTGTTGAAAATTGCAACCAACGTATTTGCAGATCATGAATAGTCTTTAGGCAGTGGGAGCAACGCAACATCGGACCGGGTGAGTGTGACTTGTTTTAGGCGATATTGGTACTGTCTCCCTTGACGAGTACAGCTCATGGTTGGTGGTTAAGGGGGACGAGGGTCTTAAAACTGACCTTTTCATTTATGGCTCCAATCTCATGAAATTTTGCACACAGATGTGATTTTCTCTTCCAATTCCACAACTGTATTCATAATTGAGCTGGCAGTCCTAGATCAAAAGTTGTCTTAAATTCTAGAGTGTAATTGGGTAATTTATTATGCAGCTTTAATGAACTTTCTCATTGCATTTTGTTACTTTATTCACATGAATTGATAGCCAGAGAGTTCCCATACCCGATGACATTCTTACTTTTTTTGTTTAGGCCACATATAAATAGCAATCTACAATTAGCTTAACGAGCTGCAGTGTCAAATTATGCTACCTTTACTCTCAACGTAATATATCGGGATGGCATACCTTTAGAGAAAAACGAAGAATGTCACCGGGTATGGGAACTCTCTGGCTATCAATTCATGTGATTAAAAGCAGCAAAATGCATTGAGAATATTCATTAAAGCTGCGTGAGAAATTATCTAGTTGCATTCTAGACTTTTTAAGATTTAAGACCACCAGCTCAGTTATGATTACATATTTGAAATCCGAAGTGAAAAATGCATCTGTGTGCAAAATTTCATGAGATTCTAGCCATAAATGAAAAAGTTAGTTTTAAGACTCTCGTCCCCCCTTAAAGGGTTGAGAATCAATATGATATTACGATTACAAATCGAAAGGTAAGACATACGACATTGCTCACGCAGGATTGGCAGGAAAGACACGTGTGCTTACCACTTCCCCATTTCTCGTGCAGTTCGATGGTGATCCGTGACCTGACCCTTCGGAGCGCGGCCAGCTTTGGATCGTTCCACCTGATCCGCCTGCTGTACGACGAGTACATGTTCTACCTGGTGGAGCACAAGGTGTCCAAGGCCACGGGGAAGACCCCCATCGCAGTCATGGGAGAGGTGGGCCGCTTCACTTTGGGCGACCGCGTTTGCGTATCCATTTTTAAAGGGGGGGGGGGGGGGGCAGAATTGTAACAGAGTCATGGAGGGCGTCTGGAATTTCTGTGCTTAGTTTTGGAAGTGACGTTGAGCTTCTTCCCAGGTGTGGCATGTTGACTGCCAACTACTCTTTCTTAACAATCAGTTCATATGTCTGTTTTCATGTCCAGGAAAACCTCGTTAATTCGGAATTCAGGTGAGTGGAAAAAATATCTGAATGCTGAATTATCGAATGGCCCACCAAAACTGCCGAAAACCGTTTGCGTGAAAGCGAAGTTTATTTTGTGGGAACTTGGGCAATTTTTGGCGCCTTTGATGACTAAAACTGGGTGACAATGACGATTTCTGCAATTTCTGCAATTTTGCAATGGTAAGGTTCTTTGCGGCTTCTTTCAGTGTCCAGAACAGTAGTGCTGGAGCTTCTTCATGTGTGCCGTCATGTGAGGAGGCTTCATTGCACAAACGGTGAACAGCATGTGACAAGCGCGGAGTTTCGGCATGATGGAAGAACAGAAATACCAACGCAGATGGAAGCGAGCGAAACATGCATTGGCGCGGAAGCGGCAATATGCCTTCAAACTAAAATAACAAAAAAAACGGAGCAAGGTAACTATTGTACCAAACGGTGTGTGGCTTGGCTGGCTTGCTAATATGCGCCACCGATAGCCACCATCGCCACGGTCTGGCAACGACTGGTGATGAAGCTCCAAAAATGAAACTACGCAGCAGGACTCTCCCTCAGCCTGTTGATGGGGGTGTGGTGAGGAACCAGACGAGGCTACATTGACAGGGTATCGGGAACGCCCCTTTTATTCCGATTGCTTATACAGTAGCCGACCGATATTTCGGACTCCAATAATTCGTCGAACTAGCCCGGTATTTCAGACTTCACTGAGGAACCGTCGCGCACCTCATAGGAACGTGTACATTTTCACGACCGATATTTCGGACTGTGCGGAGCCTAAAGGTTTGAATTTTCGGACTAAAAGAGATGCCAACAATATTGTGGTGATCGCTTTTCAATCGAAAGTTTGTTATTTCGGCCTAATATAGACGCGAGCGGGCATCGCTGTCACTACAAACCCATTTGTCGCCACCGTGAAAGCCGCCATCTTGGATTTAAACGGAATCGGCTCGGCGGGCGCAATCAATCTGGCTTGGATAGACTTGGCTATTTGTTCTCCATCTGTCCATTCGAGATAAATGAGATGCTTTCCATTGCCATCGAGATGGCCTTCATAGGGCGCGCGATCGCATTGAAAACGGTACAGCGGGACAGCAGCAGCGTCCGCTGCGGCTTGGACGACGCGCCCCGCGGTGTTGGGCAGCAAACGCGGTAGACAGGAAGAGGAGGGGATGCATTCGGAGGCGCTCGCTTCCGCTTGTCTTCCCGTGGGTTATCTCTGGGTCTTCGCGAACGTCATTGCCCCATGCAAAGTGACTGTTCTTGCTTCGCGCAGCGACTGCATTCATTCGCGATATGACCGCAGCCGCATCACACTATTTGGTATCATGTGATAGGGTGCGTGCATGAGGAAAGCACCGCTATGACTCAGATGGAGTCTAATATCGCTTGCAGGCGGAACATGGGGAACAGCGATTTTTGCGATTTTAAAAGCCGGTTTTTTGCAGAAAAGTATTTTTTTAAGTTCACGGATTTTTCGGACTGTTCGATTATTCGGACCATTTTTCAGGTCCCGCAGAGTCCGAAAAATCGGTCGGCGACTGTATACAGATGAGATGAATGATTGGTAGCGCCCCCTATGCATACACAAGACTGTAAATGTAATAAATGTGATATGACTGCAAATGTGATGTGCATTAAGTGTAATGTGCAGTTCAGGCCTGTGGACGAATGACTACCTGGACGATCGCCTATCGAGCATGTCATATCTCGACTCGGTGCCCCTTCAGGGGCTCGTCCGAATTTACCGATGTGAGACCCACGGTGTCCAGATAAATAAGATTCTGACACCATAGACTTGCATGGGCGTTTGGCGAAACTCCGGTGGCAGTCCGAATTTCTGGATGAACGGAGGCCGAATAAATGAGTGTTTACTGAAGCAACGTTGCTCCCTCGTTATGTTTTCGGTTTGAGAATGGAGGGTGGTTTTCGGCCTGGCACTGGTTTCCGGATGACGACAGTAGCGATGTGTGTCTCGGAAACTGACTTTAGCACCAATCCTGGCCTGTCTTCAGTCCAAATTAACCTGTGCATGCATGATTTCACTCCAAATTAACGAGTGTGTGGTGCCATTGACTCCTGTACATTTTTTACGAGAGGGAACAGGGAGGCCGAATTATCCGGGTTTCCGAATTAACGGGGGCCGAATTAAAGAGATTTGACTATATAAACAAATTCAGTGAAACCTCGTTCATATGGCCCTCGTTAATTCGGATAATTGGGGCTGCCACCGGAGTCCCGCCAAATGTCCATGCAAGTCTATGGTGTTGGAAGCTCGTTTATTCAGACACAATGGGGCTCACATTGGTTATATTTTGATAGTAGTCCACAGGACTGAATTGCATATCACATGTCCTGTTGCATGAATTGCATGTCCCGTTGATTGCATGCCAAGGCAGGTGTGTTGACAATCGGCAGGTTCCCGTTGATAGGCGCAGTCCGGAGTTTCGTTTTCCGAGCAGTTGCTGTTTTCACGCAGCTTTCATCCTAAAAGGTGATAAAAATTGCCAAGATAAATTGTGCCTTTAAGTGAATGCTTTTTGGCAGTTTGGGGGGGGGACGGGGGGGGGGGGGGAGCATTTGATAATTCGACATTCAGTAATTGTGCCGTTTTTTCCGCTCCCTTGGAGTCCGAATTAACAAGGTTTTGCTGTGCATGAAAGGGCTGAGGAAAAAACCTGACGGAGCATTGTTCAGTCTTGAGGATTTTTTTTCTTGTCTTATGACTTCAGCTAGACCATAGCAGGCATAGAGGAGGCATAAATAGTCAATTGAGAGTAGTATAATGTGTACGATAGGCTTCTCATGTTACTTTTTTTTAGAACTCTATGCCGTCAAGATGTTAGGCCAAAGGTTTTTATTAATGAAGCCACAATTATGAAATATTCAAGGAACACGTATCAGCTGCAGACCCGAAAACCACGGGTTCGATCCCGACCGCCGCAGGTGGGATCGAACCCGCGTCTTTTGGGTTAGCAGCTGAGCTCCATAACCACTGAGCCACCGCGGAGGGCGGTCGAATTTTGATGGAGTCGAAATGCGAGAGGCCTCTGTTCAGTACAGTGTCAGTGCACATTAAAAAACCTCGGGTGGCCGAAATTTCTGGAGCCCTCCACTACGGCGTCCCCCACAGCCTGAGTCGCTTTGGGACGTTAAACCTCCATAAACCGTAAACCTTTAAATTTCACCCACCCCAAACAGTACTTAGCCATTTTTAATATAGAGTAGCATTCATTTTAGTTTCCACACTGAAAGCTATTACGGCACAGTTACGTACACCTTGTTGACGAAAGGTTTAGTGGACTGCAGTTGCAGCTTCATCCTGGAAATGCAAAGCACATTGGCACCATTTGGTGACAAAAGCTAAAAGTACATCTTCGGCGATGCGAAGGGTGTGTTGCTTTTCATCGAAGCACGCACTGGATAGAGCATGAACTTTAATGAAACATCAGGAACACTCCTGAAAGAAAAACACCTTGTACTTTTAAAACAAGTCTATTGTTTTATCAAGATGGCACATGTTGGACTTCACTAATAATGGCAGGGTTTCACCACAAGATGGCACTGCGTGCTATATTTTCAGTTCCGAGTTAAAGTTATTAATCCTCACTTCTTCAATATTGCAGTGATTAATTTGTACAATATGAGGCATGATCTTTTCATTCTCTTGACACGTTTGGGTACCCGGGTTCGAACCCGACCGTGGCGGCCGCGTTTCGATGGAGGCGAAACGCAAGAGGCGCCCGTGTGCTGTGCGATGTCAGTGCACGTTAAAGATCCCCAGGTGGTCGAAAGTGCGACTAAGGTGTCCGCTGACCCAGGTGGCCGGTTGTGTACCTTTCCTTCCCCTTGCTTTATCTGAAGGTTTTATCTGTATTTAGACCTACGTTAGACCTTGAACTTGGAACATGCAGCAATCCAAGTTAAAGAAACTCCTCTTTCTCTCTTTCTTCTTTCACTCCCACCTTCCTCCCTTTCCTTACGGCGCGGTTCAGGTGTCCGCCGGGATATGTGAGACAGATACTGCGCCATTTCCCTTCCTCAAAAACCAATTTACCTATTTACACGTTTGGGTCACTGATCAATCCCTGTAAGAGGCAAGAGTTCTGAGCATAGCTTGGTCTCTCTTATCATCCCCCTCAGTTCCTGGGCATGGGAGCCAAGGCGATGACCTGCGATGCCCTGAGCCCTGACGGAGTCATCGAGAACGGTTCGTCACCATCGTCGTCAACGAGCAACTGCTCGACGCGCGCGGTCCAATCTGCCGCGTACAGCATGGTGCTTGCCAACGGCTGGCCCGCCAACATCGTGAGTCAGACGCAGGCGGCCGACACCGAGCCGGCAACGTCGCCAGCCAAGAAGCTAAAGACAGTCTAGTCACGCGCTGGCAAGCCCCGGAAGGATTGAAGACGAGGGCCTTGCAACCTTTTGCAGAAGTCGAGCCATCTCCCGGACGCCCGCTTACTTGTTGCCGTGGAGATTGAACAGACTCTACGTAATCTTGTTCGCTTGTTCCGGAATCATGAAAAAAGGGCAGCGGTCAGTTGAATGTCCAGCACGGCCCCTTGTGGCAGCAGTCTGTCCTGTTGGTGCAGAACTTTTATCATCTGCTTCTAAGACTTGAAAGCAGACAGTGCACTTTACACATTTTGTGCTTTCTTCATTTTTTTTTCTCCCAAGCCCTCATCAAATGGTAATGAATGGAAACTAGGTGTTCGTTATGGTTCTCATTAGCAAAATGCCTGGTTTCGTGAATGCGTGGTTTGCACGTGGCACTCGCAAAGTCAGCACCTGCCTGAAAGCTTGGGGTAAAGCTTAAAAGTGCCTCCTCTCGTAAGTGACGCAACGTTTTGGAGCACAGTCTAAAACGTGCTAAACAAGTGCTGTGCGGGCGATTGGCAGAAACTCTTCTTTTATGGGTAGTAGGAGATTGGTTCTGTTTCGGATAGTCGGAAGAGAAGGTTGATTAGAGCTCTTGAAAAAAGCTTATCAGTGCAGGGCAGGCAGACAGTACCTACTCTTATCTCTTATTGTGCTGCCTTCAGGTTTCCAAGTTCACAGTTGGAAAAGGCGCGCACTCAGAAAACAGCCCGCTGCCGCTATTCTGGCCTCTCGAAGGCAACATGGAAGATGCTATTGTGACAGTGAAACAACAAACTAAGGTGCCTGACAGAACGTAGTTGTGTCTCTTGTTGGATAGTCTTTGTGTCTGTCTTTTTAAAAAGGTGTTTGTTGCTTGCTGCAGTAGTGCAAAAGTCAGTGAAGTCATATCCTGAGCTCTGGTTGCCTTTCTCCCATTGATCCCGGTTTCACACTGCAACAGAAGCTTCACACTCCGGACGTGTTTCCACGTTCCCTCTCCCTCCTTAAGGGGCGAAGCTGATCTTAGAAAAAAAAATTTTGTCGATGAAGTCACAATAATGGAATCATCAAGAAACGTATATTTCTGCGTGCTGATTCCAAATAAGTAATCTCATTTTTTGTAAAACAAGTCCTTGTGCACTTAATAATATGTTATGTAGCTGTTTGCCGAAAGCTTTCAATAAATTTGGCTGCAAGGAACTTGTTAGATTGCATGCCATTGGCCTGTCTAGACGTCAAACTATGCAATAAGGGCAAAATTATTATCCTCTCTATCATAGATTTGAGTTCGACTGCTTTGAATTTTCCACTTCACAAACTGGAAGAAACTGATGATTTCAAAATCCTGTAACTCACCTTCTATAACAGGCAGGATGATAATTTTACCCTTAGTGCATAGCTTGATGTCACGAGAAACCAATGGTATGCAATCTAACAAGTTCCCTGCAGTAGAATTTCTTTCGATCTCTCGGCAAAAGTTGCCTAACATACTGCATAAGTGCACAAGGACTTGTTATACTTCAAATTAAATTAAATAGGTATTTGGAATGAGCACGCAAAAATGCATGTTCCCTGAAGATTTCATGGTTGTGACTTCATTAATAAAAATTCAATTTTTAGACCCTCTTCCCCCCATAAGAATGAGGAGACCTTGACTTTTTTTATTATTTGAACGCTGTAATTGAGCTTGGTGGGCAGGGCCGGACTCTTCATGGAGGTATCTTCCAGGGGCAAAATTTTTTATATTTATCTCGCAGAAATGGCGTGTGCATTGCTTTTAGTGTCACCCAACTAAACATCATAACATCTTTTTGTACATATATGCCCAAAGAGGGTGCAAAACGTGGTAGATTAATCGTGCGTATTGAGGCCTTCATAGATACACATCTCTCATAGCCTCTTTTTCATAGTGGCTTTTGACATTCAAGGTTTCAAAATGGGATTGCTGGTGTCTGTGCTGTGTGACTGAAGTAGGCACACTGTGTTTTCAGCTTGTGTTTAGCAGCGGGTGTGAATAGTCACGTTGCAGTTTATAATTTAAGAATGTCCATTTTTTTTTGCTGCTGCTTTGTGGTGTAACTTTATTGATGATTGATGTTCATATTAGCCACACAAAGGGCATTGTCATTCAGGTCCTACTCGCACGGAGTATGCAGTCACTCGAGCCCATGGTCACTGCTACGTACTTCACAGCCGCACTGCAGTGAGCAGTACATCAAATCCCGGTATTTTTGTTTTCCTTGCTTACTTACATTGCCGAGCTGATGCGTGCTGTTAGCACATATACATAATGTGATGTCATGGAGAAGAACTTGGGTATTTTTAATGTGCAGAATGTTTTGACGACCGTGCCAATTCCAACTACCTTTGTAAGTATATCTTTTGTTTGTTTCGCCATCTGGAAGTTGCCATATTTGCTGACCTGTGCAGCCTTGTAACTGTGGGCTGTAACCAGGTTGACCCAGTTTTTTTTTTTAAAGCAAACTACCTGTTGTTTGTTGAATATTTTTGTTGCTTGCTTTAACTCATTTGCATTGGATTTTGAGTCCTTTTGTTGCACATTTTTGTGTCGTCAGCTGCTCCGTTATGACAGCAACGTGTGTGGCCAGAAGTTGCGTGCAGTAGGCAGGAATTTTCTGTTACGAGGCTCCTTGCGTACCCCGAGCACTGCATACAATGCGTGAAGGAGCCTTATCCAGATCATCGCTGCAATGAAGTGGTGATCAGTTATTGAACGGAACTATAAATTTGCATGCCTGCCAGTGTGGGTGGCAGCTTTGTTTTGTCGGTGGTAAAAAAACACTAAAAATCGGAGCTTTTAGCACCTTGTTTTGTCAGTGGTGAAAAGACACTAAAAATCTGAGTTCTTAGCGCTTAACCGTATTCACTCTCGTAGTTTGCGCACTTTTTCTTTACTTAAGGCTTCAAAAAGCGGGTGCGCGAATTACATGAAAACTTTGAACATGTCTTAAAAGCTCTGCAATGGTCCTAACATTTAATATACACTGTATATTGCCACCTATACGCCGACCCCCCAAATCGCACCCTTTGCTGGCCAAAACAAAAAAATGACCCCAAATATAAGACGCATACCCCCCCACCTTACGCTATGTAGTTCCCCGTGGTATGTCATGATGGTGTATCCCCAGCAGCAGAGCTAATTGGCTCAATATTGGCAATGTATTGACAAAGGCCAGTCCTGTAAAGAACCAGAGAAAACCAGCCATTTCCAATATTAAGCCAATTACCTGTCCTACTTGGGATGCAAAGCATAAAGCAGTAAACACACAACCATACATTTGTGAAGCCAGCAGTCGGAAGCAAATTGGAGATAACAGGCGATAAAATGGCACCCTCGCGTGCACGTGCAACCCGGCTGACTGTGGCAAACCGAACCGCAAACAGTTTGGTAGTTTCGGATCTCTGTGTGCGCGTAACCTCGTCTGGGAAAGCAGCAGCCAGCGCCAGCGAACCATTTAAATGGCGCACAATTCATTCCCTCGCCAATCGTACCTTTCGCAGCCACACCGATACTCCCAAGTCTGCCTTGTGGGCACCCGCATGCATGCTGATCATCTGGCCCAGCACGGAGAGTAAAATATGCAAGTAACAATTCTTTCAGAGCTTGAGCTCTCTACTGGTCGCGTTTCGAGCCTCCCGAGTTATACTCATTCCACGGATAGAATCCAAGATGGTGGCCCCCATAGCAACGACATTGTATCCCAGTGATTGGCATCAACTCAAAACTAAACTACGTTGTTATTGTGTTGTTGTTGCAACTGAAGGAAAAATGGCCTGAGCTGAGCCACAATCTCTGCCTTGTGCAGACAGAAGAGAAATGAAAGATGTGAGGAAAGATAGAACGTAGCCACATCACCAGGTCTGCCGAAACGACAACCCCGGTTTTAGCAGATACCCTCCCCCAACGGTCTGCATGGAACTATGTCGATCTGGTATATATACATCCCTGTTTGGCAGGCATCAAAGTCGAGCCACTTAGACCCGACATTTATGTAAAATTTGTGGGCCAACAGTTTCCCGCAGAATGATCCGGATGGTGCCGTACGATTCAGCGTTTCGCGCACCATAATCTTACTAGTTAAGTTAAGCCTAACTTGTGTTAAGCCTAGCTCGTGGCAGGGATTCAAACCGGTGACCTATGTAGCCCGAATTCCACGTCGTTACCAATCTTCTCATGAAAATTGCAGCTCAACCGCTTGTCGCAGAGGATTCGGGATGGTGGTACACGATTTCGCTTTTCATGCAGCATAAACTTAGTTAAGTTGAAGTCTAGCTCACGGCAGGGATTCGAACTGGCGACCTGTGTTAGGTGTGTTAGCGCTAGGTATCAGATTGCTGCCTCAGTGTCGGGTCATTTTTTTGCTTATAAACCCAGGTAAAATTAAGGGTGTGGAGATTGTGTGAGGGCGTAAGCAACTCTACTAAATACGATATTTGGGTCAGAGGTGAAAAACGGTAAAAATATGAGTTCTTAGCAGTTCGTTTTGTCAGCGGTAAAAAACGCTAAAAATCCAAGTTCTTGCCACTTTGTTTTTCTACATTAAAGGTACTAGTGAAGTTTCTGATGCTGACGTCTTTAGCGTTGCTGGTCATTGCGTGCATCAATAACTGATGCGCTTATTTCGGGGTTGGAGGACTGGAAGAGCTGATCATCTGATAAAGGAACGAATTTTGTTGGCGCAATGCTTGTAGGAGTAGGCGAAAGATATAAGCACAGACATAGTACCATTGCATGTGGCGACCTCTGCAGAGATTACCACCCTCAGTGCTTGCAGTTGATTAGGTTTTCTGAAGGCTATCTTCCACACTCAAGAAATTTGTTACTGCTGTGGAACATTCCACGTTCTGTACTGTACCTACTTATGGGACCAACTTAACAAAGATTGGAATGAGAGCATTCTGGTTGTCCGTAGCTGATAGACTTAAGCCATAGCGAAATTGTGAGACAGCTGAGTTTCTTCGCCGTTTTTGCAGAACGGTCGAAGGTTTTAAGACCGGGTAGGTTTACATCTGTGATAAGCCTCTTTGCAACATTTACATGCTAATGCTGTGAGCTGCTGTAATTCATTGAGCTTTTTAATGCTGAGCATTTTCTGCATCATACCCCGAAGAAACGGGTGGGCTGTACACACCGGGCTTTTGCCTTTGTCTTTGGTTGTGTGGTATGTTTCTAAACAGCATTTTTTTTTTTTCCTGCGTGGTTAGATTGGATGAGTCATGCCTGTTTTCTGGAAAAGTTTAAAGTAGAACTGGGTTTCTTTATGGGGCTGTTGTATATTGACGTCTATAAGTCCTCTTTGAATCTCCGAACATAAGTTGGCACCTCAACTTGCCGCCCTCGTTGACAAAAATAAAGTTACCGACATGCACACTCCCTTCCCCCCATCCTCCTCCGTGGTATAGCATCGCGTCGCACGTGGAGCTCAAAGCAAAACAGTAGTCAGAGGCAAATGGAAATCAAAAGCAATGAAACAGCGCTCCACGCCGCCTTCTATACTTGCGTGCGGCCACCCGACTAGCGGCAAACCGAACTGTCACCGACCGGTCCTGTAGTTTCGGATTCCGGTGCAGCACACGCTCCGGATGCTCTCTGAGCCGTGTCACAGACGTAGGGGAAGCTCTTGATCTCTAATGGCTGTTCTTGGAAATATAAAAAGAATGTAGACTTGTAGACCTTCTTGTGAGCCTTGGAGCAACTATACTCAGGAGGGGGGGAGGGGGGGGGGGGCATGGTAACTTTAATATGCAGTGAGGTGAGCCTATGCATGCAGTCATCTTGCAACACCTTCTACTTATAAGTTAGATTCGAGTATTTTTCTTTTTCTTTTTTTGGCAGTGCAGCGTCAACATATCTTTGCAAACATTTTAGAGGTTGTCCTGAGCACAGAATCTTAAAAAAAAAAAACTGGTGCAAGTCTCAATTTTCTTTTCTGGGGTTTGCACCTCCCTGGGCCGTGTCACGCACTTCGCATTGATTTATAACATGGTAGCCTGCTCCTACTTTCAGCCTTGTAGCAGCAATTAAAGCAACCTCAGGGGCAACAGAGTCAGTCCAAGGAGCATTAAACCAGTGTGACAATATGGAAGCCTAGATGACCGTAACTGGGTTTCTTTTTCAACATATTTTCTTTAGAGCATCAGCTGGCAAGTAAGACCAGCTGCACAGGAGTATTTATCACCAAGCTAACAAATTTAGCCACCACTTCAAAAGGTGGCAGTTGCTGCGTAATCGATATTAAGGAAGAGAAGGAGGCCTAGTCAGCGCAGTCTCAAATACACCCTTCTGTAAATGCTGTATTCAACCTCCACTACTGCGGTGTGATGTATAGCACCGTGCCTTCACCAAACATGTTAAGGCATCTTAATCGTCCCATAAGCAAGCACTCCGTGTGCTCTGTACAGCCACTAAGGTGAAAGGCAAGCGTCCTGGTTTCCTTGGCGTGTATGTATAGTGTGCATGAACTGAGTCTGGACAACCACTGCTTAATGCACTCAATGTCATCGTCAGCGCCCTCATTGTATCAAAGTGATAAGTGCGGTGTTTGATCTACCACGCGCATTTGCATGCCTGGCACAGCAGTTTTCATCGTCACTTCTCTTTTTCTTTTACGTGGGAGTTCACCCTTAACACATTTCGCTTCATGGGAGAGGGATGCCAAAAGCAGTGCCCTAGAAAAGGAGAGGACAACATTTGCCTCTGAATAGGAGCTCGAGACTGTTATTGGCGGTATGTTTGGGCTTGCATGGTGGCCAATGGCATCTGTGACAATGTAACTGTACAAAATGGCTTTTGTCTACTTGCTGTGGTTATGCAGGGGGGCTTGACTGGAGCACTTTGTCTTGAAAATTGTTGCATGTTGAATCATCACACTGTAGGCACTCAAATGTTGCTGCCTCTTTGAAGGCCACGATGTCATTATGATTTCAAAGAACGCCTGTTATTTGCCGACTTCTTCACTGCCACCGATAAAAAGAAAAGTTGCTGTCCTGCTGTGAACTAACAAAAGCTGCTTGATTCGTTGTCTTGGCAATGTCTAGGTGTTGTCTCATCTTGACGCTCATATTTTTAAATGTTAGATTGATGCAAAACAATGTCACGCATTGTTGGTTTCACTCAATTCACAGCATTGTAAACGCAGGTTTGATATGTTCACGATGCATAAATCAATGATGGTACCATTGTAATGCCATGGCTAGCAAAATACGATCTTGCAAAGTGGAGTTGTCCAGCGTCCTCACTCGCAACGCGTCACTCCTTTAAGCTGTCCATGTGTAGCCACCCGGGGTCCACTTTTCAGGGCATTTGTTCCCAGCATCCCTCCATTGCACACCCAGGACAACCACATGAAAAAAAAAAGTTTTTCTTGATGGCATCATGTGCAGATTTCATGTTTTGGTCCGCTGTGTCGTCTTCAAGAGAACATGAAAACTCTAGTCATTGCTAAGGTATGGATTTCATGTGCCTGCACGAGCGGAGAGTGTCTTTTTTTCCTTCTCTCATGTACAATACAGTGTGACCCACAGGGTCCCCCCGAGGAAATGGAAATGCTTTGCTGTAACGCATTGATGTGCGATGTCCTTGTTACTTTTGAGTGGGAGTGTGCGCATGTCTTCGTATGGAGGTCTTCATTGTTGCTGTGGCTTGTTTCGCTGCCTCTGTCTGCGGAGGGTGTGGTGTTCTTTTACGACTTTCGTTACTTTCTCTGACGGCAGTGCAGCTATTTCGGAGTACTCACTGTCTGTATTGCATCTCGCGTATTGCATCTCTTGGAATGAACCATACACCACACTGCTGGAAGAGTCGTTCATGGCGTGTAATATTGGGTGGTAAATGCGGTCAGATAAGTAAAAACGAACCTTGTAGTGGGGTTCAAGCTAAGGTTAACTTGCTGGTGGCTATCATGAAGTTATCATAGTACGCATCAAAGCTGTTGAAGGAGCTGCATTAGTCGAGGTGAATTACAAAAGAGGGACAAGTATATTGATCAAAAGTTGGTATAAAGTATGATGCTACAGCTCTTTGCTGTGGTTTCTGTTGACTAGGGAAGAACTGCAAAAAGGGGCACAAGCATTCAGGCTTAGGCACAACTGTCGCATAAACTTTTTTGTTCCTTTAAAAATAATTGTTGCACTGCAGTCCCATTCAGTCGCAGTTAACGTATAAACGCTTTTAAGAACTCGCTTGTCTCTAAAGCCCTAGTTGCCAAAGTTAGTTATGACTGCATTCATGTTGAGAAAAACATAATGCATGTTAAGGATCTCCGATCAGTTCAGCATCATGAATTGCACCATCCATTAAAGCAGTGATTCTTCTCTTTCACACTGAATGCCACCACCTGTCTCTTCCCGCACGATTTGACAAGATAGTTATGAAGAGCGGTTAAGACATTTAACAGTGCTCACACGTTTCTTTTGTGGATGATCCTGGCATAACAGCGCCTCTCTGGAGATGAGGAAAAAGTGCGCACGCATATTTTTGCAGAATAAAAATAACACAGATGTGTTTGCGAGGGTTTGCAAGTGGCCAGTAGTTCTTGCCTTGTTAATTACATTACAGTTGAGTGCCTCAGTGTACTGACATTTGTACCACAGCAAAGAAGAGCCCCTACCTTCATTTTCAACGGCCCTGTCCGTCCTATTTTACGAACGAGTTTTCCGTTTTCTATCTACCAGTGAACACGTCTTCATCTTCACGCAGATTACACGTTTGGTGATCGATAACATCAGCCATTGCGCATTGCTTCTATCTCTTTGTTCCTGCCCATGCCTTTCTTTTATCGAAACTTGAGCAGACCCATCCTGAGTGCAATCCGCCCGGTTTTTCATCTTGCTTCATCTCCCTTTTAGACATATCGAAAGTTTGGTGCTGTGGCACAGCTTGCATAAATATGTGGTTGCTTTAGTGTTCAATTTTTATTTTATTTCTGCTTGATTTTCCGACAGACTTAAGCCCAGTCCCGTTGTTATTTATAGCGCTTTATATGTAAGAAAATGTGAATGAAAGCTATGCCTCATCATGGGCTTGTTTGGTGCATGTGTGTGTGTGTGTGAAATAAAGAACATGAAGAAATTTGATGCTGAAATGGGAAACAAACTCGTGTATGTGTCCCAGGCCTGTGTTCTTGAATTTAAGCCCAGTCGGAAGTATATACCGTAGACTGCCTTTAATGGTGCACTGAAGAGGAATCTGAACTCATTTTTTTGCCGCGGGAACTCTATCTACACGTTCCCAGCATTCTTAGAAACATCGATTTATTGCCCTGTGCGGCTGATTTCCATAATTAAATCGGATTAACGTCCGGCTCCCGCCTTTTTCGTTTTAATTCCCCGCAAACGGTTGGAGGAGTCGTCTAATGCATGGAGTGCATTTCAGGTGGTCACGTGGAGACTTTGCTTTCGCTTTTATTTTGTTTCAGGTTTCCGTGAATAAATAGGTCTAGTCAGAGACTACGCAGCGGAAAATTAGGCCACGGAAATAAAAAACGTGTGGACTCTGCTTTCGCCGATCACTACGTATCACTCCGCCGTTGGCAGAGCGACAAGCCGCCACGGGACTGGGTGAAAGGTCGGTCGACTCCTCCCACCGTTTGCGGGATTTTTTTTTTAAAAGGCGGGAGCCTAACGTTAATCCGATTTAAATGAGGAAAATCGGCCGCGCAGGGCAATAACTCGAAGTTTCCGAACGCTCGGAACGTGTAGATCGAGTTCCAGCGGTAAAAATACGAGTTCAGATTCCTCTTCAGTGTACCTTTAAGACGAACTTAGCGGGAGCAGAAAATTTGTTCGTCTTATCAGTTCTTAACAGAACTGCCCCTAAAAAAGATTTCAACTCAGTTTTTTCAGCGCGACGGCACACGGCCAAAGAAAAAACAGGAAGATAAGAAGGATGAACACAGCGCTCTGTTCGTCCTTCTCTTCCTGCTTCTTATTGGCCATGTGTCGTTGCGCTGAAAAACTGAGTTTAAATCAAGTATACCAACTAGCCCAAGAACTAACTACTAAAAAAGATCCGCGCATGCTAGATGTCACATGAAAACTACGAACAAAATATCCTTTCATAGAGAGGATAATTGCAGATAGAGCATTTATCGCACTATGCATGAAGTGAGCTGAAGAAACAAGCTCTCATTACCCTACTTTATATTGACATTGGTCTAGTTTTCATTTTTTGGTCTTTTTTTTTAATTATCCCACATTGGTTGCTATTTTTGTGTTTTTGTTTCCTGATTTTAGCTTTCCATATTACACCGAGCATGTGGAAGTTGCTGAACAGGGTAGCTGTGCATCTCTCTATTTCGCTTCTCCTGCAGCATGGCTGTTACGAACTCCATTAGCAGGCACGCCACGCCCCTCTCCGTACGCCGCAGACAGTGTGCGTAGCGGCAATACCTGGCTATCTGCCCAGCAGAGGTCAGGTGACACCTGCATGATGCAATTTGACGTTCTACTGAGCATTCGCCGCCGACGCGGGATTTTTAAATCGATGACAAGGACTGTACAGCACTAGCAGACGGGATGGTAGAGACTAACACAGAAACAGCTCAGGTGTTGTTCTCTTCCATCCCGTCTGTAAGCACGGTTCCGTCCATTCCATGAACTTGCACAAACCAGCCCTGTTAAGCCCTCTTCATGAATTTTCGAATCAGGCAAGGAATGGTTAAAGTTTGTTGAGCTGCACCACCAACGAAAATCAAGCTTTTTAAATTCTAATAACTGACATGGCTAGCCAGCTACAAGATCTGTAATTGCTACCAGGAGCCCAGCTTTAATAGAAAGTCCACTATTGGAATTTAGTTAGTTTAGTTAAAGCGATTCACCAATTGTCTGGTGTCCGCCAGAATGACATTATAGTATGCCGCAAAAGCCTACTTTATTTATTCAAGACAATTATTGTCTTGGGGGACGTGACTAAAGGCAGGAAACTTGATGAGGTGATGCCTCCCTTTACGAAGAGCGGTCGACACTAAAACATATATAGTTCCAAACAGAACAAGTATCTTTACGGCAGGACCATGATACCTTGACAATCGCTACGAATTGTGCTCGTATAACTACCAACCTGTCGAACATAGAATTGTGTGAAATAAGACAGCGGTTAACACGGTGAAATTACAAAGTACGGGACTACTCGATGCATCGCAGATGAAAAAGCTTTCCAGTTCTACGTCTAAAATCGCATCTTTCCCTGTGAGAGCCGGAAAGCGGACGTTCAGGAAGATGTGCAAAAGCTTTTTTTTTCTTTGGAGGGGGGAGAGGGGGTGGAGTGTGACTACCACCTATGCCCCCCCCCCATCCTTAGGACTGCCACTGCTGCCAGATTTGCTAACTGTAAAATGAAAGCTTGGCGAAAAAAATTGCCAGGGGCTTAGCTCGGCCATGCCAGGATATACGTAGCGAGAGGTGCGCAGTTCTCGGTCGGGGGCAAGCGGCGCGGCGCACCAGCTGCGCGGCTGTGACGTCACTCTGCTCCTCGCGCATGCGCACAAACGGCGAGACTGCGGGTGATGTAGCTCTCGCTACAAAACATGACAGATGATTAGGATAGTCAGTAATGCGAGATTTCAGCGCAGCTCTTCACACGCGCTGGCAAGTGGCATGTTACACTGCTATCCACCCTTCAAGATCTTCCCGCGGCAGTTCATTCCTCCGCTTTCGTCGTGGCACGTGGTGTTGAGCTCTGCCACTACATGTCAACACACCACCTGTTATCTCTTAAGGGTGCAGGTAAACTGCTACTGAGTATACCTGAGAGTACCTGCCAAATCTACCCCACGCTGCTTTTATTCTGCTTGTTATCTCACTGTTTTGTCTGGATCCGCGGTGACTACACATTCTTACTAGATCTTTTTCCTTACCATTGCCAGTGGTTCGCTGCTTATCATAAACGTTTTTTTTTCTCACAGATTGCTGAACACAACATGTGCTTTCTTCGCATTATTTTTCAAGACCCTTATCTGCCTTAGCTCTGTATTTCTGTCCAGTTTCTTTAAGCTACTTAGGAAAGCACTCAAATTAGCGAATCGAAGATTACCCACATATTCATTACCGTAATTTCCGCACTTCAGTCCGCGAACTCTATACATGCTTAAAAGCTGAAATTTTGCGTTATGCGGACTACCTGTGCGTGCGGACTATACGTGATTTTATTTTTCATATTGTTTGCAGAGCCGGAGAAACCTACCGGTGGCTATGAAAAAAAAAAAGTGCCCCGAGTGCGTGCCTACGACATGTTACCGGGCTAAATGACGTTGCGAAATCAGCTCCGATGTGCAATCAGCTTCGATATGCAAGCAAATGCTGTCGCGGTAGCGAAGAGTGGCTGCTTTCGAGTGCTTGTATTTGCGAGCACATGCGCAGAAGTTCATGGATATAAATAAACAATAAATACTGGGACATATAAACGTAGATTTAACATCACCAAAGCTGGCACTGTCAGACCGGTTGCGATGGCTACGAAATGCCGAAGGGCCTTCTCGGCAGCATTCAGTCTGAGTGTAGTTGAGCGTGCGCACCAACAGAGCAACGGTAAAAGAATTTTACATCGACGAAAAATGTGAGCGGATCTGTGCGGTTTCCTTGCAAAATCTAAAGGAAATTCCTGCACAGAAGAAAGCTCGAAGGTGGAAGACACCAGCATAGCCACATCTTGAAGAAAAGCTTGCAGCGTCAATATCGCAACAGAGGAAATTGGAGAATCCGGTGTCGACGGTGGAAATCAGACTCATTGCTCGTACTATGGCTGCTGAAGAAGGCAGCAATGCATTCAAGGGAAGTCTTGCGCAGTGCTCCAGGTTTATGAAAAGGAACCATCTTGGTCTTCGACAGCGCACTACGGTAGGCATAAGTGAGTCGGAGGACGACTGGCGGGAGAGCAAATGGGATTTCTAATATTTTGAGCTGAAGTCTGTGGAGAAGGATGGGATCTCAGAAAATCAGGTAAGTTTAGTTTACAAATGCTTCCTCTTAGAATTCATTTCATGTTAATCGTCTGCGAGTGGCACATTGTTGCATTCGGACTGGCGCACAGCCTTTTTCAACAGGTGTACAACACTGTCGAAGTGCCATTGTCGTTTGACAAGCCACCAAGTCGCACTGTTGACAGCATTGAAACCAGAGCAGTTAGCATTACGACAACTAGCAACGAGCGAAGCTGTTTCAATGTTGTTCCCGCATGAAGCATGATCGGTGAAAACTTACTGTCGCTAGTTATCTTCAAACGCAAAACAATTGCAACGAAGATCTTCTTAGTAACTGTCGTGTGCTTTGCAATGAAAAAGGGTGGGTGAATGAAGAAATCATTCTGCCGCCGCGGTGGCTCAGTGTTTATGGTGCTCGGCTGCTGACCCGAAAGACGCGGGTTCGATCCCGGCCGCGGCGATTGAATTTCTTTGGAGAAGTTCTAGAGGCCCGTGTACTGTGCGATGTCAGTGCACGTTAAAGAACCCCAGGTGGTCGAAATGTCTGGAGCCCTCCACTACGGCGTCTCTCATAGCCTTAGTCGCTTTGGGACGTTAAACCCCATAAACCTAAACCAACCGAAGAAATCATTCTCAAATGGATTGACGAGGCACTCCGAAAACGCAGGGTCACTTTTTAACCCAAATGGCCTTGTGATAATAGATTCCATGCATGCGCACATCGTGGAGGGTGTGAAAGTAAAGCAATAGACAGATAGTGCAATTGCCATAATGCCAGGTGGCTTGACGAAACACGTTCAACATTTGGATATCTCGGTAAACCGGGCCTTCAGGAACAATCTTTGAAAGAACTGGAAAGCCTGGGTGCCAGAAGAGGTCCATACTTACACGAAAAATAACGGATGCGTAGGGCATCTTGTGGGCCGTTGATTCGCGGCACACCATGCCACAACAGCTGGTTGTCAACGGCTTCAGGAAAGCCGGATTAAACATTAACAGGACGCTGACGTTGCGTATGATCGAGCGTTAAATGAAGAGTGCGGCCCTTACATACATCCAACAGGGTAACCTGTGCGCAGCGCCACCTATTTTGAATGTATTCTAAACTATGATCACGTGGTACGTATCCTTCTTCGTTGTATCCGGTATAAATTTTGTTATATCCGGACTTTATATTACAGGCCAAATTTTAATGCAAACGCATACAGCACAAGACGACAAATCGTTTGACATCATCCGGAACGTTCTGCGTCAAAGGGCTCGGCCACAGCAGCCGCTTCAAGAACCACGAAGGTATACGGTTTGGGGTGGCAAAGGTCGCCGGTGCGAATCCCTCGCGTACATTAGGCTCTGACTCTAGTAATTTGGCGCTCCGTAACACGCTGAATCGATTGATACCACTCGGAACCTTCTGCGCCAAAGAGCTGGTCTGCAAATATTTATACGAATGGTGGTGCTAAGTGGTCCGGCACGATGGTTCACAAAAGGCCGATTCACACGACGGACCGTTCGTCCGCGGCCCGCGCAGTACGCGTGCATACGTCAGCACTTTGAGGGGCGCGCTGTCGGCCGCCATCCATCCATGCATCTAGCGCGCCTCTCAAAGTGCTGACGTATGCACACGTACTGCGCGGGCCGCGGACGAACGGTCCGTCGTGTGAATCGGCCTGGGGAGTGTACAGGGCCTGTTGTGAAAAATATTCAGGGGGCACTTTGACTGTCTAAAGTGCATAGAGGCGAAAGCGTTTTCGCAGCACTTTGCCTATGTGACACTGGTGACGTCACCACTGGATGACGTCACACATAATTGATGACGAAGTAATGACCAATTACTAATTATTGACTAATTACTGATTAATCACTCATCACTAATTGACTGCTAATTAATGGCGCTTAAGCTTCAACTTTACAAGTGGAACGCGACAGCGTGTTGTAGCGCTTTCAAGGAGTCCACGGAACGCCACCACCCGTTCGGCGCGATGCCTTGCCCTTTGAACGCAACGCTTTTTGAGGAAAGGAAATGGCGCTGTAATTCTCAGTCATCTCGGTGGACACCTTAACCGCACCGTACAGGAAGGGAGGAAGTGACAGTGAAAGAAGGAAGAGGGGCCGTAATGAAGAAACTGAAAATTGTTTTTGAAGGAAATTACGCAGTAACTGTCTCACATATCTCGGTGGACACCCGTGAAAACGCGGACACATCTGTCAACACGGCTGCCGACACGGACGCAGGCAGCATGAGGCTTTAAAGGCTTTCGCCTTAATAGTAGGACTGGTTTTTTCCTAGGCGAACGGGCGGACGAGAGGCGGTCTGCGCGTGCAGGATCGTTGAAGGGGGATATTGGGAATGCTGGGGAAAATCGGCAGTCGGCTCTCGGTCGTTGAAGAGAGCAGGTCGCTTGCACTGTGAACCCCTGTCGAAACGTCTCGCCACGCAGAATCATAGAGCGTTTACTGGGTCAGTGATACGCGATCAAATTTTGTGTAAATCTTTTAAAACGGGCAAAGAGACTCACGACATTATTAAGAGGGCCTATGGTGACGCTGCCATGGGTAGATCAGGTGTTTTTTGAGTGGCACAAGCTGTTCCGAGAGGGTCAGGAAAGAGTGGAAGACGACGACCGCTCCGGACGTCCTTCGGCCAGCAAGACCAACGAAAATGTGTAGCAAGTGAAACATTTACTGAACAGTGATCGTAGGATGAGTATCAGAAAGATTGCTGATGACTTTAGCATTCCTCAATTCTTTTGCACCAATAATTCTTTTGTACTTCCTTTCTATTTCGTTTCACTTTTCCTGTTTTCTTTATTTTAAACGTTGTAGTCCTTTCCGGCTATTCCCTTCGACCCAGGCTTGCCTTGCCACTTTCATCTTTTCAGTGGTCTTTATACGGGCCTGATCCTGTTCGAAATTTTTTACCCGTTCCTTCTTCCGTGCACCTTTTCTTATCCGTCTGTATTTCTCTTTTCTCCCACCCCAGAGGTCTTTCTTTGCTCACCTGTTTTTTCTTTCTTCCTTTCTCAGCTCCGCACCACCTTATCTGCCGACTACCTCCGAGCCTGTTGTGCCATCACGCTGTAGCTTTGCACGTTGACAACGGAGGCGGAGTTTGTGTACGTCCTCCACCTTCTGTTAGCTCCCGCCACCTGGATGACGTCATCAAAAGTTCCGCCGCCAATACTGCTGTGTCTTTCCGCGCAGACTACGTTCACATCAAACCTTAAAGTAACATGGCACTGGTAGTAGGTGGTCAAATGTTTAGGGGAATCCCCCAAGGCGGAGTAAATTTGTAATAAGGGAGTAATTACTCATTACTCATAGTAGCTATACTCATTACTCATTACTCATAGTAGCTATAGGGTTCCGTACTCGGTCCCCCCCCCCCCCCCCCCGAGAAATTCCTGTTCCGAATTTTATCCATGAAATTTTTTTTTGTTTGTTTGCGTCACACGGAAAGACACAGAGATCAGTGAAATTGTTAAGCACGGCCAGTAATGGTAGCGCATTAAAAATTACATCGCCCATAGCTTAGAAGGGACAGTACTACTTCAAAAGCACCCCTATGCGATAAAGTAGACTCATGCTTTCGCCAAAGGGTGCACTTGTCCATTTCTGCCAGCATGCGTCTCAAGACAGTCTTTTATCACACCGTGTATCTGTTCTGTTCACCTCTGAATACATCCGGTGCACATCTAGCTGGCATTGAAAAGGAGACGAGAAAATCACTCCACATATCGAAAATTTAGAGTGGAAGGCTACGAGTGGAAGGCTACGGTGCCCTCCTTAGCTTGGTCGCGTGACAACAGCGCACACGGGTGAAACCATCACTTTGCTCGAAACAATTCCACTCCACGGCGAACAAGTCGCGATACTGATTTCCATTCAGATAAAGTTCACATTTTTTCTGGTTCTTAAACATGCATATGATTTATATCTTATGCGAATAAAACTCACTCATAAAACTCACAATAACAATGAACAAAAGCAGAACAGTTGCAAAGCTCTTGGCGAGCACAGTTCTCAAAGCAGAATGTCCGGGGTAACCAACGCGCAAGCGTTCATCGCATACGCACAGATGCAACAACGATATCAGTCCGTGCAATAACACCTGCGGATGTCTACAGCGGTGCAGTTTCCTTGCCCGCCTCAGCCCTTATACTCTCTCTTGTTCACAGATATAAACTTCTGTGGTCATTATTGCGTGCCGGACCCTCACTCTCATGCCAGCTCATGGGACATGACGCCAGCGCTGTCAGTCGTGTCGAAGCACGCAGGACACGCTGGCATCCCCACCAGCCTCAAAATTCGGAGCGTGAGAATTTAACAATAGGGCCTTTTCTGGCATTTCAAGCGGAGTAACTGGACAGCGTGTGTCCAGAGTTCTCTGCATACCCGGACACTGCCTGCGCGAATGCGCATACTTCTAAATGGGCGGAGTAAAAACTAAACCGGTTTGTCAAAGGAACACTTACGGACATCGCTCAGACAAGGAAAGTTCGAACATGACGTCAGAACCTGGGCTCATTTTCGATCTCCGGTAACTCGATTACTTTTACGGGAGCAGTTCTATTCACGGGTAGTTATTACTTCGGTTGTCCTTCGAAGACCCTCCAAGAAAATGAAACGTGGCAAAAACGAAAACGACGTGGCAAAACGTGGCAAACAACAACAACAAAAAAAACATGAAGCACATCCAGGATTCTCTGCGCCGCCAGCACGATTAAAAGGAATCATGTTCGAAAGGAAAATATCCCTAAAAGACTTCGTGCTTTCTGTCTTCACAGCCGATGAAATCAACCACAATGTACGCAGCGATGAAAAAACCTGGGTCAGCTGTAAAGCACGCGTTAAAAGACGGTTCACAAAGCTTCGAAGTACGTTTCTCTGAACCATCTCAAATAACAGTGCTCGTTCTCTTAACGAAATATTAGCGGAACCACTTGCGGAAAGAAAAACGCTACCGCTCAACTGGTAGCATTGGTCTATACCTAAGAAAATTAGCAATGAGAACTATCGGTATACCTTTAACTTGTGCGCCGGAAGGAAACTCTCGATAGGCTCATAATTAGTGTACTACGATGAAAATAACCCACGCCCAGCGTTACACACGCGTCAAAAATCTTCAAGCGCCTTCGAGGGAATAGCCTGGTCCTCAAGATAAGGTCTACACGGCCAGTTACTACTCAGTTAATGGAAATAAAGGGGCTCAAACAAAGCGCGCTTCGCGAAAGTCTTAAAATAATACAATGCTGACAAAATTTGGGCAACAATATCTGGCACACGAGAAGCGGGTCGCATCAACGGTACTGCAAAAATGTCTCGTATGCGTCCCACGTGACATCAACGGCCCCGCCCTCACAGGAAGGAGCACTTGTGCTTCGGATTCATGGGCGACCCCAGGGGGCAGCTGAAGGCCTTGGCGAATGGCTCGAAGTTGCGCATGGCTTCGGTGCACTCAGGCGACACGCGGCGGCGGTCGCTTCTCTCCCAACAGGTCACGTGGCAGGCCGTGAGGAAGAAGATCTGCTCTGCGCTGTACTCCTCCAGGCCTCGAAGCCGCAGGTCTCGATCTTCGCTGCGGAAGCGGAGGTAGGCCGCGTGCGCGATCTTCAGCGCCGGAAGGAGGGGGAAGAGCGCCGTGACGTTGCCACCGGAAGTGACGTCAGCCGAGCACCTGCCCAGCTCCCATAGGGCTCGCCCGGGTGAGCCGATGTTGTTGGTGCTCCCTTCGCTAGGGTTGACGGCGGACGAAGCCGGATTCCACGGTGTCTGGGTCATGTCTTCGCTGAGCAGAACCGTGAGCGCGTTGATGGTGCGCGCAAGCTGCGAGAGCCGATGAGGCGGGACAAATGAAATGTCCGGTTTGGGGAGGTTGTCACAAACACTATCGTAGCTTCAAGCTTACAGCTGTGGCACTGAGAGATACACACATACCGTAGAAAATTAAAGGTTGCACCTTCCTTCTATTGGCTATTCGTTCTTCGCGGACCACCGTCAGGAAAACTGTACTGTCCCATTCATTTGCTTATAACTGACAATCCTACGTTTTGGCGAGACTGAACAAGAAAAGACTTAACCGCATTAACCTAAGAACATTGGATACAGCTCATTCGCGCGATTCACTTCCAGTGCATCCAATACAGCCCTAGCAGTGGTCTTGAATGCAGAGATGCTGACTTCTGAGCCCGTTCAGATGCTGCTGCAAAGGCGAGCTGAAGGGATAGGGTCGAAAGCAAGCGGACATATTGACAGCACAAGGGAGGACACTTGGTTATCCTCCCGACCCTGGCTCAACACCCGCCTCGTCATCGGTGTGGTCGACTTCCCCTGCAAGCACCTGCAAACCCGCTGGTTTTGTCAAATGCGTACAAGCCGTACAAGCCATAGTCCGGCTTGGTGCTTGGGAAGGAAGCCTGCGCTTTCAAACCCCGTCCCTGTGGGCTTGAACAAGGGCTCCGGAAAAGGGCCACAATGGGCTTTAAAGCAAAAGGAGGATTTCGGTCCTTCGCGATTAGCGCTTCAAACGAGTGCGAGCGATGCGAACAAAGGCCCTTCTGCAAGTATTTCACCCCAGAAGAGCCGAACACCTGGCCGAGGCAAGTATTGTGAACATTAAAAAATCGGTGGGTATCCTCCGCCGCTGGGGATCCAACCTAGCACCTCCTCAAGGCGAGGGGATGCTCTTCCACAAGGCCACTGCTTCGGTGGACCCCCGCTTCGTTGGTCTTGTGGTAGAGCACCGGTAGAGCAGCAATGGGCTTTACCGCGCCCCCGTCTGTGTGCGATTCCTTCAGCTTACAGTTCCAACACAATGCTGGCGTTAATTAGTCAAGGCCCCCTGTTTCCTCAGCGTAAATATTGGAACCTGGAGAGCCTCCACTTACCTGCATGGCGTACATGAATCCGAGGCCCCCGTAGGCCATGGCATCCGTGCCTTCGTCGGCGTAGTATGGCGCGGCCAGCGCTGCCACGGCAACGGAAATCACGTTCGTCACGGGACTGTACGAAGCGAGGTGGGCGGACTGCAAGCGAAACAACCGTAGGCTCGCCTGGTACTCTTCACTGCCCAGCGACTTCTGCAGCTGCTCGCGACTCATGCGCCAGTGGCCGAAGAAGCTCTGTTCCATTTCGTAGTCGCGTCCGTACAGGATTTCCAGGCTCCGGCTTGTCAGGTACTCTTCCGGGGGCCATATCACGGTGCTGGTGTTCTGGAGCCGCGTGGCGACAGCACGGACCGCTTTGGTGTCCAGTGTGGACCACGAGCCGACCTCCGTTAGCGCCGTCTTGTGCAAAGTGCTCAAGAGATACGAAACGTCCAGTCTGTGCACTCCGGGCATTACGCTGTCGTCGGCGCCCGAAAAAGGTACCGTGTACACGAGGGCAGCGTTTATACCGCAAGCCATCGGATAGAAGAACTCGGACAGCGGGTGTTTCATGAAGAGGTCTCGCACCGAGCTACTAGCGATAGGAGCAAGGAGCAGGATGAACCACCACGCCGTATGGAAGGTCACCTCTCGGGCCGAGTAAGAAGCGAAGAGGGCACGCATGGCATCTAGCAAGTTGCCTTTTGTGGCGATGAGTGTGTCCTCTTCATTCAGGGGCGGTTTCGCGGTGAAGGCGGATTGCAGGGCCTCGACCCAGTCACGAGCTCGGAGTTTTGGCACCAGATGTGGTAATTGACGAATCAGCAGAAAACGAGGCCTGGGGTGTGTGGCGCCGAAAAAGAGCGACAGGTTTCCGAGGATAGAGCGCTGGATGTCATTGCTAGCCTTTGCGAATTCAACAAATGCAGGAAAGGCAGTTCTTTCTCCAAAGGTTCCGGATAAGACAAAGTCGACAACGGTTTTATAGAAGCCTTTGTACTTATTAACCTCGTTATCTATTATGTTCATAATCAATGGCATACCCGATGGGCTTATGGATACCGACCGCTGGTGAGCGGTGCCGTGCCATGGCTCTATGAACTCAACATAGAACCACAATGGCGTGGCCCACAGGGCGGACAGGTTTACCAGAGTCCGCAAAGGTACTGAATAATCGTCGGTGTCTCCAAGCCGAGCATCGGTGGGGTCTAGCAGCCAAGGGAACAACTCTCTGCTCATGAATTCAACGAGGTTTTCCGAGTCGTCGGTGTCTGCAGCGGGGCCTCCCCGGCGAAGGCATGCGTCTATCATCATCGTCACTCTTTTGCTCAGGGGCCGACGAGGGTCCTCGCGAAGCTGTGCTCGTCGCAGCAGCCAGTACAACAGGCGAAAAAGTGGCACGGACTCACTAGGGCGGGTGTCTTCGTGCAGCCAGCCTGAGCACACAAACTGACCGAAATCTTCGCATGCAGATTCTTGCATCTGGTCTCGTTTTAAACCGAGCGCATGCGCGTGTTCCAAGCAAGCTCCTGTGGTGCAAACCGTGGGTAGAACGCGGAGACTGGGCATTGTCCTCGCAATGTAGAATACCACCGAAACAAAGATGGTGATGGCGAAGACAACAAATGCGATAGCTGCTGTCTTGCTCACGGGGTCAAGTTTTCGTCCAGGTAATCGGCGCGGCGATGATGAAAACGGAGACCCGACGCTCATCTGCGGAAAAACCACATTCTGTAAATGAACTCCGTCCAGCCAGTAGTGAAAGTATCTAGAGATCCCAAGACATCCCTAAGAATAGATTACATATATCTACGATGCTGTGAACTTCTAAAAGACTGATCTAAGTGGGGTGAGGAATCACTCGAAGTTGATCTCCACAGCCGATAACGTTTGTTAATTTGCCTTGATATGAGTGATTATGCAAGCCGGTGTATCGGTAAAGCCGCGCCTCTGCTCTTTCCCTGTATTATTTCTCTTATTTCTCTTTAGCATTCTTGGATAACGCGTAGGAATAAGTACTCCAGGCTCCGAATACATTTTTGACTGTTTACACCGACTTTTTCTTCAGCTCGGCAAGGGTGCAGAGATGGTATTGTTTGCACAGACTGACACGAGTTGTGTAACGATGATGAAACCTGGTCTCGTACTTAAATCAGTCACATCACATTTTTGAATCCGTTAAGTATTGTTATGCAACCTATCAGCATTCGAAGAGTCACGTGACCCAATAAACTATTTATTAAGACGGTCATCTTCTTTGCAATGCAGGATCCCAGTGACCCCATTGCTCAACAATACCCCTTCATCCGTACGATTATAGGCCCCATGATTCCGCAACCTGTGACTCTTTGCAAGGATGACTGAAAATCACACGTTATTAGGCACGCGGTCTTTGTCTGAATCATTTAACGATTGCAAAATCGCGCACGGCTCGGTAGCCATGCTTACTGGAGGCTCTGTGTTCTGCCGCACCTCACCCCTACAAAGCTGAGCTTCTCAAAACAATGTGACACTGCACAGCGAGCATTTTCCTGAAGGAAGCCGCCGCATACCATTTCCCGGAGTGCTTTGAGGGCTTCCATCTCTTCAGTAGACCTCCGCTTGATCAGCGTCCTGGGCGCTCCTAGAGAAAAGAGACGACGGCAGAAGATGAGAACACCGCTAACAGGTGTTGCTTCCCAACGGACTCGCTTGATGCAACACTAAAATCATCTGCTGTTATGAATGGGTGAAGTGGCTATTTTGCTTTTAGCTGCAGGAACAGCAGTATACTCTCCACGGTGCACATGAGCACACTGCGTGAAGCTGGAGTACAAAAAATAAAACCTGGTCGACGCCTAACCTAGCCTTAAGAGTGCCATGCGATAGCATTACAGATCCCTCCCTTTCTCCTCTTTCCCTCCTATTTTTGGCGAGGTTCTGCCTACATGCGGAATTATTCGTTCTACTTTACCTTACTTTACCTGCCCCCTGTCACCAACCCAATGGGCAGGTAGCCACCGGCCACTGTAGGCATGCTGCAATGACGTCACAGGGTAACGTAACCTCTCTACACTAATCAAATTTTAACTCTGGTTGCCATGCGTTCGGATTGCTCACAGTCCGGCGCTGATATTGTCATCTGTCACGGAGGGCAGGATTCTGATGTAACAATGTCGGGTGACCTATCTCGACCAGTCAGAGTCGCTAATCAGGGCTGGTAGCGATGACCGCATGAGGTCACGTGAACTCTCTAAACTATCAGCGAATTTCGTCCAAACAGAAGGTGTTTTGGCGATGCTGAACCGGAAGGTGATAGACTGGGGATACTTGGCCAGAAGATGGGAGCGGTGTCCTTCGCGTACACCTTTATGAGCAATCATATTTCGCGCTGCAAGGAATTGCCGGCAGTTAAGGTCTAAAAGGCCGCCGTGTTGGCTCAGTGGTTATGGTACTCGGTGGTTGACCAGAAAGGCGCGGGTTCGATCTCGGCCGTGGCGGTCGAATTTCGATGGAGGCAAAATTCTGGAGCTCGCTCTACTGTGCCATGTCAGCGCGCGTTAAAGAACCCTAGGTGGACGAAATTTCCGGAGCCCTTCACTATGGCATCCCTCATAGCCTGAGTCGCTTGGGGACGTTAAACCCCGTAAACCAAACCAAACTTAGGCCCTAACAACGGGCCGTAGTTGGTGCAGAACCATTGTACAGCAGCCCAGACGCATGTAAGAATGTTCGCCGCATTGAATCAGCAACCACGGGGGTAAGAAGCTGAGTTGCTTTTAAAGCTTTGCTTCAAACACTGCTCGCTTGCTCTGACCTACAGGCCCAAAAGGCACCGGTTGAGCGCGCCCGGGCAGCGGCCGACGCCAGGGGGGCCAAAGTCGGTCCAGTCATACCTCCCTGTACCAATAGCAGTCTTTCATTATCATCTTCATCGCATGCAGCGTGCCCGGGTTGTATTCGCACCTACATCACAATTTTCTTCTGTATTATCTTTATTAACTGAGGCCACCTCAAGGTCATATCTGCGCCGTACATCACCTTCAAGATTTGTACGCAGCACTAGAGCTTTCTCTTCAAAAAGCGAACAAGGTCTTCCTCGCTCAGTGATGAGCAGACCTCGCCATACACTGTTCCCTACACCCCTGGGAACGTTCACGGCTAAGCACATTTCCCTGCAGGTCATTGCTTCCCACAGAAGCAGCACGGCTCTGAAGCCAGAAAGAGCAGGGATGGGCACTACGCGCTGTGATGACGCCGCCAACGTACATTGCAGAACAAAGGCATACCGATAACGCTGTATGAAGAGGAACACTTTAGTCGCATTTGTAACAACCAGTTGCTTCGTTAGAGACGGCACACGAGTTTTCTCTTTACCGGCTCAAGTCCACAGGCAGAATCGTAACGCCAACATCTCACCCACGTGACGACTACGACAACCTTATGAGCAGGCTCCGATGTGAGCAGGCTAAATCAGTGCAATACCTACCGAGCACAACTCACTTTCATTGCTACCTCACTTCCCCGTGTGGTAAAGCGCTATATGGAAAGTACCCCCGCCTCAACCGGCCGCTGTGGCTCAGTGGGTTAGAGCGCTCGGCTCCTGAGCCCTAGTTTTCGGGTTCGAACCAGGCCGCGACGGCCGCGTTTCGATGTAGACGAAACGCAAAGGCGCCCGTGTGCAGTACGATGTCCGGAGCCCTCCACTACGGCACGCCTTACTCTCTTCCTTCTTTCACTCCCACATTCCTCATTAACGGCGGAGTTGAGGTGTCGACCGACAAGTGAGACACTTGCTGCGCCATTTCCTATCCTCTTAAAGTTTCTTAACAGTAATACTAAAAAGTTAAAATTCAATATTAGTTGACCAGACTTCTCGCGAGTACGTCTTAACTGTATTCTTAAAAACTACACTGCTGACAATGCTATGGTGGTAACAGCGGTATTCTAACGGAGAAAGCCCATCTTATAAAATTTCTGACAATTTTATGTAAAACACCCTGTATAGTGGTTGCACAGCGACCACAGCTTTGCGGACGAAAATTGATAAAGTACCTAAGAGGAAAGGTGCCAAAGAGGGAGACATGATATCTTCACTACTATTAATAGCGTGTTTACACGAGATATTCAGATAACTGAATATCTGAAGAAGAGTTGGGGATAAAAGTTATTCGAGAATATTTTAGTAATTCCTAATTTTCTGATGACATAGCATGCCTAAATAACTCAGCGGATCAACTGAAAGGTATGATCCAGGACCTAGACAAGCGAAAAATTATTGTGAAAAGATATACAAAGTAATTTAGTAATGTCAGACAATCCGGAAAGTAAAAACACGAGACTGAAATAACTAGGAGAATAAAAACACGGTGTTGTGACCCTATGAACTATTCTCAGATGATGAATGGCAGTTCACCAATACCTCCAAGAGGAAAGTGAACACCTCTATCTGCAAGTAATGACATATGGGGCAGGAACGTGAAGGCTGACGAAAAGGGTTGAACATAAATTGAGGAGAACGCAGCCATCTATTGAAAGGACAGTGATAGGTGTAACGTTAAGAGATCGGAAGCGGACTGAATGGATGAAGGAACAAACGCGTGTTAGTGACATCCTAGTCGAAATCAAGAGGAAGAAATGGGCTTGGGCAGGGCCTGTATTGCGAAGGCAAGATAACCGCTGGAAGTTAAGGGGAAGCGCATCAGGGAAGAGCGAGTCATGACACAGGGTCAGATAAGGAAGTCGCGGGGCTAAGGTGGTCACAGCTGGCAGAGGACAGCCTCAACTGGAGGGATATGGGCGAGGCATTTGTCCTGCAGCGGACATAGGCTGAGGAAGATGATGATGATACATCGTGCCACACCATATACACCAGCACTCACTGAGACCGCCTTGACCCGTTGGCGACCGTGCGTCGAGCTTCGAGGCATCCTGGAAAGATGCGGCGTTCTCGTCCGGCGCCAACGACGCACACTCCACGGCCTCTGGCGACGACACTGCCACAAGGGAGGCGGCCACGTTGGAAATGGTCTGAGACGGGACGTCGGTGTGGTCCTCCTTGTTTGGACTCGCGCAAGACAGCGTGGACGGTACGTCACTGGTGGGTGGCCTGTCGAGGATGAAAGAGCAGTTGTCATCCGATCGAATACTGCTCTAAAGGCGGAACCAGCAAAACACGCAGGACAAGATAAAGAAGGCACACGCACCACACTGCTGCTTCCACCTTTGCGCATTATGAACCGACCATCCCAGCAATTTACTCTGTGGATCACTGTTCTGCTCTGGAATATAGAATTTTTACCTTTAGATTTTCCGGCCTGCCCATTATTTTTGTTTGCTTTAAGACCAGTTATGCACGTGCGTTAATTCATAATTCATATCCTCGTGTTATTTTCAGTCCCTCTTAAACGACATGTTTTTCTGTGTGGCAGCCTTGTAGACTGCTGTTTCACTAAGAATTTTTTCGAGATCCAGAATTTTAAGCAGCGGCCATGTGGCGACCAGCCGAAAGTCATATCCACTGAGCCACCACGGTGGGTGGGTGATCATTTGTAAATGCGGCGTTACACTCTGTAAGGATCGAACTGATCATCATAGAATAACCTGGCATTTGATTCGATGAGGAGTCAGCTAATTCACTACACATCAACTTCTGCTGAGTCCGCTCAGCCTACATCTCAATATATGATCATTTAGACCTTAGGGCTGTGCTTAGAATTTTACCCTTGACAAATGGTGTCAGTCGCCGTATGGCACTGTAGCAAAAACTTTATAGTTTTCGGTTTCTGAAATATAGAAGAATATTACCCGAGCAGGGTGTCAAGGTGGCACTAAAAAGCATGACCTGTGCACGGAATATGCTTTAGGTGAGCGTGCAGCGCATGGGATATGAAGCGGACGCTTCATACGCCACATATTGTCGTAGCATATTGTTGCGACCCGGTTAGCATGGCCTGACCGGTGATGGGACGAGGAGGATGGGAGACTGGGTTAAGAGGAAGGCAACGAAAACTTTATACAATTACATGGATTATTTACAAAAGAGCGACTGGGAGTGACTATCAGAGGAAGGGAACTTCTTCGACAACCGGAGTCGACGAGTTAACTGGCCTCTCTAGGCCACACTCAAAGCGGAGTTAAATAGGATTCGGATTCCCCATATCCCTGACTGGCGAATAAAGTTCGAAGAACGCTGTACAATCGGATGGACAGATGGGGACGTTGGTGTTACCACCCACGGAAGGAGCGGTGCTGGGCTGTTACCGCTCTTTCGCAGCTCGGTCGATGGGTAAAGGCTGAGTAATCAAACACTGCAGGAAATGAATCTACCGAAGACTACCAGCAGGTGAACGAACGTCCTCGTGCTTCCCCGCCGGATGTCCAAACATGAGACCTGTGTCGAGGACATAGCCGCCTTTCAAATAACAGCAACAGCTTGACATTGCGTAGCCCCACTCCGTTGTCCGGCGACCCGAGGGTAGACTCGCCCAACTGACGCCGCTGCTTCTGCTGCTGTTTCCGCCGCTGCCAATGACCTCGCCAGCCCTCTTCGCAAATTCGGCCTTCGCCGGTCTTCGACCTCGTGGTGATCCCGGTCGAGGGAGTCCGCTGCCCTAATCCACTTAGGCTGGGGGGGGGGGGGGGGGGGCATAACAAGCACTACACTGGTCTGCCGCCATCGCGAGGTTCTTGGCCTTGTCGACCGTTCTCGGTTGCTGCTTCCTCAGGCCCACGTGGCCGGTGTACAATCATAACGTCGTCTAATCAGCTGCGCGTAACTGTTCGCTGAAACCTTTTTTTTTTCGGTTACATTTCCTGCTTTTTCACTAAACGGTTTCTGTCTCTCTCCTCGCTTAGATTTCACCGAACATCGCTGGTATCTCTACACATACGGTATTATTATTTATATTTGTTTTCCTGATTCCATACCTTATGTAACACCCCCCGAGGGGTCCTCAAGGAAATGGAATGAAATGGAACAGGATGGGTAGCGCATGCACTGCATGCATACGTATTCCTCTACCAGGCACCCGCAGTGGTGGCTTAGTGGCTATGGGTTGCGGTTGTAGAGGCTGGGGGCATGGCAGACCAGCTTCGAAGGAGGCGAAATGCAGGAGATACCCGCATGCAGGGCGTTGTTAGTGCACGATAACGAACATCAGGGGGTCGAATTCATTCGGAGACCTACCCGTGGCGTCTGTCGAAGTCTATATGGAGCTTTTGTGAGCTGATCCGGACGTGAAATATCATACAATATGATATAGTACTGCATCAGTTACGAACAGAAAAATTTGGAGTGAATACTTTCTCCGCATTAAGGCTGTGACGCCATAGCGCAATGGGTTAATTCCCATATATGCAGAAGGTCATTCTCTACTTTGCATTCATAGATCCCTGTGAGTTCTCATACCCCTGCTGGTGCAGTGATGCAGCTCTTAAGCGATGCGCCACTGCCCTACGATGGCAGATGCTCCCAGCGGTGTGCCTTGTGCCGCGAAAGTTGCTCTTCCCAAACAACCAATGCTTAATTTTACTTCCCCCTGCCACGGTGGGCAGACAGCTCGCTGCGACAGGCTAATGAAGCCGCAAGGTTATGTGACCTATGTGGGCCAGCAGGATAAGTTGTTGGGCGAGTTGAGTCATAACGAAGGGAAGGTAAGTGCGCAAAAAAGGACGATCACGAAAGATGAGGCAGGATGGGATGAGACGGATCAGGACGAGATGTGGCCCGCCATCAGGCAGCCATCAGGTTTGGTCAATGGGGTTTAAAGTCCCAATGCGACTTAGACTATGAGGGACATCGTAGTGAAGACCTCCGGAAATTTAGACCACCTGGGGTTCTTTAACGTGCACTGACATCGCTCAGTACACGGGCCTCTAGAATTTCGCCTTCATCCAAATTCGATCGCCGCGGCCGGGATCGAACCCGCGTTTTTGGCGTCAGTAGCCGAGCACCATAACCACTGAGCCACCGCGGCGGCCATGCAGCTATTATATATGCTACATAGGTAGAGGGGTTTCTTTCTAACAGGAATTCTTCCTTGGTTAGATCAGATATGTACTGTTCGCGCTGGGCGCTATGGACACTTCATTAACTCACCCAGCACACTATAAGGGGACGCTCACGTGCCGCCGTAAGATGGACTGTCGAGCAATGGTATCTATTATTAAATCGCATCTGTGAAATGAGCAAAGCACTCACACCTTAACGGACTTCCCTTAACCTCCTAACGGACACATGTTAACGCGACAGCGTTAAAGGCCCCGTTCTCCAAGGAATCCGGTGTCGGCGTCGTGAGCGAAATAGCACTGGCATGCTCTGGCAACTGGTCCCCAGAGAGCAACCTAGGAGGCAAGTGAACTATCTAGCTCACGTGACTTTGCGGCTCACCACAACCTGCTCACCGTATAGCGAGCAACCTGGCTGCCGTGGAAGCAGCAATTAAGTCTCACCGCTGGGAGCACTTGCCATTGCACGGCACTGGCGCATAGCTTGACTGCCGCACCACTGCCAGGAGTGAAAGGGGACACCCATGGATCTATGAATGCAAAGCAGAGAATGACCTTCTGAATATAAGGGAATTAACCCATTGCGCTATCCCTTAGGGGGAGCTCAAGTGTCCCCCCTCATCCCCCCCCCCCCCCCCACACACACACACACACAGTTTTTTTTTTGAGACGGGCATCGAAATGGTCATTTAACACTCGGGCGGCTATCTGTTGGGAAGCCAAGAAATGGTTTGGATTACGAGTCCATTGCTTTCTACTTCCGAGTTAAACCGCTGCCAGGGAACACATGACAAGCTGCACTTGTCAAGAGCCAGATATGACCTTCACGTTCTGACGAGCCCGGCTCGTCCTTGCTTCTGCCAGGGGGCTAAGCAGCTGTAAAAACAAGAATCTTTGTGGCTCTGAGGTACGGGACTCGCGTTCCTGCCCTGAATTCGTTACACAATATCCCAGCTTGGTGGATTGTGTAGGATGACCAATCTTTGTGGTTCTGAGGTACGGGACTCGCGTTCCTGCCCTGAATTCGTTACACAACATCCCAGCTTGGTGGATTGTGTAGGATGACCTTGTTAGGGTTGGTTAGGGGTAACTCGAGAGCGGATATCCAAGGCAAAGAGGAACAGCAGCCACCCTCATATAGGCCCTTGTTACGTCACCGTACATACGATAGCCGTGAACCCCTGCGACTGCGAGGCGCTGCAGTCGCTTCCACGAAATGCGACATATTTACCCTTGAAGCGTGGCTGCTGGTGCGGCGACAGGCCTGGACCGCGTCGTGCTGTGGCCCTGGTCGGGTGGCCGGTCCGTGGCCTTCGAAGACTTGCGGCCAACGCGAGTGGAACGGCTTGTGGAGCCGATCGAAGACATGGCGGCTGGAGGAGCTCGTCGGGTGGCGTGCGGCCGGCTCTCGGGTAGAACTTCTTCTGCCTTATTTCTCGCGCGCAGTCCAACCCACGCGCACGGAAATGGCGATCCTTTTCCTTTCTTTATTTAACAGCTCCAGCTTCACGGGGGACTTCCGAAGTAGGCGACTTCAGCTCTAACATCCTAGTTAGTCGCTGTTTAGTAAATTCCTGCATCAGAAGCTTCTCTGGAGATGTTTGAAGCTTGTTAAGGTACCGTGGAGGACCAGTTAGTCATGGTGGGCATTAATAAGCAGCAAAATAAATGAAAAAATGGCGGTTGATTTGCATAGTACCGCCAAATGTGGATTAGGTGCGCTAGCATTGTAGTTTCGCTTCAGCTCCGGTTATCGGATCCATTGTTCACGGTTGGAAGTTGTTCGGATGGCGATATTGAGTTAATGCCCGTACATGCGAACTTGGTCGACCTCAACTTTACATTCATAGATCCCTAGGAGTCCTCGTACCACTTCTGGCGCAATGGTGAAGCGGTTAAGCGATGCGGCTCTTCCATGCACCGACAGTGGCTGCCATCGACGGGACTCTCAAGACCTAGGTTGAACATCCACCGGCTATCATTAACTAAACTTCCACCTGCAAGGGTGAGACAGATTGCCCACAGCCCGATGGGAGGTGGCAGGTGGGCAACGTGCCAGGTAAAACGCGTTTTTGGACAACTTGGTAACATTCTCGATTCATACCGGCAGCGAAGAAGCACAAACATAAAGAGAAGGAACATGCAAAAACATGGACGAACGCTGCAATGAAATGAAAGTTTGTTTACGCGAGTTACTAAGTCTAAAGGTATTGCTATGAATGTTTTCTGTAGGGCGCACAAACCCCGGGTCCCCTTTCGGGCTGTTGTAAGTGAAAAAGGCTCTTGGCTGTTACATGTTAGCCATTTTCTCCAAACATCTTTGAAACAGCTTACTGTTCACGATCCGTTCCTTATTAAAACTTCTAAGTACCTAGGTAAATTTCTCAAGACTGACCACAACATCGATTTGCATTCCCTGTCGATGTAGAGGATCTATTCGATACTATTCCTCGCCAAGAGTGGTTCGCGTCTTTGAGACATTGTATTGACAAGAGTGGTGTTGACCCTTTCCAAAATTCAGCTGGTAGGTCTGTTGACAATTATCTTCTACTCTTTTAGAATTTTACATTAGAGGTACTTTTATCGCTTTTAACAATCACCTCTATTTACAGATGAAAGGCCTTTACATTGGATCTTGCGTCGCACCCATATTAAGCGACATTTTTCTAACCAGCATTGACCAAGTTTTAAGCACAGTTTCTAACTCCGACGAGGTCATCAAAGTGCACCGATATTTTGATGAGTTTTTTAAATTTTTTTTGACAAGCAGAGACCTTTATACTACTGCGATATTGTTAACAGGATTTTAGATGCTCTTACAAAGCATCGAAATGGACTAAAATTCACATATGAGACACCGGATAACGACGAACTTCAGTTTTTAGATATCCGAGTGAAGTTGGGCCGAGATCATGCTTGTTGGATGTACAGCCGTCGTGTTCAGAAGCAACTCTTCCCTTACGACTCAGCTCATTCGAAGGTGATAAAAACCGGCACAGTTAGTATGTGTGTGGATTCGGCGCTTCAGAAATCGTGCATCCATGAAATGCAGTCTAGCTTTGAGAACCAACGACTAGAATTTTCTCAGCTGGCAACAGCTTGTCGGTCGTGACTTCTGTTGCAGTAGCTAGCTTGAAAAAAAAGTGAAGGCACGCAGAGCGAACCCCAACACGAATGAGAGGGACAGAAACCTGCGACCAGAAGTTGCCCCTACCTACACAAAGTGTCGCATAACATGAAGAAGGTTGCGAACAGGTATGGGGTGCCACTCGTTTTTTCGGCTCTGGTGAATCTTTCAAAGCTGTGCCCTAGTATTTCCGGAAATGAGACATGAAGGAGGGGGCGTGGTAAGACGCACACCACGCCCTATGTGCAGTGCGCTTGTGGGGTGGTATACGAGCTGCCACTTTCGTGTGGAAAAGTGTACATCGGTGAAACGGGGCGATGCATCAACGACCGGCTAGGGAAGCACCACAGGAATTTAAAGAAAAAGGAAACTGTGCACTTGGTTAAGCACTGCCAGTCATGCACGACATGTTCGCCACCTTTAGACAGTGGTGGAATTGTAGGCAGCAGCAAGTTTAAAACGGCACGTGAACTCCTGGAGGCCTTTCATATAAAGAAAAGTGCTGATTGCTGTATTTGTGATGCTTCGGTTTTTAAGTACACTTCGAAGTTCAACCTTTTCGTGGCAATATGATAAGATTTTAACAAAAAAAAACAGCGTTCGTCCATGTTCGTCCATCGCCCTCAACCGCAGGAATCCCGCACGGCAGCATGACACTGCAACATGCAAGTTCAGGCTGTTATTTAATCAGTGGTCGGGACAGCGAGTCCATGCACTAGAAGTCGATCCTTCTGCCTTGTCCCGACTTCGCGAAGCTAGTTGCGTTACCGTAGGCTGGGAGTCTGTAGAGGTCCACGAGCACCTCCACGTTCCCCTCTGCGCCATCTGTTAAGTATAGGGCCATTGCCTACCCACATGCCCACAACCGACGGACCCCTCCTGGGCGCGTTGTACTCTGCGCGCGGGGCCGTGCCCTCTCGCGCCGAGCGTCCACCCTAATCAAGACCGGAAGAGGGCGAGTTGGTTCGCCGCGGTTGCCGGCGCTCTCCTTCTTTCGGTGATACATTACAACTTTTCGTTACCTGTTCCTGCGATCGAATTGAGGCATTAGTTGAGCGCCGCAAGCGCCCTGTTGTGGAAGCTCCGAAACCAAATCCTTGGTGGTGGTCACTTCAGCTTCACGCCATGTCGGCGTCTCTCAACGTCGTTTTCAACATTGCCATGACCCTGTCATGCGCCCCATCTACCGCACCCCGTATCAGGCGTCTCTCGGCAGTTACTGCCGCAGGGTCACAGTGGCGAACGACTGCCTATTACATTAGGTCTGTCGGGACACGACCAGCAAAAATGTTTTCGGCGCTCCGTTCCAGCGCGCTTTCGGAAAGCTCCATCGATAACTTTGTTCCTTCCGTAGTCAGAGTGTGCCGGATTACAGACTACTTCCGTGCTCGAGTCTGCGGAACTCCTGCTGCGAACGCAGGTCGGTGTAGATGAGTCCACGACCGACATCCCGCTTCATGTGACCATACGCGTCTCAGTTGCCGCCCTTACATTTTAAAGGAGATTTTTGCCCGCCAAAAAAGACATAAATCTAAAGAACAACACAGGACAACGGCTGTTGTAACGACTGAAATCTTGGTTGAGCATGTATCACTCAATAGCAGCCCCGCATGCGCCAAGCCTGGACAATCAGCAAAGTCATTAAAAATCACATTCCTTAGGTCCAAGGGCCAGAGAGACAGAGAGAGAGAGATAAAGAATAAACTGCTATTGTGTAATAGGAAAACCGGAGTGTTTTATCCGTAGGGTTCTCAGTCCAGGACTCTAGTAGCTTCCGCCGAAGCCTTGGCGATTGCAAGTAGCGCCTCCTGGTGTCCCAGGGTGCCGCTCAAAAGCGTCTCCTGTGACTGCTCCAGGGGCCGCGTTGTGCGGCTTTAAGTGTGCTCAACTGAGCACGTCCATGTAATGTGTGTGGATGTGAGAATATCGCCACAATAAGGACATGTATCTGCGTATAATGTTGGGTGAATGCGTTGTAGGCGGTAGAGATTATGGGAATTGAGTGTTTGGGTGTGTAGTTGGTGGTACGAGTCCGCATGTGTGGCGGGAGTTAGAGACAGCGATTTAGGCGGAGGGTTTCTGGAGGGTTGGAAAAATGGGTTGAGAGGGTGTAAAGGAGATGAGGAACTGATATACAAACATCACCATGTTAGGAGAAGGTAAGTGACGCCAACCAAGTAAAATACAGGAAAAACACGACGTTTCGGGACCGGCTCGGCCCCTTCTTCACGGTGTGACTACGGGCGAGCGCAGCTTGGCTTTTTAAGCCCCTGTGTGGAGGACCTGCGGGTCAATGGCCGCAGCCCATGGACGTAGGATGAGGGGAGAGTCCCCAGGGAACGATTAACATTCTCTCGTGTTTGCTGTATGTGCCACGACTCGAGTAGAAGCCTCCTGCGTGGGTGAGCTTCCGTTTCCAATACAATGGTGCTGTCGAAGTCAATTGGGTGGTCACACCCTTCACAGTGTTCGGCCACGGCGCTGCGTTGACGATTCATGTGACGGACGTCCGCTTTGTGTTGGTTCATCCTTTCCGCGAAGTTCTTCGTTTCCCCTATGTACGACGCCGGGCAGACGGAACACGGAATTTTGTACACGACGCCCTGGGCCTTTTCTCTGGGCTGCCGGTTTTTTGGGCGGGGGAGAAGGCGACCGATAGTGCTGGTCGGTTTGTGCGTTGTCAGCACCCCTTCTTTTCCGAGAATGCGACCGAGCGTCTCGCTCACGCCTCTCACGTAGGGGATGCAAACACGTTTTCGCTTCTGGCATGCGTCTGAGGAAATAATAGACCGGATTTTGTTTTGCCTTTCTTGTTTCCTGATAATGCGCCGGATGAATGAGCTTGGGTAGCCGTTCTTTTGGAGGTCAGAAATGACTCGGTTCTTCTCCTTCCTTTTTTCTTCACTTGAGGAACATATGGAGTCGGCTCTCTTCAGTAATGACGTCACGACAGATGCTTTGTGCGGGATGGGATGGTTCGAATCGAAATGTAGGTACCGTCCTGTGTGGGTTGGCTTCCTGTGCACCGAGGACTGCAGGCCTTTGTCGTGCCTTGTAAGTAGGACATCCAGAAAAGGCAGGCTGCCCTGCTGTTCATGTTCAACAGTAAATTGTATGGCCGGTTCAACTGAATTTAGATGACTCTGGAGGTTTTCTATCTCTGAGGTTTTCACCACACAAAAACAGTCGTCTACATAACGGAGGAATAACTTTGGCTTGGGATTAAAGGAGGAGAGGGCCCGGCTTTCGACGTCTTCCATGGTTAGGTTAGCCACTGTGACTGAAATTGATGCCCCCATAGCAGTTCCGGTTGTTTGCTTGAAAAATTCTCCGTTGTAGGTGAAAAAGGTATTGCGCAGACACACAGGACGGTACCTACATTTCGATTCGAACCATCCCATCCCGCACAAAGCATCTGTCGTGACGTCATTACTGAAGAGAGCCGACTCCATATGTTCCTCAAGTGAAGAAAAAAGGAAGGAGAAGAACCGAGTCATTTCTGACCTCCAAAAGAACGGCTACCCAAGCTCATTCATCCGGCGCATTATCAGGAAACAAGAAAGGCAAAACAAAATCCGGTCTATTATTTCCTCAGACGCATGCCAGAAGCGAAAACGTGTTTGCATCCCCTACGTGAGAGGCGTGAGCGAGACGCTCGGTCGCATTCTCGGAAAAGAAGGGGTGCTGACAACGCACAAACCGACCAGCACTATCGGTCGCCTTCTCCCCCGCCCAAAAAACCGGCAGCCCAGAGAAAAGGCCCAGGGCGTCGTGTACAAAATTCCGTGTTCCGTCTGCCCGGCGTCGTACATAGGGGAAACGAAGAACTTCGCGGAAAGGATGAACCAACACAAAGCGGACGTCCGTCACATGAATCGTCAACGCAGCGCCGTGGCCGAACACTGTGAAGGGTGTGACCACCCAATTGACTTCGACAGCACCATTGTATTGGAAACGGAAGCTCACCCACGCAGGAGGCTTCTACTCGAGTCGTGGCACATACAGCAAACACGAGAGAATGTTAATCGTTCCCTGGGGACTCTCCCCTCATCCTACGTCCATGGGCTGCGGCCATTGACCCGCAGGTCCTCCACACAGGGGCTTAAAAAGCCAAGCTGCGCTCGCCCGTAGTCACACCGTGAAGAAGGGGCCGAGCCGGTCCCGAAACGTCGTGTTTTTCCTGTATTTTACTTGGTTGGCGTCACTTACCTTCTCCTAACATTAAATTTCCCAACCAGACAGACTTCTGTCGAATGTTTTCTTTTGAGTCTATACGCCAAGACTTCGGCATCGAGACCATGCAGCTAGTGAAGCGATACGTCAACATCACCAAGAGTATTGCTGTCTTCCGGACACATCTAAACTTCAACAAGACCTGCAAGGAAAAGGATGTGATACCCGTGAGCCTTCGCCTAAAGCGCCCTGTAACCACCGCAGAAGGCCTACGGCTGGTGTCCAAAACGGAGCAACAGTTATTAAGTGCGCGGATACACGAGTGCCATTCCGTTCTCCGCAAAAAGGAGCTGGACCGGTTCTTCGCGCGCCGCCAACTAGAACACAGGATGCCTGAGCTCTTCCCGCGGGTGGACGCCTTTGCCATGGAAGCGGCCTCCACTGCAGCCAACAAACATCGTGAGTGTCAAAACAAGAAGTTGTTTGCCCTACAGCAGCGGCAGAAGAAACAGCCTGACCCCCATAACTCTGGCTTTGTAAAGAACCTCTCCTCCCGTCGCTTAACACCGCCCGAATCCTCTGTTCTCGCAAAAGGACATGGATTCAACATATCATCTGGTCCCGCCCTCCCAAAACTAGTCGCGGCTGTTGAAGATGCGATCCAGCACCTGGAGCCGCACGTCAGGGAAGAGGTCCGCCTGAAAGCGATTGGTGTCATCGCCAAGGTACCCCCCAAATTTCCGAGCAATCTGTCTCAACTGGAACGAAAAGCCCTACGCGGTCTCAGGGACGACACCGACATCGTCATACTCCCGGCAGACAAGGGCAACTCTACAGTGGTGATGGACCGACGCGACTACGAGAAGAAGGCGTCAGCCCTTTTGAGCAGTGGGGCGTATGAGAAGGTTCGCAAGGATCCGACTTCAAACACTCAGGCAACACTCAACAAAACCCTGGCAGAGATGTTCAAGCGGCATCCTGATTTCAAATGGCTTTACCTCCGCCTCATCTCCAGAAACGGCTCAGCTCCAGGTTTTTACGGGCTACCTAAAACTCACAAACCTGGCGTCCCCCTTCGGCCAATTGTAGACTTCACCCTGTCTCCTCTGCGACGTCTCTCTGACTACCTGCACAAGGTACTGGCGCCGCTCGCCGGCAGAACACCCACGCATGTACAGAATTCGCGGCATTTCGTCCAACTTGTCTCGAACCTTACCGTGGAGGAAGACGAAAGCCTAGTCTCGTTTGACGTGGTGTCGCTATTTACCTGCGTACCGGTTCCCCTTGCTGTGTCCGTTGCTCGCCGCGCACTCGAAAACGACCAAACGCTGCACGAGAGAACTCCACTCAACGTCGATGAGGTATGTCGCCTTCTCGACCTCTGTCTGCGCAATACCTTTTTCACCTACAACGGAGAATTTTTCAAGCAAACAACCGGAACTGCTATGGGGGCATCAATTTCAGTCACAGTGGCTAACCTAACCATGGAAGACGTCGAAAGCCGGGCCCTCTCCTCCTTTAATCCCAAGCCAAAGTTATTCCTCCGTTATGTAGACGACTGTTTTTGTGTGGTGAAAACCTCAGAGATAGAAAACCTCCAGAGTCATCTAAATTCAGTTGAACCGGCCATACAATTTACTGTTGAACATGAACAGCAGGGCAGCCTGCCTTTTCTGGATGTCCTACTTACAAGGCACGACAAAGGCCTGCAGTCCTCGGTGCACAGGAAGCCAACCCACACAGGACGGTACCTACATTTCGATTCGAACCATCCCATCCCGCACAAAGCATCTGTCGTGACGTCATTACTGAAGAGAGCCGACTCCATATGTTCCTCAAGTGAAGAAAAAAGGAAGGAGAAGAACCGAGTCATTTCTGACCTCCAAAAGAACGGCTACCCAAGCTCATTCATCCGGCGCATTATCAGGAAACAAGAAAGGCAAAACAAAATCCGGTCTATTATTTCCTCAGACGCATGCCAGAAGCGAAAACGTGTTTGCATCCCCTACGTGAGAGGCGTGAGCGAGACGCTCGGTCGCATTCTCGGAAAAGAAGGGGTGCTGACAACGCACAAACCGACCAGCACTATCGGTCGCCTTCTCCCCCGCCCAAAAAACCGGCAGCCCAGAGAAAAGGCCCAGGGCGTCGTGTACAAAATTCCGTGTTCCGTCTGCCCGGCGTCGTACATAGGGGAAACGAAGAACTTCGCGGAAAGGATGAACCAACACAAAGCGGACGTCCGTCACATGAATCGTCAACGCAGCGCCGTGGCCGAACACTGTGAAGGGTGTGACCACCCAATTGACTTCGACAGCACCATTGTATTGGAAACGGAAGCTCACCCACGCAGGAGGCTTCTACTCGAGTCGTGGCACATACAGCAAACACGAGAGAATGTTAATCGTTCCCTGGGGACTCTCCCCTCATCCTACGTCCATGGGCTGCGGCCATTGACCCGCAGGTCCTCCTCACAGGGGCTTAAAAAGACAAGCTGCGCTCGCCCGTAGTCACACCGTGAAGAAGGGGCCGAGCCGGTCCCGAAACGTCGTGTTTTTCCTGTATTTTACTTGGTTGGCGTCACTTACCTTCTCCTAACATTAAATTTCCCAACCAGACAGACTTCTGTCGAATGTTTTCTTTTGAAACATCACCATGTTTCGTTATCTGGACGACCTCGAATATTTCATGTGCATTTCGGGCTTTTCCATGTCCTAGAATAGAAACATCCGCAAGACATGAGGAACATTTCATGGGACATCTGCTACAATGCCATGAAAGATTGCCGTCGTCTCCAACTCCGGCGCCAATTATTGCTCGGCGCTTACCTAACCATCGATTTACACAGCCACCCTTTTGCCCTATGTAAAATTTTCCACAGGTCAGCGGAATCATGGGCGGGACAGGTCCACCATTAAGCCATGCTGCCCTTATATTTCTTCTACCCCTCCGGGCCTTCCGTTCACGAGCAACAAGATCCAGTCACCGCGATGGGTTCGCGCACCATTCGTCCTCAAGTCCCTGGCCTCTAGCGTGCCCGCCCTCAGTTATTTCTTTTCCTCTTCAACGCCACCTTACGTCTCGGCCACTTCCCCTCTTTGACCAAATCTTTAGGGGAATCCCCCAAGGTGGAGTGTATTTGTTATAGGGAGTAATTACTCATTGACGTCCACCCGAGCGCAGCCATACGGCTACAAAGGAAAGATATTGATCTCATTCGCTCTCGCCCTACCATAAGCTTGCCGTCCCGGTTAGCTCAATTGGTAGAGCGACTGCTCCGGTGAAGCGGTGGTCCCGGGTTCGAACCCCGGACCAGGACGAATTTTTCTTTAACTACCAAGTTTCTGAGAAAGCCGTATAGCTTTCCTCTGTAGCCGTATGGCTGCGCTCGGGTGGACGTCAATGAGTAATTACTCCCTATTACAAATGTACTCCGCCTTGGGGGATTCCCCTAAACATTTGGTCAACATTGTTCCCACTTCGAGTTATTGATCAATTCGCTCTCGCCCTACCATAAGCTTGCCGTCCCGGTTAGCTCAAATGGTAGAGCGACTGCTCCGGTGAAGCGGTGGTCCCGGGTTCGAACCCCGGACCAGGACGAATTTTTCTTTAACTGCGAAGTTTCTGAGAAAGCTGTATAGCTTTCCTTTGTAGCCGTATGGCTGCGCTTGGGTGGATGCCAATGAGTAATTACTCCCTATTACTTCCCCTCTTTGTGGTGACGGACCTATTGCCTTCATAATTGGTATGACCCCATTTTTATGCACCCTCCACCGTCGCTTGTATTATTACTTTTTGCACACCGGGGTCGCCCCCTTGCTAACCAAATCGTATTTACACATGCCCGCAGTGGCGTGCAAGCGCTCGTATCCCTCCGCTCGGGTTTCCAAATTTTTCCAGCGACCCACACGCCGGCCTAGCTGTTGCCCTCATATCTTCGGATTTTCAGGGTGCCTTCGACAGCATTTGGCGCCAACTAGTCGTTCACATATTCCGTCGCCGCTCACTTCGCCTCTACCACCTGTAGCGCACCCTCCCATCCGACCGCTCGGTTATCTACCGTACCCGTACGGGGGAGTCTGTCTCTCCGAATCTCACACTCAGTAGCCCTCAGGGTTCCCCCATCTCAGCCCTCCTGGGAAATGATGTGAAATACTCGTCTCGTCGACTGCCCAATGCCATCCGGCGTCGTTCTTCAAGCATACGCAGATATCACTTCACTGTCCCCACACGCACAAGGCGCGAACTCTAACCAGCGTGCGCCGACGCCCACACGCGAATGGCTGATAGTGTGCTTCCAACTCGCGTGTCAATGTCTCCTTCGATAAAATGTTTAGTACGTTCTTTCGCACGCCGTAGGCGGCATACAGAAGCACAACCCTACCGGCCACCTCACAGGCCGCTCTCTCTCTCGTCTTTAGATCACAGCTCCGTAATTGTTGTATTTGACCGCCACACTTCGTTCATTGCTCAAACCTCCTTTCTCCGTGATGAAGCCGAGATGCTTACAACCCGTCTTCCTTTCATGTCACTGTTCTTGCCCCCTACTTCTCTCTGCATGCTCGATTTTCAGGCTATTCAACCTTCCCTCACTTTCGCTGCGCCTGCATGGCTGTCATCTAAAGCTGCCTCGAGACTTGGGGGATACTCAGCGCGCAGCGCATCCCTTTTCTGGCGTTAACCCGTGCGTTTCCCACCACGCGTCCAGCTGCCCTCTTCTTCTTTCAGCTCCTGATCTCCCTTCGGAGCTGGACCGGCTCTGCGCCGAGTACCGTAAACTTACCCGGTCTGACCACATTTACTTCGGTCCCCGCATTGACCCATGGTCAGGCCGCCCATCTATGACTTATGCTTTCTCCTTCCAACGTGTACGTCCTGCAGGTTTCCCCATCTATGCTCCTCTCCCCGGCCCTCTCTCTTGGCAAGTGCCGCCATTTCCTACAATGGTACTTCACAGAGAATCGATTTTTTTTTGCCTTTCCTGGGCTATGTTGGGACTGGGGCATCCCACCGCTGCCACCACTGATGGGACTGGGTGTCCGAGCCAAGGAACGGTCGAGGCGACGGTGAGTAAAAGGACGTTTATGTACAGTATGTACAAGGGCTTTTACATGATACAAGAGTCAAGAGCACCACGGGCAGGCACACAGATGAAGGGCGGCCCCGGCGGCGAGCGTAGCTCCGGCGTGATGGCTCTTCTGCTGCCCGTCTGCTGCTCGGGTTCAGCGCGGCTCCGTTTTTATAGCCGCTGGTAACGGTTACGGCAGCCAGCCGTTCAAATCCTCCAATCACTGGCCACCGTTCAAATTAGACCAATGGTTGAGAGCCGGCGAGCGTCGGAGGAATTCGCACCGACGGAGAGGAGGAGAGGAGGAAGGGTCCATGTCGGCGCCGCGGCGGAGGGATGAGTCACGCTGCATGCCGCGACTTGTCCGAGAAAGTCTGGGCCTGCTTTGAGCGCCGGCGGGCGCGCAGCGCTGGTTTAGACAGGCCCGCCAGCGAAATGTGGGCGCCGGCACGACAGCTACCAGCGCAATATGCACTGAAATCTTTTCCTTCCATCAGGCAGTTGTTATTTCGCCCCGTGCACCTTTTCTCCTCTCTCTCAGCATATTTATACTGTCTCTGTTTCTCTCTTTTGTTCTTTTTATTTTGCGGTCACTCAGGACATCCGTATAAGTGATATTAAATGCGTTCTTGCCTTATTCATCCTTCACCGTCCCCCTTTCTTCTACGATGTCAAGGCCCATTGCTGCGTCTCAGGTAATGAGTTTTAGGAGAGCGTCATGCCACTTGCATCGGCTCACAGTTTACCACGACGCTCTCAGGCGGCCCCCTTGTCAATCGCACCTACATGCGTGATAAAGTTCTTAAAATGGGGGTTTCAGACTGGCCCTCCTCAGACAACGCAAAGACGTCCTGAGTATAGCCTCAGGATGCCCGCGTTAGGGTGTTCAACCACCGTCAGGTTGTCTCTCACTGGTCCTCAAGGTGTCCAACTGAGATCCATTTGTCCATCCTTGGCGCATGCTAAGGACGTCCTGAGTATTATTTTCAGGGATATTTTCAGTACTTCACCAGGATTTTGTATCAAGAGCTTTTTTCTCATAGGAGGGCCGTACACAAAGCTAATGTAAGAGAAGCTAACCAGAATAAGCAAGAAAAACCAGCAGAGCACGTGTTTAACATGCACACAGCCGAAGAGAGCTATAGCTCTCTCTGGAGTTGAATTCTGCTGCCTGGCCTGAAAAAAAAGAATTGTCCACAAATCTACACAGTCAAACCTCATCAGAAGCATGCGATACGTAAGACAAGGGGCGAAAGCAAAATATCTTAAGATATCTCCTCAATGCATATATTTTGGGGGCCACAATGGTTTCCTCCATTACATCACGACTGTACAAATGTTTTCTAATAAACCTGCAGTTTTTAATTAATGAGAGCCATGTGCGACAGATAAAGGTGGTACTATGTCTGTTCAATTCCACAATACTATCCTGGGATGGGACGATTGCCGGACATCTGAGGAATGTTTCTTCTACTGTTGTCCAGCAAAGTACAAGCTGAGGACATCCTCACTAGGGCATTTAGCCGTCAATGCTCTCAAAAGGTACTCATAACGTCCTGTTCGAGATGAGGCGGTTCTACCCATGCTGTGGACAGCCTCACGACGTTTGGTGCTGTCTAGGTCAAATCACAGTGACCCTTTACTGCGTGCTTATGTCTGCTCGCTTCTTCGCTTGCCTCCTTCCTTTCCTCACCCTCTAGTCCCTCTTTTCCCTTGACCATGGCCGCTGTCCTTCTTATTAAGGTCGCTTCAACTTACTCTTGTCTCCTTCCTGTCCTTGCGCTGCGGAAGTCGGCGATGCGTGACATTGCCTTTGCGCTTGTCCCCTCACTGCAGACATTGCCGAGCACCCACCGGGCTATCCCGATTTCTTTTCCCTTGACACCTTTCGTTCTCTTTTGTAGCGAGAGCTACACTACGCAAGTCGCTTCGCGACGTGAGCGTGACTGAGCGCTGAGCCGTGGCACCACGCTCCGCCAGCTGTGCGCATGCGCGGAGTGACGTCAGAGCACGCCGCTGGTGTGCGCGCCGCGCGCCTCGCCGCTGCGCCGACGGCGGAGCAGACGCCACCCGCCTCGTCAGTTGTGCGCAAGTGTGACAACTTTACGACCAACAGAGCGCGTGCATTGGTATAAACAATAAAGTTCACGCCGTTACGTAAACCGTGTGTCTTACTTTCAAGAGAAAGCTAAGCTTAGCCAAGGGTATGTACCTCTCGCTACTCTACCAGGTTTAACCAGAGCTAAATCGGAGCCAATTTTTATCCTCACCACGTTCAAGCGCCCTCTTAATTCGCCTCGCCAGTAATGTCTAATTCCTTTCTTGAGCCGCGTCTCTTCATACCCTGGTGGTCCCTAGTACTGCCCCACCCCCCACCCTATTTTCCGGTCACCCCCATGTTTTGCGGGTTCAAAAGCACAATTTAAATGCCAATTTTATTAGATGGGGCTCCACCCTTACCAACCTGCATGGGAGTACAATGGTGGCTTCCCTGCCCCCCACCCAAGTCGACCTGTTTTCTTTTCCCTCGTTTTGTTTTTATTACCAATAATTCTATTAACTTCCCTCTTTATTTCGTTTTACGTATTTCTTTTTCTATCTTCCTCACCTTTCCGTAGGTCTTCCCTTAAGCCTATAGGCTTGCCGGGGCACTTTTCTTCTTTCGACGGTAATTAAACGAATCTTATCCTGTCCAGCATTTGTTTTCTTTTAGGTACCTTTTTCCACCAACTGCTTCCTCCATGCACCTTTTCGTATCCATCTTTATCTATCTCTTTGAATAGCCGGTTTCTTTTCTTCCTTTCTCAGATCCCCGCCAGGTTTTTTTGTCTTCAACAACTGTGTACCAAGAAACGCTCGCACCGGGATATCTCTATCCTGGCCGACGTACCCAGGACGCCAGTTTCTTGTGTCCTCTATTTTTTCAGATTGCCTTCTTTGTTCGCAAATTAACTTTGGTCATATAGCCCGTTTTCATTTATTTTTATTGGCTTATGCATGTAATAACCTTTGGTTGAAAACAGGCTTTAGTCTCACTTTTTGTGCTTTGATGTCAACAATGAGGGCGATGAAAAAACTGTACAATCCATACAATGCTCAGAGCGAGCAACCTAAATGAATGCCGAAGTTTAGTTACTGAGAAACTTTTCAATCACAGCGCATCATCAACTGCGGCTGGCAATTTGAATATTATTGCACTATTTTGATCTGATACCACTGTGACGTAGTTGACCTTAAACAGGAAATAAAAAAAAAACTCGCTGTGGCTATCAGGTTCCGTACCTGCTTCCCACGAGAAATTCCTGGTTTGAAATTCAACCCGTCGACGAACATTTTCTGCGATTTTGTAACGTAAAAAGACCACACACACATCCCTGAAATCGCTCACTGCAGCCAGTAATGCTAGCACTGCTACATGGGAAAGTAGGCTTTGATGTGTTCCTCAGGCAGTGCACTTCTGAAATTCTGCCAGCTTATGTCTGAGGATATGTCTTGTTACCTCCTGTGTCTATTCTGTTCCCCTCTGAATACATCCGGTACGCTTCTAGGTTGCAGTGAAAAGACCAGAAGATCACTGCGCCTGCCAAAAGTTTAGGGTGGAATCTAAGAGTTGAGGGCTACGGCACCCAGGGCTCCTTGGTTGACTCGCGTGAGAACAGCGCACAGGGGTAAACGGTCGTTTCGCGTGAGGGAATTCCATTGCACTGCGAACAAGTCACCAGACAAACTTCCAATCATCTGAACCTTAAAACTTTATAATATGCTCAAACTTGCAAATATGATAAAACTCGTTCTGGTGCACAGCAAACAAAAATAAAAGCGAGACAGTTGTAGCGACCTTGGCGAGCACAGTTCTCACAGCAGAATGTCCGGTGGAACTAGCGCGCAAAAGTTCATCACATGTCTACACATTAAACCACGATATCAATCTGGGGCATAGCGTCTACGGATGTACACAACGCTGCAGTTCTCTTGTCCGCCTGAGTCTTTACTCTCCCTTGTCAACAGATGTAATCTGTTCTTGTAGTTATTGTGTACCGGACCATCACTCTCATGCTAGCTCATAGGACATGAGGCCATCACTGTCAATCACGGGAAAGAATGCAGGAAACGCTGGCATCCAGCTCGCGCAAAATCTGTACCGTCTGAATTTAACAATAAAGTCTTTTCTGGCATTTAACTCCGGGCAACCTAGAAGCATGTTTTCACTGGCTCCATAAATTCGCTTACTCAGAAATGTGCGGAGTAAAGAGTGGACCAGTTTATAAACGAACATTGATAGACGGCGCTCAGTCAACAAAATTACGAACATGATATCAGAACCCGGCTCACTCATTTTCCATGTTTGATAACTTCATTATTTCTATGTGGGCAGTCCAATTCACGGGGAGATAATGGTTTAGTCGTCATTACAAGAGCCTCCAAGAAGGGAAGAACGTGCAGGTAAATTTGGCGAAAGGAAAAGAACAGATGAACCACATCCGGGATTCTTTTCGCCACGATTAAACAAAATCCTATTTCATTAAAACGATTCATATTCGATCACAAAAAAACCTAGCTACTTCGTGCAATCTGTGTCTGTCTTCACAGCCAATGGAATGAACCTCATTCTACGCATCGATGGCAAACCTGGATGAGGGATAGAGTGCGCTTTAAAAGGTGGCTCACAAAGCATCGGCTCACCCTTTCTGAACCAACTAAAACGACAGTGAATGTTCTTCTTCTTGCGCATCTGAAATTGTAGCAGAAAATCTAGCGGCAAAAAAAGAAGGTTCCCGCTGTGTTGGTAGCGTCGTTCATCACCAAAACAAATAAGTAATGAAAAATATCTGCAGCCGTTAACGTCTGCGTAAAAGAGTAAAAACATTATAAACAAAGGATTAACATAAGCACCAGGAAAATCTCCATAGGCAGGCAGTTGAAATACTAGGACATATATAACCTAAGGCCAAAACTCTACACGCATCCACGATGTGCACGCCCCTTCGAACAAATAGTTTCCCCAAAGGTCGCTAGTGGCTTTGGTCATCAGGTTACAGACTTCGGGACTGACTGCCACTTAGCTTGTATAAAAGAAAGGTGCTCTAACAAAGCTGGCTGCACGAAAGTCTCAAAATAATACACTGTCGACAAATAATACACTGTCGACACAGAGTAAAAACATTATAAACAAAGGATTAACATAAGCACCAGGAAAATCTCCATAGGCAGGCAGTTGAAATACTAGGACATATGTAACCTAAGCCCAAAACTCTACACTCATCCACAATGTACACGCCCCTTCGAACAAATAGTTTCCCCAAAGGTCGCTAGTGGCTTTGGCTTTGGTCATCAGGTTACAGACTTCGGGACTGACTGCCACTCAGCTGGTATAAAAGAAAGGTGCTCTAACAAAGCTGGCTGCACGAAAGTCTCAGAATAATACACTGTCGACCAAATATTACGCACACGAGATGCGGGTCGCATCAGCGCTACTGCAAAAATGTCTCACATGCGTCCCAGTTGACATCAACGGCCGCGCCCTCACAAAAAGGCGCATTTGTGCTCCGGGTTCATGGGTGACCCCACGGGGCAGCTGAAGGCCTTGGCGAATGGCTCGAAGTTGCGCATGGCTTCGGTGCATTCGGGCGACACGCGGCGGCGGTCGCTTCTCTCCCAGCAGGTCACGTGACAGGCCGTGAGGAAGAAGACCTGCTCCGCGCTGTACTCCTCCAGGCCTCGAAGCCGCAGGTCCCGATCTTCGCTGCGGAAGCGGAGGTAGGCCGCGTGCGCGATCTTCAGCGCCGGAAGGAGGGGGAACAGCGCCGTCACGTTGCCACCGGAAGTGACGTCGGCCGAGCATCTGCCTAGCTCCCACAGGGCTCGTCCGGGTGAGCCGATGTTGTGGGTGCTCCCTTCGCCAGGGTCGACGACGGACGACGCCGGATTCCACGGTGTCTGTGTCATGTCGTCGCTGAGCAGAACCGTGAGCGCGTTGATGGTGCGCGCAAGCTGCGAGAGCCGATGAAGAGAGAGTGCAATGAAATATCCAGTTAGGGGAGGTTGTTGCGAACACTATCGTAGGTTCAAGCTTAGAGCACTGGCACTAAGAGATGCATGAGTATCACTAGAAAATTAGAGGTAGCACTTTCCTTCTGCTGGCTATTCATTCCTCGCGGACCACCATCATAAAGAAAATACTCTCGCTTTCATTGTTCAAAACCAATAACCATTCAAGAAGCTCAACGCTAACAGAGAATACACTACAGCAGAGAATACAGCATTGCCATTAACACAAGCGCTACAAACACAGACACAAAGGGGTCACGCAGCGCTCATTAGCAATTTAAGGGTTTATTAAGAAGCTTCAGTATACAAACAAACCCTACCAACCCAGAGCACAGACGGGTCACCCAATGGGCAGGACGCTTACCTTGCATACGTTATCGGATATTCTAAAAAATCTATTTCTTCCTGACAGGCTGACTGATGGATCGCTAACGCTAGAAGTCCCGTGTTTTGGTATGAAGAACGCTTCCAACAAAGGGACAAAAGTGAAATGACAAAACGGGCCTACTACTCCAGACCACTCTGCCGCCAATGCGCCGCCAAAGCCAATCAGATTTTGCTGAATAATGCGTTCAGCCCGAAAGCTTAGATCTGTTAATATTAGCAATGTTCAGTTCAGCTTTTGACATCAGAGTAGGTAGGTCTAGTTGCTTTAAGCCTCGATCGTTCGCCTTTCAGGTGGTACATGGCACAAGTATGCAAGAAAACAATGCTTATAGCTGCATGATACAGTGCCTAGCCTCAGAATATGAAGCAACTATGCGTTTAGATACATTAGTCTATGTTTTGACCGGAGACCAATGGATACAGCTCATTCACGCGATTCACTTCGAGTGCATCCACTACTGCCCAAGCAATGGTCTTGCATGCAGAGGTGCTCACTTCTGAGCCCGTTTTCTGAGCCCGTTCTGATGCCGTTGCAAAGGCGAGCTGAAGGAGTGGGGTGGAGAACACACAGACATGGACAGCACACGGGAGGACAGTGGGTCGTCCTCTCAACCCTAGATCTACACCCGCATCGGCTTTGCAAAGTTGTGGGTTCGACTCCTGCTGCTGGCCTCTTACTCACCGGTTTTGTCAAATGGGTACAATCCGTACAAGCCATAGTCTGCCCTTGTGCTCGGCTTACCACTGCTGCATGGCTTGGAAAAGCAGCCTGCGCTTTCGACTCTCTTCAATGTGGGCTTGAACAGGCACTTAGAATAAGGGCCACAGCGATCTTGACCGCAAAAGGAGCATTTCGGTACCTCGCAGTTACCTTTTCAACCGAGTGTATGTGATGTGAACAAAGGCCCTTCTCCTAGAATTTCACCCCAGAGGAGCCGAGCACCGGGCCGAGGGAAATTTTGTGCCCATTAAAATTAGATGAGTACCCGCCACTGTTGAGCATCCAACCTGGAATCTCCTGAACGCGAGGGGGATGGTCTTCCCAAACGCCGCCGCTACGGTGGTCACGTGGTAGAGTACCGGTATAGCAGCAATGGGCTTTACCACACGCCCCTCTGCGTCCCATTACTTCAGCTTACTGTTCCATAACATTTCTGGCGTTAATTAGTCAAGGACCCCTGTTTTCTGAGCGCAGATCTTGGAACCTGCAGCGCCTCCACTTACCTGCATGGCGTACAGGAATCCGAGGCCCCCGTAGGCCATGGCGTCCGTGCCTTCGTCGGCGTAGTACGGTGGGGCGAGCGCAGCCACCGCTACGGAAATCACATTCGTCACGGGGCTGTACGCAGCCAGGTGGGCGGACTGCAAGCGAAACAACCGCAGGCTCGCCTGGTACTCTTCGCTACCGAGTGACTTCTGCAGCTGCTCGCGACTCATGCGCCAATGGCCGAAGAAGCTCTGCTCCATTTTGTAGTCGCGTCCGTACAGGATTTCCAGGCTCGTGCTGGTCATGTACTCTTCAGGAGGCCATATCACTGTGCTGGTGTTCTGCAGCTTGGTGGTAACAGTACGGACCGATTTGGTGTCCAGGGTGGGCCAGGAGCCGATCTCTGTTAGCGCCGTCTTGTGCAAAGTTCTCAGCAGGGTCGAAACGGCGAGCCTCTGACCTTGCGGCATTAGGCTGTCGTCGGCGCCTGAGAAAAGCACCGTGTACACGGGGGCAGCGCTTATACTGCAAACGATCCGGTAGAAGAACTCCGACTCCGCGTGTTTTATGAAGAGGTCTCGCACTGAGCTACTGGTGATAGGGGCGAGGAGCTGGATGAGCCACCATGCCGTATGGAAGGTCACCTCACGGGCCGAGTAAGAAGTGAAGAGGACACGAATGGCATCCAGCAGGTTGCCTTTTGTGGTGATTAATGTGTCCTCTTCATTCAGAGGTGGTTTAGCGTTGAAGGCAGATTGCAGGGCGTCTACCCAGTCACGAGGTAAGATCTTCGGCACCAGAGGTGGTAATTGACGGATCAGCAGAAAACGAGGCCTCGGGTGTGTGGCGCCGAAAAAGATCGACAGATTTCCGAGGATAGAACGCTGGATGTCATTGCTAGTCTTTGCGAATTCAAAAAAATGCCGGCAAGGCGGCTCTTTCTCCAAAGGTTCCGGATAAGATCCAGTCGACGACTGAGTTATAGAAGCCTTTGTACTTATTAACCTCGCCATGTATTATTCCTGTAATGAACGGCATGCCCGATGGACTCACAGATACCGATCGCCGGTGGGCGGTGCCGTGCCATGGCTCTATGAAGTCAACATAGAACCACAATGGCATAGCCCACAGGACGGACAGGTTCACCAGAGTCCGCAACGGTACTGAGTAATCATCCGTATCTCCAAGCCGAGCATCGGTGGGGTCTAGCAGCCAGGGGAACAACTCTTTGCTCATGAAATCGATTAGGCTTTTCGAGTCATCGATGTCTGCAGCGGGGCCTTCCCGGCGAAGGCAGGCGTCCATCATCACCCTCACTCTTTTCCTTAGGGGTCGAAGAGGGTCCTCGCGAAGCTGTGCTTGTCCCAGCAGCCAGTACGCCAAGCGAAATAGTGGCACGGACTCACTAGGCCGGGTGTCGTCGTGCAGCCATCCGGAGCACACAAGCTGGCCGAAATCTTCGCAGGCTTCTGAGCTCCTCCCTGGTTTCAGGCCCAGCGCCCCTGCGTGATCCAGGCAAGCCGGTGTGGTGCAAACCGTGGGTACAACGCGACGACTGGGCATTGTCGATGCAAGGTAGAAGACCACCGCGACGAAGATGGTGACGACGAAGAGCAGAAATACGATAGCTGCCGTCTTCCTCACGGGGTCACGTTTTCGTCCAGTTAATCGGCGCGGCGATAGTGAAAACGGAGACCTGACGCTCATCTGCGGAAGAATGACATTCTACAAATGAATTCCCTCCAGCCAGTAGTGAAGACATCTCAAGATCCCATGACCTTCCTAACAACGGATGACATCATTTTACGATGCTGTGAACTTGGAAAACTTTTCTAAGTGGAGTCAGTAATCACTGGAAGATGATCTTCACAGCCATGAAAATTTCTTCATTTGGCTTTGATATTAGCAATTAACGCGTTGATTACAGCACCACCACTGACAAGTCGTTGTAACGATCAAGCCAAATTCTCGCCTCTGCTCTTTCCCTGCATTCATTCGCTGGGTCATTCTTCGATATGGCTTCGGAATAAGTAGTCGAGGCTCAGAATAAATATTTGACTTCTTGCACCGACTTGCTTACTGTCACGTTGACAGAACTAATAAAACAGCAAAGGCTTAAGGAGCTCAACTGAAAAAAATCGTAACTGTGTAAAGTTAGCGTGAAGGTTGTCAGTTAGAGATGACCCTGGTTCTACTGTGTTACACTTAATTATTTACACCTGTATTCCGAGCTTGGCGGTCAGCACGAAAACAGGAAATCAGCCATTGACTGGATAATGCGGGATAAACAGTTACACTATTAGAAATTCTCGAACCCACTGCGTGTCATAAATGCCATACGCTTCTCTACGAAAAATGAACGTTCACACTGGAAAACATTGCTGAAAGAAAAAAACTTGGCGCCCTCCCTCCTTTACACCACAAGTCGCAAATCCTAGTGTTTCAGACCACACGATAATCACAATTCCCTTTCAGACATACACGACAGCGCAAATTTGATAGGCAACGTCAGGGAAGGCCCAGCCTAAAACGTTTTAACCAGAGGAAAAAGATGTTTATGTTCGCGAGCATGATGTTCAGTCAATTTTTGGATGCTAGGTGATGAATTTTTCAGTTCGTTAAGGAAACTGAAAAAGTTACGCACATATCCATCTTCTGTATGCAAAGTTTCCGTTAAGCATGGCACTTTCCGGTATTGTAGTATAGCTGCTAGCATCGACGCTCATCATTTCCACCGCAGCAACGGTTTTTGAGCCGTTCTGGAACATTGCTGGTTGTTTGGGTTGCTGCCTACTACAAATCGAGCCTAGAGGTTAACCCAGGTACGTTTCTATGTCCAAACCAGGCAGAGCTGCTCACATTTGAAAAAGTGATTTTAACATGTCTCCAGATCCCCGGTAGCGGAGAAAGGACCGAAAGAATACCACACAACTTGAAAACAGAGCATTCTGTCATAGTGAAACAAATTTAATAGTGTAAACCCTAAAGAATAATACCCGTGTCTTTTCGGGGAAAAAAAAATAAACTTTACACGAAAGAAGGCAAGGAATCAGAGAAACTAACCTTTGGTTACAACACTGACTTGACAGAGCGCCCTACTCAGTTCAGTGAGTTTCAGTGTCAATTTTTGCTAAGCTCGGCAAGGGTGCATAAATGGTATTGTTTGCACAGAATGACAAGAGTTGAGTCACGATGACGAAACCTGGCCTCTTATTTAAATCGGTCGCATCACATGTTTGAATCCGCTAAGTATTCTCATGCAGCCTATCAATATTCGAATAGTCACGTGATACAATAACATAATTATTAAGGCAGTCATCCCCTTTTCAATGCAGGATCTCAGTGACCACATTACTCAACAATGACCATTCATGCCAATGATTATAGGCCCCATGACTCCGCAACCTGAGACCCTTCGCAAAAATGACGCAAAATCACACTTTATTCGCCAAACGGCATTTGTCTGAATCATCTGACGATTGCAAATCCGCGCACAGCTCGCAAGCCAGTGTTACTGGAGGCTCTGTGCTTTGCCGCACTGCACCCCGACAAAGCTGAGCTTCTCAAAGCAATCTGACCGTGTACAGCGAGCATTTCTCTGAAGGAAGCCGCCGCATACCATTTCCTCGAGTCCTTTGAGGGCTTCCGCCTCTTCAGCAGACCTCCGCCTGATCAGCGTCTTGGGAGCTCCTAGTTGAAAGAGACGATGGCAGAAGACGAGAACGCCTTAAACAGCTCTTGCTGCCCAACGGACTCACTTTATGTAACACTAAAATTATCTGCTGTTATGAGTGGGTGAACTGGCTATTTTGTTCTTAGCTGCACAAACAACAGTTCGTTGTTTGCGTTCTTCGTCGTGCTCGGGGTGCATGTTCTTAGGGATGGGATGGATGATGAGTTGGGAGCGTAGGACAGGAGGTAGGGGGGCCTCCTTGGTAGGATGGATGACCGGGGCGACGCCCAGCTGACAGAGCAGAGTGCAGCCTGTCGCGGTAGCCATCAGGCGGGTCAGCTGTGCTGTTAGAGTGCCTTCTGCCAGCTCCTCAAATGTGTTGTGGGTACCGAGGTTGAGGAGCCGGGCAGTAGAGGGGGGGGGGGGGGGGGGGGTGGATAGGCGGAGGGCGACCTTCGTGCAGCTCCTGAGGAGAACGTTGATGCGGTCCCGCTCCTTCTGCTTTCGGGGGAGGTAGGGGAATGAGTACGCCATGCGGCTCGTGATGTAGGAGCTGGGGCGGCCGCAGCTGGCAGAAGACAGCCTTAACTGGAGGGATATAGGAGAGGAATTTGTCCTGCAGCGGACATAGGCTGATGATGATGGTGATGATATATCGTGCCACACCATACACAACAGCACAGCACTCACTGAGCCCGCCTTGACCCGTCGGCGTTCGTGCGCTGAGCTTCGAGGGATTCTGGAAAGATGCGGCGTTTCTATCCGGCACCGGCGACGCGCAGACCACCGCCTCTGGCAGCGACAGTGCCGCAGGGGAGGCGGCCACGTTGGAAATGATCTGAGACGGGACGTCGGTGTCGTGCTCCCCGTTCGCGCCGGCGCATGGCAACGTGGACGTTACGTCACTGGTGGGTGGCCTGTGCAGGATGAATGAAACGGCACGTCGTCCGACTGAACACTGTTATGCTGCTGATTATGGAATTTCGGCGCAAGCGACATTTTCTCCCCCTTATAAAAATGAGATTTGAATTTCTGTTGACGCTATGTTGAGCTAACAGAAATTAAATGTAAATTCAGCTTGAGTCGAGTTTACACTGTGTTGAGTTTACACTCGTCTGTTGTGGTTCGCTTCCCAGCAATGCACCCTCAACTTCTCCCGTGTCATTCGCTTCCCCGAAATGCACCCTCTTTAGTTGTGTTACTTTAACAGGGGAGGGCGCTGGCGCCGCACCGACACGAGCGTCACGGATCGCGTGTTTGCTGCACGCGTGCGGGGGACAGACGGTCCTCTTCTGCTCGGGACCGGGCGAAGCGCGCTGACGTTCGGCGCGAGGCTCCGCACTTCTCCGGCTGGCGCGAAGTCTCGTTGGGAGGAACGTTCACCCCGCATCTCGTCCTGCCAGTCCTCGTGGACCGTGGACGAACATTCGCTCGGAACAGTGCTGGTGAGTCGGATGTCCTCGATTCCTCAGCGTATTTTATTGTTAGCTGGCGTTATTGTTGTTGCAGCAATAAATGACTTGATTGTGCAAGCCAGTGTGTCGTTCCTTTCTTCCCTCAGAGCAAGACCCGCCGTGGTCGGCGTGCGCTCAGTAGCGTACGTGACCACGGATTGGGGTCGGGCAGTTTTGAGAACTGTGTCAGCCGCGGTTAAACGGGGAAAATGTATTTCCCGAATAAAAACCCCAAAACACAACACTCACTCATCAGAATTGCTGTCCCCAAAACTCAACACAAATATGGTGCAGAATTTTTGTTGAATTTTTTTTGCTTTTTGTTTGAGCACACACCAGAAAAATGTTCAACACTAAGTGCTTTCCAACGATCCTTGGCACTGTGTGCGACTTATGAGCTGTTGTGACAGAAGAATAATGCTATGTTAGGAATCAGCTGTTACTCGTGATTCGTGCACAAAGAAAACGGTGGGAAATACGGTGTCATGTCGCTGTTTAACGCTCACAACGCCGACTCCGAATTTTCTAGATAATGGGACCTTTAACGCTATCCCATTATTTAAAGGCAGCCATTAGGTTTGGCTTATGGGGTTCAACGTTCCAGAGCGACTCAGGCTATGATGGACGCCGTAATGAAGGGCTCCGTAAATTTCGACCACAGGGGATCTTTAACGTGCACTGACATCGAACACAACACGGGCCTTTAGAATTTCGCCTCCATCGAAATTCGACCATCCCGGCTGGGATCGAACCAGCGTCTTTTTGGTCAGCAGCCGAGCACCTTAACCACTCAGTCACCGCGGGGGCCATGCAACCATTATACATGCTACGTAGGTACAGGGGTTTCTTTCTAACAAGAATTCTTGCTTGGTTAGATCAGATATGTACTGTTCGCGCCGGGCGCTATGGACACTTGATTAATTCACCCGGCACACTGTAAGCGGACGCTCACGCGCCGGCGTCGGAGTGACTGTCGAGGCATGGGATCTATCATTATATCCATCTGTGAAGTGATCAAAGCACTCAAACCTTTGCGGTCTTAGAATATCGCGAAAGCGATCAAACGTCCCTTAACCTCCTAACGGACACATGTTAACGCGATAGCGTTAAAGGCCCCGTTCTCCAAAGAAATCCGGCGTTGGCATCGAGAGCGAATTATCGCGGGCATGCTCTGGCAAGTGGTCCCCAGAGAGGAACCTAGGAGGCTGGTTAACTCATTACGCTATCGCGTCATACCTTTAGGAGAAGCTTAAGTGTCCCCCGCCCCCCATTTTTTTTTAAAAAGGGCATCAAAATAGCTATTTAGCAATCAAGCGGCAATCTGTTGGGAAACCAAGAAATGCTTTGGATTACGAGTCCTATGCTTCCAACTTCTGAGTTACACCGCTGCCAGGAAACACATGACAAGCTGCACTTGTCATGAGCCAGATATGATCATCAGCTTCGGACGAGCCCGGCTCGTCCGTGCTTCCGCCAGTGGGCTAAGCAGCAGTAAAAAACTAGAAGGTTTGTGGTTATGAGGTTCGGAACGCGCGTTTCTGCGCTGAATTGGTTACACACTATCGCAGCTTTGCGAATGGCGCAGGGTGGCCTTGTTAGTGTTGGTTAGGGGTAACTCTAGAACAGGCACCAAGGGAAAGAAGAACAGCGGCCGCCGTCACTTAGCCCGTTGTTACGTCGCCGTACATACGATAGCCGGGAGCCCCTTCGGCTGAGATACGCTGCTGTCCCTTCCACGAAATGAGCCATACTTACCCTCGAAGTGTGGTTGGTGGTGCCGCGACAGGCCTGGACCGCGTCGTCCTGCGGTCCTGGTCGGGTGGCCGGTCCGTGGCCTTCGACGACTTGCGGCCAACGCGAGTGGATCGCCTTCTGGTGCCGATCGAAGACATGGCGGCTGGAGGAGCTCGTCGGGTGGCGTCGTTGTTGTTGTTGTTGTTGTCCTCTAGAAAATGGCGCATACCCACTGCGGGGGATTGGCCAAGACACAAATGTTAAACAAGAAAATAATTGTGGGGAAAAATAAAATAATCATGATAATAATAGCAATTAGGAAATAAATGAAAGGATCTCAAATGTGTAATTGAAATAGGTTAAACAAATGCTGTGAGATCGGTGACTGAAATAGAGAACGGGGCTAAATATTCCACGTTTCAGAAAGCTTTCATTCCAGAGAAATATTGATCATGAGAAAGACCAGAGCTTAAGACGGCAGCCGTTTAGTGTCTGTAAGGAAGTTTTGCATGGCGGAGAGCACATTCCAGTTGCTGTGCCCAAGGGAGGAAGCCCCAAGAGACAGAGCAACCCCAGCTGACAGACTTAGACCAAGCTGTCGTAACGGAAGCTCCAGCAGGCGGCTCCGTAAAGAGGAGAAACGGCGGCAGGTCAACAAGAAATGATCTATCGTTTCGGGTTCTCCGCAGAACGGGCACAATGGGGAGACCGCCAGACCAGATCTATAAAGGTAGAAGTTTAAAAGAGGCACGCGACAACGTAGACGAGTGAAGGAAACCTCAAGCTTGCGTGATCGCCATCCTTTACTGCACCACGGGTAAAGGAGATGCCGGAATTCGGGAGAGGAGGTCAGAGCTGATGCTGCGAATTCTTTCAAGAGCAGATACCTGCGAAACCTGGCCGCGGTAATATATGCGCTGGGTGGAAGCACAGATACGACTGGGCCTTGAAGAGATGCCTTCGCCAGGGTATCAGCAACCTCATTCAAATGGATTCCTCTGTGCCCAGGCACCCAGACCAACCGTAATGAACACACGTGGGGTGGAACCAAGCATTTGAATAACCGAAGTGCCTGAGATGTTGTAGGCGCGGTGAGAGAGGAACACAACGGTAATGAATCTGTCATAATTATGACAGAAGACAAGGAGCTGTTTAATTTGCGCAACGCTAAGACTACTGCTAGAAATTCGGCCAAATAAATAGGTGTGTAATCGGGAAGGCGGAGTGAGAATGACCAGTCAGGGAGATGGAGAAAATGCCAACTCCGGCCTTTTCTTCACACTGTGAGGCGTCTGTCGCTATGAGCACATGAGATTTAAAGCACAGCAGGTAATCCTGCAATAAACCGCTGAGCAAATGAAAAGGCATTAACTTTGCATGTTTTGGAAAGATGTCATCGAAGAAAATCTGAATAGATGAGTTGGCGCATACCGGACGGATGTCCGAAATGCGGACGTTTAAGGGGTCCAGGAGGGATTGCACCAAACATATCTGAGGGGTACGGAAACGAGACCAGGTTTCGTTGAAAAATAGCCTAGGCTGACGAAGGAAGATCAAATTGGAGGCATGGAGCGAAGAATCGCACATTCTTACGAACGTTTTCACCGTTAAGAGCCTAAATCTAGAAGTCAATGATGGAGTACGCGCTTCCAGGTACAAAACGGAATTCGCCACAAATTTTGGAAGGCCCAAACAAAGGCGCAACGCCTCCCGCTCCAAGAGAATCAAGGGGCGAAGTTTATACGCTGGTGCACCAGAGAATAAAACACAGCCGAACTCTAAGACTGGACGGACGTACATTCTATAAATCATAAGAAGTGAGTGCCTTCTCATGCCAGAACGAACACTGCTCAGCCTGCGCAGCATACCGACTGCTCGGACTCCTTTCACAGTGATCTGCTCGATATGGGCCGCCCAGGAAAGAGAAGGATCATAAATTACTCCAAGGTATTTGACACTTTGCACTTGAGGAATTACATGGTTCCGGTAAACAATAGAGATATTAACTGGACGAGAGAGCGGAAAAACCAATAAAGCACATTTATTGACATTAAGGGACAGATTAATGTCTCCTAACCATTGGTCTAGGACATTGAGGTAGGACTGTAAGGACTGGTACAAAGAGGAAATGTCGTTCTCTGAAGCAAAAAAGGCGATGTCATCAGCATACACATAGGTGGCCACCTGAGGACTGCAGGGAATACTGCTGAGTAAGATGTTAAAAAGTACAGGGGAGAGTACCGCCCCTTGGGGCACTCCTCTCGATTGTCGAAATTTGCTTGATGAAACACCGTTCTGAAAGCAGTAAAATTCCCTGTCAGCAAGGAATTCAGCAACCCAAGCCACAAAGTATCTCGGAAGTCCTACTGCCTGCAGTCTTTGCAAGAGCGTCCTGTGCTCAACGCTGTCATAGGCTTTAGATACATCTAAAGTAACAAGCGCTGCGTATTGATTTCGGCGCCGAGCTAACTGTATGCGGCTCTCCAGATCGGTATGGGCACACCATATAGAGCATCCTGGTCTGAAACCAATTTGGCAAGGGTTCAACAACCCAGCCTCTGAAATAACAGACATTATTCTACCATGCAACACCCTCTCAATTAGCTTAACGAGATTCGAAGTTAAAGAAATTGGCCTTATATTGTCTAACACATAACCATCTCCCTGCTTTTTAAGCAACGGGATAATCTTTGCTAAACGCCACTCATTTGGAATCCATGGCCCCTTAAGAGAGTAATTTATAAGCGCCAGTAAGTCGGTGGGAGATTCCTCGAACAATATTTTAATCATAGAAGAAGTCACACCATCAGGGCCAGGGGCCGCGGGTGGAAGGCGGGATACAGTGTTCGAGAGCTCAGTGAGGGTGACCTCCTCGAAATCGTCCAAAGTGGCAAGAAATCTCTGAGGAGAAGGAAGAAGAGCCGTAAACCGGCGCTCAAGACCTCTGCCTATCTCTTCCAAGGACTGTGCAAGTTCAGCCGGTGACTGAACTAGGGAGACAGCGTTCATGGTGGACGAGATTAGTTTCCTGGATTTTAGGTAATTGAATAGAGCACGCCTATTACCAGATTTTGAAAGGAATTCGTAGCGTTCAGTATCGTGCAACTCCTTTGCACGAGATACGGTGCGCTTAAACGTAGCTGCAACGAACTTAGACTCAGTCAGACCTTCTTCTGCCTTATCTCTCGCGCGCAGCCCAAACCACGCGCACGGAAATGGCGATCCTTTTCCTTTCTATTTTTAACAGCTCCAGATACACGGGGGACTTCCGAAGTAGGCGACTTCAGCTCTGACACCTTAGTTTGTGCATGTAGTGAAAATTACTGCTTCAGAAGCTCCTCGGGAGATGTTCGAGGTTTGCTAATGTACTCTTGCAGGACCAGTTAGCACATAGTCGGCGTTAAGGACAGCAAAATGAAACGAAAAAAATGACGGTCGATTTGCGTAGTTCAGACAAATGAAAATTAGGTGCTATGGCATTTTGGTTTCGCTTCAGTCCCGGTTATCGGATCCATTGTTCACGGATGTTGTCCGGATGGCGATATTGAGTTAATGCTCCTATATGCGAACTTCTTCAATCTCTACTTTACATTCATGGATCCCTGCGATTCCTCATACCACTCTTAACTCTGTGCAGCAGTGGCTAAGCGATGTGCAATTCCGCTGCAACGGCAAGGCCGGGCTGCCATCTAGGGTGCTCTTGAGACCAAAGTCGAACTTCCCGAGTGAGCTTTCGCGGCCAATCATTATTTGACCTGCCACCTGCAGCGGTGGGCACTTTGTCCACAACCCTGTGACCAGTGGCAAGTGGACAACCTGTAAGGTGTACCTGGGCAGGTGTAAGGAATGGTGTGCGGGAAAATGAACAGAGTGCGGCCCCATGCAGCAAATGCATCCGCTGGCGCTAAGTTCTCACCGCCTGCCGACAAGAAATTCGATTGACAGATTCTCCAGATTGTGCGCATACTATCGCTGTTTCTTCTTTAAAAACTTATCGCGCATTGCCGAACCTTGATGTGTCTCACAAAGTCATACGTCCCGTTCCTGTAGGAAGTGCCGCTGATAAAGCTTTCAGAGAACTTAAACGCTGTCCGCTAGAGCCAGCAGTCCTGGCCTACTTTTATGAAGACGGCGCCACTGAGGTGCATACCGACGCAAGCTGCTTGGCTGTCGCCCGTGCTTGTCCAAAATAAGAACGACACAGAGCCAGTCATGGTCGGCGCGATCCGCTCTCTGTCAAAGGCAGAGTCCAAGTATTCAACGACTGAAAAAGAATTCCTCGCAATCGTCTGGGTAACATCTAAATTCCGCGCCTACTTCCAGGGCGATCATCAGTGAAAATGGCTCATGGGAGCAGTGTGTTATCCGGTTCCTATTAAAGAAGCTCACGTTGATCAATACAGATGATCCCTTCGAGACAAGGAAATCAGAAAATGTGTCAGATTACCTTTCAGGACAATTGCTAGGTCGGTTACGCATTTTCCGTTGATGTTGAAGTTTTGCTTTATTCCGTCCCTCAAGCAGAACTTTTAGTTGCCATAGCACTCTCGTCCTCTCGCCTTGTGTTCGTCTTTTTGTGGCGCTTACCTATCTTAAAGACTTCTACGTAAGGCTACTAAAAGTTCTAAGCGACCATTTCTCGTTGAGCTGGCTTACTAACCTGAAAGGCCTCTGGGGCCGTCTCACTCTCCGGAGCCTGCGACTCAAAGAACGCATCGTGAAGAAGGAAAGCGACGGTATGTGACGGTGATTTAAAAATCTGGACCACTTCACCTTTGTCTGGACGCGAGCACTCCGACGCCGTCTGCTTGTCTCGAGCCCCCGTAGATGCACCCCCGCCGGACGACGATGACGACGGCTTCCTGGGCCCTATCAGTACCAACACTTCCGCTCAGCATTGACTACAAAAAGCAAGGTGTCCTCAACACCAGTGTGCAGCGAACAATGTTTACGCAAAATACTTCGCGCCGAACAAAAGCGCTTACTTTCCACTCGTACCTGCTAGTCCTTCGGGAAGGTATACAGGCTTCACACAATGAGCCGACAGCTGGGCGCATTGGGTGCTCTCGCACTCTCCGCTGAATTCAAGGCAAATAGCATTGACTCTGCTTACCTATCTATCGCACGCGTTTTGTGTAAACCAATCGAGATAGTCCGCGATGAATGGCGCCACCGCGCCATTCACCGCGCCGTTCATGATCTGAGAGAACCTGCCATATGCGCTCCACCCCATTCTTCTTGTTATTTCCCTCTCAAGATCCGGATCAGCTGTCACTACCTGCCCTAAATAGACATATTCTCTTACTACTTTCAGCACCGTGCCATTAATTGCGAGCTGCTGTTCTCTTGCTGGACTGGTGAATATTACTTTGGTTTTCTACATGTTAATTTTTAGCCCCACCGTTCTGGTCTGCCTGTCTAATTCATTGATCATGCATTGCAGCTCATGTCCTGGGTGATTTAGCAGGGCAATTTCACTGTGCATCGAACCGCACATTGCTTAGGTATTCTCGATTAACTCGTATCCCCAACTGTTCCCATTTAAGGCTGCGGAATACCTCCTGTAAACAGGCGGTGAATAGCATTGGCGAGATCCTGTCTCCCTGCCTTACACCCAGACGAAGACAAGTCCCCTTGTCGAAACGTTGGCTCAAGCAACCTGAGGTTTTCCCCTCCCTTGTTCATTTTGTGATCGGCAAGGACCATCTACCACACCCTCTCTCTACCATGGACCCTTCCTTATAGGAATTTTATTGCTGACTTTATGGAGTACTGTGGTAGCTGTGCAGTCGTTATAGATATATTCCAATATTTGCACATAACGCACTTCTACACCCTGATTCCACAATGCCTGCACGAAAGCTGAGGTTTCCACAGAGTCAAATGCTTTCTCGTAATCAATGACGGCTATATATAGGAGTTGGATATCTTCTGAGCATTTCTCTATCACCTGGTTGATAGCGTAAATATGGTCAATTGTCGAGTATCCTTTACGAAAGCCTCATTGATGATTTGGTTGATTCATGTCCAAGGTTGTCCTGACTCTATTAGCAATGATTACTTTAATAAATACGTTGCAGGCAACGAACAGCAAGCTGATTGGTTTGTGATTTTTTCAAGTCCTTGACATCTCTTTTCTTATGATTTAAGATAATGTTAGCGTTCTTCCAAGCTCGAGGTACACTCGAGGTAACAAGGTATTGCGTATACAGGGTGACAAGTTTTTCTAGCACAATCTCCCCTCCGTCCTTCAACAAATCTGTGGTTACCTGATCCTCAGCAACTGTTTTCCCCGTTACATGGCTCCTAAGACTTTCTTTACTTCCTCGTTCGTTACTGGCGGTATGTCCCATTGCTTTGCACTACATTCTCTCTCAATAACGTTCTGATTGCATTCGCTTCTGTAAAGATTTGTGTAGAACTCTTCGGCTACTTGAACTATCTTATCCAAATTGCTAAAGACATTGCCCTTTTTGGCTCTTCGCGCATACATCTGGTTTTTACCTATGCCTAGTTTTCTCTTCATCACATTTACATTACCTCCGTGCTTTAGAGCATTCTCGATTCTTTCCATTTTAAGCTTTCTTATGTCGATTACCATGAGCTTATTTATTAACTTTAATAGCTCTGCTAGTTCTATCCTGTCTATAGAGTTAGACACCCTCGTGGGTTGGTGTTTCTTAACCAGATCTTTCGTTTCCTGCGATAGCTCGCCGGTATCCTGTCGAACCATCCTGCCGCCTACCTCTACGGCGCACTCCGTAACGATAGCTGTGAGATTATCGTTAATTGTTTTTACATTACGGTTGTCTTCCTCAGTTAAACCGGAATATCACTTCTGCAGCGAAATCCTGAATTCCCCTACTTTGGTTTCATTTATTGGGGTCGAACGTCCCGAAGCGACTCAGGCTACGAGGGACGCCGTAGTGAAGGGCTCCGGAAATTTCGACCACCTGGACCTCTACTGTCCCCCTTACCGCTAACTCATTAATGGGCTTCCGCTTCACTAGCTTCCTTCCTTCCCTTTTCAAATCTAAGCGAATACGAGACCTTACCATTCTGTGGTCGCTACAACGGACCTTTCCGAGGACCTCCGCATCCTCTACGATGCGAGGGTGAGCGCACAGTATGAAGTCTATTTCATTTTTACTCTCACCGTTCGGGCTCTTCCGCGTCCACTTCCTGTTGGCTCGTTTGCGGAAGAAGGTATTCAGCTTCCGCTCTAAGGTATTCATGATCCGTAAATTATTTCTATTATCGAACTCTACTAATAACGTTTCCCTGCTCGCCTGCTGCGCATGTTACTCCAGCCTTGTTGGTAAAAATATGGCAGGTGACAATGAAAACGCGCTTGACTGCGACTTTTGCTTGTTTTGCCGGTCGAAAATTTCTGCGCATAGCTATGCACGTGTTTGAACGTCTTCGAGCAGTGTTTACGATTCCTGCCCCCTCGTTTTGCCGTGTTAATATACGCTAGCTCCATCCAGAAATGGAGCCTTGTCACAGTAAGTGTGTCTTATTTCTTTTCTTCATAATGGTTCTTGTCTGAAACTGAACATGTGGCAGTTTTTTATGGATATTAACATATACATATTTTCAGAATACACTTGTCTGATTACCGGCAGGAAGGCTGAGCAGTACGAGCGAGCCATGCCATTTTCCTAAATATTGCTGTGACAGATGCGCTTGTTCCGTGCAAAATGAGCAAGGGAGAAGCCAATCTGGGAGATTTTGGGGCTGAATGGTTTTTAATTCACGACTGACAACTTTATTTTTGAGCGGACTGTTGCAGCATGGTTTCTTTTTGAGTTGCGGTAATGAGATTTTTGGTGCCGAAAGCGCCTCCCGTGCGAGACACTCTAGCTATTTTCTGAGTTTGAATCTGAATACTTTGACTGACAAATAAATACTAGATGGCCGTTTTTTTTCGGGGGAAATACTGAGTAAAATTTATTTTGAAATGAATTTAAGCGCACAAGAACACGCACACAAGATGAGGAAACACACAGGACAGGCGCTAACTTCATCTGATTTATTCGCAGGCAAGAAGGCAAATATACACATCAAAGTAGAGATGCGCAGTAAAGAAACACATTGTCAGGACACAATACGTGCTCAAGATACCTGTACTCTGCGTGCAAAAGATTAACAGACGTGTCACTCGCACAGTCATGCCCCTCTTCCTGATCAGAAAGGCTTCTAATAGTTCACGTGCCACCCTATCACCGCCTCTGCCAAGTATCTTTATCTGCTTCAGCCGCGGCTCGCACGCTCTGTAGTTCGCACATTGCTCTGCTAAATGTGTCCCTCCGCTCCTTAACGCCCGCAAATGTTCCCCCGCCCGGTCAATGACACACCGCCCGGTCTGGCCTATGTAAGCCCTCCAGCAGGTCAACGGTATCTCGTATACGACACCGGAACAGCAGTCGATATACTTCTTTGAGTGCTTCTTCCTGCAGCCACTCTTCTTTTCCGAGCACGATATGCGTGAGCAAAGTTGGGCGAGTTTCTTCGGTTCGGAGAACACCACAGGAACGCTGTGTCGGCTTGCAACTTTTTTCACATAATGGGCAACCTTGTCAATATACGGTACCACTACTGGTTTAACCGAGTTCCTTTCCAGTGCGTTCGCTTTGGCGAACATGACCTGCTTGGTTTTCCGAAGCAGCGCCTCGGCCACGGAAACAATGACCGCGCAAGGGAACCCGGACGTAAGTAGACGGTGTACTTGCTTATTAAAACTGCATTGCATAGCATGCGGACACGACTTCGAGAGAGCAGATCCCATGTATAAGCCTTAGATAAGTAATAAATAATAGCAAAATAAGCTATGAACCATCTAGACCAAACAGAAGTTTCGTTAAATTAACTGAGTAAAACGGCGATGATATTCCGGCATAAATGGCATGTTCCTAAATTTTAAAAATTATGTATGGTCAAAGGACGGCGTGCAAGAAAACGCCAGTGATTATTCCACATTGCCAAAATTTCCTATTCCATCAAACAGGGAAAGCACTATCGCTAGTATGGCAGGTTAAGGTATCAGGAGTGAATATGTGCATTAGTGGATTCCTTAATGTAACATAGTGAATCAGGCCGATAGAAGGGGCTCCCAATTCCACATAAGTACCGCGGCTTCCTTAATGTTACATTAAAATTTAGCAGCAGCGCGAAGGTTAATCCGACAGCCTCCTTGTTGGCAATTTCAATGCACTGCCTCAAAGCTGAGCGGCGAGCTAAAGGCATATCAAAGCTCGAGACCTCAAAAATTTACCATTTGTCAATGTGTACTGATCAGCAGGGACAATACGGCTAAATGTGCAGAACAGTACTTCTTCAGCGGCCTCTTATGACTGGCTTCTGCGCTCCATCTTCGGGACCTTTTAGGGAAAACGAAAAATCCGGGGCCTTCTGTATCGCGCTGTAGGCGGAGCTCATGACACCCTCTTAGTTCAACTCACTTTTTTTAACAAATCTATCATTCACGTAAAGAAACGCCGTGTGGCGACGCAAACAGGACTGCTTCTCGCGGATGCGCCTCGCACTGCGCCGAGGCGGCCAACGGCCGGAGTACCAAAACTCCCGGAGTGCATCGCGGCGGTGGTGGCGTAGCGCAACTGCTGGTGAAATCAGTCTACTGGAGAAATGTGGGAGAGGTCTTAGTCCTGCAGTAGGCGTAGTCACGCTGATGACGATGATGATGATGATTCTAGTGCGTATGTACGAAACTAAATTAGCATCGCAAAATACCGCCACATACTTCTGTAGGCACGGAGATCCGTAGTACAAGTCACAAAGAAAAAACTACATTTGCTTTGGCCGGAAGATATTTTCTATACGTTCATGGAGGCACCATGGCTTGAGAAATGTACTTTTATTAGAGCTAAAAACTCTAACTTCTGCTCTCATGTGAAGAGATTAAACAGGGCGTTTCATCTCTGAGAAAACAAGATTCCAGCGGCGGCTCAGCTTCCTTCGGAAGTAAAGCACATGGTGCTAGAACTGTTAAAATAAAGAAAGTGGAGGAAAGCATCCCATTTCCGTGCGCGTGGGTTGGACTGCGCGCGACGGAGAAGGCAGAAGAAGAAGACCTCCCCGAGAGTCGGTTGCACGCAACGCGAATAGCTCGTCCAGCCACCATGTCTTCACCGGCGCCGGGCAGCCGTCCTGGCCATTTTCGCCTCAAGTCGCCGAAGGCCAAGGCTCAGCTACCTGACCAGGACCGAGGCACGACGCCTTCCACGACACCGGTCGCGACGGCACCAACCGCTCCTCAAGGGTGAATATTGCGCATTTCGAGAAAGAGGCCGTAGCTGTCGTAGGCACTAAGAGGCTCGGCATGCCACTGTGCCCGGAGAGAGCAGACTTGAGGAGTTTTCAGGGCTTCCAATGGCTAAGTGACCAGCGCGTCTCTGCTCACCTCAACCCTAATCTTGTTACCTAAAAGCACGTGACAAAGCGGATGATTACGCAGCGAATCCAGGTTAGCAACGAGCGCCGCGAATCACCGAGAGAGAAAAGTCTCAGATCTTACGGCGTCAACTTGCACAGGGGGCTTCCGGTGGGTTTCGCGATATTTCTCGTCTGCACAGGTAGACAGACGGTCGTTCAAAAGTTCCCAGGGCACAGGGTTTGCTTTTTAGCAGTATAATCAAGCAGCTAGTAGCCCTATATTCCTTTCTTGCGCTTCCGTCCTCATGTTCGCTCATACGTTCTCTATGCGCACCAAATGGGCAAGCAAGGTTATTCCATATATAGGGGTGCGTGCACTTTTCTGGTGACCTGGCTGAAATCCACACTTTCCATGAAGTGAAATTGAGACGACCAGTGACGCTATTTGAGGAGGGGAAAATATGCACTGCAATTTTCACTAATGGGACTGTCCAAGAGACCCATGAGCGACATCTGAGCAGAGCCAAATAAGTTATTCACTCGTCAGTACTAAACTGATTCGGTACCGAATCCGCTGTGAAATAAAGCGACAGCTGAGTCGGCAGCCATTGATCCGAACCTCATGGAGTGTTGGGCTGTTTACACATAGCAAAGCGATAACTTGACAAGATTTACAGTGGCGGAGACCAAGGATCTTGCTTCACGCCATCTTTTCATGACGCCTCACGTAAACCAGAACGAAGATGGGGAACAGAGCGGCCTATTAGCTGAGTTGGAACTTGGTAGCAGAAAAGGAGATCTAACCAGCCCGATAATCAAGACACTGGGAATAACAGCAAACGATCCCTGGCGCACGCACACCGATCTGGTTTTCCTGGATATGCTCATAAATGTAATGAGCGCTTACTACGTAGCGTATAGGTTCGGGACTCGCAGCTAGGTGACAGATGACGTCCGTATATGGAGGCTATATAATAGTTTGAGTAAAAGGAACATGTGAATTGATGTCTTGAACACCCTACGCTGTGTGCTGAAGAAAAGGGGGGAAACGTATCAGCCAAAATTCTTTTTTTCTCCAGCCAAGTGAACCATTTTAAGAGTGAACAGTTTGCATGTGACCTGTTGTTGCGAGCACAAAGTTTCTTGCGTGCGACTCGAGGTCGGACGAGGGCGGTATCTGAGGTCACACGACATTGGTATTACGATTAAGAAAAGTAAGTTCTACTATAGTGCCTAGAATATACTCTAGGCACTATAGTTCTACTGTGATCTGTTTCATCCTATTAAAGGCCGTATTTTTCAAAGCATATTCGTTTAGCTGCCTACAGCAGAAATCAAGGTGCTATGGTAAGGTTCGCAACTACAGATTAGTATGTTTTTTACTAATCGTGTGTTCAGCATCTGCACAAACAAGGCTGCGAGAACCTTATAAATAGGGGCGAAAAAACCCACCGCCTACGATAGCACAAGGCGCCAAAATTCCGTATTCCAGAGCAGTACAGTGTTTGGTCGGAGAAACCCTGAAAATTCGGTTTGAAAATTGGTTTTGAGGAACGGTAGTAACATATGACATATCTTAGTGGACACCCAACCACTCTGTAAGGGAAACGATAATGAGGGAGTGAAAGAAGAAAGGACGAAAGAGGTGCCGTAATGGAGGTCTCCGAAATAATTTCAACCACTTGATTATATTTAACGAGCATTTACATCTCATAGCACACGGTAAATTGGGAAATTGATTTTTGAGGAAAGGAAATGGCGCTGTCTCACATATCTCGGCGGACACCTGAACCGCGCCGTAAAGAAAGGGAGGAAGGTAGGAGTGAAAGAAGAAAGAGGTGCCGTAGTGGAGGTCTCCGGAATAATTTCAACCACCTGCGGATCTTTAACGTGCACTAACATCGCACAGCACACGGGCGCCTCCTGCGTTTCACCTCCATCGAAAAGCGGCCACCGCGGTCGGGTTCTAACCCATGGACTCCGGGTCAGTAGACGAGTGCCTTAAGCACTAAGCCACCACAGCAGGGTAGAACATCTGTTCATTACTTCTTCCTCGGCAGGGCACCCACCAGCGACGCATCGCACCCCTTGCCGTGTGCCCGTAAGAGCGAGGAGCACGACACCGACGCCCTCCCTCGGGCCATTTCCAGCGAGGCCGTCTCGCCTGCGCCATCGCCAGCACCGCAGGTCGCGGTCACCGTGCCGTCAGTGCCGGATCAGCCCGCTTCCTCCCCGGCTCCCACGAAGCTCAAGGCACGGTCCTCACCAGGTCACGTCAGTCCCAGTGAGTGCTGCCCTGCTGGTTAGCGTATGGCAGGGTATGTGTGGGGTTTATAACGTCCCCAAGGTTTACATGGCCTAGAAGAGGCGGCGCCGTGGAATGCCTCGGGGTGATAGAAGAGTCAGTTGGGCGAGTTGGTATCGGTCCATTAGGAAACAACAGCACTAATAAGGACGGGTAGGAAAGTAAAGACAACACAACTAGCGCTGAGTCTCAAGTAACTTTATTCGGCTTGAAATGAAAGTTTATATGCGCATGACCTTCTGGCAAAAATTCAGGGTGAAGTTTAGCTCTCTAGGTTGGTTGGTTGCGACTGAAAGAAGAATGAAAAATTACGAGGAACTTCAGCGGCTAAAGTGGTAAAAGGCGAAAGCCTGAGTGCTGCATTCTGCTACGCGATTGTTCACTGTACACTTTGTTGGTGGATTAATTAACTGCCAATTAATGATGCTTAAGCTTCGCCTTTAGGAGTGGAACGCGACAGCGTGTTGTAGCACTGCCACGGAGTCCAAGGAACGCCACCACCCGTTCGGCGCGATGCGATTGCCCTTTGAACGCGATGCTTTTTGAGGAAAGGAAATGCGGCTGTAATTCTCTGTCATCTTGGTGGTCACCTGAGCCGCATCGTACAGGAAGGGAGGAAGTGTGAGTGAAAGAAGAAAGAGTGGCCGTAATGAAGAAAATGAAAATTGTATTTGAGGAAAGGAAATCACGCAGTAACTGCTTCAGATATCTCAGTAGACACTAGTCGAAAATTGTATTTGAGGAAAGGAAGTTGCGCAGTAACTGCCTCACCTATTTCGGTGGACACCCGTCAAAATTCGCGCGCGGTGACGTCACGACAATTTGGACCAATCTGAAACGCGGACAAATACGCTTTGCTCGTCGGTAAATTGGTTTTTGAGGAAAGGAAATGTATCTTTCTCTCATATCTCGGTGGACACCTAAACCTCGCCGTAACGGGAAGGGAGGAAGATGGGAGTGAACGAAGACACCATATTCACTAGACGCACCTTTGTTTTTTTCAAGCCATCAAGCTGGCATGGCGGAGTTTTTTTTTTGCAGTGTTTGCAGTGTAACACGATGCATGATCAACTGCAGCAATAGCACAGTGCTCTCGTGCCCAAGACAAGATTCCTGCTCGGGGTTGGTACGGCTGGTGTGGTGCTTTCGGAGAAAAAGGGAGAGAACTCTCGCTATTTCGGGAGTCCTCCTATCCATCAATGCTATGACTGCAATGCAACCAAACACGATGAAGCGAAACAAAAACAGCGATCATACTGGCAAGTAGCCATGCCGAGTGCATAATAGGCGAAGTGTACGCTAGCTGCCCTAGCCCCCGAAACTTAGCGCCGGCTAGTCCCATATTTTCGGGCATCACTCGTTCGCAACGCTAATGCTAGTCTCTGGCGTATCGCAACTTGCCAACGCTGTGTTCGCAAGGAAATAACCTGCCATATGACGCATGACTTAGCTTTAATGCTCTCTTTAGGGCATTGTCATCGTATAAAATGCTTTCATATGTATCGTTCTCTGATATCCGCTTGCGTAACGGCGTCCACAAACTTTTTTCCAAGTGCCTGGAGCTTTCTTCACTAAGTCAGTGAGGCCGACTATGTTTGAAATCCTTGCTGGACAGAAGGTGGGGCCATTTCGGGTCATTAAATACGAATTACTCTAGCAGTCCAAGAAAAAAAACGACTGACATGCATACATCGCTGGCCCTTACAAAAAAGTTTTAGACAGTCTATAGAGTGTCTATAGACTTCTGTCTATAAAGTTTGTAAACTGTCTATAGACAAATATTTGAGAACAGTCTATAGTCAATTCAAATGCAATAGACAGTGTAAAGAGAATCTATAGATTTATGGCCATACACTTTTAGTACACTTTTGTCTATCAACAGTCTATAGGCAATGAACAGACAAAAGGCAGTATCTGTAGGAAGTGAACAGAGTCAATAAGAAGTCTATACACTGTCTATAGACCATTTTTATAGCGGGGAGTCCTCACGACACGCCTGGCGCAGTGGTGCAGCGGTTTAGCGATGCGCCACTGCCCTGCGAAGCCAGGTGCTGCCACCAGTGAGGCTTGCGAGGTCCAGTTTGCTCTTCCCGAACAACCTCTCGCGACCAGTCGTTAACTGAGCTGCCACTGGTCATGGTGGGCTGTTTGCTCGTAATTCGGTGGATAGTTGGTGATTTCGTGAGAAGGTCACGTGACCTATGTTGCTTCAAGGTGAAGCGGGCTTCAGGCAAAGATCACAGAATTCGCTGACTGCGGGCTTCAGTGCTTACGCACGTAGTACCTGCGAACGCACTTTGCATTGTTAGCCGTTAAGACCGCCGGAAAGTTGCCAACAGTGGGCGGTTGGGCCACCTGCCTGAGCCCTTTCGGATGTCGTCCTTTGAATCTCATGGCAAAAAGAAAGCTTGACAGAAATGCTGCGTGCCGTTTTGTACGTCAACGAAGTGGAAAATCCATGAGGCATCGTTCGGTTCCTTAACCACTGCTCGAAGGGAAGGCAGCTTTGGGTGCAAAAGGGCGGATTGACAAGTCAATCATAGCATCGATTGTCGTGTGTTCGCGACATTCTAAGGCTTTCCTCTAGGTAAGGACTCGACGCAGTTATAACATTCTTTGGTGGTAACTGAACGACTAGGGTGATAAGCATAGCTGGTCAGTGTAATTGCTGCCACGATGCAACCGTAATACTCGCAAAATTGTACCACGTTGTAACTCAAGCTGCAATTGAAGCGGCGCCATTCTATTTTTATTCTGTGTTTAAAATTTTTGTATTGGTGTCTGTAATGCCTTCGCATTAGAAGACCTGCTCGCAATGACCATTTCTTCTTGATTTCGAATATGATGTCAGTAACTAATTTTATCATTTTACCTCCCCTTAAATGCTACCGCCGAGGCCGGGACTACAGCCATGAGCTCTAGCACAGCAGCCTACCGCTGTGGCTGCTGGCTGGCCCACAGCGGCCTGAAATGCTCCATGCATCTGGACAGCCGTGTAATGGTTCTGTACTAAACCGTGCAGCTGGCAAGCAGGTATTAGGAACCGCCCCTTTATTAGGACCTGACATTCGGCCAGTCTTTTCATTGCAGTGTACGAAACCTTAGAATACAGTACTCAAGGGAGCCAAAGCCACCCCTAACTTTTTTCATTCACTATAAACCGTGTTTATTTTATTGCATATATCTTGATGCACTGCGGTGACAGGCCACACTGAATGTATAAGGTTGTCCAAAAAGTAATGTCCCTCATTTTTTTCTGGAACAGTCTCAATAAAAACTGCGATAACTCACAAAGAATATGTAAGAGCCGATTGTATGCCTGATCTATATAACATTTCATTGTAATCTCCGTCAACTTGCATGACATTGCGCCATCCGTGAACAAGACCATGAATGCTTTCTTTGTGCCAGCTTTTCCCTTGTGGTGCAGCCATGTTTTCACGTCGTGAATGACGCTCTCGTCGTCCTGAATGCTGGATCCGCCAAACACGTTTTTTAGCGTCCCGAAAAGATGAAAATAAGATGGTGCTTAGTCAGGACTGTGAGTAAGTTGGGGCGGTACAGTCCACAAAAATTTAACAGTCGCTCCTTTTGTTTTCAGGCTGGTGTGAGGGCAGGCGTTGTCGTGGCGGCCTCTTGTTACTTCACTAGTAGCGCCAGTAACGCTGCTTTAGTTTCAGCAGGCTTTTGACGTAAGTGTCCGAATTTACTACTGTCTCGCTCTTCGGCAGCGAATACAAAAGGATAACTCCATCAACGTCCGAAAAACAGTTATCACGAATTTTCTGGCCGACTCAGCCACCTTGAGCTGTCTTATTCTTTGCGAACATGAATGGTGCCAATCCATCGGTTGTGTTCTTGTTTCTGGCTCAAAATGGTGAGCCTATGTTTGATCACCGGTCACTATCCGAGAAAAGAAATGCACCTTTTCAGCATCGAAGCTGTCCAGCAGTTCGGAACAGATGACTTTACCCTCGGAGCTCAGCCGTGAGGCTTCGTGGAACCCACCCAGATCATATCATGGAGATCCAAGGGTCTCAACGATTCTAGCCACACTTCGTGTGCTTCATACTGCTGTGGCACCACAAGGACAAGGACGAAGACGGAGCGACGACAACACAAGACAACACACACGAGCACTTGTGTTGTCGTGGCACTCCATCTTCGCCCTTGTCGTGGCACTCCATCTTCGTCCTTGTCCTTGTGGTGCCACAGCAGTATGAATTCGTACCAACTTGCCCAATTCTCAACGCTTTTGACCTTTATTTCCTGTGCTTACGGTCTGCTCCTCAACACCTGATGAGCCGTAATGCGCCGGTCAGCAGGATGATGTTGTCGCCGCGCTCCAGCCGTCTCGGGACTGGTTGCAGAGACGGGCCGCCTAGATCACGCCCAGTCGTGCAGTTCTGCTTCGGTACCTTCTGAAGCTTTGACTCGCTTGACTGGGCGCCCAACGGTGCTTCTATCGAGTGCACAGCTTCCATAGACAGCGCAGAAACTTTCAAACTTTCATTATACGACGGATACTTTCCTTTGCAGCTACAAGAAATTCAATTACAGTACGCTGTTTACAGCCGACGCAATTTTCTTGACTAACACAGCGGAGCCATCTGTGCGACGGAGCTGAAAGTGGGCATACATATGCGAGAGGTAGCATTTTGGTTGCCTGTAAAATTTGAACGTACTATTTATTTAACAAAGGGGAGTAAAATGCAAGGACATTCTTCACAGCCATATTTCTTTTTTTAAAACAAAAAGAAAAAGTATGCGAGAGTATATTCACCCGTGCAGGACAAAAGGTCTATAACACCTTAATAACGCAAGTCGTTTGAATGAACAGTTACGGCGTTTTCATTTTGTGGCATCATTTACTCCACTAGGATCACTCAAGACGAAGCAGAGTCATGCTGAGGCGGCGGAGGCACTCAACAGACTCCAGGAAATGGTACGGCCTTTTCATTTCTGTAGCCCTCCTGGCTTTCTCGCTGCCAATGCACAGAATGCTCCATGTACGGTGTTTCATTGTTGTAGGAAACACAGCGCTTTCCAGCCGCAAGTGTTGGAAAACTCAGAAAAGAGCTTTCAGCGGCTCGAGCTGCTAAGAAGTATGGGACCTTCCAGCGCGCCGGCAATCTTCAATTTAATCAAGCAAAGAGTTACAAATGCCGTTCATGTAATGATATTTGATTCGTCATCAGCTGTTGGCGTTTTCGCGTTTATTGGGTCACGGGGGTCGTATTCATTCCGAGGAAGGGTGATGTCGAATAATGACGTCATAGTGATTATGTGTCCTTAGGAGATCATGGTACTGCGTAAGTGTGCACGTGGCTATTTGAGCACGCGGCTATTCGCCAATTAATCCGTGGAATGACATTACTTCACCTGTTTAAATAAACCATTTCATAATTATCCTGACTACGCCCACTGCAAGACAAGGGCCTCTCTCATATTTCTCCAATTAACTCTGTCCAGTGCCAGCTGCGGCCACCTTAAGCCCTCAAACTTCGAAAGAGGCCGCCGCGGTGGCTCAGTGGTTATGGTGCTCGGCTGCTGACCCGAAAGACGCGGGTTGGATCCCGGCCGCGACGGTTGAATTTGGATGGAGGCGAAGCTCTAGAAGCCCGTGTACTGTGCGATGGCAGTGCTCGTTAAAGAACCTCAGGTGGTCCAAATTTCCGGAGCCCTACACTACGGCGCCTCTCATAGCCTGAGTCGTTTTGGGACGTTAAACTTCCATAACTCAAACGAAACCATCAAAGTTCAAAAGCTTACACGCCCACCTAACTTTGTGCCGGTCTTGCTGCGCTTGCCTTCTCTTGGTGCCTTGTTCGTTGCCTTTAACGCCCATAGGTTATCTTGCCGGAGATGTGGTGGACTTTCATAAATACGAATGCGAGAGTTGGTCTTCACGTGAGGGTGAAGTCTTTCGTGCAAACAACGTGATTTCCATACAGCAAGCTTTAAACAGTCAGCTAACGAAATGTGACAGCGATAGCCGTAAACACCTTGAATACATCTGTACGGTCTGTCTAGGCAACCCTGAGGCTCATATCTCTGACCCACTGTCTCGTTCCCGTTCGTTAAGAAATTTCTCAAAATAAGTCAAGTCAATATACGACCTCTTTTTGTTAATTGGTATCCTTTGGGTTAGCTTCCTGACCGAAGATATGCAAAAATGAAAAGCTTCAAGGTCAGTGGATGCGCTTAATGCGGGCCTTAAACACGCTCCGGGGACCCGCTCTAGTCTATGATCCGACGGAGTTGCCATTCCTGTAAAAATGGAAAGCTGAGTGTGTTGTGTTGGAAAACTACCGAAATATTCCACACTCGTATACAGACCACTGGCGTAGACGTCAGAGTAGTACGTCGCAGCTGGCAGCTGCTACAATATAATAGTGGGACGCTTCACGGGAACTCGGCATTCCAAATAGCAATTTGAACGTAACGCTTTCAGTCTCCTTAACCTAATGAAAACGTCATTGCCTACTAGGCAAACACTGAACAATGAATGTCTCACCTGTTTATAGAAGGCAAAGGAAGGGCAGAGAAGATGCAATCTGGGCAGCCCTCAATGAACAACGGGTGAAAGAAGGCGCAGACAACGTTTCGGTAAGGGAACTTGTCCTTCTTGTCGAAACGTTTTCTAGCGGTTTAAGGCTTCCTTACGGGTCCCTGTTCGTTTTGGTCAGCAGTGTTTATACAGAGGTGAAGCTGGAATTGCGTGCGCTGCGAAGTGGTAAAACTTGCGACGTACAGGCGCGGGCAAAAGTAAACAAAGCACGCGATTTCACCCGAACGCTTTTCACGCGTTATATAATTTAAACTTGCATCATTGGTATGTGCAGGCTGGTAGTAGACGCTAGTGCGCGATTTGAACAGCAAGTTCAGGTCCTCGTCGAGGCTAGAATAAAGCAGTCCTGTGATCAATGGCTGGCTGAAGTTCGCAATGCAGATAAAGGGTGGCCAAGAAAATTTTTGAACCATAAAAGCTGGTTAGGAAACACGCTGTGAACTACATTACGTCAGTTATAGCTGCCTCATTTAGGAGCGACGATAGGGTAATCTCCCCAAGTGAGGGAGCAACATAGGACAGCACAACTGAGAAGAGCTTAGAACTGACAAGCCTTAACTGGAAAAAGGCGGAAGCAAATATTCCTGAATCCACATCCGCAGGGATAGAAGAAATGCTAATTAAGCTGATTAAAGAACTTGGCCCAAGAAGCAAGGAAACGCTGATAAAAGCATTGGAGAAAGTCATAAGTAAGCGAATTCCACACAGCTGGACGCATAGAAAAATGAATTTGATTGATGAAGAGAAAGCAGATAAATTGAACGTAAAATCGTTCCGACCGATTCAGATAACATCGTATATATATAGGCTGGCAATGTAGGCGGTGAAATTAAAAATCCAGTTACCGGTAGAAAATGATAGGATGCTCGAAGAACATCAGAACGGCTTCAGAAGGAATAGGCGCTTAGATGATAGCTTGTTCATGCTTACCCAATGCATAGCAATAGCTAAGGCGGAAAACAGACCTCTGTATTTAGCTTTTCTGGAAATAAGTGGTGCATACGACAACGTAAAAAGGGAACTCCTGTGGAACATATTAAAAGTTGCAGGTATCGGTCATGAGGCAACTAATTTTATACAGGAAATTTACCGAAATAATAAAGTTGAAATTGCAAGGGAAGGATTAGGGATTAGGGCAAGGTTGTCCTCTATCACCGCTGATGTTCATGCTTTATGTGATAAATATGCAATCAAGGTTATAATCTGTCGCACAGGTTAGGCGGAAATGTCGTTCAGCAACGGCTCCCTGGTTTAATGTATGCGGATGATATTGTACTCTTATCAGATAGCCAGGAAGATCTGCAAACTGGTTAATCTTTGTGGAAACGAAGCAGACGCTCTAGGTTACAGTTTTAGTGCAGCTAAGTCACGTGTGATGATTCTCTACGATACAACAGATCAGGTGCTTACAATAAATACAAGGTCATTTAATACCCAGCGTGGCGGAATAGAAATATCTCGGGATATGGCTAAACGAAGGGCAGATGTACACGGAAAAGCATAAACAGTCTCTTTGAGCAAAAGGACGAAGAGACGCCGGGATAATGCAGTGCACTATAAGGTGCAACAACTATGAAGTACATGGGAGAGGCTTTTGCCTTGCAGTGGGCGTAGTGCGACGGATGATAATGATGATGATGAGTTTCTGCCGATATGCAATCACAGCTGCATGACATCGCCTGTGAGCAATGTCTGCATATCTTCAAGCTCATCCACTACTGGCACTGCGAAGTTCACACATCGAATGTTCTTCCACAGGCCAACGCGGGGTCTCCGTTTTTATCACCGCCCGCCGAATCGTATGGAACAAAAGAAACCCTCAAGAAGACGGCAACTATCATATTTGTGCTCTTCGTAGCCGCCGTCGTCGTCACGGTTGTCCTCCACTTTGTAAACACCACACCCACGCCTGGCATAGAACACGCGGTTTGCACCACACGGGCTTGCCTGGATCACGCGCAGGCGCTGGGCCTGAAACCAGGGAGGAGCTCAGAAGCCTGCGAAGATTTCGGCCAGCAAGTGTGCTCCGGATGGCTGCCCGACAACACCCGGCCTAGCGTGTCCGCGGCACTTGTTCGCCTGGCATACTGGCTGCTGGGACAAGCACAGCTTCGCGAGGACCCTCGTCGGCCCCTGAGCAAAAGAGTGAGGGTGATGATGGACGCCTGCCTTCGCCGGGAAGGCCCCGCTGCAGACATCGATGACTCGAAAAACCTCATCGAATTCATGAGCAAAGAGTTGTTCCCCTGGCTACTAGACCCCACCGATGCTCGGCTTGGAGACACCGACGATTATTTAGTACCCTTGCGGACTCTGGTGAACCTGTCCGTCCTGTGGGCAATGCCGTTGTGGTTCAATGTTGACCTCATAGAGCCATGGCATGGCACCCCTCACCAGCGGTCGGTATCGATGAGCCCATCGGGTGTGGCGTACATTTGGGAAACTGTCAATGCGGAGGTTGTTAAATACAGAGGCATCTATGAAACAGTCGCCGGCTGGTTCTTATCCAGCGTCTTTGGAGAAAGAGCCGCCTTGCCGGCATTTGTTGAATTCGCAAAGGCTAGCAATGACATCCAGCGTTTTATCCTCGGGAACCTGTCGCTCTTTTTCGAAGCCACACACCCGAGTCCCGGTTTTCTGCTGATTCGTCAGTTACCACCTCTGGTGCCTAAACTCCGAGCTCGTAACTGGGTCGAGGCCCTACAATCCGCCTTTAACGCAAAACCGCCTCTGAATGAAGAGGATACACTCATAGCCACAAACAGAAACCTGCTGGATGCTATGCGGGTCATCTTCGCATCTTACTCCGCCCGAGAGGTGACCTTCCATACGGCGTGGTGGTTTATCCAGCTCCTCGCCCCTATCGCCAGTAGCTCGGTGCGAGCACTCTTCATGAAACACCCGCTGTCCGAGTACGCGTACCCGATGGCTTGCGGTATATACGCTGGCCTCGTGTACACGGTTCTTTTTTCAGGCACCGACAGCAGCATAATGACCAAACATCAAAGGCTCATCGTTTCTGGTCTCTTGACCAATGTGCACAAGTTGGCACTGAGAGAGGTCGGCTCCTGGTCCACCCTGGACACCAAAGTGGTTCGCGCTGTCACCACGCGGCTGCAGAACACCAGCACGATGATATGGACCCCGGAAGAGTACACGAAAAACCGCAGCCTGGAAATCCTCTACGGACGCGACTACGAAATGGAGCAGAGCTTCTTCGGCCACTGGCGCATGAGTCGCGAGCAGCTGCAGAAGTCACTCGGCAGTGATGAGTACCAGGCGAGCCTGCGGTTGTTTCGCCTGCAGACCGCCCACCTGGCTGCGTACAGCCCCGTGACGAATGTGATTTCCGTAGGGGTGGCAGCGCTCGCCGCTCCGTACTACGCCGACGAAGGAACGGACGCCATGGCCTACGGGGGCCTCGGATTCATGTACGCCATGCAGGTAAAAAACGTCCTTACGCCATTATCTACACTGAGGAAACGCCATATATTTGACATAAGGCGAGCAAGCATAACTTCCAGCCGAAAGAACTTCATGCCCAGTAATCTCGAAAAAAGTTTTTGTGAAGGTAATGGTTGATACCTCTGATCGGTAGAATAATCTATCTTTTAAACTGTTTCCATCGGTCGCATCGAACAGTTAAGACTGCCAGTGAAATCCAATGGGGAACGCTTTCGATGATAGCAAAATTGTTAGTAAGAAAAAAATGCAAAACTGCCGTCGGGTTATTTCCGGATATATTGATTGCTAAAGAAAAATGTCACTTTGGATGAAAGAGTGCGTTAATAAGCGGTTTCGCGCGAAAAGTTCTTCTGTCCACAATTATTGGGTCTGAGATGGTATGAGTGACAAGACGACTTAACTTCGTCCTCTCCGCTCTTTGTATCCGTCCCAGTTGCAGGCATGTGCCAAGTATCTTGGAAGCAAGAGTTTCTGTAACCGAAGGGCGCTGCGAAGCCAGCAGGAGAAGCTTTCAATCTGAATCACTTTGTGCTCGATCAGTGGTCCTGTTAATGAGGTTACTAAATGCAGCAATTTTCTTTATGACCCCGCCAAGAAAGACGAAAGTCTGCAAACTTCTTGAACTTACTAGTCCAGGAGGGCTCTTCGGTATTTTAGAGCTATATTTTATAACGATAATTTTGTGGGATATTTTTCTGTTTTCACCGTATACCACTGTGAAATACTGCCTCTGAAGTGACTGCATAGAGGTGGCAAACAGTTTGATTTGACGGGTTATTTATAGATTGCAGAACTGCTCTACTGCAAAAAAGGCAAATGAGTGCATCGTAGAAATAACGTGGCCGCTGGTACAGCCTTTGTCAAAAGTTTGGAGCCCAGGGGATTTTCTTTTGTGCCACACTGTGTCCTTCTTAATGAATCTCTAGCGCTCCAAATTTCCTGAACGTGACAAGATTTCTGGTACTGAATCCTGCAGTAGGTAGGACTTCCACGAATGCTCCTGGAGTCCCAATATAAAGCTTAGAAGTGAACCTCCTGGGCTTTAAACTTTTGACAGACCGTACCTCCTATTTCGACTCAAAATGATATAGGCGCGGAAAATTGTGGGCGCTTCTCGTTCACTGCACTAAGTGCATGTCAAGCATCATGCAGTTGAAACTTAGCGCTGTCGTATACGTTCGCGGAGTATTAATACGTATCATCACCTGTGACACCACGTTGGCCTTGATTTCTTCTTGAACCGTGGCGGATGTGGACCGAGTGATGTCCTTCTGTGCCGTTTTGGTTTCTCTACAGCACAGATTATACCGTAAGTAATGATGAACAGGGCGCCCTTTATGAAAGATTAATGAAATCGATTTCTGTCTGCGTAGTTAGCGATTCTTAAACTGATTCTATTCTATATTTTTTTTAATTTCCCGCCTTTGTCAATGCCTTGAGCGCCGTCACTCCTCGCGTTCGCTCTCTCTTACTGGCTGAAGCCAACGGTGTGACGTCACTTTAACCAATAGCGAAAGCCGGGAACTTCAGAAATGGAATTCAGTAAGGAACGAATAGATTTATTTTGCTAACCTTGGTCTCGAGCTACGGACTTTGGCCTATTTGCTTGGATGCATGCAAGAATATCAAATCTAAGACCGTGTGGAGCCCCCTCTGCTTCCTGGTCTCAATGTAGCCAAGGTACGCCCACAGTGTAAGCTACAGATGACGTGACAGTTTTTGCGCTCATGGTGATATGAATATGCGTGTATAGGCATTGGCACATAGTGGGCTTTCATGTCGAACGTATCGAGGTTCCAGTACAGTCACCGACCACGGGACCTTCTGTGTAAATTTGTCCACCTTATATTTGCTTTTTATTACTATGAACTGATTGTGATAAAAACCTTCCTTCAAAAAGGTTCAAGGGGTGCCGCAAGTGCTTCGTTATCTCCAGTGTGTATTGAAACTTGGTTTTCAGCACAACAAAGGCGCAGTACCCGTGTCAACTTCTCTGTGAACAGCTGAATAGCGCTGAGATGGAACGTGAACGAACGAGCAAAAGAAAACAGAGAACGAAGCGCCGCAGTGAAGAGGAGCGGATACATTTCTACCACCCAGAGTTACTTAACGTCCTGTGATATTTCAAAATACATCCGCGTCTTACATTTCGCCTCCATCGAAACGCAGCCGTCGCGACCGGGATTGAAGCAGTGTTGATTCGTATCTGTGCGGAATCGTGTACGCTCTTGTTGGGAGAAGGCTTAAGCAAGGAACTTATTTTCCGTATGCTCGTCGCCGGGCTGCCATGGGCTTCTGAACGACAGCTTATCTCTCTATTATTCTTGCACATGTTGGCCTGCACTGTACTGCTGAATATACATGTATATATTAGCTGCATATTTCCAATCAATGGTTTCTTTTATTCAACAGTGATTGCAAATAACCCTTAAATTCAAGCCTATCCGGTGCAATATGGGATAAAACGGTTCACAACCTTTGTTCCTGGCCATTAGAGAATGAAATTATGTCCGCTTCGTATCGAACGGGCAAAACTGTAATTTGGTTCGCCCCGTGTTTCATTTTTCTTGTTACCGTTCTACACCGAAAATTGTTTAGAGACGACTCCTCCAGAGCGTAGCAACTGCTACTAACAAGATCGACACCCGAGACAGGATATTAACCGCCGCCACTGTGGCTCAGTGGTTATGATGCTAGGCTGCTGATCCGGAACGTGCAGGTTTGATCCCGGCCGCGGCGGTCACATTTCGACTGAGTTGAAATGCTACAGGCTTGTGGACTGAGCAACGTCAGTAGACATTACAGAAGCCCACGTGGGTAAAATTACCCGCAGCCCTCCACTACGGCGTCCTTCGTAGCTTGAGTCGCTTTGGGATGTTAAACCCCACAACACTAAACAATAGGGACCAAAAAATTTATAAAATCAGCCGACAGTGTTTCCTCAATAAGTGCGCAGTGAACATCCGATTTGCTGCGAGCAAAGAGATGGCCAAAGAAGAGAACGATGCAAGATGCAAATTTTTCTACCAAGATGTATCTTACGGTGCCAGAGTTGCAAGCTTGGAGTTGTGTGTATTTCTCAGCGGCATCAGTAACAACACGCTTTTTTTTTACTTCCGCCTCATGGCTTCTCGCAGCTCGCGCGCACCATCAACGCGCTCACGGTTCTGCTCAGCGAGGACATGACACAGACACCGTGGAATCCGGCCTCGTCCGCCGTCGACCCTGGCGAAGGGAGCACCCACAACATCGGCTCACCCGGGCAAGCCCTGTGGGAGCTGGGCCGGTGCTCGGCTGACGTCACTTCCGGTGGCAACGTGACAGCGCTCTTCCCGCTCCTTCCGGCGCTGAAGATAGCGCACGCGGCCTACCTCCGCTTCCGCAGCGCAGATCGGGACCTGCGTCTGCCGGGCCTGGAGGAGTACAGCGCGGAGCAGATCTTCTTCCTCACGGCCTGTCACGTGACCTGCAGGGAGGGAAGCGACCGCCACCGCGTGTCGCCGGAATGCACCGAAGCCATGCGCAACTTCGAGCCGTTCGCAAAGGCTTTCAGCTGCCCCGCGGGGTCACCTATGAATCCGGAGCACAAATGCGCCTTCCTGTGAGGGCGAGGCCGTTGATGTCTCATGGGGCGTGTCACGGATTTGTAGCAAGGGTTTTCATGCGATGTGTAGTTCATGCACCGAATTGATTTTTTTCTGTTTTACCATATTGGTCCACTCGCGGAGCCTCTGTCACTTTACCACTTTTTTATGCTATTTTGAATGCCAGTCAGTCACACTAGGTTACTCGAGGACAATACCGTGACCTCCGGTATACTTTCTCATTAGGAACATGCTTGAAACTCTGCATTTTTTCGTAATGTTTTGTTTCTTTTCTGGCTATGGAACGTTTCTTGCAGCGTGTGCTGCCCTCTTTGTAGGCACCGCAGTCGCTCTCTATGTACACAGCAGTTTCTCTTGGCCGCCGCTCGATGGTGAATCCGTTGTTTCCCCCGATTTTAAAGCGATCGCCTTGATGTTTTTGTGGTAGTGCTATTAATACTTCGGAGGTTAAGCGTGGAGGAACCAAGCAATACTCTATACGCTTATTCAGAACTGATAACTTTTGAAGATTTGTGAATCTCCTCCTAACGGCCCGATGTAATGCTTACCCACGTGTGTGCTCCGGAGATTATTTTGTCGCTGTGGAGAGAGACAAACGGATCTAAGGTATCTTGGTTGGCTGCTTATTGAAGAGAATTTCTTTTAATGATGCTGGCGGCACTACTAACTCGGATGTACTTTGTGAAAAATGTTTTTTTTTTGCGTTTGTTTTCTCGATTAGTTCGGCAGGAGTCAGCTGCAGTATTAGCGCCCTATGCCTAGGACCACACCCAGTGAAATGATCCAGATGGCCGTCATTAGCCCGATGCAATCGTAGCAACGTCGCGTGCGGATTTTTCCTGTCTTTGCTTCAGCGAACTGCAGGCTCTCACACGAAGATTTATGAGCATGTAGCAGTAAGCTTCATAAGGCACTTGTTCTGCGCAGTGCACAGCCGTTCCTTTGTCATGCCTCTTGCGAATGTTTTGCCGTACTGCTGGTATTAGAGGATACTGCATTCCTAGAGCACGTTCCCGTCGATGCAGAGAACGATGTTTTGTACTTACTGCTTTACGACCCGGTGTTACCCCGTTAAATGAGTGCTCCCTACGGCTCTGTGCCGCTGGAGATGGAAATGTGTTCGTGCTACGCAACGCCATAAGAGTTTTGGCTTCGCTGAAAGAAATGGATTCGTGTTCGATGCATCGGCATGACAAAAGAGCCTCAGTGCGCGAATCTCTGCGAAGAACAGCAGACTATGCCTGCAAGGGAGAGATACTGCAAAGGCTGATGCGGAAATTGCTATTCTGTATTCGATCCTTTCAAGTGCACCAAGGACAAATGTGTGTTGGTAGGAATCAGTCAGGTTGCCCCGCCCAGTAAACTATTTGCTGTTAGTCTCCTTGCTTATACTGACACTGTGTGATGCTTACAGTGAACATTCTGAAGTGAATGCAATGGACGAATCTGCTGTGCGAACGACGCTAATCATAGTCGCTGGAGCTTTGTCGCGGCTATTTTTTCTCCATGCTGAAGCTCGTTTGGGTTCTAATAGCATAGCGTGTGTGTTGCTGTTTGCAATGCTAGAAGCGGTTTCTGTTGGCTCACCAAAATCTTTCTAGAGGCAGACAAAGGTTTGATGCGTGCAAAAAGGAGAAATATGTACAAACCACGAGAAAGAGCCGAAAGCTGTGACCACTGAGATGTTGCCTAGCGTAGATTGCATTTCGAGCGCTCGATTTAAACTGGAACAAAAAGTCTCGCTAATAAACGTAATGTGCCGAACATCTTTTTTAAAATACTGTGTTATGAATCCGCTCTTTTGCAAGCCTTTCACTTGGAGTTTCGCGCCCTTGCCGTTGAGGTCATACAGGCTAATAAGGTACGCATATATATTCGGCAACAGTAACTGTTTGGTACATAGCATGCAACGCGGTGAAAACTACGGAGGTAGTCCGCATCAAAAGGTGAGACATTGCTTAACCACGGTTATACCCAAAAGTCCAGAGACAGCATGTTTTCAATTTCCCGGGCCAAACTTTGAGGTCGCCATTGTGTCGAGCGCACTGTCATGGTTGGACAATTATTGTCTAAATCGGCCAAGGTCAAATTTTGGAGTAGGGCCGGGCCAAATGTTGGAATTTTGGGAACTACGGATTGTGTTTACTGCATTCGAGTCGGGGCGAAAGCGTGGGTTTGTGCAGAAGACGACGATAGCGGCCAATGCCGCCTGACGGAGCAGATGAAGTTGATGAAGACTGTGCTCTGGCCCGTCTACCCGGGTTCCAGATTATACGCCAATTTTTGCGGCTGGATGCGATGGGGTCACTATCGGGATGTTGAAGTCTCTTGTACAAGACTTTACCTCTGATATTTTACTTATTGTTAACGTGTCTATTGAGACAGCTTGGCTCCCTCCCGAATGAAAAATTGCGAATATAATCTTACCTCCCAAACATCCTACGAGGAGTTTTGCAATCCATAACATTCGGCTGATTTCCTTGTCTACTTTAGTAAAACTTATTTAACGCATTGTTCACAGCCATCTTACAGGTCACGTTATGACATTACTAGCCTTCAGTGCTTCTCAGATAGTTTCGTCGATGGTGCTCGATCTGGACTGCTTAGATTTGAAAAGAATTCGGGCTCCAATGAAAAAGAAAGAGGTCGCGGCTTTAGTCACTTTGGCTATCGCCGAAGCATATGACAACGTAGAGCATTCAGTACTGTTGAACAAGCTTGAGGAAATTCGGCCGCCTTTTTACATTCTTGCACGGGTACAGGAATTCCTAAGAGATAGACGTTTCTCCTGTTCCGATTGTTCCTTTACTTCCGAAACCTTTTCTCAGATTAGTGCTGTGCTCAGGGATCGGTCCTGTCACCTTTACTCTTGAAGCGAAAAGCTTCACTACCCGCACCACAGCTATAGTGTTACCACAGCCGCGCTTCGCGTGGGCCATCGGAGCCAAGGTTTGCTACAGCTGCGCATGCGGGAAACCGAGTGACGTCACACACGGCAAAAATAAAAAAATAAAAGACATACAGTGCGCCAGGAAGCACTTATATCTAGGTGGACACCCGAAACTCGCCGTAAAAGAAGGAAAATGAAAATTGATTTTAAAGAAAGGAAACGACACCTGTCTCTCTCATATCAGTGGATACTCGAACCGCGCATTAAGGAAACTAAATAAAATGAAAATTGGTTTTAAGGAAAGGAAATGCCTATCTCTCATATCTTGGTGTGCACCCGAAAGGAATGGACACCACAGTACATGTCTCTAAGGCAACCTTCTATGACAGCACCGTATTCACTACACGCGCGTCTCCTCCTCCGCCTTCGTACAGGCAGTGTGTGGACGGCCGAACCGCCTCCACCATTATCGTGGTGCTCCAAGTGCATTGTGCGCCAACTGCGACAGGCATGACGTCAAACCAAGCACAACTGCAGCTTTCCGCTCGTATATCCAGGCTTAACCAGAGCTAAGCCACTGCCTAATTTTTTAACATACTCATGCGGGATATACCTATTCAGGGTGACTTCAAAGTTCATGTGCATGCGGATGATAGCCTTTTTCGCATCTGCAAGAGATATTCATTCACTGCACCAGTTATTGCAAGCCTACCTCAATGTCCTGGAAGTTTGGCGGTGTAAGTTACATTTAACTCTCAGCGTGAACAAATTTCTGGTTGGTCCTATGTAGAGCCTGCCGCATGAAAGCGGAATCTCATAAACTACATTTGAGTTGCATGCAATAAGTGGCTGCTGATGCTTGTTGTTCCACACCGTCTTCTGAGTCGTGTCAGCGTTAACCCGCTTACATAGAGCGGCTAGCTTGTTTGGGTCAGAAAACAGTACTCGTACGTCGACCTGTGTTTTAGTGCGAAGCTCTTTGGTAAAATTGGTAAATTCGTTTTTGAGGAAAGGAAATGGAGCAGTATCTGTCTCACATATTTCGGCGGACACCTGAACCGCGCCGTAAGGAAAGGGAGGAAGGTGGGAGTGAAAGAAGCGAGAGAGAAAGAGGTGCCGTAGCGGAGGTCTCCGGAATAATTTCGACCACCTGGGGATCTTTAATGTGCACTGCATTGCCCAGCACATGGGCGGGCGCCTCTTGCGTTTTTCCGTCGAAACGCGGCCGCTGCGGTCGGGTTCGAACTCGGGCACTCCGGCTCGGTAGACGAGCGCCTTACCACTGAGCCTCCGCGGCGGGTGCTCTTTGGCGCCCTTTTCTGCGTTTCAGTGGTGGTGGTGTAAAACATTTATTTATATTATATACAGAGGTATTGCTTGGACCGTGCCTGAAGGGCCCGGCCCTCACAATCACTAGGAGGGATCCCTAGTCTCGGCGTCGCCGTCTCCGCTGTCCGTTGTAACCAGCAGTGGACACCTTAACCGCACTTTAAGCTGAGAAACCTATGGAACGGGAGCTTGAAAAGCAGAGGGAAGGCTATATATTAGTAAATTGGTTTTTGAGGAAAGGAAGTAATGCCTGCCTCACATATCTTGCTGGACACCTTAACCACACCGTAAGGGAAGCGAGGAGGTGGGAGTGAAAGAAGAAATAGATATATGCTCTCTTGGAACAGTGGACACCTCAATCGTGCTTTAAGTTACGTGACACATGTGCGCTGCATGCGTTCGAACGTTGTGCCAGAAACGCGGCGCTGAAGCCATAGGCCATCGGCGTTCATTGTGTTCATTGGCGTTGACGTTTTATGCTCCGGCCATTTTAAGGAAAGTAAGTGCGCTTAACTGGCTCCCTATGTTACTGGACGCCTGAATCGCGCGTATAGGTACGTGAGGTTGTGAGAGAGAGATGTAGGCTGCATGCGTTAGCGCTGAGAACGGTGAGCCAACTCTCGCAATCAACCATTAACTGCCACCTGCCAGGGTGGCAGGGTGGGTGGGGACTTTAATGTAGATATAAAGACAAACAGGAATTTCTTACCACTTATGAAGGAGAACATCCCGTTCCTCTCGCTCGTAACGCATCCCCCGGCTTTGACAACTTCGCGAAATACTTGCACAGACCTCGTCTTTGAGAACCAGGCATTGGTGCAGCTAGTCGAGCATATATCTATTTCTCCGACCACAAAGCTGCCTTCATGACAAGAACTGTTAGTGAAGTGTTTCTTGAAGAAGGAGTATGTGTGAAAAATAAGTTGTCTGTAATTGTACTACATACATGCCTTGCTCGCATTGTTTGCCTCAATCTAACGAAAAGTCGCAACATTGGTGAGCTACGCTCAAAATTTCGTATTAGGAAGTAACGTAATCGTCGGCAAATTTTTTGTTCATTTTTTATTGCGAAAGCAATACGACTCCTAAGAACGGCCTTTCGCGTAGCGGCGGCCACTTGGCACGCTTGACCTTTAGAATGATCCCTGACGTCATACCATGCCTAGTGACGTCACAGCGTGACTTCATACCAGGAGCGAGAGACGGGCTACCAACTCGGCTCATTGGGTAACGGCGGCCGCTTGGCATGGCGCGCCGCGCTCTTCCCATTAGAGGCGCTGCATATGCAGTATAAAACACCTGCTTTCGCAACCTCCCATGCTTAACCAAAGCTAAGCCCCCGCCAATTTTTTGAACCTACATATAATCCTTTGCTTCTTGGAATAAAATTCCGCCAGTTGTCGGTCAGCCCTTGTGTTGTCCCCCTCTTTTGTCCCGTCTTTCCAGCTGTTTTAAGTATAAAATCAGCTGCGTTGCTTCGACACAAATGAGGAGATGTTTCACCTGTGTTACAACGGAGAGAAGGAAGTGGTCGTGACTATGGCCGTTAAAAGTCCGCGCCCCAAAACCTGGTCGCTTTTGGGAATGCATTTATGCGATGGAGGGTACATTAGGCGCTAGTTTCTATAAAACAGCGTGAAATCGCGATAGTTGATCCCTCGCACTGCGAGACGACAGCAGGTCGCTCTCAGCCCGGTTTACGAGTGCTCGGGCTTGCGTGCGAGCGGCCGTGCTGCCTCGGTGTTCGCTGTGTGCAGGGATCCAGAAGGGAGGGTGATTAAAGCGACTAGGTGGGGGATCATTCTATGATTTTAGCAGCCGGGGAGTGGACTTTGTGATTGGCATAATTACTGATGGCTGTTTTGTAATGTGACAGAATACACTTACAGATATGCTGTTGCTGAGGCAATTGCTGCCTCTTCGGCTTTCAGTGATTCTGTCAAATCTAGAATGGACGCACTGAAAATCGGGTTTTTGAATCTGTCTACGGCAGCTAATGCGAAAGCTGGTTCGTTTGCATATTCGGCCGCGTTTACGTTAACTGCCGGAATATGAGGAGGATTGTTATTGTGCACAGCCTTGGCTCTAGGTTTCCGTCTCTCTCGATCATGGTTTAGTTCGGTGCTTATGCGAAGTGGCGAGGTTGCAGCTGTCCAATGGAGCAGTTCGCCTGGCCGTGGTATGGCCTGGGAGTTTTGTCCTGAGTGTCGCAAGCGTATTTGGCCCCTTTCAGTATGGAGAGCCAATGGTATTGACCTATGATGTGCGCTTCTACCAACTCTTCCGGGGCGCTAGCCCCCTTTGTTGAAGGAGCTTCTCCGTGGATGTTGATTTACAGAGGACAGCAGTATTGTAAGCTGTGCGGATCAGTATTGAGTTGATCGATCTCCGTGGACGTGGCGTAGAGGTAAGGGATGGAGTAGGTGATTCTGCTTAGACAAAAGGCCTGCATGAGACGACGTGTGTCTACTTCCCTCAGGTTGGAGATAGGCTTAATTTTGTTTTGTTTTGGGGGTTTAACGTCCCAAAGCGACTGAGGCTATGAGCGGTGCCGTAGTGGAAGGCCACATAGGGTTCTTTTAATGTCCACTGACAGCCCACACCACACAGGCCTCTAGCATTACGCCTCCATCAAATTGCCACCACCGTGGCTGGGATCAAAGCTGCGCTTTTCGGGTCAGTAGCCGATTACCTTAACCACTGATCCACCACGGCGGCTGATACGGTTACTCAGTGAAGAGGTATTGAGAATCGCAGCATGGAATAATTTGATGGTATCAGCGTTGGAGCCCTTGTTAGAAATACTGAGACCTAGAACTTTGATTTCTCATTGACCCTGCGGATGAGGGTTTATTCTTGTGTGACTGGAATGTTAGGAGGTCCCGTTTTTTTAGTTCCATGATTAAGTGTTCCGATTTAGCCGCCGAGCTGCTTAGACTAATGCTGTTGTTATGCGGAGCAGCAGTGTAAGTATCCACGTGGAGTTTAAATTCGATTTCGCCATGGTTGCCGGTATTGGCCCAGATCCACGGAATAAGGAAGTTCCGAACAACTTCCAAATTCACTTGGAACAAGCTCCGATAACTCGTGTCAGTTCTACAATGTTCCTTGGAGTCATTTTTGAAGAACCTTTACTCTGGACAGAACATGTAAACTACTTCTGCACTAAAATGGCTCGCTCTGTTGGTATGTTAAATAAATTTCGCACAATACTGCCTCGAAAATTCAAACTACAAATTTATTTTTCTCTAGTCTTTTCACATGTACAATATTGTTTGTTGATCTGGGGAACGACTTCCTCAACCAATCTTGTGAAAGTACTGACTTTTCAAAAAAGAGCTGTACGAGCGATTGATAATTTACATTACAGTGAAAGCACGGGTCCTTCCTTTCTCAACCATAGGCTGCTTATCATCACGGCCGCTTACTACAAGAAGCTTGCTGTTTACATCAGAAACCTTATGAAAGGAAACTGGCAGACTTTTGAGAGCACATATTTAATTGCCCAAACAGCATACAGTCTTAGGCACCCTCAATACCATGCATCCAAATCCCGTACAAACTATGGGTTCCAAAAACTAATACCCGTGCCATGCGGACAGATTTAATGCCATTAAGTACTTACTGCCTTAAGTTTTAATGCCATTCGCGTGATGCCACACGCAAAAACCTAATGGCATTAGCCTTACTGCCATTAGCAACCTACTGAGTTCGGTACAACTCATTCGACCATCGAATGTATACTCTCGTCGCTCTCCCATGGTTCTCCTGCCTAGCTATGTTCCCAGCGCTCCTGTTATCAGCAAAATTATTTTAAACAACAGACACTTTTATCAATTAACAAATAGTATATCTGTAACGTGTAGGCAAAATAAGTAGCTTTTCAAGTAATAAACATACAAGTCATAAAAAATTCCGCCTTCATTAGAAAACGTTCTCTAAATTGAAGGCAATCGTATTAAAAGTTAGCAACCATGAACGCGAAGTACGAAGCGTAGTCAACAAGTTGGTCACATCCGTATCCGAACGCGAGCAGCGTCCTGTTTGTCCGTGTGTTCCTCCATGTGTTCGTCGAAGTGAGCAAAGCACCATGGCGGGAAGTGACCGTGCAAACTGGACGGACGACGAGACAGAGGTGTTAATAAAACTCTGGGAAAATAACCTGGACGACTTGCGCGGCCAAAAAAGAAATGGCAAAGTTACGCAGCCATTACGGCGAGATTGGCCGACCATGGCATTTTGAAGACGCGAGCGCAAGTTCACTCCAAGATAGAGAACCTGCGTGGAAAATACAGGTATGTGTTTCACTTCCATTCCGTTATGATTGTAAAGCTGTAGAAATAGAAGGAGAGAACGACTCAATTTGACTTCGTAGTGGAGTGTTGTTTTCTCGATACGGGTAGAGTTTGGCAGCGTGCGTACACAAAGAGGACGAACAGTGCGTGTGCAGCAGCAGATAATGCACGATGTCGGTTCTGCGCACTTCGGTTCGCGAAGCGCGCGCTTAAAGTAGCTGCGGGCATACGTCAGTACATGGTGGTGACAGCTGCACAAACCATGCCTACATTTGTTTGCATGCAGTGCTCAGATAGCCCAGCGCTCAAATACTTGCTGAGCTAGTTTTTGCATCGTGTGCGTTATTAACAACCTTTACAGCCCCGTGTTTTCGGCACACAGCAGAAGTAGATCACATGCACGTAGGCGAATGCTTTTTGATTCCCAGTTCCAGCATGTGAATATAGGTATTAGTACACGGTGTTTGTGTGAGCTTGCCATAAGTTTGCTGTTGGGCACCTCGTGGACTCCGTGAGTGACAAGTATCAGCTGCATTTGCTTATTGCATATCCATATGCAAAAAAAAAGAACGACGGGGTCTGAGGCAGTTTCGTGGAAATATTTCTGGGACATCCATCGTTTCCTGGGCACACTACCAGTGAATGATCCCAGCCTAGTAATTGATAGCAGTTGTGTACCACCAACTGTTGCTCAAGTAAGTATGAATGTCCATTTTGTTGTATCCACACAACATTTCTATGACATGAGTCCATCTCAACATGAAGAGGGTGCTTTAGTGCACATCACAGGACTTTAGTGCTGGTCACTTATGCCCTACGTACTTCATACAGCTGATCCAGGCCATGGAAACAGGAGACGAGGTGGAGGCTGCCTCAGGAACGCCGCAACAGGCTGCCACAGCGGAATGGAGCCGTGCACCCAGTCCCCCATGCAGGCGTGCACCGAGCCCCCCATGCAGCGCCCACAAACCAGGGCTGAGTAGCAGCACTGTGCCGCCAGGGTCAAGTTGGTGTGCCCCTCCAGCTGCCAGTCGGAAAAGAAAGTGTAGCGCAAAAAAAGATGCCGCTCTCACGGAGTTAGTCGAGCAGCACAAAGTGATGTGCAACAAATGGGACGAGGCAAAGAAAAAGGAACTCGAGTTATACGAAAAATTCGTGAAGCTCCAAGAAGAATCTGGAAGAAGAGAGGCGGAGTTGATAGGCGCTTTGAAAGATTTCTTGTCTGGTTGAGGAGTCATGCAGTATACGGGTAGAAGCAATATAAGAGAGAACACATGAGCGCGTGGCCTCCGCACTTCATGAAGCACTGCCGCCGAGAGCTGACAAGAGTAGGAGGCATAGGGTGCATGCGTAGAAAGAGTAGCCGGCCTCGCTTACTGGGCAGATGCCTTTACTGCAAATTCTTGCCGGCTTTCGGTGGGAGTGCTTCACGAAGCACAGTGGCTACACGCTTCCATGTTCCCTCTCATATTGCTCGTACCTGTACTGAAAATAAATAAAGCTATATTATTTGCTACACTGAGTGTTTTTTTTCCACATCCAAACATATGATAGCACAGTTTGGTCGGAGTAAATGAACATTTAACCTGGGCACCTAGGGTGTCCTATCCTCTGAGCACTTGTTGCAACCATTGCATTCAGTATAACGTGCACAGTTGCACACCCTTCCGCATATGTTAATGGACTTCCCCACTTGTTAACAAAGGGAAAGCGAAGGCCGCTCCTGCTGCTGTTGACTCACATTTCAATCGTCAAGGCAGAGTTGGTCTTGAAATGTTCGGTTGAAAATGACTGGTTAGTGTCAATACATCTCAACCATTGTTTCGAACCCAACCAGGCGGAGTTTCGTCTGAGAAGATCCAACTTCATGATGCACTCTCAGCATGAGAGCTAAAGCTACGACCTATGATTGTTATTCTGGCAGCAGTGGGCTGAAATTACTAATGGACTTTGCCAGCCGAGTCCAAAAGGAATTAAGCACATTGATGTCATTGCAGATGAGTTTATTAAAGAGAAAAAAGATTAATGAAATGGAACACTACTGCTTCATGGCCAACGCAATAATAGCAACAGCCTGCCAGGAAGCATTAGTCACAGAAACAACCTTGGCTTGGGCAGTTCGACAATTGGTTGGTTGGTTCATGGGGCTTAACTTCCCAAAGCGGGTCAGGCTATGAGAGACGCCGTAGTGGAGGGCTCCGGAAATTTCGACCACCTGGGGTTCTTTAACGTGCACTGACATCGCACAGTAGAGGCCCGTGTACTGTGCGATGTCAGTGCACGTTAAAGAAACCCGGGTGGTCGAAATTTCCGGAGCCCTTCACTACGGCGTCTCTCATAGCCTGAGCCGCTTTGGGATGTTAAACCCCATAAACCAACCAACCAATTGTCGGACAATTAATTCCAAGTCCTCACATGTAACGAGCAGGCCTTGAAAAAATGCTGCGCCAAGGCATCCCTCACACTGCGCTCATTTGTGGTTCCCTCTTCTGTAGTGTGAATTGGCTGCGGGAAAACAGCGTTCTGTAAAGTGACCTCCTGCTCCCACTGCTGGTGCACATGTTCCCTGAACTCTTCACAAACGTTGTGAAGGACACTTGCAGCCTTAATTGCCAACTTTGCAGTGTTGAGGTCACATTCCATGCGCTTCATGATGAATCTAAACCTTGCTTTTAGGCGACCAAAGGCATTTTCAACTATCCTTCTCGTCTTGGAGAGGTTATAATTGAATGCTCCTTCAGGTGTTCCTAGAGCAGCATTTGGATACGGTTTTTGCAAATTTGCTGTCAGGCCAAACGCCTGATCACACAGGATGATTGGCGGAACATGCACACCTTCTACACATTCCGTCGGCTCTTGAAAGCATGCGCTCTCAACAAATGTCTGGAGGCTGGAGCGGTCATACACATAGGCATCATGGCACCGCCCTGGTGATCCGATGCTCACAAACATGAAGCGATATCTGTGATCAACGAGGGCCAGCATGATAGTGCTATACCTGCAGAGAACAAGATAATCAAAATGAAAGCATATGTTACATGAGTAAAAAAAAATTTACAAAGTAAGAACAGTGCCATAGGAGGTAAATATGTGCAAGCCGTCGGCAGAAAATGAGCCTTCAGTGTATAAATACAATTATGGGCAGACGCAAAAGTGCTAATAATGATAGGAACACTGTACACATAAATGCTATAGTAATCTACAAGCAAAGCTGATCAGGCACAATGAACATTGCTTCTTCTCGTCGCCGTTATTTTAGTGTTCTGAACGGCTTTACTTGGAAATGATACAAGACGGACTGGTCTGTACAGAATATTGCGGAACAGTAACGAAGGAACAAAATTAGTAGGGCAAAATATTACCTACCATCCTTTATAATTGAAGTAGTTTGTAGCGAACTCTTTGGGCGGTGAGACGGGGAAATGGCATCCGTCTAGTGCACCGACGCCTTGCGGAACTCCGGTGACTGCACTAAACTCACGAATGTGTCCGCGGAGGTTGGCAGGCGAAACCATCGTAAGCCAGTGCTGCTCCAGATTGTTCAGCACTGCCCCACAGAACTCTTTGTAAATTTCGTTCACAGTTGAACGTCCGAGAGCAAACAACTCGGCAATGACTCGGTCCTCCGCCGCTGAGGACAGCCGGAAAAGCCCGACAGCGACCCGTTTTTCGACGGAGATGGCTACCGCCATGCAGGTGTCCTGCCGTTGAAGGTCGTTGCTGCAGGTTTCTACGGTGTATCTGTAGGTGGCTTGAGAGACACGAAAGCACCTCTTGAAGTTCGCTTCTCCCAAGTGAGGCAAAGTTTCCTCAAACCACCGGGAGTTACGGGGAAATCGCCAGTGCTGTCTGTGCACTGTCCCGACAGAGGCACTCAAGCAGCCGCGACCATTGCATTGGCCAGCAAATGATATTCGATGTCACGGATACGATTCCTAGCAGCATTCAGTTGCACCAGAAGCCTGTGGAGTTCAGAACGATGCCTCATACGCATGGAAACAACAACCGCAAGGAAGCGTTGAACCCGGATCATGTTCGGACGGCCGCGTTCCGGCAACAAGCACGACGTCCCAGGCGCCATTTTTCGCTGTGGCTACGACAAATACTTCGCGGCTACGGCTGCGGATTAGACGTCTAGTCTTCTGGTAGAATGTTGTGCATTTTTTCAGCCGCAAAATATTTTTATATTACAATGCACTCATATTTTAGTGTTTAGGATTAAAATGAAGTATTTTTAGAATGTTTTATTTATCACATGTTTAGCTCCGATGTTATCATCGTCACTAAGTTTAAAGGCAGTAAATGTGAACGTGTGGCACCACATCCAAAAATAATGGCATTAGCCTTAAGCACGTAATGCCATTGAACGTGCCCGTGTGGCACGGGTGTTACATAATTCCTCATACATTAAACACCTATCCATACTTAACAGAATTGTCACTACAAAATTTGTCCGAGGTCAGATTTAGGAAAACTGTTCATGAATATTTTTGTTATAGCTAGTTGTGGTGTGTGTCTACCTAATCAGTTTTTGTCTTTGTTATGTTTTGCTCTTAGTTTTGTTGTGCTTAGCACTATTCATGACTGATCTCTGTTTCGTTGTCAATATACCCGCTGCTTTTCTAGTTTCTGTTACTTATGGAAATTTTCTACCATTGTCATGTGCCACTTTTTTTTCTTTTTTTTTACATGGGGAGGGCAGGCCTCTGTCAGGCGCTACTAGGCGCCTTTAGCTTGCTCTCCCTTGTTTGCAGTCTCTGTACTGGCCAAACAAAACCAATAAATGAAATGAAATAAATGAAATGGTGATGACATCTGCGCACAAGGAGTGATTTCGTAGAGATTTTGCCAAGGTCCCGTGCTAACGGGATAAGAGCAATGTTGAAAAGAAAAGGGGACAAAACTGCTCCCTGGGGCTTCCCATGCTTCCTAGCGTGAATGGGTTGGTTTTGACTGCGCTTAAGTGTAGCAGACGGATCTTTAGCTCAGAAAGGCAGCAACGTTCTCGTGCGTGTGAGAGACCGCGTTTATGTTGTTCGTTCAGTGATTGTAACATAGCGGAGAAAGCAATATTATCACAAGCCTTCGTCAGGTCCAAACAGATACGCAAACTCGTCGGGTGCTTCTAAGGGATTTATTTTTTCCCCATTTAGGACCGCATTTTGCATACACACTTAAATACAATATATCACGTTTGCTTGCGAAACGCTGACTGCTTAAAGTGTAAGCTGCGCTTTTTTCCTGCAATAAAAAGTACGGGTAGGTATTGTATGGGCAGGTATGTGCATGCTAGGTCCTCAAAGCTCATGTTCTCGAGAAAATAATATCAGCAGGGAAAATCTCAAAATTTGCATACAAAAATCGCTATCGCACCTTCGGTTGTGAAACTGAGGGAAACTTTTCCGAAGCTAGCAAAGGACCTCCACTCATTATTAATGCGAAAGAATTTCTTGTCTCGTGAGGGGCATGCACTTGCAGGACCTTCCATCAGAGCGTCTGGGCAGTGTGTCATCAGAGCATGTCCGCAAAAACGGTCATGATTATTATGATTAAAATAGTTGATTAAGCAAGTGTTTGATTATCATGCCTGATTAATTAGATTACTATGATGACTAATTAAAACAGTAAGTAATCGACGAATTGGTGAATTCATCGATTCCTTAACAATTTAAGGGCTAATTTAATCAAACCAGTCAATTGGTTAATTACATATTTAATTGAATAAACAATTAAGTTGCACTGTATTCAGTAAGTGACCTAGATGGTGAATTAAGTGGGTAAGTAAATTATTGACCGAAATAATTAGCTGATTCACTGAACTACATTCATCGCAATTTAATCGAACTGCGTATTTAACTAATGAATTAGTTAATTATATACCTAAATTAACTAATTAGTTACTACTTTGGTGTGCTTGCTAGACACTATAGCAACGGGACCCACGTCTTAGGATGCGGTAGAACCGAAGTGAGAGCGAAAACACGCAGGACCGTAATGGGCAGCAGTAAGAGAAATCCTTTCGCATTACAACACCTAAGCAGACTTGAGTGCACCCTTGGAATTTTTGTTCAAGGAACAGCAAGAGACGTTTGGCACCGCGCTTCTCTCCTCCAGCCATAAAGCGCTGCATTTACACATGAAGCAATTGTTTGCTGTCTAGTGGTGTTCATTCTAGAGGCGCTTTCCAGTGGCTGCTGTGAACGCCCTCGTATCACAGTGAAACTCGCCTCGATTCTGCCGTAAGTAATAAGGTTATGTTGCGTCGTCCCATGAGCACAGGCTTTTTCCTTTGCGGTAAATATTCTTAGATTCTTAGACTGTATCCCTGTTTGTGGGGATACGGTGGCCGCAACTGGCAAAGGACAGGGTTCATTGGAGCGACATGGGAAAGGCCTTTTCTCTGCAGTGGGTGCAGTCAGGCTGATGATGATGATTCTTAGAAGGCGCCCCCCCCCCCCCCTAACTTCGAGTGGCGCTCGTGCACGACGCCGTTTCTTTACCAACGGCGAATGCGAGCACCGCAGCAGCATGCTTGAATCGGCCTTCCACGCCGACTTTGCAGGAGCATTTTGCTGCAGTTATGTTCCTTGATGCGTTCAACTGCATGCAGGAAGTAATACGGCACGTAGAATCCGTTTTCTCTATTACAACGGTTACCCGAAGGAATGAAGTTGCCCTTACTTCCAGGTCCACATCCTAGCTTGGCGCATTCAGCTTTGTCAGTGGTATGCACTTACAGAATGTGTGCCCATGGCCACACCTTGACACTCGCGCATGCCGTACCCATAGCTTGCCTCGAAAAGGCTCTTCCCTTTTTGGAGATTACCTGATAAACAAAACTGCGCGCGATTATTTAAGCTTTGTAAGCCACACCGCCGAACGACGTGGAGAGCCATTGTCACCGAGCGCAGCCGGCAAGCCGCTCCCTCCTCAATCCTCTGACGAGCGTTTTGCCACGGGCGGCGCGGTTCCGCTGAGGCGACGGTGGCGCCATAAAACGGCCGCCCGGTCCCTGTAGTAACGTAGGCACAGGCCAGCGTATGTTTTTAACACGCCGGCTTGGGCACATTAAGGGTCAGGGTGAAATTAGGCACAAATGTAAGCATGGAGGTGTCGAGGATGGATGGATGGAAAACTTGATTTCGCAAGCGAGTTTCGACCGTGCAAGGTCTCAGGGCCACCGCACAGCCCTCACATTACGCGGATGTGTCCAGGCCACGTATGGCCATGGCACTGGCACCCCGGTTCACACAGCAAAGTTGCGTGTCCGGGTCCTGCGACGCAAGGAGGGCCTCCCATTCCTCCCATGTACCGATGGCTTCTATCCTACTTCCGCCATGTTTCCCCAGAGTGCACTCACTGCGGAGAATCGCACGCCACCCTGAACCACATCCTCTTCGGCTGCCCTGCCGATCCTCCCCCGCAGGGACAGCCCGCCATCGGTGTCGAGGAATGACCAGCAGCCATTTTCGCCCGTCGTGGATGTAGTTGCGGCGGTATAAAAGTCCATCGCGGACGGCAAAGTGGTGAGCTTGACGGCGAAGCGCTCGAGATGGAAGACGCTGTGAGGGAGTAGACAGGAAGGCGTGGATAGAGGCAATTCAGGGATCTTTGCGCTGCTCGGCAGGCATATGAGCGATGTCAAGTGAAGATTAATCATAGGCACAGACAACGTACGAGCAGGATTCACACGGGAGCGGTGAAAGGGAGAGGGCGTCCGCGTCGGGATGCTTGCGTCCAGAGCGATAAACGAAGTTAATGTCGTATTCCTGGAGACGTAAAGCGCCCAACCAGCGAGACGGCCAGAGGGATCCTTGAAAGAGGACAAGCTTTGGCAAAGCCGGATGACATCGTCAACGGAGGTGGGATTCTTTGCCAAGAGCATTTGAAAAGCATCATCGGCGATTACCTTCAGGATGTAATTGAACTTGTCCGTGTCTGGCATGGACGGGTTGACATGCTTGCACAAGTCAACAATGTCCTCGATATAGCCTGCGAAAGATTCGCCGATTTGTTGAGCGCCGCGGACACGGATACGTTGTTCGGCGTAGAGCTCCCGCATTGCGGGGTGGCCGAAGGCGTACGCGAAGCTGGCTTTAAAGGAGGACCACGTCGGGATGTCAGCTTCGGGGTTGCGAAACTAAAGATTGGCAACGCCCGTGAGGTAAATGTTCATTTTTCAATGACATACGGGGTATCGAATACCTTCAAAAACAACGAACGAGGGTTTATTTACAACTACACCAAAGAAACACTGGCCCGAGTACGTCGAAGCGAGAGGCTCGCTTCTCCGGGATCACCGAGTGTCTGTTTTCCGACCTTGACGAATAAATCGTCCCTTCCTTGAGCCCGCCCTCCCACACCACTGTCACACTACTCTCCCTCGGGTGGGAGTAATGGGCGCTTCCCCACTGTTCTTGGAACGGGCCGCGTGTGTGGGTGGCCCGTAGTGTTGTGCCATGATAATAAATCTTGGGAGGGGGTTGGGGGGCGCCACTGGCGCGAAATCTTTAAAAGGGAACGTTGCTCAACTTGACGGAATCGTACCGCCTGTTGTAAATGCGGACGCGCTCGTACGAGGCTATCCAGTCGTCATCGTCGTGGTCATCAGTACCACGGAGATCGCCAGGTCACGCTGCTGTTGCACACCAGAGCACAGAATGAATGGAGGGACGGGCGGCAATGTCTGGCTGGCACCGTCTTGCATCGTGGCCGGTGAAGGTAACGTGCGGCTTCGGAGTTTCAGGGTGAGGACAGGGATCAGGATCGACCTCCACGAAATGTGATGCCGGGGTTCAGTCCCAGAACTTCCTTGCTGAAATGCTGAGCCGGAAGCTCTGTGTGATCCTCTGAGGCGTTGGCACTGCTTCCACTCGTCTTCGTCGTCTTCTGGTTGGTATCGCGTTCTCGTGACGCCAGTCTAGTCCATTACAGTTTTAATAATCATCATCAGCAGTCTAACTAGTTCACTCCAATATAAAACCTTTCCCATATCTTTCCAATTAATCATGTCCTGTGCCATATGCGACCACCTTATACACGCTAACTTCCTCATCACATACACGCCCAGCTGACCGTGGCATCCCCTTGCAATGGTTTGCTCTCTTGAAGTCTACCCCATTATCACGTACATGCCCTGCCCATGCATATGTAATTTATTCATGATTTAAGCTACTACCTGGTATACCGACCGTTTTCCCCAAAAATCGATATTCTGACCATCGTTAGCCTAACTACGTTCACTGCTGGATGAAGTAATAATAATAATAAAAATAATAATAATATTAATATTTATTCCCGTCCTATAGCCTGCTGAAATGATGGAAGTGGTGAAAAAAAAGCGAAGACGCTCGACTGCGGGTTCTCACCAACTTTGAAGCAGTGGCATACAGCGGGGAACATTTCCACTCCGTACATACAGCACGCACACACATGCAGGAAAAACTTGGAAACAAAACACAACAAAGAATAACACATAATGCAAGGCTTCATACACAAGCCTTCCCCATATCGCCTGAATCATTTCTGATGATGGTGATGGTTTTGTTTTGGCCCAAGGGCATCTAAAGCCAAAGACCGCCAAATACAAGGTTTCTGGCTGGCAGAGCCTAAAATACGTACACGTGTTAAAATCAACACCGGGTGTATAGGGCCTAAGTGTAATGAGTATCTGCATGATTATAGTGCGTCAAAAGGGTGTATGCCAAACAGAATGGCCTAAAGTGGTGTATAGCGCTAATCATTCCTCTCCTGCACTTGCTGGTACCGCCTTAGCCTTGCAACTTTAATCTCACCTACCTGACCCTACTATAGCCTGAACTGTTTGAGTTGTTTTGGAATGCATCCTGCTAGCATGAGAAGTATCGGTTAGCTTCTCTTCACACTACATGCCGTGCCCATGCCAATTTGTTATTCGTGATTTCAGCTGCCACTTCATTTATTGATTCCTTCTCAGAAAAAAAAATGACATTCAGATGTCCATCATCGGTCTGTTCACAGTGGTACAGAGGCCACTCCCGCATCTCAGCAATTAAACCTGTCTTGCCGTAGCTGCGACCTCCTGGTTATCCCCGCAAACTTGCGAATGTCATCCGCACAGCAGACTTTCTGCCGCACCCTGCTATGCTTGCCTTCTCTTGGAATACTCTCCTTTATCATGAGAAAGTATGCATGGGTTATCTTGCCTGCACTTTACTTACCCTGCCTGTGGCCATTTCTTTATCTTAATGTCCACTAGGATATCATTATCTGGAATTGGTTCCCTAATCCATTTTGATCGCCTTCTGCCTCATATAGTGTTACGCCTATGACTTGAAGCGAAAACATTTAATGCCTCCTACTGTCGTGACCAAGGAATGTTGGCAAATGTGTCCGCGTTTCGGCGTCACTACTTAAAAAAAAAACTGTGTCGAGGGTGGGGACTCAGGGTTTGAGCATGAATAAAGGCGCATCTAAAGAATGCATGTGTTTCGTAAATGAAATAAAATAAAAAATAAAATATCAAAATACCAAAAATATAAAAATAACGTAAAATAAAAGAATTAAAAATAAAAATAAACAAAATAAAAAGAAACAGTGCCGCAGGAAACGCTTTCGCCTTGCAGAACATCAGAGAGCCTAAGTTCCCCCTGAATTTTTATTTTCCATAGCTCTCTGGGCTGTCCATAATTTATTTCGATCCTTTACATTAGCCTCCAATGAAGCTTCTGCCCCATAGGTGAGCACTGCACATATACATCTGCTATATGATTTTACCTGCATGCAGGTAAACAGAGTACCTGCCAAATCTATTGCACGCAGTTTTTATTCTGCTAGTTATTTCACTGTTTCGTCTGGATCCGCGGTGACTACCTATCCTTAGTAGATATATAACCTTAGCACTGGCAGAGCTTCGCTGCTTATCGTAAACAGGTTTTTTCCCACATACTGCTGAACATTACATTTGCTTTCTTCGTATTATTTTTTAGACCCTTAGTTGCCTTAGCTCTGTATGCCTGTCCAGTTTCTCAATCATGCTCTGCAGCTTGTCTTTTAAGCTACTTAGGATAGCGCTCGTATCAGCAAATCGAAGATTACTCAGATATTCTTCATTACCGAAATTCCCACACTGTAGTCCGCGTACTGTATACATGCTTAAAAGCTGAAATTTTGCGTCATGCGGAATACCTATGCGTGCAGACTATACATGATTTTTTATTGCAAAATCCATACTGCTTGCACCTTTCTGCAATCCATGGTCGTGGCGCCTCCTAACACAGCGGCGCGTCACGTGACCGTGTGACGTCACGAGAGACCGAGAGACGGGGCCCCAACTCGCGCCATCGATGGCGGAGGTACAGCATTACCCGCCGGCTGCGCCGCTGCCGAGAGAGGGCGCTCACTAGAGCGGGATAGCTCAAGAGACAGTGCCCTACTTTTTGAAGCTAGGTCAGGGTGTCTTAGAACGCGCAGCTACAAAAAGCAATTTAACGAAGAAGATGACACATGTGCAGTGTGTGGTAGATCTGGGGAAACAATTGAACACCTCATAATCAAGTGTGATGGTATCCATCCGGATGCCGATGCAGGCGCAGTCACTCTTCCTGAGACCCTAGGGTTTAAAGATAACAATGGTCATGTAAATAAATCTGCAGTGGAAGTTAGCAAAAAGCGATTGGAGGATTGGTGGCTGAAAAGCAGAGATGTGGCATAAGGTTCGAATTGTAGGAAACCGTAGGTAAAGATGATGGCGATTCTTCATGAGAATTGCCAACACAGTAAACAAAAAAATAATAAAGAACGAAAAGCTGAGCATGGTGGCAATTGGCACCACCCCGTTTCAAAGGGGGCGCTCCTATCCATCCATCCATCCGTCCGTCCGTCCGTCCGTCCGTCCAAAACAAGGGGGCTGCAGTTGCGCTCCTCTCAGTGCGCTATGTCGAATGATGTGTACAAGGCGAGGCTGGAACGATCTGCTGCGGCCAAGCGACGCGGAAGAAACAGACGAAGAACGGGAAGAACGGCTAGCTAAACAACGTGCGTATGCAGCAGCCTGGCGAGCACGCCGGTCTACATCGCTTGATGCGGGTGCAACTAGAAGTGCAGAGCCAAGTTTAATGAGTGGTGTTTATCTTTCCTCATATCGTTCAACTCTCTTCTATCTGCACGTGGCAGCGGTGGTGGCTCGGCTGGAGCCAGTAGGCAGGCCCGTGCACTTTCCTTTTCATCCTTCTCTCAGTCGCAACCAACCAACCGTCGGCGCAGAGCGGCGGTATACACGGCGGATGCGGGCTGAAGAAACGGATGAAGTTGCTTTCGCAATTTCCGGGCTTGGCCAAGCTGAGCCTCTGCCAATTTTTTTCATGCTGTTTGCTGAGCCGGAGAAGCATATCGGTGGCTATGAAAAAAAAAAAGAAACGTGCCCGAGTGGGGCCGTACGATATGTTACCGGGCTAATAACATTGCGAAATCAGCTCCGATATGCAATCAACTTTGATACGCAAGCAAATGCTGTCGCGATAGCGAAGAGTGATTGCTTTCGAGTGCTTGCATTTGTGAGCACATGCGCAGAAGTTCATGAATATAAATAAATAATCAATACGCGCACACATAAACGCAGATGTAACACCAGGGCTAGCACATTCAGAACGGTTGCGATGGCTCTGAAAAGCTGAAGAGCCTTCTCGGCAGCATTCAAGCTTAGTGCACTAAGCTTGAATGCTTAGTGCACTGAAGTCCAACACAGCAGCGGTAAAAGAATTTGACATGGACGAAAAAAGTGTGCGGATCTGTGCTGTTCCATAGGAAGATCTAAAGGAAATTCCTGCACAGAAGAAAGCTCGAAGGTGGAAGACACCAGCATGGCCACATCTCGAAGAAAAGCTTGCGGCGTGCATACCGCAAAAGAGGAAATTGGGAAACCCGGTATCGACGGTGAAAATCAGACTCATTGCTTTTAGTACGGCTGCTGAAGGAGGCAGCAAGGAATTCAAGGGAAGTCTTGCGTGGTGAGCCAGGTTTGTGAAAAGGAACCATCTTGGTCTTCGACAGCGCGCTACGGTAGGCATAAGTGAGCCGGAGGACGACTGGCGCGAGAACAAGAGGGATTTCCAAGATTTTGAGCTGAAGTCTCTGGTGAAGGATGGGATCTCAGAAAATCAGGTAAGGTAAGTTTACGAATGCTGCCTATTAGAATTCATTCCATGTTCGTCGTCTGCGAGTGGCACTTGTTGCATTGGGACTAACGCACAGCCTCTTTCAACAGCTGTACACCACGACTGAAGTGCCATTGTCGTTTTATATGCCACCAAGTCGCACTGTTGACAGCGTAGGAACCAGAACGGTTAGCATTACGACAACCAGTTACGAGCGAAGCTGTTTCATGGTTGTTCTCGCATGCAGCATGGGCGGTGGCAAGTTAGTGCCGCTAGTTATCTTCAAACGCAAAACAATTCCAACGAAGATCTTCTTAGTAACTGTCGTGTGCTTTGCAATGAAAAAGAGTGGGTGAATGAAGAAATCATGCTCAAATGGACTGATGAAGCACTGAGAAAACGCAGAGTCACTTTTGAACCCAAAGGGCCTTGTGATAATAGATTTCATGGATGCGCACATCACGGATTGTGTGAAAGTAAAGCAATAGACAGATAGTGCAATTGCCATTATCTCAGGTGGCATGGCTAAACAGTTCCAATCTTTGGATATCTCAGTGAACCGGGCCTTCAAGAACAATGTTTGAAAGAACTGGAGAGCCTGTGCGCCAGAAGGGGCCCATACGTACACGAAAAATAACGGATGCGTAGGGGATCTTGTGGGTCATTGATTCGTGGCACGCCATGCATGCCACAACATCTGGTTGTCAACGGCTTCAGGAAAGCCGGATTAAACATTAACCAGACGCTGACGTTGCGTATGATCGAGCGTTAAATGAAGAGTGCGGCCCTTTATATACACCCCACAGGTAACCTGTGCGCAGCGCCACCTATTTTGAATGGATTCTAAACTATGATCACGTGGTACGTATCCTTCTTCGCTGTATCCGGTACAAACTTTGTTATATCCGGATATTATATTACGAACCAAATTTTAATAGAAACGTGCACAACACAATCGTTTGACAGCATCCGGAACGCCCTGCGTCAAACGGTTCGGCCGCAACAGCCGTTTCAAGATCCACGAAGGTAGGTTTGGGGTGGCAAGGTCGCCGGTGCGAGTCCCCTGCGTGCACTAGGCTTGGACTCAACTATTAATTTTGTGCTCCGTAACACGCTGAATCGATTTATGCCACTCGGAACTTTCTGCGCCGAAGAGCTGGTCCGCAAATTTTATACGAATGGTGGAGCTGTGTGGTCTGACACGATGGTCCACAAACCTCAGTGTATATAGCGGGTCGAAGGTACACGGACGAATTGGGGCAATCGATTGCCCCAATTCGTCCTTCATGGAAACGCTGCCTGTTTGCTTTCCTTTGTTTTCTTTTTTTACCAAGAATTCTTTAGTACTCTTTTTCTTTCGTTTTAATCTTCCTCTCCTTTCTTTTAAAAGATTTAGGTCTTTCTGGCTTTTTTCCCTTTGGCGCTGGCTTGCCTTTGCACTTTCATCTTTTCAGTGGTCTTGATCCGGGTGTGATCCTCACCTAAATTGATTGTAGCGAGAGCTACATTACCCGCAGTCTCGCCGCTTCGCTGCGGGCCTTCGGCGCCACTTGTGGAGTGACGTCACAGCCGCGCACCCTCCACTCGCATCCGACTGGTGGTGGTGAAAAACATTTATGGGAAATTAAGTTTTTTACAGAAAGGTGATTGGGGTAGGACCCTATTGGCCCTTTCCCCTTACAATACTGGGTGGAGCCCCTATTCCGGTGCCCCATTGGCAAGCAGGGCCGCCTCCCAGTCCTATCCGACTGAGATGAGCCGCCGAGTGACGGCACAGCTGCCGGTGCCGCTCGCCTCCCGAGACGGCCGCGTGTTTACTTTACGGACCGCCGGGCCGTCTTTCTGGCAGTCAATAAAGTTGAATAACGCGAGCCGCCTTCACCACATGTCTCGTCTTTAATGCCTAACACGTAACCATGGCGACACGCAAAACAACAAGACGCAACCAGAGATATACCATACCTCTCGCTACGTATATCCTGGCATAGCTGAGCTAAGCCACTGCCGAATTTAATTTTTTTGCTGTTCAATATTTTTATTGCGAAAGCAGTACTGCTCGAGGTTTCGGCTGTTGGCCGTCGTCCCGGAGAATCCACCATTGACCTTTAGAGTGACCTATGTGTGACGTCATAGCAGCTGTGGAAAAGCAAGGGCCCCAACTCGGCTCGGCGAATCCTCCATGCCGCAGCAGCGCGGCGCTGCCGCGAGGGGCGCTCGCCGTACGTGACGTCATGCCAGCTGTGGAAAAGCGCCCCCCTCCCCCCAACTCGGCTCGTCGCGATCGTCCCAGCGAATCCTCCACGCTCCGCTGCCGTAGGGGAGGCGCTCGCTCTACGTGAGCAGCCAAACCAGGCAAAAGCACCGAAGTTTGGGCCAGTTGGTATTGATCCATCATGAAAAACGTAGCAGCACGAAAAAACGAGCACAAAAAAGACACAGGTACGACAGGACATATGCTGCCCCCAGGCGCAGCCAGGGCTATTGCTTACGCAACTTACCGGGCTTAGCCAACCTAAGCCTCTGCCAATTTTTTACCCGTTCCTTCTTCGGTACACCTTTTCTTACCCGTCTGCATCTTTTCCTCCCCCTGCAGAGCTCTTTCCTTGCTCACCCGTTTTCTTTTCTGGCTTCATCAGCTCCGCACCAGTTTCCTCCCCAGCTACCTCCGAGCCTCCTTCAGCATCGCGCTGTACCTTTCCATGTTGACCACGGAAGTGGAGTTTGTATACGTCATCCACATTATGCTCCCTGCCGCCACCTGGGATTACGTCACGAAATGTTCCACCGCCACTCCTGCAGCCTTTCCGCGCAGACTATTTTCGCATCTATCCTTCAAGAAGCACGGCACTGGTCGTGTCTGAGATTCAGCACTCGCTTCCCCCGAGAAATTCCTGCTTCGAATTCGACCCGTGGAACTTTTTTTCTGTAGTAATTTGAGTCAAGGACCACACATTGATCGGTGAAATTGCTGAGCACGGCCAGTAATGGTAGCGCATTAAAAACACCGCCCATAGCATAGAAGGGCCAGTACTATTTGAGAAGCACCATTTTGTGAGAAAATACACTGATATTTTCGCCAAAGGGTGCACTTGTCCATTTCTGCCAGCATGCGTTTCAAGGTATTTTATTACGCCATGTATCTATTGTTCTTCTCCTCCGAATACATCCGGTACACATCTTGCTGGTAGTGAAAAGGAGACAAGAAAATCGCTGCACGTATCGAAAATTTACAGTGGAAGGCTACGGCGCCCTCCTCAGTTGGCTCACGTGACAACAGCACACACGGATGAAACAGTCCTTTGCTCGAGAGAATTCCACTCCACTGGAAACAAGTAGCGAGGCTAATTTCCATTCAGACGAAGCTTACACTTTTTGTAATTCTTAAACATGCATACGATATATATCTTATGGCAATAAAACTCGTTGTGCTGTACAATAACAATAAAAGCGATAAAGTTGCAGCGGCCTTGCCGACCACAGTTCTCAAAGCAGAATGTCCGGTGCAACCAGCACGCCAGCGTTCATCGCATAAGCACCAATTCAACAGAGATATCACTCTGTGCAATAACACCTGCGGATGTCCACAGCAGTGCAGTTTTGTTGTCCGCTTATACTCTCTTGTCCAGAGATACAATATGTTGTTGTTGTGCGCCGGACCATGACACTTATGCCAGCTCATAGGACATGACGCCAGCTCTGTCAGTAGTGTCGAAGCACGCGGGACACGCTGGCATCCCCACCAGCCTCAAAATCCGGAGCGCGCGAATTCAATAGGACCTTTTCTGGCACTTCAAGCGGAGTAACTGGACAGCGTGTGTCCAGCGTTCTCTGCATACCCGGACACTGCCTACGTGAATGCGCATACTCCTAAATATGCGGAGTAAACACTAAACCGCTGTGTCAAAGGAACACTTACGAAATACGCTTAGACAAGGAAAGTCTGAACATGACGTTAGAACCTGGACTCATTTTGGATCTCCGTTAACTCGATTATTTTTATGTGAGCAGTCCTATTGACGGGTAGTTAATACCTCGGGTGTCCTTACAAAACCCTTCAAGAAAATGAACGAGCAGATATACGTGCCAAAAAAAAAAACACCCAAAAAAAACCACTTAAACCACATTGATTATTCTCTGCGCCGCCAGCGCGCGATTAAAAGGAATCATGTTCGATAGCAAAATATGCCTAAAAGACATCCTGCATTCTGTCTTCACAGCCGATGAAATCAACCACATTGTACGCATGGATGAAAAAACCTGGGTCAGCTTTAGAGCACGCGTTAAAAGGTGGTTCACGAAGCTTCGAAGTACGTTTTTCTGAACCATCTCACATACTAGACTAGTGCTTGTTTTCATTACCAAATATTAGCGGAAACACTCGCGGCAAGAAAAAGGCTACCGCTCAACTGGTATCATTGGTCTATACCAAAGAAAATTAGCAATCAAAATTATCTGCATACCTGTAACGTATGCGCCGGAAGGAAATTCTCACGTGGCCAGCGTTACACACGCGTCAAAAATCTTCAAGCGCCTTCGAGCGAATAGCCTGGTCCTCAAGATAAGGTCTACACGGCTGGTTACTACTCAGTTCATGGAAGAGAAAAGGACTCAAACAAAGCGCGCTTCGCGAAAGTCTAAAAATAATACAACGCTGAGAAAATTTGGGCAAGAATATTAAACACAAGATGCGGGTCGCATCAACGGTACTGAAAAAATGTCTGGTATGCATCCCACGTGACATCAAAGGCCGCGCCCTCACAAGAAGGCGCATTTGTGCTCCGGGTTCATGGGTGACCCCGCGGGGCAGCTGAAGGCCTTGGCGAACGGCTCGAAGTTGCGCATGGCTTCGGTGCATTCGGGCGACATGCGGCGGCGGTCACTTCTCTCCCAGCAGGTCACGTGGCAGGCCGTGAGGAAGAAGATCTGCTCCGCGCTGTACTCCTCCAGGCCTCGAAGCCGCAGGTCCCGATCTTCGCTGCGGAAGCGGAGGTAGGCCGCGTGCGTGATCTTCAGCGCCGGAAGGAGAGGGAAGAGCGAGGTAACGTTGCCACCGGAAGTGACGTCGGCCGAGCACCTTCCCAGCTCCCACAGGGCTCGCCCGGGTGAGCCGATGTTGTGGGTGCTCCCTTCGCTAGGGTTGACGGCGGACGAAGCCGGATTCCACGGTGTCTGGGTCATGTCTTCGCTGAGCAGAACCGTGAGCGCGTTGATGGTGCGCGCGAGCTGCGAGAGCCGTTGAGGCGGGACAAATGAAATGTCCGGTTAGGGGAGGTTGTTACAAACACTATCGTAGCTTCAAGCTTACCGCTGTGACACTGAGAGATACATACATATGGCAGAAAAATAAAGGTTGCACCTTTCTTGTACTGGCTATTCCTTCTTCGCGGACCACCGTCAGGAAAAATGTACTGTCCCTTTCATTGGCTTATAACTGACAATCCTACGTTTTGGCGAGACTGAACAAGAAAAGACTTAGCCGCATTAACCTAAGAACATTGGATACAGCTCATTTGCGCGATTCACTTCCAGTGCATCCACTACAGCCCTAGCAGTGGTCTTGCATGCAGAGATGCTGACTTCTGAGCCCGTTCGGATGCCGGTGCAAAGGCGAGCTGAAGGGATGGGCTCGAAAGCAAGCGGACATATATACAGCAGAAGGGTCATCCTCCCGACCCAGGCTCAGCACCCGCCTAGTCATCGGCTGGGTCGACTTCCCCTGCAAGAGCCCTGCAAATCCGCTGGTTTTGTAAAATGGGTACAAGCCGTACAATTCATAGTCCGGCCTGGTGCTTGGGAAGGAAGCCTGCGCTTTCAAATCCTGACTGTTTGAAATCTGTGTTTAAAATATCCTAGTATACTTTTTGGCCACAGTGAACAAGAAAATGACTTAACCGCATTAACCTATGTACAGTTTTTGTCAAAAGTTTAGAGCCCAGGGGGTTCACTTCTAAGCTTTATATTGGGACTCCAGGAGCATTCGTGGAAGTCCTACCTATTGGAGGGGGCAGTACCAGAAATCTTCTCACGTTCAGGAAATTTGTAGCGCTAGAGTAGAGATTGATTAAGAACGACACAGTGTGGCTCAAAAGAAAACCCCCTGGGCTCCAAACGTTTGACAAAGGCTGTACATTGGATACAGCTCAATCGCGCGATACATTTCCAGTGCATCCACTACAGCCCTAGCAGTGATGTTGTTTGCACAGCTGCTGATATCTGAGCGCGTTCGGATGCCGTAGCAAAGGCGAGCTCAAGGAATGGGGTGGAAAGCACGCGGACATAGACAGCACACGGGAGGACACTCGGTCGTCCTCCAGAACCTGGCTCGACAACCGCCTCGGTTTCGGTGGAGTCGACTTCCCGCTGCAAGCAGCTCGAAACCCACCGGTTTTGTCAAATGCGTACAATCCGTACAAGCCATAGTCCGGATTGGTGCTTGGGAAAGGAGCCTGCGCTTTGAAACCCCGTCCGTGTGGGCTTCAACAAGCGCGCCGAAAGAGGGCCACAATGGTCTTTAAAGCAAAAGGAGGATTTCGGTCCCTCGCGACGATCTCTTACACCGAATGTGAGCGATACGAAAAAAAGCCCTTTTTGCCAGCATTCACACCAGAAGAGCTGAACACCTGGCCGAGGGAAATATTGTGCCCATTAAGAGCCGATGGGTACTCTCCGCCGCTGGAGATCCAACCTAGCACCTCTTCAAACCGAGGGGGATGCTGTTCCACAAGGCTATCGCTTCGGCGGACCCCCGCTTCGAAGGCCTTGTGGTAGAGCAACAATGGGCTTTACCGGACCCCCTGTGTGCGCGATTCCTTCAGCTTACAGCTCCAACACATTGCTGGCGTTAATTAGTCAAGAACCCCTGTTTCCTCAGCGTAAATCTTGTAACCTCGAGCGCCTCCACTTACCTGCATGGCGTACAGGAGTCCGAGGCCCCCGTAGGCCATGGCATCCGTGCCTTCGTCGGCGTAGTATGGCGCGGCGAGCGCTGCCACGGCGACGGAAATCACGTTCGTCACGGGGCTGTACGAAGCCAGGTGGGCGGACTGCAAGCGAAACAACCGCAGGCTCGCCTGGTACTCTTCACTGCCGAGCGACTTCTGCAGCTGCTCGCGACTCATGCGCCAGTGGCCGAAGAAGCTCTGCTCCGTTTCGTAGTCGCGTCCGTACAGGAGTTCTAGGCTCCGGCTTGTCATGTACTTTTCCGGGGGCCATATCACGGTGCTGGTGTTCTGCAGCCGCGTGGCGACAGCACGGACCGCTTTGGTGTCCAGGGTGGACCAGGAGCCGACCTCCATTAGCGCCGTCTTGTGCAAGGTGCTCAAGAGATCCGAAACGTCCAATCTGTGCACTTCGGGCATTACGCTGTCGTCGGGGCCCGAAAAAAGCACCGTGTACACGAGCGCAGCATTTATACCGCAAGCCATGGGATAGAAGTACTCGGACAGCGGATGTTTCATGAAGAGTTCTCGCACCGAGCTACTTGCGATAGGGGCAAGGAGCTGGATGAACCACCACGCCGTATGGAAGGTCACCTCCTGGGCTGAGTAAGAAGCGAAGATCACACGCATGGCATCCAGCAGGTTGCCATTTGGGGCGATGAGTGTGTCCTCTTCATTCAGGGGCGGTTTCGCGGTGAAGGCGGATTGCATGGCCTCCACCCAGTCACGAGCTCGGAGCTTTGGCACCAGATGTGGTAACTGACGGATGACCAGAAAACGAGGCCTCGGGTGTGTGGCGCCGAAAAAGAGCGACAGATTTCCGAGGATAGAGCTCTGAATGCCACTGCTAGCCTTCGCGAATTCAACAAATGCAGGCAAGGCGGCTCTTTCTCCAAAGGTGCCGGATAAGATCAAGTCGACGACGGTTTTATAGAAGCCTTTGTACTTATTAACCTCGTTGTCTATTATGTTCGCAATGACTGGCATACCTGATGGGCTTATGGATACCGATCGCCGGTGGGCGGTGCCGTGCCATGGCTCTATGAACTCAACATACAACCACAACGGCGTGGCCCACAGGACGGACAGGTTTACCAGAGCCCGCAAGGGTACAGAGTAATCGTCGGGGTCTCCAAGCCGAGCATCGGTGGTGTCCAGCAGCCAGGGGAACAATTCTTTGCTCATGAATTCAACGAGGGTTTTCGAGTCGTCGATGTCTGCAGCGGGGCCTCCCCGGCGAAGGCAGGCATCTATCATCACGTTCACTCTTTTGCTCAGGGGCCGACGTGGGTCCTCGCGAAGCTGTGCTCGTCCCAGCAGCCAGTACAACAAGCGAAAAAGTGGCACGGCCACACTAGGCCGGGTGTCTTTGTGCAGCCAGCCTGAGCACACAAACTGGCCGAAATCTTCGCATGCAGATTCTTGCATCTGGTCTCGTTTTAAACCTAGCGCCTGCGCGTGATCCAAGCAAGCCCGTGTGGTGCACACCGTGGGTACAACGCGGGGACTGGGCATTGTCCTTGCAATGTAGAAGACCACCGAAACAAAGATGGCTATGACGAAGAGGAGAAATACGATAGCTGTCGTCTTCGTCACCGGGTCAAGTTTTCGTCCAGCTAATCGGCGCGGTGATGGTGAAAACGGCGACCTGAGGCTCATCTGCGGAACAACAACATTCTGTAAATGAACTCTGTCCAGCCAGTAGTGAAGACATCTCAAGATCGCAAGCCCTTCCTAAGAGCAGATTACATCTATCTACGATGCTATGAACTTTGAAAAGAATGATCTAGGTGGAGTGAGTAGTGACTGGAAGTTGGTCTGCACAGCCGATAACGTTTGTTAATTTGCTTTGATATGAGTGATTATGGTTTGATTACAGCAGCATCAAGGCAGGCAGGTGTATCGATAAAGCCGCTCCGCTGCTCTATCCCTGTATTATTTGTCTTTAGCATCCTTCGATATCACGTTGGAATAAGTGCTAGACTCTCCGAATACATTTTGACTGTTTACACAGACTAGCTTACCATTTCACGCTCACAGAACTAATAAAAAAGCACAGGCTCAAGGCGTTTAGACTGAACGAATAGTAACTGTGGCAAGTTAGCATGGCTTGTTGTCAGTAAGTGATGACCCTGATTATGTTGAGGTATGCCGAGGGGTTTTTGCAGCTGTACTCTCGGCTTGCCGGTCAGCAGGAAGCTGCCAATCAGTGGAGATTGCGTCATAAACAGTTACACTGTCAGGAATTCATCATTCCGCTGAGCGCCAGAAATGCCATACGCTTCCTTCGAAAAAAAAAACGTTAACACTGCAAAACATTGCTAACAGCAAAAATCGTGGCGCCCTCCCGCCTTTACATCGCATGTCGCAAATCCTATCATCTCAGGCCACACAATATTCCCAGTTCCCTTTCGTACATGTACCACCGCGCAAGATCGATAGGCAGCATCAGGGAAGGGCCAGCCTAAACAGTTTTAACCAGAGGAAAAAGACTTATGTTAAGCAACACGTTCAGTCACTTTTTGCATGCTAGGCGGTAAATTTTTTACTTGGTTAAAGAAACTGACGAAGTTACATTCGTATTCATCTTCCGAATGCATTGTTTCCGTGAAGCATCCGACTTCCCAGTATTGTAATAAAGCTGCTATCTGCGATGCTCTTGTGTCACCATCGCACCAGCGGTTCTTCAGCCGTTGTAAAAAAAATTCGCTTTGGCTTAGCTTGGTTAAGCCCGGTAATTGCGAAAGCAATATCCGTACCTACGCCACGGTTCAGCTGGTAGTGTAGCTGGTGGTGGTGTTTGTGGTTAGACTTGTGGCGATGCATCGGTTATACAATCCAATCTAATCCAATCCAATCCAATCAAATCAAATCAAATCAAATCAAATCAAATCTAATCCAATCTAATCCAATCTAATCCAATCCAATCCAATCCAATATAGTCCAGTCAGGCCGCCGTTCCTGTGCACCGCCGTCGCACACGGACGGCGCGAGATGGTCGCCCAGCTCTTCGGCGTGTCGTCACACAGAGGTCATGCGAAAGGTCATTTCATGTGCACCGCCGTTGCACCGCAAAGGCTTGAAAGTGAAAGTAGTATTGCTTTCGCAATAATATTGCTGGCAGCTTTTGGTCTGCCTACTAACACTCCAGCACCGTAGAGAACAGCACGTTGAGCCTAGGGCGTTTTTAACATGCAAACCAAGCACGGCGGCTAACATCTGAAAAACCGGTCTCAGCATGTCTCCTGATCCCCACTACTGCAGAAACCACCGAAAGAATACCACGCAACTTGAAAACAGAGCATAAGGAGGCAAATGTCTGATTGTAAAGCATAAAGAATAATAGTCGTGTCTTGCCAGGCATAGCATAAAGCGCATAAAGCATAAAGAATAATACTTATCGGGAAAAACAAATCTTTCCGCGAAACACGGCAAGTAGTCAAAGAACTGACCTTAAGGCTACAATACTCCCTCGATAGAGCGCCCAACTCAATTCAGTGAGTTTGCGGCTTCCAGTATCACTTTTTCTTTTTCTTCAGCTCGGCAAGGGTGCAGAGGTGGTATTGTTTGCAAAGAATGGCAAGAGTTCTGCAACGATGACGAAACCTGGTCTCGTATTTAAATCAGCCGCATCACTTGTCTGAATCCTTTAAGCATTCTCATGCAAGCTATCAAAAATTACGAGGAACTTTAGCGGCTAAAGTGGTGAAAGGCGAAAGCCTGAGTGCTTCATTCTGCTACGTGATTGTTCACTTCACATTCTGTTGGTGCATTAATTAACTGCCAATTAATGACGCTTAAGCTTCGCCGTTAGGAGTGGAACGCGACAGCGTGTTGTAGCGCTGCCACGGAGTCCAAGGAACGCCACCACCCGTTCGGCGCGATGCGTTGCCCTTGAACGCAACGCTTTTTGAGGAAAGGAAATGGGGCTGTAATTCTCTGTCATCTCGGTGGACACCTGAGCCGCACCGTACACGAAGGGAGGAAGTGTGAGTGAAAGAAGAAAGAGGGGCCGTAATGAAGAAAATGAAAATTTTATTTGAGGAAAGGAAATTATGTATTAACTGTCTCACATATCTCAGTAGACACTAGTCGAAAACTGTATTTGAGGAAAGGAAGTTGCGCAGTAACTGTCTCGCATTTTTCGGTGGACACCCGTCAAATTTCGCGCGCGGTGACGTCACGACAATTTGGACCAATCTGAAACTCGGACAAATACGCCTTGCTCTTCGGTAAATTGGTTTTTGAGGAAAGGAAATGTATCTGTCTCTCATATCTCGGTGGACACTTACACCTCACCGTAACGGGATGGGAGGAAGATGGAAGTGAACGAAGACACCGTATTCACTAGATGCCCCTTTGTTCATTCCAAACCATCGAGCTGGCATGGCGGAGTGGTAGCGTGCTCGACTCGCACTCCGGAGACCGGGGTTCGATTCCCAAGCTCGGCCAATTTCTTACTCGGTTTTATTTATCAGGTCTGACTATAGAAGTTAATTAGACTAATTGGTTAAGTAAGCAATTAACTAAACTCTGTCAAACTTACTTGGAGCATCACTATACGATCCCTTTAATTGGTTGCATGATTAGTAGCCGAAGTACAATTGGCCCCGTTTGAAATTCGCGCACTGTGACGTCACGACCGTTTCGACCAATTGAAAACCGTGACCTTTCTGTCGACAGCTCCTGCTTACAACGATGAGGCAATAAAGGCTTCCGCCTTAATATTCGAAGGGTTACGTGATCCAATAGCGTACTCAGTAAGACAGTCATCCCCTTAGCAATGCCGGATCTCAGTGGCCCATTACTCAACAATACCCCTTCATCCGTATGATTATAGGCCCCATGATTCCGAAACCTTTGACACTTTGCAAAATCGCACGTCATTACGCGAACTGTCCTAGTCTGGATCCCCTGTCCAGTGTAATTCTGCGCACGGCTGGCTAGCCAGGGTTACTGGAGGCTCAGTGTTTTGCCGCACAAAGCTGAGCTTCTCAAAACAATGTGACAGTACACAGCGAGCATTTCCCTGAAGGAAGCCGCCGCATACCATTTCCTGGAGTCCTTTGAGGGCTTCCATCTCTTCGGCAGACATCCGCCTGGTCAGCCTCTTGGGCGCTCCTAGGGGAAAGAGACGATGGCAGAAAGTGAGAACACGTTAAACAGGTGCTGCTGCCCAACGGACTCATGTTTTGTAACACTGAAATCATCTGCTCTTACCAATTCGTGAAGTGGCTGTTTTTTTTCTTAGCTGCAGAAACAACAGTGTACCCTCCGCAGAGTACAAAAAATAAAACCTGGTCGACGCCTAACCTACCCTTAAGAGTGCCATGCGATAGCATCGAAGAACCCTCCCTTTCTTCTCTTTCCTTCCTTCTCGTTCTCTTTTTGCCGATGTTCTGCCTACAAGCGGAATTATTCGTTCTACTTTACCTTACTTTACTTGCCCCGTGTCGCCAACCGAATGGGTGAAGTGTCATGTGATCGCATTGTGCGCGATTGGTATTTAGTGTCACGTGAGGCTGTGAAGTGTGTGATGCAGTGCGGGGAGTGGGAGCGTTGCTCTCTTGTTAAGAAGTCAGCGAGCAGATCGCTCGTGTGTGAGTCTTAATCTGTACGGCCAGCATGCCGAATAAATATGTTGCTTAGGCGTTCTGCCTCTGCTTCGCTCGCCGCGGCTACAGCAATGGGCAGGTAGCCACCGGCAAATGTAGGCAAGCTGTGATGACGTCACATGGTCACGTGACCTCTCTACATCAATCGCACAGTCCGGGGTTGAGAATGTCATCTGCCACGGTGGGCAGGATTCCGATAACGTTACAGAGTCGGGTGACTGATCTCGATCAGTAAGAGCGGCTAATTAGGGCTGGTAGCGATGATCTCACGTGGTCCCGTTTAAACTCTTAAACTATCAGCGAATTTCGACGGGACCGAAGGGGTTTTGGAGATATTGAACGGGAAGGTGATACACAGGGGATACTTAGCCACAAGATTGAAGCGGCGTCCTTCGCGTACACCTTTATGAGCTCTTATATTTTGCACTACAAAGGATTGCCGGCGGTTAGGGCCTAACAGGCCGCCGCGGTGGCTCAGTGGTTATGGTACTCGGTGGTTGACCAGAAAGACGCGGGTTCGATCTCGGCCGCGGCGGTAGAATTTCGATGAAGGCAGAACTCTAGAGGCCCGTGCACTGTGCCATGTCAGCGCACGTTAAAGAACCCCAGGTGGACGAAGTTTCCGGAGCCCTCCGGAGCCCACGGTGTCCCTCATAGCCTGAGTCCCTTAGGGACGTTAAACCCTATAAACCAAACAAACTTAGGGCCTAACAAAGGGCCCGAGGTTGTACAGAATCATTGCACAGCAGCCCATACGCATGGAAGAATGCTCGCCGCATTGAATCAGCAACCACGGCGGTAAGAAGCTGAGATGCTTTTAAAGCTTTGCTTTAGCCACTGCTCGGCTGCTCTGAACTTCAGGCCCAAAAAGGCACTGCTTGAGCGCGCCCGGGCAGCGGCCGACGCTACTAGGTTCCGGTACTAGAACCCCACGTAGTGTTTGTGAGGGCCGGCCCCTTAAGAGTCGGTCCAGTCATACCACCCTGTACAAATAACAGTCTTTCATTATCATCATCTTCGCATGCCGCATGCCCGGGTTGGATTCGCACCTACACCACAATTTTATTGTTTTTTTTTATTAATTGACACCGCTTCAGGGTCATATTTGCGCCGTAACATGACCTTCAAGATTTGTACGTGAGAACTGGAGCTTTCTCTCCAAAAAGCAAACAAGGTCTCCCTAGCTCAGCGGTGAGTAAGCCTCGCCATACACTGTTCCCTATACCCCTGGGAAAGTTCACGGCTAAGCATATACCCAGCAGGTTATTGCTTCCCTCAGAAGCAGCGCGGCTCAGAAGCCAGAATGACCAGGGATGGCCACTGCGCGCGGTGACGACGCCGCCAACGAACAGCCTTTGCCAAAAGTAACCGAGAAACAGGTTCTTGCTTCTCAAACGCAAATCGGAGCATTTACAGCAGCCCTAAAGACCGAACGGTGCCATAATGTAAGGACAAGGTCTCACCTTTCTTTACACAGAATCAGAGCTTAAGGGCTGCCATGAGTGCTTCGCTTTGCGGCTATTAACAAACCACCTGTGCCGGGTTACTTTTCGCAAAGACTATACATTGTAGAACAACGGCACCGCGATAACGCTGTCTCAACAGGAACACTTTAGTCGCCTTTCTAACAACCAGTCACTTCGTTAGATAGGCAGACGATTTTTCTCTTTACCGCTCAAGTCGACAGGTAGAAACAAAACGGCAACACATCACGTACGATTATTCGCGTCGATCCACGTGGGGACTCTGACACCCTTATGAGCAGGCTCCGATGCGAGCAGGCGAAAACAGTGCGCATCGAGAAACTGGGCAAAACCTACCGCGCATAACTCACTTTATTTACTACCACACTTCCCCATGTGGGAAAGCGCTATACGGAAAGTACCCCCGCATCAACCGGCGGCTGCGGCTCAGTGGGTTAGACGCTCGGCTCTTGAGCCCGAGTTTCCGGGTTCGAACCAGGCCGCGGCGGTTGCATTTCGTTGGAGACGAAGCGCAAAGGCTCCCGTGTGCTGTGCGATGTCCGGAGCCCTTCACTGTGGCACGCCTTTTTCTCTTCCTTCTTTTACTCCCACCTTCCTCCTTAAGGGCGCAGTTGAGGTGTCGACCGACAAATGAGACACTTGCTGCGCCATTTCCTATCCTCCTTAAATTTTTTTAACAGTAATACTTACAAAGTTACCTATTCAATATTAGTTGACCAGCCTTCTCGCGAGCACATCTTAACTCGGGTTCGATCCCGGCCGCGGCGGCTGAATTTCGATGAAGGCGAAATTCTAGAGGCCCGTGTGCTGTGCGATGTCAGTGCACGTTAAAGAACCCCAGGTGGTCGAAATTTCCGGAGCCCTTCACTACGGCGTCCCTCATAGCCTCAGTTGCTTTGGGACGTTAAACCCCAATAAACCAAATATACCAAACATCTTAACTGTGTTCTTAATAATTACACTGCTGACAATGCTATGGTGATAAAAGCGGTATTCTAACTAGAGAAAGCCTATCTTAAAATTTCTGACAGTTTTGAGTAAAACACCCTGTACAGTGGTTGCACAGCGACCAAAGCTTTGCGGACGAAAACTGATAAAGTACCTAAGATTAAAGGTGCCAAAGAGGGAGACAGGATCTCTCCACTACTATTAATAGCGTATTTACACGAAGTATTAAGATAACTGAATTGGGAAGAGTTGGGGATAAAAGTTAATCGATGATATCTTAGTAATCCCTAATTTGCTGATGACATAGGTTGCCTAAATAACTCAGCGGAGCAACCGCAAACCGTGATCTAGGACCTAGACAAGCGAATCATTAATGGGAAGAAACACAAACTAATGTAGTAATGTCAGACAGTCTGGAAAGGAAATAACACGAGACTGAAATAACTAGAAGAATAAAGACACGATGCTGTGAACTTGGCAGCTATTCTCAGATGATGAATGGCAGTTTACCACTATCCTCCAAGAGGAAAATGAACACCTCTATCTTCAAGTGCTAACGTTGGGGCAGAAACGTGAAGGCTAACGAAAAGGTTGAAGATAAATTGAGGATAGCGCGGCCAGCTATTGAAAGGACAGTGATAGGTGCAACGTTAAGAGATCGGAAGGGGGCTGAGTGGGTGAAGGAACAAACGCGGCTTAAAGACATCCTAGTCGAAATCAACATGAAGACATGGGCTTGGGCAGAGCTTGTAATGCGAACCAAAGATAACTGCTGATCGTTAATGGGAAGCGCATCAGGGTAAAGCGAGTCATGTGGGCGGATGAGATTAGGAAGCTGCGAAGCTGAGGTGGCCGCAGCGGGCAGAAGACAAGGTTAATTGGAGGGATATGGGAGAGGCATTTGTCCTGGAGTGGATATAGGCTGATAATGATGGTGAGGATATATCGTGCCACACCGTACACAACAGCGCAACACTCACTGAGACCGCCTTGACCCGTCGGCGACCGTACGCCGAGGTTCGAGGGATCCTGGAAAGATGCGGCGTTCTCGTCCGGCGCCAACAACGAACAGCCAATGGCCTCTGGCGACGACACTGCCACAGGGGAGGCGGCCATGTTGGAAATGGTGTGAGACGGGACGTCGGTGAGGTCCTCCTTGTTTGGACTAGCGCATGACAACGTGGACGGTACGTCACTGGTGGGTGGCCTGTCGAGGATGAAAGAAAGAGCAGATGACTTCCGACCGAGCACTGTTCTAAAGGTGGAACCAGCAAAACAGACGCAGGACAAGAAAGAGAAGGCACAGGCACCACACTGCTGGTTCCACACTTGCGCATTATGAATCAACTAGCCAAGCAATTTACTTATGGAACACTGTTCTCTTCGGGAATATGGAATTTTTATTTAGATTTTCCGGCCTGCTCAATATTTTTGTTGGCTTGTAGACCAGTTGTTATGCACGTGCATTAATTCAAAACTCATATCCTTGTGTTATTTTCATTCCCTCTTCAACCACAAGTTTGTTTTGTGTGGTGGTCTTGTAGAGTCCTGTTTTACTCTTGCATTTTTTTGAGATCCAGAATTTTAACCAGCGTCCATGTGGCGACCAGCCGAAAGTCATATCCACTGAGCCACCACGGCGGGTGGATGGTTATTTGTACACGCAGCGCTACAGTCTGCCAGGATCGAATTGATCATCATGGAATAACCTGGCATTTGATTCGATGAGGAGTCAGCTGATTGAGTGCACATCAACTTCTGCTGAGTCCGCTCAGCCTGCATCGCAATATATGATCATTTGGACCTTATGGGGTCACTCCGCGTGGGGCCGGCCGGGAAGGCGAGCTTCCGTGCCAGCTGTGCGCGGGCGTTCTCGTGTCCCCATCCCGTGGCGCAAAGTCGCAGCCACGCCGGGTTCGGACGAAGTAGGCAACGAACAGAGTACGCTAGGAAACCGTTTATTAACCTAGCGCAAGGCAAAGCACACTGCGGAAGAATGTTCTATCCGATAATAGATGGTTCAGCAGCTTACCAAGTCGTCGTCGACCGGCCTTGGATAATCCGGGGAGGCGCGGGCAGGAAGCGGGGTCGGCGGGGCAGTGGGGCAGTCACGCCGCGGCAAGAGACTAGAGAGCGAGAGACCCTCGTTCCCGCGCGAGCTGGCCTTTTAACCCCTACGACATTGCCTCCCCCTTGGGCAACCGGTTACCTCCGAGAGGAGTCGTTCACCCCGTCCCTAATACCCCTGTCACACGGCCAGTTTCAATGGCCATCGAGTCGAGGGCCTTCGAGATTTTCGATCGCCATCGAACTCGAGGGAGTTGTGGTGCTGCTACACGGCAAATCTCAATGGCTATTGAAATCGTTCTCGCGTCTTACGCCAAGCTCGTGTGGCGCCGCAATCGCTACGTTCGGTTTCGCGCAAATAACAAAAATATATTGACGAAACTTAACTAAATGTTGAAATCATAAGGCACGTTCACACTTGTTCAAAAATCCGGCAAGCGTAGCGGATTCGCTCGCCGCAAAAAGTAGGACCTGTTCTGATCTGTTCACGCCCGGGCGAGTTGGAACGGCCGCGCCGCTGCTGCTTCTCGCTGTGCGCACCACGTCGCCGCTCGCGGCGTACACAGATACAGTGAGAAAAGAGCACAAATTTATGCTGTCTACGTACCACGAGCGTATGCACGCTTACGTACGCTAAACGCAGGCGCATTCCCACATTTAGTTCAGCGTATGCTTGCAGAGACAAAAATAAACTCAGGCTCTAGTGGCGCCATCTGGTTGTCAAAACGGGAACCATTACTGTCAACAAACCGACTCTCTTAGGCCTAGCAGCGGCAGAATCGTCACTCTAAATAAAAAAATTAAGCAAATTTATCACTTATACGTTTTTTTGTAGGCAAGATGAGACGAAGTTAAAGACCGGTGCCGCATCTATGACCAGTGAACGGACAGAAAAAGGCAGCAACAACGAGAATTCAGTCCGAAGCGAGGGGTCCGGCTTTGAAGGGCGCCGCCATGTTTGTTGTCGTTTGAAGCAATGCTAGCAACCTTGGGCAACGCTCGAAGGCCCTCGAAATCTCGAGTTCCGGGCTGCTCCGTCGACTCGATATACTATTGAGTCGATGGCCATTGAAACTGGCCGTGTAGCAGCGCTCGATCGCATTCGAGTCGATAGACTATCGGTTCGAGGGCCTTCGAAATGCCCGTGTGACAGGGGTATAAGACGCCAGAGCGTAGGCGTGACGTCACGTCCGAGCTGGGAGTGAGGAGAGTGGCCGGGTGCCCCCCTCTCCCCTCGCCCGGCGGCGCACGCCTTCGTCGCGTGACTCGGCGCGGGGCGATGAAGGATATTTGTATATCCCACATCCTCCCCTCCTTAAGAAGCCTCCCGAACAGAGAAGCAGGCGCAACGTTACTTAATATTCTCCGCCATACAGGGATCGAAGTTCTTCGGCTCCCGCCGGTACACTTGTTGATGTCCGCGCCACGCCCGCACCGATCAGCTGGTCCGAAGGCTTGACACCCGCGAGATGCTGATGTCGACAGGCAGCTTGCTACCGGTCGCCGTCTTCCGAGTAAGCGCGGCTGCGCCGCTCCGGTGAATATGGTCGACCGCCTCCTTGGCCCCGGCTTCGATTGCTTGGAGGCCAGGTCCGTGGCTGCGCCGCTCTGAGAGACTGGGTCAGGTGGCTTCAGAGGCGAGGGCCGCGGCGCTTTCATGGTAGAGGCCGCGGTTGGGCCGCCCTGGCATACTTGATCAGCTGGCGAGGGCCCAGGGTTAAGGTGATAATGAGGCCACGGCTACTCATCTGTGTTTGGCTAACTTGCTCCTGAGTGGGCTGGTGCGGCGGCGTACAGCCGGCAGGCATTAGGCAGGCGGTTAGCTCCGGTGCGGTGTGGCAGGTGGCAGGGGCGCCTGGCTGCAGCAGGGAGGCGGCTTCAGGTCGCGGGCTGGGCGTAGCGGCGGGCCATGGGCGCGGCGCGTTGCCGAAGCTGGATGGTGGCTCTTGTTGGTGGTAGTGGCGAACGATGTCGTTCTGATGCGCCCTGCTTCTTTTCCATCTGCGCTGAAAAAGGTCAACACAGATGCAGCCAACTCCCGCAGCGCGTGCTACGTAGCTGTTCGGCCCTCACGAGAGTCATGAGGGCTAACGCAAGTGAGTCTTACGTAACAGTGATCGGCATGAGCGATGAGCGGCCCGTACGTTCATGCATCTAACGAGACTGCATGTCGGCCTGCGCCCTCGCTCTAGTCCGCGCAGGCAGATTTTATTTCTGCCTACGGCACAAGTTATAGCGGGACGCGGAATTCGCCGGCTGATCGCAGCGCTCGTTTTCCGACTGCGGCGCGGGTCGGGCTGTGTTCTGAACCCGCTCATCTCGCTGCACGTAACGTTTCAAGTCGCATACGTGCACCGGTCCGCCTGTCGGTTTCGACCGCAAGTCCTCGAGCCTGTAAACGAGCGAGGAAAGCTTCTCTCGCACGCGAAACGGCCCGATCCATTTCGGCGCCAACGAGGCCGCGAACTGTCTGCTAGCATCGCTGAGAACGTGTTGGCGCCGAAGCACCACATCGCCCACTTCGTAGTGAACATCCCGGTGCGAGCGGTCGTACTGTGCTTTCTGCTGCGCCCTAGCGGTGCTCAGGTTGCGGCGAGCCTTGCGTAAGGCTTCCGTCATCTTAGCGCGCAGCTGCGTCGCGTATTCAGCTCGTGCTGACGAAGCGACTGGCGTCTTTCTTCTGTCCGTTAGAACCCGGTCCATCGGATTTAGCAGCTCTCTACCCAGATTGAGAGAAGACGGTGCATACCCAGTCGAGAGGTTAACGGTCGAACGCAAAGCGAACGCAATCTCCGGCAGATAGGAGTCCCAATCTTTGTGCCTCTCAGAGTACGCGACAAGCATGTGCTTGATGTTGCGGTTGACTCGTTCCGTGGGGTTCGACTGAGCATGATAAGTGGTCGTTTTCTTGTGCTTAAAGCCGAGTGCAGCGCACGAATCTACGAACACCTTCGCAGTGAAGTAGGACGCGTTGTCCGTTATCAGCTGCTCTGGGAAACCGAACCTGGTGAATACGTCCATCAGCTTCTCCATGATCACTCGTGCCGTCAGCTTTCTAAGGGGGAAAAGTTCAACCCACTTGCTGAAGTGAGCCGTGACCACCACCAGGAACTTGTTCCTACTCGGTGTCGTGGGATACGGTCCCATGATGTCACACGCCGCGATTTGCCAGGGAGTCTGGCTGTTAATCGGCTGCATGAGGCCGGGAGGTCGTCCACCCCGGGGCTTCACGCTTTGGCACACATGACATGAGCGGGCGTAGCGTGTTACGTCCCTTTTCATGCCAAGCCAGGTAGCAAAGCGACACAACTTAATGTAAGTCTTGGGGCCGCTTGCATGCCCAGCGATGCACGAGTCGTGAAAGTAACGTAACAGTGCCGCTCTCAACACCCGCGGTATCACCACCTTGAACGCCTCGCTTACGTCGTTCTCGGAGGGGATATACCTCAGCAGGACGCCGTCCGAATCCAGCAGATAAGAATCCAGCGCACTCACAGCACTACCAGCTGTTTCCAAGCGCTCCGCACCGACAGCAAAACCAGCTGCCCGCGTGTGCGCGGCGGACCGGCCGCCCGGCTCCCGGAGCCCGTCGAACACTTTTCGACAAAATGAATCCATCTGCTGAGCTTCGAGCAACTCCTTTCTGCTGAACACGATCCCCACGGAACTCGCGTAGTCCACGTGGTTCACGCTCTCGCCCGGGATCAACGGTCGGTCCGCGTCCCTTACATCGGCTACGGCTGGGGACAGTCCCACACTCTCTCCCTCTGTCGGGCGGTCGGTCGCGTGACCTTCCGCGCTTTGGACAGGCGCTCGCGAGAGTGCGTCAGCCACGGCGTTGTTATTCCCTTTGCGGTAGCGCACGGTAAAGTCGTAACGCTGCAGCAACAGGGCCCAACGCGCCAGGCGGCCGCTCGGCTCGCTGAGTCGTCTCAGCCAGGTGAGCGCCATGTGATCCGTCTCGATCACAAATGCCACCCCGTCGACGTAGTAGTCGAACTTCCGCAGAGCAAAAACTATCGCGAGACATTCCTTCTCTGTCACCGAGTAGTTCCTCTCTGCCGGCGTCAGTGAACGGCTCGCGAACGCTACCGGCCGGAGGACGCCTTCATGCTCCTGAAGCAACACTGCTCCTAAGCCCAGGTCGCTTGCGTCGGTTTGAATCACAAACTCCCTGTTTAGGTCGGGTAGCTGCAACTCAGCAGTGTCCGCGAGCACCTTGGTGAGGTTGCGCAGTGCAGCCTCTTGCTCGTGACACCAACTCCAGCGCTCGCCCTTTTACAAAAGATTTGTCAAAGGTGCCTGCAGCGCTGCGCAATCTGGGATGAACTGGCGATAAAAGTTCGCCATTCCCAGGAAGCGCCTGAGACCAGCTACATCTGACGGCGACGGAAACTTCAGCAAAGCCTCGAGTTTATCCTCGCACTGCAGAATGCGGCCTTCGTCGATCGTGAACCCCAAGAGTGTTATTCGGGTCGCGGCGATCTGTGCCTTCTTCGGGTTCAAAGTGATTGCCGCGGACCTCAGCCTCTCTAGGATGTCCCTCAAGTGGCGTAGGTGTTCCTCGAACGTTTTTGAGTACACCACGATGTCGTCTAGATATGCGAGCGCATGGTGCCGCTTCGCATCACCTAGAACACGGTCCATTAGGCGCTGATAAGTAGTGGGTGCTCCCACCAAGCCAAAAGACATTCTCTTGAATTGGAAAAGACCTCTGTGACAAGTGACAGCAGTCTTCTCCTTATCACGCTCATCCATTTCTACCTGAAAGTATCCGCGGCTAGCATCGAGCGTAGTACAGAACTTCGCCCCACCTAGGTTGTACACTAGGGAAGAAATGGTTGGTAGCGGGTACGCATCCTTTCTCGTAACCTCGTTCAGTCTGCGGTAGTCCACGAAAAGCCGATATGTATCGTCTTTCTTTGGAACTAAGACTACCGGGAAGCCCCAAGGGCTGTTAGACCTCTCAACAACGCCAGTGTCGATAAGTTCGTCTAAGGCGCCGTCTAGTGTTTTTCTCTTAGCCAAGCTAATTGGTCTAGGATTGCACTTCCAAGGCAGCGCATCACCCGTGTCTATTCTGTGCCTTACTAGTGTAGTGAGGCCAGGCCGGTCCGTGAATGTCGCGTTGAATTCGTAGAGGAGAGATGACAAGCGTGCCTTCTCCCTCTCCGATACGCTGTTCACCTCCGACAACAAAGTGTGCATTTCCCTCCCTGGCACGGTAGAACACTCTCTACCGCGACAACATTCTCTGTGGGCCCTCTCTCAGCGGCGACTGTACGCCCGCATGCTTGTTTCCGGGCCGGCGGGGTGATTTTCCACGGTCTCTCCCCGCTCGCTTCGCGTTCGGAGCCGTAATTGACTGCGAGGCCGAGGGCGCTTTCGCAAAAAGCTTCAAGGCGCCGGTGGTGCGCTCCCGATAGCCTCCGCTGGTTATGTCTGTCACAATGCCTGTCTTGGCTAGGAAGTCTCGCCCAAGAATTACAGGAACGGATAAACAGGGAAGATGAACGAGGCGTTGTCGCCGCACGCGTCTTTCCCAGCGAACCACTATCCTAGCCGCACCGCTAGATTGCGCTGTGCCGCTCGCGAGGCGAAAAGTGGTATCGCACTGTTGCAACCGGATTTTGTTCTGGCGGAGATGGTTTAGCACCTCGTCACCGAACAAAGAAGCGCTTGCCCCTGTATCGAGTAACGCGGTGAATTTCTTTCGAGCTATCGTTAGCTCAATGAACGGCGCTGGCAAGTCAACAAAACTTCCTACGCGACATGCCAAAGGCGCTAATAATCCGGGGTTCTCTATGTACGCCACGCGGGATCGAAGGTCGATCACCGGCGGCTGTGGCCGTTTCCCGACCGTGTTTGGTCACGGGCGGGGAGGCGGCCACAGTCGCGGGCGAAGTGCCCCGGCTGGTCGCACCGGTAGCAACGGTTGCTCGGGCTCCGACGGTGTAAGGTATCGGTAGCGTTCGCGGGGGTCATTGGAACGCGGCTGGGGGCACTCAAAGCGGAGCGTCTCCTTTCTTGGAACGCGGCCGCTCGCGAACGCGCCGGGAAGTACGGGTGTCCACCCGCCCCGCGGAACCGATTAGAGCACGTTCTGGCACGAATGTATATTTGTGTTTTTGTTTTATTTTGTGGTGGAGAGAGCGCTCTACCTTACGGAAGCTGGAGGGCTGGCCATGCCCTGGATGAACCAACCATGTTAAGAGCGCAACATGATTGGAAGTTACCGAATGTGGGCCGGGCCTTTAGGGCTTTAAAACCGGGCCCCGGAGCTGGTAGCGGGGTTCTGCGCTAAGGTCAGATGCAACGCATCTTCGGCAACGCCGAGTAGGGGCCTCCCCTAGTGTTAGCCAGATCCACTTTTTTTGTTGTTTGTCTTTTGCCGTTTAATTTGTCTCGAGTGTCTAAACTTCTGTACGCTGTAAGTATCTGTACATAAACCTCAGTTATTGCCTTTTTTTTATCCCTGCGTGTCAACTGATCACAAGAGCGTCTCTGACGTGGCACCCCTGGTGCGAAGAGCTTCAGTTCGAGTTGCCAACCGTCTCTGGCGGTGCACCTGTGGTGCAAAGAAGAAGAAGAAGAATAACCTTTGGATCTTTACTGGCGCAGCCGACAGGATCCTGCGGCTATCGGAAGACGGCGCAGGAAGATTGAACGCAGGGAGAAAGGGAACGATCAGGCAACAACAGCGTTCGAGAAAGGACCTGCGGGGAGACGGCGGCAAGGACGTAAGGACCACGGCAGTAGTCCAGCGACGCGGGACTGCGTCCGGTCAAGGAAGCAGCGCGTCGTGAACTCGACGGTCGCCGGCGTCGCGAAGCAAGGCGACAGCAGCGGGCACAGGACCAGCGGCGTCCGACAGCTCATCGCAGCGTGCAGTGAAAGTGGAGGTGGACTCCGACGCGAAGGAGCTGGCAATGCGGATCGACGCATCGAAACCGTGAGTTTCCTTGGTCGCATTGTTCACGTCCCTGTGTTCGAGCCGGTAGGACAGTTGAGGGATACCGACAGCGGTATGGAGAGTTATCCATGCCGGACCTCACTCGATGTGAGGTACCAAGTGGAATTAGCGAAGGCGCGCTTAGCGTACTTTCAGACTGAACTTGCGAAAGTGAATAGAGGAAAGGCGCCGCTGTGCGAGGAGAAACCTCAGGATGTTAAGTGCGTCTTGGATGAATTAGAAGCAAAGCGCCAGCAGCTAGCGCTGGAGCTCGCTGAGCTCAAGGCGTCTAGGAAAGCTAGTGAACTAACCAGGGAGAACTGCTCCGAGTCCCGAGAGGTGAGGCAGCCTGTGCTGGAAGACAAAGGATTATGCTTGTCATGCACAGGTCAGGGAAAAAGCAGTGAGGACGCTGAAAGCAATCAGCCGGTATGCGGGAACGCATCTTTCTTAGGAAACGCCGCGAAAGGTTCAGGAAGTGAAAACAGGATTCCTGAAGGACGCGGAAATACCACAGCTTTTCCGCCACCGCGGGCGGCTAGCAAAGAACAGGAGCAGCCCAATTCTAGTGATCTAGGGCCAATCGTGACCAAGGTGTCCGATAACAAACAGGACAGCGGTGGAATTCCTGTAGGCTCTATGACTAAGATTGTGACCTCTGACGCGGAGCTAGTAACAGCCAGTGAAAATCTGGCGTTGCCGCAACCGCACACTGTGTCGGGTATGGAGCATGAAGTGCCCCGTAGCGTTTCTGGTGGCAAGGGCCCTTCATCCGAGGCAAAGAGCGGAGGTGGGCCTGTTGGGCCGACCGGGCAGAACGCCGCGCAGTTGTTGAACGCACCCGGTGTGTGCCCGACCAGGTCAGTTGAGGACCCGGAAATGAGTGGCGACTTGCCGCAAGGCAAGCCCGGGTCAAGTGACTGTCAGGGAGCTCATGGAGCCTCGGAGTCAGACTATGCCACGGGGCCAGCGGGCGCTGATCAAGCACGGAGCGGCGGTTTCAAAGTTTGCTCGTGCAGTAAAGGTGCAGATGGCCCCGGGCGAGGTGGAGTGGCAGGAGGCAGGTGCGTGGCTTTCACGCTGAAAGTCGACGCGAGGAACAGTATGTTCCGTGCTAGAGGTCGGCATATCAAGTGTAGCAAGACTGACTGTACTGCTATATTTGGACTGGCCAGGGGCTATGCTCTCTACGCACCACGCGTGTCGTACTGATGCGCCGGAGAGAGTGTGCTCTCAAGTGCGTCGCATGGTCAGAGATTTTCACCTATCGATGACCAAGACGTTTTTGATCCTGGAGGGCACCGTCTTTTCAGTTCACGCCCCGTTGTGGCGCCAGCCTAATGAGTGAGTTACCGTTTAGGCGTTAATTGTGTTACTGACAACACGTGGTGGCTCGAATGGACACAGGGACGCTCGGTGCGACTAAGGAGGCTCACGTGGGCATTGGGCGAGTGCTGTGAACGCTCCAGTCGCGAGTGTCTGTGTGTCTGTGTACTCATTCGCGAGCAGGACGACGGGTGTGCATGCTGGTGAACTGGGTGCAACGCACCAACTTGGACGCTGTGTTACGGCGCACGGCAGGCATGCCACTGTGTGTATTTAAGTGTGCATTTTGCGTAATGTTGTGTGGTGCCCGTGTGCATTTTTTTGTTTTTGGTTTTGTTTGTGCCAGTGCTAGTGTATCCGCGGCATGTAACCCACAGGGTGGTTTTGTGACCCGTACCGATCCCTTTGTTATAATTCTAAAAGTGCCATTTGAGCCCTTTGTAGAATCTTGGGAAGGGCGTGTAAGGTATCGGTAGCGTTCGCGGGGGTCATTGGAACGCGGCTGGGGGCACTCAAAGCGGAGCGTCTCCTTTCTTGGAACGCGGCCGCTCGCGAACGCGCCGGGAAGTACGGGTGTCCACCCGCCCCGCGGAACCGATTAGAGCACGTTCTGGCACGAATGTATATTTGTGTTTTTGTTTTATTTTGTGGTGGAGAGAGCGCTCTACCTTACGGAATTTGGAGGGCTGGCCATGCCCTGGATGAACCAACCATGTTAAGAGCGCAACATGATTGGAAGTTACCGAATGTGGGCCGGGCCTTTAGGGCTTTAAAACCGGGCCCCGGAGCTGGTAGCGGGGTTCTGCGCTAAGGTCAGATGCAACGCATCTTCGGCAACGGCGAGTAGGGGCCTCCCCTAGTGTTAGCCAGATCCACTTTTTTTGTTGTTTGTCTTTTGCCGTTTAATTTGTCTCGAGTGTCTAAACTTCTGTACGCTGTAAATATCTGTACATAAACCTCAGTTATTGCCTTTTTTTTATCCCTGCGTGTCAACTGATCACAAGAGCGTCTCTGACGTGGCACCCCTGGTGCGAAGAGCTTCAGTTCGAGTTGCCAACCGTCTCTGGCGGTGCACCTGTGGTGCAAAGAAGAAGAAGAAGAAGAACCTGTGGATCTTTACTGACGGGCTGGGCGCTGGTCGCCACGTTCCGGTCGGTCGTCTCGATCTCGTGGTGCGGACGGTGGGGGCCGCTCGTGCGGCCACGTGTCGGCCTCGCGATCTCGGCTACGTGTGTTGCGCTCTGCGGCAGCGTGTGCTGTTCGCCACGCGTAGCTGAATGGGTCCAAAGCGCGGTCGGACAATTCCCAACTTCTCGGGACACGCTCGTCAGCAAACTGTGCTGTCGCTTCAGCTCTAGACGGACTACGCGCTGGGCTGCCATTCCACGAGCAGCGCGGCTCAAGGGACTGCGATGCAGGTGGCGGCGGCCGATACGCTCGCGCAGAGAGGATGTCTCCCTGAATGCGCTTCGCCTCAGCTGCTAGCTCGTCCAGGTCTCTAAACCTGCATCCTCTCGGGTAGGCCGCGAAAGTAGGGTGCGCTTGTCATGTGACACGCTCAACTTTCTCCGTGTTTGTGGCGCGAGGGTCAAGGCCGTTGTACGATCGCTTTTGAGCGGATCCACCAGGCAGGCGGACTGGCGGACCGAACGACCAGACAATAGGCATTCGCCCCGTTCGGCAGGCGAAAGGAAAGTTGGTGAACTTCAACTTTGGGGCGGACGAGCGAACCGCCCTACGACCGAATTGCCGCGATTGGCTGCTTTTTACGTGACGTAGGCATCCGCTCCTGCCGGGCAAGGTGGCCGTCCGTCGACTGAACTGGGGAGCGAGGCATAGGTCGTGGCTGTAGTGGTGGCACCTATGCCGCGAGGCATACTATATTGGCCACATGTTGATATTACGAGTGTTCAGAGCGACTGCGAACTTCTCAGCGTGCATCAGCGGCGAGCAGCGACAGTTTCCCGAGTTGAAATCGACGCTGATGTAGTTGACAGAGCGCCTCTTCAAACCGACGCAAGACCTACGCGTTGGCTGTGTCACGAAGTGTTTATATGGAGCTGTTTGTGGTTGCTGGAAGCGTTCCTAATTCCTGCGAGGATCATCACGCACAGCGGCGAACAACAGCTGCTCACGGTGAACTTTTGTGCGTGCATGAGCTGCGTAGCACAGTGACTAGTGTCCGCGTAGTGAAAGTGATTGCGATCGAAGCGAGTGCTTTTACGTCAGGGCAGTGAAATGTGCGCCTTCGAGAGCTCACTACGCACGCCGTGCTTTCCGAATGCTGAAATGAACGTGGCGTTGTGCAGCTAGTCGCATTCGTTTCGATGGTGGCAGTGATCGCGACCGAACCGTGCACATGACGTTGTTGCTGGCTACGCATTCGTTACCATTTTGTTCGCGATTCGTGTTGGCACTGTGCTTGAGAATTGCCGTGTGTGCGACGTGACGCGACGCCAGCTTGGCTGCACGGCCGTAGGACTGTTTTGCGGCGACAACAGCGATGTCGCCATCCTTTGCTTTGGTGCTCCATTCAGTACGTTTTGTGATGATGGGTGCTCGGTTTACGACTCGCCGGAGAAACTGTGTAACCTGTGTGAAAACATCGGTGCAGTGCAAATGTATCTTCGGGAGCGTCATTTATTTTTATTTCCTGCCGGCTGTGCGCACATTTTCCTGCAATAAACATATCGGCGTGATGAATGGGTGACTGAACACTTCCGCTAGCCATTTCGGTTTAGGTTGTAACAACATGGTATTCCGCGATTACAAACAAGAATCATTGCCGCTTTTGAATCACGACTGATTGACAGTGTACAAATCTCTAATATGTGCCAACTCATAAGTCTGTTTTTCATGAGCATTTCAATCGATGTAGTGCAGAAAAAAAAAGTGTGGCAACAGCTTATGCAATCAAAACTGACCACAGAGCAAGTTGAGCATAACGAGTCTTGATGAAAAAGAAGAAAAAAATATTGAGAAAACCTTTGCCATTGCTTTTTTTCTCTTTTTGCTTAGCAGTGTTAAGTCAATATTGACAAATGCTTGGCAGTATTCAGTTTAAGTGGGATGTTGGTTTCCACTGCAATCAGAAAAATACAGTGATCTTGAAGCACCTCATAGGCAATGACAGTGTCTGTTGTTGATTTTGCTCATGGTCCTTTTCGATCCGGGGATCAGTGGTACGAAATTGGATGTGTTCGCAATGCTATTGTTGCAGAGCTGCTCGCGAAATCGGCCTTATTGGTGTTAAGCGGTTCCTGGGTCAGCCGCAGCACTTTGTTTAACAAGCCATTCTTGAAGCTTTGAGAAGATCTCGTCGATGCACTTGCATATGTCTGTCTGCTACCACCTTCATTTGCCTGTGACTGCTTGCTACAGACATGACTACTTGCAGACTGAAAAATAAGCCCTGTGGAGCTGGTAAAGCTAGGCTAGGAACAAAGACGATGGTAAAAACATCACTGCACAGGGTAGAAATTCTTGCTCTGTCGTCATCCCTTAGCACAGTTTCGATATGCCAACTTGCCACCAGTGCACCCCACAGTACGCTATGATCAAGTTCTGTAAAATTTACAGAAAGCAACAACGGGAGAGGAAGTAGGTTGTATAGGCATATCTAGTGCATGCTGTACAGATAGCTTCCTGCCTTATTATAGCCTGGCCCCTATGTTTTTAATCCTTCATCACCCAGCACCTATGGCCCTATTTGTGTTATTGGCATGTGCTGCAAATCACCAAACAGATTTCATACTCTTGACCGTGCTAGATTGTTTTGGCCCATTAAGTTGTTTGATTCAAATCGGCAAGCTTTTAGAAGACATTTCTGCAATAGCCAACTTTTTCTTGTTCTTCACGACATGCACCTTGACTGCAACATCCCCCTATGATGCTTTTGTTCTTTGCTTTGAAAAAGCATGCGAATCCCCTATTTATGTGAGGCTGGTTTTCTCGTGCTTTAACTTGCATCCAATAGCTCTAAACTGGATCCAAGCTTAAACAGCCAGCCTTCGGCAGATTTCCCTTGCCAATTCTTATGTATCTTGCCTTTTCCTGCAATCTCGGACGTCCGCCAAGGAACTCCTTTGGGCCGCAGCTTTTCATTACTTGCATTATTACCGTCCCTTCAGTGTTTTGTCATATGCCTTCACTGACAGCCATATGGGGTGTGCCATATTGCAATCAATACCAGCATTTCAGTTCAAAACAACAATTAGCATGCCCTGGATTGTCCTGTTTGCTAATGTTACTAAGAATGCAGTAATATTGTTTTTTATTGTCAGCATTACATTTTAACCAACTTATAAGGACTTCCGATAAAGGTATATTCACTGTATACTGGTTCAAATACCTAATAATCCTCATACACCCACCCACAACCTAGGATATTTACACCATGACGTGTTGTTAGTATCACCGTCTTCCAAGTTACTTGCATTCAATTCCCCTGTGTGTCATCAACTTGGGTATTCTAATGGCACATGGCACAAATCTAATTTAACTAGAATCCTTGAATTAGTTCAGTCCTGAGCCGCTTGTTTTATTTTCTCACGCCATTTTTGAAGGTCCAGTTTGACAGCACTAAAAGTGCATATTTGAATGTCTTCATCTTATGCAGGTTTTTTTTGCTCCTTACCAACACGTCCCCAACTAATCAGTCCCAACTTGTAGTCTCTCGTGCACTAGGTGCACTAACACTCTTGTGCCTCATTTAGCTCATATGCCACTGAATTTCAAGATTCGTTTTTGTTCGTGCCACAGAAGGCTGTAACGGTGTTGCATCCCACAAGGCTGTGTATCTTACTGTCCTTCGAAGTGGTTACTACAGAAATCATGCTATATATTACGAACTCACTGAGCTCCTACCTGGCACACCATTTTAAAGCTCGCTACTAAACTAACGTCATTTAGGACCACTGAGGTGTGATAAATATGAAAACAAATAGATCTGATATAGTGCTCAGTCACTCGGTCACCTCGGCAAACCAGTACAATGCTCTCTTATGCATAACGTGTTCATTGAGAACTTTGTTCATAATTTATTTCAAACTATATTGGGGCAGATTTACACAATAGTAGCATTTGGGCTAACTTTGCACAAGCTAGCTCTAGCTACCTACATTCGCTCACTGCAAAGCTAAACATGCATTAGTGCACCCAGCTGTTGTTGACCAGGCTTCTCTTTGTGCTTGTCTGTTCTGCTCAGCTGAGCAACACACTGACTTCATGATGTGGCTCAGTGAGAATTCTACATGTGTATGCTTATGCATGTAACTTGTATATAGTCACATGTACTAAGGATAGTATTAACTGGGCAATTGGTTGAGCTTAAAAGCTCTCATCATCAGATTGCAGCAAAGACATAGCAATAAAAGACAAAATTCATCACTGCCTTTCTGTTTTTCTTCGTCATCCTTCGGCCTGACTTCAACTTGGTTTTTTTCCAACTTCCTTATGACTACTGATGGCTCAGTTAATTCGTTTCCTTGCAACCCAGACTGGCAGTGGAATAAGGGTATTTTGCTAAGAAATTGGTAATTAGTAACTACTACGACATTATTCTATATATAACAAGGGGTGCGGATATCGATTAACAAATACAGATTCTCTCTTTTGCTTGCTGCTTTGGGAATCAGAGTTGCCCTTAAAATTTCTCATATTATTTTTTACTGATGAGAAAGGACGTACCTTCAAGATTGCTGTAGAGCTTTACTGGAGAACTTAAGCATCTATGGCCCACACATACTTCAATGGCTTATTTTTCAATTCATTCTGTCCTGAGACATCATAGCTCTTATTTCTGAAAATTAACTTTTTCGCATTCTGCTTCATATGATTGTGTTTGTTTGAGGTAACTGCAAAATATGAAGCAGTTCCCGTTCCCTAGACTATACAAAGCATTCTATCCTAGTCTCCGCCAATATTTGCAATGTAAACTTTCCAAATCGGTTCTTGCATTTCCTTAACCTCTAGGCCAGTGTACTTACTCCCTTATCTAATTATGTATGGATTAATGAGGATGGCACATGTATACTTTTCTGAAATACGGAGCAACCACTTTGTTTTAAATTCATGGGACAGTTAAGAATGCTTTGTGGTCATACGCACAATACGCCACCTTGTTTCTGTGCATGTCAACATTGATTGGCTCTCAACAGAACTTCCCACATTTGTTTACTATGCTGCATACTGGTTTGCACAATGTTCACTGCAATGTCACCTCAGGAAGCACTGGTAAAAGGAAGCGGCCTGCCCACTGTCACTGCAGAACAAAAGCGTGCACTTTAGTACAGTGATGCGCACCATATCCGCTTTGAAGCCACTGAGTAGTAATTCTATTTCGATTTTCGTAATGGTGTGAAAAACATGACGAAGAAAAATCAGAAAAGAAATCAGTATTATTGCGTCGTCATTTTTCTGTGATATTGTAAACACCTGCAGTTAACACTGATCTTCCATATTAGTAAAGGTTGGGAACATTGTAATTTCCTCATGTATAGATGCATTAATATCTGATGGTAACATGCTAAAATATGCTGATTTTTTCATGCATGCATAATACACACATACACATACACCTTTTCTTTAATGAGAGACAGTGGTGTGTTTGATGTCATTTGACCACACATACTATGATGTGGATAGAGTTGAGGTGCGGCGGGAGTGAACAGGGACACAAGAAGAATGATATACAGGTGATGCTGGATTTCCCACAGCTGAAGAACCAAGCTGGGCAAAAATTATCTGGTTTGGTTTGGTTTATGGGGTTTAACGTCCCAAAGCAACTAAGGCTATGAGAGACGCCGTAGTAGAGAGCTTCGGAAATTTCGACCACCTGGGGTTCTTTAACGTGCTATGACAGAGCATTGTTAAAGGCTGTGAACAAGCAGTCCACATCAGCAGCAGCAGATGCCCTCTCTACAGATGCAACAACCAATCTTGTCAAGGTCACCTTGACGTCAGAAGCAGTAGCATGGACTAAGCCTCGGTACTATTCCCTTTTACCTAAGAGCACACAGAGGCATCTGCTCTACGTCACCTCTTGTGTAGGACAGTCCAGCATACACTGTTCGTGATATCGCTTTGGACAGTTGGCAGTATCAGTGAGGTGTTTGTTGCGGGTTGTCTTTTTTTGTTTCATGTTAACTATGCGTATCTATTCCTACAACAAATATTTTTGTTTGCATTGAATTGGCATCTAAGCTCAGCCAACAACCAATGTTCAGTTTTGGTTTTTGGCTGTCAGAACATGTTAACACCAAACACTATAGTCAGATTCAATTTAAGTCTGCAGTGAAGCTCTGCCATCTGGACCGCCGCACAGAATTCTTCCGCGCCAAAAAAAGTAGTCCGCTGTTAAAACTTTTATTGTATACTACCGTAAGAAACTTATTACAAGAAAAAATGGTAAGCTCTAGAATTCTGATACCTGGATAGATTAATAAAGTCAAACATCGAACACCTTATTTTGTTTACTGTTATTGGTTAGTGGAGTAATACAGGATGCCTCGGGCCATGACCGAGTGCTAACAACTGCTGTTTCTTTTAAGTTTTATCCTACTATACATGAGGTACGCGGTATGTGAACCAGAATCATAAAATTTCAGTCACAGCAATTTCATCTTGTTCAGATGTTTGATGTGTGTTCCACAAGGTCACCATCCTCAAATCTAGCAAACCATTGTCATGAAATGCACCATTATTTTTTAACTTGCAGTTATGTTGTAGGTAGGCAGCCAACGTCTGTGTTAAAGTACTCCACTCAGGATGTCGGTTTGCTTCTGCAAACAATGGAAACTCACTAAAAGCATGTGTTTGATTGCACAGACGGTTACCAGTTGAAAATAATAACAGTCATATTCACCCGACATCACTGCTATCATTCAGCAGCACAGAGAACCCTACGCAACGTCGTATAGGCTTGCGCCTACGCTTACGCTGCTGCTGGATGACTGCGTCGGCAGCGACGAACTGCGCGACTAATGGCCAGTTCACCCTGTTTGTGTTGCCCATGTAAGCAGTCAAAACCTCTACAGCCGAGCTACTCATCTGGTAGCTGACGAGAGCCGCGTACAAGAGCAAGAACTTCAAAAACCACGCCATGGCTATGCCGAAGTTCAGCCTATGTGCCGGTCGCCGAGGAGCAAAAAAAGACCACGCTTTCGCGCCGTCTAGGTTGCCAACAGGAGCATGCTATTGGACAGACGGCAATCCCGGGCGCGCCAATCGGAACGCTTTAAACCATCCGCCTCGTCCGCCAGCTCCAAAATGATCGTACAACACCCATTCCGCCCCACGCCCGAGCGAAGGCCGAAAGCGAGCGGTTCGCTCGCTGGCGGATCCGCCCAAAAACGATCGTACAACGGCCTTCAGCGAGGCGATACAGTTCGTCCATCGCTCGGACGTACTATAATAAAGACTCGTCAGGGTGCTGGGTGCGGAGTTCCAGCTCTCTCCTCAAACGCCACTCGTAGTTAGCGGGAAAGAATTCGTCGCGGAAGCTTGCTCTAAACTCCTCCATTGTCCTCGCTCGGTTGCCTATTAGTCGGTACCAGCGGGCCGCTTGCTCCGTCAAAGAGACAGGCACAACACGCGCGAGCAGTTCGGCGCCTGCGATTCCTGTCGCTTGCTGATAATGCAGCTGACGGTCGAGGTACTCATTAGCCCCTGTTCTGTGATGGTACCCCGTGTAGGTAGGTACGTCTATCCTAAGACGGGGTGCCTGGGCCGGGGCTTACATATTGTTTTGCAACATACCCGCTAAGCTCTGCACAACGTGCATCGCGTTCTGCAAGAGCACCTCGGATGACTGCGGACTACCGCCCCGGAGTTGGGCGCAGCCGCTGATGGTGTCGAATGATGAGGCCTAGGTGCCCCATTGTTCGCACCACGGAGCGGCGAGGTGCCCGATGTGGTGCCCTCCGTACTAGACCTAAGTCCTGCCGACGCGCCCGGGAATGCAACTCGGCTATTCCGCGTGGAACACTCAAGATTTACACCTTCCAAAGGCAAGTCAAGTAGGGAGCCCTGGCCCTGTGCCGCTAGCTCTGACAACATGAACAAAGACTGGAAGTCAGGCCTATCAGCTGCCATTCTTTGTTAGCGCGTCGACAGTCGTTCGCTCCAACAAAGTACACTGCTCAATGCCAAGTTCGCCCCACGTTGGGCGCCAAGATATGGGGTCACTCCGCGTGGAGCCGGCCGGGAAGGCGAGCTTCCGTGCCAGCTATGCGCGGGCGTTCTCGTGTCCCCAACCCGTGGCGCAAAGTCACAGCCACGGCGGGTTCGGACGAAGTAGGCAACGAACAGAGTACGCTAGGAAACCGTTTATTAACCTAGCGCAAGGCAATGCACACTGCGGAAGAATGTTCTATCCGATAATAGATGGTTCAGCAGCTTACAAAGTCGTCGTCGACCGGCCTTGGATAATCCGGGGAGGCGCGGGCAGGAAGCGGGGTCGGCGGGGCAGTGGGGCAGTCACGCCGCGGCAAGAGAGACTAGAGAGCGAGAGACCCTCGCTCCCGCGCGAGCTGGCCTTTTAACCCCTACGACATTGCCTCCCCCTTGGGCAACCGGTTACCTCCAAGAGGAGTCGTTCACCCCGTCCCTAAGACGCCAGAGCGTAGGCGTGACGTCACGTCCGAGCTGGGAGTGAGGAGAGTGGCCGGGTGCCCCCCTCTCCCCTCGCCCGGCGGCGCAGGCCTTCGTCGCGTGACTCGGCGCGGGGCGATGAAGGATATTTGTATATCCCACCACCTGAAGGCTGTGGTTAGAATTTTTCCCTTGACAAATGGTGGCAGTCGCCGTATGGCACTGTCGCAAAAAAACTTTATAGTTTTCGGTTTCTTAAACACAGAAGATTATCCAAACGGGCTCTAAAGATGGCACAGAAAAGCATGACCTGTGCACGGGATGTGCTTTAGGTGAGCGTGCAGAGCATGGGATATGAAGCGCACGCTTCATACGCCAAATACTGTCACAGCATATTGTTGCGACCCGGGTGCCATGGCCTGACCGATGATGGGACGAGGAGGATGGGAGACTTGGTTACGAGGAAGGCAACGAAAACTTTATAGAACTATTCACATTAGTTACAAAAGAGCAACTGAGAGTGACTCTCAGTGGAAGGGGACTTCTTCGCCAACCGGAGTCGACTTGAGTTAACTGGCCTCTCTCGGCCACACTCAAAGCAGAGTTAAATAGGATTCGGATTCCCCGGATCCCTGAATGGGGAATAAAGTTCGAAGAACGCTGTCCATTCGGATGGACAGCTGGGGACGCTGGTGTTACCACCCACGGCAGGAGCGGTGCTGGGCTGTTACCGCTCTCTCGCAGCTCGGTCGATGGGTAAAGGCTGAGTAATCAAACACTGCGGGAAAGGAATCTACCGCAGTCTACCAGCAGGTGAACGAACGCCCTCGTGCTTCCCCGCCGGATGTCCAAACATGAGACCTGTGTCGAGGACACAGCCGTCTTTCAATTAACAGCAACAGCTTGACTTTGCGTAGCACCACTCCGTCGTCCGGCTACCCGAGGGTAGAATCGCCCAACTGACGCCTCTGTTTTTGCTGCTGTTTCCGCCGCTGCCAATGACCTCGCCAGCCCTCTTCGCATATTCGGCCTTCGCCGGTCTTCGACCTTCGCCGCTGCCGCCGTGATCACCCCGGTCGAGGGAGTCCTCTGCCCTAATCCACTTAGGCTAGGACGGGGGGGGGGGGGGGCGGCATAACAAGCACAACACTGGTATGCCGTCATCGCGAGGTTGTCGTCCTTGTCGACCGTTCTGGCCCACGTGGCCAGAAGTACAATCATAACATCGTCTAATCAGCTGCGAGCATCGACCCAGGAATGAGCATTGGCCCAAGTTGAACCAAATCCAAGCCTACCGGCTGGGAGAACAGCAAGGATATAGCAACAGCACGACACTTCCCAAGAAAGGGCATCAGAAAAACGGGCAAAGCAAGGCACTCACCATGCATCCAAAGAAACCTTGGAACCAAAGCACAGAACAATGGCCACCCCTCCCACCACTGAGGAAAGAAAACCCAGTGGCCACCAGGGCTGCTCAGACACCTTTGGAGCAGGCCATGGAGACCGAGAGCTCAGTACTGCCGGACAACCAAGATTGCAAAAACCACACGGAAAAGCGCAGTGTGGACACCGTGAACGCCGGATATAAAACTTTGCAACGCGATTTCGCACAACTTCAACCCCTTCGGGGGCCCAGTGGTACCGAGACAGACGCCACCGAGCCACGGGCCTGTACCTCGAAAGCCAGTGATTGCGCAGCCCACATCCAGGAGACCCAGGAGACGCAGTCACTCCGGAACGCTACACCCGAGAAAGAAGCCGGCCCTGCTAAAAAGGGTGAGTTGTCCGTCCAAGCAGCCTCCACTCCTACCTCTTTTCCAAACCCTGACCCCCCTATTACACCTCAAGAGGCGGTTAAACAGTACATACGTTCCGCTGAATTTCGCTCAGAAATCACTACCATAATAAACACTATAGTTGCTGAACATCTTGGAGCGATGCAGCAACAGCTCATACTAGCCCAGGCACAGTTGATACAGTCCATGGCTGACAGGACAGAAGCTACGATTAACACACGCTTGGAAAAACATGAAGCCGGCATCAACAAGCTTTTCGAACTTGTACCGCATCAGGAATTACCTCGCAAGCAGCGCGCGGTTCAACCCGCTGCTTCACTATCTCCAGACCAGCAACATGGCGCAGAACAATAGCACGCGAAAAGGTCGGCGGCGGCGACAGTCCACTACACCAACAGAAACAATTATATGGCAATGGAACTGTCGCAGCATACGCCGAAAACAAGCACAACTAGCCGCATATATAGCAAACTCCCCTAATCCCCCCATGTCATCGCTCTGCAAGAGACGGAAACAAATCACATTCATATCCGCAGTTATCACACGGCAGCCCTTACACCACGTACGGCAATCCTGACACTCGCAGCCATGCCGGTACTAGACCGCACACCGACAAACACCACAGACAGCAAGGGCACTCAATATACCGCGATAGAGCTCAGCTCACCAGGACACACATATGGCCTCACCATTATTAACATATACAGCAATCCTAAAGATAAAGGCAGAGTTATTCCGGGCATCCTGGGCTCCTTCCGTTCCTCAAAGCTCCTTGTGGTGGGGGATTTTAATACACGTCACACGCACTGGGGATACACCTCGGATACCCCCAAAGGTAAACTGATTTCTACCGCAATGGCTGATTACAACCTTAGCCTGATCACAAACCCCACCGTACCCACTCGCATTGGCACAAGCGTCACCCGCGACACCACACCCGATCTCACATGGGCCACACCGAACATAACCGTTAAATCTCACACGGTGCTCCAAGACAGCCTTGGAAGTGACCACTTTCCAGTCTGCACTATTATAGCTTATGATCCCAACATTTTCAACCCTCGTTCGCAGCTTCTCACTGACTGGGATAAATTGCGCTCATATTTGGCAGCTTATTCTACAGAACCCCGTACTGTTACTGACTGGACTGACCGTCTGGTGAAGGCCATCCAGGCGAACAGCAAAAGCATTAAAAATACCCCTAAGGCACCGCAGATTGATCCGCATCTTGCTCATCTATGGGAGGCCCGACAGGGACTTCTCAAGCGCTGGCGTCACCAGCGACACAATCGGAAATTGAGACTCCGCATAGCCGCCCTCACTCGCGAGGCAGAAGAATATGCGAACACGCTAGCCCGCTCAAACTGGGCAACATTTTGTAACGACCTCAAGGGTACATTAAGCACTAAACGCACGTGGTCCCTCCTACGTGCTCTCTTGGATCCAACAACCACTAAATCTCAGACACAAGTAAACACACAACGTATAATACAACTAGAGCTCCAAAAGGGCACCGACGTAATTGGCCAACTACGGGACACTTATATATCCACATCTCTTCAGTCGGCAGATCCACCTAATCTACCTCCACCTAACCCAGAACTTGATGCCGACATCACCTTAAACGAAGTCCGCCGAGCACTCTTCAGTATTCGCCGCTCTACGGCGCCGGGGCCGGATGGCATAACGTACAAGGCACTACTCAATCTGGACGATGTCTCCCTCCAGGAACTCACGGAGCTCTTTAATAACCACTGGCAAGCTGGGACGCTCCCATCAGCCTGGACCCATGCCAGCATGCGATTTATACCCAAACCAGGCAAACCCCTCACTCTTCAAAATTTGCGCCCAATCTCCTTAACGAGCTGTGTCGGCAAGCTCTTCGAGCATGTCATTCTCAATCGCCTGCAACCGTTTCTAGAAACAACAGGCTTTCTATCCAACGTTCAATTCGGCTTCCGCCCAAACATCTCGGCGCAAGACGTACTTCTTGCCCTTAAAGAGTCCCTCTTTTGCACCAGGCGCCGTACAGCCAGTACGCGAGCCATACTGGCCCTGGATATTCATAAGGCTTTCTACACAATAAGCCATGACCATATCCTCACGACATTAGCCACCACGGGATGCGGCACCCGCATATGGCAATATATTCGGGCCTTCCTTCAGGGACGCACGGCAGAACTCCACCTTGGGGATATTGCCTCCCAGCCTTTCCCCCTGCCTAACCGGGGTACCCCACAAGGGGCGGTTCTGTCACCTTTACTTTTTAACATTGCCCTAGCGCCACTGGCAAAGGCCCTTGCTGCTATCCCAGGGCTGCACACAGCCATATACGCAGATGATATAACCCTCTGGACAACGGGAGGATCCCTTGGAACAGCCCAGGATATCCTGCAATCTGCCATAGACATCACCACCACTCATTTAGCTAACACAGGCCTCCGTTGCTCTCCAAATAAATCGGAACTCCTGCAACTGAAGCCCCTCCCCAGTGACCCCCAGATCGAACTACACATGTACGGCAATCCAGTGCCCATTGTGCCTAAGGTGAAGATTCTCGGCCTTCTCATTAGCAACACACTCGATGCAACCACCACCCTTCAGCTCTTGCAAAAACAGACCAAACAGGTCGCTGCACTTATCAGGCGGGTGGCAGCACGCAATCATGGGCTGTCTGAACGGGAGACACTCAATATGACAAATGCACTAATCATTAGCCGCATTACGAGGGGGTACCCAAAAGAAACCGGACTTATTTTTGTTTGAACTTATTTGTTCATATTTTAAGCAGAGACCTTCAATCTCCTTCAAAGTATTACCCACTTGCAATGATACGCTTGTCGAATCTTTCATTCCATTTTTCAAAACATTGTTTACATTCATCTTTTGTGATGCTTGACAGTGCCTCCGTCGTTTTTTTTCTTCACCTCAGCAACTTCAGCGAAACGCTTTCCATTCACATATTTTTTCATTCTAGGAAACAAAGAAAGTAGCACGGGGCAAGGTCGGGAGAGTATGAGGGTTGAGGAATAGGGGTCATGCCATTTTTGGTCCAAAAATGTCGTAAAGACAGGGCTGTGTGAGCAGGGGCATTGCCATGATGGAAAAACCAGTCACCCGACCGCCACAAATCTGGCCGCTTCCACCGCACACTGTTGCCCAATCTTTTCAAAACATCCAAGTAGAAATCCTGGCTAACTGTCTGACCCTGCGGAACAAATTCTCAATGGACGACACCTCTCACGTCGAAAAAACAAATCAGCATTATTTTGAGGTTTGATTTCACCTGACGAGCTTTCTTGAGGCGAAGTGAATTTGAAGATTTCCATTGGCATGATTGTTGCTTTGATTCAGGATTCGATTCAGGAACACTTGAGTTGTCCCAATAGCATCGTCCTTGTACGTCTTTCTTAATATTTCAAGAGTTTCAACTCAACTTTTTCCGAGCAAAAATCAAAATTTCACCGGGGCACGCTGTTCACGAAAATCAGCCATTGCAAAAACGACATTCACACGAAACAGTCGTCCCTCTAAAACGCTGCCTAAACTAGTCTGACCTCCTTCAACCACGGCACTCGGCTTACTGACTCTGGAATGTTCGTTTTATGCGCTCCTAGTGGCAAACCCTCTACCCTCTCAAATTTATATGAATGGACAAAAAAAAATGGTTTGCAGGTAAATGTCGCGATAACAAAAGCAGTTATTTTTAGAGCAAAAAATAAGAAAGTTACACTTGTAAAAGACATTTGCTTCAATAATGCTCAAGTAGACATAGTACCTACATTTAAAACACTGGGCGTTGTATTTAATGAAAAAATGACTTGGGATGACCATGCCTATTTTATTTCCAGCAAACTGTCGCAAATTATTGGTTCAATTTGCAGATATCGCCAACTGCTGCCAACAAGAGCATTGCTGGCAATATATCATTCACTCTTTAGTTCTCGCCTCAATTACTGTAATTTAGTGTGGGGAAAAACTTCGCAAGAAAACATCAATAAGCTACTCGTATTACAGAAAAATTTTATCAGAATAATTGAAAATGTTCCTAGAACATTCCATACACAAGACCTTTTTTATAAATACAAAATACTCCCGGTAACTAAATTGTACACCTTTCGCCTCAGCCACGCACTGAAGCGCGAAATTATTAATCACACCTCCTTCCTTCATGAACTCTCCAACATTGTAGTAAGCTATAAAGTACACAACACAAGAAACGTCGATCAGTGGCACATTAAAACATACAGAACAACATATGGCTGTCAAACACTTGAAAACATATTACCGCGTCTACTAAATGCTCTTTGTGTCAATGACATTGACCTAAAAACTACCTCACACAGAAAGCTTTTAGAATATTTTTTTATTTACAGATACTGCATTGAATCTGTGAACCGAATTTACTGTATTGCACTCTTCATTGCTTTGTTTGTCATTTTGTTTTTCTTGTGGGAAGTACCTGTCACGATTTTTTTGCAATATTGTATTTAGTTTCAAAGTGTGCCACGGTTTTGTTGCCAAAGTTCGCAGCTGGGTGTCTATGGCCAAGTCAAGCGGTCCAAGAGGCCGCTTTTACTACGGGCACCCTGTCACCATGTATATTGTGGTGGTAAATAAATAAATATCAATATCAAATATCAAAAAGCGGTACCACAGAAGCATTGCCGACCAAAAAATTTAGTCCGGTTTCTTTTGGGTACCCCCTCGTATATACCACCTCCCATACCACATACTCACTCAGCGGCAAACACAACAGGCAGACATCCTAATACGCACGGCTGTCACCTCCGCCCTACGGCTTCCACGGACGGTTAGCACGAAACGTCTCTTGGCCACTGGTACCCACAATACAGTGACCGAATTAATAGAGGCTCAACGCACCAACCAATTAGTCCGCCTGAGTCGCACAGAAACAGGACAACGCCTACTGCGACAGCTACGTCTCAATCCACCCATTCCCACCCCAACAAGTCCTACACCTTACATGATCTCTCTGCGCACTCAGGATCACATATATCAGAAGCCCCTACCGCGCAACATGAGCGCTACTTTCCATCAGGGTAGGCGGCAGGCACGAGCGAGCTATTACACCAAAACATACAGCAACCGCTGCGATATCCTTTATGTCGACGCGGAACAAAATTCTAAACCAGGATATTTCACGGCAGTCGCAGCCTATGAAGACGGCACAGTGGGGGCCGCCGCCACTATCCGGACTAATTCGCCTGCAGAAGCGGAAGGAGCCGCCATCGCACTTGCTCTGGCCCACTCCATCATTGACAAAAACATAACAGAAATTTGCACAGATTCCCAGGCCGCGTACCGCCACTACCTAAAGGGCGTGGCGACGCCGGCAACACATCGTATTCTTGCCACGGTCACCTCTCTCGACCGAACGGTTACTCTGTCGTGGGTCCCTGGGCATGCCTCGATCCCCGGTAATGAGCGCGTTCATGCGCTGTCCCGAGAACTCTCCTCCCGGACCCCGGATGATCAGGCACCCAACCCTGCGAACGAGGCTACATCGGTCCTGTATACATATCATCAAATTACAACATTCTACAAACTCAGCCGCATGACACTGCCACCACCCCACAGTACCTTGTAGCCCTCATCCAACGCCACATGGCGGCAATTACAGGCAGGCTGTTTTATTTCCCCCCACCGTCTCTCATACTTTCACCCCACCTTTCCTCCTGATTGTGCCACCTGTGGCGTGCCCAGATCTACACTTTTCCACTACCTTTGGGAATGTCCTTCCCCAAAGGCAGTACTCCCCATCCCCAATCCCACTCATTCTTCCTGGGAGGCTACTTTACGGACCGCTCAGCCCGCCGGCCAGAAATGGCTAGTGGATCGGACTTTACGTGAAGCGCAAGCCCCTGGACTCCTGGACCAGTAGGGGACCATCCTGGAAGATATATTTATTTTTTGGTGTAATAAAGTTGTTTCCATCCATCCATCCAGCTGCGCGTAACTGTTCGCTCAACCTTTTTTTTTTGCCGCTTACAATTCCTTCTTTTTCGCTAAACGGGTTCTGTCTCTCTTCTCTCTCAGATTTTACCGAACATCGCTTGTACCTCTACACATACGGTATTATTATTTATATTTGTTTTCCTGATTCCACAGCTTATGTAACACCCCCCGAGGAAATGAAATGGAACAGGATGTGCCGCGCATGCACTGCATGCATACGTATTCCTCTACCAGGCACCCGCAGTGGTGGCTTGGTGGCTATGGATTGCGGTTGTAGAGACTGGCGGCATGGCAGACCAGGTTCGAAGGAGGCGAAATGCAGGAGATGCCCTCACGCAGGGCGTTGTTAGTGCACGATAACGAACGTCAGGGGGTCGAATTCATTCGGAGACCTACCCGTGGCGTCTGTCGTAGTCTATATGGAGCTTTTAAGGCGAAAGCCTTTAATGTCTCATCGTTGTAAGCAGCAGTTGTCGACAGAAAAGTCACGCTTTTCAGTTGGTCGAAACGGTCGTGACGTCACAGTGCGCGAATTTCAAACGGGGCCAATTGTACTTTGGCTACTAACCATGAAACCAATTGAAGGGTTCGTATAGTGATGCTCCAAGTGCGACTGAGCTTAGTTAATAGCCTAATTAATCAATTAGCCTAATTAACTTTTCTAGTCAGGTCATATAAATAAATAAAACCGAGTAGGAAATTGGTCGAGCTCGAAAATCGAACCCCGGTCTTCAGCGTGCGAGACGAGCGTGCTATCTACTCCGCCATGCCAGCGCAATGGTTTGGAATGAACAAAGGCGCGTCTAGTGAATACGGTGTCTTCGCTCACTCCCATCCTCCTCCCTTTCCTGCTGGCGAAGTTCAGGTGTCCACCGAGGTATGAGAGACAGATACATTACCTTTCCTCAAAAACCAATTTACCGACGAGCGAGGCGAAGAACCTAATGGGCGACGGCGTTCTATGGACTCCATGGCAGCGTTGCAAGACACCGTCGCGTTCCACACTCAGAGGCGAAGCTTAACATCTTAACCACACATCAGTGACCACACTTTAGGTCAAAAAACTGCTCCCCTGAATTTTGACGGCTGTCCATCGAGATATGCGAGACAGTTACTGCGTAATTTCCTTTCCTCAAATACAATTTTCATTTTCTTCATTACGGGCCCTCTTTGCCTTCTTTCACTCCCACTTCCTCCCTTCCTCTACGGTGCGGTTCAGGTGTCCACCGAGATGACAGAGAATTACTGCGCCATTTCCTTTCTTCAAAAAACGTTGCGTTCAAAGGGCAAGGCATCGCGCCGAACGGGTGGTGGGGTTCTGTGGACTCCCTGGCAGCGCTACAACACGCTCTCGCGTTCCACTCGTAAAGGCGAAACTTAAGCGTCATTAATTAGCAGCGAACTAGTTTTCAGGCATTAATCAGTAATTAAGCATTAATTACTGATTTGTCATCACTTAGTAATTAGTACTCGATTATATGTGACGCCACCAGGGCCACAGAAGCAGCGAAAGTGGTGCGGAAAACGCTTTCGCCTCTACGCACTTGAGACAGTCAAAGTGCCCCCTGAATTTTGTGAGCTGAACCTGGACATGAAATATCATACAATATGATATACCACAGCATAAGTTACGAACAAAAAAAACTGGAGTGAATACTTTCTCCGCATTAAGGCTGTGACGCCGTAGCGCAATGGGTTAATTCCCATATATGCAGAAGGTCATTCTCTACTTTCCATTGATAGATTCCTGTGAGTTCTCATACCCCTGCTGGTGCAGTGATGCAGCTCTTAAGCGATGCGCCACTGCCCTGCGATGGCAGATGCTCCCAGCGCTGTGCCTTGTGCGGCGCAAGTTGCTTTTCCCAAACAAACAATGATTAATTTTACTTCCACCTGCCACGGTGGGCAGATAGCTCGCTGCGACAGGCTGATGAAGCCGGAAGGTTACGTTACCTATGTGGCCCAGCAGGATAAGCTGTTGCGCGAGTTGGGTCATGACGAAGGGAAGGTAAGTGCGCAAAAAAGGACGATCACGAAAGAAGAGGCAGGACGGGATGAGACGGGACAGGACAAGATGTGGCCCGCCATCAGGCAGCCATCAGGTTTGGTCCATGGGGTTTAACGTCCCAAAGTGACTCAGGCTATGAGGGACGTCGTAGTGAAGACCTCCGGAAATTTCGACCACCTGGGGTTCTTTAACATGCACTGACAACGCACAGTACACGAGCCTCTAGAATTTCGCCTTCATCGAAATTCGATCGCCGCGGCCGGGATCGAACCCGCGTTTTTGGCGTCAGCAGCCGAGCACCATAACCACTGAGCCACCGCGGCCGCCATGCAGCCATTATATATGCTACATAGATAGAGGGGTTTCTTTCTAAGAGCAATTCTTGCTTGGTTAGATCACAAACGCCCTGGGCGCTAAGGACACTTGATTAATTCACCCGGCGCACTGTAAGGGGACGCTCACGTGCCGCCGTCTGATCGACTGTCGAGCCATGGTATCTATTATTATATCGCACTTGTGAAATGAGCAAAGCACTCACAATTTTGCTGACTTAGAATATCGCTAAACCGATCAAACGTCCCTTAACCTCCTAACGGACACATGATAACACGACAGGCCCCGTTCTCCGAGAAATCCAGTGTCGGCATCGTGAGCGAAGTATCACGGTCATGCTCTGGCAAGTGGTCTCCAGAGAGCAACCTAGGAACCAGGTATACTATCTAGGTCATGTGCCCTTGCGGCGCCATCACATCCTGCCACCATATCACTACTGCACGACTTCGCCAGGAGAGACAGAGGGACACCCACGGATCTTTGAATGTAAAGTAGAGAATGGCCTTCTGCATACATGGGAACGAACCCATTACGCTAGCGTGTCATACCCTTAGGAAGAGCTTAAGAGCCCCCCTCCCTCATTTTTAAAGGGCATCGAAATGGCCATTTTGCAATCGGGTGTCCATCTGTTAAACCAAGAAATGATTTGGTTTACGAGTGCTCTTCTTCCTTCTTCTGAGTTAAACCACTGCCGGAAAAGACATGACAAGCTGAACTTGTCATAAGCCAGATATGACTGTTAGCTTTTGACGAGCCCCGCTCATCAGTGCTTCCGCCAGGGTGCTAAGCAGCTGTAAGAACAGGAAGGTTTGTTGCTCGGACTTTAGGAACGCGTGTTCCTGCGCTGAAATCGCTACAGAGTTTCGCAGCTTGGCGGATGGTGCAGGATGTCCTTGTTAGGGTTGGTTAGGGGTAACTCGAGATCGGGCATCCAAGGCAAAGAGGAACAGCAGCCGCTGTCATTTAGCCCCTTGTTACGTCGCCGTACGTACGATAGCCGGGAGCTGCTTCGACTGCGAAACGCTGCAGTCCCTTCCCCGAAATGCGAGATATTTACCTTTGCAGCGTGCTTGGTGGTGCCGTGACCGGCCTGGACCGCGTCGTGCTGTCGTCCTGGTCGGGTGGCCGGTCCATGGCCTTCGACGACTTGCGGCCAACGCGAGTGGAACGGCTTCTGGCGCCGATCGAAGACATGGCGGCTGGAGGAGCTCGTCGGGTGGCGTGCAGCCGCCTCTCAGGAAGACCTTCTTCTGCCTTCTCTGTCGCGCGCTGTCCAACCCACGCGCACGGAAATGACGAACCTCTTCCTTTTTTTTATCAGCCCCAGCTACACGGGAAACTTCCCAAGTAGGCTGCGTAAACATTCCCAAGTAGGCTGCTGTGGAACATCCTAGTTCCACAGCAGTGGAACAGAAGCCGCATTGCAAACTTGCTCAAACCAGGGAAATCGCCACTCGACTTAACATCCTACAGACCAGTAGCTCTGGCAAGTTGTATTTGCAAGACGATGGAGCGTATGGTGCTAACTCGTCTAGAATGGTTCCTTGAAAAGCGTGGACTATACCCTTCCACAATGACGGGTTTCCGCAAAGGCCGGTCTGCCATCGACAGTGTAATTGATCTCGTGTCAACGGTAGAACATGAAAGACGCCGTCACAGGTTAACTGCTGCTCTTTTCCTCGATATCAAGGGCGCATTCGGTAATGCTCAGCATGATGCAGCATTAAATGCACGCGATGAATGTGGTATAGGCGGACGTCTACACAATTGGATTGCAAGCTATTTGTCAAACCGGACAGTCTTCATGGAGACTCTTGAAGGAGACACAGCAGATCATCATGATGCTTGTAGTGTTCCTCAGGGAGGAGTGCTCAGTCCAACGTTGTTCAATCTCGTGCTCATTGGCATTTTCAAACAACTACCGAAGACTGTTTCGATATCCACCTACGCAGACGATATTTGCATATGGACATCAAGTCTCACGCGCCCCCAAGTGCAAGCAAGGTTGCAGCGTTCGGTTTCCATTACGTCTGCGTACTTGCGCCGACAGGGGCTTGAACTTTCGCCAACTAAAAGCGTAACATTGGCTTTCACACGCAAGTTAATGGCGTGGTATCCGGTCTCCATCGACGAGCAAATTGTTCCATACGTAACACATCACAAATTCTTAGGTGTTACAATAGACCGTGACCTGTCCTGGACGAAGCACATTTCTGTGCTCAAGAAAAAGCTCGACAGCTTTGCAAGCATTGTGCGGTGTATGGCAGGAAAATGTTGGGATCCCTCTGAGCGATCTTTACTTGACGTGTACCAGGTGCTGGTAGTCGGTCTTCTCAGATACAGTGCACCCGTTCTCTCCGGGGTCAGACTATCAGGCCTGCGTGCACTTGAAAGCGCGCAGGCTCGTGCTTTAAGAGTATGCTTGGGTTTGCCATGTGAAACTTCTACATGGGGCACATTTTATGAGGCCCGCGCCTGCCCAGCACGAATTTATTTTCAACAGGAGCCACTTCGTGTGCATTTGCGGCATCTGACCAGGCATCGTCATCCCCCCCTGACCAACATAAATGCTGTGCGTCCAGATGCAGCCTTTTCCAGAGCCCTCTGGATGCAGTGCAATGCGGTGCCTTCGAACTACGCGCCGCACCAGATTGCGGAGGTGCCACTTTGGGCAGTACCAAAACCATCTATCCGTAACAATCCCAGGGATAACAAAGAAGACGCACATCCCAACAGTCGGTCTGAAACAGCTGGCATGCCACCAAGGCAACAACAACAACAACAACAGCTGGCGCTGTCATACATTACATCTATGTACACTGACACCCAGCGTGTTTTCGTGGACGGATCCGTGACGACCACCTCTTCAGCTGCAGCGGTGATAGTGCCAGGAAATGCCCCATGTCACCGTTTCAGGCTCATGCACAAAACGTCCTCTACGGCAACCGAATTGGCAGCCATACGAGAAGCCGCCCTTTATATTCGTCACCAGCCAGCGCAGCAATGGACTGTATTCTGCGACTCGAGATCGGCATTGCAGGTCGTACAAACTTATGTAAAACCAAGGGCATGCGAGCAGCTGGTTCAACAGATTGTGCTTTTGTTAGCCGAAGCTTTCCACCGCGGCCATATCATCAAGTTTCAATGGATACCGAGCCATTGCGGCATAGCGGGAAACGAGCGTGCTGACGCCGGGGCTCGGATGGTACATAGTGCTGGTGCTTTCATTGCGATAGCCTTTTCTAGTTCAGACATTGGAGCCTTGTTGGCGCATTTAATGCAAGCCGCAATGCAGTCGCACTGGCATGATTCAAGTCATCAACAGAACCGCGTCTGTAAGCTTGACGCTGGCTCACGATTACATTTGCCATCTATGGTGGTGCGACGTCATGGGACTTTACTCCATCGGTTACGGCTTGGCGTTGCCTACACCAAACACTATCTTCACAAGATCGGCACCGAAAGTAACCCAAATTGCGTACAGTGCCACCCTCCAGAGACTATTGGACACCTTCTTTGCGAGTGCCCGAACTATACTGCTGCAAGAAGAATGTTGGAGGCGACCGTGAAACAACTGGACTCTCGACCTCTCTCTGAGGAGACTCTTGTGGGCGCCAGGACGAGACGTTCTGATTGGTGGCGTGTGATAAAGGCCGTGCTGAACTTTTTGTGTGAAACAGGCCTGGATACTCGTCTGTGACCGCCTGTGCACTACCTACATGGTTAATGACATGTGTCGGTGTTTGTGTTGCAGACACCAGTTTTATGTGCATCTACTAACCGCGATGCGAGTGCCAGCCAGTGTTGTGTGTGAGTGTGTGCGTGTGTGTGTAGACATCACCCGTGAAACTCATTGTATTATATCATCATCAACCTTCATTCGCCCTTTCCTTTTCCTCCTCTTCCCTTTGCCCTGTGTGGAGTAGCAGGCCAGGGCCATGTTACCACCGGCCGACCTCTCTACCTTTTCCTCATTAAAATTCCTTTCTGTCTCTCTCCTAGTTTCGCTATTGTGAAAATTCTTACCTCAGAAGCTTCTCTGGAAATGTCTGAGGCTTGTTTGAGAACTACTTTTGGAGAACGAGTTAGTTCATGGTGGGCATTAAAAAGCAGCAAAATAAAAAGAAAATAAATGACGGTCGATTTGCGTAGTTGAGCCAAATGAGAATTAGGAGCGCTAGAATTTTGGTTTCGCTCCGGTTCCGCCTATCGGATCCATTGCTCACGGCTGGAAGCTGTTCGGATAGCGATATTGGGTTCATTCTCATATATTCGAACTTGGTCAATCTGTACTTTACATTCATAGATCCCAGTGGGTCTTCATACCACGCCCGGCGCAGTGGTGCAGCGGTTAAGTGATGCGGCTCTCCCATGAACCGCAAGGGGCTGCCATCGACGGGGCTCTTCAGACCCAAATTGAACATCCCCGAGCTGTCATTAGCTAAACTACCTCCTGCAACGGTGGACAGTTTGCCCACAACCCGATGGGAGGTGGCAGGTGGGCAACCTGCCATGTAAAATACGTTTTTTTGGACAAGTTGGTAGCAATCTTGATTCATACCGGCAGCGAGGAACACAAACACAAAGAGATGCAACATGAAAAAACATGGAACAACGCTGCAAAGAAATGAAAGTTTGTTTACCCGAGTTACTTAGTAAACGTAACGCTTTGAATGTTTTCTTTAGTGCTAAGACGCACAAACCCGGGGTCTCTTTTCGGAGTATTGTAGGTGAAAAAGGCTATTCGCAGTTACATGTTAGATACTTTCTCTGAACATCTTTGAAACAGCTAACTGTTCACGATCCGTTCCGTATTAAAAATTCTAAGCATGCAGTTAATTTTCGCAAGAGCGACCACAAGATCGGTTTGCATTCTCTGTCGATGTAGAGGATCTGTTTTGTTCTATACCTCGTCAAGAGTTGTTCGCTTCTTTTAGAGAATGCACTGACAAGAGTGGTGTTGTCCCTTTCCAAAATCAGCAGATATATCTGTTGACCATTTTTTTACTCTTTTAGAATTTGTGGAGTTTAAAAGGGGAGATAAACACGTATTCCCCGTTTAAAGCGCGGCTGACTCTGTTCAAAACCGCGCTTACCCCACCCCGTGGTCGCGTACGCTACTGAGCGCACGCCGACCACGGCGGGCCTTGCTCTACGGGAACAAAGGAACGACACACTGGCTGACACAAACAAGGCATTTATTGCTATAGCAACAATAACGCCAGCTAGCAACAAAATACACTGAGGAATCTAGGATGTCCGACTCACCAGCACGGCTACGAGCGAACGTTCGCCCACGCTAGGGCAAAGGGATAAGCTCCGAGGCCAGACGGGACGGGGTGGCGGGAGCAAGTTTCGACTACCAGGCGCCCGCGGCCAAGAGCGGAGCTTTGCGCGTGAACGTCCACACGCTATCCTGTCCCAGGGAGAAGAGACCCCGTAGCTCCCCGCGAGCGCGCAGCAAAACGCCATCCGTGGCGCTGGTGTCGCTGCGACTCGAGCGCCCTCCCCTGTTAGTGGAAAGTCACCGAACCGAGAGGAGTGCTTTGCGGAGGAGCTAACCACAGGGAACTAGCGCGTTGAGGGAAAGCGAACGCAGGGGACGAAAGCGTCCCCACATCCCCCCAACCTTTAATAGACCCCCGCGCCTGCAAGTTACATGCTATGGAGGCTTCTCCTGGTCTTCATGCACTTGAGGCAGGTCGTGCAGCGGAGGTCACGCCGACAGAGTGCACGCAGTCTTCCGCGGTATTCCGAAGGCGGCGTGAAGGTCTCCGCTGGGACGACTCGCATGGCCCGCGGACTACGTGCCCGCAGGCCCGCGAAGAGGAGGGCCGGTTGACTACTGCAGTCCAAGATTCCGCAGTAGTCGCCAGGGCAACAGCAGCCAGAGGTGGCTGCTGTCTGGTCTCGCCACGGCTGCCCGGGATGGATGCGGCGAACAGGATACAGGCCGCTCCGTCGCAGCAGGCGGCAGCGAGACGATGTGCACACGCCAGCAAGCCGGAGTGGCTCCACTGGATCTGAAAGATTGCCAAAACACACTCCGCATGCCTTTAACGTAGGTCACGGGAGGGGAAACGGCGTACACAAGGGCCACGTGGCTCAATGCTCAACTCGCTAGCAAAACGTGTCGGGCGGCCGTGCAACGCAAAGTTCGAGTGAACAAAGCCCTTTCTTGAGTTGAACGAGAATGCTCAGTTCATGCGAGGTTAAAAAAAACGGGTGGGCCAGCAAAGTGCGCCCCCTTTCAATACCACGGTCCGGTGGTCGTGTCACTTTTGACAAGGTGCAGGCAGCTATTAATAGCCTTAGGCCTCACTACCATAGTGGCGGTCGATGACCCCCAACAAAAGAAAGACCCGAAACGGGTTTCGTGCGCGCAGCCGCGAGGAGACATCAGCTTTGTGGGGTGGTCCTCCCCGCTCACTGCACAAAGCAGCTTCTGAGCGATCGGCGCCCACCGTATCGGACGGTGTCGGAACGCCCGGTGCCGAGCTGCAATACCAGCGAGCTCGTTACGGCACCCGTGGCCCCAGGCCACCCGGCTCCCAGAGCCGCGACTCCCAGAGTCGAAAAAGAGACAGCGAGAAAATATATACAGAAAACTCGGACCACCCACGCGGCTTCCGTACTCACTCGCTACGGGCTCGGCAACTCCGCGGGCGCTAGGCCTCGCGCTCCCTCGATGCGGACCAAGTGGTTCTTGAAGAAACTCCAGGAAGAAAACTTCACAAAACAACATGCTGAGCATGTCGAAAAGTTCAAACATGCTGCAGCGCAATACACCTCGCACTCAAGAAAGCATGCCGCAGGTCCTAGCGATCAAAATTCACTCTAGGCCTAGCACTTGTCAAGTCCGGACAAAGAGCGTTCCTCGAACCGAACAGACTGTCGTCCAATGTTCCAAGAGCAGGCCCCACGTTGGGCGCCAGATGTGGAGTTTAAAAGGGGAGATAAACACGTATTCCCCGTTTAAAGCGCGGCTGACTCTGTTCAAAACCGCGCTTACCCCACCCCGTGGTCGCGTACGCTACTGAGCGCACGCCGACCACGGCGGGCCTTGCTCTACGGGAACAAAGGAACGACACACTGGCTGACACAAACAAGGCATTTATTGCTATAGCAACAATAACGCCAGCTAGCAACAAAATACACTGAGGAATCTAGGATGTCCGACTCACCAGCACGGCTACGAGCGAACGTTCGCCCACGCTAGGGCAAAGGGATAAGCTCCGAGGCCAGACGGGACGGGGTGGCGGGAGCAAGTTCCGACTACCAGGCGCCCGCGGCCAAGAGCGGAGCTTTGCGCGTGAACGTCCACACGCTATCCTGTCCCAGGGAGAAGAGACCCCGTAGCTCCCCGCGAGCGCGCAGCAAAACGCCATCCGTGGCGCTGGTGTCGCTGCGACGCGAGCGCCCTCCCCTGTTAGTGGAAAGTTACCGAACCGAGAGGAGTGCTTTGCGGAGGAGCTAACCACAGGGAAGTAGCGCGTTGAGGGAAAGCGAACGCAGGGGACGAAAGCGTCCCCACAAATTTTACCTTAAAGGTACATTTCTCGCTTTTAACAATCAGCTCTATTTACAGATGAAAGGCATTTGCTTTGTATCTTGCGTCGCATCCATATTAAGCGACATTTTTGTAACCTGCATTGACCAAGTTTTAAGCACTGTCTTCAACTGAGACAAGGTCGTCAAAGTGTACCGATATTTTGATGAACCCGCGGTGTGCACGCCTTTGGAAGAAGTGGGAGGAGGAAGGGAAGAGGTCCGTAACTTCGGACCTCTACGCGGAGGCGGCACATTTCTCTTTTTTTTTTTCAAGTGCGGCCATAGACAGGCAGCGTGTCCGGTACTTACGGATCCAAGACCTCTACCAATGCCGCGAGATGAACCTCCCGAGTGCCCCGGTTGAAGAAATGTTCTCCCGGAGCACCGAGGAAGAGGCAGAACTACACCTCTTAAGGTCTCCCTATTGAAAAATCCGGTATCGCGGCAAACCGGATTTTACCGGAACATATCGGTTTCATGCCGGTCCGGTATCACTCTCATACCGGCGAGACCCGTCCGGTTTGATCGCTATACCGGTTCATACCGGTCCGGTATCGATCCCAAACCGGACAGACCGCTCCGGTACGGAGCTCATACCGGACAGTCCATTCTCGGTTCGAAGCTCAAACCGGACAGACTAGTCCGGTACGGAGCTCAAACCGGACATACCAGCCTGTATTCAGAGCGATATGTGCTGCGGTTTTGGTGCTTGGTCTGCAGATTGACTGTTGTACGCCAGCAGATATTTTTAAGGGGAAGGGGGGGGGGGTAATTGTGCGCATAAGTGCGATAATCAACACGTACACGGTTTTGTTGAAAGGGTTAGGAAAAGAAAAGGGCCAAGCGTGGCAAAACATGCAGTTTGTGTTCCAGGAAACAACAGCACCCCCGCTCAGGAAAAAGTTTTTACCCAGAATTCCGAGCGACTGTTTGGAGGAGGCACCCCACGGAACGAACCCCGGTCGATGATCGCGCGTTGCAACTCATATTGAGCGCGATAGTACAAAGAAATCAATAGCTCTGCCGACCAAATACTGCTAAACAAATCCCTGCTGTACATATCGGAATGGTGCGACAACTGGCAGATGGCCCTCAACCTGGAGAAAACCGTCTGCATGACCGTCACAAGAAAGAAACAACCATTAAACTTCACTTATGGAATTGAACAGAAGTCCCTTACAAAAGTAGAGCAATTGAAGTATCTTGGTGTGATTATTAGCTCCGATCTACGATGGAACAAGCACGTGACACACATTGCCACAAAGGCACATTCCGCGCTTTATACCATAAGACGTTCCCTTCGACTTGCTTCACCTGAAACAAAACTGTTAGCCTACATTTCACTTGTCCGCTCAGTTATAGAATACGGTATTATTGCCTGGTTGCCCTACACTAAACAATATATTGAAAGATTAGAAAGTGTTCAGCGAAAAGCTGTCCGCTTCATTTATAACAAACACAGTCGCCATGACTCTCCCTCACTGCTTTTACAAAAAGCCGGCCTATCTACAATTCACACACGAGCTAGACTGTTGCGGCTTAAGTTCTTGTTCCTCCTCTTGAATAACGACACAAAACTTGATAAAACTAGATACCTGCTTACGCCTAATACACGTGTCACAAGAACAAAACATGAAAAACATCTATCTGAATATAGACACCACAGTGATGCATTCAAATTTTCATACTTCCCGCATGTAATCCGTGAGTGGAATATGTTGCCTTCTGAAATTGTAAGCCAGCTCACTCCTGAAGCATTCGTGTCGAAGGTAGCAAACCACTTTCAAAACGGTTAACATTGTCACCATGTGTCATTTACCATGTTTCTTTCTATGAGAGTGAAAAGTTCCTTCTCTGCAGTCTTTTATTGTGTACTTTTTCATGCATATGTGCACCCAATCCTGTTACGGCCTCAAAGAGAGGCCAACAGTTAGTTAGTTAGTTTATGGGGTTTAACGTCCCAAAGCGACTGAGGCTATGAGAGACGCTAAAGAGAGGCCAACAGTATGTAATAAATAAATAAAATAAAATAAATAAAATACTAATCACAAATCGCCCAGAACATTTCTATCGACGAAGAAAAGGTTAATTCAACGGAGCCAGCAGCTTGGGTGTTCCCTTAAGGGCGACGCTTCGTGCTAGCTAAAAGATACAGCGCTCGAGAGAACAAAATAAAAACAAAAACCACCTCTAGAAACCTTACACGAGTAACCCGTCTCTTCGCAATTTTTTTAAAGTTTTTTTTTCTCTCATCACTGCCTTCTCTGCTTTTCCTGCGTCTGAGAATTCTCAAGGCCTGCGCGCTTTCCTTTCCCCCCGCTCTGACGTCAGCCACTTTGACCGCTGACCCCTCCGCATTCCTCCGACACTGAGACGTCTCCTTTCTTCCCTCAACCAGTTCTGCACCCTTCCGTAGTCGTGTAGCCGGACATGTCAGCGTGCGCTGCTGCGTTTTATTGCTGTTGCGTTCGTGAGTGCTGGCTAGGAAATTGCTTGTCATCGTGATACCTAAATCTTTGCGTGTCGTGCACCTGCTGTTGAAGCAATGGGTCGCTGCTGCGTGCCCAGCTGTAGAGGAAACTATGACAACGGGCCAAAAGTGCGTGTGTTTTCGTTCCCAAAAGACTCCCGTAGGATTACGTGGGAGCGTGCTGTTCGCCGCGACGACGTCGACATACTGACTGAGAGATTCTAAGGTACTGTACGTTGTGTCTGCGCATCGAAGCAATCGTTGAAGTCTAATAATTTATCACGGTGCTAAAATATGGACAAGGTGCGGTTCTAAAATTCATGGGACGCGATGTTTGCCCTTGACTGCTGGTATCAGTAAATATATCTTTTTCTCTTATGTACCAGGCAGTGTTCTTGTGTGGTTGAAAGATACAAATTTTCAAGTTCAGGGCGGGCGTTCATGTCATGGTTAAATAAATATGCCTATGAATATCATCGAATTTTGCAGAGAGCATACATACACTAACGAGATATATTCTTGCATCTTGATTCAACTTTTCGACTATATTTAGTGTGCGTAGTGTTTTGGCTAAAGAATGCTCAGTATATTTAGGTAATTGAAGCGATTCTATGCATTTGCGCAATGAATAAAGTAATAATGACCGTAAGTTGCATGTCACAGTGCTCAATGCATTATGTTGTGTGTCAGTGCCCAATTAAATGATAAGCTGGGGGCGTTATGTACTATCAATCATATTTACTTTTCAGCAGGTGCTTTTGACTACTTCATTGGCCAGCACCCTGTAGAGACCCCAGCGCCGGTAGATCGTCGCAAAGAGTTAAATTTTTACCTCAGTGAGCTGGTTCAAGACATGCGAAAAAAATAAACATCTTTTGGAGGTTTTGATGCATTATAATACTCACCAAGCTACCAATACTTGGTAAAAGCTGGGAGCAAATAACACAATTGCACATCGACTGCAATACGAGTCGCTGATAATCGCAGATTACCAGTTTCTGAGGCTCTGTATATTGCAGCATTTGGCATGTACTCTTATGGCCCCAGTTTTTGGGCAGATTTAGTCCAAGTGGGATATATTTGAAGCATTTTATTCCTGCCTTTGTCCTGTGATACAGGGCCCTCCTGTATAATACGGGCCTAGCCTGTAGAATACAGGAGTGTCCTGTATGCCGGTATGAATTTTAAACCGGAACCGCTGTTGAGACGCGGGCTCTCAGTTGCTGTCGGGACGCGGGTCCGCTGTCGCCGACCAGCCGGAGCAATGAAGAGACGGGGGGGTTAAGGAGCAGCGTGAAAAACAGGTATATGTATTTACATATTTACAAGTAGCGAGAAGCACGATACATGGCACGACGTATCTCAACAGGAAAAAGACACAGACACAGGAGACGGGAGCCCTTAAATAGAGTCGGCACAGACTCCCGCCCCTTTTCGTCCAATCAGGAGCGTCCTGTTGGCTGATTGGCCGGCAAGATTTGAACGCCAACCCGGGTAGCGTTCCCGTAGCTGTCCGGCCCGAACGCACAACGCACTCCACGATGACGACGCGCAGGCTCGGAGAGACGCCGGCTTGGACGCCGTCCTTGGGGAGCGTCTCTGTAGCTCACCGGCCGAACGCGCAACACTGGGAGCGTTCCGGTGTTAGAAATTCACGTTCACAACAGCTCGCCCCCGCCCGGAAAATCGTGCACGAAGGAAAGAGGTCCGCAGCCACTTCGCGAAGTGCCGAGGTCGGGGCTTAGTCTTTGTCCGCCGGCCGTCATAGGCTCGCCAACCGGTCTCTTCAGGTCTGGAAGGGAGGTGATCTGGACCGGACACAACAGCAGCCAGCAAATGCCCTTCCATCTCCCCAGAGATCTGCCAGGCTTCTATACTCCCAATACTTTCGCTGACAGGCGACAGGTTCAATCGCGAGTGCACCGTCGCATCACAGACTATTTTCTTCGCGAGTAGAAAAAAAAAAGAAACAGAAGATCACAAAACAGCAAAAAAAAAGTAGCAGCCCGTCCAAATCCCTTCTATTCCTTTCTCTTTTCAGAAGCATCGGCTTAAGCCATCTGCGTTGGCGTTTGCCTTTCCTTTTTTGTACTGAACCTCGAAGCTGAATTGCTGCAGAGCTAGGCTCCAGCGCAGGAGGCGACCATTTTTGCCCGACATGCGTTCTAGCCAGGTTAGAGGACAGTGGTCCGTTTGTACGATGAACTTCGTACCAGACACGTAGCAGGCAAGTTTTTGTATCGCCCACACCAGGCACGCGCATTCCTTTTCAGAAGCGCTGTATGCTTCTTCCCTGGCAGTGAGCTTCCTGCTTACATAAAGGATTGGGTGTTCGTTCCCTTGATCATCGGTCTGGCAAAGCACAGCACCCATTCCCCTGTTGCTCGCGTCACACTGGATTATGAACTGTTTTGTATAATCCGGGGACTTTAACACGGGATCCTTCATCAGGGATTCCTTTAGAGTTAGAAAGGACTTTTCTTTCGCGGGGTTCCAGGCGACGCGCTCTGGTTCACTTTTGCGCAAAGCATCAGTGAGGGCGCTAGCGGTGTCCGAGTACCGCGGTATGTATTGCCGGTAGTACCCTACAAGACCGAGAAAGGCTCTCACATCTTTCTTGGTTTTCGGCGGGGGATACGTTGAAATGGCGAGCAGTTTTACCTCGGAGGGCTTACGAATCCCGTTTCCGACTATATGTCCCAGGTAGCTGACCTGCGTTCGACCAAGTTGACATTTTTCTGGTTTTACCGTGAGACCAGCGCTTTGTAGTTTAGATAGCACATTTCTCAGGTGAACCAAGTGCTCATCCCAGTCATCAGAAAAGATGGCCACATCATCTAGATACGGCACAGCATACGCCTCCATACCCCGCAACACCTTGCTCATTAGACTCGAAAAACAGAACGGCGCGTTCTTAAGGCCGAAACTGAGCACCGTCGGTGAGAACATTCCGAATGGTGTGACGAAGGTTGCGTACCTCTGAGCCCTCTCTGAAAGGGGAACTTGCCAATATCCTCGTACGAGGTCCAAAGTTGATATAAATTTTGCGGCACTAACCTGTTCAATCCTTTCTTCAATGTTAGGAATAGGAAAGATTTGGTCTTTTGTGAGTGCGTTAAGTTTTCTGTAGTCGATGCATGGTCGCGGATCTTTTCCCGGGGCCTCAACGATAATCATGGGTGAGCTATAGTCACTCTCTACCTCTTTTATCACCCCTAGCTCCAGCATCTTGCGCACCTCACTCTCCAGAATGGCCCGCTGTTTAGGCGACATCCGGTAGGGCTTTGAACTCACGGGGCAGGCATCCTCTTTTAGCTCAATATCGTGCGTCACAAGGTTGGTACGCCCTGGTCGTTTTGAGAATATATCTTTGAATTCTGCGATGACCTCTCGGAGGCCTTGAAGCTGACGCGAATCAAGGAGATGCGGATTTACGGTCAGCTTCTCAATATCCTCGACTGAGAAATTTTGAGTGACGCTCTCCAGTTCGGGAATGTCCTGTGTAACCTCCGCCGGCAGGTTCACAGTCATATTCACGATTGCCTCGCGTTCCCTGTAAGCTTTCAAAAGGTTTGCGTGATAGATCTTGCAAATCTTTCGCTTGCCTGGCATTCTGACAAGGTAATTAGTGGGGGACAGTTTTTCCAAAATAAGTGCTGGACCTTCCCATTGGATTTCTAATTTGTTTGCCTTCGAAGGCCTGAGGTACATAACCTTGTCGCCCGGCCTGAATGTGCGCTCTCTTGCATTTCGGTCATAATATACTTTTGCGCTGGCTCTGCTAGCCTCCATTTCTTTTTCCGCAAGCTTCCTAGCATTGTCCATTCTCTCTAGAAGAGTCAGAACGTACTCAACCACTGTTGAGTCCTCGCTTCGTCCTTCCCATATTTCTCGGAGCATAAGCATAGGTGACCTTAGGTTTCTTCCATAAACAAGCTCGGCCGGAGCGAACCCCGTCGATTCATGCGGCACTGTCCGAAGTGCAAAAAGTGTAGCTGGAATGCAGGCGTCCCAATCTTTCTTATGTTCATAGCAAAGGGCCCGAAGGACTCGCTTTATAGTGGAGTGACTGCGCTCGACACTATTGGATTGAGGGTGGTACACCGAGCTATGAATCACCTGGATGCCGCACCGTTCGAAGAATGTGGTTGTCAATGCGCTAGTAAACACGGAACCCTGATCGCTCTGCACCTCTGATGGGAAGCCTACACGTGCGAAAACAGACAGTAAACCATCGACCACAGCTGTGGAGGTTAGCTCTTTCAGCGGCACTGCCTCTGGGAACTTAGTAGCTGGGCATACCATTGTCAGCAAATACTTATTTCCCTGATTAGTTAGCGGTAGAGGCCCGACAACGTCGATCACAAGACGTTTGAATGGCTCCGTTATCACAGGAACTAGCTGCATTGGAGCTTTGACCTTGTCATGCGGCTTTCCTACTCGTTGGCAACTGTCGCATGAACGCACGAACTGCTCTACGTCACGGAAACAGTTAGGCCAGTAGAACTCCTGCAAGAGGCGTGCTTTGCTTTTCTTTACCCCTAGGTGACCCGACCAGCCGCTGCCGTGACAGAGATTTAGCAAGTGCTGTCTGTACTTTGTTGGCACGACCAACTGATCGAAAATTGCCCCTCTCTTGTCCTGATAACGACGAATCAACAGCCCATTTCTTTTCAGCAGCGTGACATTCTTTCTAGCAACTCCTGCTCTGGCTGAACTGTGGAGTTTTTCTAATGTTTTGTCTGCCTCCTGGTCCTCAGTAAACTGCTCCTTGCTTACTGAGAGCAAGCGCTCGAAATGGATGGACGACGGTGGTAACAACGAACTAGGTTCCGCCGCCGCTCTCCCTGTTTTCAACACTCTCTCTGACTCAACCGTGGTGTCATCGTCATCGTCTACGCCGTCAGAGCCCCTCTCCAATTGCTTTTCCCCAACATGCCCCGTTGTTTGATCTGCGTCTGTTCTAAGGGGCATGTCGTACTTCAGCTGGCTTGCTAACTCTCTCGCTCTAGAGCGGGTTAGCGCGCAAACGTCTCCTGGCTCAAATGTAGTTCCCCTCTCCCTGAGCAACATCTCAGACTTGTTAGAGAACAAATAAGGATACTCCTTGGGCAGATTCTCGGAAACCGCCGCTTCCGTAGCAAGGATACCGAACGGGCCCTCAATACATACACGGGCTAAAGGAAGACAGGCCGTATCTTCCTGTACCACTTGCCTAATCCAGGCGCATTCCCCAGTGAAATCTGTTGCAGACACATACGAGGGGTGAACTACATCCATGGTAGCCGCTGAGTCTCTTAGTACTCGGCATTTCTTTCCATTCACTGTGAATTCTCTCATGAATGGCTTAAGTAAAGCCAAGTTCTCATCAGCGTCGCTTACATAGGAAAATACTACACGCTGATTTGGGCAACTTGAAGCAAAGTGCCCCGTTTGTTGACACTTGAAACATACACTCTGCCTTGGTGCTTCATATCTTTTCTTTCTTTCCCTTTCCTTTGCATCGTTGCGGGAATTTTCCGGCGGTCTCGCTTCGCCTTTTGGACGGTCGTCCCCTTTTTCTGCTCCGGCATTCTTAAAAACCGGCTTCGCACCTGTTTTGTCTGCTCTATGCCTAGCGGGGTACCGTTCCTTGTACGTATTGCTTGTACCCTGTCTTTCAAGCAACACGCGGCGTGACGCATACTCGTCCGCGAGTTCAGCAGCCTTCTGAACAGTGTTTACCTCGGCCCTGTCGAGAATCCACAAACGCATTTGATCCGGAATTGTGTCATAAAACTGCTCTAGACACACGCACTCCACGATCTTTCCTGCGTCCCCGTGAACGCCTGCGCTCTTTAACCATTCCACTAAGTTTGTTTTCAAGTTATAACCAAACTCGAGGTAAGATTCTTCTTTAGACTTAGCGGCGTTTCTGAAACGCTGGCGAAAAGCCTCGGCAGACAGGCGGTACTTCTTTAGGAGGCTTGCCTTCACGGTCTCATAGTCCTCCGATTCTTCCGCACTCAGTCTCCCGATCGCGTCCGCTACCTTACACGGCAACAGGGTCAATAGTTGCTGTGGCCACCCATCTTTCCCAAGATTGTTTTTTTGGCATGTCCTTTCAAAGTTCACCAAAAAAATACCAATGTCCTCGCCTAGCTGGAAGGGTTGCATGAAATCTTTAATTTTGATTGTTTCCCTTCCTCCTGGGCTGGGGGATGGCGGCTGTGCGACGCCGGCTTCGGCTCTTTTCGACTCCGCGTCCAGTTTCTTTAGGTCAATTTCCTGCTGTCGGCGTGCTGACTCGAGCTCCTTCTCTCGAAGCTGAAGCTCGCGATCGCGTTGCTTCTGTTCCAGCTCGCGCTGTTCCTTCTCAGCTGCTTCCCTTTCCTTCTCAGCCGCTTCCCGTTTCTCTTCAGCTGCTTTCCTATCCTTAATCAATTCCCATGTCTCGATAAGCTCTTCATCGTCCGCACCGAAAGATATTATTGCCTCTATGATTTGCGGTTTCCGCACGGCCTTCCCAAGTTCAACCCCTAATTCTTTGCTGATCAAAATTAGATCCGGCTTTTGCAAAGATTTCAGGTCCATGATGCGCTCAGACACTCGACCGGTCCCCTATCTCTTCTTAGCAATGCGTACAACAATCAGTACTCACAGCACTGCCAAAGAAAGCCTGCCAGCATTGACGCTAAATTCAAAAGCCTGGCAAAATACCTCAGGGAAGAAAGGTCGGACACTCACAGAGCCACGATCATGGGGTCCACCAACGTGGGAGCTCTTGCAACTACGAACGCTGCTAGGCGATGCGAAGAGCTGACTTCGATCCCACCGCTGCCATCCAGTTGTTGAGACGCGGGCTCTCAGTTGCTGTCGGGACGCGGGTCCGCTGTCGCCGACCAGCCGGAGCAATGAAGAGACGGGGGGGTTAAGGAGCAGCGTGAAAAACAGGTATATGTATTTACATATTTACAAGTAGCGAGAAGCACGATACATGGCACGACGTATCTCAACAGGAAAAAGACACAGACACAGGAGACGGGAGCCCTTAAATAAAGTCGGCACAGACTCCCGCCCCTTTTCGTCCAATCAGGAGCGTCCTGTTGGCTGATTGGCCGGCAAGATTTGAACGCCAACCCGGGTAGCGTTCCCGTAGCTGTCCGGCCCGAACGCACAACGCACTCCACGATGACGACGCGCAGGCTCGGAGAGACGCCGGCTTGGACGCCGTCCTTGGGGAGCGTCTCTGTAGCTCACCGGCCGAACGCGCAACACTGGGAGCGTTCCGGTGTTAGAAATTCACGTTCACAACACCGCATACCGGGTTATTGTACAGGATTTGCGATACCGGATTACCTGAGTATCCTGTACAAAACAGGAGAGTCCTGTATTATACAAGACTGTCCTGTTTTATACCGGATATTCCGGTAATCCGGTATCGCAAATCCTGTACAATAACCCGGTATGCGGTTCCGGTTTAAAATTAATACCGGATTTTTCAGTAGGGCTACGCCTCCCTGGGCCTTGGCAGCCGCTTTGCGGGGAGCTCTTAGTGGTCTCTCACCTGTTGGCGGTGGTCACGGCACCAAAGATTCCACCCTAGGACCCCGTACCTCCTCTCTCTTCCGGCCGAACTGCCCCATCAGATATATTTTAACGTCTGTTGGGGCGACCGATAACGTGAGCCTCGAGGTCGCGGCCTTGGTAAAGTCGAACATCGACACCGAGTCCGACGCCATCGCAGCCCTCAACCTGCGACCCACCCGTCGAGCCCTGGTGGTTCCCTTCATGACCACCGGGGGCCTCGACTGTTTCCGAGCTGCCATCGCCCGTATCGAGGCCACCCAGGCTTCCATTAATGCCCGGCAAGACAGCACAGATGCACAACCCACTCTTCCGCATGTCTGGGGACGACCAGGACGTCCGTCCCGAGGGCCTTGTGACCGCCCTCAACCGCAGGAATCCCGCACCGCTGCTTGACACTGCAACATGCAAGTTCAGGCTGTCTTTTAATCAGTGGTCGGCACGGCGAGTCTATGTACTAGAAGTCGATCCTTCTGCCTTCCCCGGACTTCGCGAAGCTAGTTGCGTTACCGTAGGCTGGGAGTCGGTGGTGATCCATGTGGAGCTCCATGTGATTTTTTAATGACTACTCGACTTAATTTGATGATTTGATGACTACTTGAATTGATTTTATGACTCCACTTGATTTTTGAATGACTATTTGTGATTATCTGTCTTGGAGTATGGCACGCCCTGGAGGTGTCCGTATCTGGTGGACATGTGCGTAGGGCAATGATCCTATACTTCAAAGACGGCGCAGAGGGGAGCGTCATTGTATACGGTCATTGCCTACCCACATGCCCACAAGCGACGGACACCTCCAGGGCTTGCTATACTCCAAGGCAGATAACCACAAATAGTCATTCAAAAATCAAGATCCGAGGGCCACAGAGACACAGAGAGAAAGAATATACTTTTATTGTCTAAAAGGAGACCGGAGCAGGTTATCCGTGGGGTTCTCGCTCAAGGACTCCAGTAGCTTCCGTCGAAGCCTTGGCGATGGCAACTAGCGCCTCCTGGTATCCCAGGGTGCATCTGGCGAGCGTCACCTCTGGCTGCTCCAAGCCGCGTTGTGCGGCTTTAAGTGGTTCAGCTCAACTGAGCACGTCCTCGTAATCTGTGTGGATGTGAGAATACCGCCACAACAAGGACATGTATCTGCGTATAATATTGGGTGAATGCGGTGTGGGCGGTGGAAATTATGGAAATTGAGTGGTTGGGGGTGTCTTTGGTAGGAGGAGTCCGCCTGTGTGGTGGGGGATTTAGACAGCGATTTAGGCGGAGGGGTGAAAAAATGGGTTGACAGGGTGTAAAGGCGCTCAGGTACTGATATACAAACATCGCCATGTTTCTTTATCCGGAAGGTCTCGAAGGTTTCATGTGCATTTCGTGTTTTTCCATGTCATAGAACAGAAAAATTTGCAAGACGTGGGGAACATTTCATGGGACATCTTCTACCATGTCGTGCAAGATTGCTGTCATCTCCATCTCCGGTGCCAATTATTGCTCGGCGCTTACCTAACCATCGATTTACACAGCCACCCCTTTGTCCTATGTAAAATTTCCAACAGTTTAGCGGAATCTTGAGCGGAACAGGACCACCATTAAGCTATGCTGCCCTTATATTTCTTCTACCCTTTCGGGCCTTCAGTTCACAAGCAACAAGATCCAGTCGCCGCGATGGGTTCGCGCACCACTTGTCCTCTAGGCGACCGCCTCCAGCATGCCCGCCCTCAGTTACTCCTTTTCCTCTGCAACGCCGCCTTACGTCTCGGCCACTTCCCCTCTTTGGAGTGACGGACCGTTTGCCTTCATACGTCGTAAGACCCCATTGTTGTGCACCTTGTTTTTGGTAGAATTTTAAAGCGCCTCCTCCACCGTCGCTTGTATTATGCTTTCTGCACGCCACAGTCGCCTCCATGCTAACCAGTTAGTATTTGCACATGCCCGTAGTGGCCTGCAAGCGCTCGTATCCCTCCACTCCGGTTTGCAGATTTTTCCAGCGACCCGCTCGCCGGCGTAGCTGTTGCCCTCAAATTGTTGGATTTTCAAGGTGCCTTCGACAGCGTTTGGCACCAAGTTCTCTACTTCTTCTACCACCTGTAGCGCACCCTCCTTTCCGACCACTCAGTTATCTATCATACCCGTACGGGCAAGTCTGTCTTTGCGAGTCTCACACAGTAGCCCTCAGGGGTCCCCCATCTCACCCCTCCTCGGAAATATTGTCAAATACTGGTCTCCTCGACTGCCCAGTGCCACCCGGCGTCGTTATTCAAGCATATGCAGATATCGCTTCACTATCCCCACACGCAAAAGGCGCGAACTCTAACCAGCGTACGCCAACGCCCTCGCGCGAGTGGCTGCTACTGTGCTTCCGACTCGCGTGTCAATGTCTCCTTGGAAGGAAGGAAGGGAAAACTTTATTTACACTGATGGTTTTTCCTGCGGTTTGGGGCATCTTCAGAGACGTCTTGGTTCTACCCCCAGGAGCCTTCTCTGTCGAAGTCGTCCGCCTCTAATCAGTGGTCGGTTGCCCTCAGTCCAGGGCTCCGCTGGCCACTGCCGCCCGTTGAGCTCGCTGTACCAGACCTTGTTGGTCTTCACAGCGGTCGCTGGACAGCAGAGTCTCCCACTGCTCTGCACTCGGGTTTTGTATTTTGGGGACCACGTCTATGTTTTGGCATGCCCATGTGATGTGGTATAGAGTAGGTTTTTCGTCGCACCAGGGACATTTGTCCGTGTATATCGTACGTTGCATTTTGTTTAGTATATGTAGGTTTGGGAAAGAGCCTGTTTGTAATTCTCTCCAAGTGACAGCCTCCTCTCTGCTGAGAGATTTGTGCGGTGGGGGATATCGCATTCTTCTGCCTCTATAGTTTTGTAGTATGGCCGAATATTCCCTGGGTGCTGGCGCGAGTTCCGCGGTCTCGTCGGATGCTCGGAAAGTAATGTATCCTCGAGCTATCCTGTCGGCCTCTTCGTTCCCTGCCACCCCCGTGTGCCCCGGTACCCACACAATTTTGTGTGGGATCTTGTCGTTTTGTTCTTCCTGGTTTTTAATTCTGTCGCTCGATGCGAGGAGTATACGGAGCGCGTGACGACCTATCCTGCCATTCATGTAATTTCGGCAGGCTGTTTGAGAGTCCGTGAGTATTGTTAGTGACCGCCCGGTTCCGTAGGCCTCCGCCACCGCTAGAGCAACGGCTACTTCCTCGGACTCTGCAGCTGTGCAGCCTCGGAGAGACGCGCTGGTCATTTCGCGTAAATACGAATCGACCACCGCCGCTACAGCGATTTTGGTATCTCCTCCTCTCCAAGACGAGTCTGTATACACGGTCGTGGCTTGAGGAGCGTATGTTTTGTCAATGAATTCGGCCCTCGCTTCTCTTCTGCCTCGATGGAGGTTGGGATCCATGTTTTTTGGTATTGGAGCTACCTTGAGGGTCTTGCGAAGCTCGTCGGGGATCGTTGCCGTCCTCGACATTTCTCGCATCTGCTCGCGGTATCCGAGCCTCTGCAGGAGCGCTCTTCCAGTCGTTGTTTGCAACAGCCTGAGTTTTTGCGACTCAAGCTGCGCCTCTCGTAGCTCCTCAATGGTGTTATGTAATCCCAGGGCCATGAGTTTTTCTGTAGACGTGTAGCGTGGTAGTCGGAGCGCTGTCTTATACGCTTTGCGTAGCAGGGCATCCGCTTGTTGTATTTCGTTTTTGTTGAGGCACTGGTAGGGTAGGCTGTACGTTATTCGACTAACTACTAGGCTTCTTACTAGTTTTAGTGTGTCCTCTTCACGCATGACATGTGGATAAAATTTTTTGTACGTTGTTTCCCACGCCGTAGTCGGGATAAAGAAGCACAACCATACCGGGGATTTCACAGGCCGCTCTCTCGTCTGTAAATCACAGCTCCGCAATTGTTATATTTCACCGCCACACTTCGTTCGTTGCTCAAGCCTCCTTTCTCCGTGATGAAGCCGAGATCCTTACAACCCGTCTTCCTTTCGTGTCACTGTTCTTTCCCCCTACTGCTCTGCTCTATTTTCAGGCTATTCAACCTTCCCTCATTTTCACTGCGCCTGCATGGTGGTCATCTAAAGCTGACTCGAGACTTCGGGGGATCCTCACCGCGCAGCGCGTCCCTTTTCTGGCGTTAACCCGTGCATTTCCCACCACGCGTCACTCTGGCCTCTTCTTCTTGGTGCTCCTGGTCTCCCTTCGGAGCTGGACCGGCTCTACGCCGAGTACCGTAAACTTACTCGGTCTGACCACATTTACATCGGCGTTCACATTTACCTTCCCCGCATTGACCCAATGTCAGACCACCCATCTATGGCTACCGCTTTCTCCTTCCAACGTGTACGTCCCTCAGGTTTCCCCATCTATGCTCTTCTCGCCGGTCCTCCCTCTCGGCCAGTGCCGCCATTTCCTCCAAAGGTACTTTACGACGAGTCGATGGTTTTTGCCTTTCCTTGGTTGCCAGCGCAATATGCACCGAAATGGTTGCCTTCCATAAGGCAATTATTTCGCCCCGTGCACCACTACTTACACTGACTCTGTTTCTTTTGTTCTTACGTATAAGTGATACTAAATGCGTTCTTGCTTTAATTTATCCTTCACAGTCCTCTTTTCCTCTACGACGTCAAGGCCCGTTGCGGCGTCCAAGGCAATGAGTTTGGGGACAGGGTCAGGCCACTTGCATCATTTCAAAGTTTACCACGACGCTCTCGGGCCGCCCCCTTGTCCTTGCGTACCATCATCCGCGATATAGTTCTTAAAATGTGGGTCCCAGACTGGCTCGTCAGTTGTGCGCATCTCACTTTAGGAGCACCGGAGCGTCTTCATTGGTAAAATATATAAATTTCACGCCGTCACGTAAACCGCGTGTTTTACTTTTAAGCGAAACCTGGGTATGTACCTCTTGCTACTCTACCAGGTTTAACCAGAGCTAAACCACAGCCATTTTTTTTCCTCACCACGTTCACGCACCCTCTTAATTCGCCTCTCCAGTCATGTCTTAATTCCTCCGCTGCGCTGCGTCTGTTCATACCCAGATGGTCCCCCCCCCCCCCCTTTTCAGGTCACCCCCATGTCTTGCGGGTTGAAGAGCACAATTAAAAGGCCAATTTTATGGGACAGGGCTCCGCCCATGCCAACCTCGCATGGGGTACAATAGAGGTTACCCCCCCCCCCCCCCCAAACTCCTCCGTTGGTTGAAAACAGGCTAATTTTTTCTCCTTTCATGTCAGCATTGAGGGCCATGAAAAAACTAGAGTGCTCACCTACCTGAACGGATGCTACCTGAATGGATGCCAATGTTTAGTTACCGAGAAACTTTTCAGTCACTGCGCCGCATCAACTACGGCTGCCAATTGGAAGATTATTGCATTATTTTGCTCTGACCGCTATGAAGTTTCTCACCTTGAACAGAAAAAAAAAATTCGTCGTGGCGATTAGATTTCGTACCTGCTTCCGACGAGAAATTCCAGGCTTCAAATGCAACTCGTCGACGAACTTTTTCTGTGATTTTGTAACGCAAAAAGACCACACATAGATCGCTGGAATAAGTCACCGCGGCCAGCAAATGCTTGCACTGCTACGTTGGAAAGTAGGCTATGATGTTTTCCTCATAGAGCGCATGCACTTCTGAAATTCTGCCAGCATATGTTTGAAGATATGTTTTGTTACCACGTGTATCTATTCTGTTCACCTCTGAATACATCCGGTACGCTTCTAGCTCGCAGTAAAAAGACCAAGAAATGGCTGCGCCTGCCAAATATTTAGGGTGGAAGCTAAGAGTTGAAGGCTACGGCACCCAGGCCTCCTTGGTTCAAACGCGTGAGAACAGCGCACACGAGTGAAGTCGTTTCGCGCGGGGGAATTCCATTCAACTACGAAGTCATGAGTAATTTTCATTCAGCTCAACCTTACATTTTATGATGTGCTCAAACATGCGAATATGATATAACTCGTTCTGGTGCACAGCAAAAAAAAAACATAAAAGCAAGACAGTTGCAGCGACCTTGCCGAGCACAGTTCTCACAGCAGAACGTCCGGTGGAACTAACACGCAAAAGTTCATCACATGCGCACAGATTAAACCACAATATCAGTCAAGGGCAACAACGCCTACGGATGTGCACAACGCTGCAGTTCTCTTGTCCGCCTGAGTTCTTATACTCTCTCTTGTCCAGAGATACAATATGTTGTTGTCGTTATTGTGTGCCAGATGCTCACTCTCATGCTTCCTCTTAAGATATGAGGCCACCACTGTCAATCACGGCGAAGAACGCATGACACGCTGGGAGCCAGGTCGCGCAAAATCTGTACCATCTGAATTTAACAATAGAGCCTTTTCTGGCATTTAACACCAGGTAACCAGGCAGCATGTTTTCAAACTTTCCTCCATACCCAGGCGCTGGCTCTAGAAATTTGCTTACTCAGAAATGCGCGGACCGAAGAGTAAACCAGTTTATAAACGGAACACTGACGGACTGCGCTCAGACAACAAAACTGGAAACATATCAGAATCCGGGCCACTCAATATCTATGTTTGATAACTTCACTATTTCATTGTGGGCAGTCTTATTCACGAGGAGATAATGCTGCAGTTGTCATTACAAGGGCCTCCAAGAAAGGAAGAACGTGGATGTAAATTTGGCGAAAGGAAAAAAAAAAACAGATGAACAACATCCGGGATTGTCGTCGCCAACAATAAAAGGGATCAAATTTTAATTAAAAAGATTGATATTCGATCAGAAAAAAAACCCTAGGTACTTCGTGGAATCTTTCCGTCTTCATAGCCAATGAGATAAACCTCATTCTATGCATCGATGACAAACCTGGGACAGGTTTAGAGAACGCTTTAAAAGGAGGTACTCAAAGCGTCGACGCACCCTCTCTGAGGACACTAAAACCACAGTGTCTGTTCCTTGCGCATCTGAATTGGTAGCAGCAAATCTAGCGGCAAAAAAGGCTCCCGCTGTGTTGATAGCATTGCTCATCACCAAAACTGATAAGCAATGAAAAATATCTGTACACCGTTAACATCTGCGTCCAAGAGTAAAAACAATATAAACAAAAGATTACCATAAGCACGAGGAAAATTTCTATAGGCGGGCAGTTGAAATACTACGACGCAAATAACCTGAGGCCAAAACTCTACACGCCTCCACAAAGTGGAAGCCCCTTCGAACAAATAGCTTCATCTAAAGTCCCTAGGGGCTTTGGTCATCAAGTTACGGGCTACGGGACTGACTGCCACTCAGCTTGTTGAAAAGAAAGGTGCTCAAACAAAGTTCGCTTCACGAAAGTCTCAAAATACAATGTGGACAAGATATTAGGCACACGATATGCGCGTTGCATCAGCGCTACCGCAAAAATGTCTTGTATCCGTCCCACTTGACATCAACGACCGCGCTGTCACAGGAAGGCGCATTTGTGCTCCGGGTTCATGGGTGACCCCGCGGGGCAGCTGAAGGCCTTTGCGAACGGCTCGAAGTTGCGCATGGCTTCGGTGCATTCAGGAGACACGCGGCGGTAGTCGCTTCTTTCCCAGCAGGTCACGTGACAGGCCGTGAGGAAGAAGACCTGCTCCGCGCTGTACTCCTCCAGGCCTCGAAGCCGCAGGTCGCGATCTTCGCTGCGGAAGCGGAGGTAGGCCGCGTGCGCGATCTTCAGCGCCGGAAGGAGAGGGAAGAGCGCCGTAACGTTGCCACCGGAAGTGACGTCGGCCGAGCACCTTCCCAGCTCCCACAGGGCTCGCCCGGGTGAGCCGATGTTGTGGGTGCTCCCTTCGCTAGGGTTGACGGCGGACGAAGCCGGATTCCACGGTGTCTCGGTCATGTCATTGCTGAGCAGAACCGTGAGCGCGTTGATGGTGCGCGCGAGCTGCGAGAGCCGATGAGGCGGGACAGTAATGGAATGTCGGGTTAGGGGAGGTTGTTACGAACGCTACTGTAGCTTCAAGCTTAGAGCTGTGACAATGAGATATACATACATATCGTAGACTGTTAGGCACCTTTTTTTCTATTGGCTTCATCCGTCGAGGAAAACAGTCAGTAAAAAAGTGCTTTCCCTTGCATTTGGTAATAACTAACAATCATTAAAGAAGGTCAGCACATACAGGGAATACACTGCAGCAGAGAATACAGCAGATATCCTGATTCAAATGAGTCCGGTGGCTCAAGAGTGCAGCAATTTGATCAAAAACACCATCACCCAATCTTGAATTTCAGTTGTTCGCTCCTATGAGAGCAAAATAACTGATGCTGTAAAAAGCGCAGTGAATATGCGGTTTCAACAGCGTTGTACAAGTATGTATGCGGAACGAACAATGAAATCATCAGCTGCCACTCAGGCGGTCACTGGAATGAAGGCAGCGAGACTACGAAGGAACATGCCTGAAGGTTTGTTTTGTAAAACCAACGTGTCGCGTAAAGGTATATTACTCCGAATTCCAGCTTAACACCAATCGGCATACGAACAAAAATTAGGGCAGACACTTAAGTTCCGACTTAAGGCTATGACGCGATATTGTTAATGGGTCCCTTCACCTGCCTGGGGTCCTCTGGCGGCCTCACACTTCACCGCTTTTGTCTGATAGAGGCCGCACAAGCCATAGTCCGGCCTGCTGCTCGGCTTCCCACACATGAATATCTTGCGAATGGAGCCTGCGCTTTCAAAACCCCTCACTGTGGTCTTGAACAGGCGCTCCGAATAAGGGCCATAGCGCTCATGACCGCAGGAAGAAGATTTAGGTACCTCGAGGTTAGCATTTCAACCCAGTGCATGCGAAGTGAACAAAGGCCGTTCTCCTAGCATTTCACCTTAGAAGAGCCGAGCACCAGGCAGAGGGAAATCTTGCGCCTGTTGAAATTTTATGGGTACCCGCCGTCGCTGGACATCCAACCTAGAACTTCCTCAAAGCGAAGGAGATGCTCTTCCAGAAGGCCACCGCTTACGTGGTCTAGTTGTACAGCAGCAGTAGAGGAACAATAGACTCCCGCTGTGCGCCCCATTCCTTCAGCTTACAGTTCCAACACGTTGCTGGCGTTAATTAATCAAAGCCCCCTGTTTCCCCAGTGCAAATCTTAAAACCTGCAGCCCCTCCACTTACCTGCATGGCGTACATGAATCCGAGGCCTCCGTAGGCCATGGCGTCCGTGCCTTCGTAGGCATAATACGGCGCGGCGAGTGCAGCCACCCCTACGGAAATCACATTTGTCACGGGGCTGTACGCAGCCAGGTGGGCGGACTGCAAGCGAAACAACCGCAGGCTCGCCTGGTACTCATCACTGCCGAGTGACTTCTGCAGCTGCTCGCGACTCATGCGCCAATGGCCGAAGAAGCTCTGCTCCATTTCGTAGTCGCGCCCGTAAAGGATTTCCAGGCTCCGGCTTGTCATGTACTGTTCCGGGGGCCATATCACGGTGCTGGTGTTCTGCAGCCGCGTGGTGACAGCACGAACCACTTTGGTGTCCAGGGTGGACCAGGAGCCGACCTCTATTAGAGCCGTCTTGTGCAAAGTGCTCGAGAGGGCCGAAACGGCACGCCTCAGTACTTGCGGCATTAGGCTGTCGTCGGCGCCGGAGAAAAGCACTGTGTACACGGGGACAGCGTTTATACTGCAAAGGACCGGATAGTAGATCTCGGACAGCGGGTGTTTCATGAAGATGTCTCGCACCGAGCTACTAGTGATAGGGATGAGGAGCTGGATGAACCACCACGCCGTATGAAAGGTCAACTCCTGCGCCGAGTAAGAAGAGAAGAGGACACGCATGGCATCTAGCAGGTTGCCTTTTGTGGCGATGAGTGTGTCCTCTTCATTCAGAGGCGGTTTGATGTTGAAGGCAGATTGCAGGGCCTCGACCCAGTCACGAGCTCGGAGTTTTGGCACCAGAGGTGGTAAGTGACGAATCAGCAGAAAACGAGGCCTCGGGTGTGCGGCGTTGAAAAATTGGGACAGGTTTCCGAGGATAGAGCGCTGGATGTCATTGCTAGCCTTTGCGAATTCAACAAATTCCGGCAGGGCGGCTCTTGCTGCAAAGGTTGCGGATAAAAACCAATCGACAACTGAGTTATAGAAGCCTTGGTGCTTATTAACCTCGCGATGAATTATTGCAGTAATGAATGGTATGCCCGATGGGCTCATGGATACCGACCGCTGGTGAGGGGTGCCGTGCCATGGCTCTATGAGGTCAACATAGAACCACAACGGCATGGCCCACAGGACGGACAGGTTTACCAGAGTCCGCAAGGGTACTGAGTAATCATCGGTGTCTCCAAGCCGAGCATCCGTGGGGTCCAGCAGCCAGGGGAACAACTCTTTGCTCATGAATTCGATTAGGTTTTTGGAGTCATCAATGTCTGTAGTGGGGTCTTCCCGGCGAAGGCAGGCGTCCATCATCACCCTCACTCTTTTGCTGAGGGGCCGGCGAGGGTCTTCACGAAGCTGTTATCGTTCCAGCAGCCAGTACGCCAGGCGAACAAGTGGCGCGGACACACTAGGCCGGGTGTCATCGTTCAGCCATCCGGAGCACACAAACTGGCCGAAATCTTCGCAGGCTTCTGGTGTCTTGTCTCGTTTCAGGCCCAGTGCCTCTGCGTGATCTAGGCAAGCCCGTGTGGTGCAAACCGTGGGTACAACGCGGCGACTGGGCATTGTCGACGCAAGGTAGAAGACCACCGCGACGAAGATGGTGACGACGAAGAGCAGAAATACGATAGCTGCCGTCTTCCTCACGGGGACAAGTTTTCGTCCAGTTAATCGGCGCGGCGATGGTGAAAACGGAGACCCGGCGCTGACCTGGGGAAGAATGACATTCCGTAAATGAATTCCCTCCAGCCAGTAGTGAACACATCCCAAGAACCCAAGATCTTCCTAACAGCGGATGACATTAATCTGCGATGCTATGAACTTGGAAAAAACTTTTCTAAGCGGAGTCAGTAATCACTGAAAGATGATCTCCACAGCCGTCAAAATCAGTTCATTTGGCTTTGATATGAGTAATTAGGGCGTTGATTACAGCACCAGCAATGACAGGTCGATGTAACGATAAAGCCGAATTCTCGCCTCTGCTCTTTCGCTGCATTCTTTCGCTAGATCATTCTTCGATATGGCTTCGTAATAAGTACTCAGGGCTCCGAATAAATATTTGAATTTTGCACCAACTTTCTTACAATTTCACGTTGACAGAACTGAAAAAGCAGCAGAAGCTTAAGGGGCTCAGACTGAAAAAATCGTAACCGTGTAAAGTTGGCGTGGCGGTTGTCAGTTAGTGATGACCCTAGTTCTACTTTGTTATACTTAATTTACAGCTGTCCTCTGGGCATGGCGGTCAGCAGGAAAGCAGGCAACTACCATTCACTGGAGATTGCGGCATAAGCAGTTACACTATTAGGAAGTTACCAATCCGCTGCGTGTCAGAAATGCCATATGCTTCCAACGACAAAAGGATGTTCACATTGGAAAACATTGCTAAAAGCAAAAATCGTGGGGACCTCCCTCCTTTCCAACATAATTCTCATATCCTATCGTTTCACACCAAACGAAAATCACATTTCCCATTCGTACATAACCGACAACGCAAATTTGATAGGCAACGTCAGGGAAGGCCCAGCCTAAACAGTTCTAATCAGAGGGAAAAGATATTTATGTCAACAAGCATCACCTTCACTCAATTTTTGCATTCTAGGCGGTGAATTTTTCAGTTTGTTAAGTAAACTGAAACAGTTACGCTTATATTCGTCTTCGGAATGCTATGTTTCCGTTAAGCATGCCACTTTCCGGGACTGTGATATGGCTGCTAGCTTCGACGATCGTCAGTTACCATAGCACCAGTGGTTTTTGCGCCATTCTAGAACATTGCTGGCTGTTTAGGTTGCTGTCTACTACAAATCGCGCCTAGAGTTTAACCCAGGTGCGTTCTATGTCCAAACCAGGCAGAGCTGCTCACATTTCGAAAATTGATTTTAGCATGTCTCCGAATCCCCAGTAGCGGAGAAAGTACCGCAAGAGTGCCACACAACTTGAAAACAGGGAATTCTGTCATAATGAAGCATATTTATGAGTGTAAACCGTGAAGAATAATACTCATGTCTTATCGGGAAAAAACAAACTTTAAGCGAAAGAAGCAAGGAATCAGAAAAACTAATCTTTGGCTACAACACCGACTCGACAGAGCGCCCTATTCAATTCAGTGAGTTTCACTGTCAATTTTTGCTCAGCTCGGCAAGTGTGTAGAAATGGTATTGTTTGCACATAATGACAAGAGTTGAGTCACGATGACGAAACCTGGCCTCTTATTTAAATAAGTCACATCCATGTTTGAATCGTTCCGTTAAGTATTCTCAAGCAACCTATCAAAATTCCAAGAGTCACGTGATCCAATAACCTATTTATTAAGACAGTCATCCCCTTTTCAATCCAGGATCTCACTGACCCCATTACTCAACCATGATCCTTCATGCCTATGATTATAGGACCCATGACTCCGTAACCTGTCACCCTTTGCAAAGATGACTCAAAATCACACGTTGTTAGGCGAGCGACCTGTGTCTGAATCCTCTCACGATTGCAGTTCCGCGTACGGCTCGTTAGCCAGGGTTACTGGAGGCTGTGTTCTGCCGCACTGCATCCCGACAAAGCTGAGCTTATCAAAACAATTTTATGCTGCACGGTGAGAATTTCTCTTGAGGAAGCCGCCGCATACCATTTCCTGGAGTCCCTTGAGGGCTTCCGCCTCTTCTGCACACCTCCGCCTCTTGTGCGTCTTGGGGGCTTCTAGTGAAAAAAGAAGATGGCAGAAGACTAGAACACAGCTAACAGGTGTTGCTGCCCAACGGACTCGTGTTTTGTAACACTTAAATCATCTGCTGTTACGAATGGCTGAACTGGCTATTTCTTTTTATTAGCTGCAGAAACAACAGTGTACTCTCCGCGATGCACGTGATTTCACTGCTTGAAGATAGAGTACAAAAATAAAACTTGGACGAAGCTTAACCTACCCTAAGAGTGTCATGCGATAGTATTACAGATCCCGTTCGTCCCGCTGCTCCATCCACTTGCAGAGTTGCTGGCCACATGCGAAATTATTCGTTCTGCTTTACCTTACTATACCTGCCCCCTGTCGCGTACCCAATGGGCAGGTAGCCGCCGGCCACTGTAGGCAAGCTGTGATGACGTCACACGGCCACGTGCCCTCTATAGACCAATCAATTTTAATGCAGCGTGCCACATACGGTGGGCGGATTGCTCCCAATCCGGTGCTCATATTGTCATCTGCAAAAGTGGGCAGGATGCTGATGACGCCGCAATGTCGAGCGACCTATATCTACCAATAAGAGTGGCTAATCACGTCTGGTTGCGTAGACCTCTTGAGGTCGCGTGAACTCAATCAAACTATCAGGGAATTTCGTCTCGGACATCGTCGGGACCGACGGGGTTTTCGTGACAGTGAACGAGAAGGTGGACGCACAGGGGATACTGAGCGAGAAGACGGGAGCGGTGCCCTTCGAGTACACCTTTATGAGGTGTAATATTTTGCGCTGCAAAGAATTCCGGACATTTGGGTCTAACAAAGAGCAGCAGCTGGTGGACAACCATTATACAGCCGCCCCGACGCATGAAAGAATGCTCGCCGCATTGAGTCAGGAGCTACAGCGATAAGAAACTCGATTGCTTTTAAAGATTTACGGTGCCGGCTGCGTGAAAACGACATTTCTTTGAGAGATAGCCGCAAGTGACTGAATCAACTTTGCCATTAATTCAGAATCCGAAGTACTAACGTGAGAAGCTAGTGCCGTGGGAAAGCATTATTTAATCAGTCCATCTTGCTCAGTACGACTGCGAAGCTTTTTAGCAGTACTTTTCCCTTTTTATTTCGACCGTATCAGACTTCAATGATCAAGGTGCAGTAATCTCTTTTTTAAAACGACTACCATGTGGAAGAAAACGTAAAGAATTGGCATGAATGAATGTTCAATGCTGCAACGAAAAACATTTCAGAAAGCGAAACGTCTGAAACTATTTTCTCTAGAGTCAATGTCGGAAATAGAAATTTATAGCTCTGCCATGAGTTGTTTGTAGCAAATTCAGCGGTAGCAGGCTGCAATGACGGCGATACTTGTGCTGAAAGCCACTGCTGCCTGCCAACACGCAATGGTATGGGGATTAATACGGTAAGGAGACGCAGTGCTTTTAAAGGCTATAATAGCTTGCGTAATGCTTCACGTCGGCTCCGGAATGGCTGCTGTAATTAGTTTCTAGTGGGTATTTATTGGTAATAAAAAATCCCAGTTTCTGTTTCGATTCATGGCGCAGCTTAAGACATAGCGCTCTTGTTTACAAGACCTGAAATCGGAGCTCTTTTGTGTCTTTTTCATTCTTCCTACATCCAGGACCCGCTGCGGTGGCTCAATAGTTAGCGTACTTGGCTGCTGATCCGGAGTTCCCGGGTTCAAACCGCTCGACATTCCAATGGAGGCGAAACGCAATGGCACCTGTGTGCAGTGGGATGTCAGTGCTTGTTAAAGGTTCCCTGGCGTCTAAATTCTTCCGGAGCCATCCACCACGGCTCCTACTTCCGTGTTCTTCCCCTCCCACCTCCTTTACTTCCCTTACGGCGCGGTTCGGGTGTCCACCGAGATGTGAGACAATTACTGCTGCGTTTCCATTCCTCAAAAACCAAGAATCAATTCCTAAATCAAGGGGCGCTGTGATCTCCCCCATGATCTGTCGCGCAGCACATAAGCACCGTCAGATCACCAGGGCTCACGGGCCCCTAGCATCTAGAGCGACAGCGAGGGCCCACCTGTGTCCTGCAACCCCTCCTTGCCTTATCCCTACCCTCAGCGGATTCCTGCTAAGGGTTGCTAAAAAAAAAGTTTTTCCACCACCACCACTGAATAACGATATTTTCAAGTGTATTCGTTTACCCTTATGCAACCTTATATTTAGATGTATCTCAGTGATAAGCGTCCCCGGAGTTCCATAGCCAATTTTGGTTGGTTCCGCGCCTCCTACGCACCTTCAGCCTGACTTTGTATTCCTTCCTGAGTAGCTATACGCCTAGTGACCCTGCGTTGGCTACGGCGCCGGGCGTGTTCCGCTTTTCCTCCCCGTAGAGCTGAACCGCGTCCCATTGACCGTGCGCACCGGTGAGCGCCTTGTAGGCCTTGGTAGAGTTCATCCCGCTATACTTGAGGCCCCTCCAAACCACTTGGAACACTCTCCCCTAAGTGCCTCTTCCATCAGTGAACACCCGCCACTTCACCCATGTGCGTCTAAAAAAATAAAGGTTTTATAGGTTTATGGGGTTTAGCGTGCCAATGCGACTCAGGCTATGAGGGACGCCGTAGTGAAGGGTTTCGGAAATTTTCAGCACCTGGGGTTCTTACGCTGCTGACATTGCTATGGTGAAAAAAGCAGTTTTCTAACACAGAGCCAATTTTCAAAATTTCTTAAAATTTTGTGTACACACCATGTATAGTGGTTGCACAGCGACCAAAGCTTTGTACACGAAAATTGAAAAAAAAACCAGAGGAAGGGTGCCAGACAGGGAGAAAGGGTCTCACCGCTACCATTGATAGCACGTTTACATCAGATAACTGGGTTTGGGAAACTTGGGCATAAAGCTTAATCGAGAATATCTTTATCATCATCATCATCAGCCTGACGACGCCTACTGCAGGGCAAAGGCCTTTCCCATATGGCTCTCCAATTAACCCTCTCCCTAATCCCTAATTTGCTGATGACATAGCTTCTATATATAACTCGGCGGACCAACCGCAATGATTCGAGAACTAGACAAGCGAAAAGTTAATGTCAAGAAACACAAAGTGATGTCCGACAGTCTGGGAAGGAAACAATAGTTTGCGCTAAGTAGCGAATCATCGAAAAGTTAAGTGAATACATCCACTGAGCACAGGTAGGGGACCACTGGTCCGGTCACTAGACAAATAACTGGGAGAATAAATTCAGCGTGGAGTGCATTTGGCAGGTACTCTAAGGTGATGAATGGCAGTTAGCTAATATTATCCAAGAGAAAAGCGTATAGCAGCCCTATCTTATATGTTATAGCGTATGGGAAGAAACATCAATGCTAACGAAAAGGGTTGAGCATAATGTGAGCAGAGCGCAGCGAGCTATTCAAAAGAAATTGATAAATGTTAGAGGGCAGGGTAGGTCAGCGAACAAACGCGAGTTTGTGACATCCTGGACGAAATCGAGAAGGACATATGGGCGTGGGAAGGGCAGGTATGCGAAGGCAAGATGACCGATGTTCGTTAAATGGAAGCGCATCTGGGTAAAGTGAGTCATGTGGGCGGGTGAAATTAAGAATTCCAGTAATATGCACTGAGGGGCTAGTTCTTTTTTGAGCACACAAAGACGACACAATAAGACAAAGGAGACAGGACGGAGCGCAAACTTTCAACTCTTCCGGAAAAGTACGCGACATTTACACCTAAAAAAAAAAGTGGATAATCATCGATGCCACGTGCAAGCCAAATACCCGGGAAACGCACATAGGAAGGGCACAGGCGACTCACCTCTTATCTAATTTATCTAAAAAGGCAAAATCTTTGTCATACATTGTCACAGATGGTGTACAAATACATGAACTACCGCTTTTCCTAATATGGTAGGCCTCAGCCAATTCTCGCGCAAGCGTGTCAGTGCTCCTGCTCAAGGTGATAGGGCCTTAGAGCGTTGCATCACATAATTTTCTTGTTTCCTGTTTTTTCGTCATTATCTTATCCACACTCACTGATGTGCGCCGGCAGGTGCGAAGCGATACCGTTCCTAAAAGACAAATTGTGTTCCCTTAGCCACTCATTAACACATCGGCCCGACTGCCCAATGTACACCTTCCCACACTTAAACGGAACTTTTGTACACTACACCCTTTTTCACACTCCACAAACTTGTTATCATGTTTGATTTTGCCGTCTGAGTTGCGGCTACCATCTTCAGAAACTAGACGACACAGTGAAGAGAGTTTCCTTGGGGCCGGAGTAACCACGGGTACCTTAAACTTGTTAACAACGCGCTTGAGGTTATGAGCCACTTTATGATAATATGGAAAGAATACAGGCCTCACTTTCTTTTGTGCAACTGTAACCATTGACTGGTTCCTATTCCTTTCTCGTTTAATCTTCTTGAGAAGAGCTTCGGTAACTGAACTCACTACTATCTGGGGATAGCCTGCCTGTTTTAGCTTCGAGATCTCATCGTGAAAGCTTTGCTGCGCCTTGTGACAGCAGGACTTTCTTAGGGATGACTCAAGGCACATGAAAGGGATAGCACGTTTGGCCATTTTTTATTGCTTGGAATCAAAAGCGCATATCGCCGCCATTAAGCTTCAATCTCATGAAGTTAGCCGCCCAGTCGACAGAATTTTTGTGGAGGCAAACTCTCGCAAAGATAACCAAGGGAAGCAAAGAAAGCAAAGATGAAAGTTCTGCTCTCGAGGTTCTTTACGACATCCACATTCCGGAGGACATCGCTAGCGTCCTCAGGAAAGGACCAAAGTACAGCTTTGAGCCGGAAGTTAAAGGCCATGAGTTCCTGGCACTGACGAGAAGAATTTCCCACAAGGCCGACCCGGAGGATAAGGAAAGGTATCTTCTGGAGGGAGTCGACTCCCTCATCAGGACTGTTCCTTCTAGAGGTCCCCGCATCAAGACGCCAACAAGAAAAATTGTGCGCTTCCTTAAGGACAACGATCCCTCGTTCAGGTGGGTAAGGAAGGGGGCTTTGTGGCCCTCCTGTCGGGAACGTACGACAAGAAAGCCTCGGAGGCTATCCGCAAGAATTTTGAGAAGACAGAAGTAAAACCAGCAGACATTAGGAAGCTGCGGAGCTGAGGTGGTCGCAGCTGGCAGAAGACAAGCCTTAACTGGATGGATATGGGAGAGGCATTTGTCCTGCAGCGGACATAGGCTGAGGAAGATGGCGATGATATGTCGTGTTACACCATACACAACACCACAGCACTCACTGGAGCCGCCCTGACCCGTCGGCGATCTTGCGCTGCGCTTCGAGGGATCCTGGTAAGATGCGGCGTTCTCGTCCGGCACCGGCGACGCGCAGACCACCGCCTCTGGCGGTGACACTGCTACAAGGGAGGCGGCCACGTTGGAAATGGTCTCAGGCAGGACGTCGGTGTCGTGCTCCCCGTTCGCCCTGGCGCATGGCAACGTGGACGTTACGTCACTGGTGGGTGGCCTGTCCAGGATGAAAGAGCAGATGTCGGCCGACCGAACATTGTTCTGCTGCTGAACATGGAATTTCGGCGCAAGCGACATTTTCGCCCCATTATAAAAATGACCTTTGAATTTCTGTTGACGCAATGTTGACCATATGTTGAGCCAACAGAAATTCAATGGAAATTGAACTTGTGTTGAGTTTACACAACACTCAACAGAATTTCTGTGCCCAAATACTCAGCACAATTACGGTGCCTAATTTCTGTTAAATTTCTATGGTTTTTTAATATGAGCACCCACTAGAAAAATGTACAACAGTAAGCGCTTTGCAACCATCCTTGGCAGTGTGCGACTTTAGGAGCTGTTCGGACAGGAGAATTTATGTTAGAAATCAGCTGTTACTCTTGATTCATGCACAAAGAAAACGGCGCGAAATACGGGGTCATGCCGCTATTTAACACTCACAACGCCGACTCCAAATTTTCTGGATAATGGGACCTTTAACGCTATCGCATTATTTATGGGCAGCCATTAGGTTTGGTTTATTGGGGTTTAACGTCCCAAACCGACTCAGGCTATAAGGGAGGCCGTAGTGAAGGCCTTCGGAAATTTTGACCACCTCGGGTTCTTTAACGTGCACTGACATCGCACAGTACACGGGCCTCTAGAATTTCGCCTCCATCGAAATTGGATGGCCGCGGCAGGGATCGAACTCGCGTTTTTTGGGCGAGCAGCCGCGCGCCAAAGCCACTGAGCTGCCGCGGCGGCCATACAGCCATTATACAGGCTACGTAGGTAGAGGCGTTTCTTTCTAACAGGAATTCTTGCTTGGTTAGATCAGATATGTACTGTCCGCGCCGGCCGATGTGTATATTTTATTAATTCAGCCGGCACACTGTAAGGGGACGCTCACGCGCCGCCGTACGATCGACTGTCGAGCCATGGAATCGATCATTATATCGCACCTGTGAAATGAGCAAAGCATTCACACCTGTGCGGACTCCGAAAAATTGAGGGGGCACTTTGACTGTCTAAAGCGCGTAGAGGCGAAAGCGTTTTCCGCACCGCTTTCGCTGCTTCTGTGGCACTGGTGGCGTCACATATAATTGAGTACTAAATACTAAGTGATGACAAATCAGTAATTAATGGTTAATTACTGATTTATGCCTGAATACTAATGAACTGATAACTAATGACGCTTAAGCTTCGCGTTTAGGAGTGGAACGCGACGGCGTGTTGTAGCGCTGCCAGGGAGTCCACGGAACACCACCAACCGTTCGGCGCGATGCCTTGCCCTTTGAACACAACGCTTTTTGAGGAAAGGAAATGGCGCAGTAGTTCTCTGTCATCACGGTGGACACCTGAACCCCGCCGTATAGGAAGGGAGGAAGTGGGAGTGAAAGAAGACAAAGAGGGCCCGTAATGAAGAAAATGAAAATTGTATTTGTGGACAGGAAATTACGCAGTAACTGTCTCACACATCTCGATGGACAGCCCTCAAAATTCAGTGGGGGGGGGGGGGGGGGGGGGCACTTTTTTGACCTAAAGTGTTGTCACTGATGTGTGGTTAAGATGTTAAGCTTCGCCTCTAAGGGTGGAACGTGAAAATGGTCATTTAGCACTCGGGCGACAATTTGGATTAGGAGTCCTATGCTTCCCACTTCCGAGTTAAACCGCTGCCAGGAAACACATGACAAGTTGCACTTGTCATGAGCCAGATATGACCGTCAGCTTCTGACGTGCCCGCCTCGTCCGTGCTTCCGCAAGGGGAGCTAAGCAGCTGTAAAAAACTGGAAGGTTTGTCGCTCTGAGGTTCGGAACGCGTGTTCCTGCGCAGGATGCCCTGCGCAGTTTCGCAGCTTTGCGATGGTGCAGGATGACCTCGTTAGGGTTGGTTAGGGGTAACTCGAGAACGGGTATCCAAGGCAAAGAGGAACAGCAGCCGCCGTCATTTAGCCCCTGGTTACGTCGCCGTACATACGATAGCCGGGAACGCTTGCGGCTGAGAAACGCTGCAGTCCCTTCTCCGAAAGGCGACATATTTACCCTTGAAGCGTGCTTGGTGGTGCGGCGACAGGCCGGGACCGCGTCGTGCTGTGGTCCTGGTCGGGTGGCCGGTCCGTGGCCTTCGACGACTTGCGGCCAACGCGAGTGGAACGCCTTCTGGAGCCGATCGAAGTCATGGCGGCTGGAGGAGCTCGTCGGGTGGCGTCCAGCCGGCTCTCAGTCAGACCTTCTTCTGCCTTCTCTGTCGCGCGCAGCCCAAACCACGCGCACGGAAATGGCGATCCTTTTCCTTTGTTTTTACAGCTCCAGCTGCACAGGCAATTTCCGAACAAGGCGACTTCAGCTCTGACACCTTAGTTTGTCCTTGTAGTGAAAATTACTGCTTCAGAAGCTTCTTGGGAGATGTTTGAGGCTTGTTAATGTACTCTTGGAGGACCAGTTAGCACATGGTCGGCGTTAAAAACAGCAAAATGAAAAGAAAAAATGACGATCGATTTGCGTAGTTCAGTCAAATGCAAATTAGGTGCTATGGCATTTCGGTTTCGCTTCAGTCCCGGCTATCGGATCCATTGTTCACGGATGGAAGTTGTTCGGATAGCGATATTGAGTTAATGCTCATACTGGAGAACTTGGTCAATCTCTGCTTTAGATTCATGGATACCTACGTGTCCTCATACCACTCCTAACCCTGTGGCGCAGCAGTTAAGCGATGTGGAATTCCGCTGCAACGGCAGGGCCGGGCTGCCATCTAGTCTTGAGACCCAGGTTGAACTTCCCGAGCGAGCCTTCACGGCCAATCATTATTTGCCCGCAACCCTCAAAACAGTGGCAAGTGGACGACCTGCAGGGTGTACATGGGCAGCTGGAAAGAACGAAGTGCGGGAAAAAGAACGGAGTGCGGCCCCATCCAGCAAAGGCATCCGCTGGCGCTAAGTTCTCAACGCCTGCCGACAATAAAATCGGTCGACAGATTTCCCAGATTGTATGCCCTACTATCGCTCTTTATTTTTTAAAGATCTTATCGTGCAGTGCCGAAGCTTGATGTGTCTGACAAAGTTAAACGTCCCGTTCCTGTAGGAAGTGCCGCGGTTAAAGCTTTCAGAGAACTTAAACGCTGTCCGCCAGAGCCACCAGTACAGGCCTACTTTGATGAAGACGGCGCCACTGAGGTGCATACCGACGCAAGCAGCTTGGCTGTGGGCACCGTGCTTGTCCAAAAGAAGAACGGCACAGAGAAAGTCATGGCCTGCGCGATCCGCTATCTGTCAAAGGCAGAGGCCAAGTACTCAACGATTGTAAAAGAATGCCTCGCGATCGTCTGTGTAACATCCAAATTCCGCGCCTACTTCCGGGGCGATCATCAGTGAAAATGGCTCATGGCAGCAATGTGTTAGCCGGTTCCTATTAACGAAGCTCACGTTGATCACTATCGATGATCCCTTCGAGACATGGAAGCCCCAAAATGTGTCAGATTATCTTCAGGACAATGGCCAGGCCGGTTACGCATTTTTCGTTGGTGTTGAAGATTTGCTTTATTCTGTCCCTCAAGCCAAACTGTGTTGTGCCGTCTGTGTTGTGCCGTCGTCCTCTCCCCTTGTGTTCGTCTTTTTCTGGCGCGTACCTATTTGAAAGACTTCTACGTAAGGCTGCTAAAAGTTCTAAGCGACCATTACTCGTTGAGCTGGCTTGCTAACCTGAAAGGGCACTAGGGCGTCTCACTCTCCGGAGCTTGCGACTCCAAGAACGTACCGTGGAGGAGGTAATCGAAGGTATGTCACGGTGATTTACAAGTCTGGACCACTTCACCGTGGTCTGGACGGAACAACTCTGACGCTGACTGCTTGTCATGCACCCGTGTAAATGCACCCCCGTAAGACGACGATGACGACGGCTTCCTTGGACCTATCAGTGCCAACACTTTCGCGCAGCATTGACTACAGAAGGAAGGGTGTTCTCACCACCCGTTTGCAACGAACAATGCCCACGCGAAGAACTTCGCATCAAAAAAATAGCGCTTACTTCCCATTCGTCCCGGCTAGCCTTCGGGAAGGCATACAGGCTTTAAACAACGAGCCGACAGCTGGGCACATGGAGTGTTTTGGCACTCTCCGCTGAATTCAAGGCAAACATTATTGGCTCTGGTTATCTATCGATGATGCGCGTTGTGTGTAAACCGATCAAAATAATCAGCGACGAAAGACGCCGCTGATACGACGAGCACGACACCTGAGTAAGCTTCAATGCCTTTCCAGCAGATCGACATGGACTTCCTTGCTCCTTCCTGTTTCAGCATGTGGAAAGAGTGAACCATTGTGGCGAGCGACTACCTGACCTGCTACGCCGAAGCAAAAGCACTGCCCGACTGCACAGCAAAAGAATTTCATAATTTTTTCGTAAAATAGTTTTTCTTCTGCTTTCTTATCAGTTACCTTTAAGCGATAAACTAAATACACTATTAATCTCCAATTGATGAACCGCACAAATTAGGAAACAAACATTCATACGCTCCTTTGCGTTGGGTAGCTGTTGGCTTCCTTTACGCACTCATGGAAATTCCAAAATTCATAGAGTTTAGCATACTCTAACAGAAGGTTTTCACTTGACTCATTACATCTGATCTTCATGTTAAGTACTAAAAGTTCTCATTTTTGTCTTTAATCTGAAAAAATGAACTTGTATTAAGAGACTGAATTGCAGAGTATTTTGTCGGCCAAGTGGTCACTGCTGAATTCTAGATAGGCACGAGGAGAAGCTACGTGCAGTTATACCTCCTCAACAAAACTGCCTGTGAACATGCAGCTTCTTTATATTTTGAAGTGGAAACTGTGCAAGGTCGTGGTTCACTTTTCGGTAAGTTGTCAAAGGCTTCCCAAACGTATGCTGATCACGCAGCACCTTCAAAGTGTAGGAAACTTTCCCTGAAGTTTTGCGCGAACAAGAAATCTAATCGCCCCTGAAAACATCTTTTCTTTTGACCCCGCCGCGGTGGCTCAGTAGGTATGGCGCTCGCCTGCTATCCCAAAGGACGCGGGTTCGACCCTGGCCGCGACGATCGAATTTCGATGGAGGCGAAATTCTAGAGGCCCGTGTACTGTGCGGTGTCCGCGCACGTGAAAGAACCCCATATGGTCGAAATTTCCGGAGCCCTTCACTACGGCATCCCTCATAGCCTGAGTCCCTTTGGGACGTTAAACCCCCGAAACCATCAATTTAAACCTATTTCTTTTGAGTATTCCAACCGTTTGGATATTCTAAAGACGAAACCTTTGAAAGGAATACCAATATTGAAAGTTACCTGCAAGCTTTCATTATTACCCCGGGTGTGTCACTAATTGCGCGATGTACGGAGCGCACAGATGTCACGCTATCCTCCCAGCTAAGAGCTTAGTTAAAATTTCAATTACACGTCAATGAACCAAAGAACTACTGTATTCATGTTGTTTATTCAAGTCGAAAACAAGATTATTGTTTGTTTTTCATTATACCTTGGGTGCGTAGATTATAGACCATTTTTCTTTCACGTGTAAAGAAATTCTTCCTCTGCCGTCGGCTGCGTCAGCGCTCCACGTCATCTGTGTCCGACACAGGGGAATTCTCAGCGTTCTCCAGTCCTCTCCTCTGCCTACGAGCTTCCTTGAAACCCCGCGGCTCTCGCACCATCCACTTAGACTGCGACGTGTCTCTCTCGTACTTTCGGCATCTTCTGATGAGCAGGATGCTGCAGGGGAAATACAAGACAATAGTAAGCGGGTGCCATTTTATAAGTGCAATCAATGATGCCATCATTTTGTGGACTTAACATTATCATGGCTGGTTGTCGGTGTGCGTTTCTCTTGAGCATGCATGTCTATAAACTGCACACCTTTTTGTTTGTGCACATCTGACAAGACGGTTTGAAAGCCTGTGATCATCATCATCATCAGCCTGACTACGACCACTGCAGGGCAAAGGCCTCTCCCATGTCCCTCCAATTAACCCTGTCCTTCACCAGTTGCGGCCACCGTATGCCCGCTAATTTCTTAATCTCATCCGCCCACCTAACTTTCTGCCGCCCCATGCTACGCTTCCTTTCGCTTGGAGTCCACTCCGTTACCCTTAAGGACCAGCGGTGATCTTGCCTTCGCACTACGTACCCTGCCCAAGCCCACTTCTTCCTCTTGATTTCGACTAGGAACCCGCGCTTGTTCTCCCACCCACTCCGCCCTCTTCCGATCTCTTAACGTTACACCTGCTGTCAGCCAGCGCCTTTCGGCCACTAACTAGGCCAGTTTATGACGCCTGCAATCAGGCGATGGCCGCTGACAAACCCAGACCACCGATGCCCGCTGACAAACCGACGCTTCACCTCCAGCCGTCTTTTTAAAGCGAAAGCTTTACTACTTGCACTTTCAGCCTTTGCCGTGGCGCGGCGGTGCCACCATTGACCTTTAGTTGACCTCTGTGTGACGTCATGTGTGACATCACGCCGGAAAGAAGGGCGACCGACTCGCGCCGTCGCAAGCCGCGCCGGTGCCACCACCGGCGCCTAACTCCTGCGCTCTCTGCTAGGAGCGCGATTGTGGCGTTACGCTGAAGAGATTAGGCTCGACTCACGTCGCTAGAAAGCAGTAGCTGTGCCAACCAGCAGCGGCTTAACATTGCTTCGCGATCTCGCGCCGTCCGTGTGCGACGGCGGTGCACATGAACGGTGGCCTGACTGGACTGGATTGTACTGGACTGGATTGGATTCGAATCGATTAGATTAGATTAGATTAGATTGGATTGAATTGGATTGGATAACAGATGCATCGCCACAAGACTAACCACAAGCACCACCACCAGCTACACTACCAGCTGAACCATGGCGTAGGTACGGATATTGCTTTCGCAATTACCGGCCTTAACCAAGCTAAGCCACAGCGAATTTTTTTTTTATTCCATATGTTTGCCATTAGGCATAATGTAAAAGGGGAAAGAAAGTTATAAGTAGGAGTGTAAACAAGCCTGATTTGAAGAAAATAGCGCCAGAGCATGCAACCCACGAAAAGACAAGGACGAGACACAAAGCGCTAACTCACAACTAACTTTATTGAAACCAGGCAGCGCCTTTATATGGCGAAGTATCACTGAAAAAGAGGGAGGAGGGCAGGAAAGGTAAAGATATCAAAACGACCATCACAGCGAGCACACACGAGGAAGCGGTAACCAAAACAAAAACAAAAAAAGTCAACAAAGATTATTTAAGGGCGGCATCTAAGAATTCGAACTCGGATGAAAAAAGTGAAACAGATGGGGTGCTGACACACCTATTGCCAAGTTTTCTTATGTGAAAAGCCTCCAGACATTCACGTGCCTTCTTATCTGCGCTTTTGCCAAGAATCTTAGTTTGACTGAATCGTGCCTCGCATCCGTCGCAACCCATAATATGCGCTACCAAATGTGCATATTTATCCTTTAAATCTGATAAATTTCGGGCATGTTCCCCCAAGCGCTCGTTGATGCAACGCCCAGTCTGGCCGACATAGGTCTTCCCACACGTTAAGGGGATAGCATAGACCACTCCTGCGGAACACATGATGAATGGAGAGTCGTGCCTTATCTGGCAACCCCGCTTTCTTGAGCTGCAAATACGGGGGCACAGCTTTTTCAGCTTGTTGGGGGCGGAAAAAACGACACTCACCCCATGCCTGTTGGCCACTTTCTTCAAGTTGTGAGCAGTTTTGTGCAAGTAAGGCACCACCAACGGCTTCTGTGACCTGCAACGATCCTCTCCGGAGTTTCTTCGTGTTCCTTGCTTAAGTTTCTTTAGAAGGGTCTCGCAGACAGCAGTCAACACTGAGCAGGGGAACCCAGCCGCCGAAAGCCGGCTCACCTGATTGTGGAAGCTAGCCTGCAACCGATGCGGGCACGACTTTTTCAAAGAAGACCCCAAGCAATGCGACGCTATTGCTCTTTTCACCGTCTTTGAGTGCATAGAATCATAAGGCAAAAGGTCTTTCTTCGCGCGCGGGTAATAGCCCCAGCAAACATGTCTCTCAAGAAAGGTTAGTTTCAGATCTAAAAATTGTAAGACGTTAGTGTCAGGAAGTTCATGGGTGAACGTGAGCCCAAGTCCATGTTTGTTAAAAGCATTTAAAACTTCACCTACTGTAGAGGGGTAGGTGAAGGAAGTCTGCTTTTTTAAAAGCACTAAAAAATCGTCCACGTACCTAAAAACCTTTAAAACCACCCCCCCATTAAAAACTATGTCCAAAGACTGGTCAACTTTCGCTAAGAAAATATCGCAAAGGATGGGGGCCACACAGGAACCTATGCACACACCATTGCGCTGCAAAAAAGGCAGGTTGTCAAAACTTATAAAAGTAGAACTAAGATAAAACTGCAATAATGCGATAAAGTTGTCAACCGATAAACCTGAAGAATTTTGAAAAGACACGTCACCGTTTGCTTCTATGCATATTTTTCATCCGAGTTCGAATTCTTAGATGCCGCCCTTAAATAATCTTTGTTGACTTTTTTTGTTTTTGTTTTGGTTACCGCTTCCTCGTGTGTGCTCGCTGTGATGGTCGTTTTGATATCTTTACCTTTCCTGCCCTCCTCCCTCTTTTTCAGTGATACTTCGCCATATAAAGGCGCTGCCTGGTTTCAATAAAGTTAGTTGTGAGTTAGCGCTTTGTGTCTCGTCCTTGTCTTTTCGTGGGTTGCATGCTCTGGCGCTATTTTCTTCAAATCAAGTATGCACCAACTCGCCCAAGAAGAAGTGTTAATAAACAAGCCTGGCTTAAAAAGTGGCAAAAGTTCACGATAAAGTGATTATCATGAGTCCACTGGCGAGAGTCGCCTGCAACGTCCTATCGCAGGCCCACCATCTTTAAGAAGCGCCGTCTCACGGAAGCTGTAGCCGGGCAAGTCGACAGCAAGTGTTTTTCGCCACACTGGTCTGGAGCAACACCACAATAGGGGACCTGTCAGTCCCTTCGAAACGTTTGTCACGCCACCGATGACGCACAGGAGGAGTCAGAGCCGCTCCTGTCCGAATCCGGCGCACAGATACCTCCTCCTCCCGAGGGAGACTCCGAGGGAGAGGGTACGAACATGGAGGAATGAGAGCGCGTGTTCGCTGACTCAAAGCTTGTTTCTCGGAAACATGGGACAGGATCGGATCTGGGGGAAGAGGGGAAGGTGGCGGGATGTCAGATGTCAGCAGTCTTCCTGTGGCTCCTGGCAACACGACCGGCGCCATCAACTGAGGCCGACGCTACGCGCACGACCATGCAGAGTACGACGTACGTTGTTTTGGTAGGGTGTTCCTTTGCTCCATATTGTTTCCTTGTGTGCTTTGTGTTCTTATTAAGCACATATATGCGTGTGACGTGTGCTTGAGTGTGGTCCGACTCTTCCCGGAGTTCCTGAACGGACGTGGGCCGTAACACCATCGCACGATATTCTACCCGGAGGTTTCATATTAAAGCAGGCGAGCGACGAGAGTCATGGTCTGCCCACAGGGCTCGACATTGTATTTTAAAAACTGTGAAGACAGTTGTGCTTACGCTATCTTGGGAGCAGCTGCTTTCAATGAGGCCTTAATCTGATCATCTTTCATCCATAGAAGTGATTACGGAGGCTTAGGCAAGAATTAAGCAAAAACAGATAAGCACGAATACCATTAAAAACTTTGAAGACAGTTCTGCTTAGTCTATCTAGGGAGAAACCGCTTTCAATGAGGCCTTAATGTGATCAACTTTCATCCATAAAAGTGACTACAGGGGCTTAGGCAAGAATTAAGCAGAAAGAGATAACAACGAATATCATTATAATTTGCCCGCTGAATGCGTTACAGGAGGAAAGATGCCTCATGGAAGTCAAGAAATCTGGATAATTTGAGGCTAATATTTCCGAAATGCCTTCAAATAACATCCTTCTGGAACAGCAAGATAGATTCCATGGCTCTTTCTTTGTGAAATACAGCTTTTTCTTCCAGAGTTCTTGACCAGAGGTTCTTAGCTCTTTCATTTTAAGCCTGCTCTAATGCACTTGAGAAAACATGTAAAGCAAGACTCCTGCAACAATTGGTGAATTAATTATTTTGGGACCCCTTGAGAATGACCTAAACTGTAACATGTTCCCTTCAGCCATGCCGTACACCAATTTTTACGCAACTCGCTTTGTTTCGGCTTTGGTTACTGCTGGGATATAATGTGTTGCCAATGGCCGAAGCAAGCAGTATATTGAGCCCTCTACGACTAGCCCCGTAGAACGATTTTAAGCGAGGCATGCAAAATAAACTCGCAAAACCGTTTTTAACATGTACGCCTCCGCGCTTCATGCAAGAGCCGCTGTGGCGCTCCAGTCTCTCCAAGTCACCTCTCCAGGTCTCCAGTCGCTGGCCGATAACAGAGAGGTCAGTTTCGCTTACGGAGCACGTGGTCCACATACTTTTGTTCCGGACTTTATATCCTAGAAACACTGTAGTCTGATGACATGCATTTATGAGGACCCCAGATAAATTGCATAATTATTCATCATAGAAGGCGTGCTCTTTGCAAAAATCTGAAAGTTTGAAGACTTTTGTTCCAGAGATTTCCAAATAAGCGCCACAAAAAAATATTGCGCTACTTAGGAAAAGATCAGAACAATTCACCAGAAACAAGTACAGCCAAGTAGAAAGCAATAATATAGATTAAAGTTTGATGTGACTGATTTGAAGGCCGCTGTAGTTACCGTTTGTAAGCGCTGCATCTCAGCGGGTGGTGGAAGTGAAAACATTTTGTCTTGAGGACATCAAAAAAGGTAGTGCCCATGGCGATAGAAGTATAGGTGTTGGCGTCCAATAGGCAGTCGAAGAACCTGTCATCGTCGGCGCACGCCGTCCTGTAAAAGCAGTGGGCAGTATTTAGAGAGACGACAGAGCGAAGCCACAGCACCCTTGCGCCACAACCCAACGTTAAGTACTGTCTTTGTCAAAAGTATTAGAGCCCAAGGGGTTAGCTTTCAACCTGTGTGGCGGGGTTCTTTAGCTCATTTGACAGTCGTCAACCTGGGAGGGTTGAAGACTTAAGTTCCTCCTGCATTCGTGAGATTAGGGCCCCTAAGTAAGCAAGAGAAGCGGCGCTGCAGGGCTCAGAAGCAAACCTCTTTAGCTGCATACTTTTGACAAAGGCTGTACATTTCTTGGCCCATCAGCTATAGTCGTTCACCTCGTAAAGGACGCGTACTGTGTTTCAGCAGGGAGCGTGATGGCATCCTGCAGTTTTCAATTAGCAAGTGGACTGCTTCGGTGTGAGAATTACGCAGGACTAGGTCGAAAAATTTTGTACTAACTCTAAAGTTAGTCAGTTGGTGGTAAAAATGCGGGCACGGTTTCCCTCGTATGCTTCGTTTTGGTTTTACGTTTTACGGCGATAGCCGCTATTGGCGAGAAATCGTACGTGTGTGTGCGCATAATCACATCGGGAAAAAGGTGAGGGGAGGGGCGTGAAGATGGAAGAGTGAAGAAAACGTTACCAGGAGATGGTAGTGAAGAGAAGGCAAGAAAGATAAGCAGAAGTTATGTAGGTGGCGAAGAGGCATGGAGAGAAGTTCGAGTAAGGTATTTATCTGATAACCTAGGGACCCCACGGCGCTGTAGTGATGAGGCGTGTAGATAGGAAATAAAAGCCCGAAATATTTGCCGCGGCTATTCTTAAATAACTCAGGAAAACGGATTGAAAGTATGATCGAAAACCTAGACTGGCTAAGCAGAATGGTGGGTCTACAAACTGATGACCAGATATCCAGAGCAGTGCTCCACGAGCTCGGGAGGGAGCAACACTGCAAAGGCAGTGTTCATGGTCAACGAGCGCGGCGCTGCAGTGATGAGGCGTGTAGATAGGAAATAAAATCCCGAAATATTTGCCGCGGCTATTCTTAAATAACTCAGGAAAACGGATTGAAAGCATGATCCAAAACCTATAATGGCTAAGCAGAATGGTGGGTTAAAAATTGGTGACCAGATATCCAAAGCAGTGCTCCACGAGCTCGGAAGGCAGCAACACTGCAAGGCAGTGGTCATGGTCAACGAGCTCAAAACGACGAAGAAGGCGAGAGCCCAACTGTAGAGCTCGTGTTGTGCTCTCTACTTCTTCTTCGTCGTCTTTTTGCGCTCGTTAGCCATGGAGACCTACCAACTAGCCCAAATACTCACGTTAATGCAATTCGTTCCTTCTGCGTCGGGCTCCCTTTAACTTTCCGAATAAACGTTCCATTGTGCGCGTGCCCACGTGCTGTGTGGCCTTCTTCTTCGTCGTCGTCATTTCGCGCTTATTAATCACGAACACGTACCAGCTAGCCCAACTACTCAGGTTAATGCAATTTATTTCTTCTAATATGGGCTCCCTTTGCTTTCCCGAATAAACGTTCAGTTGAGAGAGTGCATTTCTTGTGCTGCCTTTGTCTTCGTCCTCGTCGTCTTTTTTAGCCCGTTAACCATGAACATGTACCAACCAGCACAATTACGATAATATAATTAATTCCCTCTGCATTGGGCTCCCGTAAACTTCCAAAGTAAATGTTACATTGAGAGTGAGCGCCTGCATTGTGTCGCCTTTCTCTTCATCTTTTTGCGCTCATTAACCATGAACATGTACCAACTAGCCAAATTACTCATATTAACGCAATTCATTCCTTCTGCATCGAGCTCCCCTCACTTCCCGAGTAAACATACAATTCATAGTTAGCGCATTTGTTGTTGTTGTTGTTGTTGTCCTCTAGATAATGGCGCGTACCCACTGCGGGGGATTGGCCAAGACACAGGCGGCAACTGATAGGTGCACAAAATGTTAAACAAGAAAATAATGGTGGGGAAAAATAAAATAATTATGATAATAATAGCAATTAGGAAATAAATGAAAGGATCTCAGATGTGTAATTGAAATAGGCTAAACAAATGCTGTGAGATCGGTGACTGAAATAGAGAACGGGGCTAAATATTCCACGTTTCAGAAAGCTTTCGTTCCAGAGGAATATTGATCATGAGAAAGAGCAGAGCTTAAGACGGCAGCCGTTTAGTGTCTGTAAGGAAGTTTTGCATGGCGGAGAGCACATTCCAGTTGCTGTGCCCAAGGGAGGAAGCCCCAAGAGACAGAGCAACCCCGGCTGACAGACTTAGACAAGCTGTCGTAACGGAAGCTCCAGCAGGCGGCTGCGTAAAGAGGAGAAATGGCGGCAGGTCAACAAGAAATGATCTATCGCATTTGCTGCTTTGCCTTCTTCGTCGTCGTCTTTTCGAGCTTTTTAATCACGAACACGTACCAACTAGCCCAACTACTCACGTTAATGCAATTCATTTCTTCTGCAATGGCCTCCTTTTACTTTCCCGGATCAACATTCAGTTGAGAGCGAGTGTGCGTTGTGCTGCCTTCGTCTTCTTCGTCCTTTTGTGCTCGTTAACCATGTGCCCCTACGAACTAGCCCAATTACGATAATACAATTCATTCCATCTGCATAGGGCTCCGTTTAGCTTCCCAAATAAACGTTCAGTTGAGAGTAAGCCCTTGTGTTGCCTTCTTCGTCGTCGTCTTTTCGCACCCCCCATTCACCATGAATGCGTACCAACTAGCTCAACTACTCCCGTGAATGCAATTCAAGCCTTCTGCGTATGGCTCCCATTAACTTCCAGAGTAAACATTACATTGAGAGCGAGCGCCTGTGTTGCGTTTCCTTCTGTGTCGTCGTCTTTTTGAGCTCATTAACCGTAAACAAGTAACACTAGCTCAACTACTGCCGTAAGTGCAAGTAAAACTCTAGTTTGGGCGAGTTGGTTCATGTTGAAAGAAAAACTGGTAATGGCGCAAGAAACGGGGACACAGAAGGCACACAAAACACAGGACTGACGCCAAAGTGCAAGACAGTTTTGGAAATCTTTGCAGATGGCGGATAGCAGCGCATTCAGGCTATTCGCTCACATTGTGTACAGCCTGTTGTTCTTGATTCCGCCCTTCCTCTGTCCCGGTGCAAGGCTTTCATTCGCGTGGTCGTGGTCCCTGCAGCAGCTGTCGGTCTTCCAGGCTCTCCCCAAGTCCTCGTAGTTTTTCGCGATGTTCCCAGCTCCGCACCACTTGGTTCCTGCAAAGTGCAAGAGTATTTGCCCGAACCTAGAACAACGCGGACTGAGCTGAAGCAAGGAGATGTGTGGCACTTATTTATTTATTTACTTATTTAAGTAGTCAGGTTACCTCACAGGCTCCAAGCGTTGGAGTATTGTGTGAGCGGGGGATTACATAAATAGGAGTTATAACAGGAGCATGAATGACATGATCATACAATGCTGATTGACTGTTAGTACTCATTAAACAGGAAGAGCATCATTACACAATGCTGACTGTTAGTACTCATCATAAAACAATAAGAACATCATTATACAATAGTTATTGACGCGTCAGTAATTAGAAAATATGGCTGTTATTTCGGTTCTAAAAGAACGTGATGAGCCGCGTTCTTTCAAAGAGCACGTATGTGACGGAATACCTTTGCGTAGAAAATTGGAAGAAAGAAAAAAAGGTGGCAGAGTTCTAACGTATTAAACCCAGCAGACGTGCGAAAGCACCTGTTTAGCCTGGTTGGTTCATGGTGTTGCTTTGCTGGACCGCCGGCACGTCTTGCGACGATAGTAGACTCAGAATAAGCACCGGTAGGTTAAGCTGACCTGATCTGTTCGCGCCGCACATTGAAGTTGACGAAGACGACGATGTGCAACGCACAGCGGGAGATATACGTACAGGTATAGTGCCTAGAATATATTCTAGGCACTATAGTACAGGTGAATACCAACCTTTTCCTCCCGATTCTTGGCGGATCCCCCAGAGTGGGTATGTGCCATTCTGTCATAGGCTACAACAACATACAGGTATGTTGGAGTTTAACACGAGGCACCATCGGCTGCGGGTACCTCGTGCAGTGGCCAGCGAAGCTGATCTGGTGGCGCCGCCGCGGGCTCGATACCCAGTCATGTCAATATTTTTTTTATTTCTGCCAGGGCTGTTGATATGCTTGGTTTGGCCAATGTCACCTTCAAGGTCGACCTTTCATTGGCTACAGCTGGCGCGATGGTCCTCCGAACTTACCCGAGCTTCCTCTGATTGGCTGCTGCTTGCGCGACACTCTTCCGAACCCGAGCTTACGCCGCGGGTTACTGCGAGGCTTCACATAAAATTCTCAGTTGGGACCATGTTAACCAGTGTCACTGCCAGTGTCATTACAGTGTCACTGCACTCAAATCAGGGGCTAATTTTACTAATCTTGAAAAGCGACGCTGCATCTTCAGGCTGTGCCTTTTTCACAAGTTCTACCATACGCCACTCAATGTTTCAGCAATCTTACCAGTTCATCAACAATCAAGTCGCACCAGCCATCCTAAAGCCGTCTATCCGCCCCCAGCACAGACCACAGCCCATCTTCGTTCGTTTTTGTTCAGAGCGCTCGGGAATGGAACAAACTGCCTATGGACGCTGTGCACCACTCCGACCCACATTCCTCCAAGACTGCCATTGAACCGCTCTTCACATGAACATTATGTCCATTCCTCATGTAATACCCCACACCAAGGGGCATTTGACGTACTAATAATAAATAATAAATAAATAAACTAGTGCTTTCGCACCAAAACTGAACTCATTACATCACTTGTTGAAAATGTGATAGCATTAAATTCGGTCCCCTTCGCCTCCACCGTGATTGCTGATTGTTGCACACGCTGGCGCCTGTGCAGCCATCGGTACTCCATCCTCAGCGAATACTTCCTTGGTTGGCATCTACACTTGGGGGGATTTTCCACTACGGTAGGTAAACGCTGCCTTGAATCTTAGGCTGTATTCCAACCTGATAAGCGGAGCTGTCTGCACACATCGGCACACAACCAAGCGCAGCTGTCAACTGCCGCCCAGTCAATTGTTGAAGAAGTAATGCATTCCGAGAAAGAGTGTCCTTTAACTGTCCAACTTTCTCGAACAAAAATTTTTAAAATTGTAAAATGACTGCACTATGTTTTTCATAAATTTTATATCTCACTGCTTAGAAATTGCGTTAAGGTACGGACGCACTGGAGGCAAAACGCGCGCGGCAAGCCGCTTGCCGCGAAACCGGCCGCGGCGGCGGGTTGATCTGCCGCGCAGCGAATGGGTCGAGGAGTCATTTTCGGCGGCTTGCCGCGTGCCGCGTAGCGAGGTGACCAATGAGGGGCGTCCGGCTTTGTCACGTGGGGAGCGTCTGTGTCGCCACCTCGTGGCTCCTACTAAGCGGCAGCGGCGGTTCCGCGCGCGCTCGCGGACCTCGACCGGTTTGTCACGAAGGGAGCTTTGCGCGGTGGCGACTCTTTGCCGCCGAGTGTGGCCGTCCCTTTCGCGGCGAGGGTGGCGCCGCCAGCGGAATGCCGCGCGCTTTGCCGCTAGTGTGTTCGTACCTTTATGTTACCTGCTCACTGCGTTTCTGAGCCCCTTAAACCTGATTAAGAAGTCTACCCAGCATATGCACATACCGCTGCAAATCTTTATGCTTTCTTTTCACCGACAGACAAGGACTGGAATCGTATTGCTGCCGACGCAGTTCACGTCAGTACACCATACTTTCAAGCGTTCACTGAAAAAAGTTACCGACATCTGTAACAACCCACTCCTCATGTAATACCCAAAGAGAGCCATTTCAAGCACTGATAAATAAAAAAATAAATAAATGAGATAAGTAAGATAACTTACAAACAGAACTTCTGGCTTGTCCAAGGACCACAGTAGCAAGCTCCTGTTTCAATTTCGGCAGGTAACGCTTTTAACACTTGGCTAATTAATACCGCGTTAGGCAACCCGCGTACAAACTGAGAGGCAGAAACGTAAGAAATTAAAGCGAAAAAAACAAGCTAACTAAATCCACGTGCTTCCGCGGATGCATTGTTGTTTTAGTTCTTTAGCCAAGAGGTTTTCTTTGATGCAGGAACGGTTATGCTCACCTGGAAATATTGCAAGACTCTGCAGTTTCACCTTGAATCGCTTCAGCGCCTTCTGCAACAAGGATCCCAGCGTCCTTTGCTCTCTGTTTGCGCACGTGTCCACGTACTCATCCATTTCTCGTATTCCCACATAATCGAGCACCGCGCTGGCAAATCTCTTCAACACACGCAATACACGCCCGATGAGGAACCTATTTAAAGAGAATTAGACGGCTTTTTTACAAAGTCTAGTATCTTCAAGTGGGCATCATGGCGCTACTCGGTTCATTGCGAGTCAACCTGTTTGTTAGTGGAGCTTAAGTGCAACCTGTGCGCCATTTGGCTGGCAACGTATGCAGACCAGGACCGGCGTCGGTGATTTTCATACCGAGCACTTCGAGTTTTCAGCGCGTGTTTTGCACTGTGACATCTTTAAATACGTGAGCTACGGGTCGTGATTTTTCATTGAAGCGCTCTTATAGGTTTTAGGTCATCACTGCTATCACCGACGCTGAGAAATTCAAAGAAATCGCCGCCGATTTTGTATGCCCCTCCTCTCTGTAATAGACCAGCACTGATCTGTAACTTAAGCAAGATGCGGTGGCGCTACGGTCGCCGGCTGTGTCAACATCTGCAAACGTTGGTGTCGACAAGGGTCCGAAACTGTGCTTACGGGGCAAGGAAATACTTGTGCACAAAAGTTTTTTAAAAATTTTTCAGACTTCAGTTTCAGTTTCAAAATTTTCAGTTTTGGCGGGGAAACACTTCAGGTAGGTTCGAATCACGACAATCATTCCGCGTTTTGTTGGTTGATTTATAGGGTTTAACGTTCCACAGCGACTAAGACTATGCGGTACGCCATAGTGGAGGGCTCGGATAGCTTGCGCACCCTGGAGTTCTTTAACCTGCACTGACATCGCACAGTACACGGGCCTCTAGAATTTTGCCTCCATCGACATTCGACCGCCGGGGCCAGGATCGAACCCGCGTCTTTCGGGTCAGCAGCCGAGCACCGTAACCAATGAGCCACCGCGGCAGCCTTCGTTCCGTGCTTTGTGAAGTCAGTGACTGCGTATAATGGTGATCCTTCTGAGAACTTCGCAGTGGTGATAAGCGTCAGCCGTGCGAATGAGGCTGACGTAGCAGGAGTACATCAGGTGGCTTCTGCAAGCATGTTGATGCACCTGCTTAGAATTTGCATATCCCCTGTCAATCATTTGCCGGATTGCCTGTGCTGCGTCAGTCTAGGCAGTCCTTCCCTCCTGGCTGACGCCTACATCGTGGCTGTTCCGAAGACATACGCGGCTGTTTGAGACGTTAAGTATAATAAATCATTCTTTGTTTCTAGCTAACTGCCTAGCTTGATTTGTGAGTAGTAACCTGGTTCCGCGGTCATGGTAGTGTGGCGCCTGTGCTTTCCCGATGCGCATGTTCATTTTACAGCAGTTATATTTAATGGCAAGGATTGAGCCCGAAACAAAGACGTAGCATGTCGTGTTCGCTGCCTTTTTGGGGTTCTCGACCGTCGAAGAAATATTTTTTAATGTGTTAAGCATTATAGAGGCCAACGCGGCAAAAAATGACCGCCGAGTGAGGCCGCACCGAGAATGGAGAGGGCAGAGGAGGGAGCGCTCGAGAGGACGGGAAAGGGAGGCGGCCGGAGCGGCGAAGGCCAGACGTAGCGGGACATTCGTCCCACCTCCCTTACGTCGTATGTGGGCAAGCTCATGCAGCACGTTCTCCACAACTGGCTCAGCCGGCATCCAGAGAGCAACCACATGCCTTGGTGCTTGTTTGGCTTCCGCCCGGGCATATCCATCCAGGACGTCTTTCTACAACACCACATCCTTGACTCGCCCGCGGGCGACACCACGGCTATTCTCGGTGTCGCCGTAGCAAAATAATTCCAGAACGTTACCCTCGTAGCCTTCCTAGAAGGCCTCAGCGCCTTAGGTGTAGGCCTGCGGGCGTAGAATTACATCCGCGACTTCCTCTCAGAACGCATTGCTACACTCACCTTGGGCGACCACCAAGGTGAGTCTCACTGGGGGCACGGGGAATGCCTCAGGGTTGAGTGCTGTCTCCTATATTCTTCAACATAGCCCTTCTCCACTACCCCATCAACTCTTCCAAGTTCCCGACATACATTGAAGCTTCTATGCTGATGACATAACTGTCTGGGCCAATCGAGGCAGTCATGGCGACATGGAACACAACCTACAGTCGGCCCTCAACATCATCGACTCGTACGTTCGCGCGCTGGGCGCAGCCTGCTCCCCTTCCAAATCAGAGCTCTTCCTTTACCGCCCCGAACCGCACGACCCCGCCCACTCTCTCATTTCACTCACGCTAGAGAGCCACTTATTCCCCTAGTCTCTCCATCCAAACTATGCAAAACCACACCCAGCAAGTCATCCGTCTAATGCGTTGCGTGGAGAACTGGCGCGCAGGTCTGCGAGAGCGCAAAACTCTTTGCCTCGTCCAAGCCTACATCACGAGCTGCACCGCGTCCTCATTTCTTTTCAAAAGCTCGCTGCGCTCTATTAAACTTATTTTAACCCTTTTCGTCAGCCTTCATGTTTCTCCCCATACACTAGAACATATAAAATCGGGATGTTATACACTTTCCTTTTGGATAATAATAGCAAACTGCCATTAATTATCTGAGAGTACCTGCCAAATGCACTCCACCCTGAATTCATTCCCCTAACATCATTGACTCGTACGTTCGCGCGCGCGGCCTAGCCTGCTCTCCTTCCGAATCAGAACTCTTCCTCTACAGGCCCAGGCCGCACGACCCTGCCAACCCTCCTGTCTCACGTACGCAAGGGAACCACCCCTAGTCTAAAGATTCGCACCCTGGGCCTCTTTCTTCACTCCCACGGCGCGCATGGCGACACCAGCCGAGCTCTCTAGACCCAAACCCAGCAAGTCACCCGTCCAATCCGGCGCTTGGCAAACCGGCGCGGAGGACTGCGAGAGCGGAACACTCTCCAACAACACTCTGACCCAAGCGTACATCACGAGCCCCACGGCGTACTCATTCCCCTACCTCCCCCTAAAGCAAAAGGAGCGGGACCGCATCAACGCGCTCCTCAGGAGCAGCACGAAGGTCGCCCACCGCCTACCCCCAGCACCTCTACTGCCCGGCTCCTCAACCTCGGTACCCACAACACGTTTCAGGAGCTGGCCGAAGCCACCCCAATACCAGAGCTGACTCGCCTGTCGGGCCCCGAGGCAGGCCGCACTCTACTCTGTCAGATAGTCGTCGCCCCGATCACCCATCCTACAGAGGGGATCCCCCTACCTTCAGTCCTATGCTCGCATGTCATCATACTTGCCATCCGTAAGAACGTGCACCCCGAGCACGACGAAGAACGCAGGGCATCCCACGCCAAAGCTCTGCACTAGCTATACAGTGACAGTTCCGAGGTAGCCTATGTGGACGTGGCAGCGTACTCGTCGGTCTCGTGCATGGTCCTCGCCGTCGCTAACAATCAGGCCCGGTTACTCGCATCAGGCCCCATCACACAGACTCACCACAGATTGCAGAAGAAGCAGCCATTGCGCTCGCCCTCCTCTCCACATCTGCCACCAAAATTCTCTCCGACTCAAAATCCGTCCTATCCAATTTCGCCAAAGGCCTGATATTCCGCACCGCGGCTCGGCTTCTACGCTTCTGGCATCCGACCCGCTCCGTAGCCCTTATCTGGACCCCCGCAAGAGGCCCACTCCCTCGCCCGACGTCTCACTTTCCGGGCCGGAGTTAGACCTCCTCCGCCATCCCAGGAGCGCCTGCTTATCTTCAGATATATACTTACCCACTACCGAGATACCCGGCGCGTTTACGCACCGCCGGCTCGCTCCCTAACCCTAACCCAGGCCTCCCACTGGCGCCGACTCCAGGCCCGTACTGCTCCTTACCCTATACTTCGTCATGCCCGCCACCCCGATCAGTTACTCTCTTCCTGTAAGCTCTGCGGGAAACCACGAGACTTTATTCACATCGTCCCCACATGCCCTACCTTCCCACACCCTACTTCCCCAACCACCGCGGAGTCGTACTGGTAGACCCTCCTGGCCAGCTCCGCTGCTGCTGACTAGTGCAGCGCCGGATAATTACCGACGCCTTGAAGCGGATAGTCCTCCAAGGGCTGTCCTTTGCCCTTTAAGAGCAGCCCCCTAAGGGCTGCCTCGTCTCACGTAAGGGGGGAGGGGGCAGGGGAGAGGGGTTTGCCCCTCTGCATTCCTTGGCAATAAATTTTCCAACATTACCACCACCAACATAGTTTGGCGGCTGCCGTCTGGCGCTTAGTTTCACTCTGACATTCATTTCCTTTCCATTTCAACCTCCTCATTAAATACGTGAAGGCGTACGGGCTCAGGTGTCCGCCTTTAATGAGGGAGCTTTGTTGCGCCGTTAGTTTCACTGAAGCGCTCCAACTCTACCACATTTTACGTTTACAGCATTCGAACTATCCGTATTCTTGCTACCATTTCCATGGTGAAAATAGCTGTTTCTTGGAAAAACCAGAACTCATGACAAAAATCAATATTTCGCTCCATAGCAAGGAATAGTCATGACCACCTCCTGGATGTAATAAAATTGGTCGTGGCTATTCGACGGCCGATGCGTAGTGACAACACTTGGGACCTTTTGCGTTTAACGTATTGGCACCTTTCGTGATTTTTCCCTTATTATTCTTCGAAAAAATTACAACTTTTATCATGTTCAGAGCGTTGGAGCTTGCCAGGAGCACTTTGCCAACCGCAGCTGATTAAACTGCTTGTCTCAAAATCCTCATGACTTCAGGCTTAAAAAAAAAAAACGTTTTGCTTAGCCAGGGAGGAAATTTCGAGATTGCACTTTCTTTTACCACAAACAAAGCCGTATTCGGGGGAAATATCCACTTTAACCTGCTTTTCTTTGAAACGTAATTCATGAAAGTGCTTATATGGTGTAACATAACGGCAAAAAGAATGGTGCTAACATCTCTGTGGTCTATAACACACGGCTAAAACGTACACAACGGAACGAATGTCTTCCTTTCTCAGCGCATAAACAGTTGGGCGTACCCTGCTCGCCACCAGCAACCAACCAAGTGATGTATGCGACAGGGATCTCTGAAAATCATCACTTAAGCGAGATTTTTATTGAATAATGAGTCAGGCGCTAATGCACGGCATCGTTTTCCTGTTAATGTCTGCATTTATCGCGTTATTGAAGCTGGAAGGAAAGCGGCTTCTACTCAAGATCAGCGCAACTACGCCGCGCGGTATTAGAAATATTTCTACCATTTTTTTTAATCAGTAGTTCTCGGCTCCAGCTGTTCCCTCTCCCACCCACCGTATCCCCGAGAACTTTCTAATCTTATCTTGCTGCGTGACTTTCGCCGTCCCTTCCATAGCTTGTCCTCGGTTGGAATTCGCTCCGTTGCTACAACAGACCGATTATTAGTTGGCCGGACGGCAACTTACCTGTCGGCAAAAATGTTGCAAGCGATGATGCCCATCCCGTCGTCAAGCACCTCAGCCAGTCTGTGGCCCCCTTTCCCTATGTCGGTGACGATCCTGTGACTGCGCAGGGACTTGATTGTGGAAGAAGCACGTCGCTATAGGGAACCCAACACAAAGGTTGGCTGCGCGACGACAGCGCCGAGCTCTTCCCCTAGCGGCGGAATTCGGAAGCGTTTGTCGGGCAAGACGCCGCCAACGCCACCGCTGCGTTTTGACTGACCGTGCTTGCATTCTGCTAGTTCCCGCCTCACCGCGGTGGCGGAGAGCGGATGCCCGACGGCTGCACCGTAAGCTGATTATAGTCACTGGTGGAAAATGTTAAGGCTAAAGCCTTTAATGGCTCATGTTGTCGTCGTTTAGCAGACGGTGTCACACCTTTGGCAGAGTTTAACTCGTGTTTCAGATAGAGGAGGAAAAAATGAGCCGACAAGCCACGTTCGATAACTGTAGAGAAATTAGTTAATTAATTACAGTAAAAAATGACAAAATTGAGTTGAAATAGCGCGGACGTAGATATAGCCACATGAACGGTATGACGCCACATCCACAGACGGTCGTCACGGCATAGTGAAAATTTTCACAGAATGGTAGGAAAGATGTCAGATTTGTGTCAAATTATATGTAAAATGTGTAATTAAGCGTAATTAACACTTAAGATCCCCGAAAGATGTATAATTTGGGTATCGATATAGCCACGGGAACGGTGTGACGTCACATCCACCGGAAGTCGTCACGGCATAGTGCCCTCGGCTTACGCCTCTCCACACTTTAGTTGCCAAAGTGTCCTCGCAATTTTCAGCTAGATTTTCACTCGTGGGCAAGCGAGGCCGTGGTTGCCTGAAAGCGGGAAGCTTCTTGATGTCTCTAGAACTTACCTCAAATGCAGTTTCTTACAAGGCGTGCGCGAAGTCAACAGAAATCTACGCAGGTGGCAGGAATGCAGGTCAAGTATTGCTGCAGTATCGTGGGCAGAACAAGTGATTAGAAAATGATACAATGCTCAACTGCCTGCGAAAACAGCCGAAGATACGCCGGCGGGCCCTCAACATATGTGTATTTACTCGGCCGACGCCTTATGTAAGGTGGCAGCAGGAACTGCGAAGGCGAAGCAGGCAGTCGCCATTGCACTTATCAACTAGAGTACTTGTGTCGTGCACACGAGCTAGCAGCGCGGCTCTGCAGATTACAGACCATGGGAGTGTAGACACCGGACTGCAGCGCAGTGGCGGTACGTGCCCCATCGAAGTGCATAAGAGGTGTGAAGTGGTACACACTAAAAAATTTGCACCCTTAAAGGTGGAACACTAAAGACGGCACCCTTTCGACACCCTTGCTTTTTTTGTTTTTTTAAAGGGTGCGCTGCGTCAGAATCTTTAATGCGCCCATACACACTTCAAAGGCGCACGGGTGCTTAAGGGTGTAAGTGCAAAGTAAGTACTTTTCAAATGATGAGAGCTGTTCGAGTTTTCTATTAAATGGCAGCTGCAACCTTGATGCGAGCAGTTATGACTGCGATTTGCGCCCCCATAATGTGATAATTCACTGAATTATTTCAGCTGAAGTGCTAAGCATCACTGACTCCAAATAGGGGCTCGCTGAAATGGCATATGTAAACTTTGAGAAGAGCATGCGCGTCATGCAAGTAAGTATTCCGCGCAGAGGTGGTGTCTTCTGTGTTGAACTCTGTCGCCTCAGTAGTTTTGTATGGATTATTCCACTTATGTTTATACCTGTTTATGTTTCTTTAGCAAAAATATGTTGCACATTGTAGCATCGTGTTACTGTGCGAGCGGGTTGGCTGAAGGCTGCCCTCTTTTAGCGAGTTCCTTAGTGTTTTCTCAATATCTTCAAAAAAATGGCAGAGGCTCAGCTTGGTTAAGCCCGGAAATTGCAAAAGCAACTGCATCCGTTTCTTCAGCCCGCATCCGCCGTGTCTACCGCTGCTCTACGCTGACGGCACGAGCTGGAGCTCTGTTTATGCAACTGGTATGACGAAGGATGGATGGATGGATGGATAGGAGCGCCCCCTTTGAAACGGGGTGGTGACAATTGCCACCATGCTCAGCTTTTTTTCTTTATTATTTTTTTGTTTACTGTGTTGGCAATTCTCATTAAGATTCGCCATCATCTTTACCTACAGTTTCCTACAATTCTAACCTTATGCCACATCTCTGCTTTTCAGCCACCAATCTTCCAATCGCTTTTTGCTGACTTCCACTGCAGATTTATTTACATGACCATTGTTATCTTTAAACCCTAGGGCCTCAGAAAGAGTGACTGTGCCTGCATCGACATCCGGATGGATACCATCACATTTGATTATGAGGTGTTCAATTGTTTCCACAGATCTACCACACACTGCACATGTGTCATCTTCTTCGTTAAATTTCTTTTTGTAGCTGCGCGTTCTAAGACACCCTGACCTAGATTCAAAAAGTAGGGCACTGCCTCTTGAGTTACCATAGAAAAATTCTTTCCTGATCTGCCTTTTCCAATATCGATATAGTTCTACACTATGTTTCTTTTCCATTGAATTCATCCAATTTTTAACTTCCGCGTTTTTAACCTGTCGTTTAATGCTCTTTCTTTCTCCGTCCTCATGACCGGCATACTTACTGGTTAGTTTTCTAGTTCTTTTCCGCCACTGTGAGTCAGCGCTCTTTCTGTATAAATAATTAAATACCTTAGCTGCCCACCTGTTATCGTCCAATTTCCTCAGGCGTTCTTCATATAGTATTTTACTCTTAGCTTCCCGTGCTTCGAACGATGCCCAGCCCATATCCCCTTGTACTGCCTCGTTTGTGGTTTTGCCGTGGGCACCTAGTGCTAATCTTCCAACAGCTCCCTGATTTACGTCTAATCTCAACTGAACTTCTGCCCTTAAGCACGGAACCGCATTTAAGTCCCGGCACCGATAACGTGAACAGGGAACTCCTGTGGAGCATATTGAAAAATTTAGGTATCGGTCATGACGTAATTGATTTTCTACAGGAAATCTACCGAGATAATGAAGTTGAAATTACATGGGAAGGGAAAAAAGTACCACAACTGTGGGGGTGCACAAAGGGTTAAGGCAAGGTTGTCCTCTATCACCGCTGCTATTCATGCTTTACGTGATAAATATGGAAAGAAGGCTAGAAGAAAGTAATCTAGGTTATAATCTGTCGTACAGATTAGGCGGAAATGTAGTTGAGCAGCGACTCCCGGGTTTAATGTATGCGGACGATATTGTACTGTTAGCAGATAGCCAGGAAGATTTACAAACTTTGGTTAATTGCTGTGGAGACGAAGGAGACGCTCTAGGATTCAGTTTTAGCGCAACTAAATCAGGTGTGATGGTTTTTAACGATACAACTGACTAGGTGCTTACAATACAAGGCCACGAAATACCCAAAGTGGCCGCATACAAATACCTCGGGATATGGCTAAACGAAGGGCAGATATACACGGAAAAGCACGAACAGGCTCTTAGGGTAAAAGGACGAAGAGACGCCAGGATAATGAAACATCATTTCATGGGCAACTACTGCCCTCTGGTGGTGAAAATTGCAACCGATGCATTTGCCGATCGTAAATAGTCTTTGGCAGTGAGAGCAACGCAACATCAGATCGAGCGAGTGTGACTTGTTATACGCAATATTGGTACCGTCTCCCTTGACGAGTACAGCTCATGGTTGGTAGTTAAAGGGTTGAGAATCAACAAGATATTACAATTACAAATTGAAAGGTAAGACATATGACATTGCTCACGCAGGATTGGCTGGAAAGAAACGTGTGCTTACCACTTCCCCATTTCTTCTCGTGCAGTTCGATGGTGATCCGTGACCTGACCCTTCGGAGTGCGGCCAGCTTTGGATCGTTCCACCTGATCCGCCTGCTGTACGACGAGTACATGTTCTACATGGTGGAGCACAAGTTATCCAAGGCCACGGGGAAGACCCCCATCGCAGTCATGGGAGAGGTGAGCCGCTTCACTTTGGGCGACCGCATTTGCGCATCCATTTTTGGAAGGGGCGGTTGGGGGGGGGGGAATTGTAACAGAGGCATGGAGGGTGTCTGGAATTTCCATGCTTAGTTTCGGGAGTGAAGGCAAGCTTTCTTCCCAGGCGTGGCACATTGACTGCCTACTACTCTTTCTTAATAATCAGTTCAAATGTCTGTTTTCATGCCCCGTAAAACCTCGTTAATTCGGACTTCAAGGGAATGGAAAATGTCGAATTATTGAATGGCCCGCCAAAACTGCCAGAAACCATTCGCGTGAAAACGAAATTTATTTTGTGGGAACCTGGGTAATGGTTGTTGCCTTTGAAGACTAGAACTGGGTGGCAACGACGATTTCTGCAATTTCTGCAGTTTTGCAATGGTAAGTTTCTTCGCGGCTTCTTTCAGTGTCCAAAACTGCAGCGCTGGAGCTTCTTCATGTGTACCGTCATGTGAGGAGGCTTCACCAAACGAACAGCCAACAGCACGTGATGAGCGAAGTGTTTCGGCACACTGGAAGAACAGAAATACCAGGCAGATGGAAGCGAGCGAAACGTGCACTGCGAGCGGAAGCGGCAATATGCCTTCAAAAAAATGAGCAGCGAAAGATTAGCAACAAGGCAATTGTCTTACTAAATGGTGTATGGCTTGGCTGGCTTGCTGATTTGTGCGGCTGATAGCTGCCATCGCCACGGCCTGGCAACGACTGGTGACGGAGCTTTGAAAATGAAACTACGCAGCTGGACTCCCTCTCAGACCATTGATGGGAGCCTGCTGACTGTTAATATGCCTGCCTTTGCGTGCAGATCAGAGGGGTTTCATATTAAGGGGAGAGCCTGGTCTTGAAAAAAAAATTTATTAATGAAGTCACAGTTGATAAATCTTCAGGGAAGATGTGTTTTCGTGCACCGATTCTAAATATGTCATTTAATTTCATTTAAAACCATTCCTTGAGCACTTATGTAATTTTTGCGCACATATTTTGTGAAGAGCTTTGGAAAAATTTCTTGCGGGAAACTTTCTGAAATGTATGCCATTCGGTTCTCTTGACACCAAGGAATGCAATAACGGTAAAATTGTCTCCCTGCCTATCGTAGAACTTGAGTTATAAGGTTTTGAAGTTGTCGCTTCAGAAATGAGAAGAAAAGTATGTACTCCTGTTTATGAAGTGGCAGCTTCAGTACCTTGTAACTCAAGTTCTACGATAGCCAGGATGATAATTTTACCTTTATTGCATTCCTTGGTATCAAGAGAACGCAATGGCATACATTTCAGCGAGTTTTCCCGCAGCAAATTTTCATCAAAACTCTTCGCAAAATACTTCCATAAAAAGCGCATAAGAGCTCAAGGAATTGTTTTACATGAAATTAAATGACACATCTAGAATCAGTGCACAAAAATACATGTGCCCTGAAAATCTCATAACTATATCTAGATTAATGAAATTTTCTTTTCAAGACCAGCCTCCCCCCTTATATGTAATATGCTGTTCAGGCCTGTGGACGAATATCTGGACGATCGCCTACCGAGCATGTCATGTCTCGACGCGGTGCTCCTTCGGGGGCCCGTCTGAATTGACCAATGTGAGCCCCATGGTGTCCAGATAAACAAGCTTCCGACGCCATAGACTTGCATGGGCCTTTGGCAAAACTCCAGCAGCAGTCTGAATTTGTAAATGAGGTTTTACTGTAGCAACGCTGCCCCCTCGTACGTTTTCGGTTTCAGAATGGAGGGTGGTTTCCGGCCCGGCTCTGGTTTCCGGATGACGACAGTAGCGATGCGTGTCTCGGAAACTGACTTTAGCACCAATCCTGGCATGTTTTCAGTCCGAATTAACCTGTGCACACATGATTTCACTTCAAATTAACTAGTGTGCGGTGCCTTTGACTCATGTACATTTTTACGGGAGGGAGCAGGGAGGCCGAATTATCCGATTTTCCCAATTAACGGGGGCTGAATTAAAAAGATTTGACTATATGAACAAATACAGTGAAACCTCGTTTATTCAGCCCTTGTTAATTCGGATAATTGGGGCTGCCACTGGAGTCCCGCCAAACGCCCATGCAAGTCTATAGTGTCGGAAGCTCATTTATTCAGACACAATGGGGCGGCTCACATTGATTATATTTTGATATTAGTCCACAGGACTGAATTGCATATCACATTGTCCCGTTGACTGCATGCCAAGGCAGGCGTGTTGACGATCAGCAGGTTCCCGTTGATAGGCGCAGAGACAGTCTGGCCGCATAGTTTCGTTTTCCAAGCAGCCGCTGTTGTCACGCAGCTTTCATCCTAAAAGGTGATAAAAATTGCCAAGATAAATTGCGCCTTTAAGTGAATGCTTCTTGGCATTTTTTTTGGAGGGGGGGGAGGAGCATTTTATATTTCCACATTCAGGTAATTTCGGCGTTTTTCTCTCTCCCTTGGATTCTGAATTAACAAGGTTTTACTGTACATGAAAGGGCTGAGGAAAAAACCTGAGGGAGCATTGTCAAGTCTTGAGGATTTTTTTCTTGTCTTATGACTTCAGTTAGACCATAACAGGCATAAAGGAGGCATTAATGGTGAATTGAGAGTAGTATGATGTGTACGTTCTCATGTTGTTACTTTTTTTAGAACTCTCATCATCATCATCATCATCAGCCTGACTACACCCACTGCAGGGCAAAGGCCTCTCCCATGTCTCTCCAATTAACCCTGTCCTTCGCCAGTCGCGGCCACCGTATTCCCGCAAACTTCTTAATCTCATCCGTCTATGCCGTTGATATGTTAGACCAAAGGTTTTTATTAATGAAGCCACAATTATGAAATACTCAAGAAGCATATATCGGCTGCAGACCTGAAAGACATGGGTTCAATCCCAGCCGTGGCGGTCGTGATCGAACCCGCGTCTTTTGGGTCACCAGCCGAGCTCCATAACCAGTGAGCCACCGCGGAGGGCGGTCGAATTTCGATGGAGTCGAAATGCTATAGGCCCGTGTACAGTGCAACGTCACAGCGGGTTAAAGAAACTCGGGTGGTCGAAATATCTAGAGCCCTCCACTACGGTGTCCCTCATAGCCTGAGTCGCTTTGGGACGCTAAGCCCCATAAACCATAAACTTTTAAATTTCACTCACCCCAAACAGTGCTTAGACATTGTAAATATAGAGTAGCACCCATTTCAGTTTCCACACTAAAAGCTATTACGGCACAGTGACAATGCACCTTGTTGACAAAAGGTTGAGTGGACTGCGGTTGCCGCCTCATCCTAGAAATGCTAGGCAAAGTGGCGCCATCTAGTGGCAAAAGCTAAAAGTACATTTTTGGCGATTCGAAGCGTGCGTTGCTTTGCATCGAAGGGCGCACTGGATAGAGCGTAAACTTTAATGAAACGTCAGGAACACTCCAGAAAGAAAAACACCTTGTACATTTAAAACAAGTCTATTATTTTGTAGAGATGGGGGCACATGCTGCACTACACTAGTAATGGCAGGGTTCCACCACAAGATGGCACTGCGTGCTATATTTTCAGTACTGAATTAAAGTTATAAATCCTCGTTTCTATTGCAGTGATGAGTTGTCAGAATATGAAGCATGATCTTTTCATTTCTGTGATAAACTCATGGCATGTTTTGGTCTCTGATCAATCCCTGTAAGAGGCAGGACTTCTGAGCATAGCTTGGTCTCTTTCTTTATCATCCCCCTCAGTTCCTGGGCATGGGAGCGAAGGCGATGACCTGCGACGCCCTGAGCCCCGACGGAGTCATCGAGAACGGCTCGTCGCCATCGTCGTCGACGAGCAACTGCTCGACGCGTGCGGTCCAATCTGCCGCGTACAGCATGGTGCTTGCCAACGGCTGGCCCGCCAACATCGTGAGTCAGACGCAGGCGGTCGACACCGAGCCGGCAACGTCGCCAGCCAAGAAGCTAAAGACAGTCTAGTCACGCGCTGGCAAGCCCCGGAAGGTTTGAAGACGAGGGCCTTGCAACCTTTTGCAGAAGTCGAGCCATCTCCCGGACGCCCGCTTACTTGTTGCCGTGGAGATTGAACAGACTCTACGTAATCTTGTTCACTTGTTCCGGAATCATGAAAGAAGGGCAGCGGTCAGTTGAATGTCCAGCACGGCCCCTTGTGGCAGCAGTCTGTCCTGTTGGTGCAGAACTTTTATCATCTGCTTCTAAGACTTGAAAGCAGACAGTGCACTTTACACATTTTGTGCTTTCTTCATTTTTTTTTCTCCCAAGCCCTCATCAAATGGTAATGAATGGAAACTAGGTGTTCGTTATGGTTCTCATTAGCAAAATGCCTGGTTTCGTGAATGCGTGGTTTGCACGTGGCACTCGCAAAGTCAGCACCTGCCTGAAAGCTTGGGGTAAAGCTTAAAAGTGCCTCCTCTCGTAAGTGACGCAACGTTTTGGAGCACAGTCTAAAACGTGCTAAAGAAGTGATGTGCGGGCGATTGGCAGAAACTCTCCTTTTATGGGTAGTAGGAGATTGGTTCTGTTTCGGATAGTCGGAAGAGAAGGTTGATTAGAGCTCTTGAAAAAAACCTTATCAGTGCAGGACAGGCAGACAGTACCTACTCTTATCTCTTATTGTGCTGCCTTTAGGTTTCCAAGTTCACAGTTGGAAAAGGCGTGCACTCAAAAAACAGTCCGCTGCCGCTGTTCTGGCCTCTCGAAGGCAACATGGAAGATGCTATTGTGACAGTGAAACAACAAACTAAGGTGCCTGACAGTACGTAGTTGTGTCTCTTGTTGGATAGTCTTTGTGTCTGTCTTTTTAAAAAGGTGTTTGTTGTTTGCTGCAGTAGTGCAAAAGTCAGTGAAGTCATATCCTGAGCTCTGGTTGCCTTTCTCCCATTGATCCCGGTTTCACACTGCAACAGAAGCTTCACACTCCGGACGTGTTTCCACGTTTCCTCTCCCTCTTTAAGGGGCGAAGCTGATCTTAGAAAAAAAAATTTTGTCGATGAAGTCACAATAATGGAATCTTCAAGAAACGTGTATTTCTGCGTGCTGATTCCAAATAAGTAATCTAATTTGTTGTAAAACAAGTCCTTGTGCACTTAATAATATGTTATGTAGCTGTTTGCCGAAAGCTTTCAATAAATTTGGCTGCAGGGAACTTGTTAGATTGCATGCCATTGGCCTGTCTAGACGTCAAACTATGCAATAAGGGCAAAATTATTATCCTCTCTATCATAGATTTGAGTTCGACTGCTTTGAATTTGCCACTTCACAGACGGGAAGAAACTGATGATTTCAAAATCCTATAACTCACCTTCCGTAACAGGCAGGATGATAATTTTACCCTTACTGCATAGCTTGATGTCAAGAGAAACCAATGGCATGCAATCTAAGAAGTTCCCTGCGGTAGAATTTATTTCACTCTCTCGGCAAAAGTTACCTAACATACTGCATAAGTGCACAAGGACTTGTTATACTTCAAATTAAATTATATAGGTATTTGGAATGAGCACGCAAAAATGCATGTTCCCTGAAGATTTCATGGTTGTGACTTCATTAATAAAAATTTATTTCTTAGACCCTCTTCCCCCCATAAGAATGAGGAGACCTTGACTTTTTTTATTATTTGAACGCTGTAATTGAGCTTAGTGGGCAGGGCCGGACTCTTCATGGAGGTATCTTCCAGGGGCAAAATTTTTTATATTTATCTCGCAGAAATGGCGTGTGCATTGCTTTTAGTGTCAACCAACTAAACATCATAACATCTTTTTGTACATATATGCCCAAAGAGGGTGCAAAACTTGGTAGATTAATCGTGCGTATTGAGGCCTTCATAGATACACATGTCTGATAGCCTCTTTTTCATAGTGGCCTTTGACATCCAAGGTTTCAAAATGGGATTGCTGGTGTCTGTGCTGTCTGACTGAAGTAGGCACTGTGTTTTCAGCTTGTGTTTAGCAGCGGGTGTGAATAGTCACGTTGCAGTTTATAATTTAAGAATGTGCATTCTTTTTTGCTGCTGCTTTGTGGTATAACTTTATTGATGTGCATATAAGCCACACAAAGGGCATTGTCATTCATATCCTACTTGCACGGAGTATGCAGTCACTCGAGCCCATGGTCACTGCTACGTACTTCACAGCCGCACTGCAGTGAGCAGTACGTCAAATCCCGGTATATTTGTTTTCCTTACTTACATTGCCAAGCTGATGCGTGCTGTTAGCACATATACATAATGTGATGTCATGGAGAAGAACTTGGGTATTTTTAATGTGCAGAATGTTTTGACGACCGTGCCAATTCCAACTACCTTTGTAAGTCTATCTTTTGTTTGTTTCGCCATCTGGAAGTTGCCATATTTGCTGACCTGTGCAGCCTTGTAACTGTGGGCTGTAACCAGGTTGACCCAGTTTTTTTTTTTTAAAGCAAACTACCTGTTGTTTGTTGAATATTTTTGTTGCTTGCTTTAACTCATTTGCATTGGATTTTGAGTCCTTTTGTTGCACATTTTTGTGTCGTCAGCTGCTCCGTTCTGACAGCAACGTGTGTGGCCAGAAGTTGCATGCAGTAGGCAGGAATTTTCTGTTACGAGGCTCTTTGTGTGCCCCGAGTGCTGCATACAATGCGTGAAGGAGCCTTGTCCAGATCATCGCTGCAATTTGCATGCCTGCCAGTGTGGGTGGGCGCTTTGTTTCGCCGGTGGTAAAAAAACACTAAAAATCGGAGCTTTTATCACCTTGTTTTGTCAGTGGTGAAAAGACACTAAAAATCTGAGTTGTTAGCGCTTAACCGTATTCACTCGCGTAGTTTGCGCACTTTTTTTTTACTTAAGGCTTCAAAAAGCGGGTGCGCGAATTACATGAAAACTTTGAACATGTCTTAAAAGCTCTGCAATGGTCCTAACTCAACTTATAACATTTAATATACACTGTGTATTGCCACCTATACGCCGAACCCCCAAATCGCACCCTTTGCTGGCCAAAACAAAAAAATGGCCCCAAATATAAGACGCATACCCCCCCACCTTACGCTATGTAGTTCCCCGTGGTATGTCATGATGGTACATCCCCAGCAGCAGAGCTAATTGGCTCATTATTGGCAATGTATTGACAAAGGCCAGTCCTGTAAAGAACCAGAGAAAACCAGCCATTTCCAATATTAAGCCAATTACCTGTCCTACTTGGGATGCAAATCACAAAGCAGTAAACACACAACCATACATTTGTGAAGCCAGCAGTCGGAAGCAAATTGGAGATAACAGGCGATAAAATGGCACCCTCACGTGCACGTGCAACCCGTCTGACTGTGGCAAACCGAACCGCAAACAGTTCGGTAGTTTCGGATCTCTGTGTGCGCGTAACCTCGTCTGAGAAAGCAGCAGCCAGCGCCAGCGAACCATTTAAATGGCGCACAATTCATTCCCTCGCCAATCGTACCTTTCACAGCCACACCGATCTTCCCAAGTCTGCCTTGTGGGCACCCGCATGAATGCTGATCATCTGGCCCAGCACGGAGAGTAAAATATGCAAGTAACAATTCTTTCAGAGCGTGAGCTCTCTACTGGTCGCGTTTCGAGCCTCCCGAGTTATACTCATTCCACGGATAGAATCCAAGATGGTGGCCCCCATAGCAACGACATTGTATCCCAGTGATTGGCATCAACTCGAAACTAAACTACGTTGTTATTGTGTTGTTGTTGCAACTGAAGGAAAAATGGCCTGAGCTGAGCCACAATCTCTGCCTTGTGCAGACAGAAGAGAAATGAAAGGTGTGAGGAAAGATAGAACGTAGGCACATCACCAGGTCTGCCGAAACGACAACCCCGGTTTTAGCAGATACCCTCCCCCAACGGTCTGCATGGAACTATGTCGATCTGGTATATACATCCCTGTTTGGCAGGCATCAAAGTCGAGCCACTTAGACCCGATATTTATGTAAAATTTGTGGGCCAACAGTTTCCCGCAGAATGATCCGGATGGTGCCGTACGATTCAGCGTTTCGCGCACCATAATCTTACTAGTTAAGTTAAGCCTAACTTGTGTTAAGCCTAGCTCGTGGCAGGGATTCAAACCGGTGACCTATGTAGCCCCAATTCCACGTCGTTACCAATCTTCTCATGAAAATTGCGGCTCAACCGTTTGCCGCAGAGGATTTGGGATGGCGGCATAGGATTTCGCTTTTCGTGCAGCATAAACTTAGTTAAGTTGAAGTCTAGCTCACGGCAGGGATTCGAACTGGCGACCTGTGTTAGGTGTGTTAGCGCTAGGTATCCGATTGCTGCCTCAGTGTCGGGTCATTTTTTTTTTATAAACCCGGGTAAAATTAAGGGTGTGGAGATTGTGTGAGGGCGTAAACAACTCTAGTAAATACAATATTTGGTCAGAGGTGAAAAACGCTAGAAATATGAGTTCTTAGCAGTTCGTTTTGTCAGCAGTAAAAAACGCTAAAAATCCGAGTTCTTGCCACTTTGTTTTCCTACACTAAAGACACCAGTGGGGTTGGAAGACGGGAAGAGCAGATCTTCTGTTAAAGGAACGAGTTCTGTCTTTTAGGAGACGGCGAAAGATATAAGCACAGACATAGTACCATTGCATGTGGCGACCTCTACAGAGATTACCACCCTCAGTGCTTGCAGTTGATTAGGTTTTCTGGAGGCTATCTTCCACACTCAAGAAATTTGTTACTGCTGTGGAACATTCCACGCCCTATACTGTACCTACTTATGGGACCAACTTAACAAAGATTGGAATGAGAGCATTCTGGTTGTCCGTAGCTGATAGACTTAAGCCATAGGGAAATTGTGAGACAGCTGAGTTTCTTCACCATTTTTGCAGAACTGTGGAAGGTTTTAAGACCGGGTAGGTTTGCATCTGTGATAAGCCTCTTTGCAACATTTACATGCTAATGCTGTGAGCTGCTGTAATTCATTGAGCTTTTTAATGCTGAGCATTTTCTGCATCATACCCCGCAGAAACGGGTGGTCTGTACACACCGGGCTTTTGCCTTTGTCTTTGGTTGTGTGGTATGTTTCTAAACAGCATTTTTTTTTTCCTGCGTGGTTAGATTGGATAAATCATACCTATTTTCTGGAAAAGTTTAAAGTAGAACTGGGTTTCTTTATGGGGCTGTTGTATATTGACGTCTATAAGTCCTCTTCGAATCTCCGAACTTAAGTTGGCACCTCAACTTGCCGCCCTCGTTGACAAAAATAAAGCTACCGACATGCACACTCCCTTCCCCCCATCCTCCTCCCTGGTTTAGCATCGCATCGCATGTGGAGCTCAAAGCAAAACAGTAGTCAGAGGCAAATGGAAATCAAAAGCAATGAAACAGCACTCCACGCCGCCTTCTATACTTGCGTGCGGCCACCCGACTAGCGGCAAACCGAACTGTCACCGACCGGTCCTGTAGTTGCGGATTCCGGTGCAGCACACGCTCCGGATGCTCTCTGGGCCGTGTCACAGACTTCATATTGATTTAAAACTACGTTAGTTTGCTCTCACGTCATGTACCGCTTGTCAGGAAAAATGGTAAGTGGCGTTGCTATTAGAATTTCCTTTGCAGAACTGACTTGCACCCAAATTAATGTGCTTTATTTTCTTTTTTCTCTATCTGCATCCTGCCTGACATGGGCGCCGGCACAAGGCGCGTACTACCCACGACATGGCGGAAACTTCCCTAGATCCCATGAATAGGTTCGCTCCGCGCATAGGTCAAGCTCTTGATCTCTAATGGCTCTTCTTGGAAATTTAAAAAAAGACAGACTTATAGACCTTTTTGTGAGCTTTGGAGCAGCAAGTTTATTCAGGTTGGGGGGGGGGGGGGAGCGTAGTAACTTTAATGTGCAGTGAGGTGAGCCTAAGCATGCAGTCATCTTGCAACACCTTCTACTTATAAGTTAGATTCAAGTATGTTTCTTTTCTTTTTTTTTGGCAGTGCAGCATCAACATATCTTTGCAAACATTTTAGAGGTTGTCCTGAGCACAGAAGCTTAAAAAAAAAACTGGTGCAAGTCTCAATTTTCTTTTCTGGGGTTTTCACCTCTCTGGGCCGTGTCACGCACTTCACATTGATTTATAACATGGTAGCCTGCTCCTACTTTCAGCCTTGCAGCAGCAGCTAAAAGGAACCTCAGGGGCAACAAAGTCAATCCAAGGAACATTAAAACAATGTGACAATATGGAAGCCTAGATGACCGTAACTAGGTTTCTTTTTCAATATATTTTTTTTGAGCATCAGCTGGCAAGTAAGACCAGCTGCACAGGAGTATTTATCACCAAGCTAACAAATTTAGCCACCACTTCAAAAGGTGTCAGTTGCTGCGTAATCGATATTAAGGAAGAGAAGGAGACCTAGTCAGCGCAGTCTCAAATGCACCCGCTGTAAATGCTGTATTCAACCTCCACTACTGCGGTGTTATGTATAGCACCGTGCCTTCACCAAACATGTTAAGGCATCTTAATCGTCCCATAAGCAAGCACTCCGTGTGCTCTGTACAGCCACTAAGGTGAAAGGCAAGCGTCCTGATTTTTTTGGCGTGTATGTATAGCGTGCATGAACTGAGTGTGGACAACCACTGCTTAATGCACTCAATGTCATCGTCAGCGCCCTCATTGTATCAAAGTGATCAGTGCGGTGTTTGATCTACCACACGCATTTGTATGCCTAGCACAGCAGTTTTCATCGTCACTTCTCTTTTTTTTTTTTATGTGGGAGTTCACCCATAACACATTTCACTTGCTTCACGAGAAAGGGATGCCGAAAGCAGTTCCCTAGAAAAGGAGAGGACAACATTTGCCTCTGAACAGGAGCTCGAGACTGCTATTGGTGGCAGGTTTGGGCTTGCCGGGTGACCATTGGCATCTGTGACAATGTAACTGTAGAAAATGGCGTTTGTTTACTTGCTGTGGTTATGCAGTGGGGCTTGACTGAAGCACTTTGTCTTGCAAATCGTTGTATGTTGAATCATCACACTGTAGGCACTCAAATGTTGCTGCCTCTGTGAAGGCCACGGTATCATTATGATTTGAAAGAGCGCCTGTTGTTTGCTGACTTCTTTAGTGCCACGGATAAAAAGCAAAGTTGCTGTCCTGCTGTGAACTAACAAAAGCTGCTTGATTCGTTGTCTTGGCAATGTCAACGTGTCGGCTCATCTCGACACTCATCTTTTTTCATGTTAGATTGATGCAAAACAGTGTCGCATAACGTTGCTTTCACATTATTCACAGCATTGTAAACGAAGGTTTGATATGTTCATGATGCATAAATCACTGACGGTACCATTGTAATACCATGACTGGCAAAATAACGTCTTGCAAAGTGGAGTTGTCCAGCGTCGTCACTCGTGCCACGTCGCTCCATTAAGCTGTCCATGTATAGCCACCCGGGGTCCACTTTTCAGGGCATTTGTTCCCGGCGTCCCTTCATTGCACACCCAGGACGACCACATGAAAAAAAAAGTTTTTCTTGATGGTATCTTGTGCAGATTTCATCTGTTTTGCTCCGCTGTGTCGTCTTCAAGAGAACATGAAAGCTCTAGTCATTGCTACGGTATGGATTTCATGTGCCTGCACTAGCGGAGAGTGTCTTTTTTTCCTTCTCTCATGTACAATACAGTGTGACCCACAGGGTCCCCCCGAGGAAACGGAAATGCTTTGCTGTAACGCATTGATGTGCGATGTCCTTGTTAGTTTTGAGTGAGAGTGTGCGCATGTCTTCGTATGGAGGTCTTCGTTGTCGCTGTGGCTTGTTTCAGCGCCTCTGTCTGCGTAGGGAGTGGTGTTCTTTTACGACTTTCGTTACTTTCTTCAACGGCAGTGCGGTTATTTCATAGTACTCACTGTCTGTTACTTTCTTGCGTATTGCATCTCTTTGAATGAACCGTACACCACACTGCTGGAAGAGTCGTTCATGGCGTGTAATATTGGGTGGTAAATGCGGTCAGATAAGTAAAAAGGAACCTTGTAGTGGGGTTCAAGCTAAGGTTAACTTGCTGCTGGCTATCATGAAGTTATCATAGTATGCATCAAAGTTGTTGAAGGAGCTGGATTAGTCGATGTGAAATACAAAAGAGGGACAAGTATATTGATTAAAAGTTGGTATAAAGTAAGATGCTACAGCTCTTTGCAGTGCTTTCGGTTGACTAGGGAAGAACTGCAAAAAGGGGCACAAGCATTCAGGCTTAGGCACAACCGTCGCATAAACTTTTTTTGTTCCTTTAAAAATAATGATTGCACTGCAGTCCCATTCAGTCGCAGTTAACGTACAGACGCTTTTAAGAACTCGCTTGTCTCTAAAGCCCTAGCTGCCAAAGTTAGTTATGACTGCATTAATGTTGAGAAAAACATAATGCATGTTAAGGATCTCCGATCAGTTCAGCAATTGTACCATCCATTAAAGCAGTGATTCTTCTCTTTCGCACTGAATGCCACCACCTGTCTCTTCCCGCACGATTTGACAAGATAGTAATGAAGAGCGGTGAAGACATTTAACAGTGCTGACGCGTTTCTTTTGTGGATGCTCCTGGCATAACAGTGCCCCTCTGGAGATGAGGGAAAAGGGCGCACGCATATTTTTGCAGAATAAAAATAACACAGATGTGTTTGCAAGGGTTTGCAAGTGGCCAGTAGTTCTTGCCTTGTTAATTACATTACAGTTGAGTGCCTCAGTGTACTAACATTTGTACCACAGCAAAGAAGAGCCCCTGCCTTCATTTTCAACGGCCCTGTCCGTCCCATTTTACGAACGAGTTTTCCGTTTTCTATCTACCAGTGAACACGTCTTCATCTTCACGCAGATTACACGTTTGGTGATCGATAACATCAGCCATTGCGCATTGCTTCTATCTCTTTGTTCCTGCCCATGCCTTTCTTTTATCGAAACTTGAGCAGACCCATCCTGAGTGCAATCCGCCCGGTTTTTCATCTTGCTTCATCTCCCTTTTAGGACATATCGAAAGTTTAGTGCTGTGGCACAGCTTGCATAAATGTGTGGTTGCTTTAGTGTTCAATTTTTATTTTATTTCTGCTTGATTTTCCGACAGACTTAAGCCCAGTCCCGTTGTTATTTATAGCGCTTTATATGTATAGAAAATGTGAATGAAAGCTATGCCTCATCATGGGCTTGTTTGGTGCATGTGTGTGTGTGTGAAATAAAGAACATGAAGAAATTTGATGCTGAAATGGGAAACAAACTCTTGTATGTGTCCCAGGCCTGTGTTCTTGAATTTAAGCCCACTTGGCCGTATATACCGTAGACTGCCTTTAAAGGTGCACTGAAGAGGAATCTGAACTGATTTTTTGCCACGGGAACTCGATCTACACGTTCCCAGCATTCTTAGAAGCTTTGATTTATTGCCCTGTGCAGCTGATTTCCATAATTAAATCGGATTAACGTCCGGCTCCCGCCTTTTTCGTTTTAATTCCCCGCGAACGGTTGGAGGAGTCGACTAATGCATGGAGTGCCTTTCAGGTGGTCACGTGGCGACTTTGCTTTCGCTTTTATTTTGTTTCAGGTTTCCGTGAATAAATAGGTCTATTCAGAGACTACGCAGCGGAAAATTAGGCTCACGGAAATAAAAAAAAACGTGTGGACTCTGCTTTCGCCGATCACTACGTATCATTCCGCCGATGGCAGAGCGACAAGCCGCCGCGGGACTGGGTGAAAGGTCGGTCGACTCCTGCCACCGTTCGCGGGAATTTTTTTTTTTTTTAAGGCGGGAGCCTAACGTTAATCCGATTTAAATGAGGAAAATCGGCCGCGCAGGGCAATAACTCGAAGTTTCCGAACGCTTGGAACGTGTAGATCGAGTTCCAGCGGTAAAAATACGAGTTCAGATTCCTCTTCAGTGTAGGCCTTCAAGACGAACTTAGCGGGAGCAGAAAATTTGTTCGTCTTATCAGAAGTTCTCCTTAATTGATTGTAAAACATTTTATTCGCCGGGAAGAGCTTGGCAAGAGGTCGCGTTAAGTGGTCGAGAGTACATAGCCCTTGACGACTTTGTCAGCCCACTCCACCGCCAAAACTTGCGTTCTGGGGTCAGAGCTAGTAAGTTCTCCTTAACAGAACTGCCCCTAAAAATATTTAAACTCGTAGTTTTTCAGCGCGACGGCACACGGCCAAAGAAGAGAAGGACGAACGCAGCGCTGTGTTCGTCATTCTTCTCTTCCTGCTTCTTTTATTTGGCCGTGTGCCGTTGCGCTGAAAAACTATGGGCTTAAATCAAGAATACCAACTAGCCCAAGAACTATACTAAAAAAGATCCGCGCATACGCTACATGTCAAATGAAAACTACGAACAAAATATCCTTTCATAGAGAGGATAATTGCAGATAGAGCATTTATCGCACTATGCATGAAGTGAGCTGAAGAAACAAGCTCTCATTACCCTACTTTATAATGACATTGGTCTAGTTTTCATTTATTGGTCTTTTTTTTTAATTATCCCACATTGGTTGCTATTTTTGTGTTTTTGTTTCCTGATTTTAGCTTTCCATCTTACGCCGAGCATGTGGAAGGTGCTGAACAGGGTAGCTGTGCATCTCTCTATTTCGCTTCTCCTGCAGCATGGCTGTTACGAACTCCATGAGCAGGCACGCCACGCCCCTCTCCGTACGCCGCAGACAGTGTGCGTAGCGGCAATACCTGGCTATCTGCCCAGCAGAGGCGTGCAGAGGTCACGTGACACCTGCATGATGCAATTTGATTGACGTTCTACTGAGCATTCACTGCCGACGCGGGATTTTTGAATCGATGACAAGGACTGTACAGCACTAGCAGACGGGATGGTAGAGGTGAACACAGACACAGCTCAGGTGTTGTTCTCTTCCATCCCGTCTGTAAGCACTGTTCCGTCCATTCCATGAACTTGCACAAACCAGCCCTGTTAAGCCCTCTTCATGAATTTTCGAATCAGGCAAGGAATGGTTAAAGTTTGTTGAGCTGCACCACCAACGAAAATCAAGCTTTTTAAATTCTAAAAACTGACATGGCTATCCAGCTACAAGATCTGTAATTGCTACCAGGAGCCCAGCTTTAATAGAAAGTCCACTATTGGAATTTAGTTCGTTTAGTTAAAGCGATTCACCAGTTGTCTGGTGTCCGCCATACTGACATTATATTATGCCGAAAAAGCCTACTTTATTTATTCAAGACAATAATACAGATCTATTGTCTCGGGGGACGTGACTAAAGGCAGGAAACTTGATGAGGTGATGCCTCCCTTTACGAAGAGCGGTCGACACTAAAGCATATAGTTCAAAACAGAACAATATCTTTACGGCAGGACCATGATACCTTGGCAATCGCTACGTATTGTGCTCGTATAACTACCAACCTGTAGAACATAGAATTGTGTGAAATAAGACAGCGGTTAACACGGTGAAAGTACAAAGTACGGGACTACTCGACGCATCGCAGATTAAAAAGCTTTCTAGTTCTACGTCTAAAATCGCATCTTTCCCTATGAGAGCCGGAAAGCGGACGTTCAGGAAGATGTGCAAAAGCTTTTTTTTTTTGGGGGGGGGAGTGAGACTACCACCTATGCCCCCCCCCCCCCCCCCATCCTTAGGACTGCCACTGCTGCCAGATTTTCTAACTGTAAAATGAAAGCTTGGCGAAAAAAAAATTGCCAGTGGCTTAGCTCGGCTGCCAGGATATACGTAGCGAGAGGTGCGCAGTTCTCGGTCGGGGGCGAGCGGCGCGGCGCAGCAGCTGCGCGGCTGTGACGTCACTCTGTTCCTCGCGCATGCGCACAAACGGCGAGACTGCGGGTGATGTAGCTCTCGCTACAAAACATGACAGATGATTAGGATAGTCAGTAATGCGAGATTTCAGCGCAGCTCTTCACACGCGCTGGCAAGTGGCATGTTACACTGCTAGCCACCCTTCAATATCTTCCCGTGGCAGTCCATTCCTCCGCTCTCGCCGTGGCAGGTGGTGTTGAGCTCTGCCACTACCTGCCAACACGCCAACTGTTATCTCTTTAGGTAGCAGGTAAACTGCTACTGAGTATACCTGAGAGTACCTGCCAAATCTACCCCACGCAGCTTTTATTCTGCTAGTTATCTCACTGTTTTGTCTGGATCCGCCGTGACTACCCATTCTTACTAGATCTATTTCCTTACCATTGCCAGTGCTTCGCTGCTTATCGTAAACGTTTTTTTCTCACAGATTGCTGAACACTACATGTGCTTTCTTCGCATTATTTTTCAAGACCCTTATCTGCCTTAGCTCTGTATTTCTGTCTAGTTTCTCAATCATGCTCTGCAGTTTGTCCTTTAAGCTACTTAGGAAAGCACTCAAATTAGCGAATCGAAGATTACCCACATATTCATTACCGTAATTTCCGCACTCTAGTCCGCGAACTCTATACATGCTTAAAAGCTGAAATTTTGCGTCATGCGGACTACCAACGCGTGCGGACTATACGTGATTTTATTTTTCATATTGTTTGCAGAGCCGGAGAAGCCTACCGGTGGCTATGAAAAAAAAAGTGCCCCGAGGGCGTGCCTACGACATGTTACCGGGCTAAATGACGTTGCGAAATCAGCTCCGATGTGCAATCAGCTTCGATATGCAAGCAAATGCTGTCGCGGTAGCGAAGAGTGGCTGCTTTCGAGTGCTTGTATTTGCGAGCACATGCGCAGAAGTGCATGAATATAAATAAACAATAAATACTGGGACATATAAACGTAGATTTAACATCACCAAAGCTGGCACTGTCAGACCGGTTGCGATGGCTGCGAAATGCCGAAGGACCTTCTCGGCAGCATTCAGTCTGAGTGTAGTTGAGCGTGCGCACCAACAGAGCAACGGTAAAAGAATTTTACATCGACGAAAAATGTGTGCGGATCTGGGCGGTTTCCTTGCAAAATGTAAAGGAAATTCCTGCACAGAAGAAAGCTCGAAGGTGGAAGACACCAGCATAGCCATATCTTGGAGAAAAGCTTGCAGCGTCAGTATCGCAACAGAGGAAATTGGAGAATCCGGTGTCGACGGTGGAAATCAGACTCATTGCTCGTACTATGGCTGCTGAAGAAGGCAGCAATGGATTCAAGGGAAGTCTTGCGCGGTGCTCCAGGTTTATGAAAAGGAACCATCTTGGTCTTCGACAGCGCACTACGGTAGGCATAAGTGAGTCGGAGGACGACTGGCGGGAGAGCAAAAGGGATTTCTAATATTTTGAGCTGAAGTCTGTGGAGAAGGATGGGATCTGAGAAAATCAGGTAAGTTCAGTTTACAAATGCTTCCTCTGAGAATTCATTTCATGTTAATCGTCTGCGAGTGGCACTTGTTGCATTCGGACTGGCGCACAGCCTTTTTCAACAGGTGTACAACACTGTCGAAGTGCCATTGTCGTTTGACAAGCCACCAAGTCGCACAGTTGACAGCATTGAAACCAGAGCAGTTAGCATTACAACAACTAGCAACGAGCGAAGCTGTTTCAATGTTATTCCCGCATGAAGCATGATCGGTGACAACTTACTGTCGCTAGTTATCTTCAAACGCAAAACAATTGCAACGAAGATCTCAGTAACTGTCGTGTGCTTTGCAATGAAAAAGGGTGGGTGAATGAAGAAATCATTCTGCCGCCGCGGTGGCTCAGTGTTTATGGTGCTCGGCTGCTGACCCGAAAGACGCGGGTTCGATCCCGGCCGCGGCGGTTGAATTTCTTTAGAGGAGAAATTCTAGAGGCCCGTGTACTGTGCGATGTCAGTGCACGTTAAAGAACCCCAGGTGGTCGAAATTTCCGGAGCCCTCCACTACGGCGTCTCTCATAGCCTTAGTCGCTTTGGGACGTTAAACCCCATAAACCTAAACCAACCGAAGAAATCATTCTCAAATGGATTGATGAGGCACTCCGAAAACGCAGGGTCACTTTTTAACCCAAAGGGCCTTGTGATAATAGATTCTATGCATGCGCACATCGCGGAGGGTGTGAAAGTAAAGCAATAGACAGATAGTGCAACTGCCATAATGCCAGGTGGCTTGACATTTGGATATCTCGGTATACCGGGCCTTCAAGAACAATGTTTGAAAGAACTGGAGAGCCTGGGTGCCAGAAGAGGTCCATACGTACACGAAAAATAACGGATACGTAGGGCATCTTGTGGGTCGTTGATTCGCGGCACGCCATGCCACAACAGCTGGTTGTCAACGGCTTCAGGAAAGCCGGATGAAACATTAACCAGATGCTGACGTTGCGTATGATTGAGCATTAAATGAAGAGTGCGGCCCTTACATACACCCGACAGGGTAACCTGTGCGCAGCGCCACCTATTTGAATGGATTCTAAACTATGATCACTTGGTACGTATCCTTCTTCGCTGTATCCGGTATAAATTTTGTTATATCCGGACTTTATATTACGGACCAAATTTTAATGCAAACGCATACAGCACAAGACGACAAATCGTTTGACATCATCCGGAACGTTCTGCGTCAAAGGGCTCGGCCACAGCAGCCGCTTCAAGATCCACGAAGGTATGGTTTGGGGTGGCAAAGGTCGCCGGTGCGAATCCCCCGCGTACATTAGGCTCTGACTCTAGTAATGTTGCGCTCCGTAACACGCTGAATCGATTGATACCACTCGGAACCTTCTGCGCCAAATAGGTGGTCCGCAAATATTTATACGAATGGTGGTGCTAAGTGGTCCGGCACGATGGTTCACAAAGGGGAGTGCATATAGCCGGACGAAGGTATACAGACGAATTGCGGCACACGAGTGCTTCGATACGCGTACGGCCGTTGCTTAGTGCTCTCCAAAATGCGTTTTGCCTGCATCGAAGCGCGGCCTGTTTCCTTTCCTTTCCTTCGTTTTCTTTTTGCAGCAATAATTCTTTTGTACTTCCTTTCTATTTCGTTTCGCTTTTCCTGTTTTCTTTACTTTAAACGTTGTAGTCCTTTCCGGCTATTCCCTTCGACCCAGGCTTGCCTTGCCACTTTCATCTTTTCAGTGGTCTTTATACGGGCCTGATCCTGTTCGAAATTTTTTACCCGTTCCTTCTTCCGTGCACCTTTTCTTATCCGTCTGTATTTCTCTTTTCTCCCACCCCAGAGGTCTTTCTTTGCTCACCTGTTTTTCTTTTCTTCCTTTCTCAGCTCCGCACCACCTTCTTTCCCGACTACCTTCGAGCCTCTTGTGCCATTACGCTGTAGCTTTGCACGTTGACAACGGAGGCGGAGTTTGTGTACGTCCTCCACGTTCTGTTAGCTCCCGCCACCTGGATGACGTCATCAAAAGTTCCGCCGCCAATACTGCTGTGTCTTTCCGCGCAGACTACGTTCACATCAAACCTTAAAGTAACATGGCACTGGTAGTAGCTGGTCAAATGTTTAGGGGAATCCCCCAAGGCGGAGTAAATTTGTAATAAAGGAGTAATTACTCATTACTCATAGTAGCTATACTCATTACTCATTACTCATAGTAGCTATAGGGTTCCGTACTCGGTCCCCCCCCCCCCCCCCCCCGAGAAATTCCTGTTCCGAATTCTATCCATGAATTTTTTTTTGTTTTTTTTTGTTTGCGTCACACGGAAAGACACAGAGATCAGTGAAATTGTTAAGCACGGCCAGTAACGGTAGCGCATTAAAAATTACATCGCCCAGAGCATAGAAGGGCCAGTACTACTTCGAAAGCAGCCCTATGTGATAAAGTAGACTGATGTTTTCACCAAAGGGTGCAGTTGTCCATTTCTGCCAGCATGTGTCTCAAGACAGTCTTTTAATACACCGTGTATCTGTTCTGTTGACCTCTGAATACATCCGGTACACATCTAGCTGGTATTGAAAAGGAGACGAGAAAATCACTCCACATATCGAAAATTTAGAGTGGAAGGCTACGGCGCCCTCCTTGGTTTGGTCGCGTGACAACAACGCACACGGGTGAAACCATCGCTTTGCTCGAGACAATTCCACTCCACGGCGAACAAGTCGCGATACTAATTTCCATTCAGATAAAATTTACATTTTTTTCTGATTCTTAAACATGCATATGATTTATATCTTATGCGAATAAAACTCTCATAAAACTCACAATAACAATGAACAAAAGCAGAACAGTTGCAAAGCTCTTGGCGAGCACAGTTCTCAAAGTAGAATGTCCGGTGCAACCAACGCGCAAGCGTTCATCCCATGCGCACAGATGCAACAACGATATCAGTCCGTGCAATAACACCTGCGGATGTCTACAGCGGTGCAGTTTTCTTGCCCGCCTCAGCCCTTATACTCTCTCTTGTTCGCAGATATAAACTTCTGTGGTCATTATTGCGTGCCGGACCCTCACTGTCATGCCAGCTCATCGGACATGACGCCAGTGAGCACGCAGGACACGCTGGCATCCCCACCAGCCTCAAAATTCGGAGCGTGAGAATTTAACAATAGGGCCTTTTCTGGCAGTTCAAGCGGAGTAACTGGAGAGCGTGTGTCCACCGTTTTATGCATGGACACTGCCTGCGTGAATGCGTATACTTCTACATGGGCGGAGTAAAAACCAAACCGGTTTGGCAAAGGAACACTTGCCGACTACGCTCAGACAAGGAAACTGCGAACATGACGCCAGAACCTGGGCTCATTTTCGATCTCCGGTAACTCGATTATTTTTACGGAGCAGTTCTATTCACGGGTAGTTATTATTACTTCGGTTGTCCTTCCAAGACCCTCCAAGAAAATGAAACGTGGCAAAAACGAAAACGACGTGGCAAAACGTGGCAAACAACAACAACAAAAAAAACATGAAGCACATCCATGATTCTCTGCGCCGCCAGCACGATTAAAAGGAATCATGTTCGAAAGGAAAATATCCCTAAAAGACTTCGTGCTTTCTGTCTTCACAGCCGATGAAATTAACCACAATGTACGCAGCGATGAAAAAACCTGGGTCAGCTGTAGAGCACGCGTTAAAAGACGGTTCACAAAGCTTCGAAGTACGTTTCTCTGAACCATCTCACATAACAGTGCTCGTTCTCTTAACGAAATATTAGCGGAACCACTTGCGGAAAGAAAAAGGCTACCGCTCAACTGGCAGCATTCGTCTATACCTAAGAAAATTAGCAATGAGAACTATCGGTATACGTTTAACTTGTGCGCCGAAAGGAAACTCTCGATAGGCTCATAATTAGTGTACTACGATGAAAATAACCCACGCCCAGCGTTACACACGCGTCAAAAATCTTCAAGCGCCTTCGAGTGAATAGCCTGGTCCTCAAGATAAGGTCTAAACGGCCGGTTACTACTCAGTATATGGAAAAGAAAGGGGCTCAAACAAAGCGCGCTTCGCGAAAGTCTTAAAATAATACAATGCTGACAAAATTTGGGCAACAGTATCTGGCACACGAGAAGCGGGTCGCATCAACGGTACTGCAAAAATGTCTCGTATGCGTCCCACGTGACATCAACGGCCCCGCCCTCACAGGAAGACGCACTTGTGCTTCGGATTCATGGGCGACCCCAGGGGGCAGCTGAAGGCCTTGGCGAATGGCTCGAAGTTGCGCATGGCTTCGGTGCACTCAGGCGACACGCGGCGGCGGTCGCTTCTCTCCCAACAGGTCACGTGGCAGGCCGTGAGGAAGAAGATCTGCTCCGCGCTGTACTCCTCCAGGCCTCGAAGCCGCAGGTCCCGATCTTCGCTGCGGAAGCGGAGGTAGGCCGCGTGCGCGATCTTCAGCGCCGGAAGGAGAGGGAAGAGCGCCGTGACGTTGACACCGGAAGTGACGTCAGCCGAGCACCTGCCCAGCTCCCACAGGGCTCGCCCGGGTGAGCCGATGCTGTGGGTGGTCCCTTCGCCAGGGTTGACGGCGGACGAAGCCGGATTCCACGGTGTCTGGGTCATGTCTTCGCTGAGCAGAACCGTGAGCGCGTTGATGGTGCGCGCAAGCTGCGAGAGCCGATGAGGCGGGACAAATGAAATGTCCGGTTTGGGGAGGTTGTCACAAACACTATCGTAGCTTCAAGCTTACAGCTGTGGCACTGAGAGATACATACATACCGTAGAAAATTAAAGGTTGCACCTTCCTTCTATTGGCTATTCATTCTTCGCGGACCACCGTCAGGAAAACTGTACGGTCCCCTTCATCTGCTTATAACTGACAATCCTACGTTTTGGCGAGACTGAACAAGAAAAGACTTAACCGCATTAACCTAAGAACATTGGATACAGCTCATTCGCGCGATTCACTTCCAGTGCATCCACTACAGCCATAGCAGTGGTCTTGCATGCAGAGATGCTGACTTCTGAGCCCGTTTAGATGCTTCTGCAAAGGCGAGCTGAAGGGATAGGGTCGAAAGCAAGCGGACATATTGACAGCACAAGGGAGGACACTGGGTTATCCTCCCGACCCTGGCTCAACACCCGCCTCGTAATCGGTGTGGTCGACTTCCCCTGCAGGCACCTGCAAACCCGCTGGTTTTGTCAAATGCGTACAAGCCGTATAAGCCATAGTCCGGCTTGGTGCTTGGGAAGGAAGCCTGCGCTTTCAATCTCCGTCCCTGTGGGCTTGAACAAGGGCTCCGGAAAAGGGCCACAATGGTCTTCAACGCAAAAGCAGGATTTCGGTCCTTCGCGATTAGCGCTTCAAACGAGTGCGAGCGATGCGAACAAAGGCCCTTCTGCAAGTATTTCACCCCAGAAGAGCCGAACACCTGGCCGAGGCAAGTATTGTGAACATTAAAAAATCGGTGGGTATCCTCCGCCGCTGGGGATCCAAGCTAGCACCTCCTCAAGGCGAGGGGATGCTCTTCCACAAGGCCACTGCTTCGGTGGACCCCCGCTTCGTTGGTCTTGTGGTAGAGCACCGGTAGAGCAGCAATGGGCTTTACCGCGCCCCCCTCTGTGCGCGATTCCTTCAGCTTACAGTTCCAACAAAATGCTTGCGTTAATTAGTCAAGGCCGCCTGTTTCCTCAGCGTAAATATTGGAACCTGGAGAGCCTCCACTTACCTGCATTGCGTACATGAATCCGAGACCCCCGTAGGCCATGGCGTCCGTGCCTTCGTCGGCGTAGTACGGCGCGGCGAGCGCTGCCACGGCAACGGAAATCACGTTCGTCACGGGGCTGTACGAAGCGAGGTGGGCGGACTGCAAGCGAAACAACCGTAGGCTCGCCTGGTACTCTTCACTGCCCAGCGACTTCTGCAGCTGCTCGCGACTCATGCGCCAGTGGCCGAAGAAGCTCTGCTCCATTTCGTAGTCGCGTCCGTACAGTATTTCCAGGCTCCGGCTTGTCATGTACTCTTCCTGAGGCCATATCACGGTGCTGGTGTTCTGCAGCTCGGTGGCAACAGCACGGACCGCTTTGGTGTCCAGTGTGGACCAGGAACCGACCTCCGTTAGCGCAGTCTTGTGCAACGTGCTCAAGAGATACGAAACGTCGAGTCTGTGCACTTCGGGCATTACGCTGTCGTCGGCGCCCGAAAAAGGTACCGTGTACACGAGGGCAGCGTTTATACCGCAAGCCATCGGATAGAAGAACTCGGACAGCGGGTGTTTCATGAAGAGGTCTCGCACCGAGCTACTAGCGATAGGGGCAAGTAGCTGGATGAACCACCACGCCGTATGGAAGGTCACCTCTCGGGCCGAGTAAGAAGTGAAGAGCACACGCATGGCATCCAGCAAGTTGCCCTTTGTGGCGATGAGTGTGTCCTCTTCATTCAGGGGCGGTTTCGCGTTGAAGGCAGATTGCAGGGCCTCTACCCAGTCACGAGCTCGGAGTTTTGGCACCAGATGTGGTAATTGACGAATCAGCAGAAAACGAGGCCTGGGGTGTGTGGCGCCGAAAAAGAGCGACAGGTTTCCGAGGATAGAGCGCTGGATGTCATCGCTAGCCTTTGCGAATTCAACAAATGCAGGAAAGGCGGTTGTTTCTCCAAAGGTTCCGGATAAGACAAAGTCGACAACGGTTTTATAGAAGCCTTTGTACTTATTAACCTCGTTATCTATTATGTTCATAATCAATGGCATACCCGATGGGCTTATGGATACCGACCGCTGGTGAGCGGTGCCGTGCCATGGCTCTATGAACTCAACATAGAACCACAATGGCGTGGCCCACAGGACGGACAGGTTTACCAGAGTCCGCAAGGGTACTGAGTAATCGTCGGTGTCTCCAAGCCGAGCATCGGTGGGGTCTAGCAGCCAAGGGAACAACTCTCTGCTCATGAATTCAACGAGGTTTTCCGAGTCGTCGGTGTCTGCAGCGGGGCCTCCCCGGCGAAGGCATGCGTCTATCATCATCGTCACTCTCTTGCTCAGGGGCCGACGAGGGTCCTCGCGAAGCTGTGCTCGTCGCAGCAGCCAGTACAACAGGCGAAAAAGTGGCACGGACTCACTAGGCCGGGTGTCTTCGTGCAGCCAGCCTGAGCACACAAACTGGCCGAAATCTTCGCATGCAGATTCTTGCATCTGGTCTCGTTTTAAACCCAGCGCCTGCGCGTGTTCCAAGCAAGCTTCTGTGGTGCAAACCGTGGGTACAACGCGGGGACTGGGCATTGTCCTCGCAATGTAGAAGGCCACCGAAACAAAGATAGTGATGGCGAAGACCAGAAATGCGATAGCTGCTGTCTTCCTCACGGGGTCAAGTTTTCGTCCAGCTAATCGGCGTGGCGATGATGAAGACGGTGACCCGACGCTCATCTGCGGAAAAACCGCATTCTGTAAATGAACTCCGTCCAGCCAGTAGTGAAGGCATCTGGAGATCCCAAGACATCCCTAAGAATAGATTACATATATCTACGATGCTGTGAACTTGGAAAAGACTGATCTAAGTGGAGTGAGGAATCACTCGAAGTTGATCTCCACAGCCGATAACGTTTGTTAATTTGCCTTGATATGAGTGATTATGCAAGCCGGTGTATCGGTAAAGCCGCGCCTCTGCTCTTTCCCTGTATTATTTCTCTTATTTCTCTTTAGCATTCTTGGATAACGCGTAGGAATAAGTACTCCAGGCTCCGAATACATTTTTGACTGTTTACACCGACTTTTTCTTCAGCTCGGCAAGGGTGCAGAGATGGTATTGTTTGCACAGACTGACACGAGTTGTGTAACGATGATGAAACCTGGTCTCGTACTTAAATCAGTCACATCACATTGTTGAATCCGTTAAGTATTCTAATGCAACCTATCAGCATTCGAAGAGTCACGTGACCCAACAAACAAGACAGTCATCTTCTTTGCAATGCAGGATCCCAGTGACCGCATTACTCAACAATACCCCTTCATCCGTATGATTATAGGCCCCATGATTCCACAACCTGTGACTCTTTGCAAAGATGACTGAAAATCACACGTTATTAGGCGCGCGGTCTTTGTCTGAATCATTTAACGATTGCAAAATCGCGCACGGCTCGGTAGCCATGCTTACTGGAGGCTCTGTGTTCTGCCGCACCTCACCCCTACAAAGCTGAGCTTCTCAAAACAATGTGACACTGCACAGCGAGCATTTTCCTGAAGGAAGCCGCCGCATACCATTTCCCGGAGTGCTTTGAGGGCTTCCATCTCTTCAGTAGACCTCCGCTTGATCAGCGTCCTGGGCGCTCCTAGAGAAAAGAGACGACGGCAGAAGATGAGAACACCGCTAACAGGTGTTGCTTCCCAACGGACTCACTTGATGCAACACTAAAATCATCTGCTGTTACGAATGGGTGAAGTGGCTATTTTGCTTTTAGCTGCAGGAACAGCAGTATACTCTCCACGGTGCACATGATTACACTGCGCGAAGCTAGAGTACAAAAAATAAAACCTGGTCGACGCCTAACCTAGCCTTAAGAGTGCCATGCGATAGCATTACAGATCCCTCCCTTTCTCCTCTTTCCCTCCTATTTTTGGCGAGGTTCTGCCTACATGCGGAATTATTCGTTCTACTTTACCTTACTTTACCTGCCCCCTGTCACCAACCCAATGGGCAGGTAGCCACCGGCCACTGTAGGCATGCTGCAATGACGTCACAGGGTAACGTAACCTCTCTACACTAATCAAATTTTAACTCTGGTTGCCATGCGTTCGGATTGCTCACAGTCCGGGGCTGATATTGTCATCTGCCACGGAGGGCAGGATTCTGATGTTACAATGTCGGGTGACCTATCTCGACCAGTCAGAGTCGCTAATCAGGGCTGGTAGCGATGACCGCATGAGGTCACGTGAACTCTCTAAACTATCAGCGAATTTCGTCCAAACAGAAGGTGTTTTGGCGATGCTGAACCGGAAGGTGATAGACTGGGGATACTTGGCCAGAAGATGGGAGCGGTGTCCTTCGCGTACACCTTCATGAGCAATCATATTTCGCGCTGCAAGGAATTGCCGGCAGTTAAGGTCTAACAGGCCGCCGTGGTGGCTCAGTGGTTATGGTACTCGGTGGTTGACCAGAAAGGCGCGGGCTCGATCTCGGCCGTGGCGGTCGAATTTCGATGGAGGCAAAATTCTGGAGCTCGCTCTACTGTGCCATTTCAGCGCGCGTTAAAGACCCCTAGGTGGACGAAATTTCCGGAGCCCTTCACTATGGCATCCCTCATAGCCTGAGTCGCTTGGGGACGTTAAACCCCGTAAACCAAACCAAACTTAGGCCCTAACAACGGGCAGTAGTTGGTGCAGAACCATTGTACAGCAGCCCAGACGCATGTAAGAATGTTCGCCGCATTGAATCAGCAACCACGGGGGTAAGAAGCTGAGTTGCTTTTAAAGCTTTGCTTCAAACACTGCTCGCTTGCTCTGACCTACAGGCCCAAAAGGCACCGGTTGAGCGCGCCCGGGCAGCGGCCGACGCCAGGGGGGCCAAAGTCGGTCCAGTCATACCTCCCTGTACCAATAGCAGTCTTCCATTATCATCTTCATCGCATGCAGCGTGCCCGGGTTGTATTCGCACCTACATCACAATTTTCTTCTGTATTATTTTTATTAACTGAGGCCACCTCAAGGTCATATCTGCGCCGTAACATGACCTTCAAGATTTGTACGCAGCACTACAGCTTTCTCTTCAAAAAGCGAACAAGGTCTTCCTCGCTCAGTGGTGAGCAGACCTCGCTATACATTGTTCCCTACACCCCTGGGAACGTTCACGGCTAAGCATATTCCCCAGAAGGTTATTGCTTCCCACAGAAACAGCACGGCTCTGAAACCAGAAAGAGCAGGGATGCGCACTACGCGCTGTGATGACGCCGCCAACGTACATTGTAGAACAAAGGCATACCGATAACGTTGTATGAAGAGGAACACTTTAGTCGCATTTGTAACAACCAGTCACTTCGTTAGAGACGGCAGACGAGTTTTCTCTTTACCGGCTCAAGTCCACAGGCAGAATCGTAACGCCAACATCTCACTCACGTGACGACTACGACAACCTTATGAGCGGGCTCCGATGTGAGCTGGCTAAAACAGTGCAATACCTACCGAGCACAACTCACTTTCATTGCTACCTCACTTCCCCGTGTGGTAAAGCGCTATATGGAAAGTACCCCCGCGTCAACCGGCCGCTGTGGCTCAGTGGGTTAGAGCGCTCGGCTCTTGAGCCTGAGTTTCCGGGTTCGAACAGGGCCGCGGCGGCCGCGTTTCGATGGAGACGAAACGCAAAGGCGCCCGTGTGCAGTACGATGTCCGGAGCGCTCCACTACGGCACGCCTTACTCTCTTCCTTCTTTCACTCCCACCTTCCTCATTAACGGCGGAGTTGAGGTGTCGACCGACAAGTGAGACACTTGCTGCGCCATTTCCTATCCTCTTAAATTTTCTTAACAGTAATACTAAAAAGTTAAAATTCAATATTAGTTGACCAGACTTCTCGCGAGTACGTCTTAACTGTATTCTTAAAAACTACACTGCTGACAATTCTATGGTGGTAACAGCGGTATTCTAACGGAGAAAGCCTATCTTATAAAATTTCTGACAATTTTATGTAAAACACCCTGTATAGTGGTTGCACAGCGACCAAAGCATTGTGGACGAAAAGTGATAAAATATCTAAGAGGAAAGATGCCAAAGAAGAAGACAGGATCTCTCCACTGCTATTAAAAGCGTGCTTACACGCGATATTCAGATAACCAAAATGGGAAGAGGTGGGGATAAAAGTTAATCGGGAATATCTTTGTAACCCCTAATTTGCTGATGACATAGCTAGCCTAAATAACTCAGCGGACCAACTGCAAACCATGCTTCGGGGCCTAGAGAAGCGAAAAGTTAATGTGAAGAAACACAAAGTAATGTAGTGATGTCAGACAGTCTGGAAGGGAATTTAGAAGAACTTCTTGTTGGGCAAGTTGGTGCATTGCTTTGCCAAGAGGACGCCAAGAGGCCGCCGCGGTGGCTCAGTGGTTATGGAACTTGGCTACTGACCCGAAAGACGCGGGTTCGATCCCGGCCGCGGCGGTTGAATTTCTTTGGGGAAGAAATTCTAGAGGCCCGTGTACTGTGCGATGTCAGTGCACGTTAAAGAACCCCAGGTGGTCGAAATTTCCGGAGCCCTCCACTACGGCGTCTCTCATAGCCTTAGTCGCTTTGGGACGTTAAACCCCATAAACCAACCTACCATCTATCTTCAAGTACTAACGTATGGGGCAGAAACGTGAAGGCTGACGAAAAGGGTTGAACATAAATTGAGGAGAACGCAGCCATCTATTGAAAGGACAGTGATAGGTGTAACGTTAAGAGATCGGAAGCGGACTGAATGGATGAAGGAACAAACGCGTGTTAATGACATCCTAGTCGAAATCAAGAGGAAGAAATGGGCTTGGGCAGGGCCTGTATTGCGAAGGCAAGATAACCGCTGGAAGTTAAGGGGAAGCGCATCAGGGAAGAGCGAGTCATGACACAGGGTCAGATAAGGAAGTCGCGGGGCTAAGGTGGTCACAGCTGGCAGAGGACAGCCTCAACTGGAGGGATATGGGAGAGGCATTTGTCCTGCATAAGACATAAGCTGACGATAATGGTGGCGATACATCGTGCCACACCATATACACCAGCACTCACTGAGACCGCCTTGACCCGTTGGCGACCGTGCGTCGAGCTTCGAGGCATCCTGGAAAGATGCGGCGTTCTCGTCCGGCGCCAACGACGCACACTCCACGGCCTCTGGCGACGACACTGCCACAAGGGAGGCGGCCACGTTGGAAATGGTCTGAGATGGGACGTCGGTGTGGTCCTCCTTGTTTGGACTCGCGCAAGACAGCGTGGACGGTACGTAACTGGTGGGTGGCCTGTCGAGGATGAAAGAGCAGTTGTCATCCGATCGAATACTGCTCTAAAGGCGGAACCAGCAAAACACGCAGGACAAGATAAAGAAGGCACACGCACCACACTGCTGCTTCCACCTTTGCGCATTATGAACCAACTATCCCAGCAATTTACTCTGTGGATCACTGTTCTGCTCTGGAATATGGTTGGTTTGGTTTATGGAGTTTAACGTACCAAAGCGACTAAGGCTATGAGAGAGGCCGTAGTGGAGGGCTCCGGAAATTTCGACCACCTGGGGTTCTGCTCTGGAATATGGAATTTTCATAATTCCATATTCCATAATTCATAATTCATATCATCGTGTTATTTTCAGTCCCTCTTAAACGACATGTTTGTTCTGTGTGGCAGCCTTGTAGACTGCTGTTTCACTAAGAATTTTTTCGAGATCCAGAATTTTAAGCAGCGGCCATGTGGCGACCAGCCGAAAGTCATATCCACTGAGCCACCACGGCGGGTGGTTGATCATTTGTAAATGCAGCGTTACACTCTGCAAGGATCGAACTGATCATCATAGAATAACCTGGCATTTGATTCGATGAGGAGTCAGCTAATTCACTACACATCAACTTCTGCTTAGTCCGCTCAGCCTACATCTCAATATATGATCATTTAGACCTTAGGGCTGTACTTAGAATTTTACCCTTGACAAATGGTGTCAGTCGCCGTGTGGCACTGTAGCAAAAACTTTATAGTTTTCGGTTTCTTAAATACAGAAGTTTATCCAAACCGGTTGTAAAGGTGGCACGGAAAAGCATGACCTGTGCATGGTGCTTTAGGTGAGCGTGCAGAGCATGGGATATGAAGCGCACGCTTCATACGCCAAATACTGACACAGCAGATTGTTCCGACCCGGGTACCATGGCCTGACCGATGATGGGACGAGGAGGATGGAATACTTGGTTGGGAGGAAGGCGACGAAAACTTTATACAATTATTTAGATTAGTTACAAAAGAGCAACTGGGAGTGATTCTCAGTGGAAGGGAGCTTCTTCGCCAACCGGAGTCGACTTGAGTTAACTGGCCTCTCTCGTACACACTCACAGCGGAGTTAAATAGGACTCGGATTCCCCGGATCCCTGAATGGGGAATAAAGTTCGAAGAACTCTGTCCATTCTGATGGACAAATGGGGACACTGGTGTTACCACCCACGGCAGGAGCGGTGCTGGGCTGTCCCGCTCTTTCGCCGCTCGGTCGATGGGTAAAGGCTGAGTAATCAAACACGGCGGGAAATGAATCTACCGAAGTCTAACGTCCTCGTGCTTCCCCGCCAGATGTCCAAACATGATACCTGTGTCGAGGACACAGCCGTCTTTCAATTAACAGCAACAGCTTGACTTCGCGTAGCACCACTCCGTCGTCCGGCGACCCGAGGGTAGACTTGCCCAACTGACGCCGCTGCTTCTGCTGCTGTTTCCGCCGCTGCCAATGACCTCGCCAGCCCTCTTCGCATATTCGGCCTTCGCCGGCCTTCGACCTTCGCCGCTGCAGCCATGGTCACCCCGGTCGAGGGAGTCCGCTGCCCTAATCCACTTACGCTAGGGGGGGGGGCATAACAAGCACAACGCTGGTCTGCCGCCATTGCGAGGTTGTCGGCCTTGTCGACAGTTCTCGGTTGCTGCTTGCTCGGGCCCACGCGGCCAGAAGTACAATCATAACATCGTCTAATCAGCTGCGCGTAACTGTTCGCTGAAACTTTTTTTTTCGGTTAAATTTCCTGCTTTTTCACTAAACGGTTTCTGTCTCTCTCCTCGCTCAGATTTTACCGAACATCGCTTGTACCTCTACAAATACGGTATTATTATTTATATTTGTTTTCCTGATTCCACACCTTATGTAACACCCCCTGAGGGGTCTTTAAGGAAATGAAATGAAATGGAACAGAATGGGTCGCGCATGCACTGCATGCATACGTATGCCTCTACCAGGCACCCGCAGTGGTGGCTTAGTGGCTATGGATTGCGGTTGTAGAGGCTGGGGGCATGGCAGACCAGCTTCGGAGGAGGCGAAATGCAGGAGATACCCGCATGCAGGGCGTTGTTAGTGCACGATAACGAACGTCAGGGGGTCGAATTCATTCGGAGACCTACCCGTGGCGTCTGTCATAGTCTATATGGAGGTTTTGTGAGCTGAACCGAACATGAAATATCATACAATATGATATACCACTGCATAAGTTACGAACAAAAAAAACTTGAGTGAATACTTTCTCCGCATTAAGGCCGTGATGCCATAGCGCCATGGGTTAATTCCCATATATGCAGAAGGTCATTCTCGACATTACATTCATAGATACCTGGCTGCTCTCATACCCCTCCTGGTGCAGTGGTGCAGCTCTTAAGCGATGCGCAACTACCCTGCGATGGCAGGTGCTCCCAGCGGTGTGCCTTGTGCGGCGAAAGTTGCTCTTCCCAAACGACCTATGATTAATTTTACTTCTTCCTGCCACGGTGGGTAGATAATTGTTGGGCGAGTTGGTTCATGACGAAGGGAAAGGTAAACGCGCAAAAAAGGACGATCACGAAAGAAGAGGCAGGACGGGACGAGACGGGACAGGACGGGATGTGTCCCGCCCGCCTCCTAGGTGCTCTCTGGGAATCATATGCCAGAGTCATACCGCTATTTAACGCTCACTCCAAATTTTCTGGAGTATGGGACCTTTAACGCTATCCCATTATTTATAGGCAGCCATTAGGTTTGGCTTAAAGGGTTTAACGTCCCAAAGCGACTCAGGATATGAGACGCCGTAGTGAAGGCCTCCATAAATTTCAACCACCTGGGGTTCTTTAACGTGCACTGACATCGCACAGTACACGGGCTCTAGAATTTCGCCTCCATCGAAATTCGACCGCTGCAGCTGGAATCGAACCCGCGTTTTTGGCGTCAGCAGCCGAGCACCATAACCACTGAGTCACTGCGGTGGCCATGCAGCCATTATACATGCTACGCAGGTAGAGGGGTTTCTTTCTAACAGGAATTCTGTCTTGGTTACATCAGATATGTAGTGGTTGCGCCGGGCACTATGGATACTTGATTATCAATTCACCCGGCACACTGTAAGGAGATGTTCACGGGCCGCCGCCTGATCGACTGTCGAGCCTTGCGATCTATCATTATATCGCACCTGTGAAATGAGCAAAGCTCTCACACCTTAACGGACTTAGAGTATCGCGAAACCGATCAAACGTCCCTTGACCTCCTAACAGACACATGTTAACGCGTTAGCGTTAAAGGCCCCGTTCTCCATGAAATCCGGTGTCGGCGTCGTGAGCGAAATAGCACTGGCATTCTCTGGCAAGTGGTCGCCAGAGAGCAACCTAGGAGGCAAGTGAACTATCTAGCTCACGTGACTTTGCGGCGTCATCACAACCTGCCCACCGCATAGCGAGCAACCTGGCCGCCGTGGAAGTAGCAATTAAGTCCCACCGCTGGCAGCCCTTGCCATTGCACGACATTGGCGCATAGCTTAACTGCCGCACCGCTGCCAGGAGTGAAAGGTGATAGCGTGAGCGCCTAGCGAGCCGCTGACGTGTCATCCCGTGCTGCTGGTAAGCTGCGCACGGCACGCTATCGGCGCACTATAAGAACACCATGCTCTTGGCAATAAACGCTTTTTCTGGTGGACCTTCGTCGATGCTGGTCGTAGTTATTTCATTGGCGACGAGGTTGGGATGGGATCCGTCGGGACTGGCCTGCCAGGCGTGTCTGGGCAAGATAGGACGACGCACATCGGAAGCCACTAACGCGGACTGCAAGTGGCTGGCGGCCAGGGGCAAGCAGCTGACAACGGATCCTACGCGCCAAGCAAGGCATCAACGCGATAAGTAACTGCACCGAAGCGTTGTTACGCTTACGTTGTTACGTTTGTGCACCGAAGCGATGTCGCGTCTTGGCAGAATCGATGAGTACGACCCCAAGGTCCGGAACTTTGATTCCTACTTGGAACGGTTTGAACATTTCGTCAGCGCCAATGAGGTCCCGGAAGCAAAGAAACTGTCAGTTTTTCTAACAGTACTTGGCGCAGAGGCGTATGAAGTCCTCAAGAACCTGGTAGTTCCAGCGCTTCCCGGTGAAAAGACTTTCGATGAAATAAAGATTCTGCTGAAGAATCACTACAGCCCGCAAACTTCAGTCATTGCTGAAAGGTGCAGGTTTAACCGCCGAGTTCAACTGGAGCAAGAGAGCGTAGAAGATTTCGTTCTGGAGTTAAAACACCTTGCTCGGAAGCGCAATTTCGGAGACTTTCTGCAGGATGCCTTGCGAGACAGACTGGTAGCAGGCATTTGCAATGAGGGAACTCAAAGAGCTCTGTTCACCACGGAAGGCTTAACATTTCATGGCGCATGCAAAATTGCGCTGGATAGGGAGTTGGCCAGACAGCAGGCCGCGCTATTGCAACAAAGAGGTCGCAGTGAGGCATTCAACGCTGTGGGAACCCACGGGAGGTGCGACCGAAAGACAAAAGACTCAACGCGAGGAAAAAGTCAAAAACAGAAGTGTAGCCGCTGTGGCAAGGCGCATGATTCAGACAGCTGTTGGTACAAGAGGTACAAGTGCAGACGGTGCTCGAAAGTGGGTCATCGTCAAAATATGTGGCAGGCAAGCCATGAAGAACTAAAAGCGCATCTAGTATCCGAGTCATCGGAAGAGGAGCCCACGTTATACAGTTGCGACGCTACGCCTTCTAAGAAGAGCTATGTTGTCTGTGAACCTTGAAGGCCACGACCTGCCAATGCAGGTTGACACGGGTGCTGCTGTGACTGTTGTGCCGGAAAGCGTGTACGTCGCTAAGTTGTCGCGTGTCAAGTGTGAGCCAACTAAATTGGTGCTCAAAACTTATACAGGTGAAAAATGCACGAGATTGGTCAATGCAATGTCACTGCTCGCTATGAAGGTCAGTGCGCCGTGTAACCTATTGTTGTTGTGCGTGAGGGTGAGCGCAATCTGCCTATACGTTTAGGCAGGAGCTGGCTTGAGAAGTTGCAGCTTAACTGGAAATCTCTTTTCGCCTTGAGCATTGACGACAGGGTGCTGAAGTAGCATTCCAAGTTCCCTCGTGTATTTTCTTCCACTTTGGGAGTGATTAGGAACTATGAGGCAAAATTGGTTCTGCAGCCAAAGTGCACTCCTGTGTTTTGTAAGTCCCGGACAGTACCCTTTTCGTTGCGAGAACCGGTAGAATAAGAACTGTCTGACCTTGAAAAGAAGTGTGTAATCGAGCGAGTAACGCAGAGTGATTGGCCAACTCCCCTCGTAGTGGTTCTAAAGAAGGAAGGTGACAAACTAAGGTTGTGTGGCGACTTCAAAATCACGCTCAATCCGGTCCTAAAAACGGATCACTATCCGTTGCCCCTACCTGAAGATTTGTTCACAGCCGTTTGTGAGGGAAAAGTGTTTTGTGTACTTGACTTATCATCGGCATACCAGCAGGTGATGCTAAGCCCGGAATCCAAAGCAATTGTTACAGTAAACACGCACCGGGGGCTCTATCGGTACAACAGACTCCCCTATGGTATAGCGAGTGCCCCGGCTTTGTTCCAATCCTTAATGGATTAAGTCTTGATGGGCATTAAAAATGTAGGTTGCTACATTGACGTAATTATAGTTGGCCAGGACATAGATGACTGCGAAAAAACACTTGAGCTAGTTTTGCAGCGATTGAACGAATACAACATTACTGTCAAGGTAGAGAAATGCAAGTTCTTTGTAAGCTCAGTGTGTTAACTCGGGCACAAGATAAGCTCTCAGGGGCTACATCCCACCGAAGGCAAAGTGAAAGCAATCGCCCATGCTCCTGAGCCTGCGAATGTCACTGAGTTGAAAGCTTATCTCGGGCTACTGAACTACTATGGCAAATTTTTAAACAACCTAGCGTCTATAGCAGAGCCATTGTACAAGCTACTTCGAAAGGGAGAGCGTTGGGTTTGGACGAAGAAATGTAGCGATGCGTTTGAGGCCACGAAACAGCTCCTTAGCAGCAGCCGAGCGCTCACGTACTACGATGCACGCAAACCGCTGGGGTTGCAATGTGATGCATCAGCGTATGGTGTTGGAGCGGTCATTTTTCATGTGTTTCCCAACCGCGAAGAGCGTCCAATTGCATTTGCTTCGCGTACCATGACACCTGCAGAAAAGAGCTATGCGCAATGTGAAAGAGAGGCTCTAGCTCTTATGTTTGGTTTGCAGAAATTCCACAAGTTCTTGTATGGCAGGAAATTTGACTTGTACACGGACCATCAGCCACTTTTGGGAACTTTGGTCACAACAAAGCCACGCCATCATTAGCAGCTGCCAGACTACAAAGGTGGTATTTAATTATGTCTGCTTACCAGTTCACTCTGAAATACTGCAAGGGAACTGAAATTGAGGTGGCTGATGCTCTGTCAAGATTGCCTACTTGTGGTTCTGCTAAAGCAGAAACTGCTGTATGTCTGTTCTCGAATGCACCCCGCTCACAGCGCGAGACGTGTCAAAGGAGGCTGCACGAGACGGCACCCTTAGCAAAGTACTCGAGTATGTTCGATCGGGTTGGCCAGCAAATGTCGTGGACGAATTGCAACCTTATTACGTCCGTCGCCTGGAACTCTCCGTCGAACAAAATTGTCTCACATGGGGGACGAGAGTAGTTATACCTGAGAATCTGAGGCCCGCAGTGCTATCCTTGCTTCATGAAGACCACCCTGGCTCTAGTCGAATGAAAATGTTAGCAAGGAGTTTTGTGTGGTGGCCCAACATGGACAAGGCTCTTGAGGAGTACGTAAGGAAGTGCAGAGTGTGGCAGCTCAGCCTATACTTCTCCAGCTGTGGCCGTACCCATCAAGGTGTTGGCAGAGAGTACATGTTGACTATGCGCAACAAGGTAACCCAACTTTCTTGTCTTGGTGGGCGCATACTCCAAATGGGTTGAAGTCTGGTCTATGAAGTCAACTACCACCTCTAAGACTATTAGTAAGCTTCGCAGCATCTTTGCAGCGTATGGTTTTCCAGAGGAGTTTGTCAGTGATAACGGCCCACAGTTTGTGTCGCAGGAGTTCGCAGCATTCTTGTCTCGTAACAGTATCAGACATACTAAGACTCCGCCATATCACGCAATTTCCGACGGAGCAGCCGAGCGGCTAGTCCAGACAACCAAGAAGGCGCTTTTAAAGCAAGTGTTGTCCCTGGCTGAACATGGAAAGCAACAACCCTTGCAGGAAGGATGAGACAGCTTTTTGATGTCGTAAAGGAATACCCCTCATTCTCTAACCGGGAAGACCCCAGCCGAGCTGTTTCTGAGGCGACAGCCGCGAGCTAAATTGTCGTTTCTCAAACCGAGTTTTGTGCAAGACATGAATGATAAGCCACGGTGCATTAAGCAGCAAAGAGACAAGGACAGGGGCTGTGAACGTGCTTTCGCAGTGGGGGAAAGGGTGTTTGTGAAGTGCGTGCGTGGTGAGGACACCTCTTGGGACGATGGCACAGTGGTACAAGTTGTGAGCCCAGTGACTTATCTCGTGCGCGTGTCGGGTCAAGTTCGATTTGTGCACGCCGATCACCTCCGCCCTTTTGCACGACCAGCCTCGCTATCGCAGCAGGCATCTCTACCAAGTGAGCAGCCTCGGGAGTCGTCGGCAGGGCCCACAGTTGAGACCACGTGCCCCGAGCAGACATCGTCGGCCGGCACCAATGCGCCCGCCTCGCCACCTTCTCCGGCAGCCGACTCGACTGTGCCACCCGACGCTTCAGGTGATTCGCGAGAGTCTTCGCTGCCAGCCAAAGACGACGCTGTGGTGCCTCCACGCCGTAGCCAGCGTATGCGCCGGCCCCCGGATTGGTTCAGACCGTCAGACTTCAAGAAATGACTTAGTGTTGTCTAAGGGGGGAGGAGATGTGATAGCGTGAGCGCCTAGCGAGCTGCTGACGTGTCATCCCGAGCTGCTGATAAGCTGCGCACGGCACGCTATCGGCGCACTATAAGAACACCATGCTCTAGGCAATAAACGCTTTTTTCTGCTGGACCTTCGTCGATGCTGGTCATAGTTATTTCAGGGGACACCCATGGATCTATGAATCCAAAGTACAGAATGACCTTCTGCATATATGGGAATTAACCCATTACGCTATCGTATCATACCCTTAGGAGGAGCTGAAGTGTCCCCCCCCCCCCCCCAGTTTTTTTTTTGAGAAGGGCATCAAAATGGTCATTTAGCACTCGGGCGGCTATCTGTTGGGAAGCCAAGAAATGCTTTAGATTACGAGTCCTGTGCCTTCTACTTCCGATTAAACCGCTGCCAGGAAACACATGACAAGCTGCACTTGTCATGAGCCAGTTACGACCTTCACGTTCGGACAAGTGCGGCTCGTCCGTGGTTCGCCAGGGGCCTAAGCAGTTGTAAAAACTGGAATGTTTGTGGCTACGAGATTTGGGACGCGCGTTCCTGCCCTAAATTCGTTGCACAATATCCCAGCTTGGCGGATTGTGCAGGATGACCTCGTTAGGGTTGGTTAGGGGTAACTCGAGAGCGGGTATCCAAGGCAAAGAGGAACAGCAGCCACCGTCATATAGGCCCTTGTTACGTCACCGTACATACGATAGCCGTGAACCCCTGCGACTGCGAGACGCTGCAGTCGCTTCCACGAAATGCGACATATTTACCCTTGAAGCGTGGCTGCTGGTACGGCGACAGGCATGGACCGCGTCGTGCTGTGGCCCTGGTCGGGTGGCCGGTCCGTGGCCTTCGACGACTTGCGGCCAACGCGAAGGGAACGGCTTGTGGTGCCGATCGAAGACATGGCGGCTGGAGGAGCTCGTCGGGTGGCGTGCGGCCGGCTCTCGGGTAGAACTTCTTCTTTCTTGTTTCTCGCGCGCAGTCCAACCCACGCGCACGGAAATGGCGATCCTTTTCCTTTCTTTATTTAAGAGCTCCAGATTCACGGGGGACTTCCGAAGTAGGCGACTTCAGCTCTGACATCCTAGTTTGTCGCTGTTTAGTAAATTCCTGCATCAGAAGCTTCTCTGGAGATGTTTGAAGCTTGTTAAGGTACCGTGGAGGACCAGTTAGTCATGGTGGGCATTAATAAGCAGCAAAATTAAATGAAAAAATGGCGGTTGATTTGCATAGTTCCGCCAAATGTGGATTAGGTGCGCTAGCATTGTAGTTTCGCTTCAGCTCCGGTTATCGAATCCATTGTTCACGGTTGGAAGTTGTTGGGATGGCGATATTGAGTTAATGCAAGTATATGCGAACTTGGTCGACCTCAACTTGACATTCATAGATCCCTAGGAGTCCTCGTACCACTCCTGGCGCAGTGGTGCAGCGGTTAGGCGATGCGGCTCTTCCATGCACCGACAGTGGCTGCCATCGACGGGGCTCTCGAGACCTAGGTTGAACATCCACCGGCTATCATTAACTAAACTTCCACCTGCAAGGGTGAGACAGTTTGCCCACAGCCCGATGGGAGGTGGCAGGTGGGCAACGTGCCAGGTAAAACACGTTTTTGGACAACTTGGTAACATTCCTGATTCATACCGGCAGCGAAGAAGCACAAACACAAAGAGAAGGAACATGCAAAAACATGGACGAACGCTGCAATGAAATGAAAGTTTGTTTACGCGAGTTACTAAGTCTAAAGGTATTGCTATGAATGTTTTCTGTAGGGCGCACAAACCCCGGGTCCCCTTTCGGGCTGTTGTAAGTGAAAAAGGCTCTTGGCAGTTACATATGTTAGCCATTTTATCCAAAGATCTTTGAAACAGCTTACTGTTCACGATCCGTTCCTTATTAAAACTTCTAAGTACCTAGGTCAATTTCTCAAGACTGACCACAACATCGATTTCCATTCCCTGTCGATGTAGAGGATCTATTCGATACTATTCCTCGCCAAGAATGGTTCGCATCTTTGAGACATTGTATTGACAAGAGTGGTGTTGACCGTTTCCAAAATTCAGCTGGTAGGTCTGTTGACAATTATCTTCTACTCTTTTAGAATTTTACATTAGAGGTACTTTTATCGCTTTTAACAATCACCTCTATTTACAGATGAAAGGCCTTTACATTGGATCTTGCGTCGCACCCATACTAAGCGACATTTTTCTAACCAGCATTGACCAAGTTTTAAGCACAGTTTCTAACTCCGACGAGGTCATCAAAGTACACCGATATTTTGATGAGTTTTTTAAATTTTTTTTGACAAGCAGAGACCTTTATACTACTGCGGTATTGTTAACAGGATTTTAGATGCTCTTAGAAAGCATCGAAATGGACTAACATTCACATATGAGACACTGGATAACGACGAACTTCAGTTTTTAGATATCCGAGTGAAGTTGGGCCGAGATCAGGCATGTTGGATGTACAGCCGTCGTGTTCAGAAGCAACTCTTCCCTTACGACTCAGCTCATTCGAAGGTGATAAAAAACGGCACAGTTAGTTTGTGTGTGGATTCGGCGCTTCAGAAATCGTGCATCCATGAAATGCAGTCTAGCTTTGAGAACCAACGACTAGAATTTTGTCAGCTGGCAACAGCTTGTCGGTCGTGACTTCTGTTGCAGTAGCTAGCTTGAAAAAAAAGTACCCCAACACGAAGGAGAGGGACAGAAACCTACGACCAGAAGTTGCCCCTACCTACACAAAGTGTCGCATAACATGAAGGAGGTTGCGAGCAGGTACGGGGTGCCGCTCGTTTTTCGGCTCTGGTGAATCTTTCAATGCTCTGCCCTCGTATTTCCGGAAATGAGACATGAAGAAGGGGGTGTGGTAAGACGCACACCACGCCCTATGTGCAGTGCGCTTGTGGGGTGGTATACGAGCTGCCACTTTCGTGTGGAAAAGTGTACATCGGCCAAACGGGGCGATGTATCAACGACCTACTAGGGAAGCACCACAGGAATTTAAAGAAAAAGGAAACTGTGCACTTGATTAAGCACTGCCAGTCATGCACGACATGCTCGCCACCTTTAGATAGTGGTGGAATTGTAGGCAGCAGCAAGTTTAAAACGGCACGTGAACTCCTGGAGGCCTTTCATATAAAGAAAAGTGCTGATTGCTGTATTTGTGATGCTTCGGTTTTTAAGTACACTTCGAAGTTCAACCTTTTCGCTGCAATATGATAAGATTTTAACAAAAAAAAACAGCGTTCGACCATGTTCATCCATCGCCCTCAACCGCAGGAATCCCGCACGGCAGCATGACACTGCAACATGCAAGTTCAGCCTGTCATTTAATCAGAGGTCGGGACAGCGAGTCCATGCACTAGAAGTCGATCCTTCTGCCTTCTCCCGACTTCGCGAAGCTAGTTGCGTTACCGTAGGCTGGGAGTCTGTGGAGGTCCACGAGGAGCTCGACGTTCCCTTCTGCGCCATCTGTGAAGTATAGCGCCATTTGCCCACATGCGCACAACCGTCGGACCACTACAGGGCGTGTTGTATTCTGTGCGCGGGGCCGTGCCCTCTAACGCCGATCGTCCACCCTAATCAAGACCGGAAGAGTGCGAGTTTGTTCGCCGCGGTTGCCGGCGCTCTCCTTATTTCGGTGATACATTTGAACTTTTCGTTCCCTGTTTCTACGATCGGGTTGAGGCATTAGTTGAGCGCCGCAAGCGCCGTGTTGTGGACGCTCGGAAACCAAATCCTTGGTGGTGGTCACTTCATGAGCTCGTGCTCGAGCGACGCTACGTCGGCGTCTCTCAACGTCGTTTTCAACATTGCCATGACCCTGTCATGCGCCCCATCTACCGCACCCCGTATCAGGCGTCTCTCGGCAGTTACCGCCGCAGGGTCACAGTGGCGAACGACTGCCTATTACATCAGGTCTGTCGGGACACGACCAGCAAAAATGTTTTCGGCGCTCCGTTCCAGCGCGCTTTCGGAAAGCTCCATCGATAACTTTGTTCCTTCCGTAGTCAGAGTGTGCCGGATTACAGACTACTTCCGTGCTCGAGTCTGCGGAACTCCTGCTGCGAACGCAGGTCGGTGTCGATGAGTCCACGACCGACATCCCGCTTCATGTGACCATACGCGTCTCAGTTGCCGCCCTTACATTTTAAAGGAGATTTTTGCCCGCCAGAAAAGACATAAATCTAAAGAACAACACAGGACAACGGCTGTTGTAACGACTGAAATCTTGGTTGAGCACGAATCACTCAATAGCAGCCCCGCATGCGCCAAGCCAGGACAATCAGCAAAATCATTAAAAATCACATTCCTTAGGTCCGAGGGCCAGAGAGACAGAGAGAGAGAGATAAAGAATAAACTGCTATTGTGTAATAGGAAAACCGGAGTGGATTATCCGTAGGGTTCTCAGTCCAGGACTCTAGTAGCTTCCGCCGAAGCCTTGGCGATTGCAACTAGCGCCTCCTGGTGTCCCAGGGTGCCGCTCAAAAGCGTCTCCTCTGACTGCTCCAGGTCCGCGTTGTGTGGCTTTAAGTGTGCTCAACTGAGCACGCCGACGTAATGTGTGTGGATGTGAGAATATCGCCACAGTAAGGACATGTATCTGCGTATAATGTTGGGTGAATGCGTTGTTGGCGGTGGAGATTATGGGAATTGAGTTAGAGCGAAACAAAATTGAGTGTTGAGCGAATTGAGTGTTTGGGTGTGTAGTTGGTGGTACGAGTCCGCATGTGTGGCGGGAGTTAGAGACAGCGATTTAGGCGGAGGGTTTCTGGAGGGGTGGAAAAATGGGTCGACAGGGTGTAAAGGCGATGAGGAACTGATATACAAACATCACCACGTTTCGTTATCTGGAAGGCCTCGAAGATTTCATGTGCATTTCGGTTTTTTCCATGTCCTAGAATAGAAACATCCGCAAGACGTGAGGAACATTTCATGGGACATCTGCTACAATGCCATGCAAGATTTCCGTCGTCTCCAACTCCGGCGCCAATTATTGCTCGGCGCTTACCTAACCATCGATTTACACAGCCACCCTTTTGCCCTATGTAAAATTTTCCACAGGTCAGCGGAATCATGAGCGGGACAGGTTCACCATTAAGCCATGCTGCCCTTATATTTCTTCTACCCCTCCGGGCCTTCCGTTCACGAGCAACAAGATCCAGTCACCGCGATGGGTTCGCGCACCATTCGTCCTCTAGTCGCTGGCCTCTAGCGTGCCCGCCCTCAGTTATTTCTTTTCCTCTTCAACGCCACCGTACGTCTCGGCCACTTCCCCTCTTTGACCAAATGTTTAGGGGAATTCCCCAAGGTGGAGTGTATTTGTAACAGGGAGTAATTACTCATTGACGTCCACCCGAGCGCAGCCATACGGCTACAAAGGAAAGATATTGATCTCATTCGCTCTCGCCCTACCATAAGCTTGCCGTCCCGGTTAGCTCAATTGGTAGAGCGACAGCTCCGGTGAAGCGGTGGTCCCGGGTTCGAACCCCGGACCAGGACGAATTTTTCTTTAACTACGAAGTTTCTGAGAAAGCCGTATAGCTTTCCTCTGTAGCCGTATGGCTGCGCTCGGGTGGACTCCCTTCCCTTCCGGTGAGGTTTAGGTGTCCACCGAGATATGAGAGACAGATAAATTTCCTTTCCTCAAAAAAACAATTTACGGACGACTGAGGCGTAGAACCGAATGGGCGATGGCGTTCTATGGACTCCCTGGCAGCGTTGCAAGACGCTGTCGCGTTCCACTCTTAGAGGTGAAGCTTAACATCTTAACCACACATCAGTGACCACCCTTTAGGTCAAAAAAGTGCACCCCTGAATTTTGACGGCTGTCCACCGAGATATGTGAGACAGTTACTGCGTAATTTCGTTTCCTCAAACACAATTTTCAGTTTCTTCATTACGGGCCCTCTTTGTCTTCTTTCACTGCCACTTCCTCCCTTCCTGCACGGTGCGGTTCAGGTGTCCACCGAGATGAGAGGTAATTACTGCGCCAATTCCTTTCCCCAAAAAGCGTTGCGTTCAAAGGCCAAGGCATCGCGCCGAACGGGTGGTGGCGTTCCGTGGACTCCCTGGCAGCGCTACAACACGCTGTCGCGTTCCACTCCTGAAGGCGAAGCTTAAGCGTCATTAACTAGCAGTTAATCCGTAATCAGGCATTAATCAGTAATTAACCATTAATTAGTGATTTGTCATCGATTAGTAATTAGTACAAAATTACAGGTGACGCCACCAGTGCCACAGAAGCAGTCAATGTGGTGCGGAAAACGCTTTCGCTTCTACGCACTTTAGACAGTCAAAGTGCTCCCTGAATTTTTTGATCTCATTCGCTCTCGCCCTACCATAAGCTTGCCGTCCCGGTTAGCTCAATTGGTAGAGCGACTGCTCCGGTGAAGCGGTGGTCCCGGGTCCGAACCCCGGACCAGGACGAATTTTTCTTTAACTACGAAGTTTCTGAGAAAGCCGTATAGCTTTCCTCTGTAGCCGTATGGCTGCGCTCGGGTGGACGTCAATGAGTAATTACTCCCTATTACAAATCTACTCCACCTTGGGGGATTCCCCTAAACATTTGGTCAACATTGTTCCCACTTCGAGTTATTGATCAATTCGCTCTCGCCCTACCATAAGATTGCCGTCCCGGTTAGCTCAAATGGTAGAGCGACTGCTCCGGTGAAGCGGTGCTCCCGGCTTCGAACCCCGGGCCAGAACGAATTAACTGCGAAGTTTCTGAGAAAGCTGTATATCTTTCCTTTGTAGCCGTATGGCTGCGCTTGGGTGGATGCCAATGAGTAATTACTCCCTATTACTTCCCCTCTTTGTGGTGACGGACCTATTGCTTTCATAATTGGTATGACCCCATTGTTATGCACCCTCCACCGTCGCTTGTATTATTACTTTTTGCACACCGGGGTCGCCCCCTTGCTAACCAAATCGTATTTACACATGCCCGCAGTGGCGTGCAAGCGCTCGTATCCCTCCGCTCGGGTTTCCAAATTTTTCCAGCGACCCACACGCCGGCCTAGCTGTTGCCCTCATATCTTCGGATTTTCAGGGTGCCTTCGACAGCATTTGGCGCCAACTAGTCGTTCACATATTCCGTCGCCGCTCACTTCACCTCTACCACCTGTAGCGCACCCTCCTATCCGACCGCTCGGTTATCTACCGTACCCGTACGGGGGAGTCCGTCTTTCCGAATCTCACACTCAGTAGCCCTCAGGGTTCCCCCATCTCAGCCCTCCTGGGGAATGATGTGAAATACTGGTCTCGTCGATTGCCCAATGCCATCCGGCGTCGTTCTTCAAGCATACGCAGATATCACTTCACTGTCCCCACACGCACAAGGCGCGAACTCTAACCAGCGAGCGCCGACGCCCACACTCGAGTGGCTGATAGTGTGCTTCCAACTCGAGTGTCAATGTCTCCTTGGATAAAATGTTTAGTACGTTGTTTCGCACGCCGTAGGCGGCATACAGAAGCACAACCCTACCGGCCACCTCACAGGCCGCTCTCTCTCTCGTCTTTAGATCACAGCTTCGTAATTGTTGTATTTGACCACCACACATCGTTCATTGCTCAAACCTCCTTTCTCCGTGATGAAGCCGAGATCCTTACAACCCGTCTTCCTTTCATGTCACTGTTCTTGCCCCCTACTTCTCTCTGCATGCTCTATTTTCAGGCTATTCAACCTTCCCTCACTTTCGCTGCGCCTGCATGGCTGTCATCTAAAGCTGCCTCGAGACTTGGGGGACACTCACCGCGCAGCGCATCCCTTTTCTGGCGTTAACCCGTGCGTTTCCCACCACGCGTCCAGCTGCCCTCTTCTTTTTTCGGCTCCTGATCTCCCTTCGGAGCTGGACCGGCTCTGCGCCGAGTACCGTAAACTTACCCGGTCTGACCACATTTACTTCGGTCCCCGCATTGACCCATGGTCAGACCACCCATCTATGACTTAAGCTTTCTCCTTCCAACGTGTACGTCCTGCAGGTTTCCCCATCTATGCTCCTCTCCCCGGCCCTCTCTCTTGGCCAGTTCCGCCATTTCCTACAATGGTAATTCACAGAGAATCGATTTTTTTTTGCCTTTCCTTGGCTACCAGCGCAATATGCACTGAAATCTTTTCCTTCCATGAGGCAGTTGTTATTTCGCCCCGTGCACCTTTTCTCCTCTCCCTCTGCATATTTATACTGTCTCTGTTTCTCTCTTTTGTTCTTTTTATTTTGCGGTCACTCAGGACATCCGTATAAGTGATATTAAATGCGTTCTTGCGTTATTCATCCTTCACCGTCCCCTTTTCCTCTACGATGTCAAGGCCCATTGCTGTGTCTAAGGTAATGAGTTTTAGGAGAGCGTCATGCCACTTGCATCGACACACAGTTTACCGCGACGCTCTCAGGCCGCCCCCTTGTCAATGCGCACCAACATGCGTGATACAGTTCTTAAAATGTGGGTTTCAGACTGGCCCTCCTCAGAACAAACGCAAAGACGTCCTGAGTATAGCCTCAGGATGCCCGCGTTAGGGTGTTCAACCACCGTCAGGTTGTCTCTCACTGGTCCTCAAGGTGTCCAACTGAGATCCATTTGTCCATCCGTTGCGCATGCTAAGGACGTCCTGAGTATTATTTTCAGGGATATTTTCAGTACTTCACCAGGATTTTGTATCAAGAGCTTTTTTCTCATAGGAGGGCCGTACACAAAGCTAATGTAAGAGAAGCTAACCAGAATAAGCAAGAAAAACCAGCAGAGCACGTGTTTAACATGCACACAGCCGCAGAGAGCTATAGCTCTCTCTGGAGTTGAATTCTGCTGCCTGGCCTGAAAAAAAAAGAATGGCCCACAAATCTCAACAGTCAAACCTCATCAGAAGCATGCGATACGTAAGACAAGGGGCGAAAGCAAAATATCTTAAGATATCTCCTCAATGCATATATTTTGGGGGCCACAATGGTTTCCTCCATTACATCACGACTGTACAAATGTTTTCTAATAAACCTGCAGTTTTTAATTAATGAGAGCCATGTGGGACAGATAAAGGTGGTCCTATGTCTATTCAATTCCACAATACTATCCTGGGATGGGACGATTGTCGGACATCTGAGGAATTTTTCTTCTGCAGTTGTCCAGCAAAGTACAAGCTGAGGACATCCTCACTAGGGCATTTAGCCGTCAATGCTCTCAAAAGGTACTCATAACGTCCTGTTCGCGATGAGGCGGTTCTACCCATCTGTGGACAGCCCCACGACGTTTGGTGCTGTCTAGGTCCCATCGCAGTGACACTTTACTGCGTGCTTATGTCTGCTCGCTTCTTCACTTGCCTCCTTCCTTTCCTCACCCTCTAGTCCCTCTTTTCCCTGACCATGGCCGCTGTCTTTCTTGTTTAGGTCGCTTCAACTTACTTTGTTCTCCTTCCTGTCCTTCCGCTGCGGATGTCGGCGATGCGTGACATTACCATCGTGCTTGTCCCCTCACTGCAGACATTGCCGAGCACCCACCGGGCTATACCGATTTCTTTTCCCTTCACACCTTTCGTTCTCTTTTGTAGCGAGAGCTACACTACGCAAGTCGCTTCGCGACGTGAGCGTGACTGAGCGCTGAGCCGTGGCACCACGCTCCGCCAGCTGTGCGCATGCGCGGAGTGACGTCAGAGCACGCAGCTGGTGTGCGCGCCGCGCGCCTCGCTGCTGCGCTGACGGCGGAGCAGACGCCGCCCGCCTCATCAGTTGTGGGCAAGTCTCACTACTTTACGACCAAAGGAGCGTCTTCATTGGTATAAACAATAAAGTTCACGGTGTTACGTAAACCGTGTGTCTTACTTTTAAGCGAAACTTAAGCGTAGCCAGGGGTATGTACCTGTCGCTACCCAACCATGTTTAACCAAAGCTAAACCGCAGCAAATATTTGTCCTCACCTGCCCTGTTAATTCGCCTCGCCAGTCATGTCTAATACTTCTTCCCTGCGCCGCGTTTGTTCGTACCCTGATGGTCCCTAGTTGCGCCCCCCCGCCCCCCCATTTTCCGGTCACCTCCATGTTTTGCGGGTTCAGGAGCACAATTGAAAGGCCTATTTTCAATTTCATTGGATTGGGCTCCGCCCTTGTCAACCTGGCATGGGAGTACAATCGGAGCTACCACCCTCCCCCCCCCATGTCGACCTGTTTTCTTTGTTTTCCCTTCGTTTTCTTTTTTATTAGCAATAATTCTTTTGTCTTCCCCTTATTTCGTTTTACGTATATCTTCTTCACCTTTCTGTAGGTCTTCCCGTAAGCCTAGGCTTGCCGGGGCACTTTTCTTCTTTCGACGGTAATTAAACTAATCTTATCCTGTCCAGCATTTGTTTTCTTTCAGGTACCTTTTTCCACTTACTCTTTCCTCTACGCAGCTTTTCGCGTTCATCTTTCTCTCTTTTGATAGCCAGTTTTCTTTTCTTCCTTTCTGAGTTCCCCACCAGTTTCTTTTGTCTTCAACAGCTCTGCACCAAGAAACGCTCGCACCGATCCCCACCGGGATATCTCTACCTTGGCCGACGTACTCAGGACGCCAGTTTTTTGTGTCCTCTATTTTTTCCGATTGGCTTCTTTGTTCGCAAATTATCTTTGGTCGTATAGCCCCTTTTCATTTATTTTTTATTGGCTTATGCATGTAATAACCTTTGGTTGAAAACAGGCTTTGGTCTCATTTTTTGTGCTGTCATGTCAATAATGAGGGCCATGAAAAAACTGTACAATGCTACAATGCTCAGAGCGAGCAGCCTAAATGGATGCCAAAGCTTAGTTACTGAGAAACTTTTATGGCGAAAGCCTTTAATGTCTCATCGTTGTTAGCAGCAGTTGTCGACAGAAATGTCACGCTTTTCAATTGGTCGAAACGGTCGTGACGTCACAGTGCGCGAATTTCAAACGGGACCAATTATACTAGTAACCATGCAACCAATTGAAGGGATCGTATAGTGATGCTCCAAGTAAGTGGGGACTGAGCTTAGTTAATTGCTTAATTACCCAATTAGCTTAATTAACTTTTCTAGTCAGGCCATATAAATAAATAAAACCGAGTAGGAAATTCGTCGAGCTCGGGCATCGAACCCCGGTCTTCGGCGTGCGAGACGAGCATGCTATCCACTCCGCCATGCCAGCTCCAAGGTTTAGAATGAACAAAGGCGCGTCTATAGTGAATACGGTGTCTTCGCTCACTCCCATCATCCTCCCTTCCCTTCCGACGAGGTTTAGGTGTCCATCGAGATATGAGAGACAGATACATTCCTTTCCTCAAAAACCAATTTACCGACGAGAGAGGCGTAGAACCGAATGGGCGATGGCGTTCTATGGACTCCCTGGCAGTGTTGAGAGACGCTATCGCGTTCCACTCTTAGAGGCGAAGCTTAATATTGTTACGCGGCGGCCAGCCGAAGAATGAGACGTGGTGAGCCTATCGAATATACCAAAATTGCATACGGGATACGGACCCCGCACACCGTTACATTATATGGGCCCCTGCTCATCAGGGGTTGGCAGGAAACGAGGCAGCAGACGCAGCCGCCCGCGCGCTCTCTCACCGGGCTGTTTTCTCCTCCCCACCCGATCAGAAACCCGATTTTAATCCGGTGTATACATTCAAAGAAATTACAGCCTACTATCAAAACAGTCATCGCCTTTACCCAAGCCCATGTAAAGGCCTCAAGAAGGCGGATGAGCGGCTCCTTCTCCGCCTTCTCACCAATACATTACTGTGCCCGGCAGCACTAAAGCATTTTGACCCCTCCTGTAACGGCAGCTGCCCGCACTGTAGTGCGGTGTCTTCTGACACCTATCACATGGTGTGGGCCTGCCCCTCCAACCCGGCTATTCCCCCCATCCCCAACCCAACCCGGGAGGACTGGGAGGCGACCCTGCTCGGCTGCCACGACTTACAGGCCCAACAAGCCTTAGTCGGGCGCGCCCGGGCGGCGGCCACCGCCACTGGGGTCCCATACTAGGGACCTCCACCTAGTGTTTGTAAGGATCGGTCCCTTACGGGCTGATCCAAGCATACCTCCTGTCCTTTCTTAATAAATGTTTTCACCACCACCACCAACCATGGCTATGAGATGATTTAATGGCCGCTGGCCTAGCACGGGCGCTCCGTCCCGCGCCACTGCCAGCTTCGTCTTCGTCACACTACCCGGGGCCTCCGAGCGATCGTCCCGATCGGTGACGAACAGACGGCGAAATGGCGATGGTCTTGAGTGAAGGATCGAACAATATGTAGAAGATGGTGCAGTGCTGGCCGCCACGATGAGAAAGATGAGAGAATGAGTCCCGGTGCACGAAGCATCCGGGCCGTAGGGTGCCAGGAGCTGACGGGCGAGGTCGCTGGACGCACCGAACGGCAGAGGCAGGGGGACGGTGTCTTCACGTTTGGGTCAGTGGGGTCTTGGGTCGGTGGGGTCTTGGGTCCGTCGGGTCTTGGGTCGTCGTTTAGGGTGGTCCGGGCGGGGGACGGGGCTTGGGTGAGCGTCGAGGTCGGTTCAGGTCGGGCGGGCTGGGGCACGGCCGTGCAGCGCTGACCAGGTACTCACGGCCGACGTCCACGGCAGGCCCAGCACGCCGAAGCTCCGTGACCAGGATGGCGATGAAGGGACCCCAGCACCTCACACCAAATGTTACACGGCGGCCAGCCGAAGAATGAGACGTGGTGAACCATGGCTATGAGATGATTTAATGGCCGCTGGCCTAGCACGGGCGCTCCGTCCCGCGCCACTGCCAGCTTCGTCTTCGTCACAATATCTTAACCACACATCAGTGACCACACTTTAGGTCAAAAAAGTGCCCCCCTGAATTTTGACGGGTGTCAACCGAGATATGTGAGACAGTTACTGCTAATTTCCTTTCCTCAAATACAATTTTCATTTTCCTCATTACGGGCCCTCTGTCTTCTTTCACTCCCACTTCCTCCCTTCCTCTACGGTGCGGTACAGGTGTCCACCGAGATGAAAGAGAATTACTGCGCCATTTCCTTTCCTCAAAAAGCGTTGCGTGGTAGTGGTGGTGAAAAACATTTATAATGCAATAAATATTTACAGAGAGGTGATTGGGGTAGGCCCTATTGGCCCTTTCCCCTAACAATACTAGGTGGAGCCCCTATTCCGGGGCCCCATTGGCAAGCAACGCCGCCCGCGTCCGGTGAACCAAGGCCTTTTGGGTCTTTAGGTCCTGACACGCCCAAACCATGTGGAAGGTGTCAGCCACCTCCCCACAGAACTGGCACGCGCCATCAAAGGATGTATTGAAATGTTTAAGCACCGCCGGGCACAGTACAGTGTTAGTAAGAATTTCGATGAGGAGGCGCTCGTCAGCGCGATCCAGACCCTTAAGGGGGCCTGGTAGCGCCGGTGCTCCTCCTTGTAGTAATCGGTGATTTGTTTGAATGTAATGGCCAGATTGTCTGATTGGGAGTACCCTTCCAAGAACAGGGAGATAGCCCGGGGAGAGAGTGCGCGGGCGGCCTGATCGGCCTGTTCGTTTCCCTGGAGTCCCTGGTGACCGGGGGCCCAAATCAGGTTGCGTGGAGTTGGATCTTCAGATCGACAGCTATATTCCAGTATGCGCCAGGCAAGCGGGGGAGCCCAGCCCAACTCGTAGTTCCGACAGGCCCCTCGCGAGTCGGTGATGATGTGTTTCGACTTGAGAGTAGTGAGAGCAAGAGCAATGGCAATCTCCTCCGCGTGTGTTGCGCTGTAGGCTTTGAAAGTGAGCCCGTTGACTGTGTTTGTGTTGTGTACGACTGCGGCCGTGTACCACACCCCGTGGTGTGGGCCGGCAACGTCCACGTAATACACATGTTGTTGGTTACCATAGTATCGCGCCAACGCTTCCGCGCGCGCCTGGCGACGACCGCTATGGTCTTCTCTGGACATGTTGCGGGGAAGGGGTCAGACCCGGAGGGCGCGTCTCCAGGGTTCTGGCACTCTCTCCCTTTCCTCAATATGGTAGTCATGTTTGATGTGTAGCCGGTCCAAGAGGCGGCGACCGGACGTGGTCTGTGCAAGACGCGTGTATTGTAAGTGTGCAAGACGCGTGTAAGTGGGCCTCTCGAAGCTCCCGAAATGTGTTCACCACGCCCAAGGCCAGAAGTCGCTGGTTGGACGTGGTGACCAGGAGGTCGAGAGCCCGCTTGATGACTTTCCGGTGGATGACCTCCAGTTGGTCATCATCATGTTTGCACAGGTGCAAGTAGGGGGTTGAGTAGAGGATTCTACTCGTTACGAAAGCATGGGCAAGCCGCAGTGCATCCTTGCTTCGTAATCCGCCCCGCTTCTCTCTACCTATTGTAGACCCCCTCCAGTCGGGATACGACGCCTGGTCCAGATCGCTCACTTCTACACTTACACAACACGAACAGCAGATACAGCTTACAGAAACACAAACAGACGTGGACAACCACCTTCTCCACCTTTGGGAGGCCCGTCGCAGCCTCACGAAGCGATGGAAGAAACAGAAACATAACAGACGCCTAAAGAACCGCATCCTGGAACTCACACAACAGGCAGCGGAATATGCTACTCAGCTAGCCGACACTAACTGGGTGGACCGGTGCAACGCGGCTGCTCGCCAGATGTCTGGCCGCAACACGTGGCGCCTGTTCCGCGCTCTCATCGATCCAATACAAACACGCACGGAAACCCAACGCCAATTACATAGGGCCTTGCACAACTTTACAGGAACAACAAAACAACTAGCGCACACGCTCAGGGATCGCTACCTGTGCACCACTAAGGACCCCCGGCAGGCGGCGTACTCGTATGCAGGCGAAGAGAACACGGAGCTGGACAAGCCGTTCCAGCTCCACGACCTCCGGGCGGCCTTGAGCAAAATGAAGCGGGGCACTGCACCCGGGCGCGACAAGGTTACGGTCAAGCTCTTGGCCAACCTTCCCGACGCAGCCTACGCCGCGCTCCTCAAATACATCAATAGCATTTGGGACGGAGAGACTCCTCTCCCTCTCGATTGGAAATCGGCTCTCGTGACCTTTATTCCGAAAGCCGGCAAACCTATTGATGTGGAGAACCTTCGCCCCATCTCCCTCACGTCTTGTGTCGGCAAGCTGATGGAGACGATGGTGCGCGACAGACTCTCCGATTTTCTAGAAACACAGCACACTTTCGCGGACACCATGTTCGGTTTTCGCCCTCACAAGTCTGCACAGGATATACTTCTGCAGCTTCACCACGACATCTTAGATCCTGTCGAATGTCCCCACAACGACAAGGTGGTCCTGGCCTTGGATCTTAAAGGCGCATTCGACAACGTCAAACACGAAGTAATCCTGGACCACCTCAGTAACACCAACTGTGGCCACAAAACATTCAACTACATAAAACAATTTCTTACAGACCGTCAAGCCTACATACGCATACAAGATGCGGAACACGGGCCATACACCATCGGCTCGAGGGGAACACCTCAAGGCGCGGTCCTGTCTCCCCTCCTCTTCAATTTGGCAATGCTTCATCTTCCCTCCAAATTGTCCTCTTTGCCCGGGATACATCACGCTCTTTATGCGGATGACATTACAATCTGGGCCACGCAAGGTAACCTGGGCCACATGGAATCCTGCCTGCAAGCAGCGGCGACCCTAGTCGACGACTACGCGGCCTACTGCGGACTCCAGTGCGCCCCGTCGAAATCAGAATTTGTGCACATACGTCCCTCCCCTCGGGACACAACCCCGCTTTGCATCAGTCTCCCCTCGGGACCGATCCGGGAGTCCAAGGAGATCCGCGTCCTTGGTCTCTTCATACACCACCAACGCAGAGTCGACACCACCCTAGCCAAACTTCGCACGGTGGGAGACCAGGTGGGCCGCATGGTCCGCCGGGTCTCCAACAAGCGGGGCGGATTACGAAGCAAGGATGCACTGCGGCTTGCCCATGCTTTCGTAACGAGTAGAATCCTCTACTCAACCCCATACTTGCACCTGCGCAAACATGATGATGACCAACTGGAGGTCATCCACCGGAAAGTCATCAAGCGGGCTCTCGACCTCCCGGTCACCACGTCCAACCAGCGACTTCTGGCCTTGGGCGTGGTGAACACATTTCGGGAGCTTCGAGAGGCCCACTTAGTCAACCAATACACGCGTCTTGCACAGACCACGTCCGGTCGCCGCCTCTTGGACCGGCTACACATCAAACATGACTACCATATTGAGGAAAGGGAGAGAGTGCCAGCACCCTGGAGACGCGCCCTCCGGGTCCGACCCCTTCCCCGCAACATGTCCAGAGAAGACCATAGCGGTCGTCGCCAGGCGCGCGCGGAAGCGTTGGCGCGATACTATGGTAACCAACAACATGTGTATTACGTGGACGTTGCCGGCCCACACCACGGGGTGTGGTACACGGCCGCAGTCGTACACAACACAAACACAGTCAACGGGCTCACTTTCAAAGCCTACAGCGCAACACACGCGGAGGAGATTGCCATTGCTCTTGCTCTCACTACTCCCAAGTCGAAACACATCATCACCGACTCGCAAGGGGCCTGTCGGAACTACGAGTTGGGCTGGGCTCCCCCGCTTGCCTGGCGCATACTGGAATATAGCTGTCGATCTGAAGATCCAACTCCACGCAACCTGATTTGGGCCCCCGGTCACCAGGGACTCCAGGGAAACGAACAGGCCGATCAGGCCGCCCGCGCACTCTCTCCCCGGGCTATCTCCCTGTCCTTGGAAGGGTACTCCCAATCAGACAATCTCGCCATTACATTCAAACAAATCACCGATTACTACAAGGAGGAGCACCGGCGCTACCCGGCCCCTTGTAAGGGTCTGGATCGCGCTGACGAGCGCCTCCTCATCAAAATTCTTACTAACACTGTACTGTGCCCGGCGGTGCTTAAACATTTCAATACATCCTTTGATGGCGCGTGCCAGTTCTGTGGGGAGGTGGCTGACACCTTCCACATGGTTTGGGCGTGTCAGTCAAACCCATCTATCCCCCCCAACCCCAACCCCACCAGAGAGGACTGGGAGGCGGCCCTGCTCGGCTGTCAGGACCTAAAGACCCAAAAGGCCTTGGTTCACCGGACGCGGGCGGCGTTGCTTGCCAATGGGGCCCCGGAATAGGGGCTCCACCTAGTATTGTTAGGGGAAAGGGCCAATAGGGCCTACCCCAATCACCTCTCTGTAAATATTTATTGTATTATAAATGTTTTTCACCACCACCACCACCCCGCTTGTTGGAGAACCGGTGGACCATGCGGCCCACCTGGTCTCCCACCGTGCGAAGTTTGGCTAGGGTGGTGTCGACTCTGCGTTGGTGGTGTATGAAGAGACCAAGGACGCGGATCTCCTTGGACTCCCGGATCGGTCCCGAGGGGAGACTGGTGCCAAACACGAAGTAATCCTGGACCACCTCAGTAACACCAACTGTGGCCACAAAACATTCAACTACATAAAACAATTTCTTACAGACCGTCAAGCCTACATACGCATACAAGATGCGGAACACGGGCCATACACCATCGGCTCGAGGGGAACACCTCAAGGCGCGGTCCTGTCTCCCCTCCTCTTCAATTTGGCAATGCTTCATCTTCCCTCCAAATTGTCCTCTTTGCCCGGGATACATCACGCTCTTTATGCGGATGACATTACAATCTGGGCCACGCAAGGTAACCTGGGCCACATGGAATCCTGCCTGCAAGCAGCGGCGACCCTAGTCGACGACTACGCGGCCTACTGCGGACTCCAGTGCGCCCCGTCGAAATCAGAATTTGTGCACATGCGTCCCTCCCCTCGGGACACAACACCGCTTTGCGTTCAAAGAGCAAGGCATCACGCCGAACGGGTGGTGGCGTTCCGTGGACTCCCTGGCAGCGCTACAACACGCTGTCACGTTCAACTCCTAAAGGCGAAGCTTAAGCGTCATTAATTAGCAGTTATTAAGCATTCAGGCATTAATCAGTAATTAACCATTAATTAAAGATTTCTCATCACTTAGTAATTTGTACTCAATTATATGTGACGCCACCAGTGCCACAGAGGCAGTCAAAGTGGTGCGGAAAACGCTTTCGTCACTACGCACTTTAGACAGTCAAAGTGCCCCCTGAATTTTTCAATCGCAGCGCAGCATCAACTGCGGCTGGCAAGTTGAATATTATTGCACTATTTTGCTCTGATACCACTGTTACATATCTGACCTTAAACAGGAAATAAAGAAAAAAAACTCGCTGTGGCTTTCAGGTTCCGTACCTGTTTCCCACGAGAAATTCCTGGTTTGAAATTCAGCCCGTCGACGAACATTTTCTGCGATTTTGTAACGCAGAAAGACCACACACACATCCCTGAAATCGCTAACTGACGCCAGTAATGCTAGAACTGCTACGTGGGAAAGTAGGCTTTGCTGAATTCCTCAGATAGTGCACTTCTGAAATTCTGCCAGCTTATGTCTGAGGATATGTTTTGTTACCTCGTGTATCTATTCTGTTCCCCTCTGAATACATCCGGTACGCTTCTAGGTCGCAGTGAAAAGACCAGAAGATCACTGCGCCTGCCAAAAGTTTAGGGTGGAATCTAAGAGTTGAGGGCTACGGCACCCAGGGCTCCTTGGTTGACTCGCGTGAGAACAGCGCACAAGGGTAAACGGTCGTTTCGCGTGAGGGAATTCCATTGCACTGCGAACAAGTCACCAGACAAACTTCCAATAATCTGAACCTTAAAACTTTATAATATGCTCAAACTTGCAAATATGATAAAACTCGTTCTGGTGCACAGCAAAAACAAATAAAAGCGAGACAGTTGTAGCGACCTTGGCGAGCACAGTTCTCACAGCAGAATGTCCGGCGGAACTAGCACGCAAAAGTCAATCTGGGGCATAGCGTCTACGGATGTACACAACGCTGCAGTTCTCTTGTCCGCCTGAGTCTTTACTCTCCCTTGTCAACAGATATAATCTGTTCTTGTAGTTATTGTGTACCGGACCATCACTCTCATGCTAGCTCATAGGACATGAGGCCATCACTGTCAATCACGGCAAAGAATGCAGGACACGCTGGCATCCAGCTCGCGCAAAATCTGTACCGTCCGAATTTAACAATAGAGCCTTTTCTGGCATTTAACTCCGGGCAACCTAGCAGCATGCTTTCAACGTTTTCTGCATACTCGGGCACTGGCTCCATAAATTCGCTTACTCAGAAATGTGCGGAGTAAAGAGTAGACCAGTTTATAAACGAACATTGATAGACGGCGCTCAGTCAACAAAACTACGAACATGATATCAGAACCCGGGTCAGTCATTTTCCATGTTTGATAACTTCATTATTTCTATGTGGGCAGTCCAATTCACAGGGAGATAATGGTTTAGTCGTCATTACAAGAGCCTCCAAGAAGGGAAGAACGTGCAGGTAAATTTGCCGAAATGAAAAGAACAGATGAACCACATCCGGGATTCTTTTCGCCACGATTAAACAAAATCCTATTTCATTAAAACGATTCATATTCGATCACAAAAAAACCTAGCTACTTCGTGCAATCTGTGTCTGTCTTCACAGCCAATGGAATGAACCTCATTCTACGCATCGATGGCAAACCTGGATGAGCTATAGAGTGCGCTTTAAAAGGTGGCTCACAAAGCATCGGCTCACCCTTTCTGAACCAACTAAAACGACAGCGAATGTTCTTCTCCTTGTGCATCTGAAATTGTAGCAGAAAATCTAGCGGCAAAAAAAGAAGGTTCCCGCTGTGTTGGTGGCGTCGTTCATCACCAAAACAAATAAGTAATGAAAAATATCTGCAGCCGTTAACGTCTGCGTAAAAGAGTAAAAACATTATAAACAAAGGATTAACCTAAGCACCAGGGAAATCTCCATAGGCAGGCAGTTGAAATACTAGGACATATATAACCTAAGGCCAAAACTCTACACGCATCCACAGTGTGCACGCCCCTTCGAACAAATAGTTTCCCGAAAGGTCGCTAGTGGCTTTGGTCATCAGGTTACAGACTTCGGGACTGACTGCCACTGAGCTTGTATAAAAGAAAAGTGCTCTAACAAAGCTGGCTGCACGAAAGTCCCAAAATAATACACTGTCGACCAAATATTACGCACACGAGATGCGGGTCGCATCAGCGGTACTGCAAAAATGTCTCGCATGCGTCCCACTTGACATCAACGGCCGCGCCCTCACAAAAAGGCGCATTTGTGCTCCGGGTTCATGGGTGACCCCACGGGGCAGCTGAAGGCCTTGGCGAATGGCTCGAAGTTGCGCATGGCTTCGGTGCATTCGGGTGACACGCGGTGGCGGTCGCTTCTCTCCCAGCAGGTCACGTGACAGGCCGTGAGGAAGAAGACCTGCTCCGCGCTGTACTCCTCCAGGCCTCGAAGCCGCAGGTCCCGATCTTCGCTGCGGAAGCGGAGGTAGGCCGCGTGCGCGATCTTCAGCGCCGGAAGGAGGGGAAAGAGCGCCGTCACGTTGCCACCGGAAGTGACGTCAGCCGAGCACCTGCCCAGCTCCCACAGGGCTCGCCCGGGTGAGCCGATGTTGTGGGTGCTCCCTTCGACAGGGTCGACGACGGACGACGCCGGATTCCACGGTGTCTGTGTCATGTCGTCGCTGAGCAGAACCGTGAGCGCGTTGATGGTGCGCGCAAGCTGCGAGAGCCGATGAAGAGAGAGTGCAATGAAATATCCAGTTAGGGGAGGTTGTTGCGAACACTATCGTAGGTTCAAGCTTAGAGCACTGGCACTAAGAGATGCAGGAGTATCACTAGAAAATTAGAGGTAGCACTTTCCTTCTGCTGGCTATTCATTCCTCGCGGACCACCATCATAAAGAAAATACTCTCGCTTTCGTTTGTTCAAAACCAATAACCATTAAAGAAGCTCAACGCTAACAGAGAATACACTACAGCAGAGAATACAGCATCGCCATTAACACAAGCGCTACAAACACAGACACAAAGGGGTCACGCAGCGCTCATTAGCAATTTAAGGGTTTATTAAGAAGCTTCAATATACACACAAACCCTACCAACCCAGAGCACAGACGGGTCACCCAATGGGCAGGACGCTTACCTTGCATACGTTATCGGATATTCTAAAAAATCTATTTCTTCCTGACAGGCTGACTGATGGATCGCTTACGCTAGAAGTCCCGTGTTTTGGTATGAAGAACGCTTCCAACAAAGGGACAAAAGTGAAATGACAAAACGGGCCTACTACTCCAGACCACTCTGCCGCCAATGCGCCGCCAAAGCCAATCAGCTTTTGCTGAATAATGCGTTAAGCCCGAAAGCTTAGATCTGTTAATATTAGCAATGTTCAGTTCAGCTTTTGACATCAGAGTAGGTAGGTCTAGTTGCTTTAAGCCTCGATCGTTCGCCTTTCAGGTGGTACATGGCACAAGTATGCAAGAAAACAATGCTTAGAGCAGCATGATACAGTGCCTAGCCTCAGAATATGAAGCAACATCCACGTTTAAGATACATTAGTCTATGTTTTGGCCGGAGACCAATGGATACAGCTCATTCACGCGATTCACTTCGAGTGCATCCACTACTGCCCTAGCAATGGTCTTGCATGCAGAGGTGCTCACTTCTGAGCCCGTTCTGATGCCGTTGCAAAGGCGAGCTGAAGGAGTGGGGTGGAGAACACAGACATGGGCAGCACACGGGAGGACAGTGGGTCGTCCTCTCAACCCTAGATCTACACCCGCATCGGCTTTGCAAAGTGGTGGGTTCGACTCCTGCTGCTGGCCTCTTACTCACCGGTTTTGTCAAATGGGTACAATCCGTACAAGCCATAGTCTGCCCTTGTGCTCGGCTTCCCACTGCTGCATGGCTTGGAAAAGCAGCCTGCGCTTTCGACTCTCTTCAATGTGGGCTTGAACAGGCACTCAGAATAAGGGCCACAGCGATCTTGACCGCAAAAGGAGCATTTCGGTACCTCGCAGTTAGCTTTTCAACCGAGTGTATGTGATGTGAACAAAGGCCCTTCTCCTAGAATTTCACCCCAGAGGAGCCGAGCACCGGGCCGAGGGAAATTTTGTGCCCATTGAAATTAGATGAGTACCCGCCACTGTTGAGCATCCAACCTGGAATCTCCTGAACGCGAGGGGGATGGTCTTCCCAAACGCCGCCGCTACGGTGGTCACGTGGTAGAGTACCGGTATAGCAGCAATGGGCTTTACCACACGCACCTCTGCGTCCCATTACTTCACCTTACTGTTCCAACACATTTCTGGCGTTAATTAGTCAAGGACCCCTGTTTTCTGAGCGCAGATCTTGGAACCTGCAGCGCCTCCACTTACCTGCATGGCGTACAGGAATCCGAGGCCCCCGTAGGCCATGGCGTCCGTGCCTTCGTCGGCGTAGTACGGCGGGGCGAGCGCAGCCACCGCTACGGAAATCACATTCGTCACGGGGCTGTACGCAGCCAGGTGGGCGGACTGCAAGCGAAACAACCGCAGGCTCGCCTGGTACTCTTCGCTGCCGAGTGACTTCTGCAGCTGCTCGCGACTCATGCGCCAATGGCCGAAGAAGCTCTGCTCCATTTTGTAGTCGCGTCCGTACAGGATTTCCAGGCTCGTGCTGGTCATGTACTCTTCAGGAGGCCATATCACTGTGCTGGTGTTCTGCAGCTTGGTGGTAACAGTACGGACCGATTTGGTGTCCAGGGTGGGCCAGGAGCCGACCTCTGTTAGCGCCGTCTTGTGCAAAGTTCTCAGCAGGGTCGAAACGGCGAGCCTCTGACCTTGCGGCATTAGGCTGTCGTCGGCGCCTGAGAAAAGCACCGTGTACACGGGGGCAGCGCTTATACTGCAAACGATCCGGTAGAAGAACTCCGACTCCGCGTGTTTTATGAAGAGGTCTCGCACTGAGCTACTAGTGATAGGGGCGAGGAGCTGGATGAGCCACCATGCCGTATGGAAGGTCACCTCTCGGGCCGAGTAAGAAGTGAAGAGGACACGAATGGCATCGAGCAGGTTGCCTTTTGTGGTGATTAGTGTGTCCTCTTCATTCAGAGGTGGTTTAGCGTTGAAGGCAGATTGCAGGGCGTCTACCCAGTCACGAGCTAAGATCTTCGGCACCAGAGGTGGTAATTGACGGATCAGCAGAAAACGAGGCCTCGGGTGTGTGGCTCCGAAAAAGAGCGACAGATTTCCGAGGATAGAACGCTGGATGTCATTGCTAGTCTTTGCGAATTCAAAAAATGCCGGCAAGGCGGCTCTTTCTCCAAAGGTTCCGGATAAGATCCAGTCGACGACTGAGTTATAGAAGCCTTTGTACTTATTAACCTCGCCATGTATTATTCCTGTAATGAACGGCATGCCCGATGGACTCACAGATACCGATCGCCGGTGGGCGGTGCCGTGCCATGGCTCTATGAAGTCAACATAGAACCACAATGGCATAGCCCACAGGACGGACAGGTTCACCAGAGTCCGCAACGGTACTGAGTAATCATCCGTATCTCCAAGCCGAGCATCGGTGGGGTCTAGCAGCCAGGGGAACAACTCTTTGCTCATGAAATCGATTAGGCTTTTCGAGTCATCGATGTCTGCAGCGGGGCCTTCCCGGCGAAGGCAGGCGTCCATCATCACCCTCACTCTTTTCCTTAGGGGTCGAAGAGGGTCCTCGCGAAGCTGTGCTTGTCCCAGCAGCCAGTACGCCAAGCGAAATAGTGGCACGGACTCACTAGGCCGGGTGTCGTCGTGCAGCCATCCGGAGCACACAAACTGGCCGAAATCTTCGCAGGCTTCTGAGCTCCTCCCTGGTTTCAGGCCCAGCGCTCCTGCGTGATCCAGGCAAGCCGGTGTGGTGCAAACCGTGGGTACAACGCGACGACTGGGCATTGTCGATGCAAGGTAGAAGACCACCGCGACGAAGATGGTGACGACGAAGAGCAGAAATACGATAGCTGCCGTCTTCCTCACGGGGTCACGTTTTCGTCCAGTTAATCGGCGCGGCGATGGTGAAAACGGAGACCTGACGCTCATCTGCGGAAGAATGACATTCTAGAAATGAATTCCCTCCAGCCAGTTGTGAAGACATCTCAAGATCCCATGACCTTCCTAACAACGGATGACATCATTTTACGATGCTGTGAACTTGGAAAACTTTTCTAAGTGGAGTCAGTAATCACTGGAAGATGATCTTCACAGCCATCAAAATTTCTTCATTTGGCTTTGATATTAGCAATTAACGCGTTGATTACAGCACCACCACTGACAAGTCGTTGTAACGATCAAGCCAAATTCTCGCCTCTGCTCTTTCCCTGCATTCATTCGCTGGGTCATTCTTCGATATGGCTTCGGAATAAGTAGTCGAGGCTCAGAATAAATATTTGACTTCTTGCACCGACTTGCTTACTGTCACGTTGACAGAACTAATAAAACAGCAAAGGCTTAAGGAGCTCAACTGAAAAAAATCGTAACTGTGTTAAGTTAGCGTGAAGGTTGTCAGTTAGAGATGACCCTGGTTCTACTGTGTTACACTTAATTATTTACACCTGTATTCCGAGCTTGGCGGTCAGCACGAAAACAGGAAATCAGCCATTGACTGGAGAATGCGGGATAAACAGTTACACTATTAGAAATTCTCGAACCCACTGCGTGTCAGAAATGCCATACGCTTATCTACGAAAAATGAACGTTCACACTGTAAAACATTGCTGAAAGAAAAAAAAAAAACGTGGCGCCCTCCCTCCTTTACACCACAAGTCGCAAATCCTAGAGATTCAGACCACACGATAATCACAATTCCCTTTCAGACATACACGACAGCGCAAATTTGATAGGCAACGTCAGGGAAGGCCCAGCCTAACACGTTTTAACCAGAGGAAAAAGATGTTTATGTTCGCGGGCATGATGTTCAGTCAATTTTTGGATCCTAGGTGATGAATTTTTCAGTTCGTTAAGGAAACTGAAAAAGTTACGCACATATTCATCTTCTGTATGCAAAGTTTCCGTTAAGCATGGCACTTTCCGGTATTGTAGTATAGCTGCTAGCATCGACGCTCATCATTTCCACCGCAGCAACGGTTTTTGAGCCGTTCTGGAACATTGCTGGTTGTTTGGGTTGCTGCCTACTACAAATCGAGCCTAGAGGTTAACCCAGGTACGTTTCTATGTCCAAACCAGGCAGAGCTGCTCACATTTGAAAAAGTGATTTTAACATGTCTCCGGATCCCCGGTAGCGGAGAAAGGACCGAAAGAATACCACACAACTTGAAAACAGAGCATTCTGTCATAGTGAAACAAATTTAATAGTGTAAACCCTAAAGAATAATACCCGTGTCTTTTCGGGGAAAAAAAATAAACTTTACACGAAAGAAGGCAAGGAATCAGAAAAACTAACCTTTGGTTACAACACTGACTTGACAGAGCACCCTACTCAGTTCAGTGAGTTTCAGTGTCAATTTTTGGTAAGCTCGGCAAGGGTGCATAAATGGTATTGTTTGCACAGAATGACAAGAGTTGAGTCACGATGACGAAACCTGGCCTCTTATTTAAATCGGTCGCATCACATGTTTGAATCCGCTAAGTATTCTCATGCAGCCTATCAATATTCGAATAGTCACGTGATACAATAACATAATTATTAAGGCAGTCATCCCCTTTTCAATGCAGGATCTCAGTGACCACATTACTCAACAATGACCATTCATGCCAATGATTATAGGCCCCATGACTCCGCAACCTGAGACCCTTCGCAAAAATGACGCAAAATCACACTTTATTAGCCAAACGGCCTTTGTCTGAATCATCTGACGATTGCAAATCCGCGCACAGCTCGCAAGCCAGTGTTACTGGAGGCTCTGTGCTTTGCCGCACTGCACCCCGACAAAGCTGAGCTTCTCAAAGCAATCTGACCGTGTACAGCGAGCATTTCTCTGAAGGAAGCCGCCGCATACCATTTCCTCGAGTCCTTTGAGGGCTTCCGCCTCTTCAGCAGACCTCCGCCTGATCAGCGTCTTGGGAGCTCCTAGTTGAAAGAGATGATGGCAGAAGACGAGAACGCCGTAAACAGGTCTTGCTGCCCAACGGACTCACTTTATGTAACACTAAAATTATCTTCTGTTATGAGTGGGTGAACTGGCTATTTTGTTCTTAGCTGCACAAACAACAGTTCGTTGTTTGCGTTCTTCGTCGTGCTCGGGGTGCATGTTCTTAGGGATGGGATGGATGATGAGTTGGGAGCGTAGGACAGGAGGTAGGGGGGCCTCCTTGGTAGGATGGATGACCGGGGCGGCGCCCAGCTGACAGAGCAGAGTGCAGCCTGTCGCGGTAGCCATCAGGCGGGTCAGCTGTGCTGTTAGGGTGCCTTCTGCCAGCTCCTCAAATGTGTTGTGGGTACCGAGGTTGAGGAGCCGGGCAGTAGAGGTGGGGGGGGGGGGGGGTGGATAGGCGGAGGGCGACCTTCGTGCAGCTCCTGAGGAGAACGTTGATGCGGTCCCGCTCCTTCTGCTTTAGGGGGAGGTAGGGGAATGAGTACGCCATGCGGCTCGTGATGTAGGAGCTGGGGCGGCTGCAGCTGGCAGAAGACAGCCTTAACTGGAGGGATATGGGAGAGGAATTTGTCCTGCAGCGGACATAGGCTGATGATGATGGTGATGATATATCGTGCCACACCATACACAACAGCACAGCACTCACTGAGCCCGCCTTGACCCGTCGGCGTTCGTGCGCTGAGGTTCGAGGGATTCTGGAAAGATGCGGCGTTTCTATCCGGCACCGGCGACGCGCAGACCACCGCCTCTGGCAGCGACAGTGCCGCAGGGGAGGCGGCCACGTTGGAAATGATCTGAGACGGGACGTCGGTGTCGTGCTCCCCGTTCGCGCCGGCGCATGGCAACGTGGACGTTACGTCACTGGCGGGTGGCCTGTGCAGGTTGAATGAAACGGCACGTCGTCCGACTGAACACTGTTATGCTGCTGATTATGGAATTTCGGCGCAAGCGACATTTTCTCCCCCTTATAAAAATGATATTTGAATTTCTGTTGACGCTATGTTGAGCTAACAGAAATTAAATGTAAATTCAGCTTGAGTCGAGTTTACACTGTGTTGAGTTTACACTCGTCTGTTGTGGTTCGCTTCCCAGCAATGCACCCTCAACTTCTCCCGGGTGATTCGCTTCCCCGCAATGCACCCTCTTTAGTTGTGTTACTTTAACAGGGGAGGGCGCTGGCGCCGCACCGACACGAGCGCCACGGATCGCGTGTTTGTTGCACGCGTGCGGGGGACAGACGGTCCTCTTCTGCTCGGGACCGGGCGAAGCGCGCTGACGTTCGGCGCGAGGCTCCGCACTTCGCCGACTGGCGCGAAGTCTCGTTGGGAGGAACGTTCACCCCGCATCTCGTCCTGCCAGTCCTCGTGGACCGTGGACGAACATTCGCTCGGAACCGTGCTGGTGAGTCGGACGTCCTCCATTCCTCAGCGTATTTTGTTGTTAGCTGGCGTTATTCAAGAATAGTCTTCTGGCGGGCTAGTTGGTTCTTTTCGTTCATGGTTAAACTGCGTTATTGTTGTTGCAGCAATAAATGACTTGATTGTGCAAGCCAGTGTGTCGTTCCTTTCTTCCCTCAGAGCAAGACCCGCCGTGGTGGGCGTGCGCTCAGTAGCGTAAGTGACCACGGATTGGGGTCGGGCAGTTTTGAACTGTGTCAGCCGCGGTTAAACGGGGAAAATGTATTTCCCGAATAAAAACCCCAAAACACAACACTCACTCATCAGAATTGCTGTCCCCCAAAACTCAACACAAATATGGTGCAGAATGTTTGTTGAATTTTTGTTGCTTTTTGTTTGAGCACACACCAGAAAAATGTTCAACACTAAGTGCTTTCCAACGATCCTTGGCACTGTGTGCGACTTATGAGCTGTTCTGACAGAAGAATAATGCTATCCATTTTGGGTGGAAAAAACAGCGCGAAAAGGACGGAAGACGAAGATGAAGGAAACCACACGGACGAGCGCTGTCCGTGCTATGTTAGGAATCAGCTGTTACTCGTGATTCGTGCACAAAGAAAACGGTGCGAAATACGGTGTCATGTCGCTGTTTAACGCTCACAACGCCGACTCCGAATTTTCTGGATAATGTGAGCTTTAACGCTATCCCATTATTTAAAGGCAACCATTAGGTTTGGCTTATGGGGTTCAACGTTCCAGAGCGACTCAGGCTATGATGGACGCCGTAATCAAGGGCTCCGTAAATTTCGACCACCTGGGGATCTTTAACGTGCACTGACATCGAACACAACACGGGCCTTTAGAATTTCGCGTGCATCGAAATTCGACCACCCCGGCTCGGATCGAACCAGCGTCTTTTTGGTCAGCAGCCGAACACCTTAACCACTGAGTCACCGCGGGGGCCATGCAACCATATACATGCTACGTAGGTACAGGGGTTTCTTTCTAAGAAGAATTCTTGCTTGGTTAGATCAGATATGTACTGTTCGCGCCAGGCGCTATGGACACTTGATTAATTCACCCGGCACACTGTAAGCGGACGCTCACGCGCCGGCGTCGGAGTGACTGTCGAGGCATGGGATCTATCATTATATCCATCTGTGAAGTGATCAAAGCACTCACCTTTGCGGTCTTAGAATATCGCGAAAGCGATCAAACGTCCCTTAACCTCCTAACGGACACATGTTAATGCGATAGCGTTAAAGGCCCCGTTCTCCAAGAAATCCGGCGTTGGCATCGAGAGCGAATTATCACGGGCATGCTCTGGCAAGTGGTCCCCAGAGAGGAACCTAGGAGGCTGGTTAACCCATTACGCTATCGCGTCATACCTTTAGGAGAAGCTTAAGTGTCCCCCGCCCCCCAATGTTTTTTTAAAAAGGGCATCAAAATAGCCATTTAGCAATCAAGCGGCAATCTGTTGGGAAACCAAGAAATGCTTTGGATTACGAGTCCTATGCTTCCTACTTCTGAGTTACACCGCTGCCAGGAAACACATGACAAGCTGCACTTGTCATGAGCCAGATATGATCATCAGCTTCGGACGAGCCCGGCTCGTCCGTGCTTCCGCCAGTGGGCTAAGCAGCAGTAAAAAACTAGAAGGTTTGTGGTTATGAGGTTCGGGACGCGCGTTTCTGCGCTGAATTGGTTACACACTATCGCAGCTTTGCGAATGGCGCAGGGTGGCCTTGTTAGTGTTGGTTAGGGGTAACTCGAGAACAGGCACCAAGGGAAAGAAGAACAGCGGCCGCCGTCACTTAGCCCCTTGTTACGTCGCCGTACATACGATAGCCGGGAGCCCCTTCGGCTGAGATACGCTGCTGTCCCTTCCACGAAATGCGCCATACTTACCCATGAAGCATGGCTGCTGGTGCCGCGACAGGCCTGGACCGCGTCGTCCTGTGGTCCTGGTCGGGTTGTCGGTCCGTGGCCTTCGACGACTTGCGGCCAACGCGAGTGGATCGCCTTCTGGTGCCGATCGAAGACATGGCGGCTGGAGGAGCTCGTCGGGTGGCGTCCAGCCGGCTCTCAGTCAGACCTTCTGCCTTATCTCTCGCGCGCAGCCCAAACCACGCGCACGGAAATGGCGATCCTTTTCCTTTCTTTTTTTAACAGCTCCAGATACACGAGGGACTTCCGAAGTAGGCGACTTCAGCTCTGACACCTTAGTTTGTGCATGTAGTGAAAATTACTGCTTCAGAAGCTCCTCGGGAGATGTTCGAGGTTTGCTAATGTACTCTTGCAGGACCAGTTAGCACATAGTCGGCGTTAAGGACAGCAAAATGAAATGAAAAAAATGACGGTCGATTCGCGTAGTTCAACCAAATGCAAATTAGGTGCTATGGCATTTTGGGTTTCGCTTCAGTCCCGGTTATCGGATTCATTGTTCACGGATGCAAGTTGTCCGGATGGCGATATTGAGTTAATGCTCCTATATGCGAACTTCGTCAATCTCTACTTTACATTCATTGATCCCTGCGATTCCTAAAAACCACTCTTAACTCTGTGCTGCAGTGGCTAAGCAATGTGCAATTCCTCTGCATGGATGGATGGATGGATGCATGGATAGGAGCGCCCCCTTTGAAACGGGGTGGTGGCAATTGCCACCATGCTCAGCTTTTCTTTATTTATTATTTTTTTTGTTTACTGTGTTGGCAATTCTCATTAAGATTCTCCATCACCTTTGCCTACGGTTTCCTACAATTCTAACCTTATGCCACATCTCTGCTTTTCAGCCACCAATCCTCCAATCGCTTTTTGCTCACTTCCACTGCAGATTTATTTACATGACCATTGTTATCTTTAAACCCTAGGGCCTCAGAAAGAGTGACTGTGCCTGCATCGACATCCGGATGGATACCATCACATTTGATTATGAGGTGTTCAATTGTTTCCACAGATATACCACACACTGCACATGTGTCATCTTCTTCGTTAAATTTCTTTTTGTAGCTGCGCGTTCTAAGACTCCCTGATCTAGCTTCAAAAAGTAGGGCACTGCCTCTTGAGTTATCATAGAAAAAGGCTTTCCTGATCTGCCTTTTCCAGAATCGATATAATTCTACACTATGTTTCTTTTCCATTGAATTCATCCAATTTTTAACTTCCGCGTTTTTAACCTGTCGTTTAATGCTCTTTCTTTCTCCGTCCTCATGACCGGCATACTTACTGGTTAGTTTTCTAGTTCTTTTCCGCCACTGTGAGTCAACGTTATTTCTGTATAAATATTTAAATACCTTAGCTGCCCATCTGTTATCGTCCAATTTCCTCAGGCGTTCTTCATATAGTATTTTACTCTTAGCTTCCCGTGCCTCGAACGATGCCCAGCCCATATCCCCTTGTATTGCCTCGTTTGTGGTTTTGCCGTGGGCACCTAGTGCTAATCTTCCAACAGCTCTCTGATTTACGTCTAATCTCGACTGAACTTCTGCCCTTAAGCACAGAACCGCATTGCCGAAAGTAAGTCCCGGCACCATTATTCCTTTCCAAATACCGCTTAGTACTTCATATTTGTTGCACCCCCATAATGCCCTATGTTTCATTATCCCGGCGTCTCTTCGTCCTTTTGCCCTAAGAGCCTGTTCATGCTTTTCCGTGTATATCTGCCCTTCGTTTAGCCATATCCCGAGGTATTTGCATTCGGCCACTTTGGGTATTTCGTGGCCTTGTATTGTAAGCACCTGATCAGTTGTATCGTTAAAAATCATCACACCTGATTTAGTTGGGCTAAAACTGAATCCTAGAGCGTCTCCTTCGTCTCCACAGCAATTAACCAAAGTTTGTAAATCTTCCTGGCTATCTGCTAACAGTACAATATCGTCCGCATACATTAAACCCGGGAGTCGCTGCTCAACTACATTTCCGCCTAATCTATACGATAGATTATAACCCAGATTACTTTCTTCTAGCCTTCTTTCCATATTTATCACGTAAAGCATGAACAGCAGCGGCGATAGAGGACACCCTTGCCTTAATCCTTTGTGCACCCCCACAGTTGTGGTACTTTTTTTCCCTTCGCATGTAATTTCAACTTCATTATCTCGGTAGATTTCCTGTAGAAAATCAATTACCTCATCATCAATATCTAAATCTTTCAATATGCTCCACAGGAGTTCCCTGTTCACGTTATCGTATGCACCGCTTATGTCCAGAAAGGCTAAAAACAGAGCCAGGACAATTGCAACGGCAAGGCCGGGCTGCCATCTAGGGGGCTCTTGAGACCCAAGTAAACCTTCCCGAGTGAGCTTTCGCGGCCAATCATTATTTGACCTGCCACCTGCAGCGGTGGGCACTTTGTCCACAACCCTGTGAACAGTGGCAAGTGGACAACCTGCAAGGTGTACCTGGGCAGGTGTAAGGAACGGAGTGCGGGAAAAAGAACGGAGTGCGGCCCGATCCAGCAAAGGCATCCGCTGGCGCTAAGTTCTCACCGCCTGCCGACAAGAAATTCGATTGACAGATTCTCCAGATTGTGCGCATACTGTCGCTGTTTCTTCTTTAAAAACTTATCGCACATTGCCGAACCTTGATGTGTCTCACAAAGTTAAACGTCTCGTTCCTGTAGGAAGTGCCGCGGTTAAAGCTTTCAGAGAACTTAAACGCTGTCCGCCAGAGCCACCAGTACTGGCCTACTTTGATGAAGACGGCGCCACTGAGGTGCATACCGACGCAAGCAGCTTGGCTGTCGCACCGTGCTTGTCCAAAATAAGAACGACACAGAGCCAGTCATGGTCGGCGCGATCCGCTCTCTGTCAAAGGCAGAGTCCAAGTATTCAACGACTGAAAAAGAATTCCTCGCGATCGTCTGTGTAACATCTAAATTACGCGCCTACTTCCAGGGCGATCATCAGTGAAAATGGCTCATGGCAGCAGTGTGTTATTCGGTTCCTATTAAAGAAGCTCACGTTGATCAATACAGATGATCCCTTCGAGACAAGGAAATCACAAAATGTGTCAGATTACCTTCAGGACAATTGCCAGGTCGGTTACGCACTTTCCGTTGATGTTGAAGTTTTGCTTTATTCCGTCCCTCAAGCAGAACTTTTAGTTGCCATAGCACTCCTCTGTGTTCTGTCGTCGTCCTCTCGCCTTGTGTTCGTCTTTTTGTGGCGCTTACCTATCTTAAAGACTTCTACGTAAGGCTACTAAAAGTTCTAAGCGACCATTTCTCGTTGAGCTGGCTTACTAACCTGAAAGGCCTCTGGGCCGTCTCACTCTCCGGAGCCTGCGACTCAAAGAACGCATCGTGAAGAAGGAAAGCGACGGTATGCGACGGTGATTTAAAAATCTGGACCACTTCACCTTTGTCTGGACGCGAGCACTCTGACGCCGTCTGCTTGTCTCGAGCCCCCGTAGATGCAGCCCCGCCGGACGACGATGACGACGGCTTCCTGGGCCCTATCACTGCCAACACTTCCGCTCAGCATTGACTACAAAAAGCAAGGTGTCCTCAACACCAGTGTGCAGCGAACAATGTTTACGCAAAGTACTTCGCGCCGAACAAAAGCGCTTACTTTCCACTCGTACCTGCTAGTCCTTCGCGAAGGTATACAGGCTTCACACAATGAGCCGACAGCTGGGCGCATTGGGTGTTCTCGCACTCTCCGCTGAATTCAAGGCAAATAGCATTGACTCTGCTTATCTATCGATCGCACGCGTTGTGTGTAAACCAATCGAGATAGTCCGCGATGAATGGCGCCACCGCGCCATTCACCGCGCCATTCATGATCTGAGAGAACCTGCCATATGCGCTCCACCCCATTCTTCTTGTTATTTCCCTCTCAAGATCCGGATCAGCTGTCACTACCTGCCCTAAATAGACATATTCTCTTACTACTTCCAGCACCGTGTCATTAATTGCGAGCTGCTGTTCTCTTGCTGGACTGGTGAATATTACTTTGGTTTTCTACATGTTAATTTTTAGCCCCACCGTTCTGGTCTGCCTGTCTAATTCATTGATCATGCATTGCAGCTCATGTCCTGGGTGATTTAGCAGGGCAATTTCACCGTGCATCGAACCGCACATTGCTTAGGTATTCTCGATTAACTCGTATCCCCAACTGTTCCCATTTAAGGCTGCGGAATACCTCCTGTAAACAGGCGGTGAATAGGATTGGCGAGATCCTGTCTCCCTGCCTTACACCCAGACGAAGACAAGTCCCCTTGTCGAAACGTTGGCTCAAGCAACCTGAGGTTTTCCCCTCCCTTGTTTATTTTGTGATCGGCAAGGACCATCTACCGCACCCTCTCTCTACCATGGACCCTTCCTTATAGGAATTTTATTGCTGACTTTATGGAGGACTCTGGTAGCTGTGCAGTCGTTATAGATATATTGCAATATTTGCACATAACGCACTTCTACACCCTGATTCCACAATGCCTGCACGAAAGCTGAGGTTTCCACAGAGTCAAATGCTTTCTCGTAATCAATGAAGGCTATATATAGGGGTTGGATATCTTCTGAGCATTTCTCTATCACCTGGTTGATAGCGTAAATATGGTCTATTGTCGAGTATCCTTTACGAAAGCCTCATTGATGATTTGGTTGATTCATGTCCAAGGTTGTCCTGACTCTATTACCGATTACTTTAATAAATACGTTGCAGGCAACGAACAGCAAGCTGATTGGTTTGTGATTTTTTCAAGTCCTTGACATCTCTTTTCTTAAGATTTAAGATAATGTTAGCGTTCTTCCAAGCTCGAGGTACTCTCGAGGTCACAAGGCATTGCATATACAGGGTGGGAAGTTTTTCTAGCACAATCTCCCGTCCGTCCTTCAACAAATCTGTGGTTACCTGATCCTCACCAGCTGTTTTCCCCGTTACATGGCTCCTAAGACTTTCTTTACTTCCTCTTTCTTTACTGGCGGGATGTCCCATTGCTTTGCGCTACATTCTCTCTCAATAACGTTCTGATTGCATTCGCTTCTGTAAAGATTTGTGTAGAACTCTTCGGCTACTTGAACTATCTTATCCAAATTGCTAAAGACATTGCCCTTTTTGGCTCTTAGCGCATACATCTGGTTTTTACCTATGCCTAGTTTTCTCTTCATCACATTTACATTACCTCCGTGCTTTAGAGCATTCTCGATTCTTTCCATTTTAAGCTTTCTTATGTCCATTACCATGAGCTTATTTATTAACTTTGATAGCTCTGCTAGTTCTATCCTGTCTATAGAGTTAGACACCCTCGTGGGTTGGTGTTTCTTAATCAGATCTTTCGTTTCCTGAGATAGCTCGCCGGTATCCTGTCGAACCATCCTGCCGCCTACCTCTACGGCGCACTCCGTAACGATAGCTGTGAGATTATCGTTAATTGTTTTTACATTACGGTTGTCTTCCTCAGTTAAAGCGGAATATCACTTCTGCAGCGAAATCCTGAATTCCTCTACTTTGGTTTGATTTATTGGGGTCGAACGTTCCGAAGCGACTCAGGCTACGAGGGACGCCGTAGTGAAGGGCTCCGGAAATTTCGACCACCTGGACCTCTACTTTCCCTCTTACCGCTAACTCATTAATGGCCTTCCGCTTCACTAGCTTCCTCCCTTCCCTTTTCAAATCTAAGCGAATACGAGACCTTAGCATTCTGTGGTCGCTACAACGGACCTTTCCGAGGACCTCCACATCTTGTACGATGCCAGGGAGAGCGCACAGTATGAAGTCTATTTCATTTTTAGTCTCACCGTTGGGGCTCTTCCGCGTCCACTTCCTGTTGGCTCGTTTGCGGAAGAAGGTATTCATGATCCGTAAATTATTTCTATTATCGAACTCTACTAATAACATTCCCCTGCTCCCCTGCTCTGCATGTTACTCGAGCCTTGTTGTTAAGAATATGACAGGTGAGAATGAAAACGCGCTTGACTGTCACTTTTGCTCGTTTTGCCAGTCGAAAATTTCTGCGCATAGCTATGCACGTGTTTGAACGTCTTCGGATGGTGTTTACGATTCCTGGCGCCTCGTTTTGCTGTGTTAATATACGCTAGCTCCATTCAGAAATTGAGCCTTGCCACAGTAAGTGTGTTTTATTTCTTTTCTTCATAATGTTTCTTGTCTGAAACTGGTCATGTGGTAGTTTTTTTATTGATATAAAGATATACATATATTCAGGATACACTGATCTAGTTAACGGCAGGAAGGCTGAGCAGTACGAGCGAGCCATGCCATTTTCCTAAATATGGCTGACAGATGCGCGTGTTTCCTGAAAAATGAGCAGGGGAGAAGCCAATCTGGGAGGTTTTGGGGCTGAATGGTTTTTAATTCACGACTGACAACTTTATTTTTGAGCGGACTGTTGCAGCATGGTTTCTTTTTGAGCACTTGAAAGGCACGAATACAGATTAGGAATGTCCGCACCAGATTTTGCAGTATATCTCGCTTGAAGGCACAGTCTGCTGTTCTTGGCAGAGATTCGCGCACTGAAGCTCTCATGTCACGCCGGTTAATCGAAGACGAATCCATTTCTTTCAGTGAAGCCAAAGCTCTTGGGCGCTGCATACCACGAACACATCTCCAGCGACAAAAAGCCGGGGGAGCGCACGAACTTTTAACAGAGTGACACCGGGTCATAAAGCAAGAAGTACAAAACATCGTAATCTGCATCCCCTGGAATGTGCTGTAGGAATGCACTCTCCTCTAATATCAGCACTACGGCAAAACATGCGCAAGAGGCACTCCAAAGGAACGGCTATGCACTGCGCTCCACGAGTGCCTCATGAAGATCAAAGCTACATGCTCATAAATCTTCGTGTGAGAGCCTGCAGTTCGCTGAAGCAAGGACAGGGAAAATGCGCACGTGACGTTGTTACGATTTCATCGGGCTAATGACGGCCATCTGGATCATTGCACTGGGTGTGGTCCGAGGCATGGGGCGCTAATACTGCAGCTGATTCCTGCCGAACTCCTCGAGAAAACGAACGAAAAAAAAAAACCCTTTTTGAGAAAGTAGATCGGGGCTATTAGTGCCGCCAGCATCATAAAGGAGATTCTCTTCAATAAGCAGCGAACCAAGATACCTTAGATCCGTTTGTCTCTCTCCACAGCGACAAAACAATCTCCGAAGCACATGCGTGGGTAAGCATTACATCGGGCGGTTAGGAGGAGATTCACAAAGCTTCAAAAGTTCTCAGTTCTGAATAAGCGTATAGAGTGGTGCCTGGTTCCTCCACGCTTAACCTCCGAAATATTAGTAGCACTACCACAAAAACATCAAGGCGATCGCTTTAAAAACGGGGGAAACAACAGATTCACCATCGAGCGGCGGCCAAGAGAAACTGCTCTGTACATAGAGAGCGACTGCGGTGCCTACAAAGAGTGCAGCACACGCTGCAAGAAACGTTCCATAGCCATAAAAGAAACAAAACATTACGAAGAAATGCAGAGTTTCAAGCATGTTACTAATGAGAAAGTATACCGGAGGTAACGGTATTGTCCTCGAGTAACCTAGTGTGATTGACTGGCATTCAAAATAGCATAAAAGAAAAGTGATAAAGTGACACAGGCGCCGCGAGTGGATCAATATGGTAAAACAGAAAAAAATCAATTTGGTGCATGAACTACACATCGAATGAAAACCCTTGGTACAAATCCGTGACACGCCCCATGAGACATCAACGGCCCCGCCCTCACAGGAAGGCGCATTTGTGCTCCGGGTTCATGGGTGACCCCGTGGGGCAGCTGAAGGCTTTTGCGAACGGCTCGAAGTTGCGCATGGCTTCGGTGCATTCCGGCGACACGCGGTGGCGGTCGCCTCCCTCCCTGCAGGTCACGTGACAGGCCGTGAGGAAGAAGACCTGCTCTGCGCTGTACTCCTCCAGGCCCGGCAGACGCAGGTCCCGATCTGCGTTGCGGAAGCGGAAGTAGGCCGCGTGCGCAATCTTCAGCGCCGGAAGCAGAGGGAAGAGCGCTGTCACGTTTCCACCGGAAGTGACGTGAGCCGAGCACCTGCCCAGCTCCCACAGGGCTCGCCCGGGTGAGCCGATGTTGTGGGTGCTCCCTTCGCCAGGGTCGACGGCGGACGACGCCGGATTCCACGGTGTCTGTGTCATGTCGTCGCTGAGCAGAACCGTGAGCGCGTTGATGGTGCGCGCGAGCTGCGAGAAGCCATGTGGCGGAAGTAAAAAAAAGGCGCGCTGTTACTGATGCCGCTGAGAAATACAAACATAACTCCAAGCTTGCAACTCTGGCGCCGTAAGATACATCTTGGTAGAAAGATTTGCATCTTGCATCGTTTTCCTCTTTGGCCATTCTTTTGCTCTCAGCAGTATCAGATGATCACTGCGCACTTATTGAGGACACACCATCGGTTGAGTTTATAAATTTTTTGGTCCCTATTGTTTAGTTTTGTGGGGTTTAACATCCCAAAGCGACACAAGCTACGAAGGACGCCGTAGTGGAGGGCTGCGGATAATTTTACCCACGTGGGCTTCTTTAATGTCTACTGACGTTGCTCAGTCCACAAGCCTGTAGCATTTCAACTCAGTCGAAATGTGACCGCCGCGGCCGGGATCAAACCCGCACCTTCCGGATCAGCAGCCTAGCATCATAACCACTGAGCCACAGTGCCGGCGGTTAATATCCTGTCTTGGGTGTCGATCTTGTTAGTAGCAGTTGCTACGCTCTGGAGGAGTCATCTCTAAAGAATTTTCGGTGTAGAACGGTAACAAGAAAAATGAAACACGGGGCGAACCAAATTACAGTTTTGCCCGTTCGATACGAAGCGGACATAATTTCATTCTCTAATGGCCAGGAACAAAGGTTGTGAACCGTTTTATCCCAGATTGCACCGGATAGGCTTGAATTTAACGGTTATTTGCAATCAGTGTTGAATAAAAGAAACCATTTATTGGAAATATGCAGCTAATATATACATGTATATTCAGCAGTACAGTGCAGGCCAACATGTGCAAGAATAATAGAGAGATAAGCTGTCGTTCAGACGCCCATGGCAGCCCGGCGATGAGCATACGAAAAATAAGCTTGTTTGGTTAAGCCTTCTCCCACGAAGAGGGTACGATTACTTCTGAAGCTAGCCTAACACCATCCCACACGGATACAAATCGACGCTGCTTCAATACCGGTCGCGACGGCTGCGTTTCGATGGAGGCCAAATTTAAGACGCTGATGTGTTTGAAATATCACAGGACGTAAAGTAACTCGAGGTGGTAAAAATGTATCCGCTCCTATTCACTGCGGCGCTTCTTTCTCTGTCTTCTTTCCCTCGCGCGTTCAATTTCCATCTCAGCACTGTTGAGCTGTTCCCCGAGAAGTTGACACGGGTACTGTGGCTTTGTTGTGCTGAAAACCAAGTTTCAATACACACTGGAGATAACGAAGCACTTGCGGCACTCCTTGAACCTCTTTGAAGGAAGGTTTTTATCACAAACAGTTTATAGTAATAAAAAGCAAATATAAGGTGGACAAATTTACGCAGAAGAAGGTCCCGTGGTCGGTGACTGTACTGGAACCTCGATACGTTCGATATGAAAGCCCACTATGTGCCAATGCCTATACACGCTTATTCATATCACCATGAGCGCAAAAACTCCCACGTCATCTGTAGCTTACACTGTGGGCCTACCTTGGCTCTTCCACCCTGTTCTACATTGAGATCAGGAAGCAGAGGGGGCTCCATACGGTCTTACATTTGATATTCTTGCATGCATCCAAGCAAATAGGCCAAAGTCCGTAGTTCGAGACCAAGGTCAGCAAGTTAAACCTATTCGTTCCTTATTGCATTCCATTTCTGAAGTTCCCGCCTTTCGCTACTGGTTGAAGTGACGTCACACCCTTGGCTTCAGCCAGTAAGAGAGAGCGAACGCGAGAAGTGACAGCGCTCAAGGCACTGACAAAGGCTGGAAATTAAAAAAAATATAGAATAGAATCAGTTTAAGAATCGCTAAACTACGCAGAGAGAAATCGTTTTCATTAATCTTTCATAAAGGGCGCCCTGTTCATCATTACTTACGGTATAATCTGTGCTGTAGAGAAACCAAAACGGCACAGACGCATATCACTCGGTCCACATCCGCCACGGTTCAAGAAGAAATCAAGGCCAACGTGGTGTCACAGGTGATGATGCGTATTAATACTCCGCGAACGTATACGACAGCGCTGAGATTCAACTGCATGATGCTTGACATCCACTTAGTGCAGTGAACGAGAAGCGCCCACAACTTTCGGCGCCTATATCATTTTGAGTCGAAATAGGAGGTACAGTCTTTGGTAAAAGTTTAAAGCCCAGGGGGTTCACTTCTAAGCTTTATATTGGGACTCCGGGAGCATTCGTGGTAGTCCTACCTACTGCAGGATTCAGTACCAGAAATCTTGTCACGTTCAGGAAATTTGGAGCGCTAGAGATTCATTAAGAAGGACACAGTGTGGCACAAAAGAAAACCCCCTGGGTTCCAAACTTTTGACAAAGGCTGTACCAGCGGCCACGTTCTTTGTACGATGCACTTATTTGCCTTCTTTGCAGTAGCGCAGTTCTGCAATCTATAAATAACCCGTAATCAAACTGTTTGCCACCCCTATGCTGTGACTTCACAAGCAGTATTTCACAGTGGTATACGGTGAAAAGAGAAAAATATCCCACAAAATTATCGTTATAAAATATAGCTCTAAAATACCGAAGAGCCCTCCTGGACTAGTAAGGTCAAGAAGTTTGCAGAACTTCGTCTTTCTTGGCGGGGTCATAAAGAAAATTGCTGCATTCAGTAACCTCATTAAAAAGACCACTGTCCGAGGACAAAATGATTCAGATTGAAAACTTCCCCTGCTGGCTTCGCAGCGCCCTTCCGTTGCAGAAACGCTTGCTTCCAAGAAACTTCGCGCATGACTGCAACTGGGACGGATACGAAGAGCGGACGGGACGAAGTCGAGTCGTCCTGTCTACTCATACCATCTCATACCCAAAAATTGTGGACAGAAGCATTTTTCGCGGAAAACCGCTTATTAACGCACTCTTTCATCCAATGTAAGATTTTACTTTAGCAATCAATATATCCGAAGATAACCTCATGGCAGTTTTGCGTTTTTTTCCTACTAACATTTTTGCTATCATCGAAAGCGTTCCCCATTGGATTTCTCTAGCAGTCTTAACTATTCGATGCGACCGATGGAAACGGTTTAAAGATAGATTATTCTACCTATCAGAGGTATGGACCGTTACCTTCAATATTTCTATAACAGTATCTTACAATTTTCTAATTTTAAAAAATTTTTTTCGAGATTACTGGGCATGAAGTTCTTTCGGCTGGAAGTTATGCTTCCTCGCCTTATGTCAAATATATGGCGTTTCCTCAGTGTAGATAATGGCGTAAGGACGTTTTTTACCTGCATGGCGTACATGAATCCGAGGCCCCCGTAGGCCATGGCGTCCGTGCCTTCGTCGGCGTAGTACGGAGCGGCGAGCGCTGCCACCCCTACGGAAATCACATTCGTCACGGGGCTGTACGCAGCCAGGTGGGCGGACTGCAGGCGAAACAACCGCAGGCTCGCCTGGTACTCCTCACTGCCGAGTGACTTCTGCAGCTGCTCGCGACTCATGCGCCAGTGGCCGAAGAAGCTCTGCTCCATTTCGTAGTCGCGTCCGTAGAGGATTTCCAGGCTGCGGTTTTTCATGTACTCTTCCGGGGTCCATATCACCGTGCTGGTGTTCTGCAGCCGCGTGGTGACAGCGAGAACCACTTTGGTGTCCAGGGTGGACCAGGAGCCGACCTCTCTCAGCGCCAACTTGTGCACATTGGTCAAGAGACCAGAAACGATGAGCCTTTGAGCTTTGGTCATTATGCTGCTGTCGGTGCCTGAAAAAAGAACCGTGTACACGAGGCCAGCGTATATACCGCAAGCCATCGGGTACGCGTACTCGGACAGAGGGTGTTTCATGAAGAGTGCTCGCACCGAGCTACTGGCGATAGGGGCGAGGAGCTGGATGAACCACCACGCCGTATGGAAGGTCACCTCTCGGGCGGAGTAAGATGCGAAGATGACCCGCATAGCATCCAGCAGGTTTCTGTTTGTGGCTATGAGTGTATCCTCTTCATTCAGAGGCGGTTTTGCGTTAAAGGCGGATTGTAGGGCCTCGACCCAGTTACGAGCTCGGAGTTTAGGCACCAGAGGTGGTAACTGACGAATCAGCAGAAAACCGGGACTCGGGTGTGTGGCTTCGAAAAAGAGCGACAGGTTCCCGAGGATAACACGCTGGATGTCATTGCTAGCCTTTGCGAATTCAACAAATGCCGGCAAGGCGGCTCTTTCTCCAAAGACGCTGGATAAGAACCAGCCGGCGACTGTTTCATAGATGCCTCTGTATTTAACAACCTCCGCATTGACAGTTTCCCAAATGTACGCCACACCCGATGGGCTCATGGATACCGACCGCTGGTGAGGGGTGCCATGCCATGGCTCTATGAGGTCAACATTGAACCACAACGGCATTGCCCACAGGACGGACAGGTTCACCAGAGTCCGCAAGGGCACTGAATAATCGTCGGTGTCTCCAAGCCGAGCATCGCTGGGGTCTAGCAGCCACGGGAACAACTCTTTGCTCATGAATTCGATGAGGCTTTTCGAGTCATCGATGTCTGCAGCGGTGCCTTCCCGGCGAAGGCAGGCGTCCATCATCACCCTCACTCTTTTGCTCAGGGGCCGACGAGGGTCCTCGCGAAGCTGTGCTTGTCCCAGCAGCCAGTATGCCAGGCGAACAAGTGCCGCGGACACGCTAGGCCGGGTGTTGTCGGGCAGCCATCCGGAACACACTTGCTGGCCGAAATCTTCGCAGGCTTCTGAGCTCCTCCCAGGTTTCAGGCCCAGCGCCTGCGCGTGATCCAGGCAAGCCCGTGTGGTGCAAACCGCGTGTTCTATGCCAGGCGTGGGCGTGGTGTTTACAAAGTGAAGGACAACCGTGACGACGACGGCGGCTACGAAGAGCACAAATATGATAGTTGCCGTCTTCTTGAGGGTTTCTTTTGTTCCATACGATTCGGCGGGCGGTGATAAAAACGGAGATCCCGCGTTGGCCTGTGGAAGAACATTCGATGTGTGAACTTCGCAGTGCCAGTAGTGGATGAGCTTGAAGATATGCAGACATTGCTCACAGGCGATGTCATGCAGCTGTGATTGCATATCGGCAGAAACTCATCATCACCATTATCATCCGTCGCACTACGCCCACTGCAGGGCAAAAGCCTCTCCCATGTACTTCATAGTTGTTGCACCTCATAGTGCACTATGTTGCATTGTCCCGGCGTCTCTTCGTCCTTTTGCTCAAAGAGACTGTTTATGCTTTTCCGTGTACATCTGCCCTTCGTTTAGCCATATCCCGAGATATTTCTATTCCGCCACGCTGGGTATTAAATGACCTTGTATTGTAAGCACCTGATCTGTTGTATCGTAGAGAATCATCACACCTGACTTAGCTGCACTAAAACTGTAACCTAGAGCGTCTGCTTCGTTTCCACAAAGATTAACCAGTTTGCAAATCTCCCTGGCTATCTGATAAGAGTACAATATCATCCGCATACATTAAACCAGGGAGCCGTTGCTGAACGACATTTTCGCCTAACCTGTGCTACAGATTATAACCTTGATTCCATATTTATCACATAAAGCATGAACAGCAGCGGTGATAGAAGACAACCTTGTCTTAATCCTTTGTGTACCTCCGTAGTTATCGTTCTTTTTATTCCTTCCCATGCAATTTCAACTTTATTATCTCTGTAAATTTCCTGTATAAAATTAGTTGCCTCATGACCGATACGTGCAACTTTTAATATGTTCCACAGGAGTTCCCTTTTCACGTTGTCGTATGCACCACTTATTTCCAGAAAAGCTAAATACAGAGGTCTGTTTTCCGCCTTAGCTATTTCTATGCATTGGGTAAGCATGAACAAGCTATCATCTAAGCGCCTATTCCTTCTGAAGCCGTTCTGAAGTTCTTCGAGTATCCTATCACTTTCTACCGGTGACTGGATTTTTAATTTCACCGCCTACATTGCCAGCCTATGTATATACGATGTTATCTTAATCGGTCGGAACGATTTCACGTTCAACCCCTATTGAAAAATCCGGTATCGCGGCAAACCGGATTTTACCGGAACATATCGGTTTCATACCGGTCCGGTATCACTCTCATACCGGCGAGACCCGTCCGGTTTGATGGCTATACCGGTTCATACCGGTCCGGTATCGATCCCAAACCGGACAGACCGCTCCGGTACGGAGCTCATACCGGACAGTCCATTCCCGGTTCGAAGCTCAAACCGGACAGACCAGTCCGGTACGGAGCTCAAACCGGACAGACTAGTCCGGTACGGAGCTCAAACCGGACATACCAGCCTGTATTCAGAGCGATATGTGCCGCGGTTTTGGTGATTGGTCTGCAGATTGACTGTTGTACGCCAGCAGATATTTTTTAGGGGAAAGGGAGGGGGGGGCAGCGCGCGCATAAGTGCGATAATCAACACATACACGGTTTTGTTGAAAGGGCTAGGAAAAGAAAAGGGCTAAGCGTGAGCTTCGCAGTGGCAAAACATCCACTTTGTGCATGATTTGGTGATTTGAGGGCAACCGCCATATTGGCTTCCCATGCAGCACCCTGACAAAGTCAGGGCGGCTGTGTGCGGGCACACGGCTAGTATATATCCGCCAGCAGCCTTCCTAAGTCCTGCGCAGATTACTCTGGATTTCAAAGTGCAAAACTTCACGACTGGCTGATAAACATCGCGAGCCTCCGGTGACTGCGCCAGAGGCTCCAAAAGGTTTGTTACTGTCGCGTTCATTGCAGCAGCTTTTTTAATGTTCGCTAGCGGCAGTCTGTAGCGACGCATCGATGAAGAAAGAAAATTCTTGGTTTTCGTGCAGGAATTCTTTGCACTTCTTCTTCGTCAAGTGATTGCCCATTGATAACGCAACTTGTCCAAGTGCCATCCCGAGCGGCCGCACCCTTCACTTTATCAGGAAGGCATGCTAATCACAAATCGCCCAGAACATTTCTATCGACGAACAAGAAAAGGTTAATTCAACGGAGCCGGCAGCTTGCGGTGTTCCCTTAAGGGCGACGCTTCGTGCTAGCTAGAAGATACAGCGCTCGAGAGAACAAAATAAAAACAAAAACCACCTGTAGAAACCTTACACGAGTAACCCGTCTTTACGCAAATTTTTTAAAGCTTTTTTTTTCTCTCATAACCGCCTTCTCTGCTTTTCCTGGGTCCGTCACAACAAAAAAAACCTGCGCATTCCTGGTTTTTCTATCGGGCTTTGTTCCTTCCCCTTCGGCTCCTCCGTGTCTATCAACCCACGACCGAACATTTTAAGCCGCCCTCCCGACCACGCTCCCCGCGACTTCCATGAAGTGGCGAGGAGGTTCCGATTCTGCTTGTTCACTGTCCCCGGCCGCTTCGCGGTGACTTTTTGCAAAAGTGCCCCCCCCCCCCCCCCCCCCCGCCTTTCCTGCGTTTGTTTGGAACAGGTTTTTACTTCTCTCCTGCGGCTGGGTTGAGTGTCAAGCGATGAAGGTAGCTGGGAAAACACGCTGGCACTCGCTCGTTGGCGTTGAATTTGTGTTATACAATTTTTTGCGCCTCTCTTCGTGTTGCCTTGATCAATCCATGATCAAAGATGACATCGCCTTTCATGCGTACGTCCAGTGCAAATATGGTGGAACCCTATCATCCTTGTCTCAGTGATGAATGACTTCGCTCCGAAAGACGTGAGTGGTGAATATTTGACCGGTGGAGGCCGGTGGTGAACATTTGACCGGTGGAAGGCGGATTTTATGACGGCGACGTCGTGCTGCTAGGACGTAAGTACGCATTTTAAATCACTCTGTTCTTTAAGTACTGCCTCCGTCTCGGTTATATGCTCGGCGTCAACAGAAACGTTCTAACTGTTCAGTGTCTTTTTAACTAAAACTTTGTAGACTGCACAGCGTAGAGGGACGAAATAGCGCAAAATTTTCTTTCAGTTACATACCGAAATTGCTTGTCCTTCATGATAGCACGACTAAAATTAGTTTTATAGTTTGTATTATTTCTTTACAGAGGCACATGGTGTATACGTGCGAGAGCAATCATTGATAAGCGTCCTGAGGGGGAGCGGCTCAAGACCTTGAACAAACATCACGCATCGCATCGATGCTGCGGTATGTGCCGTAAATAATGGAGGATGACCACGCAAGCATCGCAATCGTCTGAGCAACCTGTTTACACACCAACAATGTTACGACGCAGATTTTCAATACATGATTGATTCAAATATGGAAGGCGGGAGGTGCATTCACGATACTGAGCATTGCCAATGCTCAGGGCCTGGCGTCTTGAGACGCCTGGCTTGTCTGTGGCTTGTCTGGGCCCACGGGGGCCCGCAATTCAGAGCCCCGTTTGTGCTACTGGGGTATGCATTTGTTATTGCATACAGGTCCACCTCGGGAATGGAATTTTTATTCCTTCGGCAACGTGCGCAGCAGTTATGGTGGCACCCAAAGATTCGCGTTTCTGTAAAGACGCAGCCTTTGGACGACTCCACAACTCCTGGAAAGGGGCGTTACAGGGCAAGCTTGCCATTGGAACCTGAAGTCAGAAGCCTCCACAGTGGGCAGAAAGCCAATGACCCCTGAAAAGCTACAAGCCATTGGCCGTAAGTTGCATGTCACAGTGCTCAATGCATTATGTTGTGTGTCAGTGCGCAATTAAATGATAAGCTGGGGGCATTATGTACTACCAATCATATTTTCTTTTCTGCAGGTGCTTTTGACTACTTCATTGGCCAGCACCCTGTAGAGACCCCAGCGCCGGTAGATCGTCGCAAAGGGTTAAATTATTACCTTAGTGAGCTGGTTCAAGACATGCGGAAAAAATAAACATCTTTTGGAGTTTTTGATGCATTATAATACTCACCAAGCTACCAATACTTTGGTAAAAGGTGGGAGCAAATAACACAATGGCACATCGACTGCAATGCGAGTTGCTGATAATCGCAGATTACCAGTTTCTGAGGCTCTGTATATTTCAGCATTTGGCATGTACACTTATGGCCCCAGTTTTTGGGCAGATTTAGTCCAAGTGGGATATATTTGAAGCATTTTATTCTGCCTTTGTCCTGTGATACAGGGCCCTCCTGTATAATACGGGCCTAGCCTGTTTAATACAGGACTGTCCTGTATTCCGGTATGAATTTTAAACCGGAACCGCATACCGGGTTATTGTACAGGATTTGCGATACCGGAGTATCCTGTACAAAACAGGAGAGTCCTGTATTATACAGGACTTTCCTGTTTTATACAGGATATTCCAGTAATCCGGTATCGCAAATCCTGTACAATAACCCGGTATGCGGTTCCGGTTTAAAATTCATACCGGATTTTTCAGTAGGGACTTATCTGCTTTCTCTTCATCAATCAAATTCATTTTACTATGCGTCCAGCTGTGTGGAATTCGCTTACTTATGACTTTCTCCAATGCTTTTATCAGCGTTTCCTTGCTTCTTGGGCCAAGTTCATTAATCAGCTTAATCAGCATTTCTTCTATCCCTGCGGATGTGGATTATGGAATATATGCTTTAGCCTTTTTCCAGTTAAGGCTCGTCAGTTCTAAGCTGTTCTCTCTTGTGCTGTCCTATGTAGCTCCCTCACTTGGGGAGATTACCCTATCGTCGCTCCTAAATCAGGCAGCTATAACTGACGTAATGTAGTTCACAGCGTGTTTCCTAACCAGCTTTTATGGTTCCAAAATGTTCTTGGCCACCCTTTACTTACATCGCGAACTTCAGCCAGCCAGTGACCAGAAGACTGCTTTATTTTAGCCTGGACGAGGACCTGAACTTGGTGTTCAGAACGCCCACTAGCGTCTACTATCAGCCTGCACATACCAAAGCTGCAAGTTTAAATTATGCAACGCGTGAAAAGTGTTCGGATGAAATAGCGTGCTTTGTTTACTTTTGCCCGTGCCTGTACGTCGCAAGTTTTACCACTTGACAGCCCACGCAATTCCAGCTTCACATCTGTATAAACACTGCAGATCAAAATTAACAGGGACCCGTAAGGAAGCCAGAAATCGCTAGAAAACGTTTCGACAAGAAGGACAAGTTTCCTTACCGAAACGTTGTCTGCGCCTTCTCTCTCACCCGTTGTTCATTGAGGGCTGCCCAGATTGCACCTTCCCTGCCCTCTCTCTGCCTTCTATAAACAGGATAGACGTTCATTGTGCAGTTTTTGACTAGTAGGCAAAAACGTTTTCATTAGGTTAAGGAGGCTGAAAGCGTTGCGTTCAAATTAGCATTTGGAATGCCGAGTTCCCGCGAAGCGTGCCACTTTACGATATTGTACCAGCTGCTAGCTGCGACGTACTTCTCTGACATCTACGCCAGTGATCTGTATACAACAGCGGAATATTTCGGTAGTTTTCCAACACAACACATGCAGCTTTCCGTTCCTACAGGAATGCCAACGCCGTCGGCTCATCGAGACTAGAGCGGGTCCCCGGAGCGTGTTTAAGGCCCACATTAAGCGCAGCCACTGACCTTGAAGCGTTTCATGCTTGTATTTCTTCGTGTTCCCAGTGTCACAGGAAGCTAACCCAAAGGGTACCAATTAACAAAAAGAGGTCGTATATTGACTTGACTTATTGCGAGAAATTTCTGAACGAACGGGAACGAGACAGTGCGTCAGAGATATGAGCCTCAGGGTTGCCACAGACCCTAGACAGAGTGTACAGATTTATTGAAGGTGTTTACGGCTATCGCTGTCACATTTCGTCAGCTGGCTGTTTAACGCTTGCTGTGCGAAAATCACGTTGTTTGCACGGAAGACTTCACCGTCACCTAAAGACCAGGTCTCGCATTTGTATCTACGAAAGTCCACCACATGACTGGCAAGATAACCTATGGGCGTTAAAGGCAACGAAATAGACACCAAGAGAAGGCAAGCGCAGCAGGACCGGCACAAAGTTAGGTGGGCGTGTAAGCTTTTGAAACTTGATGGTTTGGTTTGGTTTATGGGAGTATAATGCCTCATAGCGGCTTAAGCTATGAGAGACGCCGTAGTGAAGAGCTCCGGAAATTTCCACCACCTGAGGTTCCTTGACGTGAACTGACATGACACATTACACGGGACTATAGAGCTTCGCCTCCATCGAAATTCAACCCCCGCTGCCGGGATCGAACCTGCGGCTTTCTGGTCAGCAGACGAGCACCATAACCACATAAACACCGCGTCGGCCCTTTTCGAAGTTTGAAGATATAACGTGGCCGGAGCTGGCACTGGACAGAGTTAATTGGAGAAATATGGGAGAGGTCCTTCTCTTGCAGTGGGCGTATAGTCAGGATAATTATGACATGATTTATTTAAACTGGTGCAGTAATGTCCTGCGACGCATTCATTGCCGAATAGGCACGTGCTCAAATAGCCCACTTATGCAATACCATGATCCCCTAAGCGCACATAATCGCTATGACCGCATTACTCGACATGATCCTTCGTTGGAATGAATACGACCCCCGTGACCCAATAAACGCGAGCCCGCCAACAGCTGACGATGAATAGAATATCATTACGTGAACGGCCTTTGTAACTCTTTGCTGGATTAGACTGAACATTGCCGGCGCGCTGGAAGGTATCACACTTCCTAGCAGCTCGAGCCGCTGCAGGCTTTTTCCTGAGTTTTTCAACAATGCGGCTTGAACGTGCGGAGTTTCTGACAATAATGAACCACCGTACATAAAGCATACTGTTCATTTGTAGCGAGAAGGACAGGAGGGCTATAGAAACGAAAAGGCCGTACCATTTCCTGGAGTCTGTTGAGCGCATCTGCCGTCTCAGCCTGACTCTGCTTCGTCTTGAGTGATCCTAGTGGAATAAATGATGCCAAAAGATGGAAACGCATTAATGTTCCTTTTTTTTATTCAAAAGATTTTCGTTATTAAGATGTTATAGACCTTTCGTTACAGACGGGTAAATATACTTTTTCTTTTTACTTTCAAAAAGAAATATGTCAGTGCAAAAAGTGATGCCAATCATTTTACTCCCCTTTGTTAAATAAATAGTGCGTTCAAATTTTACACGCAATGCAAAATGCTACATCTCGCATATGTGTGCCCACTTTCAGCTGCGTCGCACAGATGGCGTCACTGTACTAGTCGAAGAAAATGGCGTCGGTGTTTAACGCCCGTTGTAAACAGCGAACTGTAATTAAATGTCTTGTAGCTGCAAAGGAAAGTATGGGTACTATAATGAATGTTTCTGAGCTGTCTATGGAAGCTCTGCATTAGATAGAAGCACCGTTGGACGCCGACTCAAGCGAGTCAAAGCTTCAGAAGGTACCGAAACAGAACTGCACGACTGGGCGTGATCTGGGCGACCCGTCCCTGCAACCAGTCCCGAGACGGCTGGAGCGCGGCGACAACATCATCCTGCTGACCGGCGCATTGCAGCTCATCAGTTGGCTGAGGAGCAGACCGTAAGCACAGGAAGTGCGGCAAGAATCGTTGAGACTCTTGGATCTCCATTATATGCTCTTGGTGGGTTCCACGAAGCCTCACAGCTGAGCGCAAAGAGTGAAGAAAAGAAATTTGTTCCGAAGTGCTGGAGAGCTTCGATGCCGAACAGGAGAATTTCTTTTCTCGGATAGTGACCGGCCATCAAGCACAGGCTTATCATTTTGAGCCAGAAACAAGAACGCACCCTATGGATTCGCGGCATTCATGTTCGCCTAGAACAAGACAGTTCAAGGCGGCTTCCTTTAAACAGCGCAAAAGACAAGGACACAGATAGAAAAGACACACACAGCGATGTGTGTGTCTTTTCTATCTACAGCGCTGTGTGTGTCTTTTCTCTCTGGGTCCTTGTATTTTGCGCTGTTTTAAGGAATTATGGTTCACCAACTAGCCTGCACGTCTACCCTCGTGATAAGCGTTCTTTGGAAATTGATTGTGTATGCACTGCCTAAGAGCGAGACAGTAAATTCGGACTCTTACGCCCCTGCTGAAACTAAAGCAGCGTTACTAGCGTCTCCGAAGTAACCAGAGTCCGTCACGACAACGCCCGCCCTCCCACCAGCCTGAAAACAAAAGGAGCGACTGCCAAATTTTGGTGGACTGTACCGCCCAACTTACTCAGAGTCCTGACTTAGCACCATCTGATTTTCATCTCTTCGGGACGCTAAAAGACGTGCATTGCGGATCCCGCTTTCAGGACGACGAGATCGTCATTCACGTCGCGAAAACTTGGCTGCACCAGAAGGAAAAAGCTGGTACAAAGCCAGAATGCATGGCCCTGTTCACTGGTGTCGCGGTGCCATGCAAGTTGGCGGAGACTACACTGAAATTTTATATATATCCGGAAGACATGCGGCTCTTTTTGTGAATTATTATAATTTTTATTGAGAATGTTACAGAAAAAAAAAATGAGAGACGCTACTTTTTGAGCAACCTCATACATTCAGTGTGGCCTCTCAGCGCAGTACATCAAGACATGTGCGATAAAATAAACACGGGTTATAGTGAATGAAACAAAGTTAGGGGTTGCTTTGGCTCCTTTCAGTGCTGCATTCTAAGGTTTCGTACACTGCAATGAAACGACTGGCCGAATGTTAGCTCCTAACAAAGGGGTGGTTCCTAATACCTACTTGCCAGCTGCATAATTTAGCACAGAATCATTACACGGCTGTCCAGATGCATGGAGCATTTCAGACCGCTTTCGGTCAGCCGGCAGCCATAGCGGTAGGCTGCTGTCCTAGAGCTCATGGCTGTAGTCCCGGCCTCGGCGGTAGCATTTAGGTGGAGGTAAAATGATAAAATTAGTTACTGGCATCCTAGTCGAAATCAAGAAGAAATGCTCGTCGTGAGCAGGTCGTGTAATGCGAGCGCACTACAGACACCAATACAAAAATTTTAAACACAGAGAGAAAATATAATGGCGCCGCTTCTATCGCAGCTTGGGTTACGACGAGGCCTTCCACAACGCCGCCTCTTCTACGCCACGTAAATATTCGGGACGTTGTAAACCACAGATATACCCTGCCATATACCCTAACCACAAACGCAGCACTTACTGGGACTGACGTGACCTGGTGGGGACCGTGCCTTGAGCTTCGCCGGGGAGGAAGCGGGCTGATCCGGCACTGACGGCACGGTGACCGCCACCTGTGGTGCTGGCGATGGCGCAGACGAGACGGCCTTGCTGGAAATGGTCCGAGGGAGGGCGTCGGTGCCGTGCTCCTCGCTCTTACGGGCGCATGGCAAGAGGGACGATGCGTCGCGGGTGGGTGGCCTGCGGAGGAAAAAGCAATGAACAGATGTTCTACCCTGCCGCGGTGGCTCAGTGGTTAAGGCACTCGCCTACCGAACCGTAGTGCCCGGATTAGAACTCGACCGCTGCGGTCGAGCTTCGATGCAGACGAAATGCAAACAAGCGCGCGTGTGCTGCGCGATGTCAGTGCGCGTTAAAGGTCACCAAGTGGTCGAAATTATTAAGGCGAAAGCCTTTAATGTCTCATCGTTGTAAGCAGCAGTTGTCGACAGAAATGTCACGCTTTTCAATTGGTCGAAACGGTCGTGACGTCACAGTGCGCGAAAATCAAACGGGGCCAATTGTACTTTGGCTAGTAACCATGCAACCAATTGAAGTTATCTTATAGTGATGCTCCAAGTAAGTGGGACTGAGCATAGTTAATTGCTTGATTACCCAATTAGCCTAATTAACTTTTCTAGTCATGCCATATAAATAAATAAAAATGAGTAAGAAATTAGTCGAGCTCGGGAATCGAACCGCGGTTTTCGGCGTGCGAGACGAACATGCTATCCACTCCGCCATCCCAGCTCGGTGGTTTGGCATGAACAAAGGCGCGTCTAGTGAATACCGTGTCTTCGCTCACTCTCATCCTCCTCCCTTCCCTTCCGGCGAGGTTTAGGTGTCCACCGAAGTATGAAAGACAGATACATTTCCTTTCCTCAAAAACCAATTTACCGACGAGCGAGGCGTAGAACCGAATGGGCGATGCCGTTCTGTGGACTCCCGGGCAGCGTTGCAAGATGCTGTCGCGTTCCATTCAGAGGCGAAGCTTAACATCTTAACCACACATCAGTGACCACACTTTAGGCCAAAAAAGTGCCCCCCTGAATTTTGACGGGTGTCCACCGAGATATGTGAGACAGTTACTGCGTAATTTCCTTTCCTCAAATACAATTTTCATTTTCTTCATTACGGGCCCTCTTTGTCTTCTTTCTCTCCCACTTCCTCCCTTCCGCTACGGTGCGGTTCAGGTGTCCCCCGAGATGACTGAGAATTACAGCGCCATTTCCTTTCCTCGAAAAGCGTTTCGTTCAAAGGGCAAGGCATCGCGCCCGAACGGGTGGTGGCGTTACGTGGACTCCCTGGCAGCGCTACAACACGCTGTCGCGTACCACTCCTAAAGGCGAAGCTTAAGCGTAATTAATTAGCAGTAAAATTAGTATTCAGGAAGTAATCAGTAATCAACCACTAATTAGTGATTTGTAATCTCTTACTAATTAGTACTCAATTATATGTGACGTCACCAGTGCCACAGAAGCAGCGAAAGTGGTGCGGAAAACGCTTTCGCCTCTACGCACTTTCGACAGTCAAAGTGCCCCCTGATTTTTTCGGAGACCTCCACTACGGCACCTCTTTCTTCCTTTCTTCTTTCACTCCCTCCTGTATCGTTTCCCTTACAGCGTGGTTCGGGTGTCCACCAAGATATGTGAGACGTTATTACCTTTTCTCAAAACCAATTTTCAAACCCAATTTTCTGGGTTTCTCCGACCAAACACTGTACTGCTCTGGAATACGGAATTTCGGCGGCTTGTGCTATCGCAGGTCTGGTCAAGATTTTTGTAGCGAAAAGCTACACTACGCGGGTTAGAGCCGAGTTTCGCGTGTGCCGGAGCCGCCAGTTCTGAGCATTTGCGAAAACCAAGTGACGTCACAAGAGGCGCAGGTGGGTCGCCTCCTCGCCGCAGCCAACTCCACCGCCTGACCCACAGATGCGCCACGCGCTACTGCGCATATGCGCCGCCGCCTGACCTTAGCCGGTCCGCGTGTTTACGACAGATGCGCCGCGCGCTATTGTGCATGCGCGAGGAGGGTGCGCTACGTGTATGTAATTCGCTTGGCGGACAATTGGTGGGCGCGTTCGACAGGGAAGCCAAGGAGAGTGCGGCTGCTGCTAAACGACGCAGAAGAGCGGAGAAATTGAGTTCTTCCGATGCAGAGGTAGTCGCTTGGGAGATAGCCGCCGAAAAACGAAGGAAAGATCGAGCCAAGGCTATGCCCAGAACCCTTCGCTTCTTCCCTCCACATCCTTTCCCTCTGCCCGGCGGACCCTCCGCCGCGGGACCTAGAGAACCTCAAGACCTGGGAGGACTGGGAGACCCTGCTGCGCTCGGAGGACCCGGCCGTGCAGACCATCGACACCGGCCGTGCTGCCAGTGTTATGAACCTCAGGAACATAAACACTTGAGTGCAGTGGGGTCGTGCGGGGACCCTAGGGCGTGCCCCGAATTCCTGTTAAATTGAAGTTTTTCTCTCTCTCTCTCTCGAGCCAAGGCGAAACGTGCTTCTGAGACGCCGGAACAACGCGAGGAACGCCTCGCGAAAAGACGTCGCCAAGAAGCCGAACGACGCTCTATGGCCACCGCTGTGGCCACTGGTAGTCAACAAAGTGAGGAGGAAGAGCAGCAGAAGAAGGAAAACATGGAAGAAGATTCAAAGACTCACCTCTAAACTGAACACGTGTTAAGACTGAGTGAAAGCGCGAGTGCGTCCAGAGTGTTTACGTCGGACTTTGCGAACAACCAGTTTGGCCATGTTTGTGATGTGTGTGAAAGACTATGGTACTTTTATTGCGAAAGCAATACTACTTTCACTTCCAGCTCCTCGCGTGGCGAGGCCGCGGTAGCTACTATTGACCTTTAGCTGGACCTCTGCTATGACGTCATACCATGTGCCGCAAAAACCAGGGGCCCAACTTGTGCCGTCGCGAGGCGAGGCCCCGCTTGGTAGCTGCAGCCTAACTCCTGCGCCCGCCGCGCGCGGCTCGCCTCGCGGTGTGACGTCACAGCCGCGAGAGCAGAGCTTGAACTTGTGCCGTCGCGAGGCGAGGCCACGCGTGGTAGCTGCTGCCTAACTCCAGCGCCCGCCGCGCGCGGCGCGCCTTTCAGCGCTCTTCATCACACACCGGGATAACGGTAATCTACACACGACCACTTCAGCATTGGATTGGATCGGATCGGATCGAATCGGATTGGATTGGATTGCATTGCATTGGATTGGATTTCAATGGATTGGATTGGATTGTATAACCGATGCATCACCACAAGTCTAACCACAAGCACCACCACCAGCTACACTACCAGCTCAACCATGGCGTAGCTACGGATATTGCTTTCGCAATTACCGGGCTTAACCAAGCTAAGCCACAGCCATTTTTTTCTACGTATATTAAGGCTTAACCTTCAGTTAAGCCAGATACAATTTTTTTCGCCCCTTTTTATCACATTGCCGCAGCTTTGTTTGTGCAGACGCTGAACACATGATTAATAAAAAAATATTCTAATCTGTAGTAGCGAGCCTTACCACAACTTGATTCCTGCTGCGGGTAGCTAAATGAATATGTTTTTAAAAATACGGCCTGTAATAGGATGAAACAGATCACAGTAGAACTAACTTTTCTTAATCGTAATACTGATGTCACGTGACCTCAGATTTCACCCTCGTCTGACCTCGAGTCGCACGCAAGAAACTTTGTGCTCCCAACAACAGGTAACATGCAAACTGTTCACACTTAACATGGTTCACTTGGTTGGAGACAAAAAGAATTATCGCTGATACGTTTTGCCCCTGTTTTCTAGAGCACACAGCGTATGCTGTTTAAGACGTCGATTCATATGTGTCTTCTACTCAAACTAGAATATAGCCTCCATATACGAACATCCTCAGTCACGTAGCCGCGAGTCCCGTACCTATACGCTACGTAGTAAGCGCCCATTACATTTATGAGCATCTCCAGGAAACCAGGTCGGTGTGCGTGGGCCAGGGGTCGTTTGCTGTTAGTCCCAGTGTCTTGAATATCGCGCTGATTTGATATACTTTTTTGCTACGAAGTGCCAACTCAGCTGAAAGGCCGTTCTGTTCCCCATCTTCGTTTTGGTTTACGTGAGGCGTCATGACAAGATGGCATGAGGCAAGATCCTTGCTATCCGCCACTGTAAATCTTGTGAAGTTATCGCTTCGCTATCTGTAAACAGCCCATTACTCCATGAGGTTCGGGTCAATAGCTGCCGACTCAGCTGTCACCCTATTTGCAAGCGGATTCGGTACCGAATCCGCTTAGTACTGACGAGTGAACAACAACTGATTCGGCTTTACTGAGCTGACGCTCGTGGGTCTCTTCGACAGTCCCATTAGTGAAAATTACGGTGCATATTTTCCCCTCCCCAAATGGCGTCACTGGTCGTCTCGATTTCACTTCATGGAAAATTAGGATTTCAGCCAGGTCACCAGAAAAGTGTGTGCATCCGTATATATGGAGTAACGTTGCTTGCCAATTTGGTGCGCACTGAGATCCTATAGGGAACGTATGAGCGAACATGAGGACGCAAACGCAAGAAAAGAATATAGGGCTACTAGCTGCTTGACTATACTGCTAAAAAGCAAACCCTGTGGCTTGGGCACTCTACCTGTGCAGACGAGAAATATCGCGAAACCCACCGGAAGCCCCGTGTGCAAGTTGACGCCGTAAGATCTGAGACGTTCCTCTCTCTGAGGTTCGAGGCGTCCGTTTCTAACCTGGATTCGCTGCGTAATCATCCGCTTTGTCACGTGCTCGGGGGTAACATGATTACGATTGAGGTAAGCAGAGACGCGCGGGTCACGTAGCCACTGGAAGCGCTGAAAACTCCTCAGGTCTGCTCTCTCCGCGTACAGTGGCATGCCGAGCCTCTTAGTGCATACGACAGCTACGGCCCCTTTCGCGAGATGCGCAATATTCACCCTTGAGGGGCGGTTGGTGCCGTCGCGACAGGTGTCGTGGAAGGCGTCGTGCCACGGTCCTGGTCAGGTAGCTGAGCCTTGGCCTTCGGCGACTTGAGGCGAAAATGGCCAGGACGGCTGCCCGGCGCTGGTGAAGACATGGTGGCTGGACGAGTTATTCGCGTTGCGTGCAGCCGGCTCTTCTTCTTCTTCTTCTTCTTCACCATAAGAAAATGGCACATACCCACACGGGGGGATTGGCCAAAGTGCGGTGGTGAATGCCAAGGAGGTATGAGTGCGGGAAAAAAGCTAAGTAAAATAGTAGAATGTTTGAAATCAGAAAATATGTATGAATTGTTAGAAATGTTAATAATAAGCAAATTAGATACATCAGGAAACAAACTAAAATACGCTTTTGGACATTCAGTGGAATTTTATATGGATTTAACAGGGTAAGCGCCCAGTTGCAATGATGTAATCATGAAGGTAGCCGCAAATAGTGCTTAACGAAAATCCCGTGGCGCTCGCACCAAACGAGAGCAGAACTGGTAAAGACAAAGGGAGTCCTAACCTCGAAAGAGGGTCTTCCAAATACTGTTTTCTCTGAAAAGCGAACCGCCGGCAAGAGAGGAGATAATGGTCAATTGATTCAACTTCTCCGCATGTGTTACAAAGGTTACTCGTAGCGAACCCGCATCTGCATAAGTACAAGTTGAGGTGGGGGATTCTGCATCGCAGAAGCGTCATGGACACCTCACACCGCCTTGTCTTACATGATCGAACATTCCATGGGAACTTTAAATGTTGAAAGTCCACGGTATTCAGCAACGGATCACCCAAGCTGGCTGAGATATGTTGGAACCGCTGGAAACGGGAGGTCTCCAACATAATAAGGTGCGGTACGGGATATATTAGAGGGGCAGTTAGAGCTGACCTTGCCAAAAAATCGGCCACCTCGTTGAAATAGATTCCCGAATGACCAGGTACCCAGACAAAGCGGACCTCCCTTACTGTTCGCGGAACAAAAAACCTAAGGGAACGCATCAATAGAGAGGAGCCGGAAGTTTGGAGAGCGACTAAAACTGAAAGGCAGTCTGCAAGGATAAGTACCTGTGCTACATGCGTCGGAATTTTAAGAAGAGCCAAACCGAGTGCCAAAAACTCTGCAAAGAATACAGAAGTGTAATCCGGGATACGAACGGAATAGCTGAAAGCCAGATCCTGTGAATATATCCCAATTGCCGCCTTCTCACAGCACCCGGAAGCATCGGTGGAGAGAACAGCATGATCAGGAAAATGCTGTAAGTGCTCAGCCAGAAGACCATTTAGGATATTTGCGGGCATGTGTTTTGCATGGGATGGAAAGATATGGTCGTAACAGAAGACGGGATCAGCCAGCGTGTCAGCAACTCGTTGCAAGGAGGTCAGATCGACCTGAAGCGTGGCCAACAGGTTCTGCGTAAACCGAACTTGCGGGAGCTGATAACGTGGCCAATGAGCAGAGAAAAACAGGTGAGGGTGGGATAGAAAAATGGGAGCATTGACACCGGGGGCCGGGTCAAAGGACCTGAGGAAAGTGCGCACCGTGAGTAGTTGGAAGCGGGAATATAGATCGGGAATACGGGCTTCCAGATAAAGGAGAGCATTGGAAGCCGATCTTGGGAGCCCTAGGCATAGCCGTAGGGCACGCCTTTCCAGTAAGGCTAAAGGCTGCAGCTTATAGTTTGCGCTGCCAGAGAATAAGACGCAGCCGAATTCCAGAATTGGTCTCATATAAGCCTTATAGAGTAACAGTAAGGTGTCGCGACGCATGCCAAAATTTTTATTGCCTATCCGTGTCAGCCGGCCTAGAGCACGTTCGCCTTTAATAACATTATTCTTAATATGCTGGCGCCAGTCCAATCTTGGGTCGTAAATAATACCTAGGTATTTAACCGACTCCACCTGCGGAATTGGGGTGTTACGGTAGACTAGCGAGATGTACAAAGGGGTGTCTGGAGGAAATACCAGCACGCCGCACTTGCTCACATTAAGTGATAAACTAATTTGGTCCAACCAATCTTCAAGAGCAGTCAGGTATGCCTGCAAAGACTGGTAAAGCGCATGAATATCCTTTTCTGAGGCGAAAAAAGCTATATCGTCTGCGTATACAAATACTGTAATGTTGGGATGAATGGGGATGTCTCGAACCAATATGTTAAATAGCAGCGGTGACAGAACAGATCCTTGCGGCACACCTCTGGATTGGACATAAGTATTAGAACAGAAAGATCCGTCTGTACAGAAGAACATTCTGTCTTTTAGAAATTCACAAATCCAGGCATAAATGTAGTGCGGTGGATGTAGCTGTGCAAGTTTGTTAAGAAGGACCGTGTGTTCCACGCTGTCATAAGCCTTAGCAACATCAAGTGTCACCAAGGCCGAAACTTCCCTCTTGCGCATCGAAAGTCTGATTCGGCTTTCTAGATCCACATGCGCGGTCCAAATGGAACATCCCCGACGAAAGCCAATCTGCGCAGAGCTAAGGCCATTTACGGCATTAACGTGCTTTGAGAGACGACTATGCACTACTCTTTCGATCAACTTGACTAAATTTGAGGTTAAAGCAATTGGCCGTATATTGTCTAATTGGAATCCATTCTCTGCATTCTTCAAAAGCAAAATTATTTTCGCAATCTTCCATCTCTGAGGAATCCACGTGTTTTCTAATGACGCGTTGACGATATCTAGAAGATGAGTGGTGAAGTCTTCCGCTAAAATCTTCAACATACCCACAGTAACCCCATCAGATCCAGGGGCAGCAGAATGCATCGAAGAAACAATTGGTTGGAGCTCCGACAGAGCAACCTCAGTATAGTCCGAGCTTAGGGCGAGTGTGAGTAATGGTTCTGTTTTCTGCATCTGAAAACGCAAAGCCAGCCCCTGAGCGATTTGTTCAAGGTTTTTCTTAGCCTCCTGAGGAGACAACACTATTGACTTAGTTCAGTTGGCGGCCAGAGAGTTCTTATTGCGCGCCATGAACCTATACAGAGCCTTCCTATTTTGGGGACTTGAGAGATACGTGTTTAAATTTTGATTATATTCCTCTTTGGCTTTTTTGACAGTTCGTTTGAAAGATGCAGAGAAGAACTTATAATTTATCCAATTAGCTGGGCTCTGATTATAGGAAAGGCTTTTCCAGGCAGCTTTGCGACGACGATATGCCTTCTCACACTCCTCCGTCCACCATGGAGACGGCTGTCTGTCAGGAGCTGAAGTGCACACAGAAAATATAGAATGCTCGGCAGCATCTTGCAGAAAGGAAAAGGACTGCTGAGCTCTTTCTGCTCGACTCGAGCTAACTATAGATGGAAGTGAGGCAGACATTAATTTTTTGTATGAAATGTGATTTACAAATTTCATTGTCGCCCCACTTTTTCTGAGGGGAGATGTTAGAATGTTAAAAGTTATTGGAAAGTGGTCACTAGATGAACCCGAGTCCTCTGTGGACCATGCAGATACCCCAACCCCACGAGTAACTAATGTTAAATCTATGACTGAACGGTAAGCTCCTCGCATAAAGGTTACAGCTCCGGAATTGCAGCAGCGCACTGCATGCGTGGCCATCCATGACCAAAGAAGCTGGCCGCAGGAGTCTGAACTACTACCCCAGGTACTGTGGTGCGAATTAAAATCTCCTGCGATGACTATACTGTTTGCGCTGCTAAGTAAGCTATCCAAACTGTCAGTCCTGTGTACGCCTACAGGGAAGTAGACGTTTGCAATAGTAACTTTTGCGCACTGTGGAAGTGAGATGTCGACTGCTAACAGTTCACAGTCAGGAAGCATAATTTTGTTCGAAATAGAGGCCCGGTGACACATTTTGGTAGAGACCATAGTTACTAACCCGCCGCCCCTGCCGGTAACGCGATCAACTCGGAAAACACGGAAGTTTTTCATTGAAAATGATTTAAGTGGAGAGAGCCACGTTTCTTGCAAAATAACTATATCTGGGTTATGTTTACGAAGAAGTAGATCAAGATCAGGAAGGGAAGAAAGTAGAGAGCGGCAATTCCACTGAATAACTTTGAGACCCGCCATGATTACTGACTGAGGAAAGAGGCAGCAACAGCCTCTTTCAGCACATCAGACTTGGGAATTACTTTTGAAGGTCCTTTCTTTGCTTTGGGATGCGGAGCAACTGTCTTCGAGGGTGAGGAAGGAGCTCGACGCTTTTGGGTAGGGCATAGCATTTCAACATCCGTGGTGCAAATATCGGCGCTAGACACACTGCCTGGGGCGGTGGTGGGAGGCGGGACTTGGGATGCGTCCGGAGGCGACATGGAGTGACTAATACTAGCAGCACAAGTTGGGAGAGATGCAGGCGTCGCCGCCTGAACAGATGATTGAGTAAGCGCAGATTGACCTGTAACTAGCTGTGATAAAGCCTCAGCAAAAGTGCTCAGCATTCGCTCTACGACCTCAGAAAGAGCCTTTTCTACTGTGGACACTATAGAAGCAGTCACACTAGACTCGAGTTCTCCAACAGAAGATCGCGCACGGCTAGCGTATGAGTTATTCTTGCGGTCAAGGTGTGCATAAGCATCAGCTCTCGAGCATCGCTTCACCTGGATTATATCTAACAGGCTTTGCTCATCAGCGCGTTTCAAACAGTAGGCATCATCAGCTGGGTGGTTGGAGTTGCAGAGGCAACACAGGGGCTGATCAGAGGCGCAGTTGTCAGCTGAATGACTTTGACCACAAAGGCGGCAGCGCGTCGCTGATTTGCACGCTTTTCCACTGTGACCGAATCGCCAGCAGTTAGAACATTGGAGAGGACGGGGCTGCAGAGGGTCCACACGGTACACAATCGGCCAGACCTTGAGCTCAGAAGGACAGGAGGAGCCAGCAAAAGTTGTTATGACTGATTCTGTCGGTACGCGCGAACCATTTACTTCTCTACTGCACCTGTAGACAGCCAAAACCCCCCCACCGGCATCTTGAAACTCTTCAAGTATTTCCTGCGGGGAAGATGCTGGGTCGACGCCACGAACAATGCCTTTGGAGCAAGCGAGCTGTTCCGGGATGAAGGCTTTCACCGGCAAAGAGTCAAAAATTTTGCACTGTAGCAGGTCTGTGGCGCAAGCAATGTCAGAGGACTTGCAGACAATGCCTCTACGACCGAACGGTCGCACCTCAGAGATCTGTAAATAGTGCTTGGTTAGAGACTTGAGCTCCTGTTGAAGAATTTTAGAGCTTTTCATCTTGATCACGCCCTCACCGATCGGTACGAGAGCCACAGGGATGACGTCAATTCCATTTTTCTTAAAAGATTCCAGCGGCAAGCTTTGGGTGGGCAAGCTGGCAAACCAGGCTGCCGACCCTCCGCCCGGGGAGGTCAGCGACATACCTGAGCCAAACGCGCCCTCAAATGCGCATTTACCACGCCTACAGACCTAACCTTAGACCTGGCCAAATCCCCCACGTAGAAAGGCCTCACCAGTGACGAACACGCAGGCACCACCAAGAAACCACAGTTGATTTCACAGCCAAGCCCACTTCAGGTGTTGCGCTTCGTCTCCACGTAGCTCCTCGGACCGGCTCTTCTTCTTCTTCTTCTTCTTCTTCTTCACCTCCGGCTCTCGGGAAGGTCTTCTTCTTCTGCCTTCTCCGCCGCGCGCAGTCCAACCCACGCGCACGGAAATGGGGTGCTTTCCTCCTCTTTCTTTATTTTAATAGTCTAGCACCATGTGATACTTCCGAAGGAAGCTGAGCCGCCGCTGGAATCCTGTTTTCTCAGAGATGAAACGCCCTGTTTAATCTCTTCACATGAGAGCATAAGTTCGAGTTTTTAGCTCTAATAAAAATACATTTCTCAAGCCATGGTGTCTCCATGAACGTATAGAAAATATCTTCCGGCCAAAGCAAATGTAGTTTTTTCTTTGTGACTCGTGCTACGGATCTCCGTGCCTACAGAAGTATGTGGCGGTATTTTGCGATGCTTATTTAGTTTCGTACATACGCATTAGAATCATCATCATCGTCATCAGCGTGACTACGCCTACTGCAGGACAAAGACCTCTCCCACATTTCTCTAGTAGACTGATTTCACCAGCAGTTGCGCTACGCCACCACCGCCGCGATGCACTCCGGGAGTTGTGGTACTCCGGACGTTGGCCGCCTCGGCGTAGTGCGAGGCGCATCCGCGAGAAGCAGTCCTGTTTGCGTCGCCACACGGCGTTTCTTTACGTGAATGATAGGTTTGGTAAAAAAGTGAGTTGAACTAAGAGGGTGTCATGAGCTCCGCCTACAGCGCGATACAGAAGGCCCCGGACTTTTCGTTTTCTCGAAAAGGTCCCGAAGATGGAGCGTAGAAGCCAGTCATAAGAGGCAGCTGAAGAAGTACTGTTCTGCACATTTAGCCGTATTGTCCCTGCTGATCAGTACACATTGACAAATGGTAAATTTTGAGGTCTCGAGCTTTGATATGCCTTTAGCTCGCCGCTCAGCTTTGAGGCAGTGCATTGAAATTGCCAACAAGGAGGCTGTCGAATTAACCTTCGCGCTGCTGCTAAATTTTAATGTAACATTAAGGAAGCCGCGGTACTTATGTGGAGTTGGGAGCCCCCTTCTATCGGTCTGATTCACTATGTCACATTAAGGAATCCACTAATGCACATATTCACTCCTGATACCTTAACCTGCCATACTAGCGATAGTGCTTTCCCTGTTTCATGGAATAGGAAATTTTGGCAATGTGGAATAATCACTGACGTCTTCTTGCACACCGTCCTTTGACCATACGTAATTTTTTAAGATTTAGGAACATGCCACTTATGCCGGAATACCATCGCCGTTTTACTCAGTTAATTTAACGAAATTTCTGTTTGGGCTAGATGGTGCATAGCTTATTTTGCTATCATTTAATACTTATCCCAGGCCTATACATGGGATCTGCTCTCTCGAAGTCGTGCCCGCATGCTATGCAGTGTAGCTTTAATAAGCAAGTACACCGGCTACTTACGTCCGGGTTCCCCTGCGCGGTCATTGTTTCCGTGGCCGAGGCCCTACTTCGGAAAACCAAGCAGGTCATGTTCGCCAAAGGGAACGCACTGGAAAGCAACTCGGTTAAACCAGTAGTGGTACCGTATATTGATAAGGTTGCCCATCATGTGAAAAAAGTGGTAACCCGACACGGCGTTCCTGTGGTGTTCTCCGAACCGAAGAAACTCGCCCCACTTTGCTCACGCATGTGCGCGGAAAAGAAGAGTGGCTGCAGGAAGAAGCACTCAAAGGAGTATATCGACTGCTGTTCCGGTGTCGTATACGAGATACCGTTGACCTGCTCGAGGGCTTACATAGGCCAGACCGGGCGGTGTGTCATTGACCGGACGGGGGAACATTTGCGGGCGTTAAGGAGCGGAGCGACACATTTAGCAGAGCAGTGTGCGAACTCCAGAGCGTGCGAGCCGCGGCTGAAGCAGATAAAGATACTTGGCAGAGGCGGTGATAGGGTGGCACGTGACTATTAGAAGCCTTTCTTATCAGGAAGAGGGGGCATGACTGTGCGAGTGACACGTCTGTTAATCTTTTGCAGGCAGAGTACAGGTATCTTGAGCACGTATTGTGTCCTGACGATGTGTTTCTTTACTGCGCATCTCTCCTTTTATGTGTATATTTGCTCTCTTGCCTGCGAATAAATCAGATGACGTTAGCGCCTGCCCTGTGTGTTTCCTCATCTTGTGTGCGTGTTCTTGTGCGCTTAAATTCATTTCAAAATAAATTTTACTCAGTATTTCCCCCGAAAAAAACGGCCATCTAGTATTTATTCGTCAGTGTAAGTTTTCAGATTCCAACTCAGAAGATAGCTAGAGTGTCTCGCACGGGAGGTGCTTTCGGCAGCAAAGATCTCATTACCACAGCACCAAAGAAAAAAAATGTGTGCGTTGGTAGGTATCAATCAAGTTGCCCCACCCAGTAAACTGTATTTGCTGTTAGTCAGCTTGTATATACCGACACTGTGTGCTGCTTACAGTGAACACTCTGTAATGAAGGCAATGGACGAATCTGCTGTGCGTACCACGCTAATCATAGTCACTGGAGCTTTGTCTTGGCTATTTTTTCTCTATGCTCAAGCGCGTTTTGGTTCTAATAGCATAGCGTGTGTGTTGCTGTTTGAAATGCTAGAAGCGGTTTCAGTTGTCTCACGGAAATCTTTCTAGGCGCAGGCAAAGGTTTGAAGTGTGCAAAAAGGACAAATATGCACGAACCACGAGAAAAGAGAGCCGGTAGCTGTGACCGCTTAGATGTTGCCTAGCGTAGATTGCAATTCGAGCATTCGATTTAAACTGGAACAAAAAGTCTGTCGGTAATAAACGTAATGTGCCAAACATCTTCTTTTGCAAGCCTTTCAGTTGAGTTTTTCGCCTGTGCCGTTGAGGTCATACAGTGTATTAAGGTACGCATATACAGGGTGTCCCAGCTAAATGTAACCAAGCTTGTTAAAAAAAGGATGTTCCCTAGCCCAGTGAGAGCAACTCAGGGTTGTTGACAGTCGCGTGTCCTAGTCTACGGTAGTTTTTCATTATACAAAAGTGATTAGCAGCGACTAATTAGCTAACTTTTTAATTATTGCCTTCAGGAAGAAATTGTCAATGCAGGAGTTCTAGATCGCATAAAAATAACCGTTTGCCATGTTGCAACCAAGTACCACTGATACAGGTTGTTTTATTTGCCTGGAAAGAAAGCCCGCGAAATACAGAAAGAATCACGTGATAGGGAAGCAGTTTCAGTGCTCCCAGACTACCGGTCAAGCAACGACATCCACTTATGTTCGCAACGCTGTCCAGGGGCCCTTGCGAACCGTGGAATCGACCAATCAGCGGTGGCCAGTGAAGTCCCTAGGTCAGATTAGCTAGGGGCTTTAGCGGCTAGTAGCAGAGATCCGCCCCGGAAGCATTTATTTGCACTGCAAGGGACCGTAGGCTAACGTCATGCTGTAAAGGCGCCGTGAATAAAATGAACAATGTTTTATTTTGCTAACAAGATGTGTTTCTAACTCAACAACACTAAGCAAAACAAGAATCGTTCTTAGATTTGCAATTAAGTTGGCTCTTCAGTCAATTTTGCTGCCGCAAGGGTGCGCTAATGACGGAAAAACGTCGGATAGGTGGCGCAAACTACCGCCCGATTCAAAGGATTTAGCCTTATTCATCCACCCAACCTCCATGCATCCACCCACATATGCATCCATCGCGAACATGGCAGCCAGAAAGAATAACAGCTGATTCCACGGCTCTGCAGCTTTTTTTACACATCGTATACAATCAAGGTACTGACCGGATGTCTTCAGTGCGCGGAAAAATCTGCTTGAAGGCGGTGATTACCGCGAGTCTGCCAAGATCGACTTGCAAAGAGCGCTCGTCAGGAAAATCGAAGACAACTTTAGCCCCCGCTGTCAGTCGGCACCTACTATCGATGACAAATGTGCTCTAAGGGTGACGTGTGGTTGTATTTATTTTTGTTTAGAAAATACCGGATGACCATGAATCATCGTACTGCAGCAACTGCCGATAGACGGGAGCAGGCAGGTGCAGCTGCTGGGAGCTTGCAATCTCAGTGCGGGAAATGATAGCCGTCAAGCCCGGTTACTGTGGCAACAATCACTCATCTTCTAGAAGAGTGCGGTGAGGGGCTAGTTGGTACGACATTATGAGAACAAAAAGTAACTGCGCAAAAGGACGGGACAAGAGAAAGAGAACCACACGGGACAAACGCAGACTGACAACTGATTTATTCCACCAACTCCTCTTTCCTTCCGCAGCAAAGCGCATGCGCACCAACCACAAAAACAAAAAAACAGAAGCGACACTCATCTCGTGGAATCAAGGAACTCGACCTCCTTGCGGTACAGGTGTACTGAAGCATCGCTAATGCACTTATCAGGCCCTAACCTCGCGATTTCCAAGGCCTCGATAATTTCTCGTTCTTTCTTATCCCTCGAGCGTCCGATAATCTTAGTCCTATCGAAAAGCGGATTACAATCTTTGTCATCATGCTTGCAAGTGTGACAATGCTTAGGCAGATGCTGCCCCCTTGAATCTTCTAAGGAATTTGCGTGCTCTAATAATCTAATGTTGACGCAGCGGCCAGTTTGCTCTATGTAGAACCTACCACAACTCAGGGGAATCTGATAAATTACATTGCATGTACACTGTACGAAATTATTCCTGTGGTTAATGCCACACTCAACCTTCTTTTGCTTATCTTTTCTCGCCAAATTGCACAAACGCGACAACTTGCAAGGTGCAGAAAAAATGACGTCAACGCCGAATTTTCCGGCGACCCTCTTGAGGCCGTGCGAGACCCTGTGAACATAGGGCATAACTTCATACTTCCGCCTCTCCTGTGCATCCGCCCCCGGGGGTTTTGAGTTTGGGCGGAAGGACTTCAACAGGGACTCAGCCACAGCCTGAAGAAGGGCCAGCGGAAAACCAGCAGACCTAAGGCGATCAACCTGAGCCTCAAAGCTAACCTGAACTTTATGTGGACAGGACTTCGTTAATGAAGCCCTGAGGCAAGTTGATACAATACCCCTCTTGACCAGCTTCGAATGGCACGAGTTAAAGGGTAGGAGTGCCTTTTTCGACCTAGGCATGTGCGCCCAGCAGAGGTGGTCAGGATCGTTAAAAAATAATTTTAAATCTAAGAATTGCAAACAAGAGTTTTCAGGAAGTTCAATGGTAAAATTAAAACTCGGAAAGGCTGACTTAAAAGATGCTAAAACCTCCATTGCCACCTGGGCCAAGTCGTCGTTGTGGTCGTTACGTGCAGAAACGCGGAATTTGCATCGGGTCATGTGTAGCCCCAGATTTATCGGAAATCCTTTTAGCTGAAATTGACCGCTCGCTACCGCGGGTACTATCTGACGACCGTATCGTTCGAGTGTTCCGATACGTGGACGACTTTTTAATCCTTTTAAATATTGACCACAACGACGACTTGGCCCAGGTGGCAATGGAGGTTTTAGCATCTTTTAAGTCAGCCTTTCGGAGTTTTAATATTACCATTGAACTTCCTGAAAACTCTTGTTTGCAATTCTTAGATTTAAAATTATTTTTTAACGATCCTGACCACCTCTGCTGGGCGTACATGCCTAGGTCGAAAAAGGCACTCCTACCCTTTAACCCGTGCCATTCGAAGCTGGTCAAGAGGGGTATTGTATCAACTTGCCTCAGGGCTTCATTAACCAAGTCCCGTCCACATAAAGTTCAGGTCAGCTTTGGGGCTCAGGTTGATCGCCTTAGGTCTGCTCGTTTTCCGCTGGCCCTTCCTCAGGCTGTGGTTGAGTCCCTGTTGAAGTCCTTCCGCCCAAACTCAAAACCCCCGGGGGCGGATGCACAGGAGAGGCGGAAGTATGAAGTTATGCCCTATGTTCACAGGGTCTCGCACGGCCTCAAGAGGGTCGCCGGAAAATTCGGCGTTGACGTCATTTTTTCTGCACCTTGCAAGTTGTCGCGTTTGTGCAATTTGGCGAGAAAAGATAAGCAAAAGAAGGTTGAGTGTGGCATTAACCACAGGAATAATTTCGTACAGTGTACATGCAATGTAATTTATCAGATTCCCCTGAGTTGTGGTAGGTTCTACATAGGGCAAACTGGCCGCTGTGCCAACATTAGATTATTAGAGCACGCAAATTCCTTAGAAGATTCAAGGGGGCAGCATCTGCCTAAGCATTGTCACACTTGCAAGCATGATGACAAAGATTGTAATCCGCTTTTCGATAGGACTAAGATTATCGGACGCTCGAGGGATAAGAAAGAACGAGAAATTATCGAGGCCTTGGAAATCGCGAGGTTAGGGCCTGATAAGTGCATTAGCGATGCTTCAGTACACCTGTACCGCAAGGAGGTCGAGTTCCTTGATTCCACGAGATGAATGTCGCTTCTGTTTTTTTGTTTTTGTGGTTGGTGCGCATGCGCTTTGCTGCTGAAGGAAAGAGGAGTTGAGGAATAAATCAGTTGTCAGTCTGCGTTTGTCCCGTGTGGTTCTCTTTCTCTTGTCCCGTCCTTTTGCGCAGTTACTTTTTGTTCTCATAACACTCATCTTCCTCGTAACCAAGTGATGCTGCTCACATCGGGCTAAGCACTTGCTGTTCTGTTCGGTTGATGTTCAGTTGCTGCGGTATTTTTTTTTGTGCCTGTGCAAGATGCAGAAATTGTGATGTTTATGCTCCATTTAATTTGTTTTGAGAGAGAGGTAGCCTTGATTTGGTAAATTTTTATTGTCACCGAGAGTGAAACGAGCTTGTTCCACCAGGGTCATTTGCTGATCTCCTAACTGGTCAGGGGTCAACCAGGGAATAAGTAGGGTGGTTGTATGGCTTGTGTAAAGGCTAATTGCAACAGGCCGGAAAGTTGAACCAATTGAGCGTTGGCTGGTACACAGCAAACTGAATTTTCCACAATGACTGTGTAGAGGCAACGTTCCAGTTCGCATATGATCCAGGGCAGTGATGTACTGCGGAGGTCGTACAGGTAGGACAGTGCAGTAGTGTGCAATATGTTATTGCACTTTGCAGAGCAGGTGGAGTGATCGTGTTAGCATCACTGGGTTTTGGTGAGGGCAGTGTCTGAAGGGCTTTACACACTTCTCATAGCTTCTAACGTGCACTTTCAGCTCAGAAGAACACTTCGGTTTTTTTAAATCTTGGTCCCTCGTAGCTGAGGCACGTTGTATATGGGCTCCTCCAATAGAGAAAGGAACAACCAGTTTGTACAAAAGACGAAGCATTAGAATTGAAAAAGGATATTAAATACCAAGAGGAAATGTAGCCTGAAAGCGGTTCAAGGTGTACTTGTTGCACACAACCGACATCATAAGGAGCTTGTCGGGCCATTTGGCAGTGTCAATCATCAAGGGCAAGGCTTCATAGCACTGTCCTGTCGCAAACCAAGCTAGGTGTCAGTTATGGGGGCAATCATCGAGTGCTTGAAACTTTCGTATAATGGAGCTGCCTGTATATTCTTCAAGGTGTAGAGCATTGCATTCTCCGTAATTGTAACGCATGTTTTGTTATTGTAAAACAACCTCTACTCACACACCATCTCCTCAGTGATGTATCTGTGGCGTTCACACACCTTTGTCTATCAGTGAGGATTTTCTAGTCATTCATCATTCACTGCGGCCACTGCATTTTACAATATTTATGATCAATTTTTATACAGTATTTTCCTTGCTGTAGTTAGCTTTTACCAAAGAGCAAAACCACTAGTCACCGACCATCAAGCTAAAAGCTTATCTTTGGTACGCATTTTATACATGCTAAAATGTTTTATTATGTACACTGTACCATGCAGTACTTATTGAACAGGCAGCCTCTGTATGAAAGAAAACAGGCACTTTGAACTGAAATTTTTTTAATTGCACTTGAAAATGTCATATGATCATTGTACATCAAGGTAAAGCATGCTTGTATATACACTGCTTCTTCTGCAATAATACAGTCATCTGAAATGCTGTGGCTAAAACAATAAACGCACTTACTGGAGCTTCCATTACCCCGGCAGATAGCATACATGTCACACTTGACGTCGCCGCTTTGTACACAAATATTCCCATAACTGAAGGTATCGACGCACTCTCCAAAATTCTAACTCAAAGTCCTCACCCGCACGAAACTGAAGTGTACCTCACGCTACTTGAATTGGTACTAACACTCAACTACTTTGAATTCGATTCTTCTTACTACCTTCAAGTATTTGGAACAAGCATGGGCACTCCCTTCGCACCCACCTACGCGAACATTTTTATGGGGCTACTAGAATCTAAACTTCTAAATTCATTACTAAAAAAACCACTTATAGACCTGCGTTACATAGACGACATTTTCATGATATGGGAGCATGGGGCTGAGACCCTGAAGGCATTCGTCACACATTTCAATTCATGCCACTCCAGCATTAAATTCACCTTCAACTCCTCGAAAACGCGTCAATTTCCTTGACACCACTGTCCATTTAGAAAATAGCAAGCTCAAAACCACACTTTACACGAAGCCTACTGACCGACAACAATACTTAGATTTCACTAGCCATCATCCAAGACACTGCAAACAAGGTATATTCGTAGGACAGGCAACGAGACTAAGAAGAATATGTAGCGAGGACGACGACTACCTGAAACACCTCCACTCGCTAAAAAACACACTAATCACCAGAAATCATCCACAGACAACCCTTAATAATGCGTTCCAACGAGCAACCACTTTGAAACGCGATGTAGTTCTTAAAAAACGAACAAAAGCTAACAGTCAACGACCTCCTGCACTTATAACGAAATACTCAAACGCGCTTCCAAACATAAACAATATCCCGCGGAAATACCACCCCATTTTAACTGGTAACGACCGTCTCAAGAAAATATTTCCCGACGCACCAAGGGTAACATACAGACGCAACACAAACCTGAAGGACATCCTGGTGCATGCTAGGCTCGGTAAGAAACCACCACCGACAGTAACTTCATGCTCTCGACCTAGATGCAAGACATGCAAACATTTACAAAGGGACACTACGGTTAAAAGTACGGCAAGCGATTTCAGTTTCGATATAAAGACCAGTTTTGACTGCACATCGTCCAATATTATCTACATGCTCCAGTGCTCCTTCTGCCAGAAACAATATATCGGAGAAACCGGGCAAACAATGAGTGCCAGATTAAACGGGCACCGGGCTGACACAACACGGAATGAACAGAAGGCAGTGTCGACCCATTTTAATCAACGCCATCACAAATTCGACGAACTCAAATTGTTCATTCTTCAGTCAGGCTGCAAATCGACTAGGGACAGAAAATACAGAGAAGCATTCCTAATCCACAAATTTAAAACACTGCAACCAACAGGGATTAACATGTCCAGAGGAGACCTGGAATCTCTCAGGTACATTTCAGGGTTAGCATCATTTTAAATTAACAAATGTCTTGCACGTGGCCAGACCATTTCCTAGAACCTCGCATAAGTATATTATCTTTTCAGGAGGACACTGGGGCGCGATGGGGGGCGTGGGCGTGGAGGTAGACAGGGACAAGCCCTTGTCCCTGTCTGCTTCTATGTCCGTGTCTTTTGTTGCGCCCCTGTGTCCTGACATTGGTGAAAACAGCGCAAAAGAAGAAGCCCGAAGGCGAAACGAGGAAGTGACAGGAAAGAGCGCTGACTGACAACTGAATTTATTGAGCGAAACTCGCGCAATATATATCTTTCCTGTCAATTCCTCGTTTCGCCTTCGGGCTTCTTCTTTCGCGCTGTTTTCACCAATGTCAGAATGGACCAACTAGCACAGCAAAAAGTTCTGCCCCAGTGCCCTCCTGAAAAGTTATGAACCAACACGCCCAAATACAAGTACTTCTGAGTATACTATCACTCTTTGCACCCTTCCCACGTCATATCTTCCACCACATTTCCGGCCTTCTCACCCTCTCCCTTTGTTCACCTTTTTTTTTCTCGCCTAAACCCCTACTATCAGTTCTCGGAAACCATGACATTCCTGTTACCCCCTCTGCCCCCACCTTTTGGCCTTCTCTGAACTCGAGCCATTCCCCCCCCCCCCCCCCCCCCCCTGCCTTGTCCTTCCTTGGAAATGTCCCCCCTTTCGTTCTCCTTCCAGTGCCAGCCTATTTTGTTTGCCTTGTTCTCATTTCCCTGTACCACGCTGACTAATCCTCTTATCTGAGTTTTTCAGGTCCACCCAGCGCCAACTCCCCGTCGCAGCCCCTTCAAAGACTTTGTTCATTACACACCCTCGGGATATAAGTTTTTCCACTATTGCAGCTTAACGAATCAAGATTAACCTCCCTCCCCTTCCTGACACGCATCCCCTCTCACACCACTTTCCTTCCCCACCCCCGGGGCCTTCCTCCTCGGAGCGAAGGCCCTATTTAATCTCTGCCAATGATGAACGCTTTGCCCAGACGAAGACAAGTCCCCTTGTCGAAACCTTGGCTCAAGCAACCTGAGGGTTTCCCCTCCCTTGTTCATTTTGTGATCGCCAAGGACCTTCTACCACACCCTCTCTCTACCATGCACTTACTGAATGTACGTTGCCTTAAAAAAGCATTGGTGATGCTTTCTGATTCCAACAACCATCACAAACATTTAGTGCCTTAACTCAGCACTACACTCTTGGTTTTATGCATGTCCGCCGCACGGGTAATGACCATAGGCACTGTACCAAGGCGGAAAGTGATAGCAGGGAAGGGGCAGGTGGGTCGATGCAAGCATTGGCAAAAGAGAGTGCACACTGATGCGTTTAACACACAGGGCGAGCTGTTTTAACACCTATTCCGCTTTCAGAGAGAGACTGCAACACACTGCTGAGGGACTGGGAAGTATACTGGCGCACACTGTCAAAGTGGCAGCTGGTGGGGCACTGGTTTAAACACAGTTATAAAGGCTTGTATTTAGCAATCCATTCAGACCACGAGGCTGGCTGTGGGCAAGGGCAAAACCACATCACACAGTTGCTCACACACTTGCAGATATTTGTTGTGCACCGACACGAGGCAATGGCAGTGACAATAGAAAGAGTGGCTATGATGTGACTCTCCATGCCAGCGTGGTGAGCCATTGCCTGACGCTAGAGTTGCCACCACCACAACTGTCCCTGCACCATCTCAAGGTACGCCTGCCTCTGAAGACGGGTTGTCCTAAGAGGCCGAAAATACAGTAGTGCATTGATTTCTCCTGGAGGTAGGCAAGGAGGGATCCTGTCTCTACTACGTAGCCAGCATGTAGAGGTAGCCCGTTGTTTCTAAGTCAGTGGCAGTGTCGCCTGTACCCTCTGCTGACATGGATGCATCCAAAGAGAGGTCGTGAAGTGTGGAACGCGCAGTGATGATGCACACTGTCCACTCCCACTGGCGGTGGTGCGTCCGGTGCCTTTTAAAGCACTGAGAGTAGCTATTCGGCCCATCGATGCAGTGCTCCACCACAAATAGCACGAAAGAGTGGGGCATGTTGTACAGGTCTTCAGCATGCCACTGGTGCAAGCAGCCACGGCTGGCTCCAGTGAGTACACACTGTCTCCTGCATAACAAAAAATTATGCAGTTAAGCATGTCCTTTCTAAGTGATCTCTAAAGCCTTAGAGGACGCTCTACTATACAATGGAAGACTCATGCTAAGTATCCCACAGCCAGGCTCTGCAGAACATGATATTCATGAGCATGCAGACAACACAGGATGGCGATATATGAGTGAGCACTACTATAAGGTCAGTATTCTACCATCCTGGTCAAATTTTTAGGGGAATTCCCCAAGGTGGAGTAGATTTGTAATAAGGGAGTAATTACTCATTGGCATCCACCCGAGCGCAGCTATACGGCTACAAAGGAAAGCTATACAGCTTTCTCAGAAACTTCGTAGTTAAAGAAAAATTCGTCCTGGTCCGGGGTTCGAACCCAGGACCACCGCTACACCGGAGCAGTCGCTCTACCAATTGAGCTAACCAGGACGGCAAGCTTACGGTAGGACGAGAGCGAATTGATCAATAACTCGAAGTGGGAACTGTTTCTGAGAAAGCTGCATCCAGTTTCTGAGAAAGCTGTATAGCTTTCCTTTGTAGCCGTATGGCTGCGTTCGGGTGGATGCCAATGAGTAATTACTCCCTTATTACAATTTCTACCATCCTACTGATATAAATGATGCATTATGACTGCCTACACAAAACAAACGCTGTCAAGTGCATTTTGCCTTGGTTTCTTACTAAGAAAATATCATGTATTTCAACAACGTTATATGAGTGCTGTGTTTCTGCTGCAATTGGGTGAAAATACACTGCACCATACTGTAAAGTATCTTCATTGGTGTAACTAGCCAGGCTCGTTCTTGTAGCTTTAGCAGATCAGGGCAAATGCAGTGTACTGGAGCTCAGTATATGTGAGTGAGGTCGCCCGATGGTCGACAGGGCCTTTTTACTGCTTACCCAGAAAAAAATTGGAGGCTTATCAAGGTTAAGCCCAGTGGATGCGAAGCATGTTAAGCAGCTGCCTCAGTGTGGATGGGGCTAAGTAACGGAGACGTGGTTTTAGGTTAATCGTCGTACTTTATTCTTTGCAGCCCGACAAACACACTCTTATGGTCCGTAAATGCATGACTCTTGGTTTGCACGTTTAACGTCCTTAGCGTTTGGAGGCATCTTGACCGCATACACGCCCGGCGCAAAGGCGCTGGCGCGGTTCCGGGCACAGAGACTGACGCGACGGCGGGCGCGCGCCGCTTCATCCCTGGCGTGACGTCACATATCACGTGATGAAGCGATGGTGGCGCCGCCGCCGCATCGCGCGCGACGGTGCGAACTGAAGCGTGGAGGCCTCCGCCGGGCGACGTCCGACGGCGCGATATGAGGCCCCATCACATGACGTCACATCACGTGATCTCCCTTCAAGGTCAATGGTGGCCACCGCCAGGTGTCGCGCGAAGGCCCGAAACCTACGTTAATATGCTTCGCATAAAACTTCACCATCGTCCAGCAGGCCTTCCTCCGCCTCGGAGTGGCGCCAGACGACCGCGTCGTGGAAGGATCAGGATCAGCGCGTGTCCACGGCGAGAATACGCATGTTCGCACCACAGATCTGAGAAAAAACACGCCCAGCACGAACTTACTCTCGTTGCCGAGGCCCGCACTTGTAGCCGAACTCATGCGGACGAAAACAGAGGCCGAGGTCTACTCATATTGTCACGTTGTAGTGACGGCAGTCCAGCGGTCAGGAAGACACCAACAAGTCTTGTAAACGAAGCTCTTTATTTGGGCTGACTTGCGCCCGCAAAAGAACTGAATCACTCGGCGGCGGCGTAAGCAGCAAGCGTGCTCGTCGATCTACGAATGTCCGCCGCTCGCGGCATCGCTCAATTTAAAGGCTGCAAGGAAACTTCCAGATAACAGGACAAGATCATCTACAGTAATCTAGAAAAACCTAGATGCAGCCTTTCATGGCTGCGATCAATCGAGATTAGTCTGGTCGCTTCTTGCGTCACGAACAAAAATGATAACACCCCTTTCCTGCTGCCTTGCGCGAACGAACGGGCACTACAATGTTACACGGCATTACCCCCCTCCCAAAGAAGCATCGTCTCGATGCTTTAAAATGAAACTAAGCACGGAGAATGCAAACTTCGAGTCCTTTAGCGTTCATAATAAGGTTTAAGGGCAGTTGTAAAAGCTTCAAGTCTTTCCGTGTCGTCGTCGGTGTTGTCGTAGTTTTCGTCGTCGTAGTTGTAGTTGTGGTCGTCGTCGTAGTTGTAGTTGTGGTCGTCGTCGTAGTGGTCGTCGTCGTAGTGGTCGTCGTCGTAGTGGTCGTCGTCGTAGTTGTCGTCGTCGTAGTTGTCGTCGTCGTAGTTGTCGTCGTCGTAGTTCTCGTCGTCGTAGTTCTCGTCGTCGTAGTTCTCGTCGTCGTAGTTCTCGTCGTCGTAGTTCTCGTCGTCGTAGTTCTCGTCGTCGTAGTTCTCGTCGTCGTAGTTCTCGTCGTCGTAGTTCTCGTCGTAGTTCTCGTCGTAGTTGATGCATAGTCGCGTTTTCGTCGATGGAGGATCTTTGTTCTAAGAAGCAACCTCACCTACAGAGGCTGCTTTTTTCAGTTTAACCTTCGGGGGCTGGGGGAGCGTCCGCGCACTGCTTAGCCTCGGCTAGGAGATACAAAGCGCGGAGACGAAGGCGACGGGGAACGTGATAGGCGGCTGGGCGGTGAGCATTCTTCCCGACGCAAAAAATCCTCGATTTCGGCTGGTCGCTGGCCGGGTCGGGGTCGTGGAGCGTCGTGAGAGAACCCTCGCATGCCCAGTCTTCTGTATGGGCAGTGCCGGAGGACGTGACCGGCTTCGCCACAGTGGAAGCATAGTGGGCGGCGCTGGTCGGGAGTTCTCCACTCGTCGCATTTCCTCGGCTGCGCGCGTCGCTCGTAGGACGGGCGGGTTGGGGCGAGTGGGCGGCGGTCCAACGCAGCTGGCTGAGGGCGATAGGGGCTTGGGTCCCGTCGTCGAGGTGCAGGACGGCGCACAGCTGCGGCGTAAGTCATGGCTGGGGGCTGCAGAGGCTGCGTGGGTGTCGGCGTCACACCCAAGGCCTGTTGAACCTCGTCCCGGATGACGTCAGTCAGCGATGAAAGTTGCGGCTGCGTTCCCGTTGGCAGCAATCGTCGGAGCTCCTCTCGCACAACTTGACGTATAACCTCCCGCAGGTCATTGCTGTTAGCGGTGTCCAGGCAGCTTGCTGAGAAAACGCGCTTATGGCGGTCGTACTGGCGGGCTCGGGCATCAAGAGTTTTTTCCATCGTGGATGCCTCTCTTCTACAAATTCCGCGACAGTTTTCGGAGGGTTGCGGACGAGGCCGGCAAAGAGCTGCGCTTTAATTCCTCGCATGAGCAGCTTTACTTTTTCTTCTTCCTTCATGTTTGCGTCGGTACGCCGGAAGAGACGCTTCATTTCCTCAGTGTACACAGCAACGGTCTCGTTTGGGTGTTGTATGCGAGACTGTAGCAGCTGCTGGGCTCTCTCCTTTCGACGACGTTCGTGAAGGTCTTTAGAAGCTGCTCCTTGAAGGTTTCCCAGTTCCTGAGGTTAGCTTCCTCATTCTCAAACCAGACTTTTGCTGGTCCCTCCAAGGCGAAGGACACGTACCTAAGTTTCGTTGCATCGTCCCAGTTGTTCAAGATAGCCACACGGTCGAACTGCTCCAGCCATTCTTCGGGGTCGGCGCCAGGCGAAGCGTCGAAGGTTGGTGGCACCCGGGGCTGCTGAAGAATGATTGGAGTCTTCGTCTGGGGCAAGCTCATGGTAGACGTTGCTGCTGGCTTTCGCTTCCGGGTACGGTCCGGCAGAATCCCGAACTCAGGTTCGTCCCCTTGCAGGCGTCGGCTTGCGCGGTGGACTGGACTCTGGTCCTGCGGTAGATGACTCAGAGGGCTGGCGCCACGGCTTGTAGGGGGTGTCCGGTACATGGAAGGCTACCCAGCACCTCCACCAGATGTCACGTTGTAGTGACGGCAGTCCAGCGGTCAGGAAGACACCAACAAGTTTTGTAAACGAAGCTCTTTATTTGGGCTGACTTGCGCCCGCAAAAGAACTGAATCACTCGGCGGCGGCGTAAGCAGCAAGCGTGCTCGTCAATCGTCGATCTACGAATGTCCGCCGCTCGCGGCATCGCTCAATTTAAAGGCGGCAAGGAAACTTCCAGATAACAGGACAAGATCATCTACAGTAATCTAGAAAAACCAAGATGCAGCCTTTCATGGCTGCGATCAATCGAGATTAGTCTGGTCGCTTCTCGCGTCACGAACAGAAATGATAACACCCCTTTTCTGCTGCCTTGCGCGAACGAACGGGCACTACAATGATACGCGGCAATATGCGCAGCGTACAACCCCTTGAGACTTGCTCGCAGCGCTGGCCCGCGGTTTCTTGGTGGCGATGAGTTTGTGATCGACACACCCAACGAAGCCGGGAATACTGCCGCGACAAAATTTTAAGCGAAGAAAGCCCTCCTTCGCCACCGCCTTCTCTTCGGGTCTCGCCGGAAAGCGAACACACCCCCTTCTGCGACCCAACGTTGACAATGGTCTCCGCCACCCACCGCAAACACCTGCTCACAGTCGGCGGAGCTACGCTGACGTTTGCTCCACTTCCTGCAGTGCCTTGAAACCCACCGGTGGCGAAGAAGCGCAGCGCGCACAGTGCCTGCCGATCCACCGAGAGCCCGCTCACCCGCACACACCAACGGCGAGATCGTCGCACAGCCATTGTGCACATTGTGCAGTCTCCTTGAAGCGTCGAAACAACTCGCCTCGCACGTCAAAACCGTTTTCATGCACCCTCCTACACCGTTGCTCGCGCGGAACAGCCGCCATATTCGATCACAAAGATTGAGAGCGGTTTATGAGCTGCCTTTTTCGCTCTCAAGTTTCAGCCCGCATAATTAGGTGCGCAACGTCACCACTTCAGCCGTGTTCACTACGTCACCGTTGACGCAAAAACCGCCGGCCAAGGCCGACCAATGGGAGTGTTGCATATGGCGGCATTGTGAGCGTTTTAGTAACTTTTTAGTATTGAGCGCGGTGCAGAATATGCCCCAGAGCAGGGTTCGGCATTTTGAGGTGGTGGCGAGATATGCGCCAGGAGCTGCTTATGCGTCATGGAAAGTAAGCGGGCGCTGTTTTTCAAGGAAGTGAAGCGCGGCTCGCATGGAGCGCTTTTTCACGCGAAACCTCGCCTCGAGTGATAGGCTTGAGGCCATGCCGCCGAACTTGCACCGTCACGCGCTGAAGAAGCGGTCGCCCTAGCGCCCATGCGAGAGTTGCTGGCGTTTATCTCCTGGCGTTTAACTAACACCATGTCCTGGAAATTTCATATAGAACATATAGCATCTAAAGCAAACAAAACGCTAGGTTATCTTCGAAGAAATTTTACAATTGCTCCATCTTCATTAAAATCATTATTATACACGACCTACGTGCGACCGCCAATGGAATACGCTTCATCCATATGGGACCCTGGAGAGGTCTCACTGACACAGGTTCTGGAAACTGTCCAGAATCGTGCAACTAGATTCATTTCAGGCAATTACCATCGTACATCTAGCGCCACCCAAATTAAAAGATCTTTAAACCTCCTGCCACTAACTACCCGCCGTAACCACTTCCGCATCTGCCTATTCCACAAGATTTTCTACTCCAATTTTGAACTTCGCTCTCGATGGATTCAACCGGCACCGTTCATTTCCCACCGTCGTGATCATCAACAAAAGGTCACAGTGCCACATTGTAACCAAGTGACATGTGCGCAATCCTATTTTCCGCTAACCTCTAAAGAATAGAATTCCCTATCCGCATCATTAACTAGCATCACTGATACAATTCAATTTAGAAGAATACTTACCACTCAGATTGCATAATGATCGCTTTTGTATTTTATTGTAGTGTTGTGTTCTCCACCTACTAGTATTATTCCTAAACTACGTACAGTCTTTGTCAAAAGTTTAGAGCCCAGGGTGTTTGCTTCTAAGCCTCGCAGTGGGACTCCTGTAACATTCATGGTAGTCCTACCCATTGGAGGATGCTGGACCAGAAATCTTCTTACCTTCAGCAAATTTGGAGCGCTGGAAATGCATTACGAACCAGACAGTGTGGCTCAGAAGCAAACCCGCTGGGCTCCAAACTTTTGACAAAAGCTGTACATCACAAAAAAAGAATTGTTCGCTGTCATCGCTTCAGGCAACTGCGAATGATGTTTTTCTTTGAGTGTATCATTTTCTAATAATATGTCCTGTTTGTTTCTTTTTCATTTATTTTCTGCCACTACATAGTGCTTCTGTTGGTGTTTTCTGCTTGGTGATGTTTTGCTGTTGATGATACTCTTTTCCCTGATGCCGCTGTCGACGTAGATGTTTTGTTTCTATGGGAGGTGGGGCCTGTCAAGCCACAAAACCGTGGCGTCTTTCTCGCCTTCCTTATCACAGTTTGCTGTACAGCGTTTTTTTTTATGCGAAGCATACTACTTTAGCTACCACTTCAGCCCTTCACCATGGTTATGCGCCTCCAAATCACGTGATACATGACGTCACACCACGTGACACGATGACGTCACGACAGTAGAGAAACGGAGGCCCACCTCGCGCCGTCGCTGTGGTTGTGCGCCTCCAAATCACGTGATACATGACGTCACACCACGTGACACGATGACGTCACGACAGTGGAGAAACGGGGGCCCACCTCGCGCCGTCGCTGTGGTTGTGCTTGTTGAGGTATTAGCGGGGTCGCAGCGGAGTACCACAGAGAGACGACTCGCGTGGCAGGCTTCTAGTTCCGGACTGCGCGTGCCGGGCGTGCGCTCCGAGCACGCGCTGTCGTTCTTTATTTTCTTTTGTCGCGGGAACGCCGATCTCAGCGCCTGCGCTTTATAGCGTCGCCGGGCGCTACAGGGCCCCCCGCCTAGACGGAACGTCGGAATGTACGTGCCGACGGGGCAGAGATGGAGTAGCCACGGCAGGCAAGCAGGCAGCTAGAGTAACAGTGTCCCCACGGGGTCTCTACAAGGTCCGGTAAGTTCAGGTCAGAGGCCGGGAAGAGCAGTCGGGTGGAGTGCGCCGGCTCAGGTGGACGAGCCTGGCTGCTGCGCAAGGGGCGAATGATGCAGGGTGCCGAGCTGACAACGGACATGGGAGCAGGGGAGGCCATGGTCGGGCCGTCACCGACTGTAGTGCTGCCCGCGGACACAAGTGTCTTCGGTGTGGGGACGTTGGAGCTGGTGTCGGTGGGAATCCGGCGCGCCGAGTACGTCGGCACAAGCGCTGGAGTGGGCGAAACGGCTCCGTGGCCTGACAGCAGCTGTGTTTTGACCATCGACATAGCGGCGACAGCTGTGACGATGCCGGAGCAAGTTGCTGGGCTCAATGCCAGGTGCTTGGGCGAAGCGGGAGTGACAGTCCGGAGCGACTGGCCAGTGCTGATGCGCGTGTGGGCACGGTTGGCTGTAGGTGGCTGCCAGGAGGTTGTGGCAGCGAAATGCCGTGGAGCTGAGACTGCTACATCAGACGGCTGGCTGACAGCAACAGGCACAGCTGGTGGTTGGACAGTTGCTGCACTACTCGGTGTGGGTAGCTCGACCATTCGGTGCCGAGGGTGGCTCAAGTCAGGCACCAAAGCAGACGCTTGCTGCAGCGGTGTCGACCTGCCAGGGTCAGAATCCGAGAAGCAGTTGATCGTACTGAGGGCTTGGGGTGGGGCCTCTTGGGCAGGCGGTGTGGTCGCCAGGGTAGTGGGGCTGGTATATGGCATATGCTGCGGTGGCGGCGGCACCCTCACAGCAGAGGTCTGCAGAGCTGGTGGCGGTAGTGACGAGGTAGATGGGGATGCCGGAAGCCTCGGCACGGCTGCTGCCGCAGAGTCGTCCTTGGCTGCAGGAGGCTCTGGCGACAACGCCACTGAAGCGCAAGGAGGCAGAGCCAGAGACGCGGGTCGGATGGTAGTGGGAGAAGGACGCGAAGCGAAGCTCGTGCGGATCCCACCTGGCGTGGCGTCGAGAGAGACAGCCGGGCTGGAGACGCTGGACGGGAGTGGCGGCGATGCGGCGAGGGGCTGCTGAGGCGGGCCGGGTTCTGATGAAGGCTGCGTGGGCGCGAGCGAGGCCGGTGCAGGGCCAGAGGCTGGCGGCGGCGAAAACGGGTCCGCTGCGTCGTAGAGCGGCGGCGGAACGTAGTAGGAGCCGAAGTCCGCCAAGACGGCCGCACGCAGCTCATCGTATGGCCGGCCGCCGAAAGCAGAGTAGGTGAGCCGACGCAGGAGGTCGGCCGGGAGGATGTCACAAAGGACTTCGTGTTTGAACGGTTGGATGGTGATGCCGTTCAGGTACATCGCAGCCTCCAGTTGGGCGAACCACCCGCCGACGCCTGCAGGCCGGAACGCCGGGAGCGGCGGGTCGAAACTTGGGTGCTGCCAGTACGCCATGCTGGAACGCCGCTGCGATAGAAGGCACGGTTCGCCAGGTCACCACTGTTGAGGTATTAGCGGGGTCGCAGCGGAGCACCACAGAGAGACGACTCGCGTGGCAGGCTTCTAGTTCCGGACTGCGCGTGCCGGGCGTGCCACGCGCTGTCGTTCTTTATTTTCTTTTGTCGCGGGAACGCCGATCTCAGCGCCTGCGCTTTATAGCGTCGCCGGGCGCTACATGCTCCTCCAAATCACGTGACACGATGATGCCACACCACGTGACACGATGACGTCACGGCAGTGGAAAAACGGGGGCTCACCTCGCGCCGTCGCTGTGGATGTGCGCCTCCAAATCACGTGATACATGACGTCACACCACGTGACACGATGACGTCACGACAGTGGAGAAACGGGGGCCCACCTCGCGCCGTCGCTGTGGTTGTGCGCCTCCAAATCACGTGATACATGACGTCACACCACGTGACTTGATGACGTCACGACAGTGGAGGAACGGGGGCCCACCTCGCGCCGTCGCTGTGGTTATGCGCCTCCAAATTACGCGACACGATGATGCTTCGCATTCTCCAGGCTTAACCAAGTTAAGCCTCAGCCATTTTATTATATACAGAGGCATTGCTTGGACCGTGCCTGAAGGGCCGGCCCTCACAATCACTAGGCGGGATCCCTACTCTCGGCGTCGCCGTCTCCGTTGTCCGCTGTAACCAGCAGTGGACACCTTAATCGCGCTTTAAGCTGAGAAACCTATGGAACGGGAGCTTGAAAAGCAGAGGGAAGGCTATGTATTGGTAAATTGGTTTTTGAGGAAAGGAAATGGTGTCTGCCTCACATATCTTGCTGGACACCTTAACCACACCGTAAGGGAAGCCAGGAGGTGGGAGTGAAAGAAGAAATAGATATCTGCTCTCTTGGAACAGTGGGCACCTCAATCGTGCTTTAACCTACGTGGCACATGTGCGCTGCATGCGTTCGAACGTTGTGCCAGAAACGCGGCGCTGAAGCCATAGGCATCGGCGTCCATTGTGTTCATTGGCGTCGACGTTTTATGCTCCGATCATTTTAAGGAAAGTAAGTGCGCTTAACTGGTGGTGGTGGTGATAAACTTTAATATGCAAAGAGAGTTTGAGGGTCAAAAAACCCTGCTACATGGTCGGTATCCTTAGTCCGGGACACCGCACGACGAGGCCCCGTCTCGCGCCCGCTTGACCAGATCCCTTTGGGACTCCAGTGTGGAGCAGTTGAGTAGGGCCGTCTCCCATGCCTCTCGGGTGGGGGAAGGGGGAAGGTGAGGATTCTGAGTACATGCCCACACCATGTGAAAGATATCGCAGATCTCTCCACAGTGCGGACAGCGCCCATCTCTGTTCGGATCGAAGTGTTTTGCTATTGCAGGACAGAGAAGGGTTCCTGTCTGCAGGCGCCGCAGAGTTCGCTCCTCCGCCTAACTCAGCCCCTCATGCCTCCGGTGCAAGGGGCACCGGAGGCATGAGGCGTATAGGCAAGTTTCTTTATCAACCCCTTTACTTGGGCCAGAACGAGAACAAACGGTTACAAAACAAGCCAAGCAAAATAGCGGTAATGCACAGGCGCGACGCGAACAACAAGCACAAAAAACGGCTGAGGCTTAACTTGGTTAAGCCTGGCGAATGCGAAGCATCATCGTGTCGCGTAATTTGGAGGCGCACAACCACAGCGATGGCACGAGGTGGGCCCCCGTTTCTCCACTGTCGTGACGTCATCGTGTCACTTGGTGTGACGTAATGTATCACGTGATTTGGAGGCGCACAACCACAGCGACGGCGCGAGGTGGGCCCCCGTTTCTCCACTGTCGTGACGGCATCGTGTCACGTGGTGTGGCGTCATCCTGTCACGTGATTTGGAGGCGCACAACCACAGCGACGGCGCGAGGTGGGCCCCCGTTTCTCCACTGTCGTGACGTCATCGTGTCACGTGGTGTGACGTCATGTATCACGTGATTTGGAGGCGCACAACCACAGCGACGGCGCGAGGTGGGCCCCCGTTTCTCCACTGTCGTGACGTCATCGTGTCACGTGATGTGACGTCATGTATCACGTGATTTGGAGGCGCACAACCACAGCGACGGCGCGAGGTGGGCTCCCGTTTCTCTACTGTCGTGACGTCATCGTGTCACGTGGTGTGACGTCATGTATCACGTGATTTGGAGGCGCATAACCACGGTGAAGGGCTGAAGTGGTAGCTAAAGTAGTATGCTTCGCATAAAATCGGAACACAAACACAAACAACTATTAACAAGAAGAAGGAGAACATCTGAGTGAGAGCTATACAGCAACGCTACACGATTAAAGCAATGCACAAAGAATAGGACGAGAACAGCGACAGAACAAAGAAAAGAGCAGAGCGTGTGGTGAGAAACGATGGCTTAGCTGCGTAGTGGCAAGGTCCGGTCGCAGGGAGCGTCGGGCTGCGAAAGCGCGCGGTGCTGATGGGGGGTTGCGGATACGGGTGAACTTGGGCCACGGGTCACGCGTCTTCCACGCGTCTTTCGGGGCCGCCGTCGCCGCGCTCTACGCGTCAGACACCCGCCTAGGCTCGTTTGCCGACCACTTCCCTGGCTGACCTCACACACGTCATCACGCACCGAAATCTCCAAGCCAACTCTCGGCTCGCGGTTTTCCCGCCACCGCGTTCCCGTGACCAACAACAACACCAAAAAGCAAAAGTAAACGAATCCTCTCGTCCCCGTGCACCAACGATTTACAGATGTTGAGAAGGGGGGGAGAAGAAACAAGAACTGAAGGGGACGTGAAGGAGAGCTACGGTCCTAACGAGAAGCCTTCGAAGGTCGGGAATAGGGGATGGGGGCATTCAACCGGCCGCTTCCCGTCTGTACCTCGTGAAAGCACTCGCTTCCCGGCGATAATCCTGGGGAGGGGGCGGCGTAGCCTTGACCCTCCAGCGTCGCGAGGGGTCAACCGCCCACGCGGGGGGTGGCAAAATCATCGCCGCTGCGTCGCGACATGCCCGCATACAACCGGCGCCGTGGCCAGCCGTGGCCACCTCGGTCGGAAAAGGAAAAAGAAAAATAAGGCATGCGCGCACTTTGTGACAGTGGCGCAAGCGTATTTGGCCTGTTTCAGTATGGAGAGCCAATGGTATTGACCTATGCGGTGCGCATCTACCAACTCTTCCAGGGTGCTAGCCCCCTTTGTTGAAGGAGCTTCTCCGTGGATGTTGATTTAGGGAGGCCAGCAGTTGTAAGCTGTGTGGATCAGTATTGAGTTGATCGATCTCCGTGGTCGTGGCGTAGCGGTAAGGGATGGAGTAGGCGATTCTGCTTAGACAAAAGGCCTGCATGAGACGACGTGTGTCTGCTTTCCTCAGATTGGAGATAGGCTTAATTTTGATTTTTTGGGGGGGTTTAACGTTCCGAAGCGACTAAGGCTATCAGGGGTGCCGTACTGGAAGGCCACATAGGGTTCGTTTAATGTGCACTGACATCCCCCACCCCACAGGCCTCTAGCATTACGTCTCCATCAAAATGCAACCACTGTGGATGGGATAAAACCCACGCTTTTCGGGTCAGTTGCCGAGTACCTTAACCACTGATCCACCGCTGTGGCTGATACGGTTACTTAGTGAAAAAGTATTGAGAATTGCAGCAAGGATTAATTTGATGGTCTCAGCGTTGGAGCCCTTTATATAAATACTGAGACCTAGAACTTTGATTTCTCATTGACCCTGCGGATGAGGGTTTATTCTTGTGTGACTGGAATGTTAGGAGGTCCCGTTTTTTTAGTTCCATGACTAAGTGTTCCGATTTAGCCGCCGAGCAGCTTAGACTAATGCTGTTGTTATGCGGAGCAGCAGTGTAAGTATCCACGTGGAGTTTCGATTCGATTTCGCCATGGTTGCCGGTATTGACCCAGATGGTGATGAGATCCGCGCACAAGGAGTGATATCATAGAGATTTTGCCAATGTCCCGTGCTAACGGGATAAGAGCAATGTTGAAAAGAAAAGTGGGCAAAACTGCTCCCTGGGGCTTCCCATGCTTCCTAGCGTGAATGGGTTGGTTCTGACTATGCTTAAGTGTAGGCAGACGGATCTTTAGCTGAGAAAGGCAGGAACATTCTCGTGCGTGCGAGAGACCGCGTTTATGTTGTTCGTTCAGGGATTGTAACACAGCGGATAACGCAATATTATCACAAGCCTTCGTCAGGTCCAAACAGCTACGCAAACTCGTCGGGCGCTTCTAAGGGATTCATTTTTTCCCCATTGTGGACCGTATTTTGCATACACACTTAAATACAATATATCACATTTGCTTGGGAAACGCTGCCTGTTTAAAAGTGCAAGCTGCGCTTTTTTTCCTGCAATAAAAAGTTGCAGGTATGTGCATGCGATGTCCTCAAAGCTCGTGTTCTCGAGAAAATCGTAATATGAGCAGCGAAAATCTCAAAATTTGCAACAAACATCGCTATCGCACCTTCGGTTGTGAAACTGATGGAAACTTTTCCGAAGATAGCAAAGGACCTCCACTCATTATTAATGCGAAAGCATTTCTTGCCTCGTGAGGGGCGTGTACTTACAGGACCTTTCGTCAAAGCGTCTCGGCAGTGCGTCATCAGAGCGTGTCCGCAAAAACTGTCAATAATCAATTATCGCTATAATTATTAAAACAGTTGATTAAGAAAGTGTTTAATTATCTTTCATGATTAATTAGATAAGTATGATGACTAATTAAAATAGTAAATATTTGGTGCTAAGTTAATCAAACCAGTCAATTGGTTAATTACATATTTAATTTAATAAACTCTTAAGAGTCACAGCTTTCAGTAAGTGATCGTTAAAAGAGTAGAAATCTGAGCTAGTTGGTTCATACTTCTTGGTGGGAACAGCCGAAATAATAAAACGCAGACACAGAAAGGAACACATAGAACGTAGACGAAGCTGACTGTCAACTAAAAATTTTATTGGAAAACCCGCGCTTTTTGTTTCCTTGTCAAAAAGATCTTGCTTTTATCTCCCGTGGGGTTCGTTCAAGAAGGAAATTTCTTTTCTTGATAGAGAGATTGATGGTGTACTAACGCACCGCAACAATTGTGCAACAATTCGCAATAATTGTGCCATCACATCGCTTTCTTCACCTGTCGTGCCCGCTTCTATTCACGTTGCATCAAGAAGAACTTACTTTGTGAAGACTTGAAGCCACTATTTGGACAATTTTCGCCCTCCGAAGGACACGCAAGGAGAGGTATGAAGATCATCAGAGCTGAGTTGTGGCGACAGATCCGCTTATTCACCGGCTTCCTCAAGGTGAGGTGTTGTGACGAAAAATCTCATCGTTTTCATTTGGCCAACGCTAGGTTTAGCACGGAGCACATGTGGAATGTTTGGTTTCTACCGAGTTTGAAAATATGTATGCAAGGCCGGAAGAAGCTTGCTACGACAAGCAAAAACCCAGTAGTTACAATAGGAGCTGTGCAGCTTTCACGTCCTTCAAAAGAAGTACTGGAACTTGGTCCAAAATTTGCCTTACCCCCAAAACTTCACGCCGCAGAGAAGCTCGCCATTATCAGACGTGTCGCAACAAGAGCGAATGAAGAGGACGTTAGCCGGGTTGTGGCTGAAGGTGTTGACGTCTTGGCCCGTTCAAAGGAACGCGGACATTGTAAGCATAGTTTTGAAAAGACTGTAAAGGAGCTTAAGGAGAATAACTTAAAGTTATGTCTTTCAGATAAAAAGGGCGGCTTTGTAGTGCTCGATTCCGGCAGCTACAACACAAGAGCATTAGAAGCTATCAACAAAAATTTCCGCAAGGTCGACAAGAAAGAACTGAAGGAAGCTAAAAGAAGAGTCAAGGTGCTTCTTGAACAGAATAATATGAGCCGTTTGTATACCAAGGTAGAGTCTACCAAGATTTGCACCTTGTCGATGTTTTTCAACGCAAAAACACACAAAATCAGTACCCCCTTCCGCGCCATCGTTTCAGAAGCAGACACGTGGCAGAGGTTGGTGTCAGATCACCTGTTCAAGCAACTTTCCCTGTTAAGGATAGAAGATCCTTTTAGAATCTGGAAGTCGGAAGAAGTAACGTCTGAGATAAAAGAGTTCAAAACGACCGAAATGTACGGGTTCTCGATTTGACATCGAAGAGATGTATTATTCAATTCCGCACAAGAAACTGATGACCATACTTAGAGAAACCATTGAAGAGCAGGGAGTCGTTTCATTTCAAAACTCGGCCGGAGTGTCGGTGGAGGGGTTCCTAGAGCTGCTGCGCGCCTATCTTGGCTCTACGATAGTCGCTCATGAGGATTCCTTGTTCGTCCAAAAAAGAGGCGTCAGCATCGGCTCTAAGGTAGCACCACTACTCTGTGACCTGTTTCCTGGCCGCATGCGACAAGAGAATACAAGAATCTGTGAAAGAAAATCGCGTCACACGGGTTTTTCGTTATGTGGATGATTTCTTGGTTTTGTGCAGAACAGAGGATTCAACAGACTTTGAGCGACTCAAGGATAGCGTACTGGAGACCTTACGCAAAACCTGCCCAGAGTTGAAATTCAGCCACGAGCTTCCAGCCAAGGATTCGCTGCAATTCCTGGACTTACGCCTTGAATTCCAACCCGGACACTTATGCTGGAGGTACGAGCCTAGGGCGAAGAAACAGTTTCTCCCTTTTTCATCAAGCCATTCAAAGACCGTGAAAAGGGCAATATCGAGTGCAGCTCTCTTGTCAGCTCTGAAGAAATCGTGTGAGCATCAGATGGAGACAAGTTTTCGGCGGCAGATTGATAGGCTAAAAAATGCGGACTACCCCGTTCCGATGCTCAGCAGCGTAGCTGAAAGCTTGCTGCGGAAAGTAAAAGGAGTGCAAGGAAGGAAAGGTGGACCGGAAGAAGGCAATGGAAGGGAGAAATTAGCAGTGGTTCCTTATGTTCATGGAGTGACCCACAACCTCATGAAGATCGGCAAGAGGCACGGGGTACGGGTTGTTTGCTCTGCACCGAACAAGGCAATGAGCATGTGTGCTCGAGTCAACAGGCAAAAGAAGCAGCAATGCCAGGTCGTACACCGAACAAGATTCAGCGAGTGTGTTAAAGGTGTGGTTTATAATATCCCTCTGGCTTGTGTGCAATAATATATAGGGCAGACGGGAAGGTGCCTTAATCATAGGATAAGGGAACATGCATCATCGCTATCAGGTGCCCCAAGCAGCAATCTAGCCCTGCATTGCAGAGATTGTAAAGAAAACAAAAAAGGCAAAAAAGTGCGCAAGTGTGAGCCCAAGTTGCATGAAGTTCAAGTCATGAAAAGGTATGCAGACCAAGTGACACGTGAGATCCTTGAGGCATTGGCGATACGGGAAACAGGACAGTGGTGCGTTAGTACACCATCAATCTCTCTATCAATAAAAGAAATTTCCTTCTTGAACGAACCCCACGGGAGATAAAAGCAAGATCTTTTTGACAAGGAAACAAAAAGCGCGGGTTTTCCAATAAAATTTTTAGTTGACAGTCAGCTTCGTCTACGTTCTATGTGTTCCTTTCTGTGTCTGCGTTTTATTATTTCGGCTGTTCCCACCAAGAAGTTTCAGTAAGTGACCGAGGTGGTGAATTGAGTGGGTGAGTAAATTATTTACCGAATTAATTAGCCGAATCACTGAATTACATTCATGGCAATTTAATCGAACTGCGTATTTAACAAATGAGTTAGTTAATTAATTACGTAATTAACTAAATAGTTACTTTGGTGTGCTTACTAGACGCTCTAGCAACGGGACCCACGTCTTCGGATTCGGTAGAACCGAAGTGAGAGGGAAAACACGGCTTAGAATTGGCAAGACATGAAATAACGAACACTCGGGAACGTAATCGGCAGCAGTAAGAGAAATTCTTTCGCATTGCAAGACCTAAGCAGACTTGAGTGCACCCTTGGAATTTTTGTTCAAGGAACAGCAAGAGAAGTTTGGCACCCCGCTTCTCTCCTCCAATTCAGCCATAAAGCGCTGCATTTTAACATTAAACAATTGTTTACTGTCTATAGTAGGATACAACTTAAAAAAACAGCAGTTGCTAACACTGGGCCGTGGTCCGCGGTGTCTTGTATTACTCAGCTGGCAAATCGGAACTGTAAACTAAGTCAGCTTTTTAATGTTTGACTACATCAAACAATGCACGTATCAAAATTCTAGAGCTTATAATTTTTTTAAGAGGGTACGTTGTTGGGCTAGTCGGTCAATCCATTGTGCCCTCAGGTCATGTCCGGAGGGAAGGGGAAGGCGGACTGCGAGAAGCGTCATGCCACTCGTTTTGTCAGCTGCCAGACGGGTGTCGTATACCAATTCCCCTCACCTGTGGCACGGTATACATCGGTCAGAGAGGCCGATGTCTGAATGATCGCTTAAGGGAACACCAGCTTTCGATGAAATCAGGAACAGGGTCGAATTTACCCCTGCATTGTGGCGCGTGCCCTGATGCAACGCGCAATAAGCCATGCCTCCCTTTGCTGACAGATACCAAAGTTTTGAGGAAGAGCCGTGACCAGGTGGCGCGTGAGTTGGCGGAGGTGTTTTGCATCAAACAGAAGGGTAAAGATTGCTTAAGTGACCCTTCTATCAAGCTGTATCAGAATGAAGACCGGTTTTTGGTTTCGGCATGTGTGTGACGTGACAGTTTGAAACTATAAAAGGGGTGTCGTTTTTCAAATAAAGTTAGTCGCGAGTCTGCGCTTGTTCTCTTATACCCTTGTCCGTGTCTTTTTGTGCGCAGTATCCCCTTTTATTTACCATTATAATTTTTTTCTTGTCACAAGCTTCTTGTTAACGTAACAAGAAGCGTTTAACCAGCGGACTACTTTTTCGTCGTGGAGGAATTCTCTGCGCGGAGGCTGAATGTGGGCGGAGCTTCACTGCAGACTTAAGTTGTATCCGACTACAGCAGTGTTCATTATAGAAACGCATTCCGGTGGCTGCTGTGAACGCCCTCGTATTACCGTGAAACTCACCTCGATTCTGCCGTAAGTAATGAGGTTATGTACCATCATCCCAAGAGCCCATCCTTTTTCCTTTGGGGTAAATATGCTTAGATTCTTAGACTGTATCCTCGTTTGCGGAGATACAGTGGCCGCAACTGGCAAAGGACAAGGTTAATTGGAGAGACATGGGAGAGGCCTTTGCCCTGCAGTGGGTGCAGTCAGGCTGATGATGATGATGATTCTTAGAAGGCGCCCCGCTAAATTCGAATGGCGCTCGTGCACGACGCCGTTTCTTTATCAACGGCGAATGCGAACTCCTCAGCATGTTTGAATCAGCCGTCCACGCCAGCTTTTCAGGAGCACTTTGCTGCAGTTATGTTCCTTGATGCGTTCAACTGCATGCAGGCAGTAATACGGCATGTAAAATTCGTTTTGGGCATTACAACGGTTACCCGAAGGAATGAAGTTGTCCTTACTTCCAGGTCCACATCCCAGCTTGGCGCTTTCAGCTTTGTCAGTGGTATACGCCCTTACTGAATATGTGCGTGGCCACACCTTATCACTCGCGCATGTCGTACCCATAGCTTACCTTGAAAAAGCTCTTCCCGTTTTGGAGATTGCCTGATCGACAAAACTGCGCGCGATTATTTAAGCTTTGTAAGCCGAACCGCCGAACGACGGGGAGAGCCATTGTCACCGAGCGCAACCGGCAACGCCGCTCCCTCCTCACTCCTCTGACGAGTGTTTTGCCACGGGCGGCGCTGCTCCGCTGATGCGACGGTGGTGCCACATAACGGCCGCCCGGTCCCTATAGTGACGTTGGCGCAGGCGAGCATACGTCTTCAACACGCCGGCGTGGGCGCAGTGAGGGTCAGAGTGAAATTAGGCACAGATGTAAGCATGAAAGTGTCGAGGAATGACCAGCAGCCATTTTCGCCCGTCGTGGAGGTAGTTGCGGCGGTTAAGAAGTCTATCGCGGACGGCAAAGTGGTGAGTTTGACGGCGAAGCGCCCGAGATGGAGGACGCCATGAGGGAGTAGACAAGAAGGCTTGGATAGAGGCAATTCAGGGATCCTTGCACTCCTCGGCAGGCATATCAGCGATGTCAAGCAAACATAAATCATAGGCACAGACAACGTACGAACAGGATTCACACGGGAGCGGTGAAAGGGAGAGGGCATCCGCTTCAAGATGCTTGCGTCCAGGGCGATAAACGAAGTGGATGTCGTACTCCTGGAAACATAAAGCCCAACCAGCGAGACGGTCAGAGGGATCCTTGAAAGAGGACAAGCTTTGGCAAAGCCGAATGACATCGGCAATGGAGGTGGGATTCTTTGCCATGAGAATTTGAAAAACATCATTGACGATTACCTTCAGGATGTAATTGACCTTGTCCGTGTCTGGCATGGACGGGTTTACACGCTTGCACAAGTCAAGAATGTCCTCGATATAGCTTGCGTAAGATTCGCCGCTCTGTTGAGCGCCGCGGGCACGGAGACGTTATTCGGCGTAAAGCTCCCACGCTGCGGGGTGGCCGAAGACGTCCGCAAAGCTGGCTTTAAAGGCGGACGACATCGGGATGCCAGCTTCGGGGTTGCGAAACTAATGATTGGCAATGCCCACGACGTAAATGTTCATTTTTCAATGACATTTGGGAGATCAAATACTTTTAAAAACAACGAACGAGGATTTATTTACAACTACACCAAATGAACACTGCACGGAGAGCGTCGAAACGAGCAGCTCGCTTCACCGGCATCTCTGAGAGTCTGTTTTCAGACCTTGACGAATCAATCGTCCCCTCCGTGAGCCCGCCCTCCCACACCACTGTCACACTACTCTCCCTCGGGTGGGAGTAATGGGCGCCTCCCAACTCTTCTTGGAACGGGCCGCGTGTGTGGGTGGCTCGTAGTGTTGTGCCATGACAAGACATCTTGGGAGGGGTTGGGAGGGGGGGGGGGGGCGTCACTAGCGCGAAATCTTTAAAAGAGAGCGTTGCTCAACTTGAGGGAATCGTACCGTCTGTTGTAAATGCTGACGCGCTCGTAGGAGGCTATCCAGTCGTCATCGCCGTGGTCATCAGTACGACGAAGATCGCCAGGTCACGCTGCCGTTGCGCGCCAGAGAGCACAGAATGAATGGAGGGACAGGCGGCGATGTCTGGCTCGCACCGTCTTATTTATTGTATCGTTGCGGTTAAGGTAACGTGCGGCTTCGGAGTTCCAGGGTGAGGACAGGGATCAGGATCAACCTCCACCAAATGTGATGCTGGGGTTCAGTCCCAAAACTTCCTTACTGAAATGCTGAGCCGGAAGCTGTGTGATCCTCTGAGGCCTTGGCACTGCTTCCACTCGTCTTCGTCGTCTTCTGGCTGGTGCCGCGTTGTCTGACGCCAGTCTAGTGCATTACAATTTTAATAATCACCATCAGCAGCCTAGCTAGTTCACTCCAGGACAAAACCTTTTTCATATCTTTCCAATTAATCGCGGCCTGCGCCACCTGCGACCACCTTATATACGCGCTAATTTCCTAATCACATACACGCGCAGCTGACCTTGTCATCCCTTGCAATGGTTGCCTCTCTTGAAGTCTACCCCATTATCGTGACGGAGTATCATTTACTTTCTAATCACAGTACGTGCCCTGCCCATGCATATTTTTATTCATGATTTCAGCTAGTACCTAGTATACCAACTGTATTCCACAAAAATCGTTGTTCTAACCATCATAAGCCTAACTACGTTCACTGCTGGATGAAATAATGATAATAACCGTTATTCTCGTCCTAGCGTACAGAAATGACGGATGTGGTGAGAAAAAAAGCGAAGGCGCTCTGGGTTTTCACCAACTTTGAAGCAGTACCAAACGGCGAAAAACATTTCCGCTCTGTACATATATCATCCACACATGTAGGAAAAACTAAGAAAGAAAACACAACAAATAATAACACTTAATGGAAGGCTTTATACACAAGCCTCTCTCATATCGCGCCAATCATTCCAGATGATGATGATGATGCTTGGTTTTTAAGGCTAAAGCTTTTAATGGCTCATGCTCGTGGTGTCAGTCCGTGCGCTGGAATCGTGCCCACTGTGGCCTCTCCTCCGCGCAGCGGCGCAACCTCCTCCCCACATTAGCAACAACCGGCGCGCCGATGGAGGCGCTGATGTGCATAACAACCGTGACGTCACACAGTATATAGCGTTAAAACGAGCGCTCGCGCGTCGGCGGTGGCAGCTGCATCGCCGCTCCTTCGCCAGACGTCTTGTTGCAGTCGAGTGAGTGAGACGCATTGTTCCGAAGCGACCCAGTGATTCCGCGCCAAGCGGTTTGGGGAAGCGGCAGTTGGTTGAGCCCAAGGCTTTTGTCAAGCCTATTTTAGAATTTTTGGCCCAAGGACATCGAAAGCCAAAGAACGCCGAACACGAGGTTTTTGGTTGGCTGAGGCTAAAATATTGGCGCGTGCTCATGGGAGCGCGCCGACGATGAAGACGAAGTGTGCGTGTGCCGGCGGACAAAGACGAAGTGTGTGTGTGGGTGTGGGGGAACTGATATTCAGATGACCATCATCGGCCAGTTCACAGTGGTACAGATGCCACTCCCGCATCGCAGCAATTAAACCTGTCTTGCCCTAGCTGCGGCCTCCTGGTTATCCACGCAAACTTACGAATCTCATTCGCAAGCAAACCGGACTTTCTACCGCCCTCTGCTATGCTTTCCTTCTCTTGGAAACCTTTCCTTTATCATGAGGAAGTATGGGTTATCTTGCCCTCACGTCGTCTTTATCTTTTTCTTTCCTTTTTCTTTTCTTTATTTATTTTTCTTTACTCCTTTATCTTGATTTCCACTAGGATATCATTATCAGGCGTTGGATCTCTGATACATTCTCCTCGCTTCCTGCCTCCTACAGTGTTACGTAGGTAATTTTATTTTCCAGAGCTCTCTGGGCTGTCCTCAACTTATTTCAGCCCTTTTCGTTAGCCTCCAATTAAGCTTCTGCCCCATATGTGAGCACCATAAATATACATCTGTTGTATGATTTTTTTTCTTTAGGGTGCAGGTAAACTGCTACTGGTGACCTGAGAGCACCTAGTAAGTCTACTCCCCGCGGTTTTTGTTCTGCTAGATATTTCGCTGTTTCTTCTGGATCGGCGGTGATTACCTATCCTTACTAGACCTATTCCATTACCATTGACAGTGCTTCGCTGCTTATAGTAAACGTTTTTTCTCACAGACTACTGAACATTACATTTGATTTCTTTGTATTATATTTTTAGACCCTTATCTGCCTTAGCTTTGTGTGCCTGTCCAGTTTCTAAATCATATGCTCTGCAGTTTGTTCTTTAAGCTACTTAGGAAAGCACTCAAATGAGCGAATCAACGATAACTCAGATATTCTTCAATGCCGTAATTTCCGCACTGTAGTCCGCGGACTCCATACATGCTTAAAAGCTTGCGTCATGCGGACTACCTGTGCGTGCGGGCTATACATGATTTTATTTTTCATATCATTTGCAGAGCCGGAGAAGCCTACAGCTGGCTATGAAAACAAAAAAACAAACGTGTCCCGAGTGAGCACTTCGACATGTTACCATGCTAAATAACATTGCGAAATCAGCTCCGATATGCAATCAGCTTCGATATGCAAGCAAATGCTGTCGCGGTAGCGAAGAGTGGCTGCTTTCGAGTGCTTGTATCTGCGAGCGCCTGCGCAGAAGTTCATGAATATAAATAAATAATAAATACGTGGGCACATAAACGTAGCTGTAACACCTGGGCTGGCACAGTCAGAACGGTTGTGATGGCTTCGAATAGCTGAAAAGCCTTCTCCGCAGCATTCAAGCTGAGTGTAGGTGAGCGTGCGCAAGCAGTGAAGTCCTACAGAACAGCGGCAAAATAATTTGACATGGACGAAAAAAGTATGCGGATCTGGGCTGTTCCATCGGAAGATCTAAAGGAAATTCCTGCACAGAAGAAAGCTCGAAGGTGGAAGACACCAGCATGGCCACATCTTGAAGAAAAGGTTGTAGCGTGATTACCGCAACAGACGAAATTGGGGGAATCCGGTTATGGAGGTGAAAATCAGACTTCATTGCTCGTACTATGGCGGTTGAAGAAGCCAACAGGGAATTCAAGGGAAGTCTTGCGCTGTGCGCCAGGTTTATGAAAAGGAACCATCTGAGTCTACGACAGCGCACTACGGTAGTAATAAGTGAGCCGGAGGACGACTGGCGCGAGAACAAAAGGGATTTCCAAGATTATAAGCTGAAGTCTCCGGAGAATAATGGGATCTCAGAAAATCAGGTAAGATAAGTTTACAAATGCTGCCTATTAGAATTCGTTCTATGTTAATCGTCTGCGAGCGGCACTTGTTGCATTGGGACTAACGCACAGCCTTTTTCAACACGTGTGCAACAGGGTTGAATGGGCAATGTCGTTTGATGAGCCACCAAGTCGTACTGTTCACAGCACAGAAACCAGAACAGTTAGCATTACGAAAACTAGTAATGAGCGAAGCTGTTTCATTTTGTTCTCACGTGCAGCATGACCGGCGGCAACTTACCGCCGCTAGTTATCTTCAAAAGCAACACAATTCCAACGAAGATTTTCTTAGTAACTGTCGTGTGCTTTACAACGAAAAAGGGTGGCTCAATAAAGAAATCATGCTCGAATGGATTGATGAGGTCCTGTGAAAACGGAAAGAGTCACTTTTTAACCCAAAGTGCCTTCCGATAATAGATTCCATGCATGCGCCCATCGTGGAGGATGTGAAAGTAAAGCAATAGACAGATAGTGCAATTGCCCTAATCCCAGGTGGCATGACGAACACTTTCAACCTTTAGATATCTCGGTGAACCGGGCCTTCAAGAACTATGTTTAAAAGAACTGGAAGGCCTGCGTGCCAGAAGGGGCCCACACGTACACGAAAAATAACGGATGCGTAGGGCATCTTGAGGGTCGTTGATTCGTGGCACGCCAAGCCACAACCTCTGGTTGTCAACGGCTTCAGGAAAGCCGGATTAAAAATTAACCAGACGCTGATGTTGCGTATGATCGATCGTTAAATGAAGAGTGCGGCCCTTACATACGCCCAACAGGGTAGCCTGTGCGCAGCGCCTCCTATTTTGAATGGATTCTAAACTATGATCACGTGGTACGTATCCTTCTCTGTATCCGGTACGAATTTTGTTATATCCGCATTTTATATCGCGAACCGAATTTTAATGGGAACGTACACAGTACAAGTAGAAAAATCGTTTGACACCATCCGGAACGTCCAACTCGCACAAAAGTGATCTGGGCTCCTGGCCACCAGGGTCTACGAGGCAATGAGGCCGCTGATGCGGCCGCCCGAGCGCTCACACACCGGGCTCCTCATCCTAGCTCTCCTGGCTCAGAAGCTCATAAACCGCTTCTGCGGTTCCACGAAATCCTAATTCATTATTGCAACAGCCACCGTCTCTACCCCGCACCTGCCAAGGGACTGAGTAAGGCGGAGGAGCGAACTCGGCGAGGCCTGCAGACAGGAACTCTTCTCTGTCCTGCCATCACCAAACACTTCGACCCGAACACAGATGGGCGCTGCCCGTACTGTGGAGAGATCCGCGATATCTTTCACATGGTGTGGGCATGTACTCAAAATCCTCACCTTCCTCCACCCCCACCCGAGAGGCATGGGAGACTGCCCTCCTCAAATGCCCCACACTGGAGTCCAAAAGGGCTCTACTAAAGCGGGCGCGAGGCGGGGCCTCGTCGGGTGGTGTCCCGGACTAAGGATACCGACCATGCAGCAGGGTTTTCTGACCCTCAAACTCTCTGAGTATAGAAGTTTTTCACCACCACCACCACCACCTGCGTCAAAGGGTTCGGCCGCAGCGGCCGTTTCAAGATCCACGATGGTATGGTTTGGGGTGGCAAGGGTCGCCAGAGCGAATCCCCCTCGTGCACTAGGCTCTGACGGAACTATTAATTTTGTATCCCGCAACACGCTGAATTGATTGATACCACTCGGAACTTTCTGCGCCAAAGAGCTGGTCCGCAAATTTTATACGAATGGTGGGGCTGTGTGGTCTGACACGATGGTTCACAAACCTGAGTTTATATAGCGGGTCGAAGGTACACGGACGAATTGCGGCAATCAAGTGCCGCCGTTACGCGCACGCTGTTGCCTAGTGCTCTCTAAAGGCGTTGCGCCTTCATCGGAACGCTGCCTGTTTTCTTTTCTTTCCTTTGTTTTCTTTTTTTTTACCAAGAATTCTTTAGTACTCCTTTTCTTTCGTTTTACTTTTCCTCTCCTTTCTTTTAAAGTTTTAGGTCTTCCTTTCCTTTGGCCCTGGATTGCCTTTGCACTTTATCTTCTCAGTGGTCTTGATCCGGGCGTGATCCTCACTTAAATTTATTGTAGCGAGAGCTACATTACTCGCAGTCTCGCCGTTTTGCTGCGGGCCTTCAGCGCCACTTGTGCGCATGCGCGAGGAGCCGAGTGAGGTCTCAGCCGCACACCTGCCACTCGCATCCGACTGAGATGAGCCGCCGAGTGACGTCACAGCTACCGGCGCCGCGCGCCGACGCCTCTCTCCTCCCGAGACGGCCGCGTGTTTAATTTACAGACCGCCGGGCCGTCTTTCTGGGAATCGATAAATTTGAATAACGCGTGCCGCCTTTGCCACATGTCTCGTCTTTAATGCCTAACACGTAGCCATGGCGAAAACGTAAACAACTAGACGCAACCAGGGATATACCAAGCAGAACTTTTTGCTGGGCTAGTCGGTTCACTGTGACCTGAGTGAAAACAGCGCGAAAGAAGCCCGAAGGCGAAACGAAGAAGGGACAGGAAAGAGCGCTGATCACTGACAACTGAATTTTATTGAGCGAAAGTCGTACAATATATAGGAAGGCAGTGGCAACGGTAATCACATGCAGTCAACATCACATGGTGTAGAGTCACAAAAGCGATAAAAACATAACAGGGTGATAAAGCTAAAAGTCAGCTGAATCTCAAAAGGGATAATAATAAAATGGAAAAAAAGGTACACTTGATGACTATAAACAGTTATTGTAAGAGCCATAGTAGGTAATAATAGTAGGTAACAAGGATAAAACCGATAAAAACTGACGAAATGAATTTGTGGAAGGAATAACAACTGACTGAGTGTGACAGCGTGGGGCTAAAAAAGTGCAGAGACCTTAACAATAAAACGATGAAACAGTAATACTCAATGATCGAAACACGCGTAGTCGGCAATAAAAATTTAGCAATGTAGTTCCAATGTATTCTAAAATTTAGAATGTATTCAGCGCTCTTTCCTGTCCCTTCATCGTTTCGCCTTCGGGCATCTTTCGCGCTGTTTTCACTCATGTCACAGGGATATACCGTACCTCTCGCTACGTACATCCTAGGATAGCTGAGCTAAGCTACTGCCAATTTATTTTTTTCTGATCATTTTTTTTTACCCGTTCCTTCTTCGGTACACCTTTTCTTACCCGTCTGCATCTTTTCCTCCCCCTGCAGAGCTCTTTCCTTGCTCACCCGTTTTCTTTTCTGGCTTCGTCAGCTCCGCGCCAGCTGGCTTCTTCCCGGGTTGTACCTCCGAACCTCTTGGGCCATCGCACTTTCGCTTTCCAGTTGACCACGGAGGCAGAGTTTGTATACGTCATCCACCTCATGCTCGCTCCCGCCACATAGGATGACGTCATGAAAAGTTCCGCCGCCACTCCTGCAGCCTTGCCGCGCAGACTATATTCACATCTATCCTTCAAGTAGCACTGCACTGGTCGTGTGTGTGATTGAGCACTCGCTTCCCCCGAGAAATTCCTGCTTCGAATTAGACCCGCGGAACTTTTTTTTCTGTAGTAATTTGAGTCACGCGGAAGGACCACACATTGATCGGTGAAATTTCTGAGCACGGCCAGTCATGGTAGCGCACTAAAAACACCGCCCATAGCATGGGCCAGTACTGCTTCAGAAGCACCCCTATGTGAGAAAGTAGACTGATATTTTCGCCAAAGGGTGCGCTTGTCCATTTCTGCCAGCATGCGTTTCAAGATATTCTTTTATTACGGCATATTTATTCTGTTCCCCTCTGAATACGCCCGGTACACATCTAGCTGGTAGAGACAAGAAAACAGCTGCACGTATCGAAAATTTAGAGTGGAAGGCTACGCTCACGTGACAACCGCGCACACGGATGAAACGGTCGCTTTGCTCGAGAGAATTCCACTCCACTGGAAACAAGTAGGGAGGCTAATTTCCATTCAGACGAAGCTTACACTTTTTGTAATTCTTAAACATGCAAACGATTTATGTCTTATGGCAATAAAACTCGTTCTGCTCTACAATAACAATAAAAGCGGGAAAGTTGCAGAGACCTTAGCGAGCACAGTTCTGAAAGCAGAATGTCCGGTGCGACCAACAAGCAGGCGTTCATCGCATACGCACAAATTCAACAGCGATATCACTCCGTGCAATAACACCTGCGGATGACCATAGCGGTGCAGTTTTCTTGTCCGCTTATACTCTCTTGTCCAGAGATACAATATGTTGTTGTCGTTGTGTGCCGGACCATAACACTTATGCCAGCTCATAGGACATGACGCCAGCGCTGTCAGTCGTGTCGAAGCACGCAAGACACGCCGACATCCCACAAGCCTCAAAATTCGTAGGATGCGAATTTAACAATATGGCACTTTCTCGCATTTCAAGCATAGTTACTGGACAGCGTGTGTCCAGCGTACTCTGCATACCCGGACACTGCCTGCGTGAATGCGCATACTCCTAAATGGGCGGAGTAAAAACCAAACCGCTTTGTCAAAGGAACACTTACGGACTGCGCTTGGACAAGGAAACTCTGAACATGACGTTAGAACCTGGACTCATTTTGGATCTCATTTTTATGTGAGCAGTCCTATTCACGGGTAGTTAATACCTCGTTTGTCCTTCCAAGACTCTCCAAGAAAATGAGCGAGCAGATATACGTGGCAAAAAAAAACAAAAACAGATGAACCACATCCATGATTCTCTGCGCCGCCAGCACGATTAAAAGGAATCATGTTTGATAGGAAAATATCCCTAAAAGACATCCTGCATTCTGTCTTCACAGCCGATGAAATCAACCACATTGTACGCATGGATGAAAAAACCTGGGTCAGCTTTAGAGCACGCGTTAAAAGGTGCTTCACGAAGCTTCGAAGTACGTTTTTCTGAACTATCTCACATACTAGACTAGTGCTTGTTTTCATTACCAAATATTAGCGGAAACACTCGCGGCAAGAAAAAGGCTGCCGCTCAACAGGTATCATTGATCTATACCAAAGAAAATTAGCAATCAATACTATCTGCATACCTGTAACGTCTGCGCCGGAAGGAAATTCTCCCGTGGCCAGCGTTACACACGCGTCAAAAATCGGCAAGCGCCTTCGAGCGAATAGCCTGGTCCTCAAGATAAGGTCTACACGGCCGGTTACTACTCAGTTCATGGAAGAGAAAAGGACTCAAACAAAGCGCGCTTCGCGAAAGTCTAAAAATAATACAACGCTGAGAAAATTTGGGCAAGAATATTAAACACAAGATGCGGGTCGCATCAACGGTACTGAAAAAATGTCTGGTATGCATCCCACGTGACATCAAAGGCCGCGCCCTCACAAGAAGGCGCATTTGTGCTCCGGGTTCATGCGTGACCCCGCGGGGCAGCTGAAGGCCTTGGCGAACGGCTCGAAGTTGCGCATGGCTTCGGTGCATTCGGGCGACATGCGGCGGCGGTCGCTTCTCTCCCAGCAGGTCACGTGGCAGGCCGTGAGGAAGAAGATCTGCTCCGCGCTGTACTCCTCCAGGCCTCGAAGCCGCAGGTCCCGATCTTCGCTGCGGAAGCGGAGGTAGGCCGCGTGCGCGATCTTCAGCGCCGGAAGGAGAGGGAAGAGCGACGTAACGTTGCCACCGGAAGTGACGTCGGCCGAGCACCTTCCCAGCTCCCACAGGGCTCGCCCGGGTGAGCCGATGTTGTGGGTGCTCCCTTCGCTAGGGTTGACGGCGGACGAAGCCGGATTCCACGGTGTCTGGGTCATGTCTTCGCTGAGCAGAACCGTGAGCGCGTTGATGGTGCGCGCAAGCTGCGAGAGCCGATGAGGCGGGACAAATGAAATAAAATGTCCGGGTAGGGGAGGTTGTCACAAACACTATCGTAGCATCAAGCTTACCGCTGTCGCACTGAGAGATACATACATATCGTAGAAAATAAAAGGTTGCACCATTCTTGTACTGGCTATTCCTTCTTCGCGGACCACCATCAGAAAAAATGTACTGTTCCTTTCATTGCCTTATAACTGACAATCCTACGTTTTGGCGAGACTGAACAAGAAAAGACTTAACCGCATTAACCTAAGAACATTGGATACAGCTCATTTGCGCGATTCACTTCCAGTGCATCCACTACAGCCCTAGCAGTGGTCTTGCATGCAGAGATGCTGACTTCTGAGCCCGTTCGGATGCCGGTGCAAAGGCGAGCTGCAGGGATGGGGTCGAAAGCAAGCGGACATATATACAGCACAAGGGTCATCCTCCTGACCCAGGCTCAGCACCCGCGTCGTCATCGGTGGGGTCGACTTCCCCTGCTGGTTTTGTCAAACGGGTACAAGCCGTACAATTCATAGTCCGGCCTGGTGCTTGGGAAGGAAGCCTGCTCTTTCAAACCCTGACTGTTTGAAATCTGTGTTTAAAATATCCTAGTATACTTTGTGGCCACAGTGAACAAGAAAATGACTTAACCGCATTAACCTATGCACATTGGATACAGCTCAATCGCGCGATACAATTCCATTGCATCCACTACAGCCCTAGCAGTGGTGTTTGCACAGGTGCTGATATCTGAGCGCGTTCGGATGCCGTTGCAAAGGCGAGCTCAAGGAATGGGGTGGAAAGCACGCGGACAGACAGCACACGGGAGGACACTCGGTCGTCCTCCAGAACCTGGCTCGACAACCGCCTCGGTTTCGGTGGGGTCGACTTCCCCCTGCAACCAGTTCGAAACCCACCGGTTTTGTCAAATGCGTACAAGCCGTACAAGCCATAGTCCGGATTGGTGCTTGGGAAAGGAGCCTGCGCTTTGAAACCCCTTCCGTGTGGGCTTCAACAAGCGCGCCGAAAGAGTTCCACAATGGTCTTTAAAGCAAAAGGAGGATTTTGGTCCCTCGCGACGATCTCTTACACCGAATGTGAGCGATACGAAAAAAAGGCCTTTTTGCCAGCATTCACACCAGAAGAGCTGAACACCTGGCCGAGGGAAATATTGTGCCCATTAAGAGCCGATGGGTACTCTCCGCCGCTGGGGATCCAACCTAGCACCTCTTCAAACCGAGGGGGATGCTGTTCCACAAGGCTATCGCTTCGGCGGACCCCCGCTTCGAAGGCCTTGTGTTAGAGCACCGGTAGAGCAACAATGGGCTTTACCGGACACCCCTGTGTTCGCGATTCCTTCAGCTTACAGCTCCAACAAATCGCTGGCGTTAGTCAAGACCCCCCGTTTCCTCAGCGTAAATCTTGTAACCTTGAGCGCCTCCACTTACCTGCATGGCGTACAGGAGTCCGAAGCCCCCGTAGGCCATGGCATCCGTGCTTTCGTCGGCATAGTATGGCGCGGCGAGCGCTGCCACGGCGACGGAAATCACGTTCGTCACGGGGCTGTACGAAGCGAGGTGGGCGGACTGCAAGCGAAACAACCGCAGGCTCGCCTGGTACTCTTCACTGCCCAGCGACTTCTGCAGCTGCTCGCGACTCATGCGCCAGTGGCCGAAGAAGCTCTGCTCCATTTCGTAGTCGCGTCCGTACAGGAGTTCTAGGCTCCGGCTTGTCATGTACTTTTCCGGGGGCCATATCACGGTGCTGGTGTTCTGCAGCCGCGTGGCAACAGCACGGACCGCTTTGGTGTCCAGTGTGGACCAGGAGCCGACCTCCATTAGCGCCGTCTTGTGCAAGGTGCTCAAGAGGTCCGAAACGTCCAATCTGTGCACTTCGGGCATTACGCTGTCGTCGGGGCCCGAAAAAAGCACCGTGTACACGAGCGCAGCATTTATACCGCAAGCCATGGGATAGAAGTACTCGGACAGCGGATGTTTCATGAAGAGTTCTCTCACCGAGCTACTGGCGATAGGGGCAAGGAGCTGGATGAACCACCACGCCGTATGGAAGGTCACCTCCTGGGCTGAGTAAGAAGCGAAGATCACACGCATTGCATCCAGCAGGTTGCCATTTGTGGCGATGAGTGTGTCCTCTTCATTCAGGGGCGGTTTCGCGGTGAAGGCGGATTGCATGGCCTCCACCCATTCACGAGCTCGGAGCTTTGGCACCAGATGTGGTAACTGACGGATGACCAGAAAATGAGGCCTTGGGTGTGTGGCGCCGAAAAAGAGCGACAGATTTCCGAGGATAGAGCTCTGAATGTCACTGCTAGCCTTCGCGAATTCAACAAATGCAGGCAAGGCGGCTCTTTCTCCAAAGGTGCCGGATAAGACCAAGTCGACGACGGTTTTATAGAAGCCTTTGTACTTATTAACCTCGTTGTCTATTATTTTCGCAATGACTGGCATACCTGATGGGCTTATGGATACCGATCGCCGGTGGGCGGTGCCGTGCCATGGCTCTATGAACTCAACATAGAACCACAACGGCGTGGCCCACAGGACGGACAAGTTTACCAGAGCCCGCAAGGGTACAGAGTAATCGTCGGGGTCTCCAAGCCGAGCATCGGTGGTGTCCAGCAGCCAGGGGAACAATTCTTCGCTCATGAATTCAACGAGGGTTTTCGAGTCGTCGATGTCTGCAGCGGGGCCTCCCCGGCGAAGGCAGGCATCTATCATCACGTTCACTCTTTTGCTCAGGGGCCGACGTGGGTCCTCGCGAAGCTGTGCTCGTCCCAGCAGCCAGTACAACAAGCGAAAAAGTGGCACGGACACACTAGGCCTGGTGTCTTTGTGCAGCCAGCCTGAGCACACAAACTGGCCGAAATCTTCGCATGCAGATTCTTGCATCTGGTCTCGTTTTAAGCCCAGCGCCTGCGCGTGATCCAAGCAAGCTCGTGTGGTGCACACCGTGGGTACAACGCGGGGACTGGGCATTGTCCTTGCAATGTAGAAGACCACCGAAACAAAGATGGCTATGACGAAGAGGAGAAATACGATAGCTGCCGTCTTCGTCACCGGGTCAAGTTTTCGTCCAGCTAATCGGCGCGGTGATGATGAAAACGGCGACCTGAGGCTCATCTGCGGAAGAATGACATTCTGTAAATGAACTCCGTCCAGCCAGTAGTGAAGACATCTCAAGATCGCAAGACCTTCCTAAGAGCAAATTACATCTATCTACGATGCTATGAACTTTGAAAAGAATTATCTAAGTGGAGTGAGTAGTGACTGCAAGTTGATGTGCACAGCCGATAACGTTTGTTAATTTGCTTTGATATGAGTGATTATGATTTGATTACAGCAGCATCAAGGCAGGTAGGTGTATCGATAAAGCCGCTCCGCTGCTCTTTCCCTGTATTATTTGTCTTTAGCATCCTTCGATATCACGTTGGAATAAGTACTAGACTCTCCGAGTACATTTTTTACTGTTTACAAAGACTAGCTTACAATTTCACGTTCACAGAACTAATAAAAAAGCACAGGCTCAAGGTGTTGACTGAACGAATCGTAACTGTGGCAAGTTAGCATGGCTTGGTGTCAGTTAGTGATGGCCCTGATTCTGTTGAGTTAAGCCGAGGGGTTTTTGCAGCTGTACTCTCGGCTTGCCGGTCAACAGGAAGCTGCCAATCAGTGGAGATTGCGTCATAAAAAGTTACACTGTCAGGAATTCATCATTCCGCTGAGCGCCAGAAATGCCATACGCTTCCTTCGAGAAAAAAAAAACGGTAACACTGCAAAACATTGCTAACAGCAAAAATCGTGGCGCCCTCCCGCCTTTACATCGCATGTCGCAAATCCTATCATCTCAGGCCACACAATATTCCCAGTTCCCTTTCGTACATGTACCACCGCGCAAGATCGATAGGCAGCATCAGGGAAGGGCCAGCCTAAACAGTTTTAACCAGAGGAAAAAGACTTTTATGTTAACAAGCAACACGTTCAGTCACTTTTTGCATGCTAGAAGTTAAATTTTTTAGTTGGTTAAGGAAACTGACGAAGTTACATTCGCATTCATCTTCCGAATGCATTGTTTCCGTGAAGCATCCGACTGCCCAGTATTGTAGTAAAGCTGCTATCTGCGATGCTCTTGTGTCACCGTCGCACCAGCGGTTCTTCAGCCGTTGTAAAAAAATTCGCTGTGGCTTAGCTTGGGTAAGCCCGGTAATTGCGAAAGCAATATCCGTACCTACGCCACGGTTCAGCTGGTAGTGTAGCTGGTGGTGGTGTTTGTGGTTAGACTTGTGGCGATGCATCGGTTATAAAATCCAATCCAATCCAATCCAATCCAATCTAATCATATCTAATCTAATCTAATCCAATCCAATCCAATCTAGTCCAGTCAGGCCGCCGTTCCTGTGCACCGCCGTCGCACACGGACGGCGCGAGATGGTCGCCCAGCTCTTCGGCGTGTCGTCACACAGAGGTCATGCGAAAGGTCATTTCATGTGCACCACCGTCGCATCGCAAAGGCTTGAAAGTGAAAGTAGTATTGCTTTCGCAATAATATTGCTGGCAGCTTTTGGTCTGCCTACTAACACACCAGCACCGTAGAGAACAGCACGTTGAGCCTAGATGTTAACCTCAGGGCGTTTTTAACATACAAACCAAGCACGGCGGCTAACATCTGAAAAACCGGTCTCAGCATGTCTCCTGATCCCCACAACTGCAGAAACCACCGAAAGAATACCACGCAACTTGAAAACAGAGCATCCCCTCATAAGGAGGCAAATGTCTGAGTGCAATGCATAAAGAATAATACTCGCGTCTTATCGAGGAAAAAAAATACTGGAAAGAAGGCAACGAATCAGAGTAACTAACATTAAGACGACGACACTCCCTCGATAGAGCGCCCAACTCAATTCAGTGAGATTACGGCTTCCAGTGTCACTTTTTCTTTTTCTTCAGCTCGGCAAGGGTGCAGAGGTGGTATTGTTTGCAAAGAATGACAAGAGTTCTGTAACGATGACGAAACCTGGTCTCGTATTTAAATCAGCCGCATCACTTGTCTGAATCCTTTAAGCATTCTCATGCAAGCTATCAATATTCGAAGAGTTACGTACGTGATCCAATAACGTACTCAGTAAGACAGTCATCCCCTTAGCAATGGCGGATCTCAGTGGCCCATTACTCAACAATAGCCCTTCATCCGTATGATTATAGGCCCCATGATTCCGAAACCTGTGACCCTTTGCAAAGATTACGCAAAATCGCACGTCATTACGCGAACGGTCCTAGTCTGGATCCCCTGTGCAGTGCAATTCTGCGCACGGCTGGCTAGCCAGGGTTACTGGAGGCTCAGTGTTTTGCCGCACTGCACCCCGACAAAGCTGAGCTTCTCAAAACAATGTGACACTGCACAGAGAGCATTTCCCTGAAGGAAGCCGCCGCATACCATTTCCCGGAGTGCTTTGAGGGCTTCCATCTCTTCGGCAGATATCCGCCTGGTCAGCCTCTTGGGCGCTCCTAGGGAAAAGAGACGACGGCAGAAGGTGAGAACACGTTAAACAGGTGCTGCTGCCCAACGGACTCATTTTTTGTAACACTAAAATCATCTGCTCTTACGAATTCGTGAAGTGGCTGTTTTTTTTCTTAGCTGCAGAAACAACAGTGTACCCTCCGCGGTACACGTGATTCCAATGCTTGAAGATAGAGTACAAAAAATAAAACCTGGTCGACGCCTAACCTACCCTTAAGAGTGCCATGCGATAGCATCGAAGATCCCTCCCTTTCTTCTCTTTCCTTCCTTCTCCTTCTCTTTTTGCCGATGTTCTGCCTACAAGCGGAATTATTCGTTCTAATTTACCTTACTTTACTTGCCCCGTGTCGCCAACCCAATGGGTGAAGTGTCATGTGATCGCATTGTGCGCGATTGGTATTTAGTGTCACGTGAGGCTGTGAAGTGTGTGATGCAGTGCGAAGAGGGGGAGCGTTGCTCTCTTGTTAAGAAGTCAGCGAGCAGATCGCTCGTGTGTGAGTACCGGGGCGGCAGGGCCGCGCCAAAGACCGCCAAACCGGCAGGGAGAAAAGGGGCAATTTCGCGGCGCTTATCTGTACGGCCAGCATGCCGAATAAATATGTTGCTTAGGCGTTCTGCCTCTGCTTCGCTCGCCGCGGCTACAGCAATGGGCAGGTAGCCACCGGCAAATGTTGGCAAGCTGTGATGACGTCACATGGTCACGTGACCTCTCTACATCAATCGCACAGTCCGGGGTTGAGATTGTCATCTGCCACGGTGGGCAGGATTCCGATAACGTTACAATGTCGGGTGACTGATCTCGATCAGTAGGAGCGGCTTATTAGGGCTGGTAGCGATGACCTCACGTGGTCACGTTTAAACTCTCAAACTATAAGCGAATTTCGACGGGACCGATGGGGTTTTGGAGATACTGAACTGGAAGGTGATACACAGGGGATACTTAGCCAGAAGATGGAAGCGGCGTCCTTCGCGTACACCTTTATGAGCTCTTATATTTTGCACTACAAAGAATTGCCGGCGGTTAGGGCCTAACAGGCCGCCGCGGTGGCTCAGTGGTTATGGTACTCGGTGGTTGACCAGAAAGACGCGGGTTCGATCTCGGCCGCGGCGGTAGAATTTCGATGAAGGCAGAACTCTAGAGGCCCGTGCACTGTGCCATGTCAGCGCTCGTTAAAGAACCCCAGGTGGTCGAAGTTTCCGGAGCCCTCCGGAGCCCACGGTGTCCCTCATAGCCTGAGTCACTTAGGGACGTTAAACCCCATAAACCAAACAAACTTAGGGCCTAACAAAGGGCCCGAGTTGGTACAGAACCATTGCACAGCAGCCCATACGCATGGAAGAATGCTCGCCGCATTGAATCAGCAACCACGGGGGTAAGAAACTGAGATGCTTTTAAAGCTTTGCTTTAGACACTGCTCGGTGCTCTGAGCTTCAGGCCCAAAAGACACTGGTTAAGCGCGCCCGGGCAGCGGCCGACGCTACTAGGTTCCGGTACTAGAACCCCACGTAGTGTTTGTGAGGGCCGGCCCCTTAAGAGTCGGTCCAGTCATACCACCCTGTACAAATAAGTCTTTCATTATCATCATCATCGCATGCCGCATGCCTGGGTTGGATTCGCACCTACACCACAATGTTATTGTTTTTTTTATTAATTGACACCGCTTCAGGGTCATATCTGCGCCGTAACATGACCTTCAAAATTTGTACGTGAGAACTGGAGCTTTCTCTCCAAAAAGCAAACAAGGTCTCCCTAGCTCAGCGGTGAGTAAGCCTCCAGATACACTGTTCCCTATACCCCTGGGAAAGTTCACGGCTAAGCATATACCCAGCAGGTTATTGCTTCCGCAGCGCGGCTCAGAAGCCAGAATGACCAGGGATGGCCACTACGAGCGGTGACGACGCCGCCAATGTAGTCTTTGCGAAAAGTAACCGAGAAACAGGTTCTTGCTTCTCAAACGTATAACGGAGCATTTACAGCAGCCCTAAAGACCGAACGGTGCCATCAAGTAAGGACAAGGTCTCACCTTTTTTTTACACAGAATCAGAGCTTAAGGGCTGCCATGAGTGCTTCGCTTTGCGGCTATTAACAAACCACCTGTGCCGGGTTACTTTTGGTAAAGACTGTTCATAGTAGAACAACGGCACCGCGATAAAGCTGTCTCAACAGGAACACTTTAGTCGCATTTGTAACAACCAGTCACTTCGTTAGAGACGGCAGACGATTTTTCGCTTTACCGCCCCACAGGCAGAATCGTAAGGGCAACATATGATGTACGGTTATTCGCGTCGAACCACGTGGGGACTCTGACACCCTTATGAGCAGGCTCCGATGCGAGCAGGCGAAAACAGTGCGCATCGAGCAACTGGGCAAAACCTACCGAGCACAACTCACTTTTTATGCGTAGCATACTACTTTAGCTACCACTTCAGCCCTTCACCGTGGTTATGCGCCTCCAAATCACGTGATACATGACGTCACACCACGTGACACGATGACGTCACGACAGTGGAGATACGGGGTCCCACCTCACGCCGTCGCTGTGGTTGTGCGCCTCCAAATCACGTGATACATGACGTCACACCACGTGACACGATGACGTCACGACAGTGGAGATACGGGGGCCCACCTCGCGCCGTCGCTGTGGTTGTGCGCCTCCAAATCACGCGACGCGATGATGTCACACCACGTGACACGATGACGTCACGGCAGTGGAGAAACGGGGGCCCACCTCGCGCCGTCGCTGTGATTGTTCCAAATCACGTGATACATGACGGCACACCACGTGACACGATGACGTCACGATCACGTGATACATGACGGCACACCACGTGTCACGTGATACATGACGTCACACCACGTGACACGATGACGTCACGACAGTGGAGAAACGGGGGCCCACCTCGCGCCGTCGCTGTAGTTGTGCGCCTCCAAATTACGCGACACGATGATGCTTCGCATTCTCCAGGCTTAACCAAGTTAAGCCTCAGCCATTTTTTTGCTACCACACTTCCTTGTGTGGTAAAGCGCTATACGGAAAGTATCCCCGCATCAACCGGCCGCTGCGGCTCAGTGGGTTAGACGCTCGGCTCCATAGCCCGAGTTTCCGGGTTCGAACCAGGCCGCGGCGGTCGCATTTCGTTGGAGACGAAGCGCAAAGGCTCCCGTGTGCTGTGCGATGTCCGGAGCCCTTCACTGTGACACACCTTTTTCTCTTCCTTCTTTCACTCCCAGCTTCCTTCTTAACGGCGCGGTTGAGGTGTCGACCGACCAGTGAGAAACTTGCTGCGCCATTTCCTATTCTCCTTAGTTTTTTTTTAACAGTAATACTTACAAAGTTACCTATTCAATATTAGTTGACCAGCCTTCTCGCGAGCACATCTTAACTGTGTTCTTAAAAATTACACTGCTGACAATGCTATGGTGATAACAGCGGTATTCTAACTAGAGAAAGCCTATCTTTTAAACTTTCCGACAGTTATGAGTAAAACACCCTGTACAGTGGTTGCACAGCGACCAAAGCTTTGCGGACGAAAATTGATAAAGTACCTAAGATTAAAGGTGCCAAAGAGGGAGACAGGATCTCTCCACTAATATTAATAGCGTATTTACACGAGATATTAAGATAACTGAATTGGGAAGAGTTGGGGATAAAAGTTAATCGATAATATCTTAGTAATCCCTAATTTGCTGATGACATAGCTTGCCTAAATAACTCAGCGGAGCAACCGCAAACCGTGATCCAGGACCTAGACAAGCGAATCGTTAATGGGAAAAAACACAATGTAATGTAGTAATGTCAGACAGTCTGGAAAGGAAATAACACGAGACTGAAATAACTAGAAGAATAAAGACACGATGCTGTGAACTTGGCAGCTATTCTCAGATGATGAATGGCAGTTTACCACTATCCTCCAAGAGGAAAGTGAACACCTCTATCTTCAAGTGCTAACAAATGAGGCAGAAGCGTGAAGGCTAACGAAAAGGGTTGAAGATAAATTGAGGATAGCGCGGCCAGCTATTGAAAGGACAGTGATAGGTGCAACGTTAAGAGATCGGAAGGGGGCTGAGTGGGTGAAGGAATAAACGCGGTTTAAAGACATCCTAGTCGAAATCAACATGAAGACATGGGCTTGGGCAGAGCTTGTAATGCGAACCAAAGATAACTGCTGATCATTAATGGGAAGCGCATCAGGGTAAAGCGAGTCATGTGGGCGGATGAGATTGGGAAGCAACGAAGCTGAGGTGGCCGCAGCGGGCAGAAGACAAGGTTAATTGGAGGGATATGGGAGAGGCATTTGTCCTGGAGTGGATATAGGCTGATAATGATGGTGAGGATATATCGTGCCACATCGTACACAACAGCGCAACACTCACTGAGACCGCCTTGACCCGTCGGCGACCGTGCGCTGAGCTTCGAGGGATCCTGGAAAGATGCGGCGTTCTCGTCCGGCGCCAACGACGAACAGCCAATGGCCTCTGGCGACGACACTGCCACAGGGGAGGCGGCCATGTTGGAAATGGTCTGAGACGGGACGTCGGTGAGGTCCTCCTTGTTTGGACTAGCGCATGACAACGTGGACGGTACGTCACTGGTGGGTGGCCTGTCGAGGATGAAAGAAAGAGCAGATGTCTTCCGACCGAGCACTGTTCTAAAGGTGGAACGAGCAAAACAGACGCAGGACAAGAAAGAGAAGGCACACGCACCACACTGCTGGTTCCACACTTGCTCATTATGAATCAACTAGCCAAGCAATTTACTTATGGAACACTGTTCTCTTCGGGAATATGGAATTTTTATTTAGATTTTCCGGCCTGCTCAATATTTTTGTTGGCTTGCAGACCAGTTGTTATGCACGTGCATTAATTCAAAACTCATATCCTTGTGTTATTTTCATTCCCTCTTCAACCACAAGTTTGTTTTGTGTGGTAGCCTTGTAGACTCCTGTTTTACTCTTGCATTTTTTTTGAGATCCAGAATTTTAACCAGCGTCCATGTGGCAACCAGCCGAAAGTCATATCCACTAAGCCAACACGGCGTTTGGTTGGTGATTTGTACACGCAGCGCTACAGTCTGCCAGGATCGAATTGATCATCATGGAATAACCTGGCATTTGATTCGATGAGGAGTCAGCTGATTGAGTGCACATCAACTTCTGCTCAGTCCACTCAGCCTGCATCGCAATATATGATCATTTGGACCTTATGGGGTCGGCCGGGAAGGCGAGCTTCCGTGCCAGCTATGCGCGGGCGTTCTTGTGTCCCCAAACCGTGGCGCAAAGTCACAGCCACGGCGGGTTCGGACAAAGTAGGCAACGAACAGAGTACGCTAGGAAACCGTTTATTAACCTAGCGCAAGGCAAAGCACACGGCGGAAGAATGTTCTATCCGATAATAGATGGTTCAGCAGCTTACCAAGTCGTCGTCGACCGGTGTTGGATAATCCGGGGAGGCGCGGCCAGTAAGCGGGGTCGGCGGGGCAGTGGGGCAGTCACGCCGCGGCAAGAGAGACTAGAGAGCGAGAGACCCTCGTTCCCGCGCGAGCTCGCCTTTTAACCCCTACGACATTGCCTCCTCCTTGGGCAACCGGTTACAAGCGTTTGCGGGTAGGCAGGCTGGAAACGCTGATTGGTCAAAAAAATATGACGTCATACGCGTGACGTCATAGGTCACGTGATATTTAATGACGTCATGTCCGGTTGGGGACAGGCATGTTTTCCTTAGATTTTCCCCCGCCACCGCTCGTCAGCGGACGGGGCTGCTCGCGAGGAGCCGAGAGGCGAGGAGGCAGCGTGCACTGCAGCGTTGCCTCCTCGGCGTGTCCCCGTCATGTCTTTCGACTCGCCGCGGTGGCTCAGAGGCTATGCCGCTCGGCCGCTGATCCGAAAGACGCGGGTTCGATCCCGGTCGGGGTGGTCGAATTTCGATGGAGGCTAAATTCTAGAGGCCCGTGTACTGTGCGATGTCAGTGCACGTTAAAGAACCCCAGGTGGTCGAAATTTCCGAACCCCTTTCACTACGGCGTCCCTCATAGCCTGACTCGTTTTGCGACGTTAAAACCCCAATAAACCATAAACCCATGTTCTTCAGTGCGCGCGCGAGATTAAAAAGCGCACCTGTCGCGCTGCGCTGTCACACTTGTGACGGACCAGCGCAAAACACCGGGACAAGAGACAAGCGCTGACTTACAACTGGTTTTTATTTCGAAGAAACACTGCTTCTTATACAGGCTGTCACACTGCATGCCTGCTTCCGTGCATTTCTTGCGGACTCCTTTCAGTCATACTTAGCTATACTTTGACCAAAAGGCTTCTTAAACAGTTATTTCAAGTTTTATTGCTATGTATAAAGAATATGTTTGTAGCAGGTGCGTGAGCCCGAACAAAAGAAAACTGTTTTTATTCCCCTTCAGTATTCCTGCTTATCGAGACTTAAGTATTTATATGTTGCAGTACATCTTTTTTCAGGCATCACAACTGATGTTTCGATGTGTTTGGTAATTGACTTCATTGTAGCTTCATACTTGCACCATTTAAACTCTGCACATAGCTCTTTTTTCACAAAAGGAAATGTGATTAGGTTTCTGAATAGAGCTGTGCACGGGCCGCAATTTCGAACCCGCGCCAGGCCCGGGACTTAACCTACCGACAGGAAGCCCGGCCCGACACTGAAGGACCCTGAGCACGCTCGTGCACGGCCCGACCTGCAAAGCGGCGACGACACAAAAAGAGAATTTCAGGAAAATGAGTTTATTTCAATGACATTCAAATTTTGACCTCGCATTCCATATCACAGTTTGGGATTATACACAAGACACAACGCATAAAGGTATAGATTTATCACTCTAAATATGCAAGTTGTTCATTGATGATGGCTTGATCGAAACAAGAGCGGCGCTCTTTCATTACGAATCCTGCGGCGCTGAAATTTTTCTCGCTGCTTGAATTGGTGGCCGCAACGGCTAATACTTCCATAGCAAGAGAAACGCTTGAAGTATGAAGGGGAATGACAGACGTGGTGTCGTAAGCCATGGATGGCGTGCCACAACAGGAAGACTTTTTGACTTGTTAGAGGATAAGCGAGCAAATAAGCGACAGGGCGGCGCTATACTGCGAATGCCGATGTGGCCGCGACGTCCCTGCTTGTACTATTCACGGGAAGGCACGGTGCTGTGTTCACTTTGCTGACAAGCGATTACGGCGAAACTCAGCACTGCGCCAGAATAGTACAAGCTGAGCCGTAGTGGAGGCGCCAGTGACATTTTTCTAATGCCTTTCATGTGGTGGCCCCCCCCCCCCCCCTCCTTCGCTCTCGCCCGCGACTATTGTCCGTCTCCCCGGCCGGAACCTGCCGGGTAGGCGGACAAGAGAGAAGGCTGCCGGCTCTGCGGTGCGCTGCGAGTGGCGAGTGGAAGAATTTAACCTTTTCCCGATGTGCTGCTGCAGCGCTACTCCGTGACCCCGCGACCTCGCGTGCGCCGTACGCAGCCCTGCCTCCGCTTCCCAGAACCATCCTTTCTTCTTACAAGGCGCCCAAAACTGGTTGCTTTGCCCCAACGTTGGTACTTGTTAGAACGAAAAATGCGTTTCTAGCCCCAGCTAGCTTTTTTTTTTTAGCGTTTGTACTATCCTCCCGTCCTTGTACATGCCCTCCTGGATGGTCTAGACACAAATCACTTCCTGCTGTGCATGCAAGACGCCCAGCGCACCACAGCCATATTCGCACTTCCACATATATGATACATGCTTTGCCCAACTTAGAGCCTTGGGCGTTTGGTTGTGAGTAACACCGTATGGCGCGTAATGCATTCCCATCAGGCAGAATTAAAATATGAGAAAATTCATCGCAAGATATATTTCCTTGTATTCTCCAAGTAAATTACTTCTATACTAACTCCTCCCTTCTGAAGTGACCAAAAGATAAAACAACTCAGCGTGTAAAAAAGGTGAATGCAAAAATACACTACTTTTGTGCAAAATTCACAGGAAGTGCACTTAAATTGCCACAAGTGCATGACCAATTAAGGAAAAAAAAACAAGGGCAAAGGACGGAGACGCACAACAGGAACACAGGACGACGCTGTGTTCTGTGTTCCTGTATTCTGTGTTCCGAGTTCTGTGTCCCCGTCTTTTGCGCTGGTTTTCTTTCTACAATCGTGAACCAATTAACTCGCCCAGCTCTCCACTCTACTGGACCAATAAGGCATCAAGCTTCACAGTGCATTAGTGTTATATCTTACGCTACATATTTTCGAATTGTTTTTGCTCGGCATACACGTCTTTCATTTGCTTAGGAAGAAAGCAGCGCAGTCAAGAAAGTTACTCCCTCCTGCCAGCGAAAATTTAAAAAATGCGGTTTTTTCAGCGCCAGTATAAAATCTTTGCATGCTGACGGCATGTTGAAATTTTCGTTAATGCACCGTAATAATTATCTCATGAAGCCCCAGCTCTTGTGGCCCAGGACGAAGAGTACGATGATTTATGGCAATATTTGAGGTGCATTTATGAGCCAAGTTCTTATTGCTCTAACGTTCTCCTAAGCAAATAAAACTGAAAATTGTGATAATTTTGATAATGCTTTATGGAGCTAACACTACCAGGACGTGGTAAATAAACAAAAAATAAATTCTTTGATAAAGGCCTGTACGCTGCACTTGTGCTGCTCATTTATTTCATGCTGTCCATTTTCTCAGTGCAGTGTCTTCTTTGATATGCATATTTCTGGCTCATTACATACTTTGCTTCGGTTCACAATTCTTCTTTTAGCTATATTTCATCCACTTTCCTGCCATAATCTCTATTCAAACGTAATTTGTGTAATTTTGCTTTGTCCGGGCTCCTGCAATGTTCTAGTATATATGAATGATGTGAAGACCTGTTTCAAGCTGTTGCACTATAATTCAGTCTAACCTCCTCGATCACGATCACCTAAGCCTTTCCTTATCTGTTGCCATACTTTTTTATGGAAACACTTAAAAACAAAGCACCATGATCTATTTCAGTATTGTTTTATTTGCCGATCTAATTTTTTCGAAGATAACATGGGATACCAACTCCCCTTTAATGTCCCCGTTCTCGTCTCGAAGTCGCGAATTTTTAGATGTGCGCTCAGTATTCTTGTTAGTGCATTTGTGCTCACAAGGGACTATAACAGCCAACGCGGCTAATACGCTAGATTTAATCCTGACAAATCGATCTGACATAGTCTCACCTATTACATACCTGCCAGGCATCAGCGACCACTTGCTAATGCACTATGACATTAATCTAGCCACTCCGAACACTAACAAAAAGAAAATAATAATAATACAAGACTACAACGGAGCAAATTTTCAGGCGATAAATAATGAACTATTTTTTTTTTATCGATGCTTTCCCATAGCTTTGGTGTCTGCAGCATTCAAACCAACTGGAGCATGTTCACAGCTATAATCACCCAACTCACAGAACAATACACTCCTGAACGCACTGCTACCGCCCACTCAATAGCTCCCTAGTGTAATAATCACATTAAACGTTTATCTAACAAAAAGAAAGCCTCTACCGCATCGCAAAGTTCTCGCCAACTAGTGAGCGATCGGACTTCGTATTCAGCGGCTTCCAACATGTATGTTCAGGCGCTCAAAAGCGCTAAAAGCACTTCCACTCACATGTAACCACCAATGTCAAAAATTCTGGCGGGTCATTAATCCTTCCACCGACGATAGTTTTGCGTTATCTGACCCGTTAGGCGACCTCATCCCTTCCGACGTTCGCGTCACGATTCTTAACCGCGTAATCACTGACAACTTTACACCCATATCTGATGTATACATATGCCTACAACTCACCACTTCAACTATGTTTTCATGCCACCTATAACTGTTGCTCCTACTGGTGTGAATAAGCTTATTGATGGACTCAGTGTTCATTCCGCTCCGGGTTATGACTGCGTTACTTAAAAAGCACTGCAGCTTATTCGCCCATTATACTAACCAAACTTTTCCAGCATTGACCAGTCAACGCTGCTACTGAGTGGAAGATCGGAAAGGTGGTTACAGTCTACAAATCCGGCAGCAAAGCATCCCCTATTAATTATCGTCCCATATCCCTTACCAATACTTCACCCAAAATGTTCAAACATATAATATTCACCAACCTTGTTAACTTCCTTTCATTGAACAACTTTTTATGTCAGCGCAACATTGTTTTCGAAAACTTTACTCTTGCGAAACACAGTTAATATAGTTTACACATGCATTGCACTGTATTCTAGACCTATCATCACTAACTGGCTGTATATTTCTGAATTTTTCAAAGGCTTTCGACGATGTATGTCACAACCTTTTGGCTCACAAACTAAAACATCTTAATATTGACTGTAACTTATTGAAATGGATTGAATGTCTACTTAATCGCTCACAATTAGTTATTGCTTACGGTTATAACACCTGTTTTACAGAGGTGTCTTCCGGAGTTCCACAAGGTTCAGTTCTTGGACCCTAGCTACTGTTCCTGATCTAACATTAATGATCCCCGCTCTCTTATGGATTCTCATATTCACCTATTCGCTGATGTTTGCGTCATTTTTAGAGAAATAACCAACACTAACAACCTTACATTACTTCAGTCAGTGGCGGTCACAGAGAGTGGTTTTAGGGGGAGCGGACAGACTGCTGTATATAAAAAAAGAAAAAATAGAAACAACGATTTTTCATTTTATTTGCACAAAAATTTTTTTGCGCTTTGTTATTGAAAAATAAATGGCGAAAGGTATAGACGTTATACCATTACTCAATCTTTGAATGTTAACGTTTACGCGAGCAATATTCATTTCAATACCAGGGGAAACGAGTCGACGTCTGAGATAATTGCCACGACATGTCCACTAAGGTCAAAGCACCTGCCCGGACATTTCACCAGTGGGGTTAGCGGCCTTCATTTATCAGTTCTGGGAAGTGGCTTAATTTGTTCTGCCCTCAGTCCCCAAGGCGGCTGGTCGGCGCTCCTTGTCAAGCCAGAAAGGGATGGTCCCCTCGCTTGCGTCGCTGTGTCCCTGGTGGGATAAAGACATGAATGGGTGGCTCCCCCCCCCCCCCCTCCCGCCGACGAGGTTGTTGGCCACCGCAACCGCAGGTAAATGGCACCGCCGTCGCCGCCGCGCCGGCGGCATGGCAAGACAACGGTGGCGGGAACTTGATTACTTTTGTATTTTGTAAATAGTGTACAAAGCTCTCCCCTGTCCTTTCTTGCTGTCGCTCCCCTCTATACTTCTCCTTACTATCCTCTCCCTTTCCCTGTCGTTTCCGCCGGCTGCAGCTCGGGTGCTTAAGATATTAGATAGCAATTGCCGCAGCCGGCAACACTCTTTTGCTTCCTTTTTTTTTAAATAAACCACTACCACCAAGGCAGGAACACGATACCTATCAACGTGTAGAACGTGGAATTGTGTGAAATAAGACAGCCGCTAACAAGGTGAACGTACAAAGCAGGGGACTACTTGACGAGACCGCCACTGACTTCAGTGCGAAGAATGGTGAATGCAGCTATATATGAACAAATGCAAAGTCATGCGTGTATCTAGAAAAACTTCCGTCCCACCTCACTACTACATCGATAACATTTCGTTGGAATCAGCCTCATCATATAAGTGCATCGGCGTCCACATTATTATCTTAACTGGTCTCTTCATACCGAGAACATAATTGAAAATGCTAATCGCATGCTTTGCTACTTACGTCGCAACTTCTTTAACGTTCCTTCCAATTTGAAACTACTGCTTTATCAAACACTAATACGATAAAAACTCGAGCATGCAACACGTGTATGGCACCCTGCTCATGACTTCATTAATGATCTTGAGCTGGTGCAAAATAACTCTGTGCGTTTAATCCTTGTTAACTACAACCGCACAGCTATGAAGTCTAATATCTGCCTCCCATAACTGACATCGCGTAGAAAAGTGTTTCGTATCACCCTGTTCCACAAGCTGTACCATCATCCCGCTCTTCGTGATCACCTCATCCCCCGTACAATTTCTGTATCCCGCCGCATTGATCATGATCACAAAGTTGGAAGTATGTCATGCAACAGAAAATGCTGCTCGCAGTCATTCCTGCCGCGAACCTCATGCGACTGGAACCACCTTACCGCAGAAGTTGCCGGCACTGAAAATTACGAGCAGTTCCGCGTAGCACTAGCTAACATTGTATATTCAGACGCTGTTTAATGTTCATGTAATCAACTGTATTTTTCTCTCAGTTTTAGTATATTTACCATTCCCCCTGTGTAATGCCACTAGCCCGTTGTGCTCTAAGCGGTGCGGGCCGGGCTCTATTATTTTACTTTCCTTTTAGACAAGCCCACCCTAACATCTGTGTAATGCCACTGGCCTTGAGGGGTAAATAAATAAATAAACAAACAGAGTAATATGCAAGCCTCTCACACAACATTCACTAATATTTCTTTCTTTCTGTAATAACAATTTGTAGACAGCCTAAAGGCTCATATTTCACTGACGTGAAGGTTCATTTTTCAGTCACAGTTCCATACTGTAGAGCGCAGGATAGCGCTTGTGCTGCATAGTTATTCTTCTGTGTGTGTCACTGTAGGCGCTATTGTTTGTTTTCTCAAGTACTATGCGCCGTGTATCCCAAACTGAAGTTCTTCTAAATCTTCTTTGATATTAGCAGTTGCAAATTCAAGCCTTCTGCAGGATTTGAAGGAGGCCCAAGGAGACGAGGACTAATTTTATGCATATGCAAATGTAAACAGCTAATCTATCTGTACTATTGTAACTTGCATTCTCGTTTTTGCTTTACGTGCTGTTCTTATATTTCGTGCCATAATGCTGAATGTCGTGATTTTTGTATGTATTATAGTGTAAATTGATACTGTATGTCTGCTGTCAAAGTGTTTTCTTTTTCTTTACTGTAATGCGCGATTGTAATGTTTATCTCTTATATTGTTTGGTGTACTTTCCATGTTCTTTTAAAGTACCAACTTGTTTTTCCTACGTTCAAAACTGTCATCTAATGGTCCCCTGGGCCTTGTCAAGCTGTGTGCACAGCTTTTAGCCCAGGGTGACCAGCCAGATTTTTCTGGTAAATAAAGTGCATTGACTGATTTATTAATTCATTGATATGCAACTTACAAATGATTGGAAATGAGGGGAACATGTGCACAGGGCGGAAAGCGCGTGGTCTGCCAGGAAACACTGAGGTGGCCCCGAGAAGGGCCTTTAGTAAGGACGACATCCGTTTTGTGCCTCTTCACTAAGCAGCGACGACACGGCGTGCGCAGTCCTCGTTTTGCACGAGCTGTCGAAGCAATCCTTGGTAAAAAAAAACACGAGGGAACAAAGTCGTGCTGTGTATGCAGATGCGATCGCCTCGTGGTTCCATTCACGGCGAACAACCATCCGGCAAGCCTGGCTCTTTCGACGGATTCAGGAAACGACTGAAAAGAACAAAAGTAAGGAGCGAAGAAAGGTGCACTGCTTACAGGTTAGAACACAAAAACAAAAAGCTAGGCGCTGCACTCGGTTAACCCATTCAACGAGGCGTGGCGTGAGCTTTAAATCCGATTTCGACAAGGCGTGAGAAGTCGCTAAAGAATCAAAGGCACACTGCACTGAATGAATGATATAGATAGACTAAGCGCAAGTCATAACTTCTCTAAAGCCACACTGCACTCGTTTAACCCTGCAACGAGGCCTAGCGCGGGTTCTGATGTCTGGCGCCGATTTCGACAAAGAGAGGGAACACGGCCGCGAGATTGATGCCCGCAATCTTCCAGGAAGCAATGAAGCGGCCCTGAAAAGGGCCGTTTGGAGCAGCTCTTCAACGTCAACCTACAGCGGCGTGGCGGCGAGCAGTAGGCCCAGCGTCCGCGGCGAACAATGACATCGGCTTCCGAGAAGCATATCCAGGGAACGACGCTGCAAAAAAAAAAAAAAGTTTCGTTACAAGCACCGCAATTTGGTGAGTCCTCAATGCACGAGAAAACTTGCGACAATGTAGTTCAGTCCTTACCTCAGGGTTGAGAATGCGCACCCCCGACAAGCGCGTCAGCGTAGCTGTCAAACGGCGGTCCTCAAAGCGCGCCTGATGCGGATCCTTGTAGTGCCGCGGCAAAAACTTTAAATACGAGCACGACACTAGCCACGTGCTCCTGGGGAAACGGCGAAAGCCGCAAGCAAAAACTGCACAGAAATTTCAGCTGGCTGTCGCCGCCGAGCGCACCACGCACGAACGCCATAGCTGCACACGCCTCGAAACGAGCGCGCCGAGGATCACGAAACGAATGCGGCATGCCCGCTCACCACGCACGCGCGGCGCGGCGGGTGCACCTAGCGATTCCCCAGGCGCTCTAGGGAGAGGTCGAGAAAGGCGCGCTGACGCCACGTCCGGTTGAGAACGAGGGCGAAGTCAAAAAACGTCACGGAGAAGCGCATCCCACCGACCAATCAGCGTTTCCAGCCTGCCGTCCCGCAAACGCTTCTAACCGGTTACCTCCAAGAGGAGTCGTTCACCCCGTCCCTAAGACGCCAGACCGTAGGCGTGACGTCACGTCCGAGCTGGGAGTGAGGAGAGTGGCCGGGTGCCCCCCTCTCCCCTCGCCCGGCGGCGCACGCCTTCGTCGCGTGACTCGGCGCGGGGCGATGAAGGATATTTGTATATCCCACATCCTCCCCTCCTTAAGAAGCCTCCCGAACAGAGAAGCAGGCGCAACGTTACTTAATCTTCTGCGCCATACAGGGATCGAAGTTCTTCGGCTCCCGCCGGTACACTTGTTGATGTCCGCGCCACGCCCGCACCGATCAGCTGGTCCGAAGGCTTGACCACTCGCGAGATGCTGATGTCGACAGGCAGCTTGCTACCGGTCGCCGTCTTCCGAGTACGCGCGGCTGCGCCGCTCCGGTGAATATGGTCGACCGCCTCCTTGGCCCCGGCTTCGATTGCTTGGAGGCCAGGTCCGTGGCTGCGCCGCTCTGAGAGACTGGGTCAGGTGGCTTCAGAGGCGAGGGCCGCGGCGCTTTCATGGTAGAGGCCGCGGTTGGGCCGCCCTGGCATACTTGATCAGCTGGCGAGGGCCCAGGGTTGAGGTGGTAATGAGGCCACGGCTACTCATCTGTGTTTGGCTAGCTTGCTCCTGAGTGGGCTGGTGCGGCGGCGTACAGCCGGCAGGCATTAGGCAGGCGGTTAGCTCCGGTGCGGTGTGGCAGGTGGCAGGGGCGCCTGGCTGCAGCAGGGAGGCGGCTTCAGGTCGCGGGCTGGGCGTAGCGGCGGGCCATGGGCGCGGCGCGTTGCCGAAGCTGGATGGTGGCTCTTGTTGGTGGTAGTGGCGAACAATGTCGTTCTGATGCGCCCTGCTTCTTTTCCATCTGCGCTGAAAAAGGTCAACACAGATGTAGCCAACTCCCGCAGCGCGTGCTACGTAGCTGTTCGGCCCTCACGAGAGTCATGAGGGCTAACGCAAGTAAGTCTTACCTAACAGTGATCGACATGAGCGGCCCGTACGTTCATGCATCTAACGAGACCGCGTGTCGGCCTGCGCCCTCACTCTAGTCCGCGCAGGCAGATTTTATTTCTGCCTACGGCGCAAGTTATAGCGGGACGCGGAATTCGCCGGCTGATCGCTCGTTTTCCGACTGCGGCGCGGGTCGGGCTGTGTCCTGAACCCGCTCATCTCGCTACACGTAACATTTCAAGTCGCATACGTGCACCGGTCCGCCTGTCGGTTTCGACCGCAAGTCCTCGAGCCTGTAAACGAGCGAGGAAAGCTTCTCTCGCGCGCGAAACGGCCCGATCCATTTCGGCGCCAACGAGGCCGCGAACTGTCTGCTAGCATCGCTGAGAACGTCTTGGCGCCGAAGCACCAGATCGCCCACTTCGCAGTGAACATCCCGGTGCGAGCGGTCGTACTGTGCTTTCTGCTGCGCCCTAGCGGTGCTCAGGTTGCGGCGAGCCTTGCGTAAGGCTTCCGTCATCTTAGCGCGCAGCTACGTCGCGTATTCAGCTCGTGCTGACGAAGCGACTGGCGTCTTCCTGCTGTCCGTTAGAACCCGGTCCATCGGATTTAGCAGCTCTCTACCCAGATTGAGAGAAGACTGTGCATACCCAGTCGAGCGGTTAACGGTCGAACGCAAAGCGAACGCGATCTCCGGCAGATAGGAGTCCCAATCTTTGTGCCTCTCAGAGTACGCGACAAGCATGTGCTTGATGTTGCGGTTGACTCGTTCCGTGGGGTTCGACTGAGCATGATAAGTGGTCGTTTTCTTGTGCTTAAAGCCGAGTGCAGCGCACGAATCTACGAACACTTTCGCAGTGAAGTAGGACGCGTTGTCCGTTATCAGCTGCTCTGGGAAACTGAACCTGGTGAATACGTCCATCAGCTTCTCCATGATCAATCGTGCCGTCAGCTTTCTAAGGGAGAAAAGTTCAACCCACTTGCTGAAGTGATCCGTGACCACCACCAGGAACTTGTTCCTACTCGGTGTCGTGGGATAGGGTCCCATGATGTCACACGCCGCGATTTGAAAGGGAGTCTGGCTGTTAATCGGCTGCATGAGGCCGGGAGGTCGTCCACCCCGGGGCTTCACGCTTTGGCCCACATGACATGAGCGGGCGTAGCGTGTTACGTCCCTTTTCATGCCAAGCCAGGTAGCAAAGCGACACAACTTAATGTAAGTCTTGGGGCCGCTTGCATGCCCAGCGATGCACGAGTCGTGAAAGTAACGTAACAGTGCCGCTCTCAACACCCGCGGTATCACCACCTTGAACACCTCGCTTGAGTCGTTCTCGGAGGGGATATACCTCAGCAGGACGCCGTCGGAATCCAGCAGATAAGAATCCAGCGCACTCACAGCACTACCAGCTGTTTCCAAGCGCTCCGCACCGACAGCAAAACCAGCTGCCCGCGTGCGCGCGGCGGCCCGGCCGCCCGGCTCCCGTCGAACACTTTTCGACAAAATGAATCCATCTGCTGAGCTTCGAGCAACTCCTTTCTGCTGAACACGATCCCCACGGAACTCGCGTAGTCCACGTGGTTCACGCTCTCGCCCGGGATCAACGGTCGGTCCGCGTCCCTTACATCGGCTACGGCTGGGGAGAGTCCCACACTCTCTCCCTCTGTCGGGCGGTCGGTCGCGTGACCTTCCGCGCTTTGGACAGGCGCTCGCGAGAGTGCGTCAGCCACGGCGTTGTTCTTCCCTGTGTGGTAGCGTACGGTAAAGTCGTAACGCTGCAGCAACAGGGCCCAACGCGCCAGGCGGCCGCTCGGCTCGCTGAGTCGTCTCAGTCAGGTGAGCTCCATGTGATCCGTCTCGATCACAAATGCCACCCCGTCGACGTAGTAGTCGAACTTCCGCAGAGCAAAAAATTACCGACGATTACGTTACTTCCTAATGCGAAATTTGAGCGCAGCAAATAACTGTTTCACCTTTTCGATAGATTGAGGCAAAGAAATCGAGCAACACATGTATGCGCTATCACAGAATTTTTTTTTATTTTTCACACGTATTCGCAATTTCGGCTCGGGCGGTGCACATATACAGATCCGCCGCCACCGATCTGGCTCTGATTGCCACCGCACAGGGGTTGCATTGGAGGAGGAGCGAAGAAAGCAATTAAGTTCCAACCGGCGCTTTGACAACCGGAGACTCGCAGGAAGAGGGGGGAGGGGGGCGGCGTGTACACCCAGCGGCAAACGATGGGGGCAGAAGCGCGTGCAGCAAGCGGACAACACGATAAAGGGAGGAGGGAAGAGATAGCAGCGACTGACTGTTGCCGCTGACGCCGATACCGCTGGGGGGATGAAGGGGGGGCGGAGCTGGTTACGAGGCCGACGCCGACGACGACGCGAAACCCAGGAACGGACGCCAAAGAGCTGCGCTCTAAAACTATCGCGAGACAGTCCTTCTCTGTCACCGAGTAGTTCCTCTCTGCCGGCGTCAGTGAACGGCTCGCGAACGCTATCGGTCGGAGGACGCCTTCATGCTCCTGAAGCAACACTGCTCCTAAGCCCAGGTCGCTTGCGTCGGTTTGAATCACAAACTCCCTGTTTAGATCGGGTAGCTGCAACGCAGCCGTGTCCGCGAGCACCTTGGTGAGGTTGCGCAGTGCAGCCTCTTGCTCGTGACCCCAACTCCAGCGCTCGCCCTTTTACAACAGCTTTGTCAAAGGTGCCTGCAGCGCTGCGCAATCTGGGATGAACTGGCGATAAAAGTTCGCCATTCCCAGGAAGCGTCTGAGACCAGCTAGATCTGACGGGGACGGAAACTTCAGCAAAGCCTCGAGTTTATCCTCGCACTGCAGAATGCGACCTTCGTCGATCGTGAACCCCAAGAGTGTTATTCGGGTCGCGGCGATCTGTGCCTTCTTCGGGTTCAAAGTGATTCCCGCGGACCTCAGCCTCTCTAGGATGTCCCTCAAGTGGCGTAGGTGTTCCTCGAACGTTTTTGAGTACACCACGATATCGTCTAGATATGCGAGCGCATGTTGCCGCTTCGCATCACCTAGAACACGGTCCATTAGGCGCTGATAAGTAGCGGGTGCTCCCACCAAGCCAAAAGACATTCTCTTGAATTGGAAAAGACCTCTGTGACAAGTGAAAGCAGTCTTCTCATTATCACGCTCATCCATTTTTTCCTGAAAGTATCCGCGGCTAGCATCGAGCGTAGTAAAGTACTTCGCCCCACCTAGGTTGGACACTAGGGAACAAATGGTTGGTAGAGGGTACGCATCCTTTCTCGTAACCTCGTTCAGTCTGCGGTAGTCCACGAAAAGCCGATATGTATCGTCTTTCTTTGGAACTAAGACTACCGGGAAGCCCCAAGGGCTGTTAGACCTCTCAACAACGCCAGTGTCGATAAGTTCGTCTAAGGCGCCGTCTAGTGTTTTTCTCTTAGCCAAGCTAATTGGTCTAGGATTGCACTTCCAAGGCAGTGCATCACCCGTGTCTATTCTGTTACTTACTACTGTAGTGAGGCCAGGCCGGTCCGTGAATGTCGCGTTGAATTCGTAGAGGAGAGATGACAAGCGTGCCTTCTCCCTCTCCGATACGCTGTTCACCTCCGACAACAAAGGGTGCATTGACCTCCCTGGCACGGTAGAACAGCTTTCTACCGCGACAACATTCTCTGTGGGCCCTCTCTCAGCGGCGACTGTACGCCCGCATGCTTGTTTCCGGGCCGGCGGGGGTGATTTTCCACGGTCTCTCCCCGCTCGCGTCGCGTTCGGAGCCGTAATTGACTACGAGGCCGCGGGCGCTTTCGCAAAAAGCTTCAAGGCGCCGGTGGTGCGCTCCCGATAGCCTCCGCTGGTTATGTCTATCACAATGCCTGTCTTGGCTAGGAAGTCTCGCCCAAGAATTACAGGAACGGATAAGCAGGGAAGATGAACGAGGCGTTGTCGCCGCACGCGTCTTTCCCAGCGAACCACTATCCTAGCTGCACCGCTAGATTGCGCTGTGCCGCTCGCGAGGCGAAAAGTGGTATCGCACTGTCTCAACCGGATTTTGTTCTGGCGGAGATGGTTTAGCACCTCGTCACCGAACAAAGAAGCGCTTGCCCCTGTATCGAGTAACGCGGTGAATTTCTTTCGAGCTATCGTTCGCTCAATGAACGGCGCTGGCAAGTCAACAAAACTTCCTACGCGACATGCCAAAGGCGCTAATAAACCCGGGTTCTCTATGAACGCCACGCGGGATCGAAGGTCGATCACCGGCGGCTGTGGCCGTTTCCCGACCGTGTTTGGTCACGGGCGGGGAGGCGGCCACAGTCGCGGGCGAAGTGCCCCGGCTGGTCGCACCGGTAGCAACGGTTGCTCGGGCTCCGACGGGCTGGGCGCTGGGCGCCACGTTCCGGTCGGTCGTCTCGATCTCGATCTCGCGGTGCGGACGGTGGGGGCCGCTCGTGCGGCCACGTGTCGGCCTCGCGATCTCGGCTACGTGTGTTGCGCTCTGCGCCACCGTGTGCTGTTCGCCATGCGTAGCTGAATGGGTCCAAAGAGCGGTCGGACAATTCCCAACCCCTCGGGACACGCTCGTCAGCAAACTGTGCTGTCACTTCAGCTCTAGACGGACTACGCGCTGAGCTGCCATTCCACGCGCAGCGCGGCTCAAGTGACTGCGATGCAGGTGGCGGCGGCCGATACGCTCGCGCAGAGAGGATGTCTCCCTGAATGCGCTTCACCTCAGCTGCTAGCTCGTCCAGGTCTCTAAACTTGCATCCTCTCGGGTAGGCCGCGAAAGTCGGGTGCGCTTGTCATGTGACACGCTCAACTTTCTCCGTGTTTGTGGCGCGAGGGTCAGCGAGGCGATACAGTTCGTCCATCGCTGGGACGTACTATAATAAAGACTCGTCGGGGTGCTGGGTGCGGAGTTCCAGCTCTCTTCTCAAACGCCACTCGTAGTTAGCGGGAATGAATTCGTCGCGGAAGCTTGCGCTAAACTCCTCCATTGTCCTCGCTCGGTTGCGGGTTAGTCGGTACCAGCGGGCCGCTTGCTCCGTCAAAGAGACAGGCACAACACGCGCGAGCAGTTCGGCGTCTGCGATTCCTGTCGTTGCTGATAATGCAGCAGACGGGAGGTACTCATTAGCCCCTGTTCTGTGATGGTACCCCGTGTAGGTAGGTACATCTATCCTAAGACGGGGTGCCTGGGCCGGGGCTTACAAATTGTTTTGCAACATACCCGCTAAGCTCTGCACAACTTGCATCGCGTTCTGCAAGAGCACCTCGGATGACTGCGGACTACCGCCCCGGAGTTGGGCGCAGCCGCTGATGGTGTCGAATGATGAGGCCTAGGTGCCCCATTGTTCGCACCACGGAGCGGCGAGGTGCCCGATGTGGTGCCCTCCGTACCAGGCCTAAGTCCTGCCGACGCGCCCGGGAATGCAACTCGGCTATTCCGCATGGAACACTCAAGATTTACACCTTCCAAAGGCAAGTCAAGTAGGGAGCCCTGGCCCTGTGCCGCTAGCTCTGACAACATGAACAAAGACTCGAAGTCAGGCCTATCAGCTGCCATCCTTTGTTAGCGCGTCGACAGTCGTTCGCTCCAACAAAGTACACTTCTCAATGCCTAGTTCGCCCCACGTTGGGCGCCAAGATATGGGGTCACTCCGCGTGGAGCCGGCCGGGAAGGCGAGCTTCCGTGCCAGCCATGCGCGGGCGTTCTCGTGTCCCCAACCCGTGGCGCAAAGTCACAGCCACGGCGGGTTCGGACGAAGTAGGCAACGAACAGAGTACGCTAGGAAACCGTTTATTAACCTAGCGCAAGGCAATGCACACTGCGGAAGAATGTTCTATCCGATAATAGATGGTTCAGCAGCTTACCAAGTCGTCGTCGACCGGCGTTGGATAATCCGCGGAGGCGCGGGCAGGAAGCGGGGTCGGCGGGGCAGTGGGGCAGTCACGCCGCGGCAAGAGAGACTAGAGAGCGAGAGACCCTCGCTCCCGCGCGAGCTGGCCTTTTAACCCCTACGACATTGCCTCCCCCTTGGGCAACCGGTTACCTCCAAGAGGAGTCGTTCACCCCGTCCCTAAGACGCCAGAGCGTAGGCGTGACGTCACGTCCGAGCTGGGAGTGAGGAGAGTGGCCGGGTGCACCCCTCTCCCCTCGCCCGGCGGCGCAGGCCTTCGTCGCGTGACTCGGCGCGGGGCGATGAAGGATATTTGTATATCCCACAACCTGAAGGCTGTGGTTAGAATTTTTCCTTTGACAAATGGTGGCAGTCGCCGTATGGCACTGTCGCAAAAAAAGTTTATAGTTTTCGGTTCCTAAATACAGAAGATTATCCAAACGGGCTGTAAAGATGGCACGGAAAAGCATGACCTGTGCACGGAATGTGCTTTAGGTGAGCGTGCAGAGCATGGCATATGAAGCGCACGCTTCATACGCCAAATCCTGTCACAGCATATTGTTGCGACCCGGGTCCCATGGCCTGACCGATGATGGGACGAGGAGGATGGGAGACTTGGTTACGAGGAAGGCAACGAAAACTTTATACAACTATTTGCATTAGTTACAAAAGAGCAACTGAGAGTGACTCTCAGTGGAAGCGGACTTCTTCGCCAACCGGAGTCGACTCGAGTTAACTGGCCTCTCTCGGCCACACTCAAAGCGGAGTTAAATAGGATTCGGATTCCCCGGATCCCTGACTGGGGAATAAAGTTCGAAGAACGCTGCCCATTCGGATGGACAGCTGGGGACGCTGGTGTTACCACCCACGGAAGAAGCGGTGCTGGGCTGTCCCGCTCTCTCGCAGCTCGGTCGATGGGTAAAGGCTGACTAATCAAACACTGCGGGCAATGTAACTACCGAAGTCTGCCAGCAGGTGAACGAACGTCCTCGAGCTTCCCCGCCGGATGTCCAAACATGAGACATGTGTCGAGGACACAGCCGTCTTTCAATTAACAGCAACAGCTTGACTTTGCGTAGAACCACTCCGTCGTCCGGCGAAACGAGGGTACAATCGCCCCACTGACGCCTCTGTTTTTGCTGCTGTTTCCGCCGCTGCCAATGACCTCGCCAGCCCTCTTCGCATATTCGGCCTTCGCCGGTCTTCGACCTTCGCCGCTGCCGCCGTGATCACCCCGGTCGAGGGAGTCCTCTGCCCTAATCCACTTAGGCTAGGGCGGGGGGGGGGGGGCATAACAAGCACAACACTGGTCTCCCGCCATTGCGAGGTTGTCGTCCTTGTCGACCGTTCTGGCCCACGTGGCCAGAAGTACAATCATAACATCGTTTAATCAGCTGCGCGTAACTGTTCGCTCAACCTTTTTTTTTGCCGCTTACAATTCCTTCTTTTTCACTAAACGGTTTCTGTCTCTCTCCTCTTTCAGATTTTACCGAACATCGCTTGTACCTCTACACATACCGTATTATTATTTATATTTGATTTCCTGATTCCACAGCTTATGTACACCCCCCGAGGTGTCTTTAAGGAAATGAAATGAAATGGAACAGGATGTGCCGCGCATGCACTGCATGCATACGTATTCCTCTACCAGGCACCCGCAGTGGTGGCTTGGTGGCTAAGGATTGCGGTTGTAGAGGCTGGTGGTGGTGGTGGAAAACATTTATTTACAGATAAACTTCGGGAGGTGAGGTATGAGCTGACCCAAAGGGGGCCAGCCCTCACAAGTACTAGGTGGAGGTCCCTAGTTCGGGACCCCAGTGGCGTCGGCCGCTGCCCGGGCTCGCGCGACCAGGGCCGTTGGGCCTGCAGGTCAGAGCAGCCGAGCAGGGTCGCCTCCCAGTCCTCCCGGGTTGGGTTGGGGTGAGGGGGGATAGCAGGGTTGGAGGGGCAGGCCCACACCATGTGGTAGATGTCCGAAGACTTCTCCGCACAGTGCGGACAGCTGCCAGAGAAAGAAGGGTCAGAGTGTTTTAGAGCTGCCGAGCACAGCAAATTATTTGTATATAGGCGAAGCAGAAGCCGCTCCTCCGCCTTTGAGAGACCTTTACACGGGCGGGGATAAAGACTATGGCCAGATTGATAAAGTAAAGAAATGTCTTTAAACGAGTAAGCTGGAGTGAATTCGAGTTCCTGATCGTCGGGGTCGGAGGGGAATGTCCGGTGAGAGAGCGCGCGAGCGGCGGCGTCAGCTGCCTCATTTCCCTCAAGGCCCATGTGAGCAGGAGCCCAAACGATACGCCGGTAAGCGGGGTCCCCGGTATAGACGCTGTTTTGGAGAATGCGGTAGGCTAGATACGGTACCCAGCCCTGCTCGATGTTCCGACATACCCCTCGCGAGTCGGAAATAATTGTTTTTGAATTGGAATGAGATACAGCCAAAGCAATGGCGACCTCCTCCGCGTGTGTTATGTCACGGGCTCGGAAAGTAAGGCCGTTCACTGTTTTGGATTCGTGGACGACTGCGGCCGTGAACCATCCCCCATGGTGGGGGCCGGAGGCATCCACGTAGAATACGCCGGGTTTCGATCCATAGTGGCGGGCCAGGGCTTCCGCCCGCGCCAGGCGCCGGCCATTATGGTCCTCACGGTTCATGTTCGCGGGAAGAGGGCGCACGTGGAGGGCGCATCTCCACTGGGATGGAATACGTACGCGCTCTTCCATGAGAGTGGTGTGTTGGATGTGTAGTCGGGCAAGAAGGCGGCGACCCGACGATGTCTTCGAGAGACGTGTGTATTGGTTGGTCAAGTGAGCTTCCCGGAGCTCCCGAAATGTGTTCACCATGCCCAGCTCCAGGAGGCGCTTGTTGGTGGTGGTCACGGGGAGGTCCAGAGCCCGCTTAATAATTTTGCGGAGGATGACTTCGAGTGAATCCTCGTCTTGCTTCCGCAGGTGGAGGTATGGAGTCGAATATAGAATTCGACTGGTTACAAATGCATGCGCCAGCCGCAAGGCGTCCTTACATCGTAACCCCCCGCGCTTGTTAGAAACCCGGCGGACTAAGCGGCCCACCTGGTCCCCCACCTGACGGAGTTTGGCGAATGTTGTTTCTGACCGTCTGTCTTGATGTATAAAGAGCCCCAGTACCCGGACTTCGATTTTTTCAGGGATTGGACCTGTCTCAAGAGACAATGAAATTTTGGCTGTGCACTTTGGTGAGGGGCGTATGTGCACAAATTCAGACTTTTGGGTGGAGCATTGAGGCCGCAGCGGCGAGCATAACGGTCCACTATGGTCGCCGCCTCCTGCAGGTAGGCCTCAATGTCTCAAAGGCAACCCTGTGTGGCCCACAGGGTGATGTCATCGGCGTACAGCGCATGCTGTACACCGGTGACAGCGCCCAGCTGGGCCGGTAGGCGCATCATAGCCAGATTGAATAAAAGGGGAGAGAGCACCGCGCCCTGTGGTGTACCCCTGGTTCGTAAATGAAAAGGGCCATGTCCCTTATCCTGGATTCGAATGTAAGATTGTCTGTCTGTCAAAAATTGCCGAATGTATTGAAAGGCGTTTCTGCCGCAGTTAGTTTGAGAAAGGTGGGTGAGAATGATCTCGTGGGTAACGTTGTCGAATGCTCCCTTCAAATCCAAGGCGAGTACGACCTTGTCATTGTGAGCGCATTCGACGGGGTCAAGGACAGCCCGATTGAGTTGTAGCAGGACATCCTGTGCAGATCTCTGTGGGCGAAACCCGAACATGGTGTCTGCGAAAAGATGTTTGGATTCCATGAACTCGGACAGCCTGTCGCGTACCATCGTCTCCATGAGTTTGCCCCCACAAGAAGTCAGAGAGATGGGGCGGAGGTTGTCCGTGTTGATGGCCTTTCCAGGTTTAGGGATGAAGGTGACCAGGGCGGTCTTCCAGTCGATGGGGAGTGGTACTTCCCCAAGCCAGATTGAGTTAATGTAATTCAGTAAAGACAAGTATGTCGGGTCGGGGAGGTTGGCTAACAATTTGACTGTAATTTTGTCCCGACCCGGAGCGGTACCACGTTTCATTTTTGCCAGGGCCGCCCTCAGGTCATGGAGCTGGATCGGTTGATCCAGCTCAACGTTCTCAGAACCTGCATAAGAGTACGCCGGCCCGCGGGGGTCCTGGGTGGTGCACAAGTACTGGTCCCGGAGCTTGTGCGCCAACTGAGTTGTGTTGCCCTGAAAGCTGTGTATGGCTCTTTGGAGGTGTTTTTGAGTTTCCGGGCGTGTTTGCGTGGGGTCAATTAGGGCGCGAAAAAGTCGCCACGTGTTCCGGCTGGACATTAGCCGCGCGGCCGTGTTGCATCGTGCCACCCAGTTGGAGTCGGCGAGTTGGGCCGCATACTCAGCCGCTCGTTGAGTGAGCTCGGCGATGCGAGCTTTAAGTTTCCGGTTGTGCTTCTGCCGACGCCACCGACGGACGAGGCAATGCCGGGCCTCCCAGAGGTGGAGCAGGTGGTTGTCCACATCAGAAACCGCCTCTGAGAGCTGAATTTGAGTTTCGGAGGAGCGAACGCTAGAGACCAATTGTTCTGACCAAGATTGGTAGCCTTGTTCATGTATTGGTGTGGCAGTGTTATAATTTTGTCTGAACTTGGTCCAATCTGGGAGTCGGGCTTGTGTTGTTGGTTGCGCGAAAAAGGATAGGTCCTAATCGTAATGTTAAGGAGGCAGTGGTCGCTGCCGAGGGTTTCCTCGGTGTTGACCCAGTCTGCATACTGAATGTTGTGGGTGAAGGTCAAGTCCGGACACGTATCCCTTGTCACGGAGTTGCCTATACGAGTTGGATGGATGGGGTCAGTGTGAAGAGTGAGGCCCAGCGTTGACGCAAGCTCCGCCAACTTGCGTCCCCGCTTCTCTTCACGGCAGTAACCCCACTTCCGAGAGGGAGCGTTGAAATCGCCCACAATCAGGAGGCGGTCCCGAACCGCAACTCTCAGAGCGCGGCTAAAGAGGTCCGCGAATGATACATTCGGCAATTTCGGATTGCAGTATATATTGAGTATGTGTAACGGTGGGTCTGCTTGCGGAGTGGGAGGAGGGTCACCATTACATAGGAGTATTCAAGTTGTATGTCTAAGTCGACCTGGTTGGCTGTATAATTTCTATGAACGCAGAGACAAGACGAGGGGTCCTGCTGGAACGTCGTATAATTTGTTAGTGTGGCGCCTTTCCCTGGCTCTTGGAGGGCAACCACCGCTGGCAAATGCTCAAAGGTTGATAGGAAAAGCCGGAGGTCGGCGCGCTTGGAACAGGACCGGAGCCCCCGACAGTTCCATTCAGTAATCAATCAATCAATCAATTTTATTTCCTTAAAGACCCCTTTTCAGGGGCATTACATAAGGGGTGGGTACAAAGTTTGGTGCGACAAAGTAATCATGCGTTATGATGATGACAAAAAGGTGTTAGCTCTGCGTGCGAAGTTCGCGGGACAGGTTATTGTTGCAATGTCAGCGGGAAGGCCATTCCAGTCCGCGGCGGTGCGTGAAAAAAATGAAGCTGCGAAGGTGACTGTGCGTGCACGTGGACGGCTGATCTGGAGTTGATGGAGAGTGCGGTGAGATATGCGTGCCGGAGGGACCATGTAGGGTGCAGTTCGTAGATGGCTGTAAAAGAACTTGTGAAATAATAAAAGACTGGCTGTGCGGCGGCGCAGCTCGAGTGGCTGTATGCCTGAAAGCGATTTCAGATATGCAACACTCGTGCTGTAATGATATGAAGAATGAATAAATCTGACTGCGCGGTTTTGCAAAATTTCTAATGCGTTGGTTAGATAAGCTTGATGTGGATGCCAAATGGGTGATGCGTATTCTAATTTCGATTTCACAAGTGTTTCGTAAGCTAATAACCTAACATGCATGGGCGCATCGTGTAGATGACGTTTTAGAAAACCAAGGGATTTGTTAGCTGAAGAAATGATGTTAGTTATATGCGTTTTCCAGGAGAGGTCAGCGCACAAAGCTACGCCTAAATATTTGTATGATTCTACTGGCAGCACGGGAACGGAGTTTATGTGATAGAAGGGCACGAGCGGGTTACGGCGGCGATGAAAAGAGAGTACGTTGCATTTGTGAGGGTTAAGCTCCATTAGCCAAATTTTACACCAATCCCGAATCTTGTTAAGGTTGTTTTGGAGAGATAATTGATCAGAATTGTTATTAATTGCTTCATAAATAACACAATCGTCAGCAAACATGCGAATTTTACAAGACACATGCGAGGGCAAATCATTTATGTATATTAAAAACAAAAGGGGACCTAGTACGGAACCTTGAGGGACGCCAGATGTTACAGGAAGGAAGCTGGAAGTGTGTTCATTTACAAAGACGGACTGAGTGCGGTTAGTTAGGAATTCTTTAATCCATGCAACAACATTAGGATCGATATTAAGGTTAGATAACTTGTACAACAGGCGTTTGTGGGGAACTTTATCGAAGGCTTTTTTAAAATCAAGAAATATAGCGTCAGTTTGCAGGTTAAGATCTAGGTTGGCATGCAAGTCATGAATAAAAAGAGCTAGTTGAGTGTCGCAAGAAAAGCCTTTCCGGAACCCGTGCTGCGCAGGATGAAAAAAATTGTTCGAATCCAAGAAGGCAATGACATGGGAGAATATGACGTGTTCCATTAGCTTGCAAGGCACGCTTGTTAAAGAAATGGGGCGATAATGAGGGAAGCCGTAATGAGGGAAGCCGATTTGGAAAGGGGGGAGCGCCTACACCGAGGGTGTCCCGCCATGCTCAGATTTTGACGTGATAGGTGGTAGTGAGGCTGCCCCCGAGCCAGATACCAGAGGCTGAAGCTCAGCACCTGGAAGGGGGCAGCTGTCTTCGTCATCGTCGAGGTCATTGACTCGCCGGGATAATCTAGAGGGCCGACCAGATACGTCCTTAAGGGGACCGGCTCTGCGAGAAAGGCGGGGGTTACTCGCGCCGTGTTGAGCGATCATAGAGGGGATAGCCTCCATGACTCGAGCTATAAGGCGTTCCATCGCTGTCTCCAACAAGGTGTCAAATTTGGCATTGAGACGGGCTTCGAGTTCAGCAAGGGAAGGTTCCATAGCCGGTGTCGCCGCCGTCTCGCTCTCCATAGCCTCTGTGTCGGGGTTACTAGGGGGATGGGGAGTTGTTCTAGCCTCTAAGGCTTCAATTTTGGCAGGTAGCATCTCGTTTTGGGCCCGGAGAGAAGCTACAAGGTTGTGGAGCTCAGCGTCAGCCGCCGAGCGAGGGGCAGGGGAGAAGGGGTGGGAGGAGGAGGCAACCCTGCCTGAACCGCTCACCTGTTTGCCATTTTTGACAGCGTTGGCCCAGGAACCGGCCGCGACATTCTTGTCTTGGGAGCGGGCTTGCTTCTCCTGGCCGCCGGGTGGGGGCGGTGGTGGCACTTGACAGCCCTTGACGTCCTTCCCGCTGGTAGGCGTCTGTTGTTTTGAAGCGTCGCTGCCGACGCTACCAGTGTGATGTGGCTGCCTGCGCGTCACGCTGGATTTCCCGCCCTTAGGGGCGGCTGGCTTGTTGGGACGGTATTTTGCAGTGCAGTCCCGCGAGTTCGTGGCATGGCCACCACCACAAACTGCACACTTGGCCATACACTGGTGAGGGGCCCGCACCCCCTCTTTTATGGGTGCCTGCTGTCCACACAGGCCACACTTATCTTGTGCTGGGTTGGGGCAAGCGTCTGCCCGATGGCCGACAGTTCCACGCAAGCTGCAGGCCGGAATAGTGCGCAAATACGGCTGCACTGAGACGATTTCAGAGTTGCAGTGGACGTATTTTGGCTTAACCGTGCCGGCAAAGGGGAGCCGGGCCTTGTTTGAGTTGCCGAACTTGCGGATATCCAGTAGAGTGCCGCTCCTCCACTGCACGCTAGGTTGAAGAGATTCGGACGTCTCATGGTTGGCCACCGTAACGACTCCATAACAGACGTCCTCTTCATGTTCTTTGAGATGGCCGGCGAGAGGCACATCTCCTATGGTCGATTTGATGGAAAAATCTCCCAGCAGACGGTCTGCGACGTGGGCGTTCCGGGTGCTGGCGAGGATCAAATTTTGGTCCTTGCATAAAAGGAGGCTCAACTCGGACGCCTTAGGCGCCCCTAGGAAAGCGCCGAACGCGGCACCGAGCTCGCCGTATTGAAAGACGTCCCGGATGGCCAATGACTTCCGGGGCTTTATGACGATGACAAAGTCGTCTAGGTGAAATTTTGGTGAAGGCCCAAGGTTGCGGCCCTTTGGGCCGGCGTCCTTCGCCTTTTGCGAGGCGGGAGCTTGGCGGGTAGCAGCAGCCTTGTCAGTGGTTTGCGTGGCGTTCGCCGCTATCTTGGCCTCGCGTCTGGACCGGCGCTTAAGCAGACGCAGAAGATTTGCACTGCGCATCGAGTCCGCGGGTGCCGATTTGGGTTCCACAGTGACGGGAACGGTCGACCAATACATGGCGTCCGGGTCATAGCCGCGTTGCAGAAGTGTTTCTTCCATCTTGCCGAAAGAAGCGGCTCCCTCACAACCGAACGCCGGCGCAGCCGTTAGGCTTAGCGTCGGCGCCGGAGGCGGGAAGGAAAAACCGCGTTAAAATTTGTAAAAGGGGGCCCACCTATATGAATTTGGTGTCCACGGCTGCCGATGAACTTGCCGAATCCAAAGGGAGCGAAATTGATGGGATCCAATGACATGAGTCGTGGCTCCTGTCAAAAAATGACGGAGCCGAAGCGCCACACGTCTTGCAGACGCCCGCCAGGTGGTGACCCCTCTGTAGAGGCTGGCGGCATGGCAGACCAGGTTCGAAGGAGGCGAAATGCAGGAGATGCCCTCACGCAGGGCGTTGTTAGTGCACGATAACGAACGTCAGGGGGTCGAATTCATTCGGAGACCTACGCGTGGCGTCGGTCATAGTCTATATGGAGCTTTTAAGGCGAAAGCCTTTAATGTCTCATCGTTGTAAGCAGCAGTTGTCGACAGAAATGTCACGCTTTTCAGTTGGTCGAAACGGTCGTGACGTCACAGTGCGCGAATTTCAAACGGGGCCAATTGTACTTTGGCTACTAACCATGCAACCAATTGAACGGATCGTATAGTGATGCTCCAAGTGGGACTGAGCTTAGTTAATAGCTTAATTACCCAATTAGCCTAATTCACTTTTCTAGTCAGGCCATATAAATAAATAAAACCGAGTAGGAAATTGGTCGAGCTCGGAAATCGAACCCCGGTCTTCGGCGTGCGAGACGAACATGCTATCCACTCCGCCATGCCAGCGCAATGGTTTGGAATGAACAAAGGCGCGTCTAGTGAATACGGTGTCTTCGCTCACTCCCATCCTCCTCCCTTTCCTGCTGGCGAAGTTCAGGTGTCCACCGAGGTATGAGAGAGATACATTTCCTTTCCTCAAAAACCAATTTACCGACGAGCGAGGCGTAGAACCTAATGGGCGACGGCGTTCTATGGACTCCCTGGCAGCATTGCAAGACACTGTCGCGTTCCACACTCAGAGGCGAAGCTTAACATCTTAACCACACATCAGTGACCACACTTTAGGTCAAAAAAGTGCTCCCCTGAATTTTGACGGCTGTCCATCCAGATATGCGAGACAGTTACTGCGTAATTTCCTTTCCTCAAATACAATTTTCATTTTCTTCATTACGGGGCCCTCTTTGCCTTCTTTCACTCCCACTTCCTCCCTTCCTCTACGGTGCGATTCAGGTGTCCACCGAGATGACAGAGAATTACTGCGCCATTTCCTTTCCTCAAAAAACGTTGCGTTCAAAGGGCAAGGCATCGCGCCGAACGGGTGGTGGCGTTCCGTGGACTCCCTGGCAGCGCTACAACACGCTCTCGCGTTCCACTCGTAAAGGCGAAACTTAAGCGTCATTAATTAGCAGCGAACTAGTTTTCAGGCATTAATCAGTAATTAAGCATTAATTACTGATTTGTCATCACTTAGTCATTAGTACTCGATTATATGTGACGCCACCAGGGCCACAGAAGCAGCGAAAGTGGTGCGGAAAACGCTTTCGCCTCTACGCACTTTAGACAGTCAAAGTGCCTCCTGAATTTTGTGAGCTGAACCTGGACATGAAATATCATACAATATGATATACCACAGCATAAGTTACGAACAAAAAATACTGGAGTGAATACTTTCTCCGCATTAAGGCTGTGACGCCATAGCGCAATGGGTTAATTCCCATATATGCAGAAGGTCATTCTCTACTTTCCATTCACAGATCCCTGTGAGTTCTCATACCCCTGCTGGTGCAGTGATGCAGCTCTTAAGCGATGCGCCACTGCCCTGCGATGGCAGATGCTCCCAGCGGTGTGCCTTGTGCGGCGCAAGTTGCTCTTCCCAAACAAACAATGATTAATTTTACTTCCCCCTGCCACGGTTGGCAGACAGCTCGCTGCGACAGGCTGATGAAGCCGGAAGGTTACGTTACCTATGTGGCCCAGCAGGATAAGCTGTTGCGCGAGTTGGGTCATGACGAAGGGAAGGTAAGTGCGCAAAAAAGGACGATCACGAAAGAAGAGGCAGGACGGGATGAGATGGGACAGGACAAGATGTGGCCCGCCATCAGGCAGCCATCCGGTTTGGTCCATGGGGTTTAACGTCCCAAAGCGATTCAGGCTATGAGGGACGTCGTAGTGAAGACCTCCGGAAATTTCGACCATTTCGGGTTCTTTAACATGCACTGACATCGCACAGTACATGAGCCTCTAGAATTTCGCTTTCATCGAAATTCGATCGCCGCGGCCGGGATTGAACCCGCGTTTTTGGCGTCAGCAACCGAGCACCATAACCACTGAGCCACCGCGGCGGCCATGCAGCCATTATATATGCTACATAGGTAGAGGGGTTTCTTTCTAACAGGAATTCTTGCTTGGTTATATCACAAATGTACTGTTCGCGCTGGACGCTATGGACACTTGATTAATTCACCCGGCGCACTGTAAGGGGACGCTCACGTGCCGACGTCCGATCGACTGTCGAGACACGGTATCTATTATTATATCGCACCTGTGAAATGAGCAAAGCACTCACAATTTTGCTGACTTAGAATATCGCGAAACCGATCAAACGTCCCTTAACCTCCTAACGGACACATGTTAACGCGACAGGCCCCGTTCTCCGAGAAATCCGGTGTCGGCATCATGAGCGAAATATCACGGGCATGCTCTGGCAAGTGGTCTCCAGAGAGCAACCTAGGAACCAGGTGGACTATCTAGGTCCTGTGCCGTTGCGGCGCCATCACAGCCAGCCACCATATCACTACCGAACGACTTCGCCAGGAGAGACACAGGGACAACCACGGATCTTTGAACGTAAAGTAGAGAATGACCTTCTGCGTACATGGGAACGAACCCATTACCCGTGTCATACCCTTAGGAAGAGCTTAAGAGCCCCCCTCCCTCATTTTTTAAAGGGCATCGAAATGGCCATTTTGCACTCGGGTGTCCATCTGTTAAACCAAGAAATGATTTGGTTTACGAGTGCTCTTCTTCCTTCTTCTGAGTTAAACCGCTGCTGGAAAAGACATGACAAGCTGAACTTGTCATAAGCCAGATATGACTGTTAGCTTTTGACGAGCCCCGCTCATCAGTGCTTCCGCCAGGGTGCTAAGCAGCTGTAAGAACAGGAAGGTTTGTTGCTTGGACTTTAGGAACGCGTGTTCCTGCGCTGAAATCGCTACACAATTTCGCAGCTTGGCGGATGGTGCAGGATGTCCTTGTTAGGGTTGGTTAGGGGTAACTCGAGATCGGGCATCCAAGGCAAAGAGGAACAGCAGCCGCTGTCATTTAGTCCCTTGTTACGTCGCCGTACATACGATAGCCGGGAGCTGCTTCGACTGCGAAACGCTGCAGTCCCTTCCCCGAAATGCGAGATATTTACCTTTGCAGCGTGCTTGGTGGTGCCGTGACAGGTCTGGACCGCGTCTTGCTGTGGTCCTGGTCGGGTGGCCGGTCCGTGGCCGTCGACGACTTGCGGCCAACGCGAGTGGAACGGCTTCTGGCGCCGATCGAAGACATGGCGGCTGGAGGAGCTCGTCGGGTGGCGTGCAGCCGCCTCTCAGGAAGACCTTCTTCTGCCTTCTCTGTCGCGCGCTGTCCAAACCACGCGCACGGAAATGGAGATCCCCTTCCTTTTTTTTTATCAGCCCCAGTTACACGGGAAACTTCCCAAGTAGGCTGCGTAAACGCTAATATCCTAGTTCCACAGCAGTGGAAAAGAAGCCGCATTGCGGACTTGCTCAAACCAGGGAAATCGCCACTCGACTTAACATCCTACAGATCAGTAGCTAGAGTGGTTCCTTGAAAAAAGTGGACTATACCCTTCCACAATGACGGGTATTCGCAAAGGCCGGTTTTCCATCGAGAGTGCAATTGATCTCGTGTCAACGGTAGAACATGAAAGACGCCGTCACAGGTTAACTGCTGTTCTTTTCCTCGATATCAATGGCGCATTCGATAATGTTCAGCATGATGCAGTATTAAATGCACTCAATGAATGTGGTATAGGCGGACGTCTACACAATTGGATTGCAAGCTATTTGTTAAACCGACAGTCTTCATGGAGACTCTTGAAAGAGACACAGCAGATCATCAGGTTGCTTGTGCTGCTCCTCAGGGAGGAGTGCTCAGTCCAACGTTGTTCAATCTCGTGCTCATTGGTCTTTTCAAACAACTACCGAAGACTGTTTCGATATCCGCCTACGTAGACGATATTTGCATATGGACATCAAGTGTCACGCGTCCCCAAGTGCAAGCAAGGTTGCAGCGTTCGGTTTCCATTACGTCTGCGTACTTGCGCCGTCAGGGGCTTGAACTTTCGCCAACTAAAAGCGTAACATTGTCTTTCACACGCAGGTTAATGGCGTGGTATCCGGTCGCAATCGACGGGCAAATTGTTCCATACGTAACACATCACAAATTCTTAGGTGTTAGAATAGACCGTGACCTGTCCTGGACGAAGTACATTTCTGTGCTCAAGAAAAAGCTCGACAGCTTTGCAAGCATTGTGCGGTGTATGGCAGGAAAATGTAGGGATCCCTCTGAGCGATCTTTACTTCACGTGTACCAGGCGCTGGTAGTCGGTCTTCTCAGATACAGTGCACCCGTTCTCTGCGGGGTCAGACTACCAGGCCTGCGTGCGCTTGAAAGCGCGCAGGCTCGTGCTTTAAGAGTATGCTTGGGTTTGCCATGTAAAACTTCTACATGGGGCACATTTTATGAGGCCCGCGCCTGCCCAGCACGAATTTATTTTCAACAGGAGACACTTCGTGTGCATTTGCGGCATCTGACCAGGCATCGTCATCACCCCCTGACCAACATTAGTGCTGTGCGTCCAGATGCAGCCTTTTCCAGAGCCCTCTAGATGCAGCGAAATGCGGTGCCTTCGAACTACGCGCTACACCAGATTGTGGAGGTGCCACTTTGGGCAGTACCAAAACCATCTATCCGTACAACAATCTCAGGGATAACAAAGAAGACGCACATCCCAACAGTCGGTCTGAAACAGCTGGCGCTGTCATACATTACACCTATGTATACTGACACCCAGCATGTTTTCGTGGGCGGATCCGTGACGACCACCTCTTCAGCTGCAGCGGTGATAGTGCCAGGAAATGCCCCATGTCACCGTTTCAGGCTCATGCACAAAACGTCCTCTACGGCAACCGAATTGCCAGCCATACGAGAAGCCGTCCTTTATATTGGTCACCAGCCAGCGCAGCAATGGACTGTATTCTGCGACTCGACATCGGCATTGCAGGTCGTACAAACTTATGTAAAACCAAGGGCATGCGAGCAGCTGGATCAACAGATTGTGCTTTTGTTAGCCGAAGCTTTCCACCGCGGCCATATCATCAAGTTTCAATGGATACCGAGCCATTGCGGCATAGCGGGAAGCGAGCGTGCTGACGCCGGGGCTCGGATGGCACATTTAGCCCCGGTGCTTTTATTGAGATGCTGGTGCTTTCATTGAGATAGCCTTTTCTAGATCAAACATTGGAGCCTTGTTGGCGCATTTAATGCAAGCCGCAATGCAGTCGCACTGGCATGATTCGAGTCATCAACAGGACCGCGTCTGTAAGCTTGACGATGGCTCACGATTACATTTGCCATCTATGGTGGTGCGACGTCATGGGACTTTACTCCACCGGTTACGGCTTGGCGTTGCCTACACCAAACACTATCTTCACAAAATCGGCATCGAAAGTAACCCAAATTGCGTACAGTGCCACACTCCAGAGACTATTGGACACCTTCTTTGCGAGTGCCCGAACTATACTGCTGAAAGAAGAACATCGGAGGCGACCGTGAAACAACTGGACTCTCGCCCTTTCTCTGAGGAAACTCTTCTGGGCGCCAGGACGAGTGTGATAAAAGCCGTACTCAACTTTTTGTCTGAAGCAGGCCTGGATACTCGTCTGTGACCGCCTGTGCACTACCTACACGATTAATGACATGTGTCGGTGTTGGTTGTTGCAGGCACCAGTTTTATGTGCGTCTACTAGCCGCGATGCGAATGCCAGCCAGTGTTGTGTGTGTGTGCGTGCGTGTGTGTGTGTGGACATCACCCGTGAAACTCATTGTATTATATCATCATCAACCTTCATTCGCCCTTTCCTTTTCCTCCCCTTCCCTTTCCCCTGTGCGGAGTAGCAGGCTAGGACCATGTTACCACCGGCCGACCTCTCCACCTTTTCCTCATTAAAATTCCTTTCTCTCTCTCTCCTAGTTTCGCTGTTGTGAAAATTCTTACTTCAGAAGCTTCTCTGGAGATGTCTGAGGCACGGCCGCTCGATCTCCCTTGGGAGCGGCCTGCCGAATGCGCCTCGCGGCCTGTGATGGCGGAAGTACCAGCTTGCGCCGCCGCGGCGGCCGTGGCGCTGGCTATCGGTGAAGGAGTAGAAGCGCTGGCGGGGCGGTGTGCGCATTTGTAACGGAATCGTTGCCTGTAGTTTTGCGGTGTATGCACTGCACCTCGCGCTATGCACTGTGCCTCGCAGCCCTGTGAGTTAGGGCTCCAAAATTTAATAAAAATATATTTCGATCTACTGGTTCTTTATCCCGTAGTGTTCATAATGGTACAAAGTAGGGAACGGGGTTGCCGAGTAAAATTTCACACCTTTGGAAACGCAAATAAAATGAGCACGGTCGCGTACGCGGATGTTTGTCGATATCCGCGTGGTCAGTAAATTTCGCAGCACACAAAGCTATGCAGAACACGCAACTGAGATTGCCATAACGACTACTGACATTGTTTATTCCACGCATACTCAACTCATGCCGTTTGTTTACGGCACAGACGCACTTGTTACTTTTTTCGAAGAAAGCGCGCCCTGAGATAACCAGAAAATATTTTTTACTCAGTATTGTTGATGTATATAAAAGACGGCGAGCAGTAACGATTCTCCGTACATTTCCGCTTATGCAGGACATAAATAAATGTTGTAACGTGGCGGCGAGCCGAAGACGGGACTACACGGTGAATGGCCATGGCATGATTTAATGGTGGTGGGCCATGCACGAGCGCTCCTGTACTCGCCACTGCTCGCTCTGTAGCCTTGTAGTTGGCGACAATATTGTGAATTATGTCAAGAAGGAGGGGCTAAAGGCGAACCATGTGTCTCCTCACGAGACTTTCAGCACATCTGACAACAGCACAAGGATACTTCGTGTACCTTTGATACAGTAATAAATATACGCAGCACACAAAAATGAAAGGGAATAGCTAGAAACACTTTAATAAGACCACTCGTCAAACATGTGCTCTCTATAGACAAGACTTTTCGGGACAGAGGCTTCCGCGAAAGTGTCAGGATACTTCCCAGCGAGCTATTCACGTCTCCTGCCCAGTTGGCTAGGAGTGGCTTCAACAGTTTCTTAACAAAGATCTCACAAAGTTCATCACAGTGTTGTGGGTATATGCAGTCTTTGCACCACATCACAGGGCAGTCCTTCAAGCGAGGAAGCACGGCATTGGAAAGAAGTTTGGAAATACGTGCACAACGACGAAGCTTTGCTGATATAAGGGCCCGCTCGAAGAACGTGCAGATGAGCTTGTACAGCCACACAGCTTCAGGGCGCGCATAACTCAGACCTCCTTGGTCAAGGCCGAGGCCGGACACGAACTTGTATGCTGCGTCACGTGAAGACTTTCCTTTAAGCAGCAGCTTACACTCGGGGCACGTGACCTGGCTTTCTGCTACATCTGAGTGGACTCTGTAACTTTCGCTTCCGCTGTGTTCAGTGCTGAAATCTGAATTTGCAGATTTCTCTTCCGCATTCATTCCTCTCGATCTACCTTCTAAAGTACCGGTCGTCTGAGATACGAGAACGTCAAGTTGCGCACGACAAAGCGTTCTCCGCTTCTTTGAAGTCACCGGCTGTTTGTATGTGTGATAGAAGGGAAACTTCGTCGGAACCGCCGTCGGCCTGAGCACTTGCGCTTCGTTCCTTGTCGATAATCCTCCTGATTGAAATGCAGTGAGCATACAACAGCTCTGGAGCTCGGTTGCCACTGGCTGCCCTTGTCACCACCTTGCCGCGAGGTGTTGCGTAATCACTCCTCCCGAAGATTTGCATTGGACGGTAGTTCATGGTAACAAAGTTCCGGGTTTCTTGCAGCATTTGATAGGCAGCGCGGCACACAACAGTTTTTAGGCATTATCGAAAACCCCTTAGAGGATCTGGCAAAAAAACGTAGCTTACGCAATCGTGGTAGGAGCACGTGCAACAGAGCTCACCAAAGAGCATTCTTTCGCTCGACGAAGGCGTACGGCAAGGCACCGCGTTTACGGTTATTCGCCAGTGTTGTGCACAGCTGCACCCAGAAAAAGAGTTCACAATGCTTGTTTTCGACGCACGCACGTGAGCGCAGTGAAGTTCGAACAGGAACACCACGTAAACGCAAGAGAAAACACACAAATCCTCAGCTTCCGAGCCTCCGACCGCGCCGGCCTGCCGGGAGCGTTTCACCGATGCTTGGCGCCCCTAGCGGCCGAAATGGCAAGCAGCCGCATCACACTCTCCCCTTTGTCTGCTCCGCGACTCGGCAGGCCGCTCCCAAGGGAGGATCGAGCGGCCGTGTCTGAGGCTTGTTTGAGAACTACTTTTGGAGGACGAGTTAGTTTGTGGTGGGCGTTAAAAAGCAGCAAAATAAAAAGAAACAAAATGACGGTCGATTTGCGTAGTTGAGCCAAATGAGAATTAGGAGCGCTAGCATTTTGGTTTCGCTCCAGTTCCGCCTATCGGATCCATTGCTCACGGCTGGAAGCTGTTCGGATAGCGATATTGGGTTAATTCTCATATATGCGAACTTGGTCAATCTGTACTTTACATTCATAGATCCCTGCGGGTCTTCACACCAGCCCGGCGCAGTGGTGCAGCGGTTAAGTGATGCGGCTCTCCCATGAACCGCAATGGGCTGCCATCGACGGGGCTCTTCAGACCCAAATTCAACATCCCCGAGCTCTCATTAACTAAACTACCTCCTGCAACGGTGGACAGTTTGCCCACAACCCGATGGGAGGTGGCAGGTGGGCAACCTGCCATGTGAAACACGTTTTTTTGGACAAGTTGGTAACAATCTTGATTCATACCGGCAGCGAGGAAGCACAAACACAAAGAGATGGAACATGCAAAAACATGGAACAACGCTGCAATGAAAAGAAAGTTTGTTTAGCCGAGTTACTTAGTCTAAACGCAACGCTTTGAATGTTTTCTTTAGTGCTAAGACGCACAAACCCGGGGTCTCTTTTCGGAGTATTGTAGGTGAAAAAGGCTCTTGGCAGTTACATGTTAGATACTTTCTCTGAACATTTTTCAAACAGCTTACTGTTCACGATCCGTTCCTATTAAAAATTCTAAGCATGCAGTTAATTTTCTCAAGAGCGACCACAAGATCGGTTTGCATTCTCTGTCGATGTAGAGGATCTGTTTTATGCTATACCTCGTCAAGAGTTGTTCGTTTCTTTTAGAGAATGCACTGACAAGAGTGGTGTTGTCCCTTTCCAAAATCAGCAGATATATCTGTTGACTATTTTTTTACTCTTTTAGAATTTTACCTTAAAGGTACATTTCTCGCTTTTAACAATCAGCTCTATTTACAGATGAAAGGCATTTGCTTTGTATCTTGCGTCGCATCCATATTAAGCGACATTTTTGTAACCCGCATTGACCAGGTTTTAAGCACTGTCTTCAACTGAGACAAGGTCGTCAAAGTGTACCGATATTTTGATGAATCCGCGGTGTACACGCCTATGGAAGAAGTGGGAGGACGAAGGGAAGAGGTCCGTAACTTCGGACCTCTACGCGGCGGCGGCACATTTTTCTTTTTTTTTCAAGTGCGGCCATAGACAGGCAGCGTGTCCGGTACTTACGGATCCAAGACCTCTACCAATGCCGCGAGATGATCATCCCGAGTGCCCCAGTTGAAGAACTGTCCTCCCGGAGCACCGAGGATGAGGCAGAACTACACCTCTTAAGGTCTACGCCTCCCTGGACCTTGGCAGCCGCTTTGCGGGAAGCTCTTAGTGGTCTCTCACCTGTTGGCGCTGGTCCCGGCACCAAAGATTCCACCCTAGGACCCCCTACCTCCTCTCTCTTCCGGCCGAACTGCCCATCAGATATATTTTAACGTCTGTTCGGGCGACCGATAACGTGAACCTCGAGGTCGCGGCCTTGGTAAAGTCGAACATCGACACCGAGTCCGACGGCATCGCAGCCCTCAACCTGCGACCCACCCGTCGAGCCCTGGTGGTTCCCTTCATGACCACCGGGGGCCTCGACTGTTTCCGAGCTGCCATCGCCCGTATTGAGGCCACCCAGGCTTCCATTAATGCCCGGCAAGACAGCACAGATGCACAACCCACTCTTCCGCCTGTCTGGGGACGACCAGGACGTCCGTCCCGAGGGCCTTGTGACCGCCCTTAACCGCAGGAATCCCGCACCGCTGCTTGACACTGCAACATGCAATTTTAGGCTGTCATTTAATCAGTGGTCGGCACGGCGAGTCTATGTACTAGAAGTCGATCCTTCTGCCTTCCCCAGACTTCCCGAAGCAGGTTGCGTTACCGTAGGCTGGGAGTCTGTGGTGATCCATGTGGAGCTCCATGTGATTTTTTAATGACTACTCGACTTAATTTGATGATTTGATGACTACTTGAATTGATTTCATGACTCCACTCGATTTTTGAATGACTATTTGTGATTATCTGTCTTGGAGTATGGCACGCCCTGGAGGTGTCCGTAGCTGGTGGACATGTGCGTAGGGCAATGATCCTATACTTCAAAGACGGCGCAGAGGGGAGCGTCATTGTATAGGGTCATTGCCTACCCACATGCCCACAAGCGACGGACACCTCCAGGGCTTGCTATACTCCAAGGCAGATAACCACAAATAGTCATTCAAAAATCAAGATCCGAGGGCCACAGAGACACAGAGAGAAAGAATATACTTTTATTGTCTAAAAGGAGACCGGAGCAGGTTATCCGTGGAGCTCTCGCTCCAGGACTCCAGTAGCTTCCGTCGAAGCCTTGGCGATGGCAACTAGCGCCTCCTGGTATCCCAGGGTGCACCTGGCGAGCGTCACCTCTGGCTGCTCCAGCGCCGCGTTCTGCGGCTTTAAGTGGTTCAGTTCAACTGAGCACGTCCACGTAATCTGTGTGGATGTGTAAATACCGCCACAACAAGGACATTTATCTGCCTATAATATTGGGTGAATGCGGTGTGGGCGGTGGAAATTATGGAAATCGAGTGTTTGGGAGTGTCTTTGGTAGGAGGAGTCCGCCTGTGAGGTGGGGGATTTAGACAGCGATTTAGGCGGAGGGGTGCAAAAAATGGTTGACAGGGTGTAAAGGCGCTCAGGTACTGTTATACAAACATCGCCATGTTTCTTTATCTGGAAGGTCTCGAAGGTTTCATGTGCATTTCATGTTTTTCCATGTCCTAGAACAGAAAAATTTGCAAGACGTGGGGAACATTTCATGGGACATCTTCTACCATGTCGTGCAAGATTGCTGTCATCTCCATCTCCGGTGCCAATTAATTCTCGGTGCTTACCTAACCATTGATTCACACAGCCAACCTTTTGTCCTATGTAAAATTTTCCACAGGTCAGCGGAATCTTGAGCAGAACAGGTCCACCAATAAGCCATGCTGCCCTTATATTTCTTCTACCCCTTCGGGCCTTCAGTTCACAAGCAACAAGATCCAGTCGACGCGATGGGTTCGCGCACCACTTGTACTCTAGGCGACCGCCTCTAGCATGCCCGCCCTCAGTTACTCCTTTTCCTCTTCAACGCCGCCTTACGTCTCGGCCACTTCCACTATTTGGAGTGACGGACCGTTTGCCTTCATACTTCGTAAGACCCCATTGTTGTGCACCTTGTTTTTGGTAGAATTTTAAAGCGCCTCCTCCACCGTCGCTTGTATTATGCTTTCTGCACGCCACAGTCGCCTCCATGCTAACCAATTAGTATTTGCACATGCCCGTAGTGGCCTGCAAGCGCTCGTATCCCTCCGCTCGGGTTTACAGATTTTTGCAGCGACGCGCTCGCCGGCGTAGCTGTTGCCCTCAAATCGTTGGATTTTCAAGGTGCCTTCGACAGCGTTTGGCACCAAGTTCTCTACTTATTCTACCACCTGTAGCGCACCCTCCTTTCCGACCACTCAGTTATCTATCGTACCCGTACGGGCAAGTCTGTCTCTGCGAGTCTCACACTCAGTAGCCCTCATGGGTCCCCCATCTCACCCCTCCTTGGAAATATTGTCAAATACTGGTCTCCTCGACTGCCCCGTGCCATCCGGCGTCGTTATTCCAGCATACGCAGATATCGCTTCACTATCCCCACACGCGAAAGGCGCGAACTCTAACCAGCGTGCGCCAACGCCCTCGCGCGAGTGGCTGCTAGTGTGCTTCCGACTCGCGTGTCAATGTCTCATTGGATAAAATTTTTTGTGCGTTGTTTCCCACGCCGTAGTCGGCATAAAGAAGCACAACCCTACCGGGCACTTCACAGGCCGCTCTCTAGTCTGTAAATCACAGCTCAGTAATTGTTGTATTTGACCGCCACACTTATTTTGTTGCTCAAGCCTCCTTTCTCCGTGATAAAGCCGAGATCCTTACAGCCCGTCTTCCTTGCGTGTCACTATTCTTGCCCCCTACTGCTCTCTGCATGCTCTATTTTTAGGCTATTCAACCTTCCCTCATTTTCACTGCGCCTGCATGGTGGTCATCTAAAGCTGACTCGAGACTTCGGAGGATCCTCACCGCGCAGCGCGTCCCTTTTCTGGCGTTACCCCGTGCATATCCCACCACGCGTCCATCTGCCCTCTTCTTCTTGGTGCTCCTGATCTCCCTTCGGAGCTGGACCGGCTCTACGCCGAGTACCGTAAACTTACTCGGTCTGACCACATTTACTTCGGCGTTCACATCTACCTTCCCCGCATTGACCCAAGGTCAGACCACCCATCTATGGCTACCGCTTTCTCCTTCCAACGTGTACGTCCCTCAGGTTTCCCCATCTATGCTCTTCTCGCCGGTCCTCCCTCTCGGCCAGTGCCGCCATTTTCTCCAAAGGTACTTCACGACGAGTCGATGGTTTTTGCCTTTCCTTGGCTGCCAGCGCAATATGCACCGAAACGGTTGCCTTCCATAAGGCAATTATTTCGCCCCGTGCACCACTACTTACACTGACTCTGTTTCTCTCTTTTGTTCTTACGTATAAGTGATACTAAATGCGTCCTTGCCTTAATCTATCCTTCACCGTCCTCTTTTCCTCTACGACGTCAAGGCCCCTTGCGGCGTCTAAGGCAATGAGTTTGGGGACACTTGCATCATTTCAAAGTTTACGACGACGCTCTCGGGCCGCCCCCTTGTCCTTGCGTACCAACATCCGCGATATAGTTCTTAAAATGTGGGTCCCAGACTGGCTCGTCAGTTGTTCGCATGTCTCACTTTACGAGCACCGGAGCGTCTTCATAGGTAAAAACAATAAATTTCACGCCGTCACGTAAACCGCGCGTTTTACTTTCAAGCGAAGCGTGGGTATGTACCTCTTGCTACTCTACCAGGTTTAACCAGAGCTAAACCACAGCCAATTTTTTTCCTCACCACGTTCACGCGCCCTCTTAATTCGCCTCTCCAGTCATGTCTAATTCCTCCGCTGCGCTGCGTCTGTTCATACCCAGATGGTCCCCCCCCACTTTTCAGGTCACCACCATGTCATGCGGGTTGAAGAGCACAATTAAAAGGCCACTTTTATGGGACAGGGCTCCGCCCATGCCAACCTCGCATGGGGTACAATAGAGGCAACCCCCCCCCCCCCCCCCCCCAAACTCCTCCGTTGGTTGAAAACAGGCTAATTTTTTCTCCTTTCATGTCAGCAATGAGGGCCATGAAAAAACTACAGTGCTCACCTACCTGAACGGATGCTACCTGAATGGATGCCAATGTTTAGTTACCGAGAAACTTTTCAGTCACTGCGCAGCATCAACTACGGCTGCCAATTTGAAGATTATTGCATTATTTTGCTCTGACACCGCTGAGAAGTTTCTGACCTTGAACAGGAAATAAAAAAATTCGTCGTGGCGATGAGATTTCGTACCTGCTTCCGACGAGAAATTCCAGGCTTCAAATGCAACTCGTCGACGAACTTTTTTTTCTGTGATTTTGTAACGCAAAAAGACCACACATACATCGCTGGAATAAGTCACCGCGGCCAGCAAATGCTTGCACTGCTACGTTGGAAAGTAGGCTTTGATGTTTTCCTCATAGAGCGCATGCACTTCTGAAATTCTGCCAGCATATGTTTGAAGATATGTTTTGTTACCACGTGTATCTATTCTGTTCACCTCTGAATACATCCGGTACGCTTCTAGCTCGCAGTAAAAAGACCAAAAAATGGCTGCGCCTGCCAAATATTTAGGGTGGAAGCTAAGAGTTGAAGGCTACGGCACCCAGGCCTCCTTGGTTCAAACGCGTGAGAACAGCGCACACGAGTGAAGTCGTTTCGCGCGGGGGAATTCCATTCAACTACGAAGAAATCATGAGTAATTTTCATTCAGCTCAACCTTACATTTTATGATGTGCTCAAACATGCGAATATGATATAACTCGTTCTGGTGCACAGCAAAAAAAAAAAAAAGCAAGACAGTTGCAGCGACCTTGCCGAGCACAGTTCTCACAGCAGAATGTCCGGTGGAACTAACACGCAAAAGTTCATCACATGCGCACAGATTAAACCACAATATCAGTCAAGGGCAACAACGCCTACGGATGTGCACAACGCTGCAGTTCTCTTGTCCGCCTGAGTCCTTATACTCTATCTTGTCCAGAGATACAATATGTTGTTGTCGTTATTGTGTGCCAGATGCTCACTCTCATGCTTCCTCTTAAGATATGAGGCCACCACTGTCAATCACGGCGAAGAACGCATGACACGCTGGCATCCAGGTCGCGCAAAATCTGTACCATCTGAATTTAACAATAGAGCCTTTTCTGGCATTTAACACCAGGTAACCAGGCAGCATGTTTTCAAACTTTCCTCCATACCCAGGCGCTGGCTCTAGAAATTTGCTTACTCAGAAATGCACGGAGCGGAGAGTAAACCAGTTTATAAACGGAACACTGACGGACTGCGCTCAGACAACAAAACTGGGAACATAATATCAGAATCCGGGCCACTCAATATCCATGTTTGATAACTTCATTATTTCATTGTGGGCAGTCTTATTCACGAGGAGATAATGCTGCAGTTGTCATTACAAGGGCCGCCCAGAAAGGAAGAATGTGGAGGTAAATTTGGCGAAAGGAAAAAAAAAACAGATGAACAACATCCGGGACTGTCATCGCCAACAATAAAAGGGATCATATTTCATTAAAAATATTGATATTCGATCTGAAAAAAACCCCTAGGTACTTCGTGGAATCTTTCCGTCTTCATAGCCAATGAGATAAACCTCATTCTATGCATCGATGACAAGCCTGGGACAGGTTTAAGCACGCTTTAAAAGGAGGTACTCAAAGCTTCGACGCACCCTCTCTGAGGACACTAAAACCACAGTGCCTGTTCTTCTCTTGCGCATCTGAATTGGTAGCAGCAAATCTAGCGGCAAAAAAAGGCTCCCGCTGTGTTGATAGCATTGCTCATCACCAAAACTAATAAGCAATGAAAAATATCTGTACACCGTTAGCATCTGCGTCAAAGAGTAAAAACAATATAGGCAAAAGATTAACATAAGCACAAGGAAAATTTCTATAGGCAGGCAGTTGAAATACTACGACGCAAATAACCTGAGGCCAAAACTCTAAACGCCTCCACAAAGTAGAAGCCCCTTCGAACAAATAGTTTCATCTAAAGTCCCTAGGGGCTTTGGTCAAGTTACGGGCTACGGGACTGATTGGCACTCACTTAGCTTGTTGAAAAGAAAGGCGCTCAAACAAAGCTCGCTTCACGAAAGTCTCAAAATACAATGTGGACAAGATATTAGGCACACGAGATGCGCGTTGCATCAGCGCTACCGCAAAAATGTCTTGTATGCGTCCCACTTGACATCAACGACTGCGCGCTCACAGGAAGGCGCATTTGTGCTTCGGGTTCATGGGTGACCCCGCGGGACAGCTGAAGGCCTTTGCGAACGGTTCGAAGTTGCGCATGGTTTCGGTGCATTCGGGCGACACGCGGCGGTAGTCGCTTCTCTCCCAGCAGGTCACGTGGCAGGCCGTGAGGAAGAAGACCTGCTCCGCGCTGTACTCCTCCATGCCTCGAAGCCGCAGGTCCCGATCTTCGCTGCGGAAGCGGAGGTAGGCCGCGTGCGCGATCTTCAGCGCCGGAAGGAGGGGGAACAGCGCCGTCACGTTGCCACCGGAAGTGACGTCAGCCGAGCACCTGCCCAGCTCCCACAGGGCTCGCCCGGGTGACCCGATGTTGTGGGTGCTCCCTTCGCTAGGGTTGACGGTGGACGAAGCCGGATTCCACGGTGTCTGGGTCATGTCATCGCTGAGCAGAACCGTGAGCGCGTTGATGGTGCGCGCGAGCTGCGAGAGCCGATGAGGCGGGACAGTAATGGAATGTCGGGTTAGGGGAGGTTGTTACGAACGCTACTGTAGCTTCAAGCTTAGAGCTGTGACAATGAGATATACATACATATCGTAGACTGTTAGGCACCTTTTTTCTATTGGCTTCATCCGTCGAGGAAACCAGTCAGTAAAAAAGTGCTTTCCCTTGGATTTGGTAATAACTAACAATCCTTAAAGAAGGTCAGCACTAACAGGGAATACACTGCAGCAGAGAATACAGCAGATATCCTGATTCAAATGTGTCCGGCGGCTCAAGAGTGCAGCAATTTCATCAAAAACACCATCACCCAATCTTGAATTTCAGTTGTTCGCTCCTATGAGAGCAAAATAACTGATGCTGTAAAATGCGCAGTGAATATGCGGTTTCAACAGCGTTGTACAAGTATGTATGCGGAACGAACATTCAAATCATCAGCTGCCACTCAGGCGGTCACTGGAATGAAGGCAGCGAGACTACGAAGGAACATGCCTGAAGGTTTGTTTTGTAAAACCAACGTGTCGCGTAAAGGTATATTACTCCGAATTCCAGCTTAACACCAATCGGCATACGTACAAAAATTAGGGCAGACTTTTAAGTTCCGACTTAAGGCTATGACGCGATATTGTTAATGGGTCCCTTCACCTGCCTGGGGTCCTCTGGCGGCCTCATACTTCACCGCTTTTGTCTGATAGATTGAGGCCGCACAAGCCATAGTCCGGCCTGCTGCTCGGCTTCCCACACATGAATATCTTGCGAATGGAGCCTGCGCTTTCAAAACCCCTCACTGTGGTCTTGAACAGGCGCTCCGAATAAGGGCCACAGCGCTCATGACCGCAAGAAGAAGATTTCGGTACCTCGAGGTTAGCATTTCAACCCAGTGCATGCGAAGTGAACAAAGGCCGTTCTCCTAGCATTTCACCTTAGAAGAGCCGAGCACCAGGCAGAGGGAAATCTTGCGCCTGTTCAAATTTTATGGGTACCCGCCGCAGCTGGACATCCAACCTAGAACTTCCTCAAAGCGAAGGAGATGCTCTTCCACAAGGCCACCGCTTACGTGGTCTAGTTGTACAGCAGCAGTAGAGGAACAATAGACTCCCGCTGTGCGCCCCATTCCTTCAACTTACAGTTCCAACACGTTGCTGGCGTTAATTAGTCAAAGCCCCCTGTTTCCCCAGAGCAGATCTTAAAACCTGCAGCCCCTCCACTTACCTGCATGGCGTACATGAATCCGAGGCCCCCGTAGGCCATGGCGTCCGTGCCTTCGTAGGCATAATACGGCGCGGCGAGTGCAGCCACCCCTACGGAAATCACATTTGTCACGGGGCTGTACGCAGCCAGGTGGGCGGACTGCAAGCGAAACAACCGCAGGCTCGCCTGGTACTCATCACTGCCGAGTGACTTCTGCAGCTGCTCGCGACTCATGCGCCAATGGCCGAAGAAGCTCTGCTCCATTTCGTAGTCGCGCCCGTAAAGGATATCCAGGCTCCGGCTTGTCATGTACTGTTCCGGGGGCCATATCACGGTGCTGGTGTTCTGCAGCCGCGTGGTGACAGCACGAACCACTTTGGTGTCCAGGGTGGACCAGGAGCCGACCTCTATTAGAGCCGTCTTGTGCAAAGTGCTCAAGAGGGCCGAAACGGCACGCCTCTGTACTTGCGGCATTAGGCTGTCGTCGGCGCCTGAGAAAAGCACTGTGTACACAGGGACAGCGTTTATACTGCAAACGACCGGATAGTAGATCTCGGACAGCGGGTGTTTCATGAAGATGTCTCGCACCGAGCTACTAGTGATAGGGGTGAGGAGCTGGATGAACCACCACGCCGTATGAAAGGTCAACTCCTGCGCCGAGTAAGAAGTGAAGAGGACACGCATGGCATCTAGCAGGTTGCCTTTTGTGGCGATGAGTGTGTCCTCTTCATTCAGAGGCGGTTTGATGTTGAAGGCAGATTGCAGGGCCTCGACCCAGTCACGAGCTCGGAGATTTGACACCACAGGTGGTAAATGACGAATCAGCAGAAAACGAGGCCTGGGGTGTGTGGCGCCGAAAAAGAGCGACAGGTTTCCGAGGATAGAGCGCTGGATGTCATTGCTAGCCTTTGCGAATTCAACAAATGCAGGAAAGGCGGTTCTTTCTCCAAAGGTTCCGGATAAGATCCAGTCGACGACTGAGTTATAGAAGCCTTCGTGCTTATTAACCTCGCGATGAATTATTGCAGTAATGAATGGTATGCCCGATGGGCTCATGGATACCGACCGCTGGTGAGGGGTGCCGTGCCATGGCTCTATGAGGTCAACATAGAACCACAACGGCATGGCCCACAGGACGGACAGGTTCACCAGAGTCCGCAAGGGTACTGAGTAATCATCGGTGCCTCCAAGCCGAGCATCGGTGGGGTCCAGCAGCCAGGGGAACAACTCTTTGCTCATGAATTCGATTAGGTTTTTGGAGTCATCAATGTCTGCAGCGGGGTCTTCCCGGCGAAGACAGGCGTCCATCATCACCCTCACTCTTTTGCTGAGGGGCCGACGAGGGTCCTCACGAAGCTGTGATCGCTCCAGTAGCCAGTACGCCAGGCGAACAAGTGGCGCGGACACACTAGGCCGGGTGTCGTCGTTCAGCCATCCGGAGCACACAAACTGGCCGAAATCTTCGCAGGCTTCTGGTGTCTTGTCTCGTTTCAGGCCCAGTGCCTCTGCGTGATCCAGGCAAGCCCGTGTGGTGCAAACCGTGGGTACAACGCGGCGACTGGGCATTGTCGACGCAAGGTAGAAGACCACCGCGACGAAGATGGTGACGACGAAGAGCAGAAATACGATAGCTGCCGTCTTCCTCACGGGGACAAGTTTTCGTCCAGTTAATCGGCGCGGCGATGGTGAAAACGGAGACCCGGCGCTCACCTGCGGAAGAATGACATTCCGTAAATGAATTCCCTAAAGCCAGTAGGTAGCACATCTCAAGATCCCAAGAGCTTGCTAACAGCGGATGACATCATTCTGCGATGCTATGAACTTGGAAAAAACTTTTCTAAGCGGAGCCAGTAATCACTGATAGTTGATCTCCACATCCGTCAAAACTAGTACATTTGGCTTTGATATGAGTAATTAGGGCGTTGATTACAGCACCACCAATGACAAGTCGATGTAACGATAAAGCCGAATTCTTGCCTCTGCTCTTTCGCTGCATTCTTTCGCTAGAACATTTTTCGATATGGCTTCGTAATAAGTACTCGAGGCTCCAAATAAATATTTGAATTTTGCACCGAATTGCTTACAATTTTACGTTGACAGAACTGATAAAGCAGCCGAGGCTTAAGGGGCTCAGACTGAAAAAATCGTAACCGTGTAAAGTTGGCGTGGCGGTTGTCAGTTAGTGAGGACCCTGGTTATACTTTGTTATACCTATTTTACAGCTGTCCTCTGGGCATGGCGGTCAGCAGGAAAGCAGGCAACTGCCATTCACTGGATTTTGTGGCATAAGCAGTTACACTATTAGGAAGTTACCAATCCGCTGCGTGTCAGAAATGCCATATGCTTCCTACGACAAAAGTAGGTTCACATTGGAAAACATCGCTAAAAGCAAAATTCGTGGCGGCCTTCCTCATTTCAAACATAATTCTCAAATCCTTCCGTTTCACACCACACGATAATCACATTTTCCTTTCGTACGTATACGACAACGCAAATTTGATAGGCAACATCAGGGAAGGCCCAGCCTAAACAATTCTAACCAGAGGAAAAAGATGTTTATGTCAACAAGCATCACCTTCACTCAATTTTGGCATTCTAGGCGGTGAATTTTTCAGTTTAAGTAAACTGAAAAAGTTACGCTTATATTCGTCTTCGGAGTGCAATGTTTCCGTTAAGCATGCCACTTTCCGGTACTATATAGCTGCTAGCGTCGATGATCGTCAGTTACCACAGCACCAGTGGTTTTTGCGCCATGCTAGAACATTGCTGGCTGATTGGGTTGCTGTCTACTACAAATCGAACGTATAGTTTAAACCAGGTGCGTTCTTATGTCCAAACCAGTCAGAGCTGCTCACATTTCGAAAAGTGATTTTAGCATGTCTCCGGATCCCCAGTAGCGGAGAAAGTACCGCAAGAGCACCACGCAACTTGAAAACAGGGAATTCTGTCATAATGAAGGATATTTCTGAGTGTAAACCGTGGAGAATAATACTGATGTCTTATCGGGGGAAAAAATAAACTTTACGCGAAAGAAGCAAGGAATCGGAGAAACTAAACTTTGGCTACAACACCGACTCGCCAGAGCGCCCTATTCAATTCAGTGAGTTTCATTGTCAATTTTTGCTCAGCTCGGCAAGTGTGCAGAGATGGTATTGTTTGCAAATAATGACAAGAGTTGAGTCACGATGACGAAACCTGGCCTCTTATTTAAATAAGTCACATCATATGTTTGAATCGTTCCGTTAAGTATTCTCATGCAACCTATCAATATTCGAAGAGTCACGTGATCCAATAAGCTATTTATTAAGACAGTCATCCCCTTTTCAATGCAGGATCTCAGTGACCCCATTACTCAACAATGACCCTTCATGCCTATGATTATAGGCCCCATGACTCGGTAACCTGTGACCCTTTGCAAAGATGACTCAAAATCACACGTTGTTAGGCGAACGGCCTTTGTCTGAATCCTCTGACGATTGCAGTTCTGCTTACTTCTCGCTAGCCAGCTTTACTGGAGGCTCTGTGTTTTGCCGCACTGCATCCCGACAAAGCTGAGCTTATCAAAACAATTTTATGCTGCACGGTGAGAATTTCTCTGGAGGAAGCCGCCGCATACCATTTCCTGGAGTCCCTTCAGGGCTTCCGCCTGTTCTGCACACCTCCGCCTGGTGAGCTTCTTGGGGGCTTCTAGTGAAAAAAAAAGAAGATGGCAGAAGATGAGAACACCGCTAACAGGTGTTGCTGCCCAACGGACTCGTGTTTTGTAATACTTAAATCATCTGCTGTTACGAATGGCTGAACTGGCTATTTCTTTTTCTTAGCTGCAGAAACAACAGTGTACTCTCCGCGATGCAGGTGATTTCACTGCTTGAAGATAGAGTACAAAAATAAAACTTGGACGAAGCTTAACCTACCTTAAGAGTGTCATGCGATAGTATTACAGATCCCGTTCTCCCCGCTGCTCCATCCACTTGCAGAGCTGGTGGCCACATGCGAAATTATTTGTTCTGCTTTACCTTACTATACCTGCCCCCTGTCGCGCACCCAGTGGGTATAGGTAGCCACCGGCCACCGGTGCAGGCAGGGGCCTATTATTTTTATTTCCTTTTCGGTTGCCCCAACCTATTCAATGTAGGTAAGCTGTGATGACGTGACACGGCCACGTGCCCTCTATAGACCAATCATCAATTTTAATGCAGCGTGCCACGTACGGTGGGCGGATTGCTCCCAATCCGGTGCTCATATTGTCATCTGCAAAAGTGGGCAGGATGCTGAGGTCGCCGCAATGTCGAGCGACCTATATCTACCGATAAGAGTGGCTAATCACGGCTGGTTGCGTAGACCTCATGAGGTCGCGTGAACTCTCTCAAACTATCAGGGAATTTCGTCTCGGACATCGTCGGGACCGACGGGGTTTTCGTGACAGTGAACGAGAAGGTGGACGCACAGGGGATACTGAGCGAGAAGACGGGAGCGGTGCACTTCGAGTACACCTTTATGAGGTGTCATATTTTGCGCTGCAAAGAATTACGGACATTTGGGTCCAACAAAGTGCAGCAGCTGGTACACAACCATTACACAGCTGCCCCGACGTATGGAAGAATGCTCGCCGCATTGAGTCAGGAGCCACAGCGATAAGAAACTCAATTGCTTTTAAAGATTTACGGTGCCGGATGCGTGAAAACGACATTTCTTTGAGAGATAGCTGCAAATGACTGAATCAACTTCCGAGTCCGAAGTACTAACGTGAGAAGATAGCGCCGTGGGAAAGCATCATTTAATCAGTCCGTCTTGCTCAGTACGACTGCGAAGCTTTTTAGCAGTACTTTTCCCTTTTTATTTCGACCGTGTCAGAGTTCAATGATCAAGGTGCAGTAATGTCTTTTTTAAAACGACTACCGTGGGGAAGAAACCGTAAGGAATTGGCATGAATGAATGTTCAATGCTGCAACGAAAAACATTTCAGAGAGCGAAACGTCTGAAATCATCTTCTCTAGAGTGAATGTCGGAAATAGAAATTTATAGCTCTGCCATGAGTTGTTTGCAGCAAATTCAGCGGTAGCTGGCTGCAATGACGGCGATACTTGTGCTGAAAGCCACTGCTGCCTGCCAACACGCAATGGTATGGGGATGAATACGGTAAGGAGGCGCAGTGCTTTTAAAGGCTATAATAGCTTGCGTAATGCTTCACGTCGGCTCCGGAATGGCTGCTGTAATTAGTTTCTAGTGGCTATTTATTGGTAATAAAAAATCCCAGTTTCTGTTTCGATTCATGGCGCAGCTTAAAACATAGCGCTCTTGTTTACAAGACCTGAAATCGGAGCTCTTTTATGTCGTTTCCATTCTTCCTACATCGAGGACCCGCTGCGGTGACTCAATAGTTAGCGTACTTGGCTGCTGATCCGGAGTTCCCGGGTTCAAACCGCTCGACATTCCAATGGACGCGAAACGCAATGGCACCTGTGTGCAGTGGGATGTCAGTGCTTGTTAAAGGTTCCCTGGCGTCTAAATTCTTCCGGAGCCATCCACCACGGCTCCTACTTCCGTGTTCTTTCCCTCCGACCTTCTTTCCTTCCCTTACGGCGCGGTTCGGGTGTCCACCAAGATGTGAGACAATTACTGCGCCGTTTCCTTGCCTCAAAAACCAAGAATCAATTCCTAAATCAAGGGGCGCTGTGATCTCCACCGTGATCTGTCGCGCGGCACATAAGCACCGTCAGGTCACCAGGGCTCACGGGCCCCTAGCATCTAGTGCGACAGCGAGGGCCCACCTGTCTCCTGCAACCCCTCCTTGCCTTATCCCTACCCTCAGCGGATTCCTGCTAAAGGTTGCTAAAAAAAAGTTTTTTCCACCACCACCACTGAATAACGATATCTTCAAGTGTATTAGTTTACCCTTATGCCACCTTATATTTAGATGTATCTCAGTGATAAGCGTCCCCGGAGTTCCATAGCCAATTTTGTTTGGTCCTGCGCCTCCTACGCACCTTCAGCCTGACTTTGTATTCCTTCCTGAGTAGCTGTACGCCTAGTGACCCTGCGTTGCTACGGCCCCGGGCGTCTTCCGCTTTTCCTCCCTGTAGAGCTGAACCGCGTCCCATTGACGGTACGCACTGGTGAAAGTATTGGTAGAGTTCATCCCGCTATACTTAAGGCCCCTCCAAACCACTTGGAACACTCTCCCCTAAGTGCCTCTTCCATCAGTGAACACCCGCCACTTCACCCATGTGCGTCTCAAAAAATAAAGGTTTTATAGGTTTATGGGGTTTACCGTCCCAAAGCGACTCAGGCTATGAGCGACGCCGTAGTGAAGGGTTTCGGAAATTTTGAGCACCTGGGGTTCTTACGCAGCTGACATTGCTATGGTGAAAAAGGCAGTTTTCTAACACAGAGCCAATTTTTAAAATTTCTTAAAATTTTGTGTACACACCATGTATAGTGTTTGCACAGCGACCAAAGCTTTGTGCACGAAAATTGAAAAAAAAAAAACCAAAGAGGAAGGGTGCCAGACAGGGAGAAAGGGTCTCACCACTACCATTGATAGCAAGTTTACATCAGATAACTGGGTTGCGGAAACTTGGGCATAAAGGTTAATCGAGAATATCTTTATCATCATCATCATCAGCCTGACGACGCCTACTTCAGGGCAAAGGCCTTTCCCATATGGCTCTCCAATTAACCCTCTCCCTAATCCCTAATTTGCTGATGACATAGCTTCTATAAATAACTCGGCGGACCAACCGCAATGATTCGAGAACTAGGTAAGGGAAAAGTTAATGTCAAGAAACACAAAGTAATGTCCGACAGTATGGAAAGAAACAATAGTTTGCACTAAGTAGCGTATCATCGAAAAGTTCAGTGAACACATCCACTGAGCACAGGTAGGGACCACTGGTCCGGTCACTACACTGAAATAACTAGGAGAATAAATTCAGAGTGGAGTGCATTTGGCAGGTACTCTAAAGTGATGAATGGCAGTTTGCTAATATTCTCCAAGAGAAAAGCGTATAGCAGCCCTATCTTATATGTTCTAGCGTATGGGAAGAAACATCAATGCTAACGAAAAGGGTTGAGCATAATTTGAGTAGAGCGCAGCGAGCTATTGAAAAGAAATTGATAAATGTTAGAGGGCAGGGTAGGTCAGCGAACAAACGCGAGTTTGTGACATCCTGGACGAAATCGAGAAGGACATATGGGCGTGGGCAGGGCAGGTATGCGAAGGCAATATGACCGATGTTCGTTAAATAGAAGCGCATCTGGGTAAAGTGAAACTAAGAATTCCAGTAATATGCATTGTGGGGCTAGTTGGTTCATTGTCAGAATTCTGTTTTGCGCACACAAAGACGACACAATAAGACAAGGGAGACAGGACGGAGCGCAAACTTTCAACTGTTCGAGAAAAGTACCCGACATTTATACCTAAAAAAAAAGTGGATAATCATCGATGACACGTGCAAGCCAAATACCCGGGAAACGCACATAGGAAGGGCACAGGCGATTCACCTCTTATTTAATTTATCTAAAAAGGCAAAATCTTTGTCATACATTGTCACAGATGGTGTACAAATACATGAACTACCGCTTTTCCTAATATGGTAGGATTCAGCCAATTCTCGCGCAAGCGTGTCAGTGCTCCTGCGCAAGGTGCTAGGGCCTTAGAGCGTTGCATCACATAATTTTCTTGTTTCCTGTTTTTTCGTCATTATCTTTTCCACACTCACTGATGTGCGCCGGCAGGTGCGAAGCGATACCGTTCCTAAAAGACAAATTGTGTTCCCTTAGCCGCTCATTAACACATCGGCCCGACTGCCCAATGTACACCTTCCCACACTTAAACGGAACTTTTGTACACTACCCCTTTTTCACACTCCACAAACTTGTTATCATGTTTGATTTTGCCGTCTGAGTTGCGGCTACCATCTTGAGAAACTAGACAACACAGTGAAGAGAGTTTCCTTGGGGCCGGAGTAACCACGGGTACCTTAAACTTGTTAGCAACGCGCTTGAGGTTATGAGCCACTTTATGATAATATGGAAAGAATACAGGCCTCACTTTCTTTTGTGCAACTGTAACCATTGACTGGTTCCTATTCCTTTCTCGTTTAATCTTCTTGAGAAGAGCTTCGGCAACTGAACTCACTACTATCTGGGGATAGACTGCCTGTTTTAGCTTCGTGATCTCATCGTGAAAGCTTTGCTGCGACTTGTGACAGCAGGACTTTCTTAGGGATGACTCAAGGCACATGAAATGGATAGCACGTTTGGCCATTTTTTATTGCTTGGAATCAAAAGCGCATATCGCCGCCATTAAGCTTCAATCTCTGATGAAGCTAGCCGCCCAGTCGGCAGAATTTTTGTGGAGGCAAACTCTCGCAAAGATAACCAAGGGAAGCAAAGAAAGCAAAGATGAAAGTTCTGCTCCCGAGGTTCTTTACGACATCCACATTCCGGAGGACATCGCTAGCGTCCTCAGGAAAGGACCAAAGTACAGCTTGGAGCCGGAAGTTAAAGGCCATGAGCTCCTGGCACTGACGAGAAGAATTTCCCACAAGGCCGACCCGGAGGATAAGGAAAGGTGTCTTCTGGAGGGAGTCGACTCTCTCATCAGGACTGTTCCTTCTAGAGGTCCCCGCATCAAAACGCCAACAAGAAAAATTGTGCGCTTCTTTAAGGACAACGATCTGCGACTCGTTCAGGTGGATAAGGAAGGGGGCTTTGTGGCCCTGCCGTCGGGAACGTACGACAAGAAAGCCTCGGAGGCTATCCGCAATAATTTTGAGAAGACAGAACTAAAACCAGCAGACATTAGGAAGCGGCGGAGCTGAGGTGGTCGCAGCTGGCAGAAGACAAGCCTTAACTGGATGGATATGGGAGAGGCATTTGTCCTGCAGCGGACATAGGCTGAGGAAGATGGTGATGATATGTCGTGTTACACCATACACAACACCACAGCACTCACTGGAGCCGGCCTGACCCGTCGGCGATCGTGCGCTGAGCTTCGAGGGATCCTGGAAAGATGCGGCGTTCCCGTCCGGCACCGGCGACGCGCAGACCACCGCCTCTGGCGATGACACTGCTACAGGGGAGGCGGCCACGTTGGAAATGGTCCCAGGCAGGACGTCGGTTTCGTGCTCCTCGTTCGCACTGGCGCATAGCAACGTGGGCGTTACGTCACTGGTGGGTGGCCTGTCCAGGATAAAAGAAAGAGCAGATGTCGGCTGACCGAACATTGTTCTGCTGCTAAACATGGAATTTCGGCGCAAGCGACATTTTCTCCCCATTACAAAAATGACCTTTGAATTTCTGTTGACGCAATGTTGACCATGTGTTGAGCCAACAGAAATTCAATGGAAATTGAACTTGCGTTGAGTTTACACAACACTCAACAGAATGTCTGTGCCCAAATACTCAGCACAAATATGATGCCTAATTTCTGTTAAATTTCTATTGTTTTTTTTCTATGAGCACCCACTAGAAAAATGTACAACAGTAAGCGCTTTGCAACCATCATTGGCACTGTGTGCGACTTTAGGAGCTGTTCGGACAGGAGAATGTAATGCTATGTTAGAAATCAGCTGTTACCCTTAATTCATGCACAAGGAAAACGGCGCGAAATACGGGGTCATGCCGCTATTTAACGCTCACAACGCCGACTCCAAATTTTCTGGACAATGAGACCTTTAACGCTATCGCATTATTTATGGGCAGCCATTAGGTTTGGTTTATTGGTGTTTAACGTCCCAAACCGACTAAGGCTATAAGGGACGCCGTAGTGAAGGGCTCCGGAAATTTCGACCCCCTGGGGTTCTTTAAGGTGCACTGACATCGCACAGTACACGGGCCTCTAGAATTTCGCCTCCATCGAAATTCGATGGCCGCAGCCGGGATCGAACCCGCGTTTTTTTGGGCGAGCAGCCGAGCGCCATAGCCACTGAGCTGCCGCGGCGCCCATACAGCCATTATACATGCTACGTAGGTAGAGGGGTTTCTTTCTAACAGGAATTCTTCCTTGGTTAGATCCGCGCCAGCCGATGTGGACATTTGATTAATTCAGCCGGCACACTGTAAGGGGGCGCTCACGCGCCGCCGTCCGATCGACTGTGAAGCCATGGGATCGATCATTATATCGCACCTGTGAAATGAGCAAAGCATTCACACCTGTGCGGACTCCGAATATCGCGAAAGCGATCAAACGTCCCTTAACCTCCTAACGGACACATGTTAACGCGAAAGCGTTAAAGGCCCCGTTCTCCAAGAAACCCGGTGTCGGCGTCGGCGTCGTGAGCCAAATATCACGGGCATGCTTTGGCGAGTGTTCTCAAAGAGAGCAAACGAGGAGGCAGGGGGGGGGGGGGCACCTTGGTCACGTGACTTTGCAGCGTCATCACAAAAATGCATCAAAATGGTCATTTAGCACTCTGGCGACAATTTGGATTAGGAGTCCTATGCTTCCCACTTCCGAGTTAAACCGCTGCCAGGAAACACATGACAAGTTGCACTTTTCATGAGGCAGATATGACCGTCAGCTTCTGACGTTGCGGCCTCGTCCGTGCTTCCGCAATGGGAGCTAAGCAGCTGTAAAAAACTGGAAGGTTTGTCGCTCTGAGGTTCGGAACGCGTGTTCCTGCGCAGGATGCCCTGCGCAATTTCGCAGCTTTGCGATGGTGCAGGATGACCTCGTTAGGGTGTGTTAGGGGTTAACTCGAGAGCGGGTATCCAAGGCAAAGAGGAACAGCAGCCGCCGTCATTTAGCCCCTGGTTACGTCGCCGTACATACGATAGCCGGGAACGCTTGCGGCTGAGAAACGCTGCAGTCCCTTCCCCGAAAGGCGACATATTTACCCTTGAAGCGTGGTTGGTGGTGCGGCGACAGGCCGGGACCGCGTCGTGCTGTGGCCCTGGTCGGGTGGCCGGCCCGTGGCCTTTGACGACTTGCGGCCAACGCGATGGGAACGGCTTCGGGTGCCAATCGAAGACATGGGGGCTGGAGGAGCTCGTCGGGTGGCGTCCAGCCGGATCTCAGTCAGACCTTCTTCTGCCTTCTCTGTCGCGCGCAGCCCAAACCACGCGCACGGAAATGGCGATCCTCTTCCTTTGTTTTAACAGCTCCAGCTGCACGGGCAATTTCCGAAGTAGGCGACTTGAGCTCTGACTCTCTTGTTTGTCCATGTAGTGAAAATTCCTGCTTCTGAAGCTTCTCGGGAGATGGTTGAGGCTTGTTAATGTACTCTTGGAGGACCAGTTAGCACATGGTGGGCGTTAAAAACAGCAAAATGAAAAGAAAAAATGACGATCGATTTGCGTAGTTCAGCCAAATGCAAATTAGGTGCTATGGCATTTCAGTTTCGCTTCAGTCCCGGTTAACGGATCCGTTGTTCACGGATGGAAGTTGTCCGGATAGCTATATTGAGTTAATGCTCCTATATGCGAACTTTATCAATCTCTGCTTTACATTCATGGATCCCTGTGGTTTCTCATACCACTCTTAACTGTGGGCTGGAGCGGCTAAGCGATGTGCAATTCCGCTGCAACGGCAAGGCCGGGCTGCCATCTAGTATTTAGGCCCAGGTCGAACTTCCCGAGCGAGCCTTCGCAGCCAATCATTATTTGACCTGGCACCTGCAGCGGTGGGCATTTTTCCCACAACCCTGTGTGCAGTGGTAAGTGGACGACCTGCAAGGTGCACCGGGGCAGGTGTAAAGAACGAGGTGCAGGAAAAAGAACGGAGTGCGGCCCGATCCAGCAAAGGTATCCGCTGGCCCTAACTTCTCACCGCCTCCCCACAAGAAATTCAGTTGACAGATTTCCCAGGTTGTGGGCATACTATCGCTGTTTTGTTTTCAGAACTTATCGCGCACTGCCGAACCTTGATGTGTCCGACAAAGTTAAACGTCTCGTTCCTGTAGGAAGTGCCGCGGTTAAAGCTTTCAGAGAACTTAAACGCTGTCCGCCAGAGCCACCAGTACTGGCCTACTTTGATGAAGACGGCGCCACTGAGGTGCATACCGACGCAAGCAGCTTGGCTGTCGGCACCGTGCTTGTCCAAAAGAAGAACGGCACAGAGAAAGTCATGGCCTGCGCGATCCGCTATCTGTCAAAGGCAGAGGCCAAGTACTCAACGATTGAGAAAGAATACCTCGCGATCGTCTGGGTAACATCCAAATTCAGCGCCTACTTCCAGGGCGATCATCAGTGAAAATGGCTCGTGGCAGCAATGTGTTAGCCGGTTCCTGTTAAATAAGCTCATGTTGATCACTATCGGTGATCCCTTCGAGACATGGAAGCCCCAGAATGTGTCAGATTATCTTCAGGACAATGGACAGGTCGGTTACGCATTTTTCGTTATTGTTGAAGATTCGCTTTATTCTGTCCCTCAAGCCGAACTTTCAGTTGCCATAGCACTCGTCTGTGTTGTGCCGTCGTCCTCTCCCCTTGTGTTCGTCTTTTTCTGGGGCGTACCTATCTGAAAGACTTCTACGTAAGGCTACTAAAAGTTCTAAGCGACCATTACTCGTTGAGCTGGCTTGCTAACCTGAAAGGCCACTAGGGCCTTTCACTCTCCGGAGAACTATAGTAGCTGTGCAATCGTTATAAATATCTTCCAATATTTTCACATAACACTCTTCCACACCCTGATTCCGCAATGCCTGCATGACAGCTGAGGTTTCCACTGAGTCAAATGCTTTCTCGTAATCAATGAAGGCTATATATAGGGGCTATATATACCAATATCCCTGAAGAGAAAAGTATACAACAGCTGTATCCTACCGGTACTCACCTATGGGGCAGAAACGTGGAGGCTAACAAAGAGGGTTCAGCTTAAGTTAAGAACAACGCAGCGAGCTATGGAAAGGAAAATGATAGGTGTAACGTTAAGAGATCGGAATTGGGCGGAGTGGGTGAGGGAACAAACGCGGGTTAATGACATCTTAGTTGAAATCAAGAAGAAGAAATGGGCTTGGGCAGGGCATGTAATGCGAAGGCAAGATAACCGCTGGTCCTTAAGGGTAACGGAGTGGATTCCAAGAGAAAGCAAACGTAGCAGGGGACGGCAGAAAGTTAGGTGGGCGGATGAGATTAAGAAGTTTGCGGGGATACAGTGGCGGCAACTGACAAAGGACAGGGTTAATTGGAGAGACATGGGAGAGGCCTTTGCCCTGCAGTGGGTGTAGTCAGGCTGATGATGATGATGACTCTCCGGAGCTTGCGACTCCAAGAACGTACCGTGGAGAAGGTAACCGAAGGTCTGTCACGGTAATTTACAAGTCTGGACCACTTCACCGTGGTCTGGACGCAACAACTCTGACGCTGACTGCTTGTCATACACCCGTGTAAATGCACCCCTGTAAGACGACGATGGCGACGGCTTCCTTGGACCTATCGGTGCCAACACTTTCGCGCAGCATTGACTACAGAAGGCAGGGTGTTCTCACAACCCGTTTGCAACGAACAATGCCCACGCGAAGAAGTTCGCATCAAAAAAAGAGCGCTTACTTCCCATTCGTCCCGACTAGCCTTCGGGAAGGCATACAGGCTTCACACAATGAGCCGACAGCTGGGCACATGGAGTGTTCTGGCACTCTCCGCTGAATTCAAGGCAAGCATTATTGGCTCTGGTTATCTATCGATGATCCGCTTTGTGTGTAAACCCATCAAAATAATCAGCGACGAAAGACGCCGCTGATACGACGAGCACGACACCTGAGTAAGCTTCAATGCCTTTCCAGCAGATCGACATGGACTTCCTTGCCCCTTCCTGATTTCAGCATGTGGAAAGAGTGAACCATTGTGGCGAGCGACTACCTGACCTGCTACGCCGAAGCAAAAGCACTGCCCAACTGCACAGCAAAAGAATTGCATAATTTTTTCGTAAAATAGTTTTTCTTCTGCTTTCTTATCAGTTACCTTTAAGCGATAAACTAAATACACTATTAATCTCCAATTGATGAACCCCACAAATTAGGAAACAAACACTCGTACGCTCCTTTGGGTTCGGTGGCTGTAGGTTTCCTTCAGAGAAACTCATGGAAATTCCAACATTCTTAGAGTTTAGCATACTCTCACAGAAGGTTTTCCCTTGACTCATTACATCTGCTCTTCATGTAAAGTTCTAAAACTTCTCATTTTTGTCTTTAATCTGAAAAATGAGCTTGTAATAAGAGGCTTTGAATTGCGGAGTATTTTGACGCCCAAGTGGTCACTGCTAAATTCTAGAGTCCCGAGGAGAAGCTGCTTGCCGTTATACCTCAACAAAACTGTCTGTGAATATGCAGCTTCTTTATATTTTTAAGTGGAAACTGTGCAAGGTCGTGGTTCACTTTTCGGTAAGTTGTCAAAGGCTTCCCAAACGTATGCTGATCACGCAGCACCTTCAAAGTGTAGGAAACTTGCCCTGAAGTTTTGCGCGAACAAGAAATATATTCGCCCCTGACAACCCCATTTCTTTTGACCCCACCGCGGTGGCTCAGTAGTTATGGCGCTCGCCTGCTATCCCAAAGGACGCGGGTTCGACCCTGGCCGCGACGATCGAATTTCGATGGAGGCGAAATTCTAGAGGCCCGTGTACTGTGCGATGGCAGCGCACGTGAAAGAACCCCAGGTGGTCGAAATTTCCGGAGCCCTTCACTACGGCGTCCCTCATATCCTGAGTCGCTTTGGGACGTTAAACCCCCCAAACCATCAATTTAAACCTATTTCTTTTGAGTATTCCAACCGTTTGGATAATGTAAAGACGAAACCTTTGAAAGGAATACCAATATTGAAAGCTACCTGCAAGCTTTCATTATTACCCCGGGTGCGTCACTAATTGCGCGATGTACGGAGCGCACAGATGTCACGCTGTCCTCCCAGCTAAGAGCTTAGTTACAATTTCAATTACACGTCAATGAACCGAAGAACTACTGTATTCAGGTTGTTTATTCAAGTCGAAAACAAGATTATTATTTGTTTTTCATTATACCTTGGGCGCGTAGATTATAGACCATTTTTCTTTCACGTGTAAAGAAATTCTTCCTCTGCCGTTGGCTGCGTCAGCGCTCCACGTCATCTGTGTCCGACACTGGGGAATTCTCAGCGTTCTCCAGTCCTCTCCTCTGCCTACGAGCTTCCATGAAACCCCGCGGCTCTCGCACCATCCACTTAGACTGCGACGTGTCTCTCTCGTACTTTCGGCATTTTCTGATGAGCAGGATGCTGCAGGGGAAATACAAGACAGTAGTAAGCGGGTGCCATTTTATAAGTGCAGTCAATGATGCCATCATTTTGTGGACTTAACATTATCATGGCTGGTTGTCGGTGTGCGTTTCTCTTGAGCATGCATGTCTATAAACTGCACACCTTTTTGTTTGTGCACATCTGACAAGACGGTTTGAAAGCCTGTTGTCGTCATCATCATCAGCCTGACTACGACCACTGCTGGGCAAAGGCCACTCCTATGGCTCCTTAATTAACCCTGTCCTTTGCCAGTTGCGGCCACCGTATCCCCGCAAATTTCTTAATCTCATCCGCCCACCTAACTTTCTGCCGCCCCCTGCTACGCTTCCCTTCTCTTGGAGTACACTCCGTTACCCTTAAGGACCAGCGGTTATCTTGCCTTCGCACTACGTACCCTGCCCAAGCCCACTTCTTCCTCTTGATTTCGACTAGGAACCCGCGCTTGTTCTCCCACCCACTCCGCCCTCTTCCGATCTCTTAACGTTACACCTGCTGTCAGCCAGCGCCTTTCGGCCACTAACTAGGCCAGTTTATGACGCCTGCAATCAGGCGATGGCCGCCGACAAACCGACGCTTCACCTCCAGCCGTCTTTTTTTTATTCGAGATGTTTTCCATTAGGCATAATGTAAAAGGGGAAAGAAAGTTATAAGTAGGAGTATAAACAAGCCTCGCTTAGAAAGTGGCAAAAGTTCACGATAAAGCGATTATCATGAGTCCACTTGCGGTAGTCGCCTGCAACGTCCCATCGCAGGCCCACCTTCTTTAGGAAGCGCCGTCTCACGGAAGCTGTAGCCGGGCAAGTCGACAGCAAGTGTTTTTCGCCACACTGGTCTCGCGCAACACCACAATGGGGACAAGTCTTGTCAGTCCCTTCGAAACGTTTGTCACGCCACCGATGACGCAGAGGAGGAGTCAGAGCCGCTCCTGCCCGAATCCGGCGCACAGATACCTCCTCCTCCCGAGTGAGACTCCGAGGGAGAGGGTACGAACATGGAGGAATGAGAGCGCGTGTTCGCTTACTCAAAGCTTGTTTCTCAGAAACATGGGACAGGATCGGATCTGGGGGTTGAGGGGAAGGTGGCGGGATGTCAGATGTCAGCAGTCTTCCTGTGGCTCCTGGCAACACGACCGGTGCCATCAACTGATGCCGACCCTACGCGCACGACCACGCAGAGTACAACGTACGATGTTTTGGTATGGTGTTCCTTTGCTCCATATTGTTTCCTTGTGTGCTTTGTGTTCTTATTAAGCACATATATGCGTGTGACGTGTGCTTGAGTGTGGTCCGACTCTTCCCGGAGTTCCTGAACGGACGTGGGCCGTAACACCATCGCACGATATTCTACCCGGAGGTTTCATATTAAGGCAGGCGAGCGACGAGAGTCACGGTCTGCCCACAGGGCTCGACGTTGTATTTTAAAAACTGTGAAGACAGTTGTGCTTAGGCTATCTTGGGAGAAACCGCTTTCAATGTGGCCTTAATCTGATCAAATTTCATCCATAGAAGTGATTACGGAGGCATAGGCAAGAACTAAACAGAAACAGATAGCCACGAATACCATTAAAAACTTTGAAGACAGTTGTGCTTAGGCTATCTTTCGAGAAGCTGCTTTCAATGAGGCCTTAATCTGATCACCTTTCATCCATAGAAGTGATTACGGAGGCTTAGGCAAGAATTAAGCAAAAACAGATAAGCACGAATACCATTAAAAACTTTGAAGACAGTTGTTCTTAGTCCATCTAGGGAGAAACCGCTTTCAATGAGGCCTTAATATGATCAACTTTCATCCATAAAAGTGACTACAGGGGCTTAGGCAAGAATTAAGCAGAAAGAGATAACAACGAATATCATTGTAATTTGCCCTCTGAATGTGTTACAGGAGGAAAGATGCCTCACAGAAGTCGAGAAATCTGGATAATTTGTGGCTAATATTTCCGAAATGCCTACAAATAATATTCTTCTGGAACAGGAAGATATATTCCATGGCTCTTTCTTCATGAAATACAGCTTTTTCTTCCAGAGTTCCTAGCCAAAGGTTCTTAGCTCTTCCATTTTAAGCCTGCTCTAACGCACCTGAGAAAACATGAAAAGCAAAACTCCTGCAATAATTGGTGAATTAATTCGTTTCGGACCCCTTGAGAATGACCTAAACTGTAACATGTTCCCTTCAGCCATGCCGTACACCGATTTTTACGCAACTTGCTTTGTTTCGGCTTTGGTTACTGCTGGGATATAATGTGTTGCCAATGACCGAAGCAAGTAATATATTGAGCTCTCTGCGACTAGCCACGTAGAACGATTTTAAGCGAGGCATGCAAAATAAACTCGGAAAACCGTTTTTAACATGTACGCCTCCGCGCTTCATGCAAGAGCCGCTGTGGCCTCCAGTCTTTCCAAGTCTCCCGCTGCAGGTCTCCAGTCGCTGGCCGATAACAGAGAGGTCAGCTTCGCTTACGGAGCACGTGGTCCAGCTACTTTTGTTCCGGACTTTATATCCTAGAAACACTGTAGTGTGATGACATGCATTTATGAGGACCCCAGATAAATTGCATAATTATTCATCATAGAAGGCGTGCTCTTTGCAAAAATCTGAAAGTTTGAAGACTTTCGTTCCAGAGATTTCCAAATAAGCGCCACAAAAAAATATTGTGCTACTTAGGAAAAAATCAGAACAATTCACCAGAAACAAGTACAGCCAAGTAGAAAGCAATAATATAGATTAAAGTTTGATGTGACTGATTTGAAGGCCGCTGTAGTTACCGTTTGTAAGCGCTGCATCTCAGTGGGTGGTGGAAGTGAAAACATTTTGTCTTGAGGACATCAAAAAAGGTAGTGCCCACGGCGATAGAAGTATAGGTGTTGGCGTCCAATAGGCAGTCGAAGAACCTGTCATCATCGGCGCAGGCGGTCCTGTAAAAGCAGGGGGCAGTATATAGAGAGACGACTGAGCGCAGCAACAGTACCCTTGCTCGAAAACCCAACGCTAAGTACTGTCTTTGGCAAAAGTATTACAGCCCAAGGGGTTAGTTAGCTTTCAAGCCATGTAGCGGGGCTCCTTACCACGTTTGACAGTCCTCAACCTGGGAGGATTAAGGACTTAAGTTCATCCTGCCTCCGTGAGATTGGGGCCCCTAAGTATGAAAGAGTAGCGGCGCTGCAGGGCTCAGAAGCAGATTCCTTGAGCTCCATACTTTTGACAGAGTACATTTCGTGGCCTATCAGCTGCAGTCGCTCATCTCGTAAAGGACGCGTACTCTGCTTCAGCAGAGAGCGTGAAGCATCCTGCAGTTTTCATTTAGCAAGTGAACTGCATCGATAAAATAATGACCGGGGCTGGGTCGAAGGATTTCGTACAAATCTCAAGTTAGTCAGTAGGTGGTAAAAATGCGGGCACGGTTTCCGTGGTATGCTTCGCTTCGGTTTTACGGCGATAGCCGCTATTGGCAAGAAAATCGAACATATGTGTGTGCATGATCGCATCGGGAAAACGGGTGAGGGGAGGGGCGTGAACACGGAAGAGTGAAGGAGACATTACCAGGAGATGGCAGTGAAGAGAAAGCAAGAAACGTAAGTAGAAGCTGTTACGTAGGTGGCGAAGAGGCGTGGAGAAAAAAGTTCAAGTAAGGTAATTATCTAATTACATCGAGAACCCAAGACAGTGTACTGATGAGGCGTGTAGATAGGAAAGAAAAGACCGAAATATTTGGCGCGGCTATTGTTAACAAACTCAGGAAACGGATTGAAAGCATGATCGAAAACCTAGAACGGCTAAGCAGAATGGTGGGTCTAAAAATTGATGACCAGAAATCCAAAGCAGTGGTCCACAGGCTCGGAAGGGAACAACACTGCAAGGCAGTGTTCACGGTCAACGAGCGCAAAACAACAATGAAGAAGAAGGCGACAGGCCAGTATATTCTAGGCACTATAGCCCATTGGATTGGAAAACGTTTATTGTCAGCACTGAGCCCTAGTGGGCATTATACTAGGTGGCTTCGAGCCCATGGCTCTTGGCGACCTTGTGAGCCCACTCAGTGGCCCGGACTTGCGTCAACGGGTCTGAGCTGGCCAGTATAGCCTCCCACCGCTCTAGAGAAGGGACTGGTAGTAGGTCCGCCGGTGGCGGCGCCTTTTTGCAGCTCCATAAAATGTGGTCATATCCGGCTATCTCGCCGCATTGTTAAGCATGAAATGCTTTTAGCTCCCGTTGTCGGCAGTGTGGTGACGTCACGCCGAGACCGAGATCCACTCATCCGGGCACTGAAATCCACTCATCCGGGCACTGAATTCCAGTTATCCGGGCACTGAATTCCAGTTATCCGGGCACTGAAATCCACTCATCCGGGCACTGAATTCCAGTCATCCGGGCACTGAATTCCAGTTATCTGGGCACTGAAATCCACTCATCCGGGCACTGAATTCCAGTCATCCGGGCTCTGAAACGAGAACATCCGGGCACCGTACGAGACTTAACGAGATTTAACGAGACTCTCTAAGCCCTCCTACGCGACCGGCATGCAAGCGCCGGTTGGTCTCCAAACGAGACAAAAAATAACTGCTGCCAGTGCCTTCTCAATGTTTATCAAGATATCAGTGGAGCTGTGGGTTTGATAATGCACGGAATTATAATTTCCGATTTCTAATAACGCGTGCAAAAAGCACATAAATGCCACGTTACACTTCGTTGTCATACGTGATCCGGGGGAGAAGCGCTGCGTTCAAAGGGCAAGGCATCGCGCCGAACGGGTGGTGGCGTTCCTCCCTTCCATTACGGCGCGGTTCGGGTGTCCACCGAGATGGCAGAGAATTACTGCGCCATTTCCTTTCCTCAAAAAACCTTGCGTTCAAATGGCAAGGCATCGCGCTGAACGGGTGGTGGCGTTCCTCCCTTCCTGTACGGTGCGGTTCGGGTGTCCACCGAGATGACATTAGGCCCGTAAACATTTCATGCTTACTCTACTCTCGGTTACGGGAGAGGCAGAGAATTTTTTGCAAGTAGCGTTGTGTTGGATACATGTGTGCTAGTCTCGACGGGCTAAAGAAGGCTCGCGTCTGGAGCCGACGCCACGTTACCTCCTGGCTTTTGTCGAGCTTTTTGTCTGGTGGCGGATAGATCCTCCTTTCCAGTTTAAACTGATTGGTGTATTCGTGAAATGATATGAATGCATCTCTCGTGAAATTTGGGGACTCAACCCGGCTCACTGCTCGGCTGACATAACCTCGAGCTATACTGTGAGCCAACTCGTTTCCCCTGTTCCCCGAGTGTGCCGGCACCCATATTAGTTCCACCTCTCTTTGGTCCCAGTCTTTATCTCTTAGGATTCGTTCTGCCTCCTGGGAGATCATACCCCGCGCAAAATTGCTGATAGCCACCTTGGAGTCGCTAATTATGGTGACTGCTTTGGTGCTGGCCATTGCCATGGCGATAGCCGCCTCCTCCGCTGTCCCTGAGTTTTTTGTTTTGACCGAACCGGCCGTTAATGTTTCACCCGAGTCGTTCACGGCCACGACCACAAAGGAGTCGCCTCCTTCGTATTCCGCCGCGTCTACATAGGTTGTGTATTCCGAGCCTTCGAGCTTGGCTTTAAGGGCCTTTGCTCTGGCTCTCCTCCTGCCTTCGTGAAAAGCAGGGTGCATGTTTTTTGGAAGTTGTTTAATAGTGAGTAATTTTCTAACTTTGGTCTGTAATTTTGCCTGTGCGTTTCTTTCCGGAATTCTATCATGTAATCCTAGGTTGCTCAGGATCTTTCTCCCCGGGGTGAGGTCGCAAGCCTCCTTAATTGCGCAAATATATGTGCCTCGCATAGTTCCGTGGTGGTGTTGTAGATCCCCAGTTTAAGAAGTCTTTCCGTATGAGTGCAGTGGGGCAGCCCCAATGCTGCTTTATATGCCTGCCTTATGATCCCATCTATTTTGTTCTGTTCCGCCAGCCCTAGCTTGAGGTAGGGAACGGCGTAAACTATTCTGCTTATCACGAAAGCCTGAACCATTCGGCAGAGATCTTTCTCTTTGACTCCCCGTCTTTTGTTAGCTATTCGCCTTATGAGCCTGGTTGTCATGTTAATTGTGGACTTAAGCCTGTTTATTGTCTCTGTGTTCTTTCTATTGTCCTGTATTATAAGTCCTAGGACCCTGATTTTGTCAACTCTGGCTACCGGAGTCTCATTTACCAGTACGTGAATGTCTCCTGCGTTGGTATCGCGTTTCCTAGCTCCCCGGATCACCAGAAGTTCGGATTTGCTTGGCGAGCATTTTAGTCCTGCCCATTCCGCGTAATCCTGGACAATATCGATCGCGTGTTGGAGATTTTGTTCTATTTCCCCATCGTTTCCTGTATGCGTCCATATTGTTATGTCCTCCGCATATAGCGTATGGTTTATACCTTCGACAGTCTTCAATAGCGGCGGTAGGTTCTTCAACGCCAGGTTGAATAAGAAAGGAGAGAGCACTGAGCCCTGCGGAGTTCCCTTGTCTCCCAGCTTAATAGTTTCTGACTGGATGTCTCCTAGATTTATTTCTGCGGTTCTGCCGGTTAGAAAGTCTCTTACGTAATCGTAGGTCCGCTTTCCAGGGGCAATCTCCGCCAGATTAGTTAGTATGACCTCGTGTTTGACGTTATCGAAGGCATTATGTAGGTCTAGGCCCAGTATAGTTTTGGCGCCCCCTTTGTTCGGCGGGTCTATGATGTCTGCTTTGAGCTGGAGCATGACGTCCTGCGTGGACAACTTGCTCCTGAAGCCTAGCATCGTTTCAGGAAATATCTCCCTTTCCTCTGCGTATTCCTGGAGTCTGTTTAATATGACCTGTTCCATCAGCTTCCCCAGGCAGGACGTTAGCGATATCGGCCTGAGGTTGCCCACTTCAAGTTTCTTCCCGGGTTTTGGAATAAAGATTACTTTGGCATGTTTCCATTGTGAAGGTAGACTACCTCGTTTCCAGATCTCATTTAGGTAATCTGTGACCGCCGTGACCGAGACTAGATCTAGGTTCCTTAGCATTTTGTTCGTTACCCCATCTGCCCCCGCTGCCGACGTGGTTCTTAGTTGACTCATTGCTCTCCATACCTCCGCTATCGAGATGTCCTCATCTAGCTGTGTGTTCTCTGCTCCTTGGTAAGCTGGAGATGAATCCCCTTTGTCTGTGTTAAGGTACCTGCTCTTCAGTTCCTCTATTAGGTCCGCGGCTGTTCCCTGGTATTTGTGAATCAATCGTTTAAGCTGCCCTTGTGCCGCCGACTTTGTTTGTCCTGGGTCTAGTAAGTGGCGAAGAAGATGCCACGTGTTCTTGCACCCTAGCTTTCCATTCATTTCATCGCAAATTTGTCCCCAGTGTTGACGCTGAAGCTCGTTTGTGTAGTCTTCTATCTGTTTTTCGAGTGTCGATATTCTCTTCTTTAGCCTTCTATTGTGTTTCTGTTTTTTCCACCTCTTCAAGAGGCTCTCGTGGGCGTCCCACATGTGGGCCAGCCTCGAGTCTGTGATGTCATGTTCGGTGGTTGGGGTCTGTCTAGTGTGACTGTTTACGTCTCTTTTGAGTGTCTCAACCCATTGGTTTAGATCCGATATCTCCCTCGGAGCGGTTCTGTCCCGGACTTTTCGGAGGGTGTCCCAGTCTGTCAGCTTCGTTTCGCGCAGCTTCCCCTTCATTGGCCTGGTTTGTGTTTCAATCTCTATGATGTAGTGATCGCTACCCAAGGTGTGTCCTGTGTTTGACCATCTTTCACCCTCGAAGTCTTTGCCTAGCGTCAAGTCTGGGGACGTGTCTACGCTGACGCTATTGCCTATCCTCGTGGGGTCTTGAGGGTTGTTTAGTAGCGTGAGCCTTAAGTTTTGGATTTCTGTCCATAGTTTGTTTCCCTTAGGGGAGGCCGTCCGATATCCCCATGCCGGATGCGGGGCGTCGAAGTCCCCCGTGATTACTAATCCCTTCTTATAAGATAGTCTAATGGCTTCACGTAATAGGTCCGCCAGCCCTGTGCCCCGGTTTTTCGGTGAGTTGTATATATTAACAATAAAGAGACTGTTGTCCCCTTTTCTGTTTGGGATTATTTCTAACATCACGTAGTCCTCGCTTGTGGTTTCGAGTGCGTGTTGCGTTGCAGTTAGATTTCTTTGCACTAGCGTGGCCGTGAACGACTTGGGTTTGTGCTCTTTTTGCACTTCTAGCGGGGTGTACGCGGCGTAGCCATTTAATTTGACCATGCCGCTTGCCTCCTGAAGCGTGATTACGTCCGGTGTGATTATGTTTTTTTGAATGTATGCCTGCAGGTTCCATCTTTTGGACTGGAAGCCTCTGCAGTTCCACTGCCAGATTATAATTTGTTGGCGAGGGACCATGATGTCCTATAGAGGCTGCTGCTGCGGTTGCAGCGAGGGGAGGGTGTTGCCGGCAACAGGGGGAAGCCTGGCTTCTATGTTTGCTAGTTGTTCCAGAATTTGCTGGAAGCAACCCATGGTTCGTTCCCTGAACATGACGAATTCCGCCGTCAGATTGTCAGCACGTTCGGCTATTTGTCTACCCTAGCGGTAAGGGCATCAATTCTAGCGTCTTGAGCGTCAACCCGCTTCATTAGTGTGTTCATGTCTGACCTAACCTTGATGTGGGTTTTAGCCGATGCGTCCTCGTTAGGACTTTCTGCCGCCTTTTTGGGAGTACTGTCGTTTGTGTTTCCCTCTCTGGGTAGAGGTCTATTCAAGGGGACTCTGGTGTCTGTGTCCATTGTGTTTTGAATGTCTCCCCCTTCATATGTGTCACGCGGGGGCGCCTGACTCGCGTTTTGTGATTGTTGCAAAGGTGGTTTTTCGACCACCTTCGGCTGTTTTGTGTTAGCGTTAATGAGTTTCCTCAGCTCCGCCATCTCCTTCTTTATGGTGTCTAGCTCTCTGTCTCTCTTAGCGAGCTGCTCTACCAGTTCCTTCTCCCGAGCGGTTTCCCAAGAAGAGGCCTTATCTGGCCAGCTCACCTTTTTGCCCGCGTCTCTGTCCTTGCTTGAGCCTCTTCCTCTGCTCGAGCTGCTCTCTCTGTCAGGACCCGAGCTGGCGCCTCCGGTCCCCGGTAATGGTGGGAAGGAGCTCGATCTGCTTCTCCCCCGGTGGCCTTGGCGGGTGCCGCTGTGGTCCCTGGTCTTCGGTCTTGGTTGGTGTCCGGAGTCAAGTTGCCCCAGGTCGTTCTTGGCTTTATAAGGTTCTTTCTTTGCCAGCCGATACTTGCAATTCTGGCTGCCGGTGTTGTGTGGCCCCCCGCATACGATGCATTCGGGCTTGAATGTCGGCAGTTCTCCCTCCGGTGGGTCTGGATGGTCTTCGCCGCATCTGCGGCAACGCTTTACCCATGGCTTATAACACACACCCGTCCTGTGTCCCGTCTTCCTGCAGTTGTAGCAGGTCTCTACCCGCTCTCGGTACGGGTAGACGATGAACACTGATCCCCAGTAGAAGACTTGTCTGGAAAGCTTTTTCTCTCCAAAGGTGATGAGAATAGATCTCGACTTGCCAATTCTTCTGGCGTTGAGTACTCCGATGTCCGGGTTGCGTTTGATGAATCCTTGACGGACTTCTTCCGGTGTTCCGATATCATAGGCGTTGTATACGACGCCCTTAATTGCGTCGTCGGGAGCCGCGACGTAGGGTGCCATGGCGAGGGTCTTCTCCCCGATAACTATCGTCTTTATCCTCGCGTAGGTGCTCGCGCGTTGACGATTCGGTGTGCTGATCGTGTACGTGTTGTTCACGGAGTTGATTCTTGAAGTGTCTTCGTCCAGGACATCTCCGTATGGTAGTTGCGCGGCCGCGCAGGTGGCCTGCAGTAGGTGACGTGGCACGTAATCGTTCAAGTTCCAGCCTCTGGGCCTGAAGATTATTTTATAGTCGCTCTCCGGGAGCTTCGGCATTGGTGCCCTTTTCCGGATGTTCGGGTCTTGCCTCTTTTTCTGAGTGGCAGTCGATTTCTTCTCCCCGGCGCCGTGATCGCCAGCGTTCCCGCCGAAATTCGTGGCGGCGTTCGTGCCAGCGTTTCCGCTGGCGTTTCCAGGCTTCCCGCCTTTTTTCATCATGCGGTCGTGCATGCTGAGAACGGTCTCCCACTCACCGTTCTCAAATTCCGAGGGTGCCAGTTCATCTCCGTCGACGGCGTTGATCATCGTGGTGGTCCAACTATAGCCCAACTATAGAGCTCGTGCTGTGCTCTCTACTTCTTCTTCGTCGTCTTTTTGCGCTCGTTAGCCATGGAGACCTACCAACTAGCCCAAATACTCACGTTAATGCAATTCGTTTCTTCAGCGTCGGGCTCCCTTTAACTTTCCGAATAAACGTTCCATTGTGAGCGTGCCCACGTGCTGTGTGGTCTTCTTCTTCGTCGTCGTCATTTCGCGCGTATTAATCACGAACACGTACCAACTAGCCCAACTACTCAGGTTAATGCAATTTATTTCTTCTAAAATGGGCTCCCTTTGCTTTCCCGAATAAACGTTCAGTTGAGAGAGTGCATTTCTTGTGCTGCCTTTGTCTTCGTCGTCGTCGTCTTTTTTAGCCCGTTAACCATGAACATGTACCAACCAGCCCAATTACGATAATATAATTAATTCCCTCTGCATTGGGCTCCCCTAAACTTCCAAAGTAAACGTTACATTGAGAGTGAGCGCCTGCATTGTGTCGCATTTCTCTTCATCTTTTTGCGCTCATTAACCATGAACATGTACCAACTAGCCCAATTACTCATATTAATGCAATTCATTCCTTCTGCATCGAGCTCCCCTCACTTCCCGAGTAAACATACAATTCATAGTTAGCGCATTTGTTGTTGTTGTTGTTGTTGTCCTCTAGATAATGGCGCGTACCCACTGCGGGGGTTTGGCCAAGACACAGACGGCAACTGATAGGTGCACAAAATGTTAAACAAGAAATTAATGGTGGGGAAAAATAAAATAATTATGATAATGATAGCAATTAGGAAATAAATGAAAGGATCTCAGATGTGTAACTGAAATAGGCTAAACAAATGCTGTGAGATCGGTGACTGAAATAGAGAACGGGGCTAAATATTCCACGTTTCAGAAAGCTTTCGTTCCAGAGGAATATTGATCATGAGAAAGAGCAGAGCTTAAGACGGCAGCCGTTTAGTGTCTGTAAGGAAGTTTTGCATGGCGGAGAGCACATTCCAGTTGCTGTGCCCAAGGGAGGAAGCCCCAAGAGACAGAGCAACCCCGGCTGACAGACTTAGACCAAGCTGTCGTAACGGAAGCTCCAGCAGGCGGCTCCGTAAAGAGGAGAAACGGCGGCAGGTCAACAAGAAATGATCTATCGCATTTGTTGCTTTGCCTTCTTCGTCGTCGTCTTTTCGAGCTTTTTAATCACGAACACGTACCAACTAGCCCAACTACTCACGTTAATGCAATTCATTTCTTCTGCAATGGCCTCATTTTACTTTCCCGGGTAGCCAACCGGAATCCTTTCTGGTTAACATCCCTGCCTTCCCCCCCCCCTCTCTCTCTCTCTCTCTCTCTCTCTCTCTCCCGGATCAACATTCAGTTGAGAGCGAGTGTGCGTTGTGCTGCCTTCGTCTTCTTCGTCCTTTTGGGCTCGTTAACCATGAGCCCCTACGAGCTAGCCCAATTACGATAATACAATTCATTCCATCTGCATAGGGCTCCGTTTACCTTCCCGAATAAACGTTCAGTTGAGAGTAAGCCCTTGTGTTGCCTTCTTCGTCGTCGTTTTTTCGCACCCCCCATTCACCATGAATGCGTACCAACTAGCTCAACTACTCCCGTGAATGCAATTCAAGCCTTCTGCGTATGGCTCCCATTAACTTCCAGAGTAAACATTACATTGACAGCGAGCGCCTGTGTTGCGTTGCCTTCTGTGTCGTCGTCTTTTTGAGCTTATTAACCGTTAACAAGTAACACTAGCTCAACTATTGCCGTAAGTGCAAGTAAAACTCTAGTTTGGGCGAGTTGGTTCATGTTGAAAGAAAAACTGGTAATGGTGCAAGAAACGGGGACACAGAAGGCACACAAAAGACAGGACTGACGCCAAAGTGCAAGACAGTTTTGGAAATCTTTGCAGATGGCGGATAGCAGCGCATTCAGGCCATTCGCTCACATTGTGTATAGCCTGTTGTTCTTGATTCCGCCCTTCCTCTGTCCTGGTGCAAGGCTTTCATTCGCGTGGTCGTGGTCCCTGCAGCAGCTGTCGGTCTTCCAGGCTCTCCCCAAGTCCTCGTAGTTTTTCGCGATGTTCCCAGCTCCGCACCACTTGGTTCCTGCAAAGTGCAAGAGTATCTGCTTGAAAGTAAAACAACGCGGTCAGCGCTGAAGCAAGCAGATGTGTGGTACTTATTTCTTTATTTATTTATTTACTTATTTACTTATTCAAGTTGCCTCACAGGCTCCAAGAGGTGGAGCATTTTGTGAGCGGGGGATTACATATATAGGATTAATAACAGGAGCATGCATGACAAGATTATACAATGCTTATCGTAATTATTGTAATTATACAATGCACGCCACTCTTTGAGCGTACAAAGATAATCGGAAGGGCCAAAGACCACAAAACACGTGAGGTCATCGAAGCCTGGCAGATTAACAGGTATGGGCCCGGAAAGTGTGTAAGCGAGGCTTTGGTCCATCTGTAGAAGAAGGAACTGAAGTTCCTGAACTCGATAAGATAGAGTTTGCTTGTTGCGCATGCGTAAGGTTGGTGATGGAAGGAAGATGTGTTTCAATAAACAGTTGCAAGTCCGCGCTCGTCCTGTCTACTTCTTCCCTGTGTATCGTCCTTTGCGTGGTTTTCGTTCTTAGTTCATGGATTACCAACTAGCCCCCCATCGTACACTCCTTCAATACAATGCTGATTGACTGTTAGTACTCATTAAACAGTAAGAACATCATTACACATTGGTAACTGACTGTTAGTACTCATCGTAAAACAATAAGAACATCATTATGCAATAGTTATTGACGCGTCAGTAATTAGATAAAATGGCTGTTATTTCGGTCCTAAAAGAACGTGACATGCCGCGTTCTTTAAAACAGCAGGAGGTGACGGAATACCTTCGCGTAGAAAATTATAAGACAGAAAAAAGGTGGTAGAGATTTAACGTATTAAACCCAGCAGATGTGCGAAAGCACCTGTTTAGCCTGGTTGGTTCATAGCCTTGCTTTCCTGGGCGGCCGGCACGTCTGGCGGCGATTTATTTATTTATTTATTTATTTATTTATTTATTTATTTATTTATTTATTTATTTATTTATTTATTTATTTATTTATTTATTTATTTATTTATTTATTTATTTATTTATTCATTTATTTACCTACATCGCCCAAGGGTCTTTATTGTAGGGGGATTATAAACATAGTAATATACAAAAGTCAAGAGAGAAAAAGAATACCAAACACAACAAGAACAAATAATGCAAAATAGTGTAACTAATATAACGAAACTCATTGAACACATGCTTCAAGCAGAGAAGAAGAAAGCACTGTAGTAGGAACATTGACAATTCTTTCAGGCAGGTTAAGCTCTGCAAGGTTAAGCTGACCTGATCCGTTCGCGCCGCACATTGAAGTTTATAAAGATATTCAATGTGTTATAACGACATGCAATGGATGTGCAATACACAGCGCGAGAGTGTGTTGCAGTTTAACACGAGATGTGATCGGCTGGGCGATAAGATAATGCTCTTGTGCAGTGGCCAGCGAAGCTGATCTTTTCGGCTCCACAGCGGGTTCGAAACCCCATTATGTCAATATTCATTTTAACTCTGCGTGGGCTGTTGCTGTGCTTGGTTTGGCCAAGGTCACCTTCAGCATCACCCTTCCATTGGCTACAGCTGACGCGATGCTCCTCCGAGCTTACCCGAGCTTCCTTTCATGGGCTGCAGCTTCTCGACGGCCATCCGAACTAACCCGAACTTACACGAGTTACTCAGAGGCTGCACTCAAAATTCTCGGTTGGGAGCGTGTTAACTAGTGCTTTCGCACAAAAATTAAACTCTTCATTACACTACCTCTTGAGTATGTGATAGCATTAAATTCTCAAGTCCGGTTGGGCTGTTTCCGCTCCACCGTGACTGCTGATCGCAGCATACGCTGGCGCCTGAGCTACTCCATCTTCAGTGAATACTTCCGTTTTCGGCATCTACACTTGCGGGGGTATCCCAATACGGTAGGTACACGCTGCCTTGACTCCTGGGATCCATTCCAACCCGATAAGCGGAGCTGTCTACACACATCGGCACACAACCAAGCGCAGCTGCCGACTGCCGCCGAGCCCATTGTTGAAGAAGTAATGCATTCTGGGAAAGAGGTTTTATTTGTATGTCCAACTTTCCAGAAGAAAAATTTTAAAAATTGTAAAATAGCTGCACTATGCGTTTTTCATAAATTTTATCCCTGACTGCCTAGAAATTGCACTATGTTACCAGCTCACTTCGTTTCTGAGCGGCTTAAACATGATTAAGGAGTCTACCCACCATATGCACACAGCGGTGCGAAACTTTACGCTTTCTTTTCGGAGACAGTCGAGGACTGGAATCGTATTGCTGCCGACGCAGTTCACGTTAGTACACCAAACTTGCAAGCATCCAGTGGAAAAAATTACGGACATCTGTAACGGCCCTCTCTTCATGTAATACCCAAACAGAGGCATTTCAAGTGCCGATAAATAAATAAATAAATAAAGAAATGAATAAATAAGTAAATAAATAAATAAATGAGAAAGGTAACACAACTTACAAAAAGAACTCCTGCCTTGTCCAAAGGACCACATAGCAAGCTCCTGTGTCCGTTTCGGCAGGTAAAGATTTTAACACTTGGCTAATTAACGCAGCGTTATGCAACCTGCGTACAAACTGAGAGGCAGAAACGCAGGACAGGTAAGCGAAAAAAATGGTTTGGTTTATGGGGTTTAACGTCACAAAGGGACTCAGGCTATGAGAGACACCATAGTGAAGGGCTCCGGAATTCTCGACCACCTGGAGTTCTTTAACGTGCACTGACATCGCACAGTACACGCGGTTCTAAAATTTCGCCTGCATCGAAATTCGACCGCCGCAGTCGGGATCGAACCCGCGTCTTTCGGTCTTTCGAGTCAGCAGGCAAGCGGCAACTACTGCAGCCAACTACTGAGCAACCGCGGCGGCTCGAAAAAAAACTGAGCAAACTATATTCATGTGCATGCGCGGTTGCATTGTAGTTGTAGCTTTTTAGCAAAGAGGTTTTCTTTGACGCAGGGGTGTTAAGCTGACCGCATTTGCTTACCTGGAAATATTGCAAGACTCTGGAGTGTCAACTTGAACCGCTTTAGTACCTTCTGCAGCAAGGATCCCATCGTCCTTTGCTCTCGGTTTGCGCACGTGTCCACGTATTCATCCATTTCTCGTATTCCCACATAATCGAGGACCGCACCGGCAAATCTCTTCAACGCACGCAGTATACGCCCGATGAGGAACCTATTTAAAGAAAATTAGGCGTCTTTTTTACAAAGTCCACTACCTTCAAGTGGGCATCATGGCGCTACTCGGTTCATTGCGAGTCGACGTGTTTGTTAAGGGAGCTTACGTGCAACCTGTACGCCATTTGGCTGGCAACGTATGCAGACCAAGAACGGCGTCGGTGATTTTCATTCCGATCACTCCGAGTTTGCAACATGTGTTTTTCACTGTGACATCTTTGAATACGTGAGCTACGGGTCGTGATTTTTCATTGAAGCGCTCTTATAGGTTCTAGGTCATCACTGCTATCACCGACGCTGAGAAATTCAAAGAAATCGCCGCCGATTTTGTATGCCCCTCCTCTCTGTAATGGCTCCGGGCTGTGAGAGTGTTGCTACTGTAATAAGTAAATAAATAAATAAACGCGGATTTTAAGCCGCGCAAACGTTATCTGCGCAACACAGAAAAAACATAAGAATAAAAGTTCAATTCTTTTTCGCGCCGTGCCTCTCTCCTTGGTAATCTCCGAAATAGGAGATCGCTTCTTTATCGGACTGCCTATAGACCAGCACTGATTTGTAACTTAAGCAAGATGCGGTGGCGCTACGGTCGCCAGCTGTGTCAACATCTTTAAACGTTGGTGTCGACAAGGGTCCGAAACTGTGGTTACGTGGCATGGGAATACTTGTACACAAAAGTTTTTGAAGAATTTTTTGAATATTTTGGAAGAATTTTTGAACAAAAAGTTTTTGAAGATCAGCGCAACTACGCCACGCTGTATTAGCAATATTTCTCCCATTTTTTTTTTTCGAAAAGTTATTTTCCGCTCTAGCTGCTCTCACCTCCCGTATCCCCGACAACTTTCTAATCTTATCTTGCTGCCTGACTTTCGCCGCCCCTTCCATACCCTGCCCTCAGTTGAAATTCGCTCCGTTGCTGCAACACACCGATTATTAGTTAACCGAACGGCAACTTACCTGTCGGCAAAAATGTTGCAAGCGATGATGCTTTTCCCGTCGTCAAACACCTCAGCCAGTCTGTGGCCCCCTTTCCCTATGTCGGTGACGATCCTGTGACTGCGCAGGGACTTGATTCTGGAAGAAGCACGTCGGTATAGGGAACACAACACAAAGGCTGGCTGCGCGATGGCAGCGCCGCGCTCCTCCCCTAGCGGCGGAATTCGGAGGCGTTTATCGGGCAAGACGCCGCCGCGGCGTTTTGACTGACCGTGCTTGCATGCTGCTCGCGCTCGTCTCATCGCGAGCGCGGTGGCGGCGAACGGATGCCTGACGGCTACACCATAAGCCGATTATGGTCACTAGTGGGAAATTTTAAGGCGAAAGCCTTTAATGGCTGAAACTGTCGTCCGTTAGCAGAGGGTGTCACACCTTTGGCAGCGTTTAACTCGTGTTAACTCGAGAACTAAAAACGATAGGAGAAAACGAATGATTGCTTCAGATCCGTTCCGAGGCCGACTTAGCTCTGATCTGTTAAACCAAAATCGACAGTAAATCATGGACAGCGTGCAGCAAGCAAACCAATTTATGAAAAAAAATGCATGTGCCTCTCTGCTTCATTGCAATGTTCGAAGCTTGAATAAGAGCATAGATGATGTCTGCTGTCTAATGGCTGAGCACTCATTCACGTTTGACTACATAGCCGTGTCTGAAACTTGGCTACATGAAGGGGAATTCCACAATATCCAAGGGTTCAATTTTTTTTCCTGTAGTAGAAAAACTTCTACGAGAGGCGGTGGAGTTGGCCTATACGTAAAAACATCGTTGCATTCCTCGCTTCTTCCTGGGTTGACAAATTCATATTCTGCTGGTTTTGATTTTTTGGTTGTTCAGTGTATGAACCTTGAAATTGCTGTCGTATATCGTGCTCCAAATAGCTCTCTATCACTCTTCCTTGACCATTTTGAATCGCTGCTCACGAACTTATATAATCTAAGAGTCAAAGTATTAATCTGTGGTGATTTAAATATTGATTGTTTAAGTGATAACAGTGTGGTATATACTAACTTATTACAGTCATATGGCTTCAGTAATGTAGTTATAGGCCCTACACGTGTGACTCCTATTTCTTCGACGTCACTGGATCATATACTCTGCAATTTCGACACATCATCTAGTTTGAGCTCCATATATAAAGCATCCCTTACAGATCATTATCCTGTTGCGATATTTTTTCCTCTCGAACAAGCTGCCCCGGGTAATACATCTGACCCCCACTGCAGCATCGATGTTATTCAGTTAAGGAAATGTCTTCAAGCGGTAGATTTTGGCTTGATCAACTCAGCTGATGTTAACGACCTATACCATGAATTTAACGACAGGCTAACCACGGCAGTTTTGCAATCTTCTACACCTCAAATCAAAAGATACTATAGTACGCCTATCTGTCCCTGGATGACACAAGCTATTATGAAACTTATTAAGGAAAAAGATCACTGGCATACCAAGTGTAAACAAAAGCGAGGTAATTCATATTACTTAGTAAAGTTTCGGAGAGCAAGAAACTTAGTTACTGCTGCCATAAGGTCCCGCAAGAAAGAGTATTACTCCCAATTAATTTTGAAAAATGCCCACAGTACGAAAGTCACGTGGCAGATCATTAACTCTGTTATTAAACCCGTAGCAAATCGTTTTATTATGCCTGACATAGAAATCTTGGGGATCTCCATTGAAAATCTAGTTACAACGTTCAATGTATATTTTTCCACGATTGGTGCAAGTATAGGAAATACTTGCCCCTGCACTGAGTACCTCTCTCCTCCGCAAAACATTGTAGTGACCTTTGCATACCATGATATTACAGTGGATGAGATTGTATATACAGCTAATCATTTTCCATCGAAATTATCTACTGGATGTGATGGCGTTGCCTCTATTGTGCTGAAGGAATGCCTTGATATCTTATGCGAGCCACTTGAAAAAATCTTCAACTTTGCCTTCTATTCCTCCACCTATCCCGATCTGCTTAAGCTTGCTAGAATAGTACCGATTCACAAAAATGGTGACCGTAACCACGTTGAGAATTACCGCCCAATTTCCATTTTAAGCTGCATAAACACTTTTTGAAAAACTCGTTGCAAAGAGAGTGAAATATTTCTCGAGAAAGAAGCCTTGCTATGTCCTCAACAACACGGCTTTAGACCAAACAGATCAACTGGTACGGCCGTCATATCGCTAACAAACACGATCAACACTTTCCTAAATGATAATAAAATAGTCTTAGGAATATTTTTGGACATTAAGAAAGCATTTGACACTGTTGATCACGAAATTTTACTGAAAAAGCTGGCGCATTACGGGTTTAGAGGTATTAGTTTAGAATTCTTCAGAAGTTATCTCAATAATCGGCGGCAAATGATCCAACTTAGTGGTGTAAAATATGACTTTGAAACAGTTACGGTTGGTGTGCCTTAGTGTTCAGTCCTTGGTCCGATTTTTTTTACCTTGTATATTAATGACCTGCCGCATTTCACACAACACTTCTCTGTTTTTATGTATGCTGACGACACTGCTCTTCTATGTGCTCATGAATCTACAACGGATCTTATTAGCACCGCAAACCGAGAATTGGAAACTTTGTGTAACTGGTTTATTTCAAATAAACTTGTTGTAAATGTTAATAAGACAAAATGCATAATATTTAGGGGCTCCAGAAAAACAATACATGAAAACCTGCCTTCCGTGCAATGCCTGGGAACACCTATTGCACTTGTGAGTAACATCACTTATCTTGGAATAATTCTAGATGAGAACCTACACTGGAAGCCATACATTCAGGCTCTTTGTAAAAAGTTAGCTGCAGCATGCTTTGCACTCTACAAATGCCGAGATTATTTTGGTAATGACATACTCAGAATTATTTATTTCTCAATTTTTCAAAGCCAGTTATCATATTGCATTGAATCATGTGGCCACACCTACCGATCTTATTTGGAACCACTTAGGGTCTTGCAAAAAAGGGCTATTCGATTCATTTCACATTCAGGATACAACGCCCACACTGCTCTTCTTTTTAAACAGATGGATATACTGCCACTACAATCATTACTTGAATACAGGACTGTCTTGACAATACACACATGCCTTACAGACAATTACCCGTTACACTCATCGTTATTCTGTATCCCACCCTATGCACTCACAACGCCACTCATAGAAATTTCCTTCTTCCGAAAACAAAAAATGTCTATGGAGAAAGAAGGATGGCCCATGTTGGTATTAAGCTGTGGAACAAGCTTCCAAGTGACCTCAAACATTGTAAAACTTTTCTTGTCTCACTGAAGAAATACTATAAACAATGAGTGAAGCCAGCGTTTTTTCTTTTCATATATTTTTGGGTGTTTTATCTGTTTGTAAAAGAGGCTTGGTGCTCTGAATATTGTTGCTCTATGTACCCATTTATGTCTTTCGAATTTCATGAGCTTCTATATGTATGTAATTAATTTTTGTTATGCCTGCAATTTTCTTTGAAACTGAATTGCATGGATCCCAACTAGCTTTCAGCTAGGGATCCAGATGTTTTCACAAGCATGCCTTGTATGAATGTTGAGAAATAAAAATTGAATCAATCAATCAATCAAGATAGAGGAGGAAAAAATGAACCTAGAATCCACGTTCGATAACTGTACAGTAATTAATTAATTGCAGTCTAAAATGACAAAATCGCGTCGAAATAGCGCGGTCGTCGATATAACCACGAGAATAATGTGACGTCACATCCACCGGAAGTCGTCACGGCCTAGTGAAAATTGCCACAGAATGGTCGTAAAAACGTCGGATTTGTGTCAAATTAGATAGAAAAATGAGTAATTAAGCGTAATTAACACTTAATATCCCCGAAAGATGTTTTTTTTATGTATCGATATATCCACGGGAACGGTGTCACGTCATATCCAGCGGAAGTCGTCACGGCATAGTGTCCTCGGCTTTCGCCTCTGAACACTTTAGTTGCTAAAGTGTCCTCGCAATTTTTAGCTAGATGTTCACTGGTGGGCAAGCGAGGCCGTGGTTGCCTGAAGGTGGGAAGCTTCTTGATGTCTCTAGGGCTTTCCTCAAATGCATTTTCTTTCAAGGCGTCCGTGAAGTCACTATAAATCTACGCAGGTGGCAGGAATGCTGGTAAAGTATATCTGCAGTATGGGGCGTAGAACAAGTGATTAGAAAACGATAGAGTGCTAAACTGCCTGCGAAAACAGCCGTAGATGCGCCGGCGAGCCCTCAACATATGTGTACTTACTCGGTCGACGCCATATGTAAACTGGCAGCAGGAACAACTGCGAAGGCGAAGGAGGCCGTCGCCATTGTACTTATCAACTAGCGCTAGCAGCGCGGTTCTGCAGATTACAGACCATGGAAGTGTAGACATCGGACTGCAGCGCAATGGCGGTACGTGCCCCGTCGAAGTGCATAAGAGCTGTGAAGTGGTACACATTAAAAAAAATTGCACCCATAAAGGTGTAACACTAATGACGGCACCCTTTCGACACCCATGCTTTTCTTGTTTTTTTTTAAGGGTGCGCTGAGCACGTCAGCATCTTTAATGCGCCCCTGCACACTTCAAAGGCGCACGGGTGCTTAAGGGTGTAAGTGCAAAGTAAGTATTTTTAAAATGATGAGAGCTGTTCGAGTTTTCTATTATATGGCAGCTGCAACCTTGATGCGAGCGGCTGTTACTGCGATTTGCGCCCCCATAATGTGATAATTAACTGAATTATTTCAGCTGAAGTGCTAAGCATCACTGACTCCAAATAGGGGCTCGCTGAAATGGCATATATAAACTTTGTTGTGCTCATTCCAGTTTATGTTCAGTAGCTTTGTATGAATTATTCCAGTTATGCTCATTCCAGTTTATGTTCCTTTAGCAAAAGTATGTGTCACATTATAGTGTAGTTATAGTAGACACGAAGTGCACCATTAAGGGTGCAATTTTTTGTACAGTGTAGTGGTTTGTGAGTTTGATGTCCCGGGGCTCACAAAGCCGTGTTAGGATGCTCCTGACTAACGTAGATTTTTTGTTAAAAATTTTTTGGCAAATGCGCCATGTGCAGTAAGTACGACCATACGACAGTAGCAGCAAGGCAAGCGCAACAGTGATAGGAATGGTAATACGTTTAGTATATTGGTCGTACCACCAACCGTACGCCCATGCTAAAACTCTCTGCTATCAACCCCCTGGAATTCATTAACACGCATCGACATCGCGAGAAGCATTCACGTATTGCGCCCAAATCTAAATGTGGCCAGATTCCAGCCGCGACTTTGGGGTCAGCAGCCTAGCACCAAAGCCACTTCTCTTTCATTACCGCGCCTATTCAGATCGTTCGATTTGCGCGATGGCGCAAAATGCCCCATTCTTAGCAATCCGGACCTTTTCTGGACAAGTAACGCCATTCCGTAAGTTTCAAAAGTACTCGACTATAGTTTCGGAATCTTTTTTTTTTTTTTGTCAGCATGCAGGAGGGAATATTTTCAAACCTCGCACAAAACCTGTCGACACGGAGCGAACGCGCAAAGCAAGGAGCCCAAGGAAGCTTCCTCTTTTCGCACTGACTCTATTCAGTAGCGACGGTGTTCTCGTGATTTTGCACCATCGACACTCGACTCTGTAGATGCAAGTGACAGCTTAGAGCGGGAAGATGACGTCCATTCGTCTTATTTTAGTTCAGACAAATGATTGCTCTTCGCAGCCCGCACTATCCACCGTTGCCCGTCTGTAACTTTCGTCTCCGCCGTTGCCAGGAGAGTCACTGCTTTCAGGGCCTCTGTGAACATACATACCGGGCATGTTCTGAATTATTCTGTGCCACCAGCATTGAAGCGGAAACAGTTATCTGCAAGACGGCTCGGAGTCCACCTTGGCACTGCACTGCATTCGAGCAGCTTATTTTTTATTTACTTTTTTTTTTACGTACTGGAATATTTAGCATGAGCTGTGCAATTTTGCATACTCATTTCTAGCATCGAGCGCACAAAAAATATACTCTAGATTTTTTCTCCTCCTATCTTCCGATTGCATCTTTGATATTTTGTGACATTTTGTGCGAGACTCAGATTTTGCCAGTCAGATTTTTTTCCTTTCATGGAAACATATATCCTGTTTTTCTTTGTATTGTTTAAAAGAACACTGCATTGCTACACTATGACGAGCTGCAATAAAACATTTTTTTAATTAATGGGTGAAAAAGAAATTGTGCACACTACCCTGAAAGTTCCTGTTCTCCCGCAGAAAGCAAAGATTTAGTTAAACACCGCGGGAAAGGAAAAGAAAATGAGTAAGAAGTGCTAGTTAGTTAATTACGTAGTTATATTGGTTTGGTTTGGTTTAAGGGGTGTAACGTCCAAAAGCGACTCAGGCTGTGAGAGACGCCGTAGTGAAGGGCTCCAGAAATTTCGACCACCTGTGGTACTTTAACGTGCACTGACATCGCACAGTACACGGGCCTCTAGAATTTCGCCTCCATCGAAATTCAGCAGCGGCGGCCGGGATCGAACCCGCGTCTTTCGGGTCAGCAGCCGAGCACCATAACCACTGAACCACCGCGGCCAAGCTATATTGATTACTTACGTAGTTCTATTGCGTTTAATGGCGCAAAAGCAATTAAGGCTATAATGCGCCAAACGCAAGGTTAGTGTGACCAGCCCACACGGCGGAAGAAAGCAGAGCGAGCTGAGCGAACACAATATGGAGACAGAAAAAAAATGTGTAGCGCGTTCTTAGCGTATTCTCGTCCGAAGGAAGCATTTAATTTCATCTTTCACTTCATATACCGCGTGGTTATAATTAGAGGGGACACAAACTCCGCCATAAGATTTGGTTTATTGGGGTTTATCAACCCAAAGCGACTCAGGCTATAAGGGACGCCGAAGTGGAGGGCCCCGGATAACTCCGACCACCTGTGGTTCTTTAACGTACACTGACATAAGGGTATGACGCGATAACGTAAGGGGTTAAGTCTCGTATAGGCAGAAGTACAGTCTTTGTCAAAAGTAACCAGGCTCTATGGTTTGCTTCTCATTCGTATAACGGAGCCCTCATGGCTTCCCTAAAGATCAAAAAGTTATTTGAAGGTGAGAACAGGGGTTCTTCTTGCCATACAGAGATTAAGAGCTTGAGGGCTATAATAATAGCTTTAATATACGACTGAGAAGAAAAACCTGCAGCCTGGTTACTTTTCACAAAGACTGTTCGTTATAGACCAGATTTTTTTACCCTCGCACGCAGGCTGCGGGCGCGCTCCTACTCTCGACACCAGTCGCCATCTGTCGGCGCGCGCGGCCCGAGGGACTGCGGGTCGCGCCGGCGCCGCGCGTAGAACGCATGTTTGCGTGTTCGCTTCTGCCGTTGTTGTGCTCCATCAGCTAACGTATGAGGGTGTGTGCTGTGCGTCACTACTCACATTTTCCCTCTTCCAGACAGTACTGCCGTTATCTTGTGCGCAGTTACTCGTTAACGTGACATTCGAGGGTAGTCGACCAGGTAGTGTACGGACTGGAAACGGGCACTTCTAAGCAGAGTTCTGCGCTGTCGTGTCGTTTGTTGTCGCCTTTTACGTGCGATATCATCTATTATAATTTTATGCATCAGAATGTAGATCTATTGATTTGACTCAGTGCAGTAGTAACTGGATAGGCGAGCTGCAGACTGAAGGTTGTCCCCACGGAGCGCGTGTTTTCGATCACCAGTACGTGTTCGGCATCCTTGCGCTGAGCTTGCTCTTGTTCCCATTAAACACATTTCATGCACAGGATTGTAAGCACGACCGCTACCGATTTCAGCTGCTTTTCCCGCACGCATGTCAGAGAGATTTGGGGGTAAAGGTTTATCTATAGTATCTTTCTGCTGTTGGTATACCTACACTATAGTTTGGTTTGGTTTATTAATGTTTTACGTCCCAAAGCGACTCAGGCTATGAGGGACGCCGTAGTGAAGGACTCCGGAAATTTCGACCACCTGGGGTTCTTTAACGTGCACTGACATCGCACAGTACACGGGCCTCTAGAATTTCTCCTCCATCGAAATTCGGCCGCCGCGGCCGGGATCGAACCCGCGTCTTTTGGGCCAGAGCCGAGAGCCGTAACCACTAAGCCACCGCAGCGGTGCGGTATCTACCTTATTCATAGGAAAATATGCGCGATTTCATTACATTTTCCACACTTAGCCAAACGGCTACGCAACGCTCTCACACGCGGCGATCGCTCCTGAATAAAATAACGCGACTTCAGACCTCAGAATTAGTGAAAGCTGGATAGCTGCTCATATCTATTCAAGCTTTGATAAATTAAGCGAAAGTACGTTTTTATGCACCAGGTTGCATAAACCATGACAAAATTTGTTTTCTGTTGGCGCTGCGACTCAGTTGAGCTCACAGCGGTAATTTGTTGATAAACTGGCGCGGCGACAAGAAAGCCCTGTTTGTGGAGGGGGGGCTTTATGGCTGGCCGGCAGGAAGGAATAAGAGTGCATGGGAATTGGAACTGCATACTAGCCGCACACCTAATGCTTGATATTGAACAAAAAGTTTCTTTGCGGTGGAGCACTAAGACGGAAATCGATATAAGCACGAGCGCGTTCTAAGCGCCGGCGCAATTAACCTGAATGTCAAACTAAATGTCATTAAAACGCGTCAATGTTATCGCTTTGATAACGTAAATACTTCCTGCAATACAGCCACGCAGCGGAAGTATGCTCGACAATGTTTTTTTAGCGCCCGAAGCGCGGCTATATGCAGGCGCGGCCGCGGAACTGCCGCAGCCCCGCAGTCCCCAAAGAAACGCCCGCACCGCGGCGCACCAGTCGGTGCAAAATGGCCGCGCCCGGGAGAGGCTCAAAATTCTGGTCTATAGGTTTTATTTCACATCATGTTTCACATCAAGGACGTGAGAAGCGGGGACAAAAAGCCTATGGCTTGACAATGGTCCCCGCCCCTACAGCAGCTTCGTTGGGCACAAAAACCCACAATCACATAGTATGCATAGTATGCCTGCGACATATTTAAATGAATAGATCCCTGCGAGTCCTGATACTCTGTCTGCCGCAAGCGATGAAGCGATGCACCACTTCTCTGCGATGGCAGGTGCTCCCAACGGTGGGCCTTGTACGGCACAGGTTGCTGTTACCGAGCGACCAATCGTTAAGCTCACTGCCACCTGCCACGGCGGGCAGTTTGCTCGCTATCCGGTGGGCAGGTTGTGACGTCACTGCAAGGTCACAACGCCGACGCCAGATTTTCTGCGTAACGGGGCCTTTAACGCTATTGCGTCAACGAAGGAAGAGAAGAAAAGCAAGAAGTGCCGCGCCAGCGACACTTTCGTAGATTGAACTACACTTTATTAAAATATGTTGACACGGTTCTTTGTCTCTTTTTTAACATTTTGTTTCAGCTCTGTCTCTCTTTGTTGCCTATTGCGGTTTCTTCAAGAAAAATCGCCTGGTGACAGGATGCAGTTCTATTCAATTCAATTCAATTTATTCACCAGACTTTTTGTGGATGGTTTCCTGGATAAAGTTTGCTAACGCAGCTTGACAAAGTCCAGCAAACCAATACAAGGCAAAGCCTATAGCATGCGACAACTAATTTGAAACCATTAGTAACTCTAAAGCGTAATATACGTAACCCTATTAGTAACTCATTAGTAACTCTAAAGCTCATCATTCGTACATGAGAACGAAGGGAAAAAAGATGACACCGCAGTTGCCACGTACCCCATACAAGAAGACAACGTAGTCTCCTCACAAACATCATAGAATAAGGGGTAATAAGAGTAAGAACTCTCAGTAGTTGCACACCAGTCGCTGTGGCTCAGAGCCTTTGGCGTTCGGCTGCTGATGCCAAGGTCGCGGGTTCGATCCCGGCCGCAGGAGCGGCCGAAACTCGAAAGAGGTGAAATACAAAAACGCGTGTGCTGTGCACACGTTGAAGAACCCCAGGTGAACTAAATTAAACCGGAGCTCTCTGCGTCCCGCATAGCCTTTGTGTCGCCTCAGGACTCCAAAACCACACAATTCAATCAATAGTCGAACTTCGTGTCTCAAGGCTGGAAATGAAAGAGTCGCCATTGCAGAGAGAAGGCGGGTGCTCTATTTACGCAGTCGTGAAGCTCGTTTTTTTTTCCCCAGAGCACAAATCTACAGCGATAACAAAAAGTACCTTTGTATGCCACACATTCTTTCAGCTCCTAGATGCGGTACATAAATGCTGGCTCATAAATAACAATAAGACCGCCAATAAGACCGCCGATGTGGTAATAAGCATGGAATAAAAGATTACTCGCTCCGGTTTTATCCTTTCTGAGGTTCCACGAACCACTGAGTTTATTAGAGAATTTTTTTCATTACTTGGGTCATCTTAGTTGCGATTTGCGCACAAAGACGTGAGTGGGGAAAAAAATACTCACTTGTTGTTAATAACGGATGCGGCCCCACCAATCAGATGAGCCGGCTTTTCTTCCGGCAAGTCTAGGTCATCGTCGAAGACTGATTGAGCGCAACAGCGCTTCACCTCGAGATTGTTGCATACGAAAAATAGCAAGAATTGCACTCCGTAGATGCGAATCATACCTGCAAAAGAGCTTAGGTTTTCAAGACCCGGAGCTTTGCTCTTCGCCTACACTACAACTATATTGCCATCTATTTCGAACGCCGTATAAGAAAAGAGGGGCGGCTGGTCCTCGGAAGCAGCGCGCGTCGAATTTATTTGGCTACACAGGCCCGCGTATTCTTTGCTGTATAAAGAAAAGCTCCAGCTGTTGAAGGCATTGCAACTTCGCATCACGTCAGTGATATGGCTCTTCAATGCTTCATTTCCGTGACAGTTTCGTTATTTTGCCTCAGTAACCAACGATAAACTGATTCACCTCACTCAAAAGTATGCTAAATTTTGATCCACACCTCATGGAACAGCCAGCCGACAACCTCCATAAAAAAAAAAAGCGTTCGGTGGGGGACGAGCTCTGTGAAGAGAGGTGGTCCCTTCATAATTTTTGGTCGAACTGATGAAATAAAAAAATGCGTTGACCTAACTGAACACTGCTGAGATTTATCTTACAAGTCCATTGCTCTCATGAATTCCCCAAGCTACACTCATCACCATCATCAGCCTGACTGCACCCACTACAGGACAAAGGCCTCTCCCATGTCTCTCGTTACCCTGCCCTTTGACAATTGCGACCACCGTATCCCCGAAAACTTCTTAATCTCATCCGCCCACCTAACTTTCTGCCGCCCCCTGCTACGCTTGCCTCTCTTGGAATCCACTCCGTTACCCTCAAGGACCAGCGGTTGTCTTGCCTTCGCATTACATGCCCTGCCCAAACCCACTTCTTCCTCTTGACTTCGACCAGGATGTCATTACCCCGCGTTTGTTCCCTCACCCACTCCGCCCGCTTCCGATCCCTTAACGTTACACCAATCATTTTACTTTCCATGACTCGCTGCGTTGTGCTTAACTTAAGCTGAACATTCTTTGTTAGCCTCCACGTTTCTGCCCCATAGGTGAGTACCGGTAAGATACACCTGTTGTATACTTTTCTCTTGAGGGATGTTGGTAAACTGCCATTCATGATCTGAGATAACCTGCCATATGCGCTCCACCCCATTCTTATTCTTCTAGTTATTTCCCTTTCATGATCCGGATCAGCTGTCACTACCTGCCCTAAGTAGAAATATTCTCCTACTACTTCCAGCACCTGGCTACCAACTGCCAACTGCTGTTCCCTTGCTAGGCTGTTGAACATTACTTTTGTTTTCTGCATGTTAATTTTTAGCCCCACCGTTCTGCTCTGCCTGTCCAATTCATTGTTCATGCTTTGCAGTTCATGTCCTTGAGTGACTTAGCAAGGCAATGTCATCAGCGAATCACAAACTACTTAGGTATTCTCCATTAACTCTTATCCCCAACCGTTCCCAGTTCAGGCCCCGGAATACCTCCTGCAAACAGGCAGTGAATAGCATAGGCGAGATCGTGTCTCCCTGCCTGACACCTTTCCTTATTAGAATTTTATTGCTGACTTTATGGAGAACTATGGTAGCTGTGCAATCGTTATAAATATCTTCTAATATTTTCACATAACACTCTTCTACACCCTGATTTCGCAATGCCTGCATGACTGCTGAGGTTTCTACTCAGTCGAATGCTTTCTCGTAATCAATGAACGCTATATATAGGGGCTGGTTATATTCTGCGCATTTCTCTATCACCTGATTGATTGCGTGAATATGGTCCATTGTCGAGCATCCTTTACGAAAGCCTGCCTGGTCATTTGGTTGATTGAAGTCTAAGGTTGTCCTGACCCTATTAGCGATTACCTTAGTAAATACCTTGTAGGCGACAGACAGTAAGCTAATCGGTCTGTAATTCTTGAAGTCCTTGGCGTCTCCTTTCTTATGAATTAAGATAATGTTAGCGTTTTTCCAAGCTCTAGGTACGCTCGAGGTCACAAGGCATTGCGTATACAGGGTGGCTAGTTTTTCGAGCACAATCTCTCCTACATCCTTCAACAAATCTTCTGTTATCTGATCCTCACCAGCTGCTTTCCCTCTCTGCATTGCTCTTATGGCTTTCTTTACTTCCTCCTTCGATACTGGCGGGATGTTCCATTGTTGTGTTCAACTGCCTCTCTCAGTAACATTCTTATTGCAATCGCTACTGTAGAGATTTGTGTAAAATTCTTCGGCTACTTTAACTATATTATCCATATTGCTAATGACATTGCCCTCTTTGTCTCTTATCGCATGCATCTCGTTTTTACCTATGCTTAGTTTTCTCTTCCCTGCTTTTAGGCTACCTCCGCTCTTTAGAGCACGCTCGATTTTCTTCATGTTTAACTTCCTGATGTCGGCTAGATAGAATAGAGCTAGTAGAGCTGTCGAAGTTAACATAGAATACAACTAGCCCGAACCCAAGTATTGTAAACTGAGGGCACTTTGAAACGGCCCTGCAGTGCGAATCATTTATGCTGAGTATATTTTAATAGAATCCATTACAAAGGCGAAATCGCTAGAGTGGTAGAAAAAATTGGTCGTTAAAGGATAGTTTTCCCCCGATACCTACAGTGACGCTTCAGTGGGTAAAATGTTCTGCTACTGAGTGAGGTCCTGCTGAGTGATAGCTGCCGCGTATCGAAGGTGAAATGCTAAGCGCCCGAATGCTAATGCCAAGCGTTAAGGATGCCAGGTGACCGAAATGGCTTGTAGTGCGTCTCACTGCATGCATTAAAGTGTGGCTATGGAACGTGCCAATCCCTTGCAATTTTTTTAGACAGTCTGTAGACTTCTGTCTGTAATGTCCATAGACTTTATATAGAAAAATACTAGAGAACAGTCTATAGGCAATGCAAATGCTATAGACAGTCTATAGACAATGTATAGATTTATGGCCATACACTTTTAGTAGACTTTAGTCTATAGACTGTCAATAGACTCGAAATAGACAAAAAGAAATATCTATATGTATTAAGGCAAGAGACTATACAAGAAGTCTATAGACTTTCTATAGACCATTTTTATGAGGGATGCATTCACCGTTAGGCCCTTCTACGGTCGTCAAGAGGAAATCTTCGCTATTAGAGAGAGAGCGTGGTATTTCAGCCACGCTGTTACATCTTGGCCGGCCGTGTGGGAAAAAAGTATGACTATTTATATCGAGCTGTATCTGGACAATGAATCTCTTTTAGTTTTTTTTCTTTTTCGAAAGAAATTTAAAAGCACCCTGAAAACAAACTGATGTTGGCCTGTATCAATAGATTAATGCATTCTAACTGCAAAGACGCTACTTTCACTGTAAATGGCGTTTTTTTTTAAAGCTCAAAATCGGTGCAAGAACTGTAATAGAGGTGTCGCCATCATCGCCCGATTTTGTAACTAAACTACATGCGCTGACACAGCTTCCTTTGGCCAGCATGTTACAGTTCGGGCTACTCCAACATTGGCTTCCAAACAGTGGTCACGGATTCCTTTTCAATGTGGACGTCAGGAATTAAATTCGAGCGGTCAAAACAGTCTTAATGTTTTTATATAAAAAGCAAATGCACCCTTCGATGCCGGGCAAACATAAACACAACCTGAAGCGCCACGGAATCGCATTTTCTTGAAGAAAAATTGAAGGCAATTATCACCGGCATGCCCTCCAGTATATGTGCCTTTGCTGTAGTCCTTCGTAGATGAAACTCTGAGACTTACCTGCCTGATTGAGGCCTCTCTGCGGTGACCCACGGGTGTAGACGGCTTGGCGAAAGTGAGGCAGACACCACGAGCCGTCCGCCGATTAAGTACACGGACTTGACAGCAGGAAAAGCTTCATAAGTAACTCAGACCTCAGAAGAAGTAAGTCAGAAGAGTGTCGCAAAGCGTTGCGGCTCCAGTTTTCCAGTCGCACGTTGGGCAACTGATGGAGAGTGAAAGATTGCCTGCCATGTGGTTTCCCGCGCTAGGGTTTCGCTTGTGGCCAGCGCAGTGACTGCTTTACTAGCTGGTGCGCCGTCGTACGGCTGAGTGGACGACATGAGGCCGCGAACTAAACGAGGATCTTCGATACCGCTCGTTTTGGGTCTGTCGGCGTAAAAACGTTGCACTGATCAGCTCAGGCCGACCGAACTGTATGCTGGCAGCCGATCCATACTGTAGAGCGGTCGCGCTGAAAGTACTTAAAACATACGCATACACAATTCTTCTCTACAATTCTTCTCTACGTACACACACATGCTCATGACCTTGGTCCTCGTTTGTGTGTGTCACACGTCTTGACGCTTCGCCGTCGGAAGAAAGCACTGGAATACGTATAGAGAACTCACCGAATTAAATCTGGAAGTCTTACGGTGTCGATAGGCCATCGCTTTTTCCTTTTTCGTTGAATCAACGTGGCCCTCGATCCAACAGTCACCGTTTTTTCTTAACTACAGAAGGTATAAGAAGTCTGTGCATGTTTAAAATCAACGTTGTCGAAAGCCAGCGCTCGTCTTGGGTACCTTCATTGTCCCCAGTTATGAATTATGCGCTGCTAACACAAAACAATCGACTACTGATACATCTTTTTTTATATTTCTTCCGAGGTATGATATCTTAAATGACCACGTATCGTCGCTGATTTGAGATAATTTCCGCGGCTGACACGCTGGTGCTAGTACTACGCAAACATTTCTAGGTTATTCGAGAACTTTGACACTTGCCAAACAAGATAACCCACTATTGTGAGCGTTCTGTAATGTTACGAACGGCTGAATCAATTTTGAACGGCTTATTTACCTAATTACCATCACACACTCAACGACAATTGAAGGCTTTTCCTATACATCTCCTGTGGTAGCTGCGCCCGCCTTATTCTCGCAAACTTCCAGTTCTCTCGAGGTTCAGTAGAGAGTTCATGGGAAATACCCACCAGCCCGAACCATCACCCTTCCAAATCGCATCCACGCACTAAACTTTCGCCGCCACTGCTACGCTTGCCTTCTCCTGGAATCCAGCTCGTTAACCTTAACGACTATAGGTTATCTGGCCTTCGCATTACATGCCCTCCTAAAGTCCATTTCTTTTTCTTGATTTAGACTAGGATGTCATCAAATCGCGTTTTTTCTTTGACCCACTCTACCATCTTCCTATGTCTTAACGTTACGCCGATCATTTTTATTTCCACTGCTCGCTGCGCTGCCCTTAATTTAAGCTGAACCCTTTGCGTTAGCCTCCCCATTTCTGTCCCCTAGGTGAGTACCGATAGGACACAGCTGTTGGAGATTTCTTTAGTTTTCTGCATATTATTTTTTTACCTACTATTCTGCTTTGTGTATCTTGTTCATTGATATCATTTCTAGTCAGTCTTGTTGAGGACGGAGGGGCCCTTGGAGTTGGGTGCGTCGTTCAGGGCCGCAGGTCACGGCTCCGAAAAACGATGGCGAACTCCGTTAAGGAGGAAACTGTACAGACGGTTTATTTTACATATTTAAAGTCGAGAAGGGAGGGCACTGGTCACCAAAAAAAACATCCCGTTAAATACGGTTCGCATTCCCCAGATCCCTGACTGGGGAATAAAGTTCGAAGAACCATGCCCAATCGGATGGGCAGTTGATGACGCTGGCAGTAACACCCACGCCAGGGGGTGGTGCTGGGCTCTCTCGCTCTCTCGTAGCTCGGGGGATGGGAAGGGGCAGAGACAGAGTCATCAAACAGTGATGGGTCACTTTGATCACTGCGGCAAGTGTTCTGCTCGTTGCCTCCCAGAAGGTGAACGAAAGTCCTCGAACTCCCCCGCCGGATCTCCGAAGCACGAGACGTCTGTCGAGGACACAGCCGTCTTTAAATTGGCAGCATTACTCCGTCGTCCGGCGACCCGAGGGTAGACTCAGCCACTTGACGCCGCCGTCGCCGTTGCTTCCGCCACTGCTGCCGCAGTGGGCAGCCCTCGCAGCATATTGCTTCACGATGACTCACGTCTGGAAGTAATTCTTCCCATGCTCGTGTCCTCCGATCTTAACAGCCTCCTGAGTTAAAAATCAAGGCATTGTGATCATCGAATCGGAGATTACTGCGGTATCGTCCATTAACTCTTATTCCCAACCGTTCCCAGTTTGTATCTCTGAATAGGTCCGGTAAACAAAATGTGAATAACACTGGAGTGATCGTGTCTCCCTACCTAACATCGTTCTTTATTGGGATTTTATTGCTTTCTTTCTGGACAACAATGGTAGCTGTGCACCCGCTATAGCTATCAGCAGTAATTTTAGATATCGCTCTTCTACACCCTGATTCCACAATGCTTGCATGACGGCTGAGGTTTCGACTGAGTCAAATGCTTTCCCGTGATCAATGCAGGCTATATATAGGAGTTTGACTATATTCTGCGCATTTCTCTGTCATCTGAACAATGGTGTGAATATGGTCTGTTGTCGAGTAGCCATTACGAAAGCCGGCCTGGTCCTTTGGTTGACTGAAGTCTAAGGTTGTCCTGACTCTATTAGCGATTACCTTAGTAAATACCTTGTAGGCAACGGACTGTTAGCTGAGGAGTCCTTGAAGTTCCTTTTCTTATGGAGTGAAATAATATTAACGTCCTTCCAAGACTGTGGTAAGCTCGAGGTCATAAGGCATTGTCTATATAGGGTACCTATTTCTTCTAGCACAATCTGCCCAACGGCCTCCAACAGGTTTGCTTTTAGCTGATCCTCACCAACTGCTTTCCCCCTTTGCAATGTTCCTAAAGCTTTCTTTACTTCCTGCTTCGTTACCAATTGAACGTCCAATTTCTGTGCATTAGTGTCTTGTCATTATCGTTCTGATTACTTCGGCTACCAAAGATATGTGCGTAAAGCTCCTCGGCTACATGAAATATAGTATTCATATCGGTAACGACATTGCCCTGCTTGTATCTTAGTGCAGACATGTGGTTTTCGCCTGTTCCTAGTTTCGAGCTGATCGCTTTCAGACTATACTTCCTCTCTTTAGAGCATGCTTGATTCTCTCCCCATTGTGCTTCCTTTGGTCTGTTACCTTAAGCTTATTGAATTTTTTAGCTCTGCCAGTTCTATTATGTTTGTTTGCCGCCGCGGTGGCTCAGTGGTTATGGGGTTCGGTCCCGGCCACGGCGGTCGAACTTTGATGGAGGCGGAATTCTAGAGGCCCGTGTACTGTGCGATATCAGTGCAAGTTAATGTACCCCAGGTGGTCGAAATTTCAGGAGTCCTCATCTACGGCGTCCCTCATAGCCTGAGTCGGTTTGGGACTTCAAACCCCATAAACCAACCTATTCTGTCTGATTGATGATTTCATGTTCGATGTTTCTTATTCAGGCCATTTCGTCTCCTAAGAGAGCTTACCGGTATCCTGTTTACTATGCTATCCGCTCCTCTATTGCACACTCCATAATGATATTATATATAGCCAGTAATATAGCTATAGCTGCAAGTTCGTGGCCGAATTTTGTGCCGTCTGTTTTGTGTCTGCTTGCCATCTCAGGGTAGAAACAAGGCGAAGAGTCACAATGCGCTAACGATTTGTTTGTAAAGACGCTCAGACTAATGGTCAACCTGGCCAGCCCTGCGAATGATACCAGCACAAATCCTTAGGAAAGGTACTGACCGCGTCCAAACTGCATTGGCAAGAGGGAACTGTCGGCAAAAGAAAAAAAAGCAATGTTCGTGCTAGTTGTTCGTGTATTGAGTCGTACTATGCTTAAGCAGAAATGAATTCCGATTTAGGTACCCGTTGTACGCTATAGGAAACGAAAGTCTGCTTTGGTCCACTGCTTCGCTTTGTATATGATACACTTCAGCCTTGTTCTCATCCTTGAGAAGAAGGTCTTTATTTGATTGGTTGGGAACTCCAATTTCCTTGCCCTGACAAGGACCGCTGATGAGATTACCCGGCCTTGTTTAAAGCTTTTACTAGTAGCTATTTCTAAAACTTCTTTCCTCTCTCATTAGTAGGTGGAACAAACTTTTTAGACCATCTAAAACACTGTTTTTTTTTCACATATTAGCAAAAATCTGCAGAAAAGAATATTCCTAGACCTTGAGCTTGGCGCATAACCTTAGCTGTTTATGCGCCATTAAACCCAACACAACACAACCTTCTGATCATCGCCAGTGAACACCGCACGGTTCTGCGGTGTCTTGACTCCCCCTTTCTATGGCTTTAAGCTCGGTAAATGGGAATGCAGTGGGAGGAAGCAATTATTTTATTGTGGTCCTTCTCTCGGAGTGGTGGTGGTGAAAAACTTTAATATTCAAAAAGAGTTTGAGGGTCAGAAAACCCTGCTGCACGGTCGGTATCCTTAGTCTGGGACACCGCACGACGAGGCCCCGTCTCGCGCCCGCTTTACTAGAGCCCTTTGGAACTCCAGTGTGGAGCAGTTGAGGAGGGCAGTCTCCCATGCCTCTCGGGTGGGGGTGGGGGAAGGGGGAAGGTGGGGATTCTGAGTACATGCCCACACCATGTGAAAGATATCGAAGATCTCTCCACAGTGTGGGCAGCGCCCATCCGTGTTCGGATCGAAGTGTTTTGCTATGGCAGGACAGAGAAGAGTTCCTGTCTGCAGACGCCGCAGAGTTCGCTCCTCCGCCTTACTCAGCCCCTTGGCAGGTGCCGCGTAGAGGCGATGGCTGTCGCAATAATGAATTAGGATTTCGCGGAACCGCAGAAGCGGTTTATGAGCTTCTGAGCCAGGAGAGCTAGGATGAGGAGCCCGATGTGTGAGCGCTCGGGCGGCCGCATCAGCGGCCTCATTGCCTCGTAGACCCTGGTGGCCAGGAGCCCAGATCACTTTTGTGCGAGTTGGATCGGCGAGAGCGCGTCTTAACCACACATCAGTGACCACACTTTAGGTCATAAATGTGCACCCCCCCCCCCCCCTGAATTTTGACGGGTGTCCACCGAGATATGTGAGACAGTTACTGCGTAATTTTCTTTCCTCAAATACAATTTTCATTTTCTTCATTACGGGCCATCTTCGTCTTTCTTCTTTCACTCCCACTTCCTCCGTTCCTCTACGGTGCGGTTCAGGTGTCCACCGAGATGACAGAGATTTACTGCGCCATTTCCTTTCCTCAAAAACCGTTACTTGAAACGGCAAGGCATCGCGCCGAACGGGTGGTGGCGTTCCGTGGACTCCCTGGCAGCGCTACAACACGCTGTCGCGTTCCACTCATAAAGGCGAAGCTTAAGCTTAATTAGCAGCTAATTAGTATTCAGGCATGAATCACTAATTAACTATTAATTAGTAATTTGTCATCACTTAGTAATTAGTACTCAATTACATGTGACGCCACCAGTGCCACAGAAGCACTGAAAGTGGTGCGGAAAACGCTTTCGCCTCTACGCACTTTAGACAGTCAAAGTGTCCCCTGACTTTTTTTTCCCCTGCAAGATAATGTTCACAGGCCCGGCGAAAGTCTGTGATAACCGTTCTCGATTTTTGATCGGCGGCAGCGAGAGCTATTGCGACTTCCTCCGCTCATGTTGAATTTGGGGCCCGCAGAGTGGAGCAGTTGAGGAGGGCAGTCTCCCATGCCTCTCGGGTGGGGGTGGGGGAGGGGGGAAGGTGAGGATTCTGAGTACATGCCCACACCATGTGAAAGATATCGCAGATCTCTCCACAGTGCGGGCAGCGCCCATCTGTGTTCGGATCGAAGTGTTTTGCTATTGCAGGACAGATCTGCAGGCGCCGTAGAGTTCGCTCCTACGCCTTACTCAGCCCCTTGGCAGGTGCCGGGTAGAGACGGTGGCTGTCGCAATAATAAATTAGGATTTCGCGGAACCGCAGAAGCGGTTTATGAGCTTCTGAGCCATGAGAGCTAGGATGAGGAGCCCGGTGTGTGAGCGCTCGGGCGGCCGCATCAGCGGCCTCATTGCCTCGTAGACCCTGGTGGCCAGGAGCCCAGATCACTTTTGTGCGAGTTGGATCGGCGAGAGCGCGTCTTAGAATTTGCGAGGCCAGAGGTGATATTTCGCCTGCAAGATAATGTTCACAGGCCCGGCGAAAGTCTGTGATAACCGTTCTCGATTTTTGATCGGCGGCAGCGAGAGCTATTGCGACTTCCTCCGCTCATGTTGAATTTGGGGCCCGAAATGACAGCCCATTGACATTAATTCCCCGGTGGACTACGGCAGCCGTGAAGAATCCCGCAGGCGACGGCCCTGTGATATCCACGTAGTAGACGCCCTCTTTATATCCATATTGCCTCTCAAGCGTGCGAACCCGCGCTTTTCGTCTGCCTTCATGTGAAGCCATGTCCATGTTACGCGGGAGCGGAGCGACCCAGAGCATGTGGCGCCTCAGCACCGGTATGTTCTCCGTCCCCTCTGGTATCCCTTAGCGAAAAGAGGATGTGCTAAAAATGCATTTCAAACGTATTGTATTACTTTCATATTTATTTCGCATTTTTTTGTCCCTATGCTTAAACTGCAATACGAATGCTTTCTAAGTATACTAGGAATAATATTTTAAACGTTCTTAAAAATACGTGAAAAGTACATTTTTGCCCGCTAAGCATATTTATAATGCATTAAAAATATAATAAAAATATACATTAGAAATATACTAAAAATATACATTTAATACATTAAAAATGTGTTTACTCGGGCTTAAAAAAAAGTCTACTGGGCGGCTCCATGGAATGACACGGGTTAATTCATCAACTGGAGAACAAATCGTACACGGGTATTTATCATTAATCAACAGGAGTCTGATATTATAAGGTCACGTGATTGAATGGGAACGGCAGATACCTACATACAGCATACCAAGACGACAGCGACAGAGCAAACAACAAATCCTACGACAAGCGCTATACTTGGCTTGCCGTATATATACCCAGCGAAAGCGACGCACTATTTTGCACGGTGATACCTTTTTTTGCGCAAATACTGTGGGCTTCCAAATTATCGCAGAAGTACCCTACTGGTCGCGTTTGAATCTGGGATTAATTGAGAACGGAATTGCTAGTTGAAACTTGCGTCAGGCACAGGTCAGGAGTCGAACTGTCAACCAACAGATACATGGGCGTGTAAGGGAGCCGGCCTGCCCTGCCACACGGGGTCCTTTCCGCTGGATTATTCGGACCCAGAAGTACCCAAGGCGCTTTTGCTAGTATAATGCTATCACGTTCTCACACGGAAATGTTCGAATGACATTGAGTGGAATGGCATTCGAGAATAGGAATGACATTCGGACTCGATGGACTGCCGCGGTGCTGCACGACACTTTCGAAACGCATTCGAAAGCCTCAGCTCGTTTTCAGTGTACAGCGACGACGACGACGGCGGTCACACTAGTCCGACAACGACAGTATATATCCCGCTGAACAACAGCATGCAATTATAGTGAAATATCTAGTTTACTATAATATGATTCTAGAGGGACACGTTTTTCAGGCCAACGACACCGACGAATCCGGTCGGCGGACGGTCAGCCTTGTCGGCGGCTGAGCGAGAGCACGGTGATGAGGCGGCGGTGTGTGCATGCTCGCGCTTCTAAATGAGCGAAACGAACGGCTATATTTCACGTGTGCATACCTGAACACTCACCAGCGATAAGCGCTTGCCAAATCAGTTTCAATCGACGACGGCTCTGTTCCCTTCCGCGACGACTAGGCCCAGCGAGTTCGCAGGGTTGGATCTGGGATTTCGGCGGTTGTGAAGAGCGAATCACAAGCTTTAGCGAATGCAAATGGTCACCAGGTGTAGTTTTGGCAACAGTGACCTGAAATCAACTATTGCTTACATCGCTGGGCACGCGTACGATGAACGGGAATCGCCGGTGTGACCCAGACTGCCGAGCCGTGCTTTACGGCCAGCAGCAGTCGTCGCCGTCGCTAGCTTGTGGATAACAAGTTAGGCCGTTTCAGTTAAAGCGAACAGTCGCCATACATACTTCTGGATAAAGTAGTTTAAAAAAAAGTACTAGTCACGTCGGAGAAAGCCGGGACAAGAAGCGAGAAGCGCCAGTCCTGCGCGATGCCAACAACCCGGCTTTCTCAGGCGTGCGATCGCATCATCGCTTCCCACACATTGTAGCACTGCGTAAACAATCACGAGTACAACCAGTAAAAAAGAAAACAGATTTTTTATTAGAACCAAAGCGCAGATTGCGTTTTATGTTATGTAAACAAGCGATGTAAACAACAGTATGAGTGCAGTCGTCCTCATCGGCGCACTCCCGGGGAAATTTCATGCTGACGCGGTTAATATTCATTGGCGTAATATTATGTTCAAGCACTCCCTTAGACAGAACACATGTAGCATCGTTAGATGACATTCGGCTGGAAGGCATTCGAAGCGCCCGTGTAGCAGGGGTATAAGTGGTGATCACCTTCCTGCTAGAAGTTACCATAAACGAAAGGATGACAAGAAAGGGAAAGTTTTCACTCTTCGCTGAAACGTCATTTCGAGCCCTAGATTGTTCCACGGTAGCTTGAAGTGTAATGCAAATATGTTTACGCGGACAACCCATTTGTTAGAATTTAAATATACTTCAGACGGATTAATTGCGTATTTACGAAAGTACACTTTAAATAGATGGCCAGCTCCAAAATGCGATGTCCCGAAACTCGATTTTGAGCATTAGATTGTTCAACGACAGCTTGTAGTGCGCTGCAAATATGCTAATGCGGACTGCCAATTTGCTAGAATTTCAGTGTTATTTGGACGAATTAATTACGTATTTACGGAAGTACACTTCAAATACATTGACGACACGCAAATGCCATTTCCCGAAACACGATTTCGAGCACTCGACTGTTCATGGCAGCTAGAAGTGTGCAAAGACGTTTAAAAGGACTGCCCGTTTGTTAGGATTGAAATATATTTCGGATGAATTAATTTCATATTTACGAAAGTTCACTTTTAATACATTGACAAGATGCTAAAACTGCATACATATACGTTTACAAGGGCTGCCCGTTTTCTAGAATTGAAGTATACTTTCGATGAATTAATTTCATATTTCCGAAAATACACTTTTAATACACTGACAAGATGCTAAAACTGCATGCATATTTTTTCATGTATTTGAAAAGTGCTCGAAGTATGCTTTAAGTGAGGTATTTTTGGCACATTTTAAAAATATATTTCGAATACCAAGCATGAAATTTCAGAAACGTATTTCCTACATATTTTTAGTGCATTCATGAATACAAAATATGTTTAAAATACATTTTAAATAGACCTCCGTATATTCCAAACGTATTAGTTTTTGCTAAGGGATGCATGTGTGTTGTATGTGTAAGCGGTTTAGCAGGCGGCGCCCAGGAACCGTCTGGGATAGCCGCGTATATTGGTTCACGAGGTGGGCCTCCCGCAACTCCTGATAGGAGTTTACCACTCCCAACGCCTTCAGTTTGGCGTTGGAGGTAGCCACCGGGAGGTCCAGTGCTCGGTTTGTTGTCTTCCTGATGATGGCGTCAATGCGCTCGTCTTGTTCTCTCGGAGTGCTTCCAAAAAATTCAGGGGGCACTTTGACTGTCTAAAGTGGGTAGAGGCGGAAGCGTTTTCCGCACCACCTTCGCTGTTTCTGTGGCACTGGTGGCGTCACATATATTTGAGTACTAATTACTAAGTGATGGCAAATCACTAATTAATTGTTAATTACTAATTAATGTCTGAACACTAATTAACTGCTAAGTAATGACGCTTAAGCTTCGCCTTTAGGAGTGGAACGCGACAGCGCGTTGTAGCGCTGCCAGGGAGTCCACGGAAGCCACCACCCGTTCGGCGCGATGCCTTGCCCTTTGAACGCAACGCTTTTTGAGGAAAGGAAATGGCGCAGTAATTCTCTGTCATCTCGGTGGACACCTGAACCGCACCGTAGAGGAATGGAGGAAGTGGGAGTGAAACAAGATAGATAAAGAGGAGCCGTAATGAAGAAAATGAAAATTGTATTTGAGGAAAGGAAATTACGCAGTAACTGTCTCACAAAATTCAGGGGGGCACTTTTTTTTACCTAAAGTGTGGTCACTGATGCCCCTAAGAGTGGAACACGACAGCGTCTTGCAACGCTGCCAAGGAGTCCATAGAACGCCATCGCCCATTCGGTTGTACGCCTCGCTCGTCAGTAAATTGGTTTTTGAGGAAAGGAAATGTATCTGTCTCTCATTTGTCGGTGGACACCTAAACCTCGCGGGAAGAGAATGGAGGAGGATGAGAGTGAGTGAAGACACCGTATTCACTAGACGCGCCTTTGTTCATTCCAAACCATCGAGCTGGCATGGCGGAGTGGATAGCATGCTCGTCTCTCACGCCGAAGACCGGGGTTCGATTCCTGAGCTCGACCAATTTCTTAATCGGTTTTATTCATTTATATGGCCTGACTAGTAAAGCTAATTAGGCTAATTGGGTAATTTAGCAGTTAACTAAGCTCAGTCCTACTTAATTGGAGCATCACTATACGATCCCTTCAATTGGTCGCATGGTTACTAGCCAAAGTACAATTGGCCCCGTTTGAAATTCGCGCACTGTGACGTCACGACCGTTTCCGCCAATTGAAAAGCGTGACATTTTAAGGCGGAAGCCTTTAATGTCTCATCGTTGTAAGCAGCAGTTGTCGACAGAAAATGTCACGCTTTTCAATTGGTGGAAACGGTCGTGACGTCACAGTGCGCGAATTTCAAACCGGGCCAATTGTACTTTGGCTAGTAACCATGCAACCAATTGAAGGGATCGTATAGTGATGCTCCAAGTAAGTGGGACTGAGCTTAGTTAATTGCTTAATTACCAAATTAGCCTAATTAGCTTTACTAGTCAGGCCATATAAATAAATAAAACCGGTTAAGAAATTGGTCGAGCTCAGGAATCGAACCCCGGTCTTCGGCGTGAGAGACGAGCATGCTACCCACTCCGCCATGCCTGCTCGATGGTTTGGGATGAACAAAGGCGCGTCTAGTGAATACGGTGTCTTCACTCACTCTCATCCTCCTCCATTCCCTTCCCGCGAGGTTTAGGTGTCCACCGACAAATGAGAGATAGATACATTTCCTTTCCTCAAAAACCAATTTACTGACGAGCGAGGCGTAGAACCGAATGGGCGACGGCGTTCTACGGACTCCTTGGCAGCGTTGCAAGACGCTGTCGCGTTCCACTCCTAGGGGCATCAGTGACCACACTTTAGGTCAAAAAAGTGCCCCCCTGAATTTTGTGAGACAGTTACTGCGTAATTTCCTTTCCTCAAATACAATTTTCATTTTCTTCATTACGGCTCCTCTTTATCTATCTTCTTTCACTCCCACTTCCTCCCTTCCTCTACGGTGCAGTTCAGGTGTCCACCGAAATGACAGAGAATTACTGCGCCATTTCCTTTCCTCAAAAAGCGTTGCGTTCAAAGGGCAAGGCATCGCGCTGAACGGGTGGTGTTCCGTGGACTCCCTGGCAGCGCTACAACGCGCTGTCGCGTTCGACTCCTAAAGGCGAAGCTTAAGCCTCATTGATTAACAGTTAATTAGTATTCAGTCATTAATCAGTAATTAATCATTAATTAGTGATTTGCCATCACTTAGTAATTAGTACTCAATTATATGTGACGCCACCGGTGCCACAGAAACAGCGAAGGTGGTGCGGAAAACGCTTCCGCCTCTACCCACTTTAGACAGTCAAAGTGCCCCCTGAATTTTTCTGTCGACAACTGCTGCTTACAACGATGAGACATTAAAGGCTTCCGCCTTAAAAGAAGGCTAACGTAGCAGGGGACGGCAGAAAGTTAGGTGGGCATATAAGATAAGTTTGTGGGGGTACAGTGGCCGCAACTGGCAAAGGGCAGGGTTAGTTGGAGGGACGTGGGAGAGGCCTTTGCCCTGCAGTGGGTGTAGCCAGCCTGATGATGATGATGATGACGTTAAAAACAACGTGAGCGACGCCGCTTTTACATGTGCTGAGAGCAGAGGGTGACATTTATATGTGGTTTACTGCTGACACCGCCGCACACCTGGCCGAGGGATGCTCAGTCCAGTTAGGGAACCGACGAGTTTGCGGGGGCACCCGAATTCGTACTCAGTAACTCCTGCATACGGTCAAATTCTCCACCTCTGGGTCATAGCAGTGAATCTAAATTTGGCTTTCGATTCTGGATAATGATGGCTGTATTTCGATGTTGACAAAATGAGGGAAAGGCCACGTCCCGAGATTTGAAGACGCCGTGTGACCACTGCGATCACTGAAGTCGGAGCGAAGAACCGTGGTGGAAACCATTCTTTCAGCAGTCGGTTTCTAACGGCAAAAGAATGCAGCGTGGAAACGAAGACAGCAAGAAAGGACAGGGTGCGCGTTGACTTTCAAATGAAGCGTCATTGTCAACGGACACAAACTTATGTGGAAAGGATGAAAGCGCATTCATTCGCACAGGCTAGCTTTCACGGGAAACCCAGAACTCTCGACGGAAAGTGCTCGACGAAAAACGCCGGCGGGCATGTCTCATGTTCTGCGACGTGCGCCTGACATTTTTCCTTCAACGTCTTATTTATTTATTTATTTATTTATGTATTTATTTACTTACTTACATATTTATTTATTTCCTTGTTTATCTATTTATTTATTTATTTTACCACAAATCGCCCGAAGTTGTTGTTGCAAGGGAGATGTTGCAGACGGAAAAGCGCGAACAACGAACAATGGTTAAGGAAGCAATTGATACCAAACGCAGGCAAACGCAGCGTGAACGAAATTTCTGAAGGTCAGAAGCAGTACAGGGTGAAGCTTCAAGACGAGAGAGAAAGTTTTCACATACTAGAAAAGAAAAAGCAAGAGAAAAATTACTCTGCAGAACGCAACACATATAGTCACAGTCTTTGCCTACAGATATTACAAAGAGGCCGTCTAAACACGCTCACGAATTCCTTGTCACTTGCCGACGCTACATCCTGAGGCCGTTTGTTCCATTTATTAATGCTGGGGAGAAAGAAAGAGGACTGGAATACTTTTGTTTAGCAGAAAATTTCTCGTATTTCTCTGCTATGGTTATATCTTCGTGATATAAAGGTAGGTGGTTTTAGGAAAACGTAGCAGCTGATGGCAATACGATTGCGATCAGTTTAAGGCGGACTCGGTACCTGCGCAGCCGCGCAGTCTGCTAATCCTCCGCTTTTCACGACGCAAGTGTGGACATTCGTCGCAGACTTACTTTTCGCCGCTCTGCTGTCTGCCTCCTTTGGATATTCTTCTCCCGTGACCCAGGTCCAATAAAAACTATTTTCCATCAACCCGCACCGTCACCAATGCCGCACCTGCCTTCACCGCCGCCAGAGTATCGCATTTCTGATCAGAACTGGCCATCCCCATGAACTGGCACACGTTGTCTGTATAGCACGGAATGCTGTAACATAGACATACAGTGTATTGTGAGAGAAATCTCTTTTAGACTTAAAGTAACGGGAGGGGAAGCATGTGTGTGTGTGTGTGTGTGTGTGTGTGTGTGTGTGTGTGTGTGTGTGTGTGTGTGTGTGTGTGTGTGTGTGTGTGTGTGTGTGTGTGTGTGTGTGTGTGTGTGTGTGTGCGTGCGTGCGTGCGTGCGTGCGTGCGTGCGTGCGTGCGTGCGTGCGTGCTTGCGCGTGGGTTGGAGGGCTCGCCCCCCCCCCAAATATTTTCCAGCGGGGGCTAAGCTTCAGCGCCCGTGTCTTCTCTTTCGGTGGTCCTTTGTCTGTATAGCGTTTGTCTTCAAGCTCAGCCTAGCTACCCCGGAGACTGAGCAATGGGGTCAGGGGGCAGCATATCTTTTGCTACGGACTGGCACATTCACACGGACGACGGGGATTCGCCGAGAGCGATGTCGCTGTTTCCAGCCGCTGTTGAGACTGGGCCTTCGATGTTGTGACTGAAGCATCTCAGCCTGCTGTCTCTGTTGCGCAGAGCTGAGCGAAGAAACGGTCGAAGCGACGGTGAGTCAAATGACGTTTATGTCCAGCGTGTACAAGGGCTTTACATGATAGGTACAAGCGCCGAGAGCACAACGGGCTAGTACAAAGGAGTAGGGCGGCCTCAGGAGAGCGTCGCTCTGGCGTGTGGTTCGTCTGCTACCCGTCTGCTCCTCGGGCTGGGTTGGTTGGTTGCGACTGAAAGAAGGGTGAAAAGGAAAGTGCACGGGCCTGCCGACTGACTCAAGCCGAGCCACCACCGCTGCCACGTGCAGATAGAGGAGAGTTGAAAGATAAGAGGAAAAAGAAAAGAGAGAAAAGACGCACGTCGCAACAACCGCGTCCGCCGGAGCGGACGCTGGCTGAAAAAAACAGATAAGCGGCCGTGGCCCCAGGGGCCACAACCTCACTCCTCGGGCTCAGCGCGGCTCCGTTTTTATAGCTCAGTGCGGTCCCGTTTTTATAGCCGCCGGTGTCCGTTGCGGCAGCCAGCCGTTCAAACCCTCCAGTCAGGTCACGGCACTGACCACCGTTCAAATTGGACGAATGGTCGAGAGGGCTCGGCCGTTGGAGGTTTGCAGACTGGAAAGAGCGGCCGGCGAAGCGTCGTAGGAGTTTGAACCGACGCTACTGAGGAGGAGGAGGAAGGCTCTGCGCCGGCGAGCCGGGATGACTCATGCTGCAAGCAGCGACATGTGCGATGAGAGTCGGGGCTTGCTTTGCGCAATGGCGGGCGCACGGCGCTGGTTTCCAGAGCGGCCAGCAGAGTGTGGGCTTGAGCACAACACCGCACGCTTCACGACAGGCATGGCGAAGTACACTGCAGACAAAAAAAGCGCGCAGCAAAGTAAAATAAACAAACTCGTCCCGTCAGCCACTTGATAGCGAAGTTAGCCAAGTTAGTGCCAATTGATAGGCCCTTGCACTGACTTTTATTCTTCCATCCGCATACCGCTGCCACTGCTACTACTACCATGCCCTGTTACAAAATACACTGCTCAGACAGGGAACCTTTCTGACTGCGGCCCCAATCCGGAAAATAGCGGCGAGCAAGATGGCCGCTGAAGAAATAGTGTACATTGGCAGTTGGCGTGGGGCCTTCCGTGTAATCGCACTTCAACGAGAAGGAGCGTAGCCATTTCGGATGCGAATTCATTCGCTTACCGTGACAGGGATTAATATTAAGGCGAAAGCCTTTAATGGCTCATGTTCGCGATGTCCGTCCGTGCGCTGGAACCGTGCCAACTGTGGCCTCTCCTCCGCGCAGCGGCCCAACCTCCTCCCCTCCTTAGCAACCGGCTCGCCGGTGGGGGGCGCAGCTGTACATAGCAACCGTGACGTCACAGAACGAGCGCGCGCGCGTCGGCGGTGACAGCTACACCGCCGTTCCTTCGCCAGACGTTTGGTTGCAGACGAGTGAGTGAGACGACGCATGGCTCCAAAGCGGCCCAGTGATTCCGCGCCAAGCGGTTTGGGGAAGCGGCAGTTGGTTGACCACAAGGCTTTCGCCAAGCACACTTTAGAATTTCCAAAGTGTCTTCGGTAATTTTTTTTATAACCTGGAGATCAATGTATCGGTTACTTATTTAGCACGGGCTTGAGATGGCTTGTGCGTACCCGCCTTTTGTTTGGCGGCCGGCTTGTAGAGGCTCGCATCAGCACGTGCTGGTAGGGTAGCAAGTCGGCCGCGTAGCGTCCTCGTGTTCCCATTATACCTCATGTAAGAGAAAGTTTCCCGCCTTTTGCCTAAACCGCTAGTATTGCAGTGTTTGATACGTTTAGGTTATCGGAATGACTAATAAATTTCGCAGCCGATAACAACCTCTGACGCCTCCCGGGCACTGACTCGTGTCGGCTGCCTTATCAATGTTTTATAAAAAATGGTCTGATCTCCTAAGAGTACCGCTGAATGGTACATTTGGTGGATGGTTCTACTCCCGCGTACTATACGATACCATGTCAGCTATGGGGCGTGAGCGGCAGGTTTTCTGCCGAAGGCATGTATTCTAGAGCCAAGGGCGTCCGCAGAAATTTTTCCAGGGGGGGGGGGGGGGGGTGCACCCGATGGGCGGGGGTGGGGGAGGCGGTAGGTTAGCACCAAAAAGGAACTATTTGTGGTCTCAAATACGCACAGGAAACAAAAATTAGAAACACCAAATTAGTGCTAGGCTTGGGTAACATACATTGGAATTTATTCATGAACAAAGAATTAACTTAATAAGCAAAATTTTGGAAAGTTAATATCACCTAAGCGTGCTAATCAAGCTGCGTAGTTGTTTTCTAGTAGTGCATAAAAAATATCCGAAATTCCAAGGAGGAGGGGGGGGGGGGGGCAGCCGCTTCTCTTTGCCCCCCTTCCGGACGCCCATGTCTAGAGCTGTTAGCTGGCCTTTTCAGTTTTACAAAGCTGATAGCGAACGCATTAAATGGACGACAGTCAAAGGTAGGTAGGTAAAAACTTTATTGATGAGCCAAGTAAGGGAAGGAAGTGGGGGAGGTTTGGTTGGCTTGGTTCTTAATCCCGGTTGGCGGCCATCAGTCCATGACTTCTGGCAACCTTCTCCGCCCATTCCACCAGCCTCTTCTGTGAGGCCGGCTCTGAGCGATTGTTCACAGGAAAACGATTCGGTCACGAATACGTTGCCGACGAAGCGTTCATTCTCAACCGTACGCGTACAAATGAGGGAAGCACTGCAGAACGGGCGGAGTGAAGAAAGTTTCAATGGGAGTGAATTCTGCTACAAAAGATGCGGTCACCGAGAATCGGCTTGTGAACAATGCTGTCTCCAACCCAGGTAGCACCGAAGTATTACAACAATGATGCTTTTTCTTTTTGGCAAACGAAAACTCACTGTTCTTAATGTCCTTTCTCTAACGGTCCTATAATGTTACATATAAACGGTGGGAAGACTGTTAGTAGTTACAATTAAACATTTAAACTTCATAAATGCAACAGTCTGGAAAACGGTAAAGCAACCCTGTAGGACCATGCCGGCCAATGAGTTGTGAAGGCACACAACTGAAAATCAACGCCTCGCAAGGGCCAAAAACGAGAACGACAGTGAAGCTCTAACTGCGGCACGACCTATAACTCATACACTCACCTCCGAACGAACACCATGGAATCAAGCTCATATAGCCATTACCGAAGGGTACTTGATTAGTGGTCGTAGCGAATGGAGGGTGAGCAAAGTTCACTAAGAAGTAATGGGGCTGCGCATTCAATGTATGCAATTGGCACAATGTAAAAGGTTGATTGCAAAGTACTGCTATTTGGAAAACACCTGTACTCTAAGAACGGCGGGGAAAGTTCTCGACCGCTGTGCTTTAAATATATTTTAGTGTTGTTTTATAGTTATAATTCAAACACATGTGCAACACTTTTGGACAAAAAAATATGTGTATTGGAATACTGGAATGTACTAGAATAGGTATGGTTTGGTTTATTGGGTTTAACATACCAAAGCGACACAGGCTATGAGAGACGCCGTAGCGAAGGGCTCCGGAAATTTCGAGCGCCTGGGGTACAATAGAAATACTGAAGGTAATTGTCCATTCTTCCGATATATAGCGAAACCTTTCTTATATAGTGTTTCTATAGCTCGCATCGAGCAGCTAAGACTACCATAGAAAACCAACGAGAACGCTTTTGACGATAGCAAAAACGTATATCAAAAAAATTTAAGCTTGTCGACGGGAGTTCTGCGTATGTATTGATTGTTACAGTAAAATCTCACAATATATGAAAAAACTTTACGCTCATAAACTGTTTTCTTTTCAATAATGCTTTTGTTCAGAATTGCTAGGTAAGAATACTGTACTAAAGCAATGCTTATTTAGAAGCTTACACTACTGTTTACTTGCCGTCCCGGTTAGCTGAGTTGGTAGAGCGACTGCTCCAGTGAAGCGGTGGACCCGGGTTCGAACACCGGACCAGGACGAATTTTTCTCTTAGCTGCGAAATGTTTGTGAAAGCTGCATAGCTTTCCTTTGTGGCCGTATGGCTGCGCTTGGGTGGATGCCAATGCGTAATTACTCCCTTGTTATAACGTCCAATCCTGTCAGAGCCAGGCGGCAGCGGCTGTCTCAGATGCCTACTCTGCCGCTTTTTGTGAGTGTGCGCTGAGCATTACTGTTCTAGTTACTATAGCAGCACGCATTATTACATGGTTGCCAGTTTCACTTTGCTGTTCTTTTCTGGCGCGAAGGCAGCAGACGTACGGCCGGTCGCCGGCGCTGTTCACACAAAGTGGTTCTGGCATCCAAGAGAGCGCTCCAGAGGGACACGAAACAGTAATTAAAACGGCTACTGAGCAAACACGAAAAAAATAGGGGGGGGGGGGGGGGGGGGGGGCTTAGCTTTGGTAAAGCCTAGTAGGTTGCGAAAGCAGGTTTTTTATACTGCATATGCAGCGCCTCTAGTGGGAAGAGCGCGGCGCGCCGTGCCAAGCGGCCGCCGTTACCCGACGAGCCGAGTTGGTATCCCGTATCTCGCTCCTGGTATGACGTCACGCTGTGACGTCACTCGGCATGGTATGACGTCACGGGTCATTCTAAAGGTCAAACGTGCCAAGTAGCCGCCGTTACGCGAAAGGCCGGTCTTGGAATTAGTATTGCTTTCGCAATAAAAAACACGTCTCGATCCAAGAGACACCCACTTAATATCTCCGACACAAGAGCCGTACCACTCGATAAACCAGTGTCCTCTACGACAAGTGTTTAAATGGAGGGGGGGAGCGATAATTACAGTTATTTTCATTGCCCGTTAATACGGCCAGCGATGTCCGACGGACGTGCGACTAATACCAGTACTTCCTTACCGAATCCGGCCATCCACGGGAAGAACGAAATACGCCCGGAAACGGACGGCCGAATCAGTGAGACGAGAGAGAAAGGAATTTAATAAGGAAAAGGTGGAGAGGTCGGCCGGTGGTAACATGGCCCTGGCCTGCTACTCCACACAGGGGAAAGGGAAGAGGAGGAAAAGGAAAGGGCGAATGAAGGCTGATGTTGGCATAATACAATGGTTGGTTGGTTGGTTTATGGGGTTTAACGTCCCAAAGCGACTAAGGCTATGAGAGACGCCGTAGTGTAGGGCTCCGGAAATTTCGACCACCTGGGGTTCTTTAACGTGCACTGACATCGCACAGTACACGGGCCTCTCGAATTTCTCCTCCAAAGAAATTCAACCGCCGCGGCCGGGATCGAACCCGCGTCTTTCGGGTCAGCAGCCGAGCACCATAACCACTGAGCCACCGCGGCGGCCCATAATACAATGAGTTTCACGGGTGATGTCGACACACACACACACACACACACACACTGGCTGGCACTCGCAACGCGGTGAGTAGACGCACATAAAACTGATGTCTGCAACACAAACACCGACACATGACATTAACCATGTAGGTAGTGCACAGGCGGTCGCAGACGGGTATCCAGGCCTGTTTCACACAAAAAGTTGAGCACGGCCTTTGTCACAAGCCACCAATCAGAACGTCCCACCCTGGCGCCCAGAAGAGTTTCCTCAGAGAGAGGGCGAGAGTCCAGTTGTTTCACGGTCGCCTCCAATGTTCTTCTTTCAGCAGTATAGTTCGGACACTCGCAAAGAAGGTGTCCAATAGTCTCTGGAGTGTGGCACTGTAAGCAATTTGGGTTACTTTCGATGTCACTCTTGGTAAGATAGTGCTTAGTAAAAGCAACGTCTAGCCGTAACCAGTGGTACCACCATAGATGGCAGATGAAATCGTGAGCCAGCGTCAAGCTTAGAGACGCGGTCCTGTTGATGATTCGAATCATTCCCGAATCAGGATGTGTGCGTGACTCACATAGACTTTCCTCTGTAGGCATTTTGAAATGCAGTCAAAAAAGCAGAAGTGATTAAAAAGTCCCCTTGCCTGGCAGCTTTTTTGGCAGATACTGCCCGATAGATGAGACTATATGGTAAGGGTCAAAGAGAGACAGAGGGAGGGGAACGTCTAATGGAAGCGATGGTGTCAAGAGCGAAGTATGTCTAAAACCACTGGCATATTCAAGCTGCAAATTGACGTGTGTGGTGGCATCTGGTGGTCCATTTTTTTTAATATTATGCTTGAGTGGAGTACTTGCCTCATTGGATCAAAATTATCAGAAATCCGCATTGTCTGCTGCGGTGGCTCAGTGGTTATGGTGCTCGGCTGCTGACCCGAAAGACGCGGGTTCGATCCCGGCTACGGCGGTTGAATTTCTTTGGAGGAGAAATTCCAGAGGCCCGTGTACTGTGCGATGTCAGTGCACGTCAAAGAACCCCAGGTGGTCGAAATTTCCGGAGCCCTCCACTACGGCGTCTCTCATAGCCTTAGTCGCTTTGGGACGTTAAAACCCCATAAACAAATAAACAAACAAAAGCCAAACCAAGCGGCACCAGTAGCAATGGTTCTGACTCATCTCGCTTCCTCCTCTGGGTAAACTACATCTCCTCCCATAGTAGGCAAGTCGTTTACCAAGAGTAAGCGCGATTGCCCCACCAGAACCATAGCTACGTATCCCCATTGTTTTGGCTCTTCATAGCTGTATGCTATGACTATTACGAATGATGTTCATTCAGTAAGGCAATTTCTCCACTCAAAGGTAATATTAGAAATAATGGACCACCAAACGCCGCCGCGTGCGTCAACGGTTTAGCCGAGAGAAGCCCTTTGCAAGGTGCAATTAATGATGAAAAAATCACGCCAGTTAAAGATCTGGCCGGGTGTACGCAATAAATAGAACAGAGTTGACAACGACCGTTCTTGTTTAGAATATATACGGTGGCGCAAAGTAAATTTTTGTTTGTTGTAACAGAAAAGTTGAATTTTCGTTTTAAGCAGAAATACTCCGTTTTATCTTCTAACTTCTAATGGTATTTTGCAGAACTCCCCGTGTATACATGCGCCCACTGTTCTGACTAACATTTCGGTGCAATTACCCGCAATACATGACCGGTGACAGCTCCTGCTGTGCAGTACACTGGAACAAAGGACAGCATCGTTGAGATTTTTTCCTGGCCGTTGAATATGTACAAAAATGAGCGACAGAGATTCATTAAAATATTTGTCCTCTACTCGCTAATTGCTTGGCCTTTACGTTTTTCATCTCAGCGGCATGCACTGCATTGCTGGTTTCGGACTGATATAGTTCGAGACTTCGTGTGATATCTTCTTTAGGTTTGGTTTATGGGGTTTAACGTCGCAAAGCGACTGAGGCTATGAGAGACGCCGTAGTGAAGGAAGGGCTCCGGAAATTTCGACCACCTGGGGTTCTTTAACGTGCACTGACATCGCATAGTACACGGGCCTCTAGAATTTCTCCTCCAAAGAAATTCCAGCCGCCGCGGCCGGGATCGAACCCGCGTCTTTCGGGTCAGCAGCCGAGCACCATAACCGCTGAGCCACCGCGGCGGCTGATATCTTCTTTACTTATTAGATACACAAAAACATGGAAGCATTGGTATCAGTTATGTATTCCACGATTTTTAAGACATACGAATGCATTCTTTTAGTTAAAAAAAACACATATCTCACTAGTCTAGACAGTGGGTAGCGTTATCTGATACACAATGGCATTGTCAATGGCAATGCAGTTATTATTTTTGCATTTGATCCCTCCACAAATTCTATGAGGAGGCCGCGCTGCAACATGAGCCCCCCCCCCCCCCCCCCAGAACAAAATTTCTGGCACCGGCGAGGCACCGCCCGCCGCAGACAGAAGAAGCACAAGAATAAGCGTTAGTGCTAGCTTGCAGCAATTGGCAGCAATTCTGCGATTCACTCAAAGGGACATTAGGCACTTCCAAAACAAGGGCCGTCCTAAGGAACCTAATTGGCCCCGCTAACTCCTTAATCGGAAGCGAAAAGAACACTAGCCCACACCAGCCCTGGTGATGATGAAGCAGTACTCAAAGCCCTGAAAGACAAATACATCGGGGCAAACGGCACAACCATTCCGAAGGTGCGCACTACCTTATACCGCACGGACTAATCCGAAACTGAACGCCCCCATAACCGAATCCGAAGTCTACGCGGCAGCACGCGTATGTACCAAGAACACCGCAGCCGGCGCTGACAAAAGCAACAACGCCATGATTCGAAACCTAAGTACCGAGCAAATCAAGTAGCTCACCGAATTCATTAACGACTCCTTATGGCTGGAAAACACGATGCCACAGGAGTGGAAACATGCTGAGAACATTGAGAACGGGTAACCCAGACAAAACTACAGAGCTACATCGATAACAGACAACCTCTTCCACCCATCTACGATTGGCTTCAGGGCGGGCCTGTCCACACAAGCCGCCTTATTTTCCTTAAGGAAGAAGCCTTAACCAACATCCCAAGAGGCGGGAAGCACTTAATCATGACACTTGACCTCTTAGGAGCCTTCGATAACGTATCGCACCAAGCAATACTAGAAGAACTCTCCACCATCAACTGTGGCAAACGGACCTACGAATATGTCCAAACGTTCTTATCCAACCGCACGGCCACCATAGGAATGGGGGAGACAAGAACGAATCCACAGGCCATGCTGAACAGAGGCACGCCTAAGGTTCGGTCATCTCACCCCTCCTATTTAACATCGCCATGACAGGGGTCGCCAGGGCATTAAAGTCTATCCAAAACGTTGGATTCACCCTGTACGCCGACGACATCACGGATTGGACAATAACAGGCTCCCTAGCAGAACAGGAACAATCCCTCCAACAAGCCGCCACCTGCGTAGAAGATATCGCCAGGCAATGCAGCTTACAGTGCTCTCCGGAGAAATCTGAAGTGATCCGCATCAAAGGCTACAACTACCACACCCAAGAGCCAATCCAAGTACTGTGCGATGTCAGAGCATGTTAAAGAACCCCAGGTGCTCGAAATTTCCGGAGGCCTTCACTACGGCGTCCCTCATAGCCTGAGGCGCTTTGGGACGTTAAACCCAAATAAACCAAATTCTACTTCAAGGGGCAGAAATTAGAGAAGTCCCAGACATCAAATTCCTCGGAATCTGGCTCCCGACCGCAGAGCGTCACACGGCATCAAACTTCTGAACACATCAACCACCAAAGTATCGAGAATGATACTCCGTGTAACAAGAACACGAAAGGGAATGCAGGAAGAGGACACTGGGCAACTCGTACAAGCGCTGGCCATCAGCAGAGTTGCATACGGCCTCCCATACTTACCGCTCCTCAAAGCAGAACGTAACAGAATAGACGCCATCATCCTCGTCCTCCCACCGTACACCGCCCACAACAAGCTCGACGCTCCGGACGTCCACAACCCTTTCGAAGAAACTCAGGAGGCCGTCTTCCTATCCCAAAGAGAATGCCTGCTCACAACAAATGGGCAGAGAAATCTTACGAAGAGTAGGATACCTGGCCGACTTACATATAGTCCAGTCTACAACCAATATTCCCTTGGCAAATAGAGCTTGCATACACGTAGCTCCAATAGCCAAAAACATGTCGACCCACTCCCATGAAGGCCGAAGAAACGCTAGAGTAAATTACATAAGAGGAATGACAGATAGGAGCGGTAGAGCAGTCAACGTAGATGGAGCCCTGTATATAACTCCCTCCACATCGGAACGGAGCGGTAGGTACCGTAGTAGGACTCAACTACCAAACTCGTCACCCCTCCCATACAGAACTGCACCATATTAGAGGCAGAAGTGGCTGCGATAGCCCTTGCCATACAGCACAGGAATGCTACCGGCCAATCCTACCACATCGTGACCGACTCACAGGCGGCTTTTCGGCTACTCTTTGCAGGCAGAATACATAAAAGCTTGCTCCCGCTAGTCACGAGTAACCTCGAGTCAAATACATCCATCGAGCAGATAACATGGACCCCCGCACACTCAGGCTTGGAAGGGAATGAGGTCGCGGACGGCCTAGCTAGAAGTTACACAAACCGAGCGGGCCTCAACCCGATCTCTCCCAACCATTCGCTAATCCAATCCAATCCACAGTCTACAACACTAGACTCCTCCACCAACGTAGATCTGCACAAACACATCATATTCCCAGAACGATACCGCCCCACCTGCCCATGGTGCGCCGGTCAGCCCACAGCCTACCATGTGCTTATACCGTGACCATGTGACATGGGGGTTCATCGGGCACAAGCCACCTCACCTCCAAACATTTAGAACAAAGGAACAGTGGGAGGCCTCTCTTTCCGATCTGCAATTCTAACGCCAGCTGGTTCGTCAGGGCCCATGAAATAAGGACTCCAACCACCTCTCACGACCATTCAACCTTTATTACAGTGCATAATAAATGTTTACTACTACTACTACCGCTCGCCGCAGGGCGTGTGATGTTTTAAAAAAAATTAAGGGGGCGCTTTGTTGACCTAAAGTGCGGTGAGGCGAAAACCTTATGCGCGGTCTTGCTGCTTGTGTCACTGATGTGTGGTTAAGATGTGTAGGGACGCCTTCGTCCCCTGCGTTTACTTTCCCGCATTGCACCCCCTACTGTAGTTAGCTCCTCCGAAATGCACTCTTCTCAGTTTGGTTACTTTAACTAACAGGGGAGGGCGCTCGCGTCGCAGGAACACCAGCGCCACTGATGGCGTTTTGCTGCACGCTCGCGGGGAGCGACGGGGTCTGTTCTCCCTGGGACCGGGAAGCGAGCGGACGTTTCGCTAGCGGCTTCGCTCTTCGTCGACGGGCGCCTCTTGGTCGGAACTTGCTCCCGCCAAACCTGTCCCGTCCGGCCTCGAAGTTTTCCCTCTGCCCTACCGTGGGCGAACGTTCGCTTAGAGTTACTGCATATACAGTAACTCTACGTTCGCTCGTAACCGTGCTGGTGAGTCGGACATCTTCGATTCCTCAGTGTATTTTGTTGCTAGCTGGCGTTATTGTTGTTATAGCAATAAATGCCTTGTTTGTGTCAGCCAGTGTGTCGTTCCTTTGTTCCCGCAGAGCAAGGCCCGCCGTGGTCGGCGTGCGCTCGATAGCGTACGCGACCACGGGGTGGGGTCCGAGCGGTTTTGAACTGAGTCAGCCGCGCTTAAACGGGGAGAACGTGTTTATATCCCCTATTTTCAACCCCATAAATGTTAAGCTTCGCCTTTAAGAGTGGAACGCGACAGCGTCTTGCAACGCTGCCAGGGAGTCCAGAGAACGCCATCGCCCGTTCGGCTCTGCGCCTTGCTCGTCGGTAAATTGGTTTTGGAGGAAAGGAAATGTATATGTCTCGCATATCTCGGTGGACACCTGAACCTCGTCGTAACGGAAGGGAGGAAAATGGGAGTGAACGAAGACACCGTACTCACTAGACGCGCCTTTGGTCATTTCAAACCATCGAGCTTGCATGGCGGAGGTAGTGTTGATTATCTGCATGAGTGTTCTACAGGCAATAAGAAAAAAAAATTGCTGAGGCTCAGCTTGGCTAAGCCTGGGGAATGCGAAGCATATTAGTGGCTAGGCTTGGTAATACATGGCTTTCCTTGGTTGAATACTTGATCATTTTAATACAACCACTAGAAGCCTTCGTCGTGGGGGAAGACAACGGCATGGCTACAGCGGAACGCCGACTAACCCCGAGACGCGCGTTGGGTGAGCGCCTGGATTGCCACGGAAGCCACGTCTGCCTGCCCGGTGGAGCGAGCGTTTCACCTACACCGAGTGTGAACGCGCGTTCGAAATGCGCGGGAATGCGCGGGTGTGACGGCTAGGGGTCCCACGGCGACGGCGCGAGGTGGAGGCCGGCTCTCTCATCCGATGTCACGTGGTGTGACGTCACGGTGTCACGTGGCGTGACGGCTAGGGGCAACACCAGCTAGGGGTCCCACGGCGACGGCGCGAGGTGGAGGCCGGCTCTCTCATCCGATGTCACGTGGTGTGAGGTCACGGTGTCACGTGGGGGTCCCACGGCGACGGCGTGAGTGGTAGCTCTAGCAATATGCTTCGCATAAATAGCTTGCATGGCGGAGTGGTTAGCGTGCTCGTCTCGCACTCCGGAGACACTGGTTCGATTCCCTGACTCGACAAATTTCCTACTAGGTTTTATTTTTTTTACTTGGAGCATCACTGTACCATCCCTGTAATTGGTTGCATGGTTAGTAGTTTAAGTACAACTAACCCCATTTGAAATTCGCGCACTGTGACGTCACGACCATTTCGACTAATCGAAAAGCGTGTTATTCATATCGACAACTCCTGCTTCCAACGATGAGGCATTAAAGGCTCCCGCCTTAAAAGTTTTGTTCTTTTTTTCCTCCATTATCCTCGCTCCTATTTGCCCCATAGAGTTTCTTACTATGACCAGCCGTTGTTGAAAGAACTTCGATGCATGCTGTAACGTGCTGCCATCTGTGTGGACGCTAAAGAAGCTTTTGCTAGTACGTAGTACGAGAACCGCGCGTTGCGAGGCGGTGTGGCCGCAGGAACAGCAACAGCCAGAGATGAGCGCAATGGGTTTCAAAGAGTGAGTGCATTGGTGCGACTGGCGTTTGTACTCGATAGACACGGGCTATCAAATTGCGCCGTGGAGCTCGATTGCGGTAGGCATCGTGTTGCGAAGGTACTGGATTCTGCATGCAGCGCGTCATCTGAATACACAATGGAACTGTAATCTGACACGAGAGCCGTCACCGCCGTCACCTCGCAAAGGCAAGTGAGTCCTTTCGGACTCTCTCTCGGACTTGAGGTCGTTAATCCGGGCGTTTACGCTGAAAAGCGTGCACCTGTATCTCGAGCTGTTGTTGGCTGAAACGATTCGCGAATGTTATCGGAACAGCGATAAACTGCCGAACCAACCTCCACCACCGGTGCGCGATCTGCTGCACATAACCGCGTCTTGCACCGGCGCTTGGACCGCACTCGCTCGATTAGGTAAGCGACACAGCGAGCTATTTTTCGCGCTTTTATGTCGTACTTCGGCAACACCTGAGCGTGTTTGTAGCACGAAAGAAGCATCCGACAGGCGTGTCTTCACTCACGAAAGCGGTTACGGAACGGAGACATCAGTGCGGAGTGGCGGACGTTGTTTTCGACGTGCGTTCGCGTTTGTGTATTTTCTTGTAGACGGGCGCCTGTTTGTCAAGGCTGCGCCGCCGCGCCTCCGACTGTAGAGGTTTTGAAGTTGCGCCAAACCAAGAAATGGTGAAACCATTGCTTATCGTACACGTCGATCGCGTGGTACACAACTCCTTAACTGTTTTTTCGCATTGTTTTTCGACATTCCCATCTCCGCAAATATTCGCACTTCCGATAAGTTTCTCATCAAAAGCTAGCGTGGTTGCGGAACAACCTTTTAGGTTTGCCGCGCATGTGGTAACAGACTAGGAAATCGGGGACAGATATATGCCTTCCGGCCTTTAATTGTGCGCCGCTGATCAGCTGTTTATGGTAACATATTCACCACGGGCTCCTAATGTATCCGTGCGCAGAATAACGGATTCTCTTAGCGGCCGGCTATCGGGAACGGATGTCGAATGTTTATCTATCCACTTGACAGGAAATACACAGCCTTTTTATTGCACCGGACCTGGCAACGCGCACTACATATAGCATGCCTGTGAGCTATGTGAATTTTTTTTTCGCGACGCTGGCGTTGAAGTCGGTACGTGTTTGTCTTCTAAACTCCGTCGGCCCGTGACGACACGGAGGCGGGTTTTCTTGTGGCTTCGAGGAAAACGCCGCATTTGTTCCCGTTGTTGCTCATGACCGCGAGCGGCAGACCGAATGCGCGCGTCGCAGCGTTGAAGTGAATAAAAATAAAATTAGCCGAGTTGAATGCGCCTACAGTGAAGACATCGCCTATGTGTGCTGGAAAATAAGATTGAGGTCGGTGCGAAAGGCTACGGCTGCCGGCGTGATGGGTGCGGATTCTGTTAAATCCGAATTAATCATTAAAAAACTCCGTTGCAAAAAGCTTTCTTATATTTGGTGATGAGCTGCATAGTGTGCCATTTAACTGGCCAATGTTTTCCAGCGGCATAATCGGCTCTAGTTTCTTTTTCAGAGTTGTTAGTGCGTGCTTCGTTGAATATCAGATAGTGGTTTTATTGTTTGTGCGTGAAAAAGGTGTCATTATTGATGCAGCACCATTACACATGCGATTTATTCCGCCAGTTCAATGCCGTAAAGGTATCTGAAATGTATGTTAGGCTGGCTGAAAGATACGAGAAAGACATAAAACAGAATGTGAATTACTTGCGTGACACGGCACACCTTTCGCTAAATGTACAAGCTTACCCTGGCAGACACAGCGAACTGTGGCATATTCCAACATGCCCCACAATATATGGTACACATAGCCTCGCAAACACGTTGCCCTGTCTTTTAAATAAGCTTCATGCTGCAAAAGTTGATGTATCACGAGCATGCCGCAATGATATACAGGATGTATATGCTACTTTCTATATTTCACCATGCTTTCACTGCTTCTGTATCTCTCTCATTCCATAAAGTGTCGACCTGATTTGAATAACCAGATACCTGTTTTTCTATGCAGTGTATTTTTTGTGTTCCTTTTTTTCATTATTTTTTCTGTGCGCTTCATTCATTATAGTTTTTTCTAATGATGCACCAACCATTTTTGACAACCATTGTTTTAGATTTTTGCGATGCTACTTGTGTAGGTAATTTCCATGTTATTTGCTGCCCTGGAATGTAGGGGCCGAGGGGCATGTCAAGCCACAATTTCTGGCTTTTTTCCTTCGACCCTCTCCATGTGCACATGGGAAATAAATAAATTGAATTGAATTAGTGTTTGTTTTCTGGGGATAGTTCTGTGAAGTCATGTCATTTGGGTTCAAGGACTGAAGTAATTAGATGATGTGATTAGTATTTGTCGAACACCATTTCCATGTTGCTTCAGGTTCACCATGATTGCCTGACCCATATTCGTCCTTTAGCATCATGCATGTTACGAGAGCTTAAAAGAAGACATTTTCACATTAGGCAGAGGTTTTTCACTTTTTTTTCAACCAGTAATCATTTGTGAAACCTTTCCCCGTTGTCTCTCTTTTTAGCGGGCATGTGAGCTGTGTTCGAGGGTAGAGCCAACGAGGAGGAGACCCCCCATTGGCCCCCCCCTATGCACGCGGCTTCTTCCCTGGATTCAGACAGCTTCGACGGTCCCCAGAGCAACAGCCGAACACCCCTACTGCGCACCAGGGCCCTGGGTGACCAGGTGGGTGGCCACGCAACGTGTTGAGCCAAGCTTAAATTTTTCACATAATAAGTACCGGAAATGCCGGTATACAGCCTTCAAACTGTACTACGTTTTTAAAAGGTAACATTTTGCGCTTTATGGACTATCTGGAGGGGCAGATAAATTACGCAGTATTTTTCATTTCAATACCCCTAATATATCATGAAATCCCTAACGGGATTCTGTATAGTGGGTGCAGAAATGGTACTGTGTGTGGACTATGTAGTGACTGTGGAGAGTCTCATAAACAAAAAACGTATTTTCAGCTGAAACTGAGCTATGCAGACTAGTTTATGCACAGGGCGCGAACAATATACCTCAAGTTACTTTGATAAAATATAAGGGGCAGTTATTGGGAAAAGTTGCGTGTAGGAAACTGGACAGGACACCCCCCCCCCCCCTCCCCTAAAAAAGCAAGAGGACTAAGTTGAAGAGGACAGCAGCAGAGTAAAACAAGCAAGCAAAAATATTCCAAACCACTAGCAAACACTACAAGTGAAAAATAGGACAGAACGAGAGAGGGCAGTAAACTATACATACTGCCGCAAGCAAGACTTAGAAGAAATCATGTGCTTTGAGGGACGGAAAAACAGAAGGATGGTGAGGAAAGGAGGTCGACGTTTCACGAATGAACCACAGTTAAGACAGGGTGAATTAGTGGAGCCAGAACAGTGGAAGAACGGTTGCACAACCTTTTGCTATTGCAGTTCAAGCAGTCCTGTTGTACAAGTACTCAGTTGTGCCAAAAAAGGAAGCCAGGCAACATAAGTGTGTGCAAGTCATGAGGGGGGGGGGGGGGGACATGGAGTGAGATCTGGTTTCACCTATGGTCACTGTTTCGTGGCAGATCATCATCATCGTAATCTGCTACTCCCTGGACGCTTGAACAAAACTCTTGTCTCAGGTTTGGTTCCTCATCTGTTGCAATGCCTTTCTCCTGCAGTGTGCGTAGTTGGATTCATGATGATGGCAACAGCCTAAGATGGCCGCCGCTCACGCACCACGGTGGCTGAGTGGTTATGGTGCTCGGCTGCTGGCCCGAAAGACGTGGGTTCGATCCCGGCTACGGCGGCCAAATTTCGATGAAGGCGAAATTCTAGAGGCCCATGTACTGCGCGATGTCAGTGCACGATAAAGAACCCCAGGTGGTCGAAATTTCTGGAGCCCTTCACTATGGCTTCCCTCTTAGCCTGAGTTGCTTCGGGACGTTAAACCCCAATAAATCAAATCAAATCAAGATGGCCGCAGCTTGCTCACCTTCAGCTTGCCTTTTTATTCACCCAGATGACAGGTTTGGCGGATGCGACCGAGCCGGACGTGATGATGTCATCGGACAACAAGAAGACCCCGGCACCACCCGCGCTGCGGCGTGTCGACTGGCTGCACTTTGTGCGCACGCTGCACCTGGAGCTGTTCCTGTTTGTGTACGCCATCTCGTACTCGATGCGGCTGGTCATGACCCAGGACCTGCTGCTGACCAAGTCGTGCCTCCTGCGCTACGGGATCAACGCCTCCGCCTGCCGCAACCTCTCCTGGAATGTCACCATCAAGGACGACGTCACCAGGTGGGTGGGCTGACTTGCAAGGCATGTCCAGCTCCTGTGTCTTCGCTTGTGGCTTGCTGTTGAAAATTTTGGGCACTTACTGGGGACAATGTAAATTGAAAAAAACAAATTACAAAAGACGAAGGACAAGAGTAGTGTACCCGCCACAACGACTTGTCTACCAACTCCAGTCCTGGACTATCAACTACCAGTCCAGTCGTTGTGGCGTGTACACTCCTTCTCTTGTTCCTCGTCTTTTTTCAGCGCTGAAAGATCACATGGAACCTTGGAACATTCCATTGCAGGCAAAAGTATCATAGTGTAGGGCGTAATCTCTATGTCCATTTTGACAGTCCATTGAAGAATGTCCCAAAAAAACATGGCATCATGACAAAACTTAAAGCAATGATCAGTAGTTTCTGGCTGCTGACACAGGCAGCAGTTCCCTGAGCATGGCACAGAGGTCCCTTTAGCACAAAGCCACATCTGCTAGCTATCTTATCCATACCACTATCCTATCTGTACTACTAGCTATACTACCGCCGCAGTGGCTCAGTGGTTATGGTGCTCGGCTGCTGTCCCGAAAAGCGCGGGTTCGTTCCCGGCCGCGGCGGTCAAATTTTGATGGAGGCTAAATTCTAGAGGCCTGCGTGCTGCGCAATATCAGTGCACTTTAAAGAACCCCAGATGGTCGAACTTTCCAGAGCCCTTCACTACGGTGCCCCTCATAGCCTGAGTTGCTTTGGGACATTAAGCCCCATAAACAAACATATACTACCTATACTATCTAAGTGAACTTAATGTACTACCTCAGATATAATGAACCTAAGTATGCCACTTCAGATATAATGAACTTTCGTGTGTGTCTTCAGATATAACAAACCTAAGTATACCACCTCGGATATAATGAACATTGGCACTCGGACAATTCACCAAGGATTGCCTAAGACTTTTTTAATTGCCATCTCTGGGTTTAAAATAACATGTTCCTGCACCAAGTAAATTTAAAAATTCAGGTCCACGCGGCAATTTAACATCTGAAAGTGACACATGGGCTATGAGAAACACGGTAGTCATGGGCTTTCGTTTAATTTTGACTACCTGGAGTTCTTTAACATGAGCTGACATCGCACAGCGCATGGGCGTCTTTTGCGGTTCGCCTAAGTTGAAATGCAACAGCCGTGGCTTTTCTGGGCTACTGCTCTCATTTTGTATGTGTCTGGCCTTGTGATTTTGATAGCACAAAGAGAGGAAAGCGGTGCGAAGGAGATGCTCATAAATGATCGCCACCGGTCTTCTTCGTAGTGGTCACTGTCCTTCTCTCTGCTTCCAGGTATGCCAACATCCACAACCTGGCCCTGTTCCTCATCCAATTCGTGCCCGCGGGTCTCCTGTCCATCTTCGTCAGCCCCTGGAGTGACCGGTACGGCCACAAGATACCGCTGCTCGTCGCTACGGCTGGCGGCATCCTCCAGGACTTGACGACGCTCTTCACCGTCATGTCCTTTTACGCCCCACTCTACGCCACCGTCCTGTGTGCCATCCCCAACGGCTTCAGCGGTGGCCTCGTGTCTGTGTGTGCATCCGTCTACAGCAACGGCACGCGGACAGCCTCGGCGGAGCTGAAGACGGTGCGTTTCGCGGTCATCATGACTGCGCTGACTTTGGGTTTCCAGTTGGGGCTGTTTGTGGGCGGCCAGGTGTTTCGCGCAGCGGCGGGCAACTACACGGCCGTGTACGTGACGTCGTCCGTCCTGCTGGCTCTCATGTTTGTGTGGGTGGGCTGGACGGTGCCGTTCAGCGCCCAGCTGCACCGGTCGAGCCGCAAGGAGCTCCTCCGGGACCTGATGCGCCTGGACAACCTGCGCGAGGGCGGGCGGGCGGTGTTTCGGCCGCGGCCGGGCTTCAACCGGGCCAAGCTGCTGCTGCTCATGGTCTCCATCTGGTTCATCCTCTTCAACAGCGAAAGTGAGTAGACCCCACATGGCTCTTAGTGTGCTGCGCGGTTGGCTTTGCAGGCAGGTTCTCTCAGATCATGAATGGCAGTTTACCAATATCCCTCAGGAGAAAAGTATAGACAAGATTTTTTTACCCTCGCACGCAGGCTGCGGGCGCGCTCCTACTCTCGACACCAGTCGCCATCTGTCGGCGCGCGCGGCCCAAGGGACTGCGGGTCGCGCCGGCACCGCGCGTAGAACGCATGTTTACGTGTTCGCTTCTGCCGTTGTTGTGCTCCATCAGCTGACGTATGAGGGTGTGTGCTGTGCGTCACTACTCGCATTGCGGTTATCTTGTGCGCAGTTACTCGTTAACGTGACATCCGAGCGTAGTCGACCAGGTAGTGTACGGACTGGAAACCGGTACTTCTAAGCAGATTTCTGCGCTGTCGTGTCGTTTGTTGTCGCCTTTTACGTGCGATATCATCTATGATAATTTTATGCATCACAATGTAGATCTATTGATTTGACTCAGTGGAGTAGTAACTGGATAGGTGAGCTGCAGACTGAAGGTTATCCCGACGGAGCGCGTGTTTTCGATCACCAGTACGTGTTCGGCATCCTTGCACTGAGCTTGCTCTTGTTCCCATTAAACACATTTCATGCACAGGATTGTAAGCACAACCGCTACCAATTTCAGCTGCTTTTTCCGCACGCATGTCAGCGGGATCTGGGGGGTAAATGTTTATCTATAGTATCTTTCTGCTGTTGGTATCTACCTCAGTTTGGTTTGGTTTATTAAGGTTTTACGTCCCAAAGCGACTCAGGCTATGAGGGACGCCGTAGTAAAGGGCTCCAGAAATTTCGACCACCTGGGATTCTTTAACGTGCACTGACAACGCACAGTACACGGGCCTCTAGAATTTCGCCTCCATCGAAACTCGGCCGCCGCGGCCAGGATCGAACCCGCGTCTTTTGGGCCAGAGCCGATAGCCGTAACCACTGAGCCACCGCAGCGGTGCGGTATCTACCTTATTCATCGGAAAATACTATGCGCGATTTCATTACATTTTCCACACTTGGACAAACGGCTGCGCAACGCTCTCACACGCGGCGAGAGCTCCTGAATAAAATAACGCGACTGCGGACCTCAGAATTAGTGAAAGCTCGATTAGCTGCTCATATCTATTCAAGCTTTGATAAATTAAGCGAAAGACGTTTTTATGCACCAGGTTGCATAAATCATGACAAAATTTGTTTTCTGTTGGCACTGCGACTCAGTTGAGCTCACAGCGGTAATTTGTTGATAAACTGGCACGGCGGCAAGAAAGCCCTGTTTGTGGAGGGGGGGGCTTTATGGCCGACAGGCAGGAAGGAATAAGAGTGCATGGGAATTGAAACTGCATGCTAGCCGCACACCTAATGCTTGATATTGAACAAAAAGTTTGTTTGCGGTGGAGCACCAAGACGGAATTCGATATAAGCACGACCGCGTTCTAAGCGCCGGCACAATTGACCTGAATGCCAAACTAAATGTCATTAAAACGCGTCAATGTTATCGCTTTGATAACGTAAATACTTCCTGCAACATAGCCACGCAGCGGAAGTATGCTCGACAATGTTTTTTTAGCGCCCGAAGCGCGTTTATATGCAGGCGCGGCCGCGGAACTGCCACAGCCCCGCAGTCCCCAAAGAAACGCCCGCACCGCGGCGCGCCAGTCGGTGCAAAATGGCCGCGCCCGGGAGAGGCTCAAAATTCTGGTCTATACAACAGCTGTATCCTACCGGCACTCACCTATGGGGAAGAAACATGGAGGCTAACAAAGAGGGTTCAGCTTAAGTTAAGGACAACGCAGCGAGCTATGGAAAGAAAAATGAAAGGTGTGACGTTAAGAGATCGGAAGCGGACGGAGTGGGTGAGGGAACAAATGCATGTTAATGACATCCTAGTCGAAATCAAGAGGAAGAAATGGGCTTGGGCAGGGCATGTAATGCAAAGGCAAGATAACCGCTGGCCCTTGAGGGTAACGGAGTGGATTCCAAGAGGAGTCAAGTGTAGCAGAGGGCAGAAAGTTAGGTGAGGGGATGAGATTAAGAAAATTGTGGGAATACAGTGGCTGCAACTGGCAAAAGACAGGGTTCATTGGAGAGACGTGGGAGAGGCCTTTGCCTTGTAGTGGGCATAGTCAGGCTGATGATGATGGTGATGTCAGCTTCACTATGCTTGTCATATCTCACCTGCATTGTGTGGGGCATGACTTCTTGAGAGTGAATCGCAGGTGCTAGACAGAGTTCATTGTTCCTTAAGAAGACTTTGTCGAAATTAGCTGCATTGCAGGGATGCAGCTGCATCGGTGGCGTTATTGTGTGACCAGTGGTGTGGGTGAAAAAAAAATGTGATTTTGAAGCACACTACACCTCATTTGAAAATGCAGGCTCGGTTTCACAGCCTACAATGCAATGTCGTTGTTCATAATAAGACAGCCGGCAGACGTATCTTGGTCTTCCGTTAGTTACATCCTGGATGCGTCCATCAGTAGCTTCATTGTGAACACGAAAGTCATAGGGCTCCCAAAACTTCATTCTTTTTGAATCATGGTCAGTGACCAGTGAACTTCATCAGCTTCTAAGATCACTTGGACTGCACATTCACTTTATACTGGGGCTACTAATAGACATATGTTCCGATGCCGCTGTCACCTAGTGACTATTGCGTTGCTCAGAGACAGTCAAATAAAGCTCTTGTAGCCAGACCGCTGACTTCTTAGTGCTCAAATTTCGCACTGATGTGGCAGTTGGCAGTAAGTTCTGGTTTACGATTTGTTTGTATAAGGTACTTGCCTGATTTGGTCAGAATTCATAATCGGAACTCTCCATTGTCTAGAGTGAAGACAAACCAAAACAACACGCTCTCATAACAATGGTACCAGTAGTGCCATCTTGTACTCACTGGAAGAACGTGCCCTCTAAACAGAGGAGGGGGGGAGCTGTGCAATTGGTTTTAATGTGCTTAAGGGGGGAGCCTGGTCTTGGAAAAAAAATTTGTATTAATGAAGTCACAGTTAAGAAATCTTCAGGGAATATGTATTTTTGTGTGCTGATTCTAAATATGTCATTTAATTTCATGTAAAACAATTCCTTGAGCACTTATGCAATTTTTATGCATGTATTTTGTGAAGAGCTTTGAAAAACATTTCTTGCGGGAAAATTGCTGAAATGTGTGCCATTGGGTTCTCTTGACACCAAGGAATGCAGTAAGGGTAAAACTGTCTTCCTGCCTATCAGAGAACATAATTTATAGGGTTTTGAAGTTGTCACTTCAGAAACGAGAAGAAAAGTGTGTATTCCTGTTTACGAAGTGGCAGCTTCAGTACCCTATAACTCAAGTTCTACGATAGCCAGGATGATAATTTTACCCTTATTGCATTCCTTGATATCAAGAGAACCCAATGGCAAACATTTCAGTGAGTTTCCTGGAGCAAATTTTCTTCAAATCTCTTTGTAAGAGACTTGTGTAAAGAGCGCATAAGTGCTCAAGAAATTGTTTGACATGAAATTAAATGACATATCTAAAATCAGCACACAAAAATACATGTGTGCTGAAAATTTCATAACTATGACTAGATTAATAAAATTTTTTTCTAAAGCCCAGGCGTGCAAAATGTTTTCCCTTCTGTTTCTTCAAAGCTGGGCTCTCAGTTGCAGCAGTGTTGGCTTGCTAGCCTGTCTGCCGGTTTGTGCAATCGCAGATTGCAGTCACCAGTCTAGGTGGTCGGCTGAGGGCATCTGCTGTTTGTTTACTTTGTCAGGGGTGTAACAGCTGTACCTATTGCGCCATTTGGGCATGGTCGCATATTACTACACCAGAAATGCAAAATTTGTTGAAATGCACGAGCAGCGTGCCAGCAAAATTCTCAGTTGCGCTAGTTTTAGCGGGAGAGCCGCTTTGGGAACGCGCAGTTTCGCCAATGTGTGAGATATTTCGAATTCGATCCAGTCGCGGAAATGCCACAAAGGTGGCATTGAAGGATGTCCTTAACCCACATTTGTTCCCTCACCCACTCTGCCCGCTTTCGATCTCTTAATGTTGCACCTATCATTTTTCTTTCCATAGCTCACTGCGTTGTCCTTCTATGAACAGGAACTTAAAGCATTCTATTCTAGGAACGTTCCATTCTAGGAGCATTCTAGGAGCATTCTAGGAACATTCCATTCTATTAAAGCAAGAATAAATAACACACGCTGTCGTCTTGAAACAGGTCAGTATCTTGAATGCAAAGGTGACAGTACATTCCAGGAAGCGTTTTGTACCAATATAGGAACAGTGTACTGTCACTAATGCACAACAGAAATGGATAAACAAAAGAGGTGTTCTTGGTATATATTCAAGCAAAAAAGAATTACTTTAATGAAATTCTAAAAGAGACAATACATGGTCAGAATCCATCAGTCAGTCTTTTGCATTTTTAATTCAGATAAAAATGCAGGGAGTGGGGACAAAAAGCTGCTCTGAGGCAAGCTTTACTGGGTCCCCACCCCCTTTACATGGCAGTCTGTGCAGCAGTTATGCATGAAATGCGGAATGCGTAAAAACGTCAACAGTTTACAGCACATGCGATTTTCGCACAGGAGGTGAATAATGCTGCAAATATAATCTTCGTTACTATATAAAAAAGACAACAAACACTAGCGTGACAGCATTATCACAGACCTGAAAAATGACAATGGTAATAAACAAACCCGCCTGAATATAAGGAATCAAGAGGAGTGAGCAGAACTCAACCTGTGTAGGAATTCACTTAGTGACAAGCTGCTTACCATGTCATTTATTGGTGCGTTTTATTCCCTGACTGCTTGCGGGAAAAAAGAATATCTAAATGGTGGCCACTGGTGATTAGGTTAGGTTAGGTTAGGTTTATTGGGGTTTAAAGGGACACTGAGGAGAAATTGAAGTCGGCTGGTATCTATAAATTACCCGCTCCTGATTACAAAAACGCCGCTCATACTGACAACAAAGCTCTTGTAATGTAGAAAAGAGCAAGAACCAAAATACAGGTATCGCCGCCACAGGCCAAACTCGCAAGTACAAGCATGATGACATCATAGGACAAAACAGTGTTGCTAGAACAAATGGTTCTAGCAACACTAGGACACGAGAAGCCACGAATCACTGAGGCGCAGCCAATGCATGCGCAAATCTCCTTGACGTCGCCAGATGGCGCCACGTGCCCGGCAGCTACGCGTGCGCCTGAAGCATCGGGACCAATCAGCGCCCGCTCACCGGCGTTAGGTGGGCTCCCGGTATTCCGCTAGCGATAACAAGGTACACGGTATGCTAAAGGTGTCTATTTGCGAGAACTTCTTTGACGACTTCGAAAACGAGATCCATCGTAACGCTGGCAAAACGCCAGTGCAAACGTAAGCGAAGCGACTGTAGCAATGGCCGCAATAGCCGATAGATGCCTTCAACGTGCGGCCGGCGATAGCTTTCGTTTCGGCTGCTGCTGGCCGCCAGCAATCACGGAGCCTGCGTTACGTCATGTTCACGTCATGTTTCACGTCACTTAGTCCTGTGTCGTCATAGGAGAATCCCAAGTTTGAATCAGAGCGGCGGGAAAAACTTTTTCAACTTCGAATCCAAATTTCTTAGAAATAAATGCATCTTTCGCTGCCAGCCAAGTGGGAACAAAGCCATGACATGCCGAACTATCGGATTTTGCTATTAAAAAAATATTAATAGTGCTCTCCTCACTGTCCCTTTAACGTCCCAAAGCGACTCAGGCTATGAGGGACGCCGTAGTGAAGGGCTCCGGAAATTTCGACCACCTGGGGTTCTTTAACGTGCACTGACATCGCACAGTACACCGGCCCTAGAATTTCGCCTCCATCGAAATTCGGCCGCCGTGGCCGGGATCGAACCTGCGTCCTTCGGGCCAGCAGCCGAGTGCCGTAACCACTGAGCCACCGCGGTGGGTTAGGTTAGGTTAGGTTAGGTTAGATTTAGGTTAGGTTTAGGTTACGTTAGGTTAGGTGTCAGCTTAGCTCATGCGATGTCTCTCTCTTGGTGCAGCGGCGCGCAACATCAACTACTTCTACACGGAGACCCGGTTCAACTGGAGCGCCGTCAAGTTCTCCAACGTGACGGCCTTCTTTGGCCTGATGCAGCTGCTGGCAACAGCCCTGTGCGTAATTGTGCTCAGCCGGCTGCTGCAGGTGCGCGACCTGGTGCTCGCCTGCGTGGGCGTGGTCGCCTTCGCCCTGCAGAACGCCGTCAAGGGTGTCTCCACCCACGAGTGGATATACTATCTCAGTGAGTGCTCCTCGCCCTTGAGCAGGCAGTCACACAAGTGGTTCCCGGGCAGTTGGGATGAGTGGCTTCCCAACTCCCTGGGAACCATTTGTGTGATTGCCTGTTCTTTTTTTGTTTTATAATAGTATGTGTACTCGGTCCCCAAGAGTTAATGGGTCAAAGCATTTTGAAGGGGCACTAAAAGCATGCAGGGTCATTTTTGAAGGCGGAAGCCTTTAATGCCGCATACTTTCGTTAGCAGCTGTGTCGGCAACTGTGTCAGCAGATTTGTCCACGTTTCGGCGTCACTACTTAAAAGGAAACTGCGTCAAGGCTGGGAATCAAACCAGGGCCTTTGGCGTTTGAAGTGGAGATGCTACCACTCTGCCGCGAAGGCTCAGGGTTTGAGCATGAATAAAGGCGCATCTAGTGAATGCATGCGTTTCATACATGATATAAAGGGAATAAAAAATTAAAAATAAGGGAAGAAAAAGAAAAAATAAGCATAAGAAAAGGAAGAAAAATAAAAAAAGAAAAGGAACAAAAATAAAAAAGAAAAGGAACAAAAATAAAAATATGAAAAATAAAAGAAAACAAAAGCAATAAAATAAGGAAACAAAAAATGATTTAAAAATTATGAAAAATTAAAATAAAAAACAATACAAATAGGAAAAGAAACAAAAATAAAAGAAAAATAAAATATTTAAAATAAAGAATAAATAAAACAAACAGTGCGCCAGGAAAGGCTTTCGCCTTGTAGCACTTCAGAGAGCCAAAGTGCCCCCTGAATTTTTTTAATTGCTTTGCAGATTTTTATTTCAATACCTGCGAGAGCTACGTCTGTGTGGTCTGTTGTGCTGGATTGTACCCTAGCACCTCAGCTAATTGTCCCAATATTCTAACATATTGGCGAAAGCCGGGCCTACATAGAACCACAGTCAAGCCGTCTATTTCCAGTATTGGGCCTATTACCAATGCTGCTTTCGTACAGCAAGGCGGATGTCTTGTACCTCGTATGGAGCAGTAATTACACGATGAATAAAATTAACTAATAAACTTTTATTTTTGGTTTTAGCAGGCAGGGTTATATTGTAAAATTGATGGCCATCAACATCGAAGGTGAGCCCTTTTTTTAAATTTACTTAATCAGCAGTGTGGTTCAGAATACCGGATGTCAAAAATACGCACTTGAAAGCTTGTTGAATTGACTTGCTCGTGTTACCTAATTATAAAATGGCGTTGCTGCACGTAGTATCGTTGCCGAAATCAAATCATCGTCTACATCTTGAAGTACATGACCTGCGCCTGTGACGTCACAAGAGGTGACGTTTTGAAATTATGCAATTTGATAAAGTCAACTCAATGAGCATTCAAATGTTTATTTTTCACATTCAATATACTGAACCACATTTCCGACTAAGAAAATTTAAAAACACATCTCACCTTTGGTGTTGACAGCCATCAATTTCGCAATATGACGTTGCCGCCTAAAATTACGAATTAAGAAAGTTTATTAGTTAATATTAGCTAATTAAGTGTTCAATTATTGATTCATATCACATACACAATGACTGCCTTGCTGTACAGTCTAGCTCAACAGACTGAGCTTACATACATCTCACAGGGTTTAAATTAAAAATCTTCAAAGATTAAAAAATAATTACCCTGTATATCTGTCAACCCCCTCATCTAGCCTAGAAGACACCTAAATTTCAGCCAAACCTCCTGAGTGTCTGAACCCGACTTTATTTCTACCAAAAATTGTCTCTGCATTGTTTTTTTTTTAATATATTTTGTCAAAAAAAGCTTGCTGTTGTAATTGTCACTGTTTGTGCTTGTTATCTGACCAAAGCTGTTTTATCTGACTGCATATATTTTGGAGCTGGTCAAATCTTTAGGGGAATCCCCCAAGGTAGAGCGAATTTTGTAATAAGGGAGTAATTACTCATTGACATCCACCCGAGCACAGCCATGGGGCTACAAAGGAAAGCTATACAGCTTTCTCAGAAACTTCATAGTTCAAGAAAAATTCGTCCTGGTCCGGGGTTCGAACCCGGGACCACCGCTTAACAAGAGCAGTCGCTCTACCAACTGAGCTAACTGGGACGGCAAGCTTATGGTAGGGCGAGAGCGAATTGATTTATAACTCGGAAGTGGGAACAGTGTTGGTCAAATGTTTAGGGAAATCCCCCAAGGTGGAGTGAATTTTCTAATAAGGAGCACAGTCGCCTACCGATTTTTCGGACTTTGGACCCGAAAAATGGTCTGATTAATCGAAACAGTCCGAAAAATCCGTGAACTTAAAAAAATAAACTTTTTTGCAAAAAACCAGCTTTCAAAATTGCGAAAATCGCCGCTCCCCATTTCCGCCTACAAGCGATAATGTTGGACTCTATCTGAGTCATAGCCGTGCTTTCTTCATGTCCGCACCCTATCACATCATGATACCAGATAGTGCGACGCGGCCGCAGTCATGCCGCGAATAAATGCACTCGCTGCGCGAAGCAAGAACAGTCAGTTTGCATGGGGCGGTGACTCTAGCGAAGACCGAAAGGTAACCCACGGGAAGACGCGAGCGGAAGCAAGTGCTTCCGAATGCAGTTACCCCTCCCCCTACCTCTACCGCGTTTGCTGCCCCACACCGTGGGGTGCGTCATCCAAGCCACGGCGGATGCTGCAGCTGTCCCGCTGTACCGTTTTCAATACGATCGTGCACTCTTTGTAGGCCATATCTATGGCAGTAAATAGCCAAGCCTATCCAAGCCAGTCTGATTGCGCCTGCCGAGCTGAAAATCAAAGATGGCGCCTCTCACAGTGGCGGGGAACGGTTGGTTGTGACAGCGATGCCCGCTCGCGTCTACATTAGGCCGAAATAATGAACTTTCGGTTGAAAAATGATCACCGCAGTATTGTTGGCGTCTATTTCAGTCCGAAAATTAGAACTTTTAGACTCCACAATGTCCGAAATAGCGGTCATGAAAATGTACACGTTTCTATGAGGTGCGCGACAGTTCCTCAGCGAAGTCCGAAATACCGCGGTAGTCCGAATTATTGGAGTCTGAAAAATCGGTTGGCTACTGTAATTACTCATTGACATCCACCCAAGTGCAGCCATTCGGCTACAAAGGAAAGCTATATAGCTTTCTCAGAAACTTCGTAGTTAAAGAAAAATTCGTCCTGGTGCGGGGTTCGAACCCGGGACCACCGTTTCACCGGAGCAGTCACTCTACCAACTGAGCTAACCGGGACGGCAAGCTTATGGTAGGGCAAGAGCGAATTGATCAATAACTCAAAGTGGGAACTGTGTAGGTCAGATGTTTAGGGGAATCCCCCAAGGTGAAGTAGATTTGTATTAAGGGAGTAATTACTCATTGACATCCACCCGAGCGCAGACATACGGCTATAAAGGAAAGCTATACAGTCTCAGAACAAGAAAAATTCGTCCTGGTCCGGGGTTCGAACCCGGGACCACTGCTGCACCAGAGCAGTCTCTGTACCAGCTAGAGAACAATTTTGGAGCTGGAATATTTGGGCTTTTGTGACGAACCGTCATCTTTGATGGGAAGTACTCACCTCTGAAACAGGAAGTTAGCTGAATGCAGTGAAATGGAAAATGGAAAGCGGCGCGCTGCCTGTGGTCAAAGGTTGTTTGCTCCCAAAGCTTGGCGAAAAGACTCTCAGCTGTGAAGCCAGTGCTCCACATGCATGCACACACACAAAAGCACACATGCTCGTCCCTCTGGTGGAAAAGTGGCAAGGCCTCCTTGTAATTCATTGGGGAAGCTAATTGGACGATTCTACTGTTCTGGACCGCAACATGCGCTCCAAGTGGTCCGCAACACTCTGTGGAGGAGTCTTTGGATTGCAAGAGACTAATTTCATTGTTGTGATGTAAACTGCATATTTCGAACTTTTTGTATGTCAACGTTTAAATGTGGCAAAATTCCACTCTACATTCCGTGGTTTCAGAGGTTGTTGGCTCGTTTCACATCTGTACAATAACAAGCCTCTCAGCTGCCCTACTCTTTCCTGTTTTATGTGTTCTCTGTCTCCACAATTGCCATTGCACCTTTGATTAGCTAGCAGGGTGACCTATGTGAACTGACCGCTTCTGCAGCTGGACCCTATTAGGGAATGGCGCTCGCTCCAACTTGGAAGACAACTTGCCATCAGGAGAGGAGTGTCTAAAACAGTTCCAAGTTTCAAAAGACACTTTGATTGGTGTTGAAAGAGGTTTCATCTGCCAAAAAAATGTTTTGACTAGTGTTCTCGTCGAAAGCTTGGGGTAGAGTGCTGATTTTCGAGAGTTACGAAAGCCTCGAAAAGAACAAGGGTGCTGTGTGGTGGTATTCGAAGTTGGAAGCAGGGCACATTTGCTGGCTGAGCTCTGCCTTGACTTGCAAACAGGTGGCAGCACCGACCTTGTCAGTTGTGATTGCTAACAACCAATCACGATTGGCCTTCGCAGGCTATGTGCTTGGGTCGCCTGGCGGAGCAGCGGGTATCGGGATATCGTCCTACGCCTCCAAGTTGATCAGCCCGCACGAAGCAAGTGAGTGTGCACAGGCCTGAACCCTTCCCTGGCATGAAATTCCCTGATTGGTCGAGAGGGTCATGACATCATCAACACCATGTTACCTGTTGACCAATCATAGGGCACCTCTAAATTTGATAGTCTAAGGACCCCCAGGATTTTGGAACTTGGCCTACCCCTGAAAAATGGATTAAGGTGGATTAGTGGGGATTATGGAAATAAAAATGATAGGTGTAACGTTAAGAGTTCGGAAGCGGGTGGAGTGGGTGAGAGAACAAACGTGGGTTAATGACATCCTAGTCAAAATCAAGATGAAGAAATGGGCTTGGGCCGGGCATGTAATGCGAAGGGAAGATAACCGCTGGTCCTCAAGGGTAACGGAGTGGATTCCAAGAGAAGGCAAGCGTAGCAGAGAGCGGCAGAAATTCAGATGGGCGGATGAGATTAAGAAATTTGCGGGAACATGGTGGCCGCAGCTGGCAAAGGACAGAGTTAATTGGAGAGACATGGGAGAGGCCTTTACCCTGCAGTGAGAGTAGTCAAGCTGATGTTGATGATGAAGTGGATTAGTGAGGATTAGTGGGTTTGGTTAGTGTAATCCTGTATGATCCAGTGGGAGGTACTGGTATTTTCTAGAATGTCATGCACCCACCACAGACGAAACAAAAAGGAACAAGAGGGATGAGCAGATATGAGACTCGGATGTCTCTCTTCGTGTTCGTGTCCATTTCGTTTTTCTGCACTATGTTTCGGAGATAAGGGTAATCAGCTAGACCAACAGTAAGTGCTAAGAAAGTAAGAGTCTTTGCAGAGCATAATGGTAAACTCATAATGGCACTTCCCTTTCTGAATAAGCTTGCTTGCTAAATTTCTTTGATAGGATCTGTTGGCAGTGCCGTATTACAGTCGACGACCGAAAATTCGGACGCCTGATTTTTCGGACATGCTTGATTATTCGGACTTTTTCGCGGCACCGCGACATGGCCCATAGAGCCAATGTGTAAGAGCGCTTGAAATTTCGGACGCACCGCAACTGACCACTCGATTTTTCGGACCTCGTTAGCACTCGCCGCCAGTACCCAAGGCGCCATATAATGTGTACAGTGGAACCTCATTAATTCAGACTGCAGGAGATATCGAAAACTTGATCAAACAAAACAAAATTCAAGCTTAAAGGGAGCCTCTTGCGACGCTGAAATTCTGCGCGAGTCGGCACATTGCGCTCACGTGTTTTCGAATTCGTACTGTCCTTGAATGTCTTCCGCCGCACGAACTTGAACCGTAGTCTGAGTTCACGGAACTCATCTGTGCCGAGTCTTTAGTCCCGAACACGGAACGCAAATACGATCGCGGAGGCTACGCGCACGCCGTGGCCTCCGCGCTTGAAGCGCGCTTCGGGCGCGCCGCCGGATCATATCGCGGCCGCGATCTGCTCCGGTGCTGCGCCGTTCGCGGAGGCCACGCGCGCGCACCGGAGCTTCCAAGTGCCGTCTATGGATGGTGCCGTGATCATTATCATCTTTTTTCTCTGTCGCGATTTTCCGCTATCCACATCGGCATCAGTATCGCCAGCTCCAGCCTTTCGTGGCGTGTTAGCATGCGTGTTAGCGCGTTCGCCGTGATAGTGGCTTTCGCGTGCTGCCACCGAGCTTCACAGTTTTAGCGCGATGGGCAAGCACCTTAAGCTACACGGCTGGGAGTTAGCTCTCGAACGCGGTCGGTAAGCGTGCGGCGGGCGGGAATTGCGACGTGGCCGAGAAGTGCGTCCGATGATGGTGCAACCAAAAGAAAAACACAAGCTGCAAAAAGCACGCTTTCCGAGGCAAGTCGTGCTAGTTTCCTGAACTGGAAGAAGAGCTGCTCCTCTATGTGATGGAATTTCGGAACAACGGCTACGCGTTGACAGCGGACATGCTGTGCGGCTTCTTTTGGCATGAGCGTGCACCAGAGCGCAGCACCAGCTCAGGAGTCTAAATACTTCGCGAGTGACGATTGAACGTAGAATAAATGTCGCTCATTCCCTGGTTGGTGTGTTTTTACTTTAAAAAAAATTTTTTTTCGCATATCGCGTGTATGGGCAGCACCCCGAAAATTGGCCCTCGAATCTGGAAAAAAAAAAAGTGTGGCCCTTATACGCGTTTATACGGTATTTCGCGCGGCGAAATATAGTCATGAGGAGCTTTAGAATGTGTGCAATACAATTGGCCGCTTTCTCCGGCATAGTTGAAGTAAGTTCGTGATTTTTTCGGTGAAATTTGATTTTCTGGACTGCCCGATTTTTCGGTCGTTTTCGCGGTCCCTAGAGAGTCCGAAAAATCGGTCGTCGACTGTACTTGCCACATGTCGTAATTTCAGAGCTCAGCATACAGCGGTACGTTGTAAGCATTTCATCTGTTATGTGCATTAGCTGAAGCTGTCTGTTTTTTTCTAAAAATCATTCAAGTCGTAGTTATAAAGAGGTCATCTTAGCTTGTGATCATCCCTACTGATGCATATCATGCATATTGTGTTACGCTGTGTGGAGAACCTTACTTAACTCCTTTTTTGCACCACATATTAATGCGATTGCATTTTGGCTGTCTTCGTCCAAAAAAATTTCGATGTAACAAAATTCCCTGATTGGTCACGACTGTTACATCATCAGCACTGCCAAATTTAAAAATCTGAGGACTGTATTGCTGGAGTACCTCTCATTGGATTATCATATTGTAATATACTAATCCGACAAAGTTATCCACAGTTAACCACCACTAATTAACCCACCCACCTGTTCACATTGATCCCTGCTAATCCACCTCAATTCACCCACTAATGCACCTTAATCCATTTGCTAGAGTGGGCCTACTTCCAGAACTTTGGGAGTCCTTTGGAAATTTTGGATGCGGGCCAAGTTTCAAATGCTATCTCATTTCCTTCTTTAACAGCTTGGTTAAGAAGTAGAGTTTGGTTAAGTATGGTTTAAGTGTTGTGTCTTCTGGCTAGTGGGCACAGGATAGAATTTTTGTGCTTGGCTTGACCGGTGTCTGGACTCGGGGCATCCGTTTCACGTTTTCCCTTGCCACACACACACAGCCAAGGTGTTCTCCTTCTGGACGACATGCGAGTCCCTGGTGCCAGCGTTTGGGGACGTCTTCTCCTCGCTGGTGTTCAACGCGGCCCTGAGCTACCAGCCTGGCCTGCCGTTCCTCATCGGGGCCGGCCTGCAGCTCTTCCCCCTGGCTGCACTCATGTGAGGGCGCTGCTGTTAGTTTGGTTTATTGGGGTTTAACGTCCCAAAGCAACTCAGGCTGTGAGGGACGCCGTAGTGGAGGGCTCCGGAAGTTTCGACCACCTGGGGTTCTTCAACGTGCACTGGCATCGCACAGCACACGGGCCTCTAGAATTTCGCCTCCAAAGAAATTCAACTGCTGCGGCCGGGATCGAACCCGCGTCTTTTGGGTCAGCAGCCGAGCACCATAACCACTGAGCCACCGCGGCGGGGCACTTCTGTTAGTGACAGCTGTTAAAGGTGCACTGGAGAGGAATCTGAACACGTATTTTTACCGCGGGAACTAGATGTATACACGTTCCGAGCGTTCTTGGAAACTTCGAATTTGCCCTGTGCGGCCGATTTCCCTAATTTAAATCCCATTAAGGGGAGACGAGGGTCTTAAAACTGGCCTTTTTATTTGTGGATAGAATCTCATGACATTTCGCACACAGATGCATTTCTCTCTCCTGATCCCAAAAATATAGTCATAATTGAGCTGGTGGTCTTAGATCAAAAGTTATCTTGAATTCTAGAGTGTAATTAGGTAATTTCTTATGCAGCTTTGATGAACTTTCTCATTGCACTTTGTTGCTTTTAATTACATAAATTGATAGCCAGAGAGTTCCCATACCCGATGACATTCTTACTTTTTTGTTTAGGTCACGTATAAATAGCAATTGACAATTAGCTTAACGAGTTGCAGTGTAAAATACTGCAACCTCTTACTCTCAACATAGTATGTTAGGATGACATGCCTTTAGAGAAAAGCGAAGAATGTCACCGGGTGTGGGAAGTCTCTGGCTATCAATTCATGTTAAATAAAAGCAGCAAAATGCAGTGAGAAAGTTCATCAAAGCTGCGTAAGAAATTACCTAATTACATTCTAGGCTTTGTAAGATTTAAGACCACAAGCTCAATTATGATTACATATATGTAATCAGAAGAGAAAAACGAATCTGTCCCAGCTCCCGCCCTTCTTTTTTGAACTCACCGCAAACGGTGGGCAGAGTCAACCAGCCTTTCACCCAGTCCCATAGCGGCTTGGCCATCGGCGGAGTGATACGCAGTGATCGGCAAAAGCAAAGACTCCACGCGTATTTCTATTTCCCTGGGCCTAATTTGCAGCTATGTAGTCTCTGACTAGATCTATCTATTCACGGAAACCTGAAAAACTAAATAAAAGCGAAAGCAAAGCCGCCACGCGACTGCCTGAAAGGCACTCCATGCGTTGTTTCACGCCTCCCACCATCTGCTTGGAATTTTTTTTAAAAAGTGGGAGCCGGATGTTAATCAGATTTAAATTAGGTAAATCGGCCACACAAGACAATAATTCGAAGTTTCTAAGAATGCTAGGACCATGTAGATCGAGCTCCCGCGGCAAGAAGACGAGTTTAGATTCCTCTTCAGTGCACCTTTAAAAGGAGCCATGACATGGTTGTTCTCCATATTGTAGTTTTGTGCACCAGCAAATAATACAAGAGCGTATGATTCAACTTCCAAAATTTGAGTCCCCTGAATGCGATGTATACAGTAGCTTCTCATTAAATCAAACTTCAAGGGACCAGAGATATTTGTTTGAATTATCAGAAGTGCACCTTAATACGTTGCTCTGAGGTGCATGACTGTTCCTGAATTATTGGAGTCTGAAAAATCAGTCGTTTACTGTACATTCAGCCTGCGGCCATATGTAAAGCTTCTTTTGGGTTCCATGTGGGACGCCATAGTTCAGTGTGTCACTCATCTGTCCTGAATGCATTACATCTTTGGCCGTCACGGTGGCTCAGTGGTTACGGCGCTCAGCTGCTGACCCGAAAGACACGGGTTCGATCCCAGCTGCGGCGGTCGAATGTCAATGGAGGCGAAATTCTAGAGACCCGTGTACTGTGCGATGTCAGTGCACGTTAGAGATCCCCGGGTGGTCGAAATTTCCGGAGCCCTTCACCACGGCGTCCCTCGTAGCCTGAGTCGCTTTGGGACGTTAAACCCCATAAACCAAACCTAAACCCAGCATTACATCTGTGTCCATTTTTGTGCCTCATAATAATGCATCACTGACTTTGCTGGCCACACCATCCTCGCGAGATTGTTTTTCTCGATTTGACATCCACGTGCAACTCGTAGCTATCCTTGTGCGTTCTTTCAGTTGCTGCCTGCGGATGCCACACGCTGACCCCGAGGACGAAGATGAGGCCATACTCGAGCCCGACCGGGACGGTTCCACAAACCAGCCTCCACACTCACTCTGAGGGAAGCCACAGCATGTATGCCCGACCTTGCTTCACTGCAGGGACAAGCTAGCTGCCTCGGCTGTCCACCGTGGGACGTGTTTCACAACCGCCAAGGACTGCAGGCCTACAGCATCACCGCCAGCTGTGCTCGTGTGTCGTGTGTGTTTGTTGCATATGCATGGATGTGCTCTGCTTGATGCCTAGCCTTGCCCTCAGTGGCAATTCATTTGGTGTAGTACAAAGGATGAGGTGTTGGGGTAACACTTGTGACGGTGAGCGTAACCAACAATTAGAGCTGTCCAGCTGTGCACCTGTCAGTTCCGCGCGCACGTATTGGCTGCAGAGTAGTTCTTTTTCCACTGCGACCAGTCACAGAAGCTTTTGCAGTTCGGAAGAATGGCCCGAGGGGCGAGTTGGTGCATGATGAAATGAACGGCGGCGCAACAAGGACACTAACAAGAGAGGGGCCACCACGTGCGCACACTACCAACTGTTTATTGCATGGAAAGGTGGCATAATAATATTAGTAGGTGGCATTAATATGCCACCTTTCCATGCAATAAACAGTTGGTAGTGTGCGCATGTGGTGTCCCCTCTCTTGTTAGTGTCCTTGTTGCGCCGCCGTTCATTTCATCATTAGCACTTACTCATGTGTACCTTGCTAAAAAAAAACAACTGAGGTAATGTGCACTCAGAGCTAAAGAACGGCCCAGCTTATGGGTACCGGTCTTTCAGAATTCGTCCTGTACCACTGTCCCGCCTAATCCGTTGGTCGCATTTCCTTACGTGCTTGGCTGTATGGCAACACAAACCACAACATGCTCTCTTCATCCTTTGTCTGTGCCCCAACAGTGCTTGGATTATCGGCCGGGAACTGCGCACGTATGCATGTTATAGTTGTGGCTGTAGCCTGGTACTAGCTCATGCTCATATCTGCATCCAGAAGGCAGCAGGAGCCATGCATCTAATGCCAGACTGCACCGTTTTCTGAGATTGGGTGTATGTGCGTGTGTGTATGTGTGTGTGTCTTTGACAGTGCTTTCATGGCATGCAAATAGACGTGCAGCTAAGGCAGTTGCAGGACTGAGCCAAGCTGTGAGATTTGACTGCCCTATCGGTGCTCTTCGTTTGATGCAAAGGGGCTGTCCTAGAAGAACCCATGCAGAGTCCCGGTGCTTTGTACTCAAAGAGTTGTGAGTTGAGGCTGTTTGGCACAGTTACATGTTGAGTGCGAGTGGTACAAATGGGATGGAGGCAGGCAAGAACCAGGCGTCAGCTTGCGAGCCAGTTGTGAGCCAGTGGTGTTAAGGGGGGACGAGGGTGTTGAACTAACTTTTTTATTTATGGCTAGAATCTCATGAAATATTGCACACAGATGCATTTTTCTCTTCCAATTCCAAAAATATAGCCATAATTGAGTCTAGACTTTAATTAGGTCATTTCTTACGCAGCTTTAATGAACTTTCCCATTGCATTCTGTTGCTTTTATTTACATGAATTGATAGCCAGAGAGTTCCCATACCCAATGACATTCTTCGTTTTTCTCTAAAGGCATGTCATTCTAATATACTGTGTCAAGAGTAAAAGGTCGCAGTATTTTACACTGCAACTCGTTAAGCTAATTGTCAATTCCTATTTATACATGGCCTAAAGAAAAAAAGGAAGAATGTCATCAGGTATGGGAGTTCGCTGGCTATCAATTCATGTAATTAAAAGCAACAAATTGCAATGAGAAAGTTCATTAAAGCTGTGTAAGAAATTACCTAATTACACTCTAGAATTTAAGATAACTTTTTATCTATGACCACCAGCTCAATTGTGACTACATTTTTAGAATCAGAAGATAAAAACACATCTGTGTGCAAAATTTCATGAGATTCTAGCCATAAATAAAAAGGTCAGTTTTAAAACCCTCATCCCCCTTAATTGAGACTCACCCTGTCTGCCTTTTTCCATATGTCATGTTTCTTTTTGTGCCGTTTTCTTCAGGGTGCGTCAGTGCTTGCCTCTTCACACTTGCACAAAGTGCCGTCCATTGCAAACAAAAAAAAAGAAGGTAAAGACCGCCTTGGCAAAAGTGGGCCTCTACTGTTTCAGCAAAGGCCCCGGGCCTACTTTTTCCAAGGCAATGCGATGACCTTTGCTCTTTGCAAGAGACAGCATGTACACGTGTTTGAATTTGCGCCTCAACCATACGGGGGTTCAGTGCTTTCGTAAAACTGAAAAGGATACCTTGCCAGTGTTGTCGTCAGCACATGCGACATCTGTATGAGATTTCTGTGGCAGGCCACCACTTCTCTCGCAAGCAGAGCAAGCTAGTAAGCTCTTGTCCAAGGACCATTATTGCTGCATTTTCTCACGCATTAACCTGCCACTGATGGGGCTAGCAGAGCGCTGTTTGCTGTTGCGAGGTAGCCAGAAAACAGTTTTTGTCGACGTCCTTGACTGCTATTAATGTGCTATGCCACAACAAGTGTCTTTCCTGTGGCTGCGTTCATTCGTTCAAGCCTCAAGCACAGTAAAATAAGCTTCACGAGCATAAACATCATCATCATCAGCCTGACTCTGCCCACTGCAGGACAAAGGCCCCTCCCGTATCTCTCCAGTTAACCCGGTCCTGTGCCAGCTGTAGCCACCTTATTCCCACAAACTTCCTAGTCATATCCGCCCACCTAACTTTCTGCCATCCCCTGCTACGTTTCCCTTCTCTTGGAATCAACTCCGTTACTCTTAAGGACCATCGGTTGCACTGCCTTCGCATTACATGCCCTGGCCAAGCCCATTTCTTCCTCTTGATTTCCTCTAGGATGTCATTAAATCGCGTTTGTTCCCTTACCCACTTTGCCCTTTTCCTGTCCATTTTCATTTCCATAGCTGACTGCGCTGTCCTCAAGTTGAACCCTTTTCGTTAGCCTCCTCGTTTCTACCCGTATAAGTACTAGCGACATAGAGCTGTTATATACTTTTTTCTTGAGGGATACTGGTAAACTGCCATTCATGATCTGAGAGTACCTGCCAAATGTGCTCCACCCCACTATTCTAGTTATGAGACCCTCGTGGTCCGGATAGGCGGTCACTACTTTCCCTAAGTAGATGTATTCCTTTACAACTTCCAGCGCCTCGCTACCTGTCGTGAACTGCTGTTCCCTTCTGAGACTTTTGAATGTTAATTTACTTTCCTGTATGTTAATTTTAGACTTCCTGTTCTGCTTTGCCTGTCTAGGTCATTAATCAAACTTTCCAGTTCATCCCCTAAATGGGTAGCAAGGGAGACTCATCAGTGAATCGCGAATTCCCAAAATATTCTTCATCAACTCTTGTCCCGGTCTGTTCCCAATCCAGGTATCTTGCTCCAGGTCTCTTGCTCCAGGTCTCAGCGAATTTCGCACGAAGAGCGGCTGTGGCAGTCAGCTCAGACTCATTCCATGGAAGTGAAGGGATCCACGCGTCCTCCAATTAAGAAAGATTTAGCATAGCATGATCCGCTTCTGTAGGGAGCCATCGTGCACGAGCAGATTGCCGTGAGGACGCCACACGGTGGCAGGCGCTGGCCAGATGTTTGCACAGCTGTCCCTTCATACCGTTAAGCATGTTCACATGGACGGCGCGCGGAAGCAGATTACGCTATGCTGAGTCACTCTATTGATGCACACCGTCTGTCTATTGGCTCTATTGGAAGACCAGCCTATTGGCTTTATTGGAAAACCAGCCTATTGGCTATATTGGAAAACCAGCCTATTGGCTGTATTGGAAAACCAGCCTATTGGCTCTATTGGAAGACCAGCCTACTGGCTCTATTGGAAAACCAGCATATTGACTCTATTGGAAAACCAGCCTATTGGCTGTATTGGGAAACCAGCCTATTGGCTCTATTGGAAGACCAGCCTATTGGCTCTAGAGAAAACCAGCCTATTGGCTCTAGGGAAAACCAGCCTATTGGCTCTATTGGAAAACCAGCCTATTGGCTCTATTGGAGAACCAGCCTATTGGCTCTGTTGGAAGACCAGCCTAATGGCTCTGTTGGAAGACCAGCCTATTGGCTCTGTTGGAAGACCAGCCTATTGGCTCTATTGCAAGACCTGCCTATTGGCTCTATTGGAAGACCAGCCTATTGGCTCTATTGGAAAACCAGCCTATTGGCTCAGCCTATTGGTTCTACTGGTGACGGCATGTCACAGACACCTGGCAAGTACGATCTGGCCGCCGCGCTTCCACCTGTGAAAACCAGCTCCAGCATATGTGTGGGCACGCAGCACGGAGTCAGGGCTTTCGTTGTGCGTACACATTGGGATGCCATCCTGGAGGAGGAAATGTTATTCTCCCGACATGAATACTTAGATTTCGAATACCAAACATTCGGATCGAATACTTTACTGTTTGACCGAATATTAGAAATTATCGAATGTTCACACATGTCTAGCTTCTAGGCTACCTCTGTTCTTTAGGGCATGCTTGATTATCTCCATATTGTACTCTCCCTTGTGTCAGCTTACACTTATTAACTTTGATATCTTGCCCAGTTCTATTTTGTCCGTTGGGCTGGAGGCTTTCATGCTATCGATTTCTTAATCAGATCTTTCGTCTCCTGAGAGAGCTTACCAGTATCCCATCTAACTATCCCACCGCCTATTTCTATTGCACACTCTGTAATGATATCTCTGAGATTATTGTTCATTGCTTGAACATTGATATCGTCGTCCTTAGTTAAAGCCGAATATCGGTCCTGCATCGACATCCTCTAGTTTCGCTCTTACCGCTAGCTCGACCGTGAACATGCACAGGAAAGCATACAGAAAGTGTTCGCTTGTTCGTTTACTTTTTAGCCAGACAATCAAACAGCGTCACTGCAGCACTTCACTGCGCACCTCCAGGGAAAAGCTGCATACGTACCGTGATTAGCTTTCTAACGAAACTGGCTGCATTTGTGTTGTTGCTTTGTTTATTTTTCTATTTTTTTTGTCATTCATCCTTTCTGAGCGAGCTTTTTGGCATTAATAACTACCAGCAAGTGTGCTTTTATGCTGTCATTCAATTATTGCCTCACTTTTATTGATGATTTTCAAGGAGCACCCCTTCCCTTGGCTGTGGTCAACACAGTTTTGCCTTGGCTTGGATTCTGGCTTTGCACTAGTGCAGGCACTGTGCAGCTGGCTAATAATTAACAGTATTACAAGAGCTGTGTTTTACCAATTAATAAGGACTCATCTAAGACTTTTTAGCTGCTTCTTTTTAGTGTCTTTATTAGTAGAGCTGTGTTACTAGCTTTTTTTCTTTTTTCCTCCCCCCTTTGAAAATGTTTGTTTCTGGCATGGTGTGGTAGCGGCTGGAACTTTTTGAGCTCGCTAGTGACATCTAGCGACTGGAAAAACAAATGGTTATGCCTATGCACTTAGCAAAGGGCTAGAATTCTTGCTATGAAATACTACCAATGTATGCATCTCTACTTGCTTATCAGCTCGCTGTGATGTTGCCTGCTTTTTATCCTAAGCTCGCCATGCCAGTTGCAAGTTTTTTTCCTGTACCGATTTTTCCTCTGTGTTGTCAGGCCTTTTTTCCAGTTTTATATGTTCCACTTCTGACAGTATTTTGTGTTTTAAATGCACATTTCAAAAATCAGGGCTTTTTTATGTTCTTTTGTATTTTTTTAAAAGCTGGACTGCTGCCTTGCCCCTACTTGCTTTATTGCAATGGTCTAAGTGGTTTTGCCGGCCTCCTTACAGTGACGTACCTGTGAGGACTTGCAAGTCTCCCATGCTTGCCATTCAAAGGACTGCTGCCTAGTCTCTATATTGAATTCAGGTCTCTGCAGTGTGCTGCTTTTTAGTATGCCTACGAGGGACACGAAGGGCCACACAAAATGTTTGTGTTTGTGTGTGTTCCTATGCAGTTGGGGTTGGCACGTTTGTGGCCAGTTCCACCAAAGCCAAACTGGTGACAAAGACTAGCAGGTTGTGTCAGTTCTAGGACACTATATTGCAGTAGAGGAGACGAAATTACATGCGGGATTATTGCGGTGAAGTTGCAATTCAATGTGGAAGTGATTTAGTATAGAGCTATTATCACAAAGCCTTCACAATTGCCATGCGGTGAAGACGTAATTCAGTGCGGAGGTGATTTAGTGTTAGAGCTATCGCCAAGCCTTCACAATTGCCATCACCTCAAGACTGCCAAGATTCATATCCAACGCAGGAGGCATTTATTATGCCTTATCTGGCATCTCATGACAGGTGTTCAGCATTTGTTCATGCACTGACATCGTCCCCCCACACTTATCACCATAATGCATTATCTTGGCCATGCATTATCTTGGAGTACTGCTCTTGGCACAAGTCACAAAAGACTGCGAAAAACATGCACCGCAGTTTATTCCGGCTGTCGCAAAAGTTTCTCTGAAGGTCTCGTCGATGGGAGCACTCAAAACGGGGAATCATTCGCAGTACAAACTGGGTCCAGTGTGTCATCTCCTTGGTATTGGATATCTCAACAACCTCCAGGTACTTGTGCCTGGTTTAGCTTCTTTCATCTTTCCTGTCGTCAGTTTTTAGTAATGGCACATGGACCATTCCTGATGGCTGTACTTGGCACAGCTAGTTGTGCAGTCCACATGCCTTGATTGTGTGCCTTTTGATCGACGCGGCTTGTTGTCATTGAACTGTGCCCCTAGCTGCTGCCTTTGTCTTTCCCTTGTTCATTGTTGGCCCCCGTTTCACTGTGTACTTTCCCAGCAATAGCTGTAAAGGGCACCGTTCGTGGTTCTGCGGCATTGTTGGCACAACACGGAGAAGAAACAACTAGCAAACAAATAAAAAAGCCAGTCACCGTGCTTTCGGATTTGTGGCGCCCTCTGTGCAGAGTGGTGGGAACTAGTGCTTGCTGCATTCGGGCCTCTGAACAGAGAGGGCGCCGCTCTGTAGCGTAGCGACCAGCTTATTCACCACCGCAGCCAGCTGTCGCTGACAGGCATGGTAACTGTCAGCGAGATTTTGAAAATTGTATTTATTTACGAACGAGGAGGTTACCACCGTGAGCATCATCAGCCTGACTACGCCGACTGCAGGGCGAAGGCCTCTCCCATGTGTCTCCAGTTAACCCTGTCCTTCGCCAGTTGCGGCCACCCTATCCCCGTAAACTTTTTAATCTCATCCGCCCACCCAACTTTCTGCTACCCCCTGCTACGCCACCCTTGTACAGACATGTATACGGTGAAGCAGTGGCACTATTACTGTATACTCAGAGGTTGCGTGTTTCTACTGTTCTTATTGCAAGGCTGGCCTGGTCACGGGTTTAAAAACAAAGATTTTTTTTCTGTAAAATTTTTAGAAACTGCAGGCTTCCTCTGCACTCCAGTGCCTGCCTTGAGTAGGGTGTATCAGATCTGTTTCAGTTTACGCTGTTATTGAAGTTATTTCACCACTGTTATGCACCACTTCATTTGGTTCTAGAGCCTTATATCCTAGTTGGTGGTCCTATAAGGGACTATTTAATTGGTCTGTCGGAATCGCCCATTCGTCAGCGCACTGAAAAAGAAAGTGAAAAAGTTACAAAAGGCATGCGAGGAGAGTTTCTCTCTTACATTGCATAATTGTGTGAAAGAAAAAAGTACAACTGAAATTGAAAGTCATTAAGTGAATATTTTGTTCTGTAATTGTGTGTCAAGGATCCGTAGCACAAGAAATTCGGGCATGCAGTAATTTATGCCATAAGGCTTTGCAACCAGGCTCTGTTTTGCAACTCGGACTTTTCCAGATTTTTCAGTGTGTTTAAATTTCTGCTGGTGAACTGAGTGCTGCTTCATTTTTCATGTGTTGACACTTGCTGCCTGCCAGCAGTAAGTTGACTGGCAAGATCTTCACGGCGATAAATGTGCAGCCTTTAAATTGCTTCTAAGTGCTGAGCATAGCGTTCTTTTCACTTCCTTTCTCTCTGTTTCGCTAAGTATTGTGGGTGGCCAGGTTTAGGCACATGTAAAGCCGCCCACTTTTCATTCGGCTAAACAGTATGTACTTTGTGACATATAATTGTCTTCAATTTTGTTTTTTTTAAGGGTTTACGTTCACAGCCGACATTGAATTCCATTTGCACGGGGCTTCCTTTTACGCACTCACAAGTGTTCATTTGGCTTGCAGCAACATTGAAAGTGTCGTATTTTACTAGCATTGAACTGACCTGTTGAGATTTTACCCGCTTGTTTGTGTCCCCCACATTTATTTGTTTTTCCAAGTGTGCAAGGGCTCTCAATGCCAGTGTGACTCCCATTGTGTACTCAGTGTGAGCTTTGCCTTTGTTCTGGGTTTTTGTTTTGCTGTAGCCACTCGAGAGATGACGCAAAGGTGTCTGCTGGGTGAAGCTTTGCGGCTTTTGAAGTGCATTGCGACCATGCCAGGCATCAGCCTTGGAAGGCCCACTAGTGGTCTCATTGTCATTGCTGCCATTAAAATCTTTGATAACCTTTAACTGCCCTTCTAGGCATGTGAAAGATTGTGTTTTTAGTACAGCTTCCATTTCAGAGCCTTATCTGCGACTTACTCGAGAATACCTATTATTGCATTTTGTCTTAAAAAGGGAAGTTTTACCAATAGCCACTATGGCTTGTTACTGCTCCAGTGCTAATTACAAAATGTTTAGGCAAATTCAGTTAATTTCTGGAAAGTGTGTAGCATTGCAGGTGGGCTGCAGGTAACAGAATAGTATTTAGAATTTTTCTTTTTTTAATCTGTTCAGATGAATTAAGTTAAGAGTGCTAGATGCAGTAATGAACCAATAACAGTGTAGCTTCTTTATTTATTTTATTTTATTGTGTCTTGTCTCCGCCATATCTCTTTTGTGTGTTTCAATTCTCGCCATGAAACCTCAAAGTCCGAAAGGCAGATTTTTGTTTATTTGAATTATTGCCACTGGCAAAATTTATCGTAGGCATTGTGCTAATCTTTACTTGCATGCAGCTGTCATTTAATAGCATGTTTCTGTGATTCTCATCTTTCCAAACTGCCTTGTTTGGCTTCCTTTATTTTCTTATTCACATCCTAGTCCCGTGTGAAGTCGCAGATAGTCTCCGTATAATAAAGCCTGCTGACGTGCACCATGGAACTAATTGTACCTAATTAATTAGTTAGGTACCTAATTACCCAATTGAAGCCAGTATGCCTAATTCGGTTTCTTCTCTATTCAGTACTTTTTCTGCTGTTACCAAGTGGGTAGACTTAGAACTCAATCCAAGGTGTGCTTGAAGCGAAAACTTTGATGATGTTTCGGGTGATCTTTCACTTTTTTAAATCCATGCTGTGATTTACTCAGCAAGCAGTAACTAGCCTAGAACGAGCGAGCGTTTCTGGTAGTTTCAGTCTAGTCCTTTCTGTATTTGCATATACACACATTTGCCTTTTTTTTTTCTCTCTTTTTGTGAACTCTCGAGGTGATGCACTACCACGCATATGCGTCGTTATTATGGGGTTTTGCCTACTGGTGAATAGGTGATCAGTGCGACTGGCACCTTTCAGTTCAGCCCTGATACTGGAGCCTTAAGATGTAGCCGTGTTGCAAAAAATGTTCACGGACGGTTATAGGTATATACGTGGTGGGTGCAGAACGTTTTTTAACGGAGAATGCTGTTTTTTAGCTACCAATTGTTGACTGTGACCTTGCCTTTTTGACTTGTAATCGGTACTCAAGGAACAGCTTAATTGTGTTCTTGGTTGTTGAAAAAGTGTTTTTGCCAAGTAATAAACAGTAATCTATGTGCAGTGTGGTGTATCCTTTGTTTCTTGTGTAAGTTTGGTTCAAATGTCAACACAGTTTTTTTACGAGTGCATGAGTTGTAATGAATTAACAAATAAGGCCATGTGCAAGCTGTCGGGCATTAGCTGGTCCTTGCTTAGAGGTAGGCCGCTTCAAATCAGAAAAATGAATTTTTCAAAAGTCGGAGGTATCGGGTTTGGTTTGGGTTATGGGGGTTTAACGTCCCAAAGCGACTCGAGCTATGAGGGGCGCCGTAGTGAAGGGCTCCGGAAATTTCGATCACCTGGGGTTCTTTAACGTGCACTGACATCGCACAGTACACGGGCCTCTAGAATTTTGCCTCCGTCGAAATTCAGCCGCCGCGGCCGGGATCGAACTCGCGTCATTCGGGCCAGCAGTCGAGCGCCATAACCACTGAGCCACCGCGGCGGGGCTCGGAAGTATCTGTACATTCGTATGATTCGTCTTCTGTCCTGCAACGTAATTTCTTCGTGGAAACCTACAGAGAAGTACTGAAGAAACTTTTACCAGCTGCATTGGCACAAAATGGGCGTTAACCTTCGTGCCTTCACGACACTGCGATGAATCGGCGCGGTCTTGGGGTAAGCGGAGAGCTCATTTCTTCCTTCAAATCTGGAGCTCCAGCTCGGCTGCACCTCCAGAAACAATGGTACTACAAAAACCGAAAGTTTTAAGGTCTCAACATTCAACCGTCGCGCGTAAGCATTGGTCTCCCTCGCGCGCAGTCGCCCGTGGCAACTGGCAGATTCTGCACGGGAGCATAATGAAGTGATGCGTGCTCCTGCGATCGGTTGGCTACGTTCGCTCGGTCGTCTTGGATTATATATATTGTTTGAACGGTTTTGACAGCGCCGTAAAATTGAGGGCGCGCTGGTTTTGTGTTCGGATTTCCGAGCCGGAAGCGAAAGTTGCCAACGGCACAGAGTGGTTGGAGTTCTGCGGCCTGCTTAACGCGTGCTTCTGAGTTCTTGAAGCTCCGCTGACAGTGTGTGCGGAAAGTGGCTTGCTCGTTGAATGCGTCTTCATGTGCGCTGCTAGCACGCAACAGCCAATTACAACCAGCTGGAAAGCACGCCATGGGCATATAGAAAGAATTGGGCAGCCAAGAAGCATTTAAAAGGATGCCATGGACTACAACCCACCTCTAAGTCGGATGTCCTGGCTCTTGCATTGCGGGTCATCCCCGGCGTTGGGTCATGGCTTTGTCGGGTATGTGAATCATGGGTAGGGCATGTCGTCGGGGCTTTTCTGGGTGCGGGTGTCACTCTGAAATTCGGTTGCTTCGTGGTCGAGCTCATATGTTTGTGTATGGTATCGGCGTAGTGATGTGGCATCTTCATGCGGCTTGGTCGGTGGAGGATCTTCGTTTCGCTGGTGAACAACCTCACCATAGGTTGCTTTCTTTAGTTTCCGCTGCGATGGCTGGGGAACCTTCCGCGAAGAACCGCTGCGTAGCTTCAGCCCGCCCGGTCGAAAAAAAAGCCATCCAATGGGATATTTCCAAATGTGTTTTCGACACCATTGGAGAATACCAATTCGAAAATACCATTTGGGCCACTCCAATTGGCCGAGACGGAATGGTCAGCTCCAACTTGGCAGGCACCAAGGGTTCCACCCCAATTGAAAGACCTCATTTGGTCTGATCCAGTAGACATTTCTCAGCCTACGTCATCAGCGCACGTGTTTTGGTTAAACCCAACTATTCAATTCATTTCACATTCAGTTGCAGTTCGATTCGAATGGTATAGAAGCGAGTGGATTTTCTCCCAGGAGTTTCAGACGCTGTCCGTTTAGTGCTGACATTTTTACATGGGGTTTAAAATTGTGAGCGTTTAGGAAACTGAAGACAAACATGCCTGCAATATCACATATAGAAGGAACGCAGACACAGTCAATATATATATGCACTAAGCATACTTTTCCTCCAACTTATATACCCCATTCATGAGGCACTGCTGCTGGAGCCAGTGGCGCTTGTCCATTGAGCAAAGTTATTTCATTGATTCATGCCCGTAGTGACAGTTCAAATGATTAAATTAATGCAGTAGATAAAGCAGCTCACTTCTTTTTACTAAGACCTCATTATTTCCCAGTTCTGTGTTCATAGAGAGCAATATTCTGATCCTAATCAAGGCAATCATTGGCTTCCAATTGGAAATTTTTGAGTCGTGCATCTTTACCCAACTGGAGCACCGAGTTGGACCTTCCCGCTCGGCTCACTAGCGATATGCTATGGGCTGTTCATTTGGAGCAAGGCACTAACTCTATTACCTGACTAGCAGACTAGCCACTTGGTAATAAAGGAATCAACTCTGCCACCACACAATTTGACCATTAGCTTGGAACACAGCTAGGGGACCAACTGGGCAGTCCAACCGAAAGTGATGAAACCAATGGAGTCCCGGGGACCAATTGGATAATTCAGCTGAAATGGCAGAGTGAACTGAAAGCTGGGAGACCAAATTGGACTGGTCAGTTGGAATCAGGCAAACCAATTGGACTCCCCAATTGAATTTCTGAGTCCAGTTGAAAGTTCAGAAACCAGTTGCACTCTCCAGTTGGATTCCCGACAATTGGAAGTTCAGAAACCAATTGGACTCCCCAGTTAGATTCCAATTGAGCTGTCCAATTGGAATTAGGGAAACATTTGGATTCCCCAATTGGTCTTCCTCAGTCCTATTGGGTCCATTTGGCTTCCAAATGGGTCCAATTGGAAATCTCAATTGGACCCAATGGTTTTATTTTGACTGGGCGGAGTCGCAAAACGTGGCGTGGACGGCGATGGCGAGCGGTAGGCGCCTCGATGACGTACTCCTCTCGGCGCAGGTACTCGTCGATATCCCGCGGTGTTTGGCCGGGGTGAAGTCATGGGGCATCAATTGAGAAGCCATGTAAGCCCATTCTTTCGCAGGGGAAGTGCCAAAGAATGTGGTAGGGTTCACCGCAGTGACAGCAGAGTGGGCCGAGCTTTTGTCACTAGATGGTGCCACAGTGTTTTAAATTTATCTGATGAAGCGGCAACCACTGTCCACTGAAACTTTCGTCGACGAGGCGTACATCACGTACTGTGCCGTAACAGCCCAGTGGCAACACTGGCATCAACAGATGTCCCTGCGAAATCTTGAAAGGACGTGGATATCCGAACGAAGTACGGAGAAACTCCCGCGGCCATCACATATATCTTTCTGGCCGCACTTTCAGTGTACAAAGGAGGGCCGTAAGAAGTCCCTAAAGATTTTTATAGGTCTTAACAAAGACATTTGGGGTATCGGTCAAATACTGGTAAATTTCTCTCGGTATTTTTATGGGCGCCAGAGAAAAAACTTGCTCAGTCCACGTCAAAAATATTCGGAAGCATAATTCCTTTGATTAAGGCGCGAATAAATGTCTACAGCAGATTACAATGGCGTAGTTGCTTCACCCAGTGCTGACATTTTTACGGGTGATCAAATCAGCACACCATCACATGCTGTCATGGCAAACATGTCTAACAACAAGCCTATGTGAAATATAGATGAAGATGCAGAAGCACTACAAATCGAAATTTATGCTGCACCAAGATGTGGTGCATATAGACCTTTCTATCGAGCAAGGATGTTGTCGAAACGCCTCCCCTCTGGACTGCTAGAAACCGGTTCCGCCGCCGCTTCCACTGTGCTAGCACGAGGTGCCCACAGCAGTCCAGTGAACAATATGGCAGTGCCCAGGGAGCCCTTTTTAGAAATGTGCATATCCAGTGAACGAATTATTTCCACGATCGAAGTTACATAATCCAAATCTACCCTCCTTTCGGAGCCAATGGTTCTGGCACGTTAAGTAATATTCATTCAAATATTAATGTGAAGGCATTACTATATAGGCTATGTCGGCGGCTTTCTGTCATCAAAACCATGTCCGCAGCGATTGTGGGAAACTATAAAGAGATATCGCCTCAAAAGTGGTTATAATCGAAGGAGGAGGATGTGAGGATGCGGCGCAAAAATTTCGGTGCCGATCGGATCAATAATTAATTAGAGCCAAAAAAGTGGCCAAAAGTGGGCGTGGTCGGGCCGGTAGTCGCACAAAATTTGAATCGCCGGAAGTGCGGTGCCACGTGGCACACCACGTGATTGTCCCACGTGACCGAAACGGTTGGCGGAGCCAACGCGCGGTGCGAAATTTGGATGTCTGAAATGAATACCGAAGTGAAACGATGGGGACTTGGGAGTTAACCGAAATCTAATCAATAATAAATTATAGAAACGGCAGCAGTAAATGAAGAAGAATTAAGGTTCATTAGAGCTAATTAAGGTGGATTAATTAAAATTATGGTGGATTAATGTGGGTATAAGTCACGATACATTGGAATGATTTAAAAGTGAATCAGAGTAAATCAATTGTGAATTAATAGTGAATTAAGTGTGAATGAAATGAATCGGTTCCGAATTAAGTGTGAATTAAATAGATTAATTGTGGAATGATTGTGTCAAAATTGTGATTTATGCGAATTAAGTGTGAATTAAATGCGAATTATAGAGTAAGGTGCATTAATGTGGTTTAACGTGAATTATGTGATTCGATTGACACACGCCACGTCAAAATCGACATAGAGGCAAAGAGGAGGCGTCAGTACCTTCGAATTACTCCAATGTGGTCTCCGCAGTGCCCTCTGACGTTTTTAATCTTTGTTGACACAGATAAGCAAAAAATTAGCGGACCACGTTGCAGGTACCTTCATTAGAAGAAAACATAAGCATCCACTCTGTCGTCTCTGCCGCGAACATTAGGCGAATGTAATAAAACGTGATTCACATAAATGTCTGTAATATCCCTCGAGCGGGATATCCTGTGGATAACGTCTCAGGACATCTCTACAGAAAGAATGCATATCAAGTTAATGTCCGTAATTTCTCCCGAATGGGGACATACCCACAGGATAACGTGTCAGGACATTTAGAACAAGGACTTGCCACGCACATCCCTCGAAAGTACTCGGATACGTTAGGATATTTGGCTATGATTCGGATATCCCTGGGACCTGGTGTTGTCAGTGGGAGCTTTGAGTCTGGGAACGAAAATGGACGCTACTCCGTGCTAAAAAGACCTTATTAAGGCGGAAGCCTTTAATGCCTCATCGTTGTAAGCAGGAGTTTTTTACAGAAATGTCGCGCGTTTCAACTGGTCGAAATGGTCGTGGCGTTACAGTGCGCGAATTTCAAGCGGGGCCAATTGTACTTTGGCTAGTTACCATGCAACCAATTAAAGGGATGGTATAGAGCTGCTCCAAGTAAGTGTGACTGAGTTTAGTTAACTAGTTTTTTAACTAATTATCCTAATTAACCGTTCTAGTCAGACCAGAAAAATAAATAAAACCGAGTAGGAAATTGGTGGAGTTGGGGAACGGAACCAGGGTCTCCGGAGTGCGTGAGGAGCACGCTAACCACTCCGCCATGCCAGCTCGATGGTTTGGAATGAACAATGGCGCGTCTAGTGAATACGGTGTCTTCGTTCACTCCCATCTTTCTCCCTTCCCTTACGGCAAGGTTCAAGTGTCCACCAAGACATGCGAAACAGATACATTTCCTTTCCTCAAAAAGCCAATTTACCGACGTGCAAGGCGTAAAGCCGAACGAGCTATGGCGTTCTGTGGACTCCCTGGTACCGTTGCAAGACATTGTCGGGTTGCACTCTTAGAGGTGAAGCTCAATATCTTAACCACACATCACTGATAGAAGCAGCAACACCGCGCTTAAGGCTTCCGCCTCACCGCACTTTAGGTCAACAAAGTGCCCCCTCAATTTTACTATCTGGTGGGTGAGGTTTATATTAGTTTTTGGTATAGAACTTTTACCGACGTGCAGTCGCCATCACGCTTGCTGAACATTGTTTCCAGCATCGGGATACATAAAAACGAGCGTACGCACTGATTTAAAAATTATCGGTAAAATTTTCCTGCGGCGTCTCCAACACAACCGTTGCGGAATCGGGTACCTTTTTAGGCGCCTTAGGTAGCGAGCTTTGCGTTGCGCCGAAAAAAATTGGATGCTTGAAATTCGGTGTTCCGTCTCTTTTCAACATTATTAACAAGTAAATGATAGGAGTCTGACAACGCCATGCAGTACGGGCATGCAGCTTAGGAAGTTTCCCAGAAGATGACACAACGTGTGAAGGCAGCACACTACCACTAACCTTCCTTGACAAGATCATGATGATGATGAAAACGTTTATTCAAAGCCACAACGCTTTAGTTGAGAGCGGCTTCGGCCGCTTATGTTTTTTCAGCAGCGTCCGCTCCGGCGGACGAGTTGTTGCTGCGACGCGCGTCTTTTCTTTCCTTTTTCTCTTTTCTCTGATCTTTTCACTCTCCTCTATCTGCACGTGGCAGCGGTGGTGGCTTGGCTCGTGCCAGTAGGCAGGCCCGTGCAATTTCCTTTTCATCCTTCTCTCAGTCACAACAACAACAGTAGAAGGGAAGGCTGATCGGGTCCCTCGTCCGGGACGCCGTTGGTGAAAGCCGCTGCCCGTGCTCTGGCGACGAGGGCTCGTTGTTCCTCGAGGTCCGAGCTGGACAGGGCCGCCTCCCAGGCCTCCTGCGTTGGCTGATTTATGATGTCAATGCTGTCATTTTTCTGACAAGCCCACATGTTTTACAAGTTTGCCTTCTGGCCACAAAATTTGCACTGTGCCGGAAAGGACTCGGGCTCAATGGCGTGAAGCGTAGCTGGGTTGTTTAAAGACATAGTTTGTAGCCTGCGAAGGTTACATTCTTCTGATTTAGTAAGAAAACAAAACGAACGACAACAAAAATATCCTTTTTTCGCCGGATCCTACGCAAAGAGAAAGAAAAGAATAAAGAGGAAATTGACACGAAGTCGGGCTTTGCGTGTCAGCACGTGCGAGCACATGCCGCATTTAGAAGAGCAAGGGCGTGGAGGAGAATACATCGAGGCTGTACTGGGCCCAGAACCCGTTCAGACAATGAAGCCCGAGAGCCGTGCCTGCGCAACGACGGATTCAACAGGGAAGGACGCAAGCGTCAAGCATGAGGGCGAACCATTTAAGGCAAGTTTTTACTTCTTCAATATGCTGGTTTGGTTTATTGGGGTTTAACGTCCCGAAGCAACTCTGGCTATGAGGGACGCCGTAGTGGAGGGCTCCGGAAATTTCGACCACCTGGGGTTCTTTGACGTGCACTGACATCGCACAGCACACGGGCCTCTAGAATTTCGCCTCCATCGAAATATGACCGCCGCGGCCGGGATTGAACCCGCGTCTATCGAGTCAGCAGCCGAACGCCGTAACCACTGAGCCACCGCGGCGAGCTTCGATATGCATCGACTCGCTCAGTTTTCGGTTCATCAGCAATTTAAGGCAAGTATTGTGACTGCTATGATCCGCTTCTTCACACGGCACCTCCCCCCCCCCCCACCCCCCCGCGGTGTCTCTGTGGCTACAGCTTCCAGATGGTAAATGCTCTCCGTTCTGGCCTCATTTCATTAGGGGCGGAGAGCAAGACTTCTCCCCTGCAGTGCGATCTCGTAAAACGCTGAACAGTTTGAAATGGTCGACAGTTAACCAAAGTCTTTCACTAAGGCATGCGTCTACAGTGTTCTTTTCATTCATAAATAAAAGGACATTTCCTTAACTGGCTGAACTATTTCTAAATTCTAAGAACAGTTCCTGTGAGCAATTTTTCGCTCTTTATTGCGCTCTGTCCAAAAGGTCATAACTTCTTACGTATATCATTCTGCTCCAAGCCGCCTGGTTGACTCTGCGGTTATGGCGCTCGGTACTGAGGTGAGAACCCGAGCAGAATGTTGACCGCGGCGGCCGCGTTTCGGTGGATGCGAAACGCAGAATTGGCTGCAGTTTGACCAATGGCCATCGCGAGTAGAATTGCGGAAGCAACGGCGCGGCAATCGCAGCGGCGGCGGCATCTCAGGGGGCACTTTGACTGTCTGAAGTGCGTAGAGGCGAAAGCGTTTTCCGCACCACTTTCACTGCCTCTGTGGCACTGGTGACATCACCACTAGATGACGTCACACATAATTAAGTTCTAATTACGAAGTGGTGGCGAATCACTAATTAACGGCTAATTACTGATTAAAGACTAGATACTAATTAACCGCTAATTAATGATGTGTAAGCTTCGCCTTTAGGAGTGGAACGCGACAGCGTGTTGTAGCGCTGCGAGGGAGTCCACGGAACGCCATCACACGTTCGGCGCGATGCCTTGCCCTTTGAACGCAACGCTTTTTGAGGAAAGGAAATGGCGCATTACATCTCTGTCATCTCAGTGGACACCTGAGCCGCACCGTAAAGAAAGGGAGGAAGTCGTAGTGAAAGAAGAAAGAGAAAGAGGTGGCGTAATCAAGAAAATGAAAAATGTATTTGAGGAAAGGAAATTACGTAACTGTCTCACATATCTCGGTGGACACCCGTCATCGGTTTGTAAAGGAAGGGAGGAAGCGGCAGTGAAAGAAGAAAGAGGGGCCATGATGAAGAAAATGAAAATTGTATTTGAGGAAAGTAACTTACGCAGCAACTGTCTCACACTCGCTCCTCGCGCATGCGCAGTTGGGGCTCTCCGGGGCTGCGCGAAATCGCTCATACTTAGCGTAGTGTTGCTTCCGCAACAAAAGGCACCCGTGTGCTGTGCGATGACAAAGCACGTCAAAGGATCCCCCGAGGTTGAAATTAAATCGGAGCCCTATACTACGGCGTCCCTCAGCCTATGTGTTGCTTCGGGACGTCACCATTCCCATTCCGTCTTGCTCCAGTAGAACTGAAAATGAAAATTGTTTTTAAGGAAAGGAAATGGTAAGGAAATGGACAGTAACTGTCTCACATGTCTCGGTGGACACCCGAAGCACTCCAAAGGGAAGGGATAAAAAATTTGGCAGAGGCTTAGCTTGGTTAAGCCCGGTAAGTTGCGAAAGCAATAGCCCTGGCTGCGCCTGGTTTGGCTGGTGGTGTGTCTTGTTAGTGCTCTTAGTAAAGCTTATGTTTATGAAAGTTTTGCCCACTTGTTTTACATGGCATCATACTCCCCACACGAGGGCCCCCACGTGCCGGGAGATTTATGCGTGCCTCGGTCGCCAAAACGAGCGGCTGACGCTAAGAGATGATTGTCTAGAAGCTTCCCTCTTCTTTCACTCCCACTTCCTCCCTTCCTGTACGGTGCAGTTTGGGGGTCCACCGAGATGACAGAGAATTTCCTTTCATCAAAAAGCGTTGCGTTCAAAGGGCAAGGCATCGCGCCGAACGGGTGGTGGGGTTCCTCCATTCCTGTGGTTCGGCTGTCCACCGAGATGACAGAGAATTACTGCGCCATGCCTTGCCCTTTGAACGCACCGCTTTATGAGGAAAGAAAATGGCGCAGTAATTCTCTGTCATCTCGGTGGACGAACCGACCGCTAAGCGCGCCGCGCGCGGCAGGAGCGGGAGTTAGGCTGCGCTTGGTAGCTGCGGCCTCGCTGCGCGCCGGCGCAAGTTGGAGCCCCGCTCTTGCAGCTGTGACGTCAGACCGCTAAGCGCGCCGCGCGTGACAGGAGCAGGAGTTAGGCCGCGCTTGGTAGCTACCGGCCTCGCTACGCGACGGGCTGAAAGTGCAAGCAGTATTGCTTTCGCAATAAAAGAGGGAGTGAAAGAAGAAGGGAAGAGGTGCCGCTGTGGATGTCTGAGGAATAATTTCGACCACCAGGGATCTTTAACAGCATACGGGCGCCTTTTGCGTTTCGCCTGCATTGACACGCGGCCGCCGCGGTTGGGTTCGAATCCGGGTGCTCCTGCTCTGTAGACGGGTGCCTTAACAGTTGGGGTACGAACATACTCGGGAAAACTGGCGCCACATTGAGGTCGTTTAGCGGGGGTACGCATACGAGGTCTGTTAGAAAAGTATCCGACCTTATTTTTTTTTACGAACACCTGATGGATTTGAAACAAGCGCGCTTGCACCAGCAGACCTTGAACCGTCGTGCGCATGCACGAATTTTTTCCCGCCTGCCGATAGCGTCAGTCGCTGGGAGGCAGCGTTTGAGTGAGGTAGTGCGCAGTGCTCTCGTCGGTTTTTTAGTGCAAGCAAAATGGCGGTGCGACAGGAGCAGCGCTAATGCATCAATTTTTGCCAGAAACGGGGCGACAGCCAAGTGTAAACCATTCAGAATATTTAGACGGTTTTCGGTGATGATGCTTAGAGCAGTACACAAATTAAGCAATAGTACAGCTGGTTTAAAGATGGCCGCACATCGGTGGAGAGCGAGTCACGCTGCGGTCGGCCATCAACATGCCGAAATGGCCACGTCATTGCCGAAGTGAACGCTCTGGTGATGGGGGACCGTCGTGTGACTATCCGAGAAATTGCGGAAGAGGTAGACATCAGCAGTTTTTTTGCACATTCCATTATCAGCGAAGATTTGGCCATGAAGAGAGTTGCGGCGAAATTCGCGCCGAAGCTGCTCACGGTGGAGCAAAAGCAGCTTCGTGTTGAAGTCTCACAGGACACGCTGGATTCCACAAACAGTGACCCCTACTTCATCAACACCATAATCACTGGTGACGAGTCTTGAGTGTGCGGGTACGACCCGGAAACCAAATCCCAGTCGTCACAGTAGAAGCATTCCACGTCCCCAAGACCAAAAAAGGCCTGCCAAATGCTCAACAACGTCAAAGTGATGCTGACTGCTTTCTTGGACTCTCGCTGTGTGGCACACCACGAGTACGTACGCCCCAGGGTAAAACAATGACGAAAGAGTACAACAGGGATGTCCTCCGTCGCCTACGTGATGCTGTGCGGCGCAAGAGACCGGAGTTGTGGTCAACAGGAAATTGGCGCATCCATCACGACAATGCTCCTGAACATTCTTCGCACTTGATTAAGACTTTTTTGGCGAAAAACCAGACCCTTGTAGTTCAACAGGCTTCTTACTCTCTTGATATGTCCCCCTGCGACTTATGGTTGTTTCCCAAAATCAAGAGGTCATTGAAAGGAGCGCGATTTCAGACAAGAGAGGACATTATGGCTGCAACGACAGCTGAGCTAAACTCCATTCCGAACAAGGCCTTTTCGGAATGCTTCTAAAAGTGGCAGCACATCTGGGAGAAGTGTGTTGAGTCCCAAGGAGACTACTTTGAAGGTAATTAGGTTTCCAACGCTCCCTTTATGCCATTTTTTTTTCTTCGGCCAAAAGTCGGATACTTTTCTAACAGACCTCGTATAAGATGAACAAAAGCTGTGTTATACGAAATTGCGGTGCTCGGCTTGCTGTGTGCGTCTTATGGCTGCCTGATGACGTCATCGCATTTTTCTAGCCATCGCTGGGGTGTTCGGTACCATCTGTGCCATTCTGTACCATGAATGCAGATGGTACGTTTTGTTTCACACGCGATTTGTAAATTGGTTTTTGAAGAAAGGAAATGGCGCAGTATCTGTCTCACATATCTCGGCGGACACCTGAACCACGCCGTAAGGTAAGGGGTAGGAGTGAAAGAAGGAAGAGAGAAAGAGGTGCCGTAGTGGAGGTCTCCGGAATAATTTCGACCACCTGGGGATCTTTAACGTGCACTGACATGGCACAGCACACGGGCGCCTCTTGCGTTTCGCCTCCATCGAAACCACGATTTCATTTTTAAGTTTCACACGAGATTGGCCGGCTGGGTGTCTCACAGGCAGTTTTGGTGTCTATATGTCCACGCGTGCATACTCGGCCTCCTTCCGCTTGCTAGGGGGGTCTAGGGGGTGTTGCCTGAGCAACCTGAGCTCGCTTGCGCGAAATCTAGTTCCCAGTGTTGCCTTATTCGCAGTCTAAAGCGTCCATTGGTTTCGAGGAAAGGAAATGCGCATAGCTTCTCAGTGGTTCAGTGGACACATCAGTCGCGCTGTGCGACGGCTGTGGTATCCGTTTAGCAGTTCAGGTAGCTATGCGCCTTTTGTTTCGTCAAAATCAAAGGAGGGTTTACTCGCTGCGGTGGCTCAGTGGTAAGAGCGTTCGGCTACTGAGCCGTAAATTGGTTGGTTTTTGAGGAAAGGAAATGGAGCAGTATCTGTCTCACATATCTCGGCGGACACCTGAACCGCGCTGTAAGGGAAGGGAGGAAGGTGGGGGGTGAAAGAAGAAAGAGAGAAAGAGGTGGCGTAGTGGAGGTCTCCGCAGTAATTTCGACGACCTGGGGATCTTTAACGTGCACTGACATCGCACATCACAGGGGCGCCTCTTCCGTTTCGCCTCCATTGAAACGCTGCTGCCGCGGTCGGGTTCGAACCCTGGTACTCCGGCGGGGTAGACGAGCGCCTTACCACTGAGCCACCGTGGCGGGTGCTACTGAGCCGGAGTACCCGGTTTCGAACCCGACAGCGGCGGTAGCGTTTCCATGGTTGGTTGGTTGTTTTATTGGGTTTAACGTCCCAAAGCGACCCAGGCTGTGAGGGATGCCGTTTTGGAGGGCTTTCACGAAATGAGTGAAAGTGGTCTTGTCTGGCTGGGTCAGGAGTTGGTCCCAGCTTTCTGCAGAGTGAGCTGGCAGGAGGGTCCGTGGGGCGGGTTATTTGCGAATCGCCAGAGGAAGTGCGCATGAGTGATGGGTTCTCCGTGTTTGCAGTTTTGGCATGTGGGGTGATATTCCCCGTTGGTGTTTAGTGATAGCCTGGGGTGGCTAAGAATTGCTTACGGGGACTCATGATATTCGACAACGTGGGGATCCTTAGCGTGCACTGACATCGCCCAGCACTCGGACGCATTTTGCCCGTGTGCTGTTCGACGTCAGTGCACGTTAAAGATCCCCAGGTGGTCGACATTATTCCGGAGAGAGAGAGAAACTTTATTTGAAGAGGAATTCGGGCACGCCCAGGGTCCCCGCACGACCCCACTGCACTCAAGTGCTTATGTTCCTTAGGTCCATAACACTGGCAGCCCGGCCGGTGGCGATGGTCTGCACGGCCGGGACCTGTCAGCGTAGCAAGGTCTCCCAGTCCTCCCAGGTCTTGACGTTCTCTAGGTCCCGCGGGGGTGGGTCCGCCGGGAAGAGGGAAAGGATGTGGTGGGAAGAGGCGAAGGGTTCTGGGCATAGGGCGCACGCCGGAGTGGGGAAGGAGGGATGATAGTGTGCTAGGGTAAGGGGTGAGGGGAGAGTGTGTGTCTGTAGTCTGCGCCGGAGTCCTCCACTACTGAAGAGGTGATGAATTTGGGCTGTTTTATGTGCCTCTGTAAGTTCCAGAAGAGTGTTGTAAATGCCGGGTAGGAGGAGGTATGTACTGGCTTATTGTGGCAACCCTAGGGCAGCCTTGTACACCGGACAGATGATGTTGTTTACTGCCTTGTCACCTTTTCGGTGAAGGTGATAGTATGAGAAAGGCCTGTATTAGCCGACACATGTCATTAAAGATCCCCAGGTGGTCGAAATTATCCCGACCTCCACTACAGGACGTTTTCCTTCATTTCTTCTTGCACTCCTTGATCCCATCCCTTACGGTGCGGTTCGGGTGTCCACCGATATTTTCTTTCTTCAAAACCAATTTTAATTTTTTTGCTTAGTGGCTATTTATGAATAAAACTAAAAATGGGAGGAAGGAAGGGAAGGGAAAACTTTATTTACACTAATGGCTTTTCCTGCGGTTTGGGGGCATCTTCAAAGACGTCTTGGTTCTACCCCCAGGAGCCTTCTCTGTCGAAGTCGTCCGCCTCTAATCAGTGGTCGGTTGCCCTCAGTCCAGGGCTCCGCCGGCCACTGCCGCCCGTTGAGCTCGCTGTACCAGACCTTGTTGGTCTTCGCAGCGGTCGCTGGACAGCAGAGTCTCCACTGCTCCGCACTCGGGTTTTGTATTTTGGGGACCACGTCTATGTTTTGGCAGGCCCATGTGATGTGGTATAGTGTAGGTTTTTCGTCGCACCAGGGAGATTTGTTCGTGTATATCGTAGGGTGCATTTTCCCAACAAACACAAAACCTCCTCAAAATCTCCCAAAAATGACCCATCGGGACATCTGGAATCTCCCCAGGAGGTGCTCATTTTTCCCGAACACATCTAAAAAACGTCCCCACAACTAGCAATGTCCAAAAAGTTGTGCGTCCCATGGAAAGCCCCAAAAGGTTAATGCTCGATTTCTCGGCTCTGGTTCAATAAAATTATTCCTCCTTTTTCATGCAGCCTGCAGGCATCCAAGCGCACATATGTGCCAAATTTCAGGTGCATACTTACGTTACAGGTGGTGTAATCCACCTTTCCACTCGTCTGAATGCGTGCTGGCTCGGCCGTTCTGCACTTATCCATTTACGTGAAATGTCCTAGCATTTTGCACACAAAGGAAATATGAACTCAAAAAGTCACCCGATTTGGCTCATGTAAGAGCAAATAGCAGCGCCATACAGAAGTAATTTCAGTTTACTAGGTGTGCTCTTAGCACGAATTGCATCCTGTCGTCCATGCCGGCGACCGCACCATACACCACCACAATCAAAATGCATTCATGTTTCAGTCAAAGAAAAACAATACAGACCGAATTGAAAGTCCGTGCCGAAAAACTTACGTTCAACGGCGCAAATCTCAATGAATACAAACAGCAGACGCAAACGTATGCACCATTTAATACACAGTGTACATAACACTACGGCGCCATGCATATGATGGCCACTTTTTTCTCCAGCCCTGAGAAATCTGCAATATGAAGCAAGTAAAACAGAATACACGCTGAAAGTTGATGCACCTTAAACGAGCATTCTAAGGGCTTCAAATGCAGATATGCACATGCAAAAGCAAACGTATGTAAAGAGCAACTTCGGTGACAAAAGAAAAGACGAGATGGGCGTACGCTGCTGACACGCAGTTTCAGGTCACGGATTTTCTTCAAGTTGAAACCCTCCTCACGCTTAGAGACTCGGAGCAAGCTTCAGCGACGTGTTATCAAAACAGAAAAAAAATATTAGTTCTACTAGGCGAAAATAAAAAAAATGCGAGAAGAGCCTGCAGTATGCTTAAATAAATAAATTAAATAAATAATTAAAATAAACCAACATACCTTGACGACGTTGCCTACGGAAACCCAGGGATGAAATACAAGGCTGCAACAGCTGAAACCATAAATTAAACGCAGGCTTCTGTCCTGCGCCTTCTCACAGCACAGCGAGCGCTCAAACTACGCGTTACACCCTCGTAACGATCCTGGGAGTTTTATTTTCTTGTGACTAAGTGTGGAGATAAGACTGCTTGGAGCCAGGCGGGAAGGTGAACGTGCTCAGGTACGTGCGGTGGCGCGCTGCATCCATGGTGCGGCAGACCGCGCATGCGGCACAGTCCAGCGTGGGAGTCGAGATCAAGGCACGATTAATCCAGTGGGAGAGAGTCAATATAACCACGCGAACACTGCACGAACTATACCGCTGCGGCAGGATGGCTGCGCGGTGGAGAAGTTGGTAGAGCAGGCTAATCCATGCATGGGCACTCGCAGAAAGAGAGTGGCGGGTCTCGGAAGGTCCTTCCCGCCTCAGACCGTAGTAGACGGCCACGCTGCCACCACCAACGTGCTGCAGTCGTCGGAGGCGCTGAGGAATGCAGGGTGCGTGCGAGGAGTCACCTATTGCCACGAACTCCGCTGCCACGAACGCCGCCTCGAACAGCGGCATCAGTAGGGCCGTGGAGCTGCGCAAAAAACTTGCGATGCGCAGCCGCGGCATCAGTTCCAAAAGGAATGGTGTGGGCACGCCGAGGTGCGCGGGAAAACTTCCGTGAATCCGTAGCTACGAAGTCCACTACAGCCCAGTTGGCGCAGTGACGAGAGCAAGAACTGCCGCGCGCTTTGGCTTGTGCTCGAACGTCTGGGGCAGCGCGAATAAGCGTGCGCAAAATGGCGTCCGTCCAGCGAGGAAGCCGGGCGAGCGACGGGAGGCCATTACCGCACTTCTGCTAGACAGCGGCGCAGCGAGGAGTGCCGATAGTCGGAGACGCCTGGAGGGACCACCACACAATTTTGAAGTTGGGCGCAAGCTGGGAAAACGCTAGAAGATGGGAAAGATGTTGACCGCCGCTGCCGGCGGCGCGATGAAAATGCAGACCGCCGCCGCCTGCCTGCAGCATGAAGCCGACGGCCCACGTGCGAGAAACGCATGCACCGAGAGAGATGCGGGGTTAACCGCTTCCTTCGGCTGTTCGAATGAAACTGCCGTTTCATCTCTCAAAACGACGAGTGAAAGAGCAAAACCTTCTCTCCCCGCAGCTTGTGGCGCGTAGGAGAGAGAAAAGAGAGCGCGAGCAGTCGATTTTTATTTCTTGTTGAAAATCATTGGTCCCAAAACGTTATGCCCAGTTACATTTCTGGGACGAAAATGCATTAACTCGCTTTTGTTGCTGCTTAACACTCCAGAAAAAACGTTTCTAGACCTTTAGTGGGAGCACTGCCTTTTTGCTTGTGTTTCTATGTCGTGCCTCTATGGTCTGGAAACGTTTGATAAACGTTGTACTGGGACTGGGACATTCCATCCTTTTTTGGAGTTTCTGAGGAGGTTTTGTGTTTGTTGGGTTGTTTAGTATGGCAGGAAAAAAGTTTATAGCCGCGGCATCTGAAATCGAAATGTGAAGCACCTAAGCTGCGGCTCACGGGAAAGAAAGGACATAGAGAGGACAGCGAGAGGGAAAGAAGGGGGAGTGATAGAAGGAAGGAGAGGTGTAGGGCGGCAATATAAACTGCGTACAAATACCGTATATACGGCTCCGTTGGGTTAAGGAAAAGGAAGGCGCATAACCGGCTCCATGGATCACTGGATACCTCAATCACGCTTGGGGTACCTAGGAGTGGTGCCCACGTAATGGGTAACGCCGGTTACATGACTACCATAGTACGCCCTGAACTGCTTCTGCTAAATGGGTGTACAAAGCTATTACAGCTTTCGCCGTAAATGCGGCCAGGGCTGTTAAGCAGACAAGAGCGCAAAGGGAGCAAGGATCGTAGCGTCCGCGCAACAGCCGCAAAAATGAGCCGAGACCAAACGTGAGGCACTTGCGATTCCCGAGACGTGAGCACGTGAGCTGGAAGATCATTTGAATGATGCCAAGATCCACAAGTCCGGGCTTGCCGCGTAAACAGCACCCATTGAAGGCGCCGTGAGCCTTAAACTCCCCTGCCTGAGTTAGTAGCGCATCCATCATAACTTCGCCTTATGGTCTCGTAAACCACGTGTCCAAAAAGTATATACCTCAAAATAATACATCCGCAGCAAAGTAGCGGCATTATTCTGACCGATGCCCTTCGGGTTGGCGTAGCTATACGCAAAACCACTACCGAAAGGCTGCTGCTGCTGTTCATCATGAGCATTATTGCCACGAGTGTGTGGTTGTCATTGTAGTAGAAGACATTTACTCTGACACAATTTACTGGCCGAGCTTATTGCCCGCCTGTGCGACCAGTCGACGCTGTTCTTATCCCCGTCAGCGCTTACCCAGTTGAGTTAGGAGATGATGAAAAGTGAATGAGAGGGCAATAGAAGAGCCAGTGTGGTGGATCTCGATCTATGTAGACGAGCAGCTGGGACAACAGCGATCCGATTGATAGCGTTAGAGAATGAGGCGGGAGAAGATGATCACTGCATTCACTTGGATATGACGAAGAAGGCAAGCCACCGGCACGATGAGTGATGTATGAGGGGGAGGGCAGAAGCGTTTGTCAGGGCGCAGTTGGTGCGGCGCCGCAGGATGAGTCTCCCACCGTCCTCCGAGGGTGATGGCCAGGGTATCAACGGTGCCCGGTGAACAGTGTCACGAGTGAGCCGATGGGCCAGCTCTGTTCCGTCAAATACGAATGCCCAGGCACCCTTGCGGTGGAAAACGACGGAAGGCTGCAGTGCGGCGATCGATCATTCGACTTCCTGTTGGAGTCAACGGGGTTGTGTGCGGATTTGTGTGTCGCGTATAGCGGCTTCGAAGTCGAAACAGACCGTGTACTCTTGAAGAGAGGGAAGGGGGGCAAATGACTGGAGGGCATGCCCAATGGCGAGGACCTCGAGGGACAACGCGTCCGTAGGCTGGAGGTGCGGCCCATTGGTGCGGGTTTCAGGTGCGAGGAGATAGTAATGGTACAGCGTGTAGCCGTAGGAACGTCAAGGAACTGTGAAAGAGGCTTCCGTAGAGACCACTTTCTCGGTACAAGAGAAGGGAATGGGGCTGCGTCATGGGCGTCCGGAGGGGGGGGCCAAGGGGGGGCGGTTGCACCCCCCTGGAAAATCACTCACTCGAACCGTGAGTGATGGCCGCACACCAGGGGCGGTGGTGCGCTCAGTCAAAAGGGTAAAAGCAGCCCCGCATGGTCACATCTGCGAAATGCCGCGTCCGGGCGTGCGTCGTTCCGCCGTTTTCAAACCACGCCATCGTTAACTCTACTGAAGGGCGACCTGTTCCAGACATACAGCGGCACCGGCGAGCATGTGTTTCGAGCCGCCTTGAGATGGGTGTCTGTTTCTTTGATCTCTAGAGAGATAGCGACACGGAGGCAGACAGTGCACGGGGCATCTTGTTTTCGCCTATGTCGTTACGCCGGTCACCGATGAATTCTTAAGGAGGGAAGGACAAATCAGCCGTGTCCACCCCCGCTTTGTCGGGCTGCTCAGGGGCAAGCGGGCGATGAGTTGGCGCCGCCGCCGCTCGCTGTCTCCTCCGATCCACGTGTAGCGCAGTTCGGTAGAAGCGCCGCTTTCAGAATCTCCGGCAAAGGGGATTAGCTGCTTTTGTTCACGGCGACGCAGTCTCCCGAGGCGCCCCCACACCAGCGTTCTTTGCGTCTTCTGTGAAAACCAGCGCCTTTGGTCAACGCAGCCCGATGGCGCCTGCCTGGCTCGCCTGTCACCTCTGGCTGGGCCTCAAATCACAACAGCGCCCATGTACTGTGCGTGTCAGTGCATGGTAAAGAGACCCAGGTGGTCGACATTACCCGGAACTCTGTACTACTCCATCCCTCATAGCCTGAGTCGTTTTGGGGCTCTGAACCCCATAAAAACACAAAAACAAATTTTCCGACCGGAGTGGCGAGTGTCCCTTCCCCTCGGAAGTTGCGCGGCGTTCCTTTCACCCCCAAAGTGCGCATTCGGGGATACTGCGGCAAGTAAGCCCTCGCACGTGTGCGCGCCTCTGTGTTTGTGCTTGGGTGTTTTTAGTGGCCGGTTGTCAGCGAAGCTGAGAACAACCAAGACAGCGGACGAGAAAACGACGAGCGGCGAGTAGTGTGTGTGGGGTTGCTCGACTGTGCGGATGCGCAAGCAAGATGGAGCGAGGTGTATGAAGCTGCGAGCGTGCATTTATCTTGTAAATAAGTTTTCGTTGTATATATAGTCATCTTTTGTTTTCAACGTACGCGTTCAACAGTTTTTCCAATCAATGTGTATGATGAGTGTGCACCGAGAGCGTGTAATGAAGCACAAAAGTGAATTTATCACACGTGTAATTACGCAATTCGCCCAGAAAAATCCGAGGCGCCTACAGTTGCTGTTCAAGGAAGACTGACTGAGTGACTGTAGTTGCGTGTTTGCGAACATATTGTGCTGTGTGCTGGTCATCAATCCGGGTGAGTCGAGAACCCGTATGCAGGAAGACTGAGCACTCTTCTCCACGAAGTGATATAGCATCTTTTTGCATTTTTTATTAATTTTAGTTGTTTCTTCGTTGATAAACTCCAATGTACCTCTCCTAGCCGCGCTTTAATTTGCTGTTTGTAATTTTTCTTTCATGTGTGCATTTTGTTTAATTTTTATTTATATATAAATAAATAAATTTACTCCGCAAATAGCGCCTTTTTGCTACGAACATACCCCCCCCCCCCCCCGGGGCACCAACGGGGCCCCCCCCTGCAAAAAATTCTGCGGACGCCCTTGGGCTGCGTCATATAATTTCTATGTGATTGGACTTGCCATTGTGTGCATTATGTTAAAGCGCACACACAGCTGCGGTGATCTCTGTCGGATCGATGTGTCTCTGCTACCAGGTGCCAAAAAAGCCACAGAATTAAGAGCAAACAGATGTCCTCCTCAGACATGTCTGCAACGCGAGAAGGGCTAATCTCGTCTGGAGGCTCCTGAGCAGCATGATTACTGAAGCTGCACGCATGATTGCTAATGACGCCTCATAGGTGTTCTTTGTATGATCATATTCAGCGTGGCTGCAAGACTGATAGCTCAGGCGTTTCCAATGGCAGCCGCTGTTGCGACGCTTCATGCAAAGAAGCAACGAATGTGGGTGAGAAATGCAGGGGTTCAATAAATCAATATTCCCGACCTTGCGCCACACGATGCTACTCAATTAAACATTCCATGTGAAATTTAGCTTCTAGCTGCTTTATTAGTAGAGAGTGTTATACTCGTTTGATTGTGGTGTCATATACTCACTCTCTCTTTTTCAGGCCTCCGTAGCCGCGGCCAGAAGAAACCTGCGGTGCTCTTTCGTTGGTGTCTGTTTTCTCAGCGCGTCGATGACCGCCTTCACCCTTATGTACACTGACTTCAAACTCCCGATGTGGACATGGACCAGCTCGAGAAGACCGCAGAAACGGGTTACGATCTTGTTCTGGACAAAAGCCTTCGAGACCTGGGAGGAGGTTTACAACTCCACGATTAGCGGCCTAACCCTTCACCGCAACTGCCCGGTTCCGTGCTTTCTGACCAGTAACAGGTCCTTGATAAGAACGGTAGACGCTGTCGTTATACACGACCGGGACGCCGACGGTGACGACCTTCCAAAATATCGCGCGCCACACCAGCGGTGGGTCTACTGGAATCTGGAGAGTCCTGTTAACAGCAGACCACAACGAATAAAAAAACTGCAGCACCTCTTCAATTGGACGTACACGTACCGGCGTGACTCAGATGTTTGGCATCCTTATTCCTTCGTTTCACGACTCACGCATGAGCGCCGCAGTGTGCCGCCTTTCGTGACTTCGACGAACCGCTCCAAGCTTGTCGTGTGGTCTGTGAGCAACTGTGTAGCCCCTAGCGGCCGTATGCAATTCGTGAAGGAGCTTCGGAAGCACATCCCCATCGACATCTACGGGAATTGCAGCCGCCTGAAATGCCAAGGAAAGGTGGAATGTTTTGCGCGTTTCGGAAAAACGTACTACTTTTACTTGGCTCTGGAGAATTCTATATGCCCTGATTACGTTACTGAGAAGTTTTACGTTAATGCTCTTCTAAACGGAATGGTCCCCGTGGTGTTCGGAAACTACTCAGGCTTGGCTCCTCCGGGCTCGTACATCAATGCGCTTGATTTCACTTCTCCCAAGCGCGTCGCTCATTATTTGAAGGCGGTAGCGGCAGACCCGTCGCGATACGAGAAGTACTTTGCTTGGAGAAGAACCCACGATATTATTCCAAACAGCAACACAGAGCACTGCACACTCTGCAAGGCGTTATATAAGGCGCAGCCAGACGACCGGAAAATGTACAAGGACATCATAGAATGGTGGCACGGCAACGGTTCTCTATGCACCTCGTGGAAGCGAGCAAGAGCTACGAGACTCACCGCGAAATCCGGGAGAACTCTTGCGCGAAACTTCACACCAACCCTTCGTACGGCTCGATCAACGTCACAAGAAACAAGCTAAGCCTAACATCGAAAGAATAAACCTAAGCACTGATCCTTCGAAACCTGAGGCGCAACGTCATCCCAAACAACGTGCCAATATGGGGATCCAAATTTTCACGTGCAGACAAAGCACAGCTAAGATGAACAGGTGTGTTTTGGTCGGCATAAAACATTCACAGATTTGACAGAACATGTGACGACCAATTTTACGATTGTTATGTTGCCTCTCGTGTATTTATGTATTTGGTGTTAGAAGCATAACTGGAGAACTTGGCGGCTGGTTGCCGCGAAAAGGATAATGTAGACATTCTATCGAAATAGAGACGTGCTTATCCACTGTTATGCAACCAAGTGTTCCTGGATAAACAATAAACATCCTGTGCATGGCAGAGGTGGATTGAATACAGAGGGGATCAACCTTGGACAGCGTTTCTGAAATTTGTGCGACCATACGTCTCCTTTTCGCGCAACGCATGCTCGCTATAGTGTAAATAATATTGTCGAAGAAAGCGTGTAATGCCAACAAACGCAGTGATTGAAAAATATAATCTTTTCTGATTTCTCTCCAGAGAATTGTATTTCGCGCTAAGTAGCGCTGTTTAATGACATTTGGATAATACATATACCCTTCATTCTTCGTTAGTAACCTTCGTTGATGTCGTTCAGCTTGCCTTGTGACACGAACCTCACGCACTGAAAGCTGTTCGCGCGTTCAACAAGAAGGACCTCGTCATTTAATTTTTTCAGACAATAATTGCGCGAATCTGCTTGTGAATGAGGAAGTATGTCAATATCTTCTACGTACGCGCCCTGTAGTACCCGGTGGCATACCAAGAGATCGCAAAATTTCAGTGGAGCGCTTAAGTCACCTTACGCGCGTTTAGGCGAAAGCTTTTCCGATACCTTTGAGCACGCTTGGTAGCAGGAGAGACAGGAACTCGCTTCGGCGCCATCGAAAGGTAATGGCCAGGGGGTATCTGTTGTTTCAGCTAGCGTCTTCGTTTCGGCGAACGCGGTTGTTGCGACGCGCGTCTCTTCTTTCACTCTTTCCTCTCATCTTTGAACTCTCCTCTATCTGCACGTGGCAGCGGTGGTGGCTCGGCTCGACCTGGTCGTCAGGCCTTTTCATCCTTCTCTCAGTCACAACCAACCAATCAACCAACCATCCCCCATCCCTAATCCCACTCATTCTTCCTGGGAGGCTGCTTTACGGACCGCTCAGCCCGCCGGCCAGAAATGGATGGTGGATCGGGCTTTACGTGAAGCACAAGCCCGTGGACTCCTGGACCAGTAGGGGGCCACCCTGGAAGATTTTTTTTTTTTGTGTGTAATAAAGTTGTTTCCATCCATCCAACCAACCATCGAGCGTCCGTTCAGTCCGGGACCAAGCTTCGACCGAGCAGACGCTGAGGCAGCGAGCGAATATCGAGCATTAACGCACATAACATAGGTCGCCGGATCGAATTCCTGCCGCTAACTAGGCTAACCTAACTTAATAAGTTTATGCTGCACGAAACGCTGAATCATGTGATACCATCGGGAACATTCTGCGGCAAACGATTGGGCCATAAATTTTACTCGAATATCGGGACTAAGTGGGCCGACTTTGACGCCTACAAGAAAGTGATATATATAAGGATCCCTGTACCAACCACGAATTGACTAGCACTAGAGAAGTCGTCATCCACAGTTCATTTTGTTCTCTGACTTTTGAAGAATAAGCAATCCGTACTTTAGGAATGCCGAGGTTGAGAACAAGGTGTTCGTGGTGACGATATGGAGCCATTCACGTGGTGAAGGCCGTCATGCGCGTAGGACTTCGTGTATTCGATGCGTATATACAGCGGGCACACTATTAAAGCAGAAGAGAAACATTCACATGATCAGAGATGTACTACGCATACAATGTGCTGAGCCGTCAGCAGTAACAAGCACCCCGTCTTCATGGAAAGTTCTTTGGCATTCACAACAGCACAGTTCCTCTAAATTAAGAGGTGGACAGCCAAATTGGCACCAAACGGACGAAAGCCATCCTCGCCTTCGAGCGTTTCTCAATGATCGCACAGTCACAAAAGGAGATGGAAACATGCGGTCGGACTCTCTCCGCTTGGCAGGAATACGAACGCTACAAGGGTGGCTAATATCATCCCTGCTCTTTAACATAGCAATGACCCCCCCCCCCCCCCCCCTTCTAAATGTCATACGGGATTAATCAGACTCGCGCTGTACGCGGATGATATTAGCATCTGGGCCACCCGTGGCTAAGATGGAAAAATACAGGACGCGCTACAAGACAGCGAACGGCAGCCAACAACATTGGGCATGGGGACTAACGTGTGCAGCGGAAGTAGAAACTGCTCACGGTCACAAAATGCCGAAGGAAAACCGACCCACACCTGCCAAGGGGCTGAGTAAGGCGGAGGAGCGAACTCTGCGGCGCCTGCAGACAGGAACCCTTCTCTGTCCTGACATAGCAAAACACTTCGATCCGAACACAGATGGGCGCTGCCCGCACTGTGAAGAGATCTGCGATATCTGTCACATGGTGTGGGCATGTACTCAGAATCCTCACCTTCCCCCTTCCCCCACCCCCACCCGAGAGGAATGGGAGACTGCCCTCCCCAACTGCTCCACACTGGAGTCCCAAAGGGCTTTGGTCAAGCGGGCGCGAGACGGGGCCTCGTCGTGCGGTGTCCCGGACTAAGGATACCGACCATGCAGCAGCGTTTTTTGACCCTCAAGCTCTCTTTGATTAAAGTTTTTCGCCACCACCACCACACGACCTCACGGTCACAGTAGAGGGCGATCCGATCAGGAACCCGATTTTAATCCGGTATATACATTCAAAGATATTTCAACATACATGGTCTGTTCTGAAAGTAGTAGGACTCATTTTTTAAGCAAAATTTATTCAAGAGAATAGTACAAACGATTACAATTTTTCAAAGTAGCACCCTTCCGTACCTTCATGCTGCTGCCTGAGTTTTACAGTTTTTGTACGCCTCCAGGAACGCCTGGAGCGGAGTGCTGTTTAGCTCCCTCGTCACGGCCTGTTTAACCGCCTCTACCGATCCGTCATGTTTCCCTTTGAGCGTCGATTTTATTCTCGGGAATAGAAAAAAGTCTGGCGGGACCAAGTCGAGACTGTAAGGGGGCTGAGGCAGCGTTGCCGCCTTGTGCTGGGCAAAAAATCGGGTTCCTCATTCACATGATGAAGAAGATCCTACCGGTTGGCCTTTTCCTCCTCTGACAACACTCCCGGCACCAACTTCGCGCACGCTTTCCTCATGGATAAGTTTTCTGTCACGATCTCAAAAACATGGGTTTGAGGAATGTTCAAGTCATCAGCAATCATTCTGATACTCATTCTATGATCATTGTTACGTAAATGTTTCACTCGCTACACATTTTCTTTGGTCTTGCTGGTCGAAGGGCGTCTGGAGCGGTCGTCTTCCTCCACTCTTTCCTTACCTTCTGGGAACAGCTTGTGCCACTCAAAAAACACCTGATCTACCCATGGAAGCGTAACGGTAGGCCTCCTTAATCATGCTGTGAGTCTCTTCGCCCGTTTTACCAAGATTTACTCGAAATTTGATCGCGTATCGCTGATCCAGTAAACGCGCGATGAGTCTGCGTGACGAGACGTTTCGACAGGGGTTCACAGTACAAGAGACCTCCTCTCTTCAACGGCTGAGAGCCGACTGCCGATTTTCCCCAGCATTCCCAACATCCCCCTTCAACGATCCTGCACGCGCAGACCACCTCTCGTGCGCCCGTTCGCCCAGGAAAAAACCAGTCCTACTACTTTCAGAACAGACCCTGTATTATCAAAATTGTCATCGCCTTTACCCTAGCCCATGTAAAGGCCTGAAGAAGGCGGATGAGCGGCTCCTTCTCCGCCTTCTCACCAATACATTGCTGTGCCCGGCAGCGCTAAAACATTTTGACCCCTCCTTTAGCGGCAGCTGCCCACACTGTAGTGCAGTGTCTTCTGACACCTATCACATGGTGTGGGCCTGCCCCTCCAACCCCGCTATTCCCCCCATCCCCAACCCAACCCGGGAGGACTGGGAGGCGACCCTGCTCGGCTGCCACGACTTACAGGCCCAACAAGCCTTAGTCGGGCGCGCCCGGGCGGCGGCAACCGCCACTGGGGTCCCATACTAGGGACCTCCACCTAGTGTTTGTAAGGATCGGTCCCTTACGGGCTGATCCAAACATACCTCCTGTTCATTCGTAATAAATGTTTTCACCACCACCACCATCCCATTAATAGGGTAACCAGAGTATGGTTGCTAGGTCTATCTTTACAAACAAACGCAGAGGACACGTAGTACACGGTGGCGCTACCAAATCAAGTGGCTGTGGCTCAACTCAGCTGAGCCAGGATATACGAGCGAAAGCTGTTTTAAGCATGGTTACACACGGTTTAGCTTTGATTCATCTTCATTGTTTCAAGACTTCATCGAGAGCAAATCACGTGATGCACCAAGTGCCACAAGTGCAAGAGCGAGCGTCCAGAGCGGCGGTCATGACTGCCAAGCGCAAGAGCGAATCACGTGACACATCTCATGCCACAACTGGCGAGAAGGAGCGGCCGAGAAGCAGCCAGCGCAGCGGTGGACGTGACTGCCAAGCGCGCAGCTGTGGCGACGAATATGAAGATGAGGCACCTGCCACACTCGATCTTGCACATGCTGTGCGCCTCCCGTTAGAGGTCAAATCTAAGAGCCAGATGATCTTCAGGATCATCATGGGAGGTGTAGAGTTTTTCGCTCTAAAACAAATCAGATAATCCACATGATCCAAGGGCCACCAGCCGCCGTCAGGGCCTAAAAGAAGCTGACATTCTCCGCATCATACAGGCACTAACTATAAGCTACATCACATACCACGCTCGGTATCAGCGCTTCACAAAGGTAGAAACAAAGCCGCTAGATACCCTTCTCCACACAGCCGTGAAAACGGCATCCTTATCTATCATCAACGACCAGACTATTACAATTAAGCCTACATGCCACTACTTGCGAATTAATCGAAGCCAAGAAAGTCAATGAAAAAAATTCAAGGGGCACTTTGACTGTCTAAAGTGCGTAGAGGCGAAAGTGTTTTCCACACCACTTTGCCTATGTGACACTGGGGACGTCACCAGTGGATGACGTCACACATAATTGATGACGAAGTAATGACAAATTACTAATTAATGAGTAATTACTGATTAATCACTCAGTACTAATTGCTAATTAATGGCGCTTAAGCTTCGCCTTTAAGAGTGGAACGCGACAGCGTGTTGTAGTGCTGCCAGGGAGTCGATGGAACGGAACGCCACCATCCGTTCAGCGCGATGCCTTGCCCTTTGAACGCAACGCTTTTTGAGGAAAGGAAACAGCGCTGTAACTCTCAGTCATCTCGGTGTACAGTACACCTTAACCGCACCGTACAGGAAGGAAGGCAGTGGCAGTGAAAGAAGAAAGAGGGGCCGTAATGAAGAAACTGAAAATTGTATTTCAGGATTGGAAATTACGTAGTAACTGTCTCACATATCTCGGTGGACACCCGTCAAAACGCGGACACATCTGTCGACACGGCGGCCGACACGGACGCAGACACGGCTGCCGACACGGATTGATAACGACAGCATGAGGCATTGAAGGCTTTCGCCTTAATAGAGAGAGACAAACGCGCCCCTACAGAGAGATATGTCCTCAGACGTATAGATACCGCATTTGCATTCCGCGAACCTGAACGAGTAGCACGAAAAATGTGAGCCCGCATTAGAATAGCAGCAATGCTCCGCATTTTCACAACGGGTACAAAGAAGTAAAACATGTTAGCAACACATGCACTGACACGGCAGGTTAAAATTTTTTCAGTTCAACCAAGTCATCCAACACATTTAACCAAGTTGGCTGATCAGGCAGTGCCTGATACACTTCCCTCAGACGTATGACACCTTCAATGAAATGCTCGCATGGAGACCTCACAACTACTTCTGCATGGTTGAATTGTGTCCTTGTTTTCCATAAACTATGGAGGCCGAGGAGCATAATAGTGTCAATATTCAAAGGATTCATCGGGTTTTTGCTGTATTTATTTGGGCGTCGACATGGGAAAGAACTAGTCGAACAAACTTATTCTTGCCCGTGAAGAGAGGAGGTCTCGGTCTTGCTCAATTATTTGTATGACATATCGTGTCCCGCTTTATGTTTCTTCGAGACCAGAACGATATTTTTCTTCGCACAGTTATGCAAGTTCGTTTATGTCGTTTGCTACCAGGAGTTGTAGTATGCTCTGTTGAAAACATGCGTGGTACCGTGAGAGGTTATGAGCGTGAAGTTGTGCTTGCGTACAGAATGTTACAACTGCGATTTTCAATGCAGTACCTCTCCAATGTCACTAGAAAAAATCTGTATGAAGATTTAATTGAATCAATGCTCCCTGTACCCATTTACCGATTGTCAAACTGCGGAGGCCCAGGACCAGATGTGCTCAAAAGGGTTAAAAGAATGTCAGTTTACCCATCTTTGAAAACTTTCTGCTTCAAAGTTCACACCGGAACACTGTCGGTCAAAACATGGATGCATGATAAAGGACTCTGTCCCTTGGTCAACAGATTGTTTTCCATGTAAAAAATCTGAAACAATAGATCACGTGTTTTTAGATTGTTGGGATGCGTTTTTTTTCTGGGATGTGCTTCAAAGAACCTTAAAGGTGCACTGAAGAGGAATCTGAACTTGTCTTTTTGCCGCGGGAACTCGATCTACACGTTCCTAGCATTCTTAGAAACTGCGACTTATTGCCCTGTGTGGCCAATTTGCCTAATTAAATCGAATTAACGTCCGGCTCCCGCCCTTTTTTTTTAATTCTGCCTCGTACGGTGGGCGGAGTCGACCAACGCGTGGAGTGCCTTTCACCCTGTCCCGCGGCGGCTTGCCGCTCTGCCATCGGCGGAGTAATACGTAGTAGTCCGTAGTAGCAAATAGTCCGCGCATATTTTTATTTCTGCGGGCTTATTTTGCGGCTATATTATCTGCGAATGAAACTATTTATTCGTGGAAACCTAAAAAACAAAATAAAGCGAAAGCAAAGCCTCCACGGAGCTGGCTGAAAGGAACTTCACTCGTTGGTCGACTCCGCCCACCGTACGAGGCAGAATTAAAAAAAAAGGGCGGTAGCCGGACGTTAATTCGATTTAATTAGGGAAATCGGCCATACAGGGCAATAAGTTGCAGTTTCTAAGAATGCTAGGAACGTGTAGATCGAGTTCCCGCGGCAAAAAGACAAGTTCAGAATCCTCTTCAGTGCACCTTTAAAGAAAGATTTCCCGCTACACCCGCATGGCATCAGGTTCTTACCGGCAGGAAAACAGGACATCTCTTATGATAGCACCGATGCTCCGAAATATGCACCCCGAACACGACGCCGGTAGGCGCAAAAGCAGGGTCCAAGGCCCTGCATAGGACATACGGCATCGACCTCGACACCCTCTATACAGATGCTGCAGACCGGAGAGACGAAGCGATAGCATCACCCGTAGTACGCACCGACAACAGCACGGAAGCGGAAGAATGCAAAATAGTTCTCACCGTCACCACCCGCCCAATTTACATTACACATTACATCACAAATTTCCATTATAACAGACTTCCACGAAGCATGTAGAAACTTCTGGCAATGACATATCTCGCCGATCGCACGTCAGATTCTGCATCGAAACCAACCTACCCCGTCTGTCCACCTAGTCTGGGCACCTGGGCACGCATCTCTTCCTGCTATTGAGCGCGTTCATAGCAAAAGAAGAGGAATTAAGGTGCATTGGAGCGAATAAAGGTTAATTATATGTTAAGGTGCATTATTGTCGGTATAATGTGACTTAATGGCGCATTAAAATGAATTAAATCGCCGCCGCGGTGGCTCAGTGGCTATGGTGCTCGGCTGCTGACCCGAAAGACGCGGGTTCGATCCCAGCCGCGGCGGTTGAATTTCTTTGGAGGAGAAATTCTAGAGGCCCGTGTACTGTGCGATGTCAGTGCACGTTAAAGAACCCCAGGTGGTCGTCCGGAGCCTGGCGTCTCTCATAACCTTAGTCGCTTTGGGACGTTAAACACCATAAACCAAACCAAACCAAAATGAATTAAAGGGGAATTAGAGTAAATCAGTTGTGAATTGAGAGTGAATTAAATGAATAAATTCCTAATTAAATGAAATAAGTGTAAATTAAACGAATTAATTGTGTCAAAATTTTGAATTAAGTGAATTAAGTGTCAATAAAACGAAGTAATTGTGAAATAAATTCGAATGAATTACGAGGGGGTACCCAAAAGAAACCGGACTTATTTTTGTTTGAACTTATTTGTTCACATTTTAAGCACAGATATTTAATATCCTTCAAAGTACTCTCCACTTACAATAATACGTTTGTCGAATATTTCATTCCATTTTTCAAAACATTGTTTAAATTCATCTTTTGTGATGCTTGACAGTCCCTACGTCGTTTTTTTCTTCACCTCAGCAACATCAGCGAAACGCTTTCCATTCACCTGTCTTTTCATTCTACGAAACAAAGAAAGTAGCACGTGGCAAGGTCGGGTGAGTATGAGGGTTGAGGAACAGAGGTCATGCCATTTTTGGTCCGAATTTGTCGTAGAGACAGGCCTGTGTGAGTAGGGGGAATTGCCATGGTGGAAAAACCAGTCACCCGTCTGCCACAAATCAGGCCGCTTCCACCGAACACTGTTGCCCAATCTTTTCAAAACATCCAAGCAGAAAGCCTGGTTAACTGTCTGACCCTGCGGAACAAATTCTGAATAGACGACTCCTCTCACGTCGAAAAAACAAATCAGCATTGTTTCAAGGTTCGGTTTCACCTGACGAGCTTTCTTGAGGCAAGGTGAATTTGAAGTTTTCCATTGGCATGACTGTTGCTTTGTTCAGGATTTAATTCAGGAACACTTAAGTTGTCCCCATAGCATCGTCCTTGAACGTCTTTCTGAATATTTCAAGAGTTTCCGTTCCACTTTTTCCGAGAAAAAATCAGAATTTCACCGGCGCACGCTGTTCACGAACATCAGCCATTGCAAAAACGACGCTCACACAAAACAGTCGTCACTCTAAAACTCTGCCTAAACTAGTTTGACCTCCTTCAGCGACGGCACTCGGCTTACTGACTCTGAAATGTTCATTCTATGCGCTCCTAGCGGCAAAACGCGGTACCACAGAAGCTTTGCCGATTCAAAAAATTATTCCGGTTTCTTTTGGGTACCCCCTCGTATATCGTAAGGTGTATTAACTGTGGTTTAAGGTGAATTATGTGATTCGATTGTAAGACGCGACGCCACAGTCGACATAGAGCAACTAGGGTCGAAGAGGAACAATTAGAGGCGGTGAGGAGGCGTCAATGCTTTCGCATTATTATCATGGAAGATCATGGAGTAATGATCATTATGATCATGGAGTAATGCTTTCGCATTACTTCATTAATGCTGTCGCATTACTCCAGTGAGGTTTCCACAGTAAATTGGTAAATTGGTTTTTGGGGAAAGGAAATGGCGCAGTATCTGCCTGACATATGTCGGCGGACACCTGAACCGCGCCGAAAGGGAAGGGAGGAAGGTAGGATTGAAACAAGAAAGAGAGGAAGGGGTGCCGTAGTGGAGGTCTCCGGAATGATTTCGACAACCTGGGTATCTTTAACCTGCACTGACATCGCACAGCACACGGGCGCCTCTTGCACTTTAACCTTTTCCGGAGACCTCCACCACGGCACCTCTTTCTCTCTCTCTCTACTTTCACTCCCACCTTCCTCCCTTCCCTTACGGCATGGTTCGGATGTCCACCGAGATAAGCGAGACATTTACTGCGCCATTTCCTTTCCTCAGAAACCATTCAGGGAACCCAGGGAACGAAGCACCCAGCCCACCAACACGCTCGAGGCTTTGTCGGCCGAGCGCTGGGCTCTCGTCCAAGGGGACCCGAGATGGAGGCAGTGATTTCCTACTACGACATTACCCAATTCTACAAACTCTCTAGAAGAATCTATCCTCCCCCGCACAAGTCACTCTCCAAACACCAAGAGGTGGCTTGGAGAAGACTTCAAGCCCATTCTTACGCGAACCCGTAAATTTACGTCCACATCTACACCGGTGTCATAGACACCACCTGCATCCACTGCAATAGCACTGCCACCCTCGATCACTTCCTAGGGGACTGCCCGGAGGATCCTCCTCCGCCACATGCTCTTGGTCGCTCCGCTCCCGCGTAACATGGACATGGCTTCACATGAAGGCAGACGACAAGCGCGGGTTCGCACGCTTGAGAGGCAATATGGCTATACAGAGGGCGTCTATTACGTGGACATCACAGGGCCGTCGCCCGCGGGATTCTTCACGGCTGCCGTAGTCCACCGGGGAATGAATGTCGATGGGCTATCTTTTCGGGCCCCAAATTCAACACGAGCGGAGGAAGTCGCAATAGCTCTCGCTGCCGCCGATCCAAAATCGAAAACGGTTATCACAGACTCTCGCCGGGCCTGTGAACATTATCTTGCAGGCGAAATATCACCTCTTGCCTCGCAAATTCTAAGACACGCTCTCGCCGATCCAACTCGCACAAAAGTGATCTGGGCTCCTGGCCACCAGGGTCTACGAGGCAATGAGGCCGCTGATGCGGCCGCCCGAGCTCTCACACACCAGGCTCCTCATCCTAGCTCTCATGGCTCAGAAGCTCATAAACCGCTTCTGCGGTTCCGCGAAATTCTAATTTATTATTGCGACAGCCACCGTCTCTACCCGGCACCTGCCAAGGGGCTGAGTAAGGCGGAGGAGCGAACTCTGCGGCGCCTGCAGACAGGAACCCTTCTCTGTCCTGCAATAGCAAAACACTTCGATCCGAACACAGATGGGCGCTGCCCGCACTGTGGAGAGATCTGCGATATCTTTCACATGGTGTGGGCATGTACTCAGAATCCTCACCTTCCCCCCTCCCCCACCTCCACCCGAGAGGCATGGGAGACTGCCCTCCTCAACTGCTCCACACTGGAGTCCCAAAGGGCTCTGGTCAAGCGGGCGCGAGACGGGGCCTCGTCATGCGGTGTCCCGGACTAAGGATACCGACCATGCAGCAGGGTTTTTTTTCACCCTCAAGCTCTCTTTCATTAAAGTTTTTCACCACCACCACCAGCTCCGGAAGCTCTTATAGAAGCTCCCTCACCAGACGGCTGGGATGAAGTGCTGCGCAGTTCGGACCCCACCGTACAGGCGGGAGCCATCGAGCGTGCCGAAGAGGTGACAGCTAACGACCACATGGCCCTTCTGCTAAGAATCCAGGAACCCCTTTTAGAGCGCAGCTCTTTGGCGTCCGTTCCTGGGTTTCGCGTCGTCGTCGGCGTCGGCGTCGGCCTCGTAACCAGCTCCGCCCCCAATGTCACGCTTTTCAATTGGTCGAAATGCTCGTGACGTCACAGTGCGCGAATTTCAAATGGGGCCAATTGTACTTTGGGTAGTAACCATGCAACCAATCAAAGGGATCGTATAGTGATGCTGCAACTAAGTTGGACTGAGTTTACTTAATTGCTTAATTAATCAATTAGACTAATTAATATAGAGGAGAATGAAGACGTCAGAAGAAAAGAAAAGAAAGACGCGCGCCGCAGCGACAACAGCGTCCGCGGAAGGAGACGCTGCTGAAAAAAAAAACAGATAAGTACGAAGCCGCGTTCCCTCCACCACCACGCACTTCCCCACTCAAAGACGTTGCTCGTTTCATATACGTTGTGTCGAACATCCTAGACAGTTCCAACAATTGACAGGTTAATGACAGAACACGATGGATAGAAATGCAATAATATAAATATGAAATAGCCTAATTAACCTTTCTAGCTAGACCGCATAAATCAATAAAACCGAGAACGAAATTGGTCGAGTTGGGGAATCGAACCAGGGTCTCCGGAGTGCGATACGAGCACGCTAGCCACTCCGTAATGCCAGTTGAATGGCTTGGAATGAACAAAGGCGCGTCTAGCTAATACGGCGTCTTCGTTCAGTCCCATCTTCCCCCTTTCCCTTACGGCGAGGTGCAGGTGTCCACCCAGATATGCGAGAGAGACACATTTCCTTTCCTCAAAAAATTAATTTACCGTCCAGCAAGGCATACAGCCGAATTGGCGAACATATATCAGTCTATTTCTCCGACCACAAAGCTTCCTTCATGACTGTCAAGAACTGTTAGTGGAATCTTTGTTAAAGGAATACGTGTGAAAAATAAAAAAAAAATTCTGTGATAGCGCATACATGTGTTGCTCGATTTCTTTGCCTCAATGTATCGAAAAGGTGAAACAGCTTATTTGCTGCGCTCAAATTTCGCATTAGGAAGTAACGTAATCGTCGGTACATTTTTTCCTACAATAAAGTTCTCTCTCTCTGTGTCTCAATTTTTCACCCACTTAGGTCCTGCAGAACAGTACCTGCCCGACATGGGGAACCACCCGAGAAGCAGCCGCCAAATGCCGCCAGCTTCAAACTAACACCTTCCCTATGCAGCCTCACGCCCAAGCACATCTTCTACCCAGCTATAAGCCCAGAGCGATGCTTCTTCTGCGGAGGACATCCAAATCTTTATTATTTCACGTGGGAAACCCCCCACCCAGTCTGCAATACCCAACCCCTTCCTCTCACATCGGCAAGCCGCTCTCTCAAGCACAGGCCTGGACGACCAGCGCATTCTAATCGACTGGCAAGCCGGACTGCAGCAGCTAATATGGCCCTGTACTAAGGGTTCTACCCTCTTGTGGCTGTAAAACCCACAACGAAATAAAGTTTTTCAGCGAGTCACTCAGTCTAGATTTAGCTAACGAGCTAGAGATTTAGCTAAACCCCATACACCAACCAATCATCAATTAATAACTTAAATAAATGAACTCCATTAATGAAACCAAAAAAACTGGTCCAGATGAAATTTCTAATCAAAGCTTGTTCTTTCAGTGTATCTCTATACTTACAAATAATTTTTTGCAAAACACCCGAAAGCAGCCTAATACATAAAGATTGGAAGAAAATCCTGTATCGTACCAATTTTTAAAAGCGGTTCCAAATTATATGTAAACAACTATTGGTCAATCTCATTGTGTTTCTTATGTTGTAAAGTGTTTGAGCACATACTTTAGAGCAATATAATTAGGCACTTAGAACAAAGCAGCTTTTTCTTTGCCAACCAGTATGGTCTCCGCACATGTGTCCTGCACCACTCGGTTGCTTGAACTTCTTTACGAGCTCGCGGATACTGCTGAAAAAAAGTTTGCGTACCGATGCAGTTTTTGTCGACTATCGCAAAGCGTTTGATTCCGTCTCACATGAACTATTAAACCATAAAATGAAAACTCATGAATTGGATTGCAATGTGATGAAAGTAACTGCACACTACCTGAGCGACAGAATATCATGTGTGGTAATTGAAGGTGAAAATTCTAGTTTCGTTCAAGTCACTTCGGGAGTGACGCAAGGCTCGGTGCTGGGATCAGCACTCTTCTTAATCTATATAAATGATCTCGCTTCAATCATTTCCTCTCAAATAAGGCTAGGTATTGCGTCGTTTACAGAGCGATTCATAACCAACGTGATGTAGATGCCCTCCAGCAGGACCTGAACAGCATAGCGTCGTGGTGCCAAACCTGGCAACTTGGCCTGAATACCAATAAATGCTGCCAGTTAATATTTACTGAGTCTAAGATCCCAATGAATCAACCTACAAACTAGGTGATACCATTCTCAGTACGGCAAATTAAGTTAAATATATAGATGCTGTACTAACCGCTAATCTGCCCTTTTCAAATCATACCGAAATTATCGTCCAAAAAGCTGGGAAAATGCTTTACCTACTAATACGCACCCTTGGCGCTGCTCCTCAGATTCTTAAATATACAGCATACAGGTGACTTAATGCCTCAATTAGAATATTGCCACGTATCATTGTAGTGTTTGTTCGTTCACTGTCAAGGCTGCAGGAAAGGGTTGTTATCACTTTTGTTCGTGACGCGAGAAGCGACCGGACTAATCTCGATTGTTCACAGCCATGAACAGCTGCATCTACTTGTTTCTAGATTACTCTAGATGATCTCGACCTGTTATCTCCAAGTTTCCTTGCCGGCTTTAAATTGAACGATGCCGCGAGCAGCGGGCATTCGTAGATCGACGATTGACGAGCACGCTTGTTGCTTACGCCGCCACCGAGTGATTCAGTTCTTTTGCGGGCGCAAGTCAGCCCTAATAAAGAGCTTCGTTTCCAAGTATTTCTGGTGTCTTCCTGACCGCTGGACTGCCGCCACTAAAACGTGACATCTGGTGGAGGTGCTGGGTACCCTTCCATGTACCGGACACCCCCTACAAGCCGTGACGCCAGCCCTCTGAGTCATCAACCGCAGGACCTGAGTCCAGTCCACCGCGCTAGCCGACGCCTGCAAGGGGACGCACCAGAGTTCGGGAATCTGCCGGACCCTACCCGGAAGCGGAAGCCAGCCGCAACGTCTACCATGAGCTTGCCCCAGACGACGACTCCAATCATTCTTCACCAGCCCCGGGTGCCACCAACCTTCGACGCTTCGCCTGGCGCCGACCCCGAAGAATGGCTGGAGCAATTCGATCGTGTGGCTATCTTCAACAACTGGGCCGATGCCACGAAACTTAGGTACGTCTTCTTCGCCTTGGAGGGCCAGCAAAAGTATGGTTTGAGAATGAGGAAGCTAACCTCACGAACTGGGAAACCTTCAAGGAGCAGCTTCTAAAGACCTTCACGAACATCGTGCGAAAGGAGAGAGCCCAGCAGCTGCTACAGTCTCGCATACAACACCCAAACGAGACCGTTGCTGTGTACACTGAGGAAATGAAGCGTCTCTTCCGGCGTGCCGACGCGAGCATGAAGGAAGAAGAGAAGGTGAAGTTGCTTATGCGAGGAGTTAAAGAGCAACTATTTGCCGGCCTCGTTCGCAACCCACCGAAAACCGTCGCGGAATTCGTAGAAGAGGCATCCACAATGGAGAAAACTCTTGACGCCCGAGCCCGCCAGTATGACCGCCAGCAGCGCTTTTGGTCAGCAAGCTGCATGGACACCGCTAGCAACGATAACCTGCGGGAGGTTATACGTGAAGTTGTGCGAGAGGAGCTCCGGCGATTGCTGCCAACGGGAACGCAGCCGCAACTTTCATCGCTCACTGACGTCATCCGGGACGAGGTTCAACAGGCCTTGGGTGTGACGCCGACACCCACGCAGCCTCTGCAGCCCCCAGCCATGACTTACGCCGCAGCTGTGCGCCGTCCTGCACCTCGACGACGGGACCCAAGCCCCTATCGCCCTCAGCCAGCTGCGTTGGACCGCCGCCCACTCGCCCCAACCCGCCCGTCCTACGAGCGACGCGCGCAGCCGAGGAAATGCGACGAATGGAGAACTCCCGACCAGCGCCGCCCACTATGCTTCCACTGTGGCGAAGTCGGTCACGTACTCCGGCACTGCCCATACAGAAGAGTGGGCATCCGAGGGTTCTCTTACGACGCTCCACGACCCCGACCCGGCCAGCGACCAGCCGAAATCGAGGAGTTTTTGCGTCGGGAAGAATACTCACCGCCGAGCCGCCTATCACGTTCCCCGTCGCCATCGTCCCCGCGCTTTGTTTCTCCTAGCCGAGGTTACGCCGTGCGTGGACGCTCCCCCAGCCCCCGAAGGTTAAACTAAATAAAGCAGCCTCTGGAGGTGAGGTTGCTTCTAAGCGCTATGACAAAGATCCTCCATCGACGAGTACTCAAGGCCATGCCTCAACTACGACGACGACACCTACGACGACGACACCGACGACGACGACACCGGCGACGACGACGACGACGCGGCCAGACTTGAAGCTTTTACCGCTGCCCAGTGAAGTAACGTCGCAGTACGCCCACCGCAACCTCACTACTCGACGAAGCCGAGATCGGACACCGAAGACAACGTACAATAGGAGAACGCGAACAAGTGATCTCGAAGTTACAGTCGACGGTCACGCGGTTACTGCCTTGGTGGACACGGGAGCTGACTACTCTGTCATGAGTGGCCCACTCGCTGTCCGACTCAGGAAGGTAACAACAACCTGGGATGGCCCGCTGATCCGCACCGCAGGTGGCAACCTGATTACGCCGTCAGGACGCTGCACCGCGAGAGTTACTGTAAATGGGAGAACCTATGCGACAACCTTCCTGATCCTACAGCAACGCTCGAGAGACGTGATTTTGGGAATGGACTTCCTGAACGAGCATCGGGCGATCATCGACCTTCGATCTAAGTCGATCAAGCTTTCCACGGAAAAAGCCATACCTGTTGCGACGAGCGCGACTCATCACGTTGCCTTAAACGTCCTCGATGAAGCATTGAGCGTGCCGGCCCGATCAAGTGTTCTCGTCGGCATAGGTACTGGAGACATCGAAAATGCCGAAGGCGTTACCGAGGGGAACACCCAATTACTCCTGGATCGAGGATTGGGCGTCGCGAGGGGAGTCGCCGAAATCCGAAATGGACAAGCCCAGGTGTTGCTAACCAACTTCACCGAAGAATACCGGCATCTAAACAAAGGTACGACGATCGCTTTCCTCGACGAGCTGGCAGACATCAGAGACGTATTTGCCCTACCCGACCAACCCGCAGAACTATCTGAACAAGGCCATCAACCCACGTTCGACATCAACCCGGCATTACCCCGGAGCAGACAAGACCAAATACGCAGTCTTCTTCAAAGGTACACCGATTGCTTCTCATCAGCATCGAATGTGCGACGAACCCGACTTGCCAAGCACCGCATTGTCACAGACGAACACGCACGACCACTGCGACAGTGCCCCTACTGCGTATCGCCGCTAGAACGCCAAGCTATCCGCAAGCAAGTTGAGGAAATGCTTCGTGACGACGTCATCCAGCCATCGAGGAGCCCCTGGGCAGCACCGGTCGTCCTAGTGAAAAAGAAAGACGGCACCCTTCGCTTTTGCGTCGATTACCGCCGCCTGAACAACATTACGAAGAAGGATGTCTACCCCCTCCCCCGCATCGACGATACACTGGACCGGGTGTGCAACGCTAAGTACTTCTCATCGATGGACCTGAAGAGCGGCTACTGGCAAATCGAAGTCGACGAAAGAGATCGCGAGAAGACTGCGTTCATCACGCCAGACGGACTCTTCGAGTTCAAGGTGATGCCATTCGGCCTCTGCTCTGCCCCAGCGACGTTCCAGCGAGTAATGGATACGGTGCTCGCAGGCTTGAAGTGGCAGATTTGCCTAGTCTACTTAGATGACGTTGTTGTCTTCTCCTCAAGCTTTGAAGACCACCTCAGAAGGCTTCAGATAGTGCTGGAAACGATCAAGTCTTCAGGCCTGACACTGAAACCGGAGAAGTGCCACTTCGCCTACGAAGAGCTGCTGTTCCTTGGTCACGTCGTAAGCAAGGATGGAGTTCGCCCAGACCCCAAGAAGACGGCTGCGATCGCAGAGTTTCCACAGCCTAATGACAAGAAGGATATACGCAGATTCCTTGGATTGTGCGCTTATTACCGGCGATTCGTCAAGAACTTTTCGCGCATCGCTGAACCTTTGACCCAACTTACCAAGGCTGATGTGCCTTTTAAATGGGAAAGGCCGCAAGAGGAAGCTTTCAACGAACTTAAGCGCCGCTTACAGTCCCCTCCTGTGCTCGGGCACTTTGATGAAAATGCCGAAACCGAAGTTCATACCGATGCAAGCAGTGTGGGCTTAGGAGCGGTCCTCGTTCAGAAAAATGGCAGACAGGAGAAAGTTATCGCGTACGCTAGCCGTTCACTGTCGAGAGCCGAAGCCAACTATTCGACGACAGAGAAAGAATGTCTCGCCATTATTTGGGCCACGTCCAAATTTCGCCCCTACCTATACGGACGACCATTCAAGGTTGTGAGCGATCACCATGCTCTGTGCTGGTTGGCCAATTTGAAAGATCCCTCCGGCCGCCTTGCTCGTTGGAGCCTGCGTCTTCAAGAATTCGACATAACTATAGTCTACAAATCTGGCCGCAAGCATTCCAATGCAGACTGCCTATCGCGAGCCCCCGTAGACGCAGCACCGGAAGAGGAAGACGAAGGAGACCTCAAGACCGATCTGATCTCGGACTGCCTGCCTATCTGCTTTGGTTCCTGGTGGTGCCGGGCGTTTCTGTTTGGTGAGGACGTTCCACGTTCGGGGGTTTTTTGGTCAGGATTCAGGGTAGCACTGTAGATTTGAGTAATGTGAGGTTGCCTTTGCGCCGGCTGTAGGCATGGCTTTCACCTCCCCGGGTGGGGGCTCGGCAGCCTGGTTCGCCAGTCTGCCGGTCGAAAGCTTGCCTCTGACTTCATTTGGGAGGAATGGTGTAGATGCAATTCCGGTGGCGCTTGTACCGTTACGTGATGGAGTACTAAAAATGAAGAATTCCAAAGCGATCCAGCACGAACTGAAGAGTCTGTCAAATCACTATCTCGACATCTTTGAAGTGCGACCTTTCGGGAGGCGTGGTATTCTTTGCAAGTCGGCAAACACTGAGTGTGTGTCGGATCTGCTCCGGTGTCGTACTTTTACTACAGTTCCGGTTAAGGCCTTTATTCCGGAACAGCTTGCGTGCACCAAGGGTATTGTCCGTGGAGTGGACCCGTCATCTTCCGCCCAAGAAATTCTGGAGGAATTCCAGGACGCAGGAGCCGAGGTTATTTCTGTATACCGCTGCTCGTGCGAGGTCGCAGGAGTGCGTGTTGCTACAGAGTCGGTAATTACAACTTTTGCTGGTCGCACCTGCCCCTCTGAGCTGAAAATATGGCCTATTGTATATCGCGTGGACCCGTTGCAACCTCGTCCTCTGCAATGCACAAACTGTTGGCGATTTGGACATAGTGGTAAAGCCTGCAAGTCGGCGACTAGATGCCGGGTGTGTGGTGAAGGTCACTCTTGCGACAGCTGCACTGCTGGTGAACCTGTCTGTTGCTTGTGCAGTAACGCCCACAGTGCTGATGATGCCACTTGCGAAAAACGGTCACAGGAGCAGAGTATATTGGAATTAATTGAGCAAAATAGATGTTCCCGAGCAGACGTTCATGCGCTCCTTAACCGCAGAAATCACTCTTACGCCAGCCTTGTGCGTTCCTCTACTCCCGACCTTGAAGCCACGCTGTCTGCCAAGATTGTGTCAAGCGTCGAAAAAGCATTGTCAGCTGTGGTAGAGCGTATACTCAGCAGCTTTACTCAGGCTTTGTCTGAGATTGCTGCGAGTCAAGCAGTTTGTCATCTCCCACCTGCAGTGCCGCCAGTGGCAACTTCCCTTCAACCGTGTGCTGAAAGTTCGATTGGACCATCATCTTCCAATATACCGACTCCCGTGCCACCTCTCGATAGCGTCCCAGTTAGTCTTCCTCGCACCAGTGTCTGTACTACTGATGTGGAAATGACCTGCCCTACACAGAAGCGTCGTGATTCCACCTCTCCCTCTAAGACCTCCGTTCCCCAGCTCAAGACTAGAAAAGGGCCTGCTAAAGTCTCCTCGAAGCCTGATGTGCTAAAGGAGGCTGTTTCGGCCTCTATTCTCGACTAGTTAACATGGCTGGTGTAAAGGTTCTACAATGGAACTGTCGATCTCTTGCTTCTTCTCTTACAGATTTAAAACTTCTTTTATCTTCTCATAATCCAGATATAGTGCTCTTACAAGAAACTTGGCTCTCATCTGTAAAATCATTTTCATTAAATAGGTTTCGTGTTTTTCGAGCGGACCGCATACATGGTAGGGGCGGTGGGTTAGTGACCCTGATTTCTTCAAAACTGTGTCACCGCGCATCAATTAATAAAAAGGTTATGCTTCCCGACTGCGAGCTCTTAGCTGTTGATCTTATTTTGCCGCACTGTGCTCCTGTCACAGTTGCTAACGTATATTATCCAGCAGGAGTAAACAGAACAGACCACCTGGACAGCTTGCTTGGCAACTCTAATAGGGTCATTATTGCTGGAGACTTTAATTCACATCACGTTGTCTGAGATACCTACACTGACTCTCATGGTCAGATGTTATGGACATGGATGTCGGCAAATAATGTGCGCTGCTGCAATTCTCGGGCCATAACCTTCATCCGTGGAAATTCGAGTTCAGTTCTCGATTTGTCTTTGGCAGCAGGTGGGGTAGGTATAGGGGCATGGTCCACAGTTGACAGTGGTACGTCTAGTGACCACTTGCCAATTATTTTCACCATCTTGGTGCGCTCACTCCATGGGCAGGGTTCTGCCCGAAAGTTAGTTAATCTTGCAGCCTACAAAGCGTCTTTGCGCGCTTCCCTTTCATCTGATGTTTGTTCCAACGGAAACGACAGGGCTCAGCGAGTGTTTCATTCTGTTTTGAAGGCTACAGAGAGTTCCCAGTTCATTGTGCGGTCGGGTGTCAGCAATAAATCACCATCCCCATGGTGGAACGCTGCGTGTGAGACAGCCTTCCGCCGTAGGAAAGCAGCATGGAAGAGCCTTTCGCATAATCAGTGCCCTGCTAATTGGATCAACTATAAATTTTTCTCGGCCTCGTTTAAGAGAACAATAGCAAAGGCAAAGGATGACTACAATCAAAATTTGAATGCCTATTTGTCAGCCCCAAACAATAGGAAGGCTCTGTACCGTTTTATGGAACGGAATATCCACTCCTCATCAATGCAGTTAACAAGCTCGGCTGTACTGTCCCCACATGAGGCGAAAGATGAGTTAGAGCGAATCGCACAAGGGCTCGCGTTACGCTTTCAGGAGAAGCGCAGAGTGCCCTTGTACGACCCCTTCCCCTGCTCAGACTATGTGGCGGTTGATAAATCAGAACTACTAACTGTAGTTTCTGCGATGCAATCTTCGGCTCCGGGTTCGGACGGTGTTACGGTCGGTATGTTGAAAATCTTAGCTGAAGAATTCACTCAGGACCTTCTCGATCTGGTCAACGCTTCATTGGAAGCTGCATGGCTGCCGCACTCCTGGAAGGTGGCGAAAATAGTATTACTCTTAAAAGATTCAAAAAAAGGATTCCATCTTGATAACATTCGGCCGATAGCTCTAACATCTAATTTGGTAAAGCTCGTGGAAAGAATTGTGCACAGCCGCCTGTCAAAGCATGTTTCAGAAATTAATGCATTGTGTCCAGCCCAGATTGGCTTTCGCCGCGGATGCTCAATATGGTCTGCCCATGTTGATTTAGAGAGCAGAATCCGCCTTGCTATGCGAAAAAACGAAGTCCCAGCGTTAGTGACGCTTGACATTGCTAAAGCGTACGACAGTGTTGAACATTCTATCCTTCTCACGAAATTGTCAACACTACACCCGCCGTACTACGTTTATGCGTGGATCCGCGAATTTTTAGCGGGACGGCAGTTTTTTTGCACTGACGGCTCCTTCACTTCAGACACCTACGCCCAGACCAGAGGTGTGCCACAAGGTTCTGTGCTTTCGCCACTCCTTTTCAATATTCTATTGTGTGACATTCCCATCCACCCTGACGTTACAGTTTATGTTTATGCAGATGACATTGCCTTCTTTGCCTCGGCAACCGACATTCATGCCCTGTATCGTTGTCTTCAGGCTTACCTCAATGCTCTCGAGGTTTGGCTGAATAACATTAATCTGGTGTTAAATGTGCATAAAAGCAGTGTGTTAGTTTTTCAATCTAACATGCCTTTATATATATCGTTACAATATCGCACGGACATTATACCGCAGGTGGAATCCTTGCGGTATCTAGGCGTAATTTATGATGGTAGTATGGACTGGCGGCCCCACATCAAGAGTATCGTTGAGAAAGGAGAGCGTGCGCTGGGTCGGCTACTTCGAATAAGTAATAGGAGATTTGGCATGCGTCGGGACACGCTCCTACTCCTTTACAAAGCCTATGTCAGACCCACTTTGGAATTTGGCTGCATACTTTTTTCTGGGTCCGCCAAATACAAGCTCCGTCCGTTGCTGCTGTTAGAAAGGCGTGCCCTGCGCCTCTGCCTCGGCCTCCCTCAGTCAGTTTCCACCGCAGTTCTGTACCTGGAGGCTCGTATTCCCGACCTTAACTCTCGTTTTCAGCTATTAACTGTCAGGACTTTCTTACGGGCATTTGAGTCTGCTTCTGGTGTGGCTACACCTATTTTTGTTTCCCACCCGGCTCTCTTTTTTAGTCATCATTGGCCAAGGTTTCGCCTCCCTCAGGTCGTTTTTACTCAAAACCTTTTATCGGTCATTGGTGTAGATCTCAGTTCTGTGTGTAGGGTAGGTTCTGCAACGTCCCCTGTGGATATTTCTTTTGATTATATTTTCCCACCTAATTCAAAGCATCGGCCGTCCAGGACCCTACTTAGTCTCCTCTCAGAACACCTTGACTCTTTCCCCCACCACAGCGTGATTGCTACAGATGCGTCCGGGGCTGGCCAGAACGCAGCCGTTGGCATTTTTTCTGAGGATCTCTCTTGGAGTTATTCACTTCGAGTCCCGGATTACACTCCCATATTTCTAGCGGAGTTTATGGCTCTTGGGCTGGCTGCTTTAAAGATTCCCCCCAGTGTCTCCCAAGTGATATTTCTGTCAGATTGCCTCTCTTTGTTGTTGGCGCTGGATTCTAAACGGGACGATCTATTGAGCCGCTCATTGAAGTATTTCATTCCTGGATGGGTGAAAGAGGTGCGCTTCGTTTGGATCCCAGGTCACTGCGGTATTTCTCAAAACGATGCAGCAGACTTTTTAGCAAAATCTGCTCTCAATGCACCGGTCGCCTGTAGCGTCCCTAATCTGATCCTTTTCGGAATGTCTCGCTTTCAGCGCTTTCAGCATATTACCACTATGTGCAACGATCCCTTGCTGTCTACTATTGACTACCACCATCTCATGTACCCATGGAAGGTTCGTGCTTTTAAATCCCGGCAGTGTGAGGTTGCAATGACACTCCTGCGGTGCAGAATTCCCAGCTTAAATCTTTATTTATGCAGATGCGGGTTCAGTCCCTCAAACCTTTGTGCGACTTGCGGAGAGGTGGAAACACTGGAGCATTTCCTACTCTATTGCCGGAGGTTTGCACTTCAGAGAAGGACGTATCTCGAAATTCCAATTTCTCGAATGGGACTCACTTTGTCGGTTCCGCTTCTTCTGTCCTTCGGTGCTAGCGCCAGAGGTTTTGCATTGCATCAAGTTTGCGATTTCCTCCACAATTACATAATTGCCACCGGCAGGTTCCCTTGCTAATGGTACCCAAAATGTCCGCATTGCAAAATCCTTCAGAATTTTTCTGGTATTCAGTTCTCTAATCTTTATGCCGGTTTTTTTTTTCATTCATTTCTTCCCGTAATTTCTTTTTATCCATAATTCCATCTTTAATTCCTCGCAATACGTACCCAAAGTTAATCATTAGCTTGGCCCCAAAAGGTAATCCATTAGATTGGTACCAATTTGTCTTCTTTGGGCTCTCCTCACTGAACCCTGGCCAATCCCCCGTCGTGGGTATGTGCCATGCCACCAAGGCAACAACAACAACAACAACAACCAGCAGTTTCGCGCAGCAGCAGCGCTCGGATCCTGAGTTGCAAAGCCTAGTTGATTATTTGAAAGGCAAGACCGCATCGCCTCCCCGGGGGTTCAAGCGCCAACTGTCGTCCTTCGTCCTTCACAATAATGTCCTCCTGAAGAAGAACTTCGAGCCCCAACAGGACAGTACATCTTCTTGTCGTGCCCAAGAATCTCAGGCAAGAAATTATGCAGGCATGTCATGATGAGCCGACTGCAGGGCATCTCGGGATTTCTCGCACGTTGCACCGCATCCAGGAGAAGTACTATTGGCCGCGGCTAGCTTCCGACGTTTCCCATTACGTGAAAACGTGCCGTGAGTGTCAGCGACGCAAAACGCCTCCGACTAGACCAGCCGGACTCCTGAACCCCATACCACCGCCAACTAAGTAAGCCCTTTCAGCAAATCGGGATGGACCTCCTCGGCCCCTTTCCGACTTCATCAACAGGAAACAAGTGGATCATCGTGGCCACCGACTACATGACCCGCTACGCCGAAGCAAAAGCGTTGCCTAGTGGCACCGTAACAGAAGTCGCAAAATTTTTTGTCGAACAAATTCTCCTCCGACACGGCGCCCCCGAAGTGCTCATCACAGACAGAGGAACGGCGTTTACAGCGGAGCTGACGCAAGCCATTTTAAACTACAGCCAGACAAGCCATCGGAGGACAACTGCCTATCATCCACAAACCAACGGACTCACAGAGCGTCTCAACAAGACTATCGCAGACATGCTCTCCATGTACATCGACGCCGAACACAAGACATGGGACACCATTCTGCCGTACGTGATCTTTGCTTATAACACTGCCGTCCAGGAGACTACCAGGTTTACCCCATTCCAGCTTGTCTACGGCAGGAAGCCCACGACAACACTCGACGCAATGCTCCCGCACGTTTCAGACGAAGACAACCACGACGTCGCCGCCTACCTTGATCGCGCCGAGGAAGCCCGAAGACTTGCACGGCTTCGCATTCAAGACCAGCAGCACGCCGACGCCCGACGCTACAATCTGCGCCGACGAGACACGAATTACAAGCCAGGTGATCGTGTTTGGATATGGACGCCAATTCGCCGCCGTGAATTGAGTGAAAAGTTGCTTCGACGCTACTTTGGCCCGTACAGGGTTCTCTGTCGCATCGGTGACCTCGACTATGAAGTCATCCCCGACGGCACTACAGCATCTCAACGACGACGCACACGCCCGGATGTCGTACATGTCGTACGCCTTAAACCTTACTATGAACGCTAATGAACTCGATGTTTACATTGTCCGTATTTATTTTTCATTTTTTAAGCGTCGAGGCGACGCTTCTTTGGAAGGGGGGTAATGCCACGTATCATTGTAGTGTTTGTTCGTTCACTGTCAAGGCTGCAGGAAAGGGTTGTTATCACTTTTGTTCGTGACGCGAGAAGCGACCGGACTAATCTCGATTGTTCACAGCCATGAACAGCTGCATCTACCTGTTTCTAGATTACTCTAGATGATCTCGACCTGTTATCTCGAAGTTTCCTTGCCGGCTTTAAATTGAACGATGCCGCGAGCAGCGGGCATTCGTAGATCGACGATTGACGAGCACGCTTGTTGCTTACGCCGCCACCGAGTGATTCAGTTCTTTTGCGGGCGCAAGTCAGCCCTAATAAAGAGCTTCGTTTGCAAGTATTTCTGGTGTCTTCCTGACCGCTGGACTGCCGTCACTAAAACGTGACAATATGCGTCCGCAATCTGGGATCCGCAAAAGCGGTACCTGACTGGTAAATTAAAAGCAATACAAAACCGTGCAGCCAGATTTATATTAAAGCAGTATTCCAGACACGTCAGCATGACACAGATACAGAAACACATCGAACTGGAACCGCTACAGATAAAGTGCCAGAAGCGAAGGCTCAAATTTCTGCGCTCAATATACACCGACACGACAGGCATTGATAAGGAAAAGTAGAGTCTTTACCAAAAGTAGAGTCTTTACCAAAAAACTACTAGACATACATCACCGCGAGCAACAAAAATTAAAATAGTAGCAAGAATGATCGCATGTGCCTAATACACATCAAAAGAAAAAGCAGTAGCCATAAAAAAACATACAAATGGTTGAAATTGCACAAGAAACCAAAACTTTGTAAAATACCAACGAAAAGAAAAGGGAACCAAGGACACAGAACAACCTGAAACAAGACACAGTGTCGTTAAAGAAAATGTTAGTGCAGCTGGTCTTGAAATGATTGGTGGTTGCCGATAGATGCGATACAGTTGGGAAGATCATTCCAAAGAATAATGGCACGTGGAAGTGCAGATGAATTGAATGCTAGGGTTCTCCCGTAAATTCGTTTAATGTTATACTGATTATGTAGGCGGCGTGAAACGCGTGAAGGCTCTTCGAGGGGCAAGGGAGATTGCCTGGTGCTGTGACGATATTTATGAAGTAAGCATAAAAGAGCGATGGAGCGACGAATATGTAATGGTTCGATGGAGATATCAAGTTTAATTTTAGTGATACTGGACTGGGGCTGGTACTTTTGTGTGATGAAACGAGCGGCTCTATTTTGTACGGATTCAAGCATGTTGATCAGGTAATTTTGATAAGGGGACCACGTAGGTGAAGCAAATTCTAGTTGAGGACGCACGATTGTTAAGTAAGCGACTTTTATCACGTTACTAGGGGCGTTTCGCAAGTTCCGGCGCAGGTACCCAAGTGATCTTGAAGCTTTGGCACAGATGGATTGAATGTGTGTGGCCCATGAAAGATTATCCGTGAGGTGAATACCTAGATACTTATAAGATGATGCCCTAGACACTGCGGTACCTTCAATGGAGTACGAGAAATTAGAATTAGTACGCTTGCGGGGGTAGTACCTTGCATTTAGATGAGTTGAGCATCATTTGCCATTTACTACACCAATTTGAAATTAAGTTCAGGTCAGTTTGGAGGGCAAGGTATTCATGCATAGAATTAATGGGCCGGTAAATGATGCAGTCGTCAGCAAAGAGTTGTATAGAAGAAGATATGTCTGCGGGCAAGTCGTTAATGTATATTAGAAACAATAAGGGGCTAAGAACACTGCCTTGGGGTACGCCAGACTCTACATCACTGAGTGGGGAGGTGAAATTGTTAACTGTAGTGAACTGCTGGCGAAATGAAAGAAAGTTACGTAGCCATGACAGTGTTAAAGAATCTAGGCACAGAGCAGACAATTTTGAGAACAAGCGGGAATGTGCAACACGGTCGAAGGCTTTAGCAAAATCAAAAAGATACAGTCAGTTTGAAGGTTAGCATCCATGTTGAAATGCAAGTCAGTCGTAAATTCTAGCAGTTGGGTGTCACAAGAAAAACCTTTCCGGAAGCCGTGCTGATTAGGAAAAAAGAAAGAATTAAGTTCCAGATGGCAGTAAATGTGGGAAGCGATAACATGCTCGAGTAATTTACAGCACATGCAGGTTAGCGAAATGGGGCGGTAGTTTTCTGGTGAATTTCTGTTTCCACTTTTGAACACTGGAACGATCTTAGCAATTTTCCAATCTGTAGGAAGTAAACCAGATGATAATGATTGCTGGTAGATGAGGCATAGGATTTCACTGGAGATCGATACGGTGTTCTTCAATATTTTAGAATTTATGTTGTCAACACCTGCTGATGAGGAAACCTTAAGATTTGCAATGAGACGAGCGATACCTTCAGCGGTAATGGTAATAGGGGCCATATATTGGTAATCATGATCAGGAACAATGGGTATGTTGGAATGATCTTCCAGAGTGAACACTGACGCAAAGTATCTGTTAAATGCTTGGGGACATTCACTCTCCGAAAGCTACACGTGATCGTCGCTGCACAGTGAAAATTGTTGGTTGGTAGTACTGTCGGGAGATATCACACGCCAGAACTTTTTGGGATTAGATTTTAGGAGGGCGGGTAGGTCATGGGAAAAATATTTTTTCTTTGATGCCCGGAGGGCCGAACAATAAGATTTCAGACAATCGTTGTATTTTTTCCAAGCATCCGATGTAGATACCAACCGAGCCTTTTTGTACAAACGCTTTTTTTTTGTTTCGATGACGACGGAGAGATCTATTGAACCATGGATTAGATGTGTCGTTTGAAATTGAAACCAAGGGAACATATTTGTACACTAGATTGGACACCATGATCTTATAAAGTACCCAGTTCTGATCGACGGACCTGTCCGCAAATGAGGGCAAGAACGTTTGGATAAAAAAATCGTTAAGTGCAATATCCATATCTCTATAACTAGCTCTATTGTAATCGCGAATTTTCCTGGATGTAAGACCTTGAAACGCTAATGGGACATTAACTTGTAGATGAATGAGCTTATGGTCACTAAAACCGCCAAGGAGCAAGACTTCGTTAATCGTTTCGGGCGCATTGTAGAAAGCTAAATCTAAAATGTTTGAACCGCGAGTGGGTTGGTTAACCACCTGAAAGAAATGAAAATCTAACATAATGTTGATAAGTTCTGTTGAGGCGCGGCAAGATGACGACAAATGTGACCAATCTATCTGCAGAAAATTGAAGTCACCAACCAGGTAAATGAGTTCAGTTGGGCATATTTGCATAGCTGAAGTAATACTGCTATGGAGTTTAGAAACGAATGAATGATCTGAATCACGCGGACGGTAGCAAACAGCAACCAGTACCTTCACCGATGCCAAAGTACAAGCAGCCCAGACTATTTCAAGCGAAGACCCGGTGTTAATGAGGAATGAATTTAATCCTTTTTTGATGGCGATAAGTACACCACCACCTTTTCTACCGCCGCCGCGATGTCTCAGTGGTTATGGTGCTCGGCTGCTGACCCGAAAGACGCGGGTTCGATCCCGGCCGCGGCGGTTGAATTTCTTTGGAGGCGAAATTCTAGAGGCCCGTGTACTGTGCGATGTCAGTGCACGTTAAAGAACCCCAGGTGGTCGAAATTTCCGGAGCCCTCCACTACGGCGTCTCTCATAGCCTTAGTCGCTTTGGGACGTTAAACTACATAAACCCTAAACCTTTTCTACCGGAGCGGTCACAGCGATACATGTTGTAGTTATCTTTATTGGGGAAAATTTCGTTATCCGCTACGTCAGGGTGCAACCAAGTTTCTGTTAGTGCAACAATATCATCGTCAGAATCATCCAGAAAAGAACACACCTCTTCACGCTTAGGCAGTAGGCTTCGGATGTTAGTAAATGATAACGATAACCGTGGACTGGAGCCACAAGACCTAGGCAGAGCCTTAGTGGGATGGCTGTTGCTGAGCTATCTGGTTGATAGAATGACAGAATTTGTCGCGCTATCATATACGTAGGTATTTTTGCCAATGCGCAGCTTATCAACGACCAGTTTGCCTTTCTTATCCTGGAGCTTGGCGAACTCGAGTAGCTTTTGCCGTGCTTGCCTGGTTGGCAAAGCAAAATCCTCTCGAATTGAATGATTCGAGCCTTTTAGCTTATACGCTGACGAAAGAATCCGCTGTTTGTTCTTAAAAAAAGTTAGTTTCGTGATAATGGGCCTATGCTTGTCGACAGCGAACCTTCCCAACCGATGTACACGCTCAAACTGGGAGTTTGTGACAGTAACTCCCAGTTTTTCGTGGCAGAAGGTAATTATTTTCTGTTCCGAACCGTCCCAGCTTTCGTTCTCATCGTCTGTGAGCCCAAAGAACAACAGATTGGACCGCCGAAGCCTGTTTTCAGCATCAATACACCTCTCTGTAACTAGGGCCAGTTTTTCAGTAATGTTATGCAGACCGGGATCGAGAGTGCTTGCGTCAGGTTGGCTAAGTGGTACAGCTTTGGCCTCCAGTGCTGTAACTCTGTCAGAAAGCTGTTTAATCATCACATCTGTAGCATCCTGTTTTTTCTTAACACCCTTAAGCTCGTTCAATATTTCCGTTTGACCAGACTCGAGCCTCTGCATAGTTTCCAAAATCGAGGAAAGCAGGTCCTCAGGAGAAGGACCTGGGTTTGATTCAACGTCACCGGCAAGTAAGATCAACAAGGACAGGGCAAATGACCAACATCGCGACACTGGCAGTAGAAAGCGCTTCACTTTGACGCGGAACTCTGTTGGGCACGACAGCGCTAGCAGACAGAAATCATCACTCTTGGCACAAGTAGCATCGTTGAGGTAACTAACCTGCACAATCAGGACCGGTAAGTTGTGCATGGCTGACGCGGTGTCGAGCCCCTTTAGTGCCTTCACCGTTGCTTGCCTTCTGCCAGTCAGGTAAGCCCTTCACCGTTGCTTGCCTTCTGCCAGTCAGGTAAGAGCGCTGCATGCGCGTAGGTATAGGGTCTACCCTAATTTTTTGTCTGTCTTAGAGGGAGTAGGGACTTTGCCTTCCAATGCTGGGAGGTCTTGCTAGGTACCAAGCTTGGAAAAATGTTCCTGCCTGCCTATGTGGTTAGCAGTCTCTGTTTCTGGCTCCATAGAAGGGCCTAATTGAGTTTCTCAAATGTGTTGTTTAGGCCAAATTACATGACTTTTTCTGTAGGAGTGTGGACAGGCAACCCCAAGCCCTCCAGTAGGCTGCTCTTAGAATTGTGTCAATCTGTCTGACCTCAGCTTTCCCCAGCGCCACATAGGGAAGGCTGTATATGACTGATGACAACCAGGGCCTTGATAATTCGGACAGTGTCCTCTTTTCTCATGCCAGTCTTGCGCTTGGTGATCTTACCGTTATGTAGAAGATGACGACGAAAAGGGCAGTGGCATGAAACGGAGCGCTCGCGCTAAGCCCGCGGCCATTGAATCACATTTCATCACGGCATCATGTCGTCTTGTTCTTACGCCTGCCCTCCCCGGTAAAACTGTGAATATATTCTCGAGATTTAGTTTGTAGTGGCCCGGATGGTGCTGATGGCCCGATCCGCTCGTTGGTTACTTCGCAGCCACATTCCAAAGATTCGGCCCTGTTCAATTCTTTGATTTTCTAGTTGCTGAGGTGCAGACTAACTGTTGGTTGGTTGGTTTATGGGGTTTAACGTCCCAAAGCGACTAAGGCTATGAGAGACGCCGGAGTGGAGGGCTCCGGAAATTTCGACCACCTGGGGTTCTTTAACGTGCACTGACATCGCACAGTACACGGGCCTCGAATTTCTCCTCCAAAGAAATTCAACCGCCGCGGCCGGGATCGAACCCGCGTCTTTCGGGCCAGCAGCCGAGCACCATAGCCACTGAGACACCGCGGCGGCGCAGACTAACTGTGTCAGATGGCTTGTGAGCTGTATTTTGAATAGGTATGACTTCTGATTTCTCTAGCAAACAGTCCAGTCCACTGCTGTTTGCGAAGTTTTTTACACCGTTTCGCGCCTCTTTCAGCGTTTCGTCTTGTGCGCGGGAGCCCTTGCTGGCACACAGGGTGATGTGTACTTAAAGCAGGTATCCGGCGTGGTAGAAATTATTCCATAGCCCTCCACATCAGCACGTTTATTTTCTTCCGTCATTTTGTCCTTTTACTCCAACCTCCCACCCTTCCATCATGGCGCGGTTGAGGTGTCCACCGAGAAGTGAAAAGGTGATGTGCGGACATGCCGAATTAGGTAAGCGATTGTTAGTGTAATATGTGTATTATGTTAGGTCGCTTTGCGGACCTAGAGGACAGATCACAAAGAAATAACATTATATTTCGCGGTTTCCCTGATTCTCGGGAATCATGAGAGGAATCCGAAGCCCTTGTCGTCAACATGTTAACAAGCCTTCACGTCAATTTACCCGACATGGCAATTGAACGCGCTCATCGTCTCGGTTCATACTCGCCTAACAAATGCCGTCTCATCGTTGCAAAATTCAGCCACCACAAAATAAAACAAAAAGTGTTTTCAGTACGCAGTGAACTAAAAGAAAAAGACATAGCAATATCTGATGACTACTCATCCGCCACCCGTCATGCACGAAGTAAACTGATAGCCTTTGCTAAAAGTTTTCCAGGAACACCCCTCTTCCATCTGCGCTACAACAAATTATCAGTAAACAAGAAACTCTGCATGTACGACCATGCAAGCGACAGCGTGACAGAATGTGCCTCACAAACACCACATGTTGATACGCAACAGGGCACTTTATCCCCTGGCAGTGCGTAGCAAGGCGTGAGGGGCAGTGGTAGTCGTTTATCCCCCGTATCAGTCCTGTTCACTAACATTCGAAACATTAAAAACAAACACGACTCGTTCACTTCTGCAGTAGACACCTGTAACCCAGATATCATTCTACTTACTGAAACTTGGCTGCATGCGCATGTTCGCGACCACGAAATCTTCTTAACCGCTCATAACTTCTCTGTTTATCGCTGCGACCGCACGATAAAAGAAGGGGGCGGTGTTCTTCTGGCTATTAACAAAAACTTACCCTCTACGCATATTAGTATTACTACGAACTTGGAGATAGCATGGGAAATTATTGAAATAAACTTCCAAAAAATTATAATTGGCGCATGCTATCGTTCTCCTACTCACTCTGCCTCCTTTGTTGACGAATTACAGGATGCCATCAACATCGTCATAACACGCCATCCTTTCTTGCCTCTGTTTTTGCTTGGCGATTTCAATATTCCAAACATTGCATGGAATAACGAACCCATTATCATACGCCCTTTTTCCGCGTTAGCAAAAGATTTTCTCGACTTGTGTGCATTATTCACTTTCAGTCAACTAATAACACAGCCTACCAGAACCTCACCACACGTTGCTAGTACTCTTGACTTACTGCTAACTACTCGGCCCGAATTTATTTCGAACATTTGTTATTTACCTCCCCTGAGCGACCATTCACTGATTAATTTCAACATCAACATTTCACGGCCAAAAATCAGAAAGAAAACAAAGATCATTCGCGACTACAAGAAAGCAGATTTTGATTCCATTAACAAAGAGCTCTGCACATTTCTTGATACCTTCCTCACAGATTTCGACGACCGCAGTGTGCAAGCGAACTGGGACATGTTTATGGCTAAAACCACTGAATTAACAGAAAAGTTTATCTCTACGTACACAGTCTCCTCCGACGGTCACGCTCCGTAGTACACTTACATAAAGCGCTTATCTAACAAAAAAAAAACGCTTATATAGATCAGCTAAAACGTCTGCTAACACTGCAAAATGGGCAGCTTACAAACGTGCATATAACGACTACATCACAGCCCTTAAGGCTGCAAGAGATAACTTTTTAAAAAACACATTGCCATCTATGCTATCTACTGACACGAAAAAGTTTTGGCGCACCATTAACCCAAAGAATGACGACATAATAATCCTTGTTGATGACGCTGAAAACGCCATCCCACCTACCGATTCTGCATCCATCTTTAATGAGGTTTTTACACGCAACTTTTCGAAACTTACCCATGCCACCCATGCCACACATCCAACTACATGCTCTTACGACTTTGCTGTAATGTACCCTTTATCCATTGAACCAGTCGGCGAAGAAAAAGTAATCACATCACTGAAACTTTCATCTGCTTCTGGCTGTGACCTAATTAATCCAAAGTTTCTGAAAAACACTAACTCATATTGTTCCGTTATACTTTCAAGGATTTTTTAGCAATCACTTGACAAAGGTTCACTGCCTGCTGAATGGAAAGTTGGGAAGGTGATTCCACTCCACAAATCAGGTACGAAACATTGCCCACTTAACTATCGGCGCATTTCCTTAACCAGTATACCATGCAAAATTTTTGAACATATGCTCTTTACTCAGATTGCCAACTTTTTAGAAGCGAACTCATTTTTTTTCACAATTACGGCTTTCGCAAAACATACTCATGTGAAACCCAACTAGTCTCGTTCACGCATAAACTGCACCTAATACTTGGTCACTCTTCAGCAGCTGACTTAATATTTTTAGATTTTTCCAAAGCATTTGATAAGGTGTGTCATAGTTTATTAATCTATAAATTGCATCAACTAAACCTTGATACCAAAATTCTGTACTGGCTTGAGGTTTTCCTTACTAACCGCTCACAGTTTGTCTCAGTTAATGACGTAACCTCGGAGCACTGTCCAGTTCACTCGGGTGTACCTCAAGGCTCTGTGCTTGGGCCCCTTTTATTTCTCATTTATATTAACGACTTACCTTCCTGCGTCTCCTCCCACATTCACCTTTTTGCTGATGACTGTGTAATTTTCACCGAAATAACTTGTGATTACGGTGTAACCAGGCTGCAATCAGACCTTAACGTTGTTTGTGCATCGTGTAAATTATGGTTAATGGAATTAAATGTTAACAAGTGTAAATTTATGCGTGTGCCAAGAAATGCTAACGAACTTCCTGTGTATTCTCTTAATAACGCACCATTAGATCCGGTAACTACCTACACATCACCTCTGATCTAACATGGGCCGTTCACATCGCGCATATAATATCCAATGCTAATCGAATGCTTGGCTACTTACGACGCAATTTTTCTAAAGCACCATCCTCTTTAAAATTACTTCTTTACAAAACCCTAATACAGCCAAAACTCGAATACGCCGCGTCAATTTGGGATCCCGGCCTAACAAACCTAACACAAGCTTTGGAAATGGTTCAAAATAATTCTACTCGCTACATTCTATCTAACTATCCCAGAACAGCAAGCATCAGTGCCATGAAATCTAGCCTTAACTTACCATCCTTATCATCACGTCACAAAATTTTTCGCCTGTGCCTTTTTCACAAGTTATTCTATCACCCGCAGTTTCATGCCGAACTTATCTCACCACCTCAGTACGTATCACCAAGACTAGATCACATTTACAAGGTTGGCATCCCTCGCTGCAGATCAAAAACTTTTTTTCAGTCATTCGTACCACGCACATCGAATGAGTGGAATCACCTTCCTTCTTCGACGGCCACCATCCCCGATCATCATTTATTCAAAAATGTCATAGCTAAGATTGTTTAACTAGGATGTATTTTATACTGTGTCATTGTTTTTTTTCCTTTTTCTGTTTTTTTCTTCCCTGAACGCCTTAGCTAACAATGTTTGTGTAGTAGTCATGTTTGTACTTTGCCTGTTTAATTAACTCCTGTTTGTTAAATTTCATTTTTTGTAACCACTCCCCTCTGTAATGCCGTAACGGCCCTGAGGGTATAATAAATAAATAAATAACAAATAAATAAATTACAAGGGCCCGAATATCGAGGCGTTCCAAAATTGCCTAAATAAAAAGGACTTAAATCAAAAAGAAGGAAAATAAGCGCACTGGGCGTATGTGTGTGCCTCATTCTAATACGGTGTGACAGTGCGCTACGCGTCTCCGAAAGGCCGCTATCATCCGGCGCCATCTTCCCTTTGTGGGACCCTGGAGGCGCTTGAGCAAGACTATGGCGCCGGGAATTGTCGGGCTTTGTGGGTGACGGATTATTAGGAGTCCGAAGGCCAACAGCCAGGCCGTCAGCTTCATTCTCACGCCGACAAGCATTCAATTGGTCAAGCACACCCCGCAAGGGTGACAGGGGCGCCGGCCGGAGGGGAGCAGACCCAAGCTGGCGGGAGGTACGGGAAGATGGAATACCTCGGGCGCCGGCGCTGAGAGTGGGGCAAGCCAGTCTGGAGAGAGGGATCGCCCAGATGGACGATTAGATTCATATATTCAAAATATCTACCCACTGACTCACCCTCAGACTTGATGCATGCTAACGGTATTGAAGAACTACAGGTAAGAAGACGAAATTTTCGTTTAGATTTTCTTTCATTACTTCTTAACAATAAACTCAGACTTGACCCTTCTGCTTATCTTTCCCCAATGCCAACACGGAATACACGACACTATCACAAAGCTCTTTTAAAACCATATTTTTCCCGGACTAACTCGTTCAAGTTTTCCTTTTTCCCACGCACCATATCCGACTGGAACTCATTAACCGAGCCTAATCAACCCTGAAAATCAGACACGTTCCTCAGCCATCTTTTTTTATATTGCGTATTATGTATTTTTTCTGCTTTGTCTTGCATTGCTGTATTGTTGTTTTACTACATTATCTTTGCTGTATTGTTGTATTTTTGTTGCTATAATTTTGCTTTTTGTGCACCTGCCCTTCCTGCTTGGACCTAACCATGGTCTGCAGTATGTACATAAATAAATAAATAAATAAAACAAGAAAAGCGGGGCAGTATAGAGAGGAGGAAGGCCCGAGACGACACCGCTGGGCAGCCGGTCCTCCGCCACCCGAAGCGTCCAAGCTATCGGGAGAACAAGAGCCTCACTGAACGAACAAGGACAACTCCGTAGCCCCTCCGTTCCTCCTGACGAAGACTCCGGCGCCAATGCAGCTGCATGTGAGCTTGGCGTCCCCAGTCTCTGCGTCATGTACTCGATAATATGTGCGGTGGTTCAGTGGTTATGGTACTCGGCTGCTGACCCAAAAGACGCGGGTTCGATCCCGGCCGCGGCGGTTGAATTTCTATGGAGGCGAAATTCTAGAGGCCCGTGTATTGTGTGATGTCAGTGCACGTTAAAGAACCCCAGGCGGTCGAAATTTCCGCAGCCCTTCAGTATGGCGTCTCTCATAGCCTGGGTCGCTTTGGGACGTTAAACCCCATAAACTAAACCTAAACCTAAACCTTTTGTTCCAGCTGAGTATAGAGGTGCCTCTTAGCCTCTCCGTCCAGTGTGGACCCGGGTAGTATGTGGGGACGTCGAAATAGTATCGAGTACACTTGGAAGGGAACTGTACATGTATATGCACGGCTAGATTCTCCCCTCCTCGAGCACCTAGTACGGACGAACGGAGCGCCACGTGTTTGTGCGCTGTGTGTATGTGTATTTTTTCTTTTCGACTCCGCGACTGAACTAAGCTGTCCGTTTGACAGCAGAACAAGGAAACGAGTCGCAGTCGCTACTGAGGACAATAATGAGCAGTGCCCTTGGCGGTGTATAGGGTTGTAAATATCCCTACCGCAAACGTTACCTGGCTCGGGAAGCAACGAGTGATCCATGTTGCACCCATTTGTCCAGACTCGACGCCGGGATGGCGTATCGGCATCTAGTCGGTTCCAACGATAGCTTCGCAGGTAACAATGACCGGCTCGTTGGCGCACGTCACTCTGTAATGAGGCGCACAGACAGTGGAGGCACGGGAGACGCGCTTTTACAGACAGGCTGTGTTACAGCCTGCCTGCGCCCCAGCGTTGAAATCGCACGGCTTACTGTGGCCGTAAGAAAAGAACTGTAGCGCAACAAAGACGTACACAAGAGAGGACTACACAGGACTAGCGCTAGCTGGCACAGCTAGCTAGCACGCAAGATGGCACAGCTCTGCGCGCGCATCGCGAGCAAAGACAAGAGTGGGTGCCGCATCAGACATGCTAAGAAGTTCACGAATTCCTGCGTCGGGTGGTTTACGAAATACCGCTATCATGCGGGAAGGCCTATGTGGGCCAAACAGGGCGGTGCATAAGAAAGAGAGGTATAGTTTGTGTTAGCGATACGTCGGTGAGCCTCTTAAAATCGGAAATGGCGTATCTTGAACGGTTCTGTAGATAGTGTTGTGTGGAAACTGGTATCTCTCTGCACGTGTCCTGGTTTTCCTTATATTTGATGCGCTGTTAGTGAATTAAGCTAGATGAAGTAATTAGCGCTAGTCTTGTGTGGTCCTCTCTTGTGTACGTCTTGGTTGCGCTACAGTTCTTTTCTTACAACATGCACCATCTAGCCCAACAAAAAGTTCTTCTAAACCATATTGTGGTCGCAATGCAGCAATGACAACACCAAAAAATTACCCCATAAACCAGGTCTGAACGCAACGTTCATACTAATAAAGAACAAAGCACAGCCCAACACACGCACGCTTGAGAAAAATTGCCGTGACTACAGTGACAGGCGTGCAGCCGCGGTCGATCCAGAGTAACACGTGAGCTCTGCGGTCGAGGCGCTGTTCACGGAAATGACGCAGAAAGGGAAATGGCGCAAGAGCGTCGACGTACACTACACCGCATTTGGTTCTTCTTACTGTTACTTTAGGGGGGGGGGGGGGGGGGGGGGGGCTCTGTACTCCGGGCAGTTGCCGATGAATTCGACATAGGGTGCGCAGATGTGCCCATTCACGAAGAAGCCACTCTGTGAAGGCAGACAAGGGGTGCTGCTTCATCGGAGGCGTAGTGCAGTCGGCCGGCGTGTCGAACACAAGCCTGGAGGAGCAGGAACGATAGTGACCATATCAGCGTGGGTTGTGCGATTTGAGAGCTTAACGGAAGACCCAGGAACTTCATCACGACGATGACCTGTATCCAGGAGCTACATATAGCTATGACATGACGGCAGCAGGAATGTTGCGGCCACGTAGTAAAGCTGGATACCCCAAGACGCCTTGCAGTCATTGCTGAGTTGCTAAGAGTCGTTGAACGGCTCATCCAGTGCTGTTGAGACGTAAGAAAAGGGCCTTCTCACAGGTGTCCAGGTTAGCCTCCGGTTCACCAGCGTTTCTTCCCCTGGGGTCTCGCCACGGACGTTGAGTGCGGGTACCTTGTAGCCGCCTCTATGAGGAGGCCTTGAGGAGGCGTTCTATGAGGAGGACCTGGGTCCGACGGAGGCCAAGTATTAGTAGACATGGACAGAATCTAGAGGGTCCTTTTAGCAGATCGAAGCCGCTTCGGGGAAGGGGGGGGGGGGGGGGGGGCACCCTGAAAAACCACATCGTCTTCACAGGCTGCCGGAATTGAGGCTGGAAATCGCGCCATGACCAACGTGAACACCAGGGGAATGAGAACCGAGGCCTGGCCAACCCTTGCCGTTATGGGCCGGGGAGAACTGAGATACCCGGTGATCCTTATTAATCTCTGTGTGATTGGTTGGTCTCTCGTTGTGCTCATCGTGCTCGCTTCAGAATTCCCTCGCTACATTGTTCCTGTCCCTTCTACGCCCCTGCCTCCTTCGCTTTCCACATTTCGCCTTCTCTCTGCAGAAGACCACCTCGCCCTAAGCGACCGCGATCTAGAGTTCAGGCTCTAAAACTCTAGAGTTCAGGCTCTAGAGTGTCGCTCTAAAAGCAAGTGCCTATAAAAACCTTATGTCATCGGGCATATGTGATGCGTCCTGGGCTAGATGAAATGTGGTGATAGGCATTACCTGGGTCATGCGCGCCCCTCTGGGACTTGAATGCAACATCGTCATTAAAAATGCTATCACGTACTAGATGGTTATCGATACACCGATCTATCTCATTGTTGCACTCATCCTAGAGCTGTTTATTGCCAGAACATTGTGTATATCAGCGGCCTCGGCATGCTCTCATTTGCTTTATTTTGCGTGTACTTTCTTCCGCCTACGCTTTTGTTCTGCATGCAAGCAACCTGCCCCTGCTAGAGGTCACGCTTGCAGCATCTTCAAACCGATGCAAAGCGCAACTTCGGTGCTTTCTGCCGGGAGGCACCATGCCCCCCCAGGAAGAGGAGTGGCCGTGACCAGCTCAACGGGTCGCTGCAGCTTCCGGGAAACGGAGCGAGCGTCGCCTTGTCGCGGCGGACCGGTCCTGATCGATGTTCGGGAGCGATTTGCTTGCACGGAATGGCAGCAGCGCGTCACGGGTGGCCTCGACACTGCGTCGTTGCAAAGCAGAGCCGAGGCACCCCAAACACCTCTCGCGGGGACCGCTCGAAAGGCGCATATTACGGCACGCCAGCCGCTCCGTTACGGCAGGGAGTTGTTTCCTGGTGCTGAACCACTTCGCTTCGTTAAACTCCAGTGAAAGACTCCTCGTATACGCGCACTTCAGGGCACATTCGTCTGAACCTGTGCTCGTGTTGGCCGGCATCTTTCGCCGCTCGCATCCCGTCCCCAGCGGGCACGCATCGCGTGGAGGTCCTCTTCATCATCTTTCTCTCACAGCTACGCCAGCCTGCCGGTGACGTGCTGATGCGACGGCCGTCGACCGCCGGCTCTGCGCTGCTGCTAGTGCCGCTGCTCGCAGGTGAGCGACGCCCGTGTCACCGAGGGCTTTATCATCTGCGTCCTCTGCATGCTTCGCCTACTCCGGTCGTTCGGAGCGTGGCAAGGTACAGCCGAAGACGCGTTCGTGCCATGCGCCCCGCTCTATAGCGTACCACCGCCCATGGGCTCTTTCGGCATGTTTGTACTTGAAGTCGACCATCAATTGGCTGGAGCACGGGATTAGTTGTAGCGCACGAGTTAGCAGTTCTCGGTGTTCAAGATGCTCTGTTATTGCAATGGCAGTTGGTCAGCTAGATGGTAAACCGGCTCTGAGGATTGCAGAAACAGACTCTCTGGTACATGTCTCCGCTTCGGTACAAGCGCTCAAAGTGCATGATGGTCCAGTGGAGTTGATGAACACGCACCGGCTTGCAGACAACAAACGCTAAGAACTGGGAGGTTCTCAGTCGCATTCGTTGGTCGATTTGCTCCTGCAATAATACGGGGAACGCCAGAAGGGCTTTTCTGTTATAATCGCGTCTTGTAAAGCGCGCGGTGTAACAATCGGACGCTAACATTGGCAGTCTACTTAAAAGCTTGGGGAAAAAAAGCGCATGCAACAACTGCGCATGTGGAGAAGTTGAAACAATGGACCATTTTCTCCATTCTTGCCGGCAGTTCGCATTTCAGAGGAAACAGTATTTGGAGGTCCCTCTTTCGAGGTTAGGACTCCCTTTGTCTCTACCAGTTCTCTCGTTCTGTGCGAGCGCCGCGGGATTCTCGTTAAGCACTATTTACGGCACTTCACGATTACATTATTGCAACTGGTCGGTTGCCCGCCATGTAAAATTCCACCGCTTGTTCAAAAAGTACTGCATTTGATTCCTGGTGTTTCTAATTTCTGTATTTTATTAAAAATTTTCGACAATTAACATATTTTTTCTAATTTTAGTCATTGTACTATTCTCCTTAGTTTTTAATTTTTTTCTCGCACAAATACTTCCTTGCCATTCACCACTGTACCTTGGCCAATCCCCCCGCGTGGGTATGTGCCATGTTTACTGAGATGAAGAAGAAGAAAAAGTGCGCAAGTAGCCAGAAAGACGCATTCTTTTTCCTGGCAGCGCACTTTCATAGCTTCTCCTTATAGAGAGGAGAAGCGGCGGAAGGAGCGCAGAAAGCGATCAAGAGTTTCGGGTTCAGCGCAGAACGGGCGCGAAGAGAAGACTGGCAGAGTAGACCTGCGGATGTAGAAATTTACTTGCGGTGTTGGATGGCGTGGCCGCATCAAACCTCAAGCGATATCAATCCCGTTTCATCAAGTCGGCTGGAGTTTCTCTGCTAGGGTTGTTCTTTCCCTTGGAGCTTGTATGCTTGGATATGCCAACAGGAGTGTGTACTTCGCTATACATCCTTACAATTTTTATTACAGTCTATAGACTGTCAATAGACTGTCTATAAAGACTATAGACTCTATAGACAAATCCTAGAAAATGGTCTATAGGCAATACAAATGCTATAGACAGTCTATAGACTATCTGTAGATCTATGACATACACTTTTAGTAAACTTTTGTCTATAGACAGTCTATAGACTATGAATAGACAAAAAGAAATATCTATACGAAGGCAACAGAGTCTATAAGAAATCTATAGACCATTTTTATAAGGGAAGAACTCTGATTTGCATCCAAAATAGCTGCCTTCCTAAAAGTTTTCATCCTCCTTCTTTTTTCTGAGTCCATGCCCATGCTCATCTTCATTTTCAAGCTAATTAATAGACGCATCTCATTTCCTTCAGTTCCTCAACCAGAGCTTACAAACGCTAACGATACAAGATTTGCGATTGACAGAAATTTGATTCACCCTAATGTACCCACTAATTACGTGCAGCAAACAGTCATTTTTCATCATTTTCTTTCTGCAGAAGCTTACCAGTGGAAATGAAAAACATAAATCCACTATATAAATACAAAAACGACCTAGAAAACCTAATTCTACATAAAGATTCTTCAATCAATCAATCAATCAATCAATCAATCAATGAATCAATCAATCAATCAATCATTTTATTCAGACATGAACTTGTATGCACAGTACATGCCCACGAGATGAGACAAAAGGAAGAAACTGCAGCATTCTTCCTGACGAGGCCTCACCCCGGGTCACACATCAAAGGCAGAAGGGTGGTTACATTCATTAAAACTCAACAAGCTCTTTAGTTCAATTTTTTCAGTAGTTGAAAGTTAATAAAGGCACATGGGATTACAAAGAGAAAAGAAAAAGACCAGTAACGCTACAGATTCGCAACACAATAGAAAATATGACAGGAATGAGGCAATCACTGTAAACACTACATATCACAAGTATTTGATGGGTCAGTAGTACGCGTAAAAAGCATCTTCATTTTCTTTTTGAAATGACAAGTGGTTTTACTAGTTACAGCTTCGTCAATTATGGAAGGATACATATTGCAAACTGCAGAAATTTGGTTATCAGTGTGTTGGGTGCCGTAGTTTGTCTGGGCACGACTGGAAATGAAAGAAGTGACTCGCAGACTATATCGTATGTTTCTATTTACGTACTTGTTTCTGAAAGATGTGATGTCCTGCTTTATTTTATGATAAATATGAACAGCAACTGAAAGCTTATAGCACAATGGGAAAGGAGGAACATTGAAGGACTGTAATAAGCAGTCGCCCGAGGAAGGATTAGGAGAACATGCGCGCAGAGCTCTTTTATGTAATGAAAATAATCTGGCTGTGTCAGTTTTGTGTCAGCTGGCTGTGTCAGCTGGCTTTCCAAATCATACAATTATTAAGTTAGCTTCACAGGAGCGAATAGCATATTTGTGAACTGTTCATTACTGTGCAGTATGTTTCAATATGTTGCAACTGTGCAATATGTTGCAAGCGCAACTTTATCGATCAAGTTTGCCTCTCCTGTTGCTCCTTCTTTAGTACTGTATAACTTCTTCAGCTATGTACTACTTGCATAAGCCTATGTTTGTTTGCACCCACCATTTCTCTATTAACTGTGCCGCTGCCGACAGCGAAAACTGCACAAGTGTTTATTGAGTTTTTATTGCAGTTGCTGTGTTTTTAATGATACGCTGGGATATGGTGGCCGCTACTGGCGAAGGACCGGGTTAATTGGAGAGACATGGGAGAGGCCTTTGCCCTGCAGTGGGAGAAGTCAGGCTGATGATGAGATGATGATGATAGGAGGTCCCAGTACAGTCACTGACTACTGGAATTCCTTCTGTATAAATTTGTCGACCTTATATTTTCTTTTTTATTCCAATAAACTGATTCTGATTCACACTGATTCTTGTACATAACTTCAAATTTACCGCATGTAAACCCTCTTTTCCAGTTCAGTCATCTAACTCGCAGGAACCAATTGATTACACGTTTTTATCAGTCACTTTTCTGGAACGAAATATTCTATTTGGAGGAGCTATTTCGTTTCGAGGCGCCAGGCAGCTACCGCCCCCGCCTTGGCCAGTACCTCACAATGGGTATGTGACATTTTCCCCTTGAGGACAACTAGAGCAGAAACACTTTTCGTGGAAACTTGCAAACGCCGGGATTTGGAGCAAGGAAACACCAAATACGGTGCAAACGCGAAACGAACGTCATAAACAAAAATAAAATAGCTATATCCCTGCCAGGAATCAATTTTTGGGCGCTTGCTTCCGGCGAAGACGCATCATAGAGCACATTGGCACATCAGCACCAGCAGCATCACCTACATCCAGACTACAGCCACTGCGGGACAAAGACTGCTCCTATACTCCTCCCCTTCACTGATTCCAATTCTTATTGTTTCTTGTATATAACTTCAAATTAACCGCATCTAAAGCCCAATAAACTGATTCCAATTATTATTGTTTCTTGCATATAACTTCAAATTTACCGTATCTACGAGGTCTGTTAGAAAAGTATCCGACCTTTGGCCGAATAAAAAAAACTGGCATAACTGGAGCGTTAGAAACCTAATAACCTTCAAAGTAGTCTCCTTGGGGCTCCATATGCATCTCCCAGCGGTGCTGCCATTGTTGGAAGTATTCCGAAAAGACCCTTTTCGGAATGGAATTTAGCTCTGCTGTCGTTGCAGTCATAATGTCCTTTCTTTTCTGAAATCGCGCTCCTTTCAATGACCTCTTGATTTTAGGAAACAGCCAGAAGTCGTAGGGGGACATATCAGGAGAGTAAGGAGCCTGTTGAACTACAGGAGTCTGGTTTTTCGCCTGAAAAGTCTGAATCAAATGCGAGGAATGTGCAGGAGCAATGCCGCGAGGGATGCGCCAATTTCTTGTTGACCTTAATTCCGGTCTCTTGCGCCGCACAGCACCACGTAGGCGATGGAGGACATCCCTGTAGTACTGTTTAGTCATTCTTTGACCCTGTGGGGTGCGTACTCGTGGTGTGCCACACAGTGGGAGTCAAAAAAGCAGTCAGCATCACTTTGACATTGCTGCGCACTTGTCGGGCCTTCTTTCGTCTTGGTGACGTGGAATGCGTCCTCTGTGACGACTGGGATTTGGTTTCCGGGTCGTACCCGTACATCCAAGACTCGTCACTAGTGATTACGGCGTCGGTGAAGTCAGGGTAACTGTTTGTGGAATCCAGCATCTCCTGTGAGACTTCAACACGAAGCTGCTTTTTCTCCACCGTCAGCAGATTCGGCACGAATTTCGCCGCAACTCTCACCATGGCCAAATCTTCGGTGATAATGGAATGTGCAGAGAAATTGCTGATGTCCACCTCTTCCGCAATTTCTCGGATAGTCACACAACAGTCCCGCATCACCACAGCGTTCACTTCGGCAATTACCTGGTCATTTCGGCATGTTGATGGCCGGCTGGAGCGTGGCTCTCTCTCCACGGATGTGCGGCCGTCTTTAAACCAGTTGTACCACGCCTTAATATGTGTGCTGCTTATAGCATCATCACCGAAAGCCGTCTGAACATTTCGAATAATTTCCACTTGGCTATCGCCAAGTTTCTGGCAAAATTTGAGGTAGTAGCGCTGCTCCTCTCGCTCCGCCATTTTCCTAGCAACAAAAAAACCGACGAGAGCACTGCGCACTGCCTCACTCAAACGCTGCTTCCCAGCGACTGACGCTATCGGCAGGCGGGAAAAAATTCGTGCATGCGCACGAGGGTTCAAGGTCGGCTGCTGTAAGCGCGCTTGTTTCATATCCATCAGGTGTTCGCAAAAAAAAAATAAAGTCGGATACTTTTCTAACAGACCTCGTAAAGCCCTCTTTTCCGATTCAATCATCTAACTCGCAGGAACAAATTGATTACACGTTTTTATCAGTCATTTTTCTGCCCCCAGATATGCTATTCGGAAGCGCTGTTTGGAGGTACCAGGCAGTTACCGCCCCTGCCTTGGCCAGTACCTCACAATGGGTATGTGCCATTTTCCCCTTGAGGACAAGTAGAGCAGAAACAATTTTCATGGAATCCTGCAAACGCCGGGATTGGCAGCAAGGAAGCACCAAATACGCTGCAGACGCAAAACGAACGTAATAAACAGAAGTAAAATAGCTATATCTGTGCAAGGAATCAATTTTGGGCGCTTGCTTCCGGTGAAGACTCGTCATTGAGCACATTGGCACATCAGCAGCAGCAGCAGCGTCATCACCATCCAGACAACATCCACGGCGCGACAAACACTTCTCCTATACCCCTCCCCTTAACTTTTTTCCTGTGCCAGCTGCGTCTATCCATGACCGCGACCTCATCTCGTCCGGTCCCCTTGACCCTCTGATACCCCTTCTATGTTTGCCACTTCTTCAAATCTATTCCGTTAGCCAAAAGGCCTCTCGGTTACGTTGGCACAGCATCACCAGGCGGCGTCTTAGTATTGTGAGCTCGTAACACAGCAATAATCGTCTCAATCCAATCCGACACCATTTATTGGCACGCTGCAAGAAGCTACGCTTTGTGTTCCACATCTGCCCAATGGCGGCGTGCGTACAGGGTCAATCATACTTACAGGGAACACGGCTTCGCATGGCTGCGCACACGCGGAGCACTATTGTGACCAAGCCGGTGGCAAACCCGTGTAAAGGGGCAGATGACACGCAGTACCACGTCGAGGTCCCTCTTCTCGCGTGCCACTCTGCATTAATTCATGAACGGGTTAGATGCAGTGGCACTCCGCAGGTACGTGGCCAAGCGGAGCTGTGTTCCCTCTAAGTGTGGTTGACCCTGTACATCCTCATGTGCAGCAATTTCCGAAAGACTGTCCTCGGTATGTATTTGGAAGATAATAAAAAAAAATCGGGATCTTTCTAGCAAATACGTTCTGATCTCTCAGCACAAAAGGTTTAGGCAGCCGCACATGAGTGAAACACATTCCAAGCATGCATTTAGTCCTGTTCAGGCTTCGTCCTGCCTCGCCGGCGTATTCTGTGCCGTAATATGCTTTCGGAGCACAGCTAGTAGTTGGTCGAATATTTCAACTGCACAGCTTTATCAACACACCCGGAAATAGCAGCAATTAGCGCGGCGCTAAACGTGGTCAATGACTACAATGACAAAGATTCAGTGAAAGCATCCGCATGCTCCACTCTGGCCACAGTGTCTCCAAGAAGCTAGAATAGATATAGCTGTTCAGTGAGAAACCTTCACAAGGTGCTGCAAGGGACTCGACAGTTTTGAGCCACATTTGGCATCACCAAATGAATACGGGCAGCACAGTGGCTCAGGCTAGTTTTTCAGCGATCGTTTCGACTCTGCGGCTCCGGTCCTTGCCAGCGCCACCTATGCGTGCATTCACGCTGTAAGTCGGCTGCTACATTGCACGGACTGTCTTCAATGTAAACCTATCTAGGATGTCTAATTAGAACGGCAGTACCTGAGAGGAAAAGGGAGCATGTCGGACTACACGAGAAGCTTGCGTGATTCGGGGAAACGCCCAGCGGATAGAGCGCCTTTTGGGGTACGTCCGGCTTCACAAAACACCAATTATCGCGGTGTAGAAGACTGTGAGTAGCGGGCAGTGTAGCGGGGACGGAGCGGACGCGCTTCTCGGACATGCAATCGGCCAGAGACGATTTTGCACGGCTCTGAACTTCTGGATTAGTGAATCCGCACTAATAATTTGCCCGGGCAGTGACCACCTTCCACTGCTTCGTGAAACGAGTGGTGTAGGAATGCGTGTTTTAGAGTGTTAAGCGCTGCTTCTCGCGTTTCGGGCCTGAGCGTTAAAACGCAAATCGCAACCCAGTGGTTTCCATGTTAACCAAGATAGTTACATAATGGAATGAAACAAATAATTCAGGGGGCACTTTGGCTACAAGGCGAAAGCGTTTCCTGGCCACTGTTTGTTTTTATTTACTTTTTTAAATATTTTTTAATTTTTATTTTCACAACTTATTTTTATTTTGTTTTTATTTTTGTTTATTTTCTTCTTTTTACTTTTTATTTTCCTTTCCTTGACTTTAATCCTTTTATTTTATTTATGAAGCACATGCATTCACTAGATGCGCCTTTATTCATGCTGGAACCTTGAGCCTTTTAAGCAGTGACGCCGAAAGGCGCACGAATCTGCCGACGCGTCTGTCGACACGGCTGCCGACGCGTCTGCTAACGACAGTATGAGGCATTAAAGGCTTTCGCCTTAATAACAGGCGGCAGCATGATGCCCGAGGACCACAACTCTAAACTATATAGGTTGGCTGGTTGCGACTGAGAGAAGGATGAAAAGGAAAAATGCACGGGCCTGCCAACTGGCTCAAGCCGAGCCACCACCGCTGCCACGTGCAGATAGAAGAGAGTTGAGAGATAAGAGTACAGAGTAAAAGAGAGAGTAAAGACGCGCGTCGCAACAACCGCGTCCGCCGAAACGGACGCTGGCTGAAAAAACAGAAACACGGCCGCAGCCCGAAGGCTAAAAACCGAATGTCTCACCTCATCCACCCACCGCGGTGGCTCAGTGGTAAGGCGCTCGTCTACCGAGCCGGAGTACCCGGGTTCGATCCGACCGCGGCGGCCGCGTTTCGATGGAGGCGAAACGCAAGAGGCGCCCGTGTGCTGTGCGATGTCAGTGCACGTTAAAGATCCCCAGGTGGTCGAAATTATTCCGGAGACCTCCACTACGGCACCTCTTTCTCTCTTTCTTCTTTCACTCCCACTTTCCTCCCTTCCCTTACGGCGCGGTTCAGGTGTCCGCCGAGATATGTGAGACAGTTACTGCACCATTTCCTTTCCTCAAAAACCAATTTACCAATTTTACTCACCTCATCTAAACTAAACTATGTTGTTGTGTTGTTGTTGTGACTGAGAGAAGGATGAAAAGGAAAGTGCACGGGCCTGCCGACTGGCTCAAGCCGAGCCACCACCGCTGCCACGTGCAGATAGAGGAGAGTGCAAAGATCAGAGGAAAGAGAAAAAGGAAAGAAAGACACGCGTCGCAGCAACAACTGCGTCCGCCGGAGCGGACGCTGCTGAAAAAATCAGATAAGCGGCCGAAGCCGCGCTCGCCGAAGCGAGAACATATTCCCCAACCAACCGCCTCGATAGCTCTCACAATCCGGTATATATATATTGTCACGACCAGAGGAGCCGTGAAGGTAGACGTCGGGAAGAACCTAAGACCGGGAGCCTTCTTTTAATTATGGAGCCAGCTTCCACGACACAGAACAGAACAGCGCGCCACGAGAGCTCACCGCCGCTTCGTCGTCGTCTTCGACTCAGCGCGGAGGCCGCGCGGCGCGTTGGGCGCGTGGCATTATTCCCCCCCGCGAAAGCAAACATCGTCTCGATGTGGAATGGGGTATGTACAGTGAGGGGAGGAGGAACAAAAAAAAAAAAGACTGGGGGTGAGGTGAACTATACAGCGCGCGCTAGATGAACATGCAGGGAGAGTCAAGTTCGCACGTGGGGTAAGGGGAAAAGGTACGAAACAGCGTGAACACAGCGCTCAGTCACGCGAAAAGTACGGCTTTAAGCGCACTACATGCACGATTTCAGGCCGTTGACGCTGAGGGCCGGTGACCACAGTTCCATGGGGGACAACTTCGTAGTTGACGCTGTTCAGGCGGCGCAGGACTCTGTACGGGCCAAAATATCTATTTAAAAGCTTTTCGCACAATCCCTTGCGGCGCACTGGTGTCCACACCCACACGTGGTCGCCCGGCTCGTAGTGCACGTCCCTGTGCCGAAGGTTATAGTGTCGGGCATCGGCGGATTGCTGGACCTTGATGTGCAAGCGGGCCAGCTGACGGGCCTGCTCTGCTTGCTCCACGAAGTGACCAGCTTCAGGGGGAAGCTCTGCGTCGCCGTACGGCAGCATGGCGTCTAGCATCATGCGGACCTCTCTGCCATACACGAGACGGAACGGGGTGAACTGGGTGGTTTCCTGCGTCGCGGTATTATATGCGAAGGTGACGTACGGCAAGACCTCATCCCAGGTTTTGTGTTCAACGTCGACGTACATCGAGATCATGTCCGCCAATGTTTTGTTGAGCCGTTCCGTTAGACCATTGGTTTGGGGATGATACGCTGTTGTTGGTCGATGAGCAGTATGGCTAAGCTCTAAGATGTCACGTAGGAGTCGGGCTGTAAACGCCTTGCCTCGGTCAGTAATGATGGCCGATGGGGCGCCGTGTCTAAGCACGATGTCGTGCATAAAGAAGTGGGCAACTTCGGCGGCAGTACAGGTGCGGCCACAATAATACGGAGCACAGGAACGGTCGCGGAGCAGCGGAAACGTGCTTGTGCGCGCTGCCTAGCAGCGGCGACAGGAACTATCTTAATTTGGAGGCGGCGAGATGGCGCCGGTAGCACGGACCCACTTTTTCCGCAGGCCTATCAACATCACAGCATATAGCATGCAATCCCTTGCTCTATGATCGACTGATGCTGTGCTGACTGCGCCATGCGCTTCGTTGCCCCGTTTCTCGCATCGAAGAGCGGCGAGCGCCGTAAACGGGCGTAAGACGGCCGTTTTGGCATTACTGTTATCTCGGCCCTTCAGTCCGCGCGGCCACCGAGGCTGAAGTGAGCACGCCTGGATGAAGGCAGCACCTGACGGTGTTGCCCGAACCAGCTCAGCATCTTTCGAAGAGTGATAACGGCAGGGTTGCAGCAAAGAGGGGGGCTCGGCGGCAGGCACTCTCGCTGCGCGCGGATAGCCAGGGGTGTCTGTTGTGCTGATAGGTGGCGCTTAGATGCAGTTTCTGCCAACTTGGCCACCTTTCGCGTGCTCCGTATTATTCTGGCCGCACCTGTACCTCGCGCAAGGGCCTTCGTTTCAGCGTAGCGGGTCAAGTAGTCTGTGGCGACTACGAACCACTTGTGGCCGGACGACGAGAGAGGAAATGGCCCCAGAAGGTCCATGCCGACTTTGTCGAATGGTATTTGTCGAATGGTATATATATCACGTTGATGCAGGAGGAAATAGGTTACCTGTCCCGTTGACACTGCAGCCTGACTACCTCACGAGCATCGCGGTCTTTTGTGCTGGTTTTGCGTTGCCGTTGAGCTGAGCATGCTCTGTTAGGTTCCCTTGGAGACTAGCTGTTTTTCAATAAAGCGCAGTTGTGTGTGCCTCGTCTCTCCTTTGTCCCCGCCTTTTTGGCTGGTTTTTTTCTGAAGTATGTACCAACTAACCCGGATTTCTACTCGCCTGCAAAGGTTCATTTCTATCTAGATCCAATAATTCACCTAGAAACTTCACAATTTCTTTCGCTTCCCGCTTGAAGGCCAGACATCTTATAATTATGAAGTCTGAACATGCATATTACACACGCATATTACATTTGCCTTCAAAAATAGGTCTGAAGTATGGGAATTGTATGGTGTATTGAATAGTGCTGGAACAAACTTTTTTGCAGTATATGTATTAAGCATGAAATGCTTTTAGCTCCCCTTGTCGGCAGTGTGGTGACGTCACGCCGAGACCGAAAGCCAACATCCGGGCACTGAATTCCACTCATCCGGGCACTGAAACGAGACATCAGGGAACCGTACGAGATTTAACGAGATTTAGCGAGAACAAACCACTCACCATTCAAAACCTTCGCCCGATTTCGCTAACCTCATGCCTCGGGAAGCTCCTCGAGCATGTTGTGCTAGCGAGACTCACAAGTCACATGGCGGACAACAATCTCTACCCGCATAGCATGGTGGGATTCCGCCCTCATCTATCCGCACAGGATGCCATGCTGCAACTCACACACGACCTTTTTGACCCGCTTCTTCCAGGTCACACCAAGGCAGTCTTAGCTTTGGATCTCTCCAAAGCTTTTGATCGCATTGAACATCAGGCGATCATGACTGCTCTATCCCCATTGAATGTGGGTGTGCGCACGTATGCCTACATTCAAGCATTCCTGACTGACCGCACGGCTGAGATACACTTCGGGCCTCTGTCTTCCACCTCCTACACACTTCAGAGTATCAGCACCCCTCAAGGGTCCGTCCTTTCCCCCTTTCTCTTTAACATAACCCTCATACCCCTCGCCCGGAAATTGGAAACTATTCCCCACCTCAAGCACACTCTTTATGCCGACGATATCACCCTGTGGACCACCCACGGCAGTGACGGCGACATAGAGAACACCTTACAGGAAGCAGCCACCCTCACCCAAAATTACGCACGGACCATCGGACTGTCTTGCTCCCCAGAGAAGTCCGAACTGCTCTTCATCCGGCCTAAGAACCACCGCTGTCCCCGCTCCCCCATTGCCATTGAATTGAATGGTTACCCGGTACCTGAGGTTGGCACCCTCCGTGTATTGGGCTTGCACATCCAGAACGATGGCAAAAACACCACTACCCTCAAGAAACTCAAGCAGGTTGCAGGCGCGATATCGCACCTCATCCGCAGGGTTTCGGGACATCATAGAGGCATGAAGGAGCGCGACCTATGTCGCCTCATTCATGCCTTTGTCCTCAGCCGTGTACTGTACACTACCCCATACTTACAACTATCCAAACATGACATAAACGCTTTGGATGCTTTGATTCGCAAGGCATTCAAGGTAGCACTTCATCTTCCCCTCAACACACCCACAGACAGATTACTAGGCCTGGGCCTCCACAACACGATCGGGGAACTGGTGGAGGCCCACCGACAGGCCCAATACATCAGGCTCACAAAAACTTCCACAGGTCGGTATATCCTGGACTCCCTGGGAATCAAAATACCGGCCAACGACCCAACCCTTCTCGCCATCCCACGATCCCTTCACCGAGAGCTTCTCATCAGGCCGCTCCCGAGGAATATGCACCTGTCCCACCATGAGCAGCGCCGCAGAGCCCGTGCGAAGGCACTCCATCGAGCGTACGGCCCCCAGCCGGACGCCGTATGGGTGGACGCTGCCTGCACGGGTGATGAAGCGACAGCAGCTGCGGTGGACTCCTCTTCATCCACCCTCCTCACACTACCTTTCCCTCCAGATACGTCCCCAGAGGCTGCAGAGGAAGCCGCCATTGCACTTGCTATAACCCGCACGGAAGCCCGGTATATTTTAACTGACTCTAAAACTGCGATTCTAAATTTTGCTCGTGGCCGAGTTCATGTCCCTGCTTTTGGCATACTGGACTCGCCCTATGCACCCCCGCCCCGCCAAGTGGAGCTGATATGGGTGCCTGCGCACTCCGGGAATCCCGGAAACGAGGCCGCCAACCTTTTAGCCCGAGGTTCTTTAAACCGGGCTCAGGTGGCCTCGGATCGGGGATTCACGAAGGATCGCATGCACTCATTCAGTGAGCTGACCCAGGCATACAGAGCCTCTCGCCAGCTGTACCCCCCGCCCCACCCCTCCCTAGATAACAGACACGCAACACTCTGGCGCAGATTACAAACACATACTCTCCCCTCGCCCCTTACCCTAACCCACTATCATCCCTCCTTCCCCACTCCTGCTTGCGCCCTATGCCCAGAACCCTTCGCTTCTTCCCTCCACATCCTTTCCCTCTGCCCGGCGGACCCTCCCCCGCGGGACCTAGAGAACCTCAAGACCTGGGAGGACTGGGAGACCCTGCTGCACTCGGAGGACCCGGCCGTGCAGACCATCGCCACCGGCCGTGCTGCCAGTGTTATGGACCTCAGGAACATAAACACTTGAGTGCAGTGGGGTCGTGCGGGGACCCTGGGGCGTGCCCCGAATTCCTTTGTAAATAAAGTTTTCTCTCTCTCTCTCTCTAAGCCTTCCTACAGGACCGGCATACAAGCGCGGGTAGCTTCGCGCCGAACGGGTGGTGGCGTTCCTCCCGTCCTGTACGGTGCGGTTTGGGTGTCCACCGAGATGACAGAGAATTACTGCGCCATTTCCTTTCCTCAAGAAGCGTTGTGTTCAAAGAGAAAGCACCGCGCCGAAGGGATGGTGGCGTTCCTCCCTTTCTTCACGGTGCGGTTCGGGTGTCCACCGAGATGAGAGAGAATTACTGCGTAATTGCCTTTCCTCAAAAAGCGTCGCGTTCAAAGGGCAAGGCATCGCGCCGAACGCGTGGTGGCGTTCCGTGGACTGCCTGGCAGCGCTACAACACGCTTTCGCGTTCCACTCCTAAAGGCCATGAGGCTGTCAAAGAGAACCGATGTGCGGACGCCAATGCCCGAGCATACGCCAACCGGGAGGCGCGCACCGAAGGGGAACTGAGCGCAGTCACTAGACGGTATGGAGCCATCTTAGAACACCAACGAGCCCTCCGGAGGACCTCCCTCCTCCCAACAGAAACCTTAGCAGAGCACTCGGTTGCCTGGAGACAACTGCAGACTAATACATACCCCAAACTCAGTTTACTCAGCAAAATCTATCCTTCTATATAAGACAACAAATGCCCGCTATGCGGTCAACACCCAACGCTTTACCACGTTACATGGGCCTGTCAGAAAATGCAGGCAGCGCCGATAAACAACACACCAACACCGGAGCAGTGGGAGGCTGCGCTGTCCAGCTCGAAGCCTGAAGAGCAGCTCAAGCTGATCGACAGGGCTCGCAAGACTGAAAAGGCCGCTGGGGCCCTGTACTGAGGGCTCCACCTACGCTGCGAGAAAGAACCCTTATACAATAAAGTTTTTCATTCATTCATTCATTCTTAAAGGCGAAGCTAAAGCGTCATTAATTAGCAGTTAAATAGTATTTAGTCGTTAATCAGTAATTAGTCACTGCTGCCGCGGTGGCTCAGTAGTTATGGTGCTCGGCTGTTGACCCGAAAGACGCGGGTTCGATCCCGGCCGCGGCGGTTGAATTTCTGTGGAGGAGAAATTCTACAGGCCCGTGTACTGTGCGATGTCAGTGCACGTAAAAGAACCCCAGGTGGTCGAAATTTCCGGAGCCCTCCACTACGGCGTCTCTCATAGCCTTAGTCGCTTTGGGACGTTAAACCCCATAAACTAACTAAACTAGTAATTAGTCACTAATTCGTAATTCGTAATTACTTCGTCATCAATTATGTGTGACGTAATCCAGTGGTGACGCCACCAGTGTCACATAGCCAAAGTGGTGCGGAAAACGCTTTCGTAACTCTACGCACTTTAGACAGTTTCGAAGGCGCTGCATATAGGAGTACATTCTTGTCAGGCCTGCGTCTCGTCGTGTCCGCGTACGCTTCGTGTTATGCCCGTAAACATTTCATGCTTACTCTACTCTCGGTTACGGGAGAGGCAGAGATTTTAATTCTGCCATATCCTGGGACACTGGGTCATCTCCATATTATGTTTGGTTTGGTTTATTCTGGTTTAAAGTCCCAAAGCAACTTAGGCTGTGAGGGACGCCGTAGTGAAGAGCTCTGGAAATATGGACCACCTGGGGTTCTTTAACGTCCACTGACGTCTCTAGAATTCCGCCTTCATCGAAATTCAGCCGCCGCGGCCGGGACCGTGACAGCCCGTCGAAGCGGCAAAGACGCAAAAATTTTTTGTGTGCCCCCGAACCAATAGCAAACTTTTTTTGTATTTTATGTTTTGTAGAAAAACCGCGCGATACTGTTTATAAGCACCGCGGCTGCTCCTTGTGCCTTGTTTTGGAGTGATGAATGAATGAACGCGTTAACTGCACTAAACAAACTATATGTACATAGCTATCGACCCGGGGGCACACCCTCTCTCCAAAGCTTGCTCCCTCCTCAAGCATTCAGAAAAGGCCAACTTGGGCTTCCCCATTATTCACGGCTACCCTACATAGCTCGGATCTTGGTTCGGAGCTGTGCCCACACGACCACGAATCCGATCAAACTGTTAAGGGTAGTTGGGGTATTTCTAATTGCAATGATTAAGTTGTTGTGCGTGACAGCATGTCGAAGCCGCAAAGACGCAAAATTTTTTTGTGTGCCCCCGAGCCGATAGCAAACTTTTTTTTGTATTTTATGTTTTGTAGAAAAACCGCGCGATACTGTTTACAAGCACCGCGGCTGCTCGTTGTGCCTTGTTTCGGAGTGATGAATGAATGAACGCGTTAACTGCACTATACAAACTATATACATATGTACATAGCTATCGACCCGGGGGCACACCCTCTCTCCAAAGCTTGCTCCCTCCTCAAGCATTCAGAAAAGGCCAACTTGGGCTTCCCCATTATTCACGGCCACCCTACATAGCTCGGATCTTGGTTCGGAGCTGTGCCCACACGACCACGAATCCGATCAAACTGTTAAGGGTAGTTGGGGTATTTCTAATTGCAGTGATTAAGTTGTAGTGCGTGACAGCATGTCGAAGCCGCAAAGACGCAAAATTTTTTGTGTGCCTCCGAACCGATAGCAAACTTTTTTTGTATTTTATGTTTTGTAGAAAAACCGCGCGATACTGTTTACAAGCACCGCGGCTGCTCCTTGTGCCTTGTTTCGGAGTGACGAATGAATGAACGCGTTAACTGCACTATACAAACTATATACATATGTACATAGCTATCGACCCGGGGGCACACCCTCTCTCCAAAGCTTGCTCCTTCATCAAGCATTCAGAAAAGGCACACTTGGGCTTCCCCATTATTCACGGCCACCCTACATAGCTCGGATCTTGGTTCGGAGCTGTGCCCACACGACCACGAATCCGATCAAACTGTTAAGGGTAGTTGGGGTATTTCTAATTGCAGTGATTAAGTTGTAGTGCGTGACAGCATGTCGAAGCCGCAAAGACGCAAAATTTTTTGTGTGCCTCCGAACCGATAGCAAACTTTTTTTGTATTTTATGTTTTGTAGAAAAACCGCGCGATACTGTTTACAAGCACCGCGGCTGCTCCTTGTGCCTTGTTTCGGAGTGACGAATGAATGAACGCGTTAACTGCACTATACAAACTATATACATATGTACATAGCTATCGACCCGGGGGCACACCCTCTCTCCAAAGCTTGCTCCTTCATCAAGCATTCAGAAAAGGCCAACTTGGGCTTCCCCATTATTCACGGCCACCCTACATAGCTCGGATCTTGGTTCGGAGCTGTGCCCACACGACCACGAATCCGATCAAACTGTTAAGGGTAGTTGGGGTATTTCTAATTGCAGTGATTAAGTTGTAGTGCGTGACAGCATGTCGAAGCCGCAAAGACGCAAAATTTTTTGTGTGCCTCCGAACCGATAGCAAACTTTTTTTGTATTTTATGTTTTGTAGAAAAACCGCGCGATACTGTTTACAAGCACCGCGGCTGCTCCTTGTGCCTTGTTTCGGAGTGACGAATGAATGAACGCGTTAACTGCACTATACAAACTATATACATATGTACATAGCTATCGACCCGGGGGCACACCCTCTCTCCAAAGCTTGCTCCTTCATCAAGCATTCAGAAAAGGCCAACTTGGGCTTCCCCATTATTCACGGCCACCCTACATAGCTCGGATCTTGGTTCGGAGCTGTGCCCACACGACCACGAATCCGATCAAACTGTTAAGGGTAGTTGGGGTATTTCTAATTGCAATGATTAAGTTGTTGTGCGTGACAGCATGTCGAAGCCGCAAAGACGCAAAATTTTTTGTGTGCCTCCGAACCGATAGCAAACTTTTTTTGTATTTTATGTTTTGTAGAAAAACCGCGCGATACTGTTTACAAGCACCGCGGCTGCTCCTTGTGCCTTGTTTCGGAGTGATGAATGAATGAACGCGTTAACTGCACTATACAAACTATATACATATGTACATAGCTATCGACCCGGGGGCACACCCTCTCTCCAAAGCTTGCTCCTTCATCAAGCATTCAGAAAAGGCCAACTTGGGCTTCCCCATTATTCACGGCCACCCTACATAGCTCGGATCTTGGTTCGGAGCTGTGCCCACACGACCACGAATCCGATCAAACTGTTAAGGGTAGTTGGGGTATTTCTAATTGCAGTGATTAAGTTGTAGTGCGTGACAGCATGTCGAAGCCGCAAAGACGCAAAATTTTTTGTGTGCCCCCGAACCGATAGCAAACTTTTTTTGTATTTTATGTTTTGTAGAAAAACCGCGCGATACTGTTTACAAGCACCGCGGCTGCTGCTTGTGCCTTGTTTCGGAGTGATGAATGAATGAACGCGTTAACTGCACTATACAAACTATATACATATGTACATAGCTATCGACCCGGGGGCACACCCTCTCTCCAAAGCTTGCTCCTTCATCAAGGATTCAGAAAAGGCCAACTTGGGCTTCCCCATTATTCACGGCCACCCTACATAGCTCGGATCTTGGTTCGGAGCTGTGCCCACACGACCACGAATCCGATCAAACTGTTAAGGGTAGTTGGGGTATTTCTAATTGCAATGATTAAGTTGTTGTGCGTGACAGCATGTCGAAGCCGCAAAGACGCAAAATTTTTTGTGTGCCTCCGAACCGATAGCAAACTTTTTTTGTATTTTATGTTTTGTAGAAAAACCGCGCGATACTGTTTACAAGCACCGCGGCTGCTGCTTGTGCCTTGTTTCGGAGTGACGAATGAATGAACGCGTTAACTGCACTATACAAACTATATACATATGTACATAGCTATCGACCCGGGGGCACACCCTCTCTCCAAAGCTTGCTCCTTCATCAAGCATTCAGAAAAGGCCAACTTGGGCTTCCCCATTATTCACGGCCACCCTACATAGCTCGGATCTTGGTTCGGAGCTGTGCCCACACGACCACGAATCCGATCAAACTGTTAAGGGTAGTTGGGGTATTTCTAATTGCAATGATTAAGTTGTTGTGCGTGACAGCATGTCGAAGCCGCAAAGACGCAAAATTTTTTGTGTGCCTCCGAACCGATAGCAAACTTTTTTTGTATTTTATGTTTTGTAGAAAAACCGCGCGATACTGTTTACAAGCACCGCGGCTGCTCCTTGTGCCTTGTTTCGGAGTGACGAATGAATGAACGCGTTAACTGCACTATACAAACTATATACATATGTACATAGCTATCGACCCGGGGGCACACCCTCTCTCCAAAGCTTGCTCCTTCATCAAGCATTCAGAAAAGGCCAACTTGGGCTTCCCCATTATTCACGGCCACCCTACATAGCTCGGATCTTGGTTCGGAGCTGTGCCCACACGACCACGAATCCGATCAAACTGTTAAGGGTAGTTGGGGTATTTCTAATTGCAATGATTAAGTTGTAGTGCGTGACAGCATGTCGAAGCCGCAAAGACGCAGAATTTTTTGTGTGCCTCCGAACCGATAGCAAACTTTTTTTGTATTTTATGTTTTGTAGAAAAACCGCGCGATACTGTTTACAAGCACCGCGGCTGCTCCTTGTGCCTTGTTTCGGAGTGACGAATGAATGAACGCGTTAACTGCACTATACAAACTATATACATATGTACATAGCTATCGACCCGGGGGCACACCCTCTCTCCAAAGCTTGCTCCTTCATCAAGCATTCAGAAAAGGCCAACTTCGGCTTCCCCATTATTCACGGCCACCCTACATAGCTCGGATCTTGGTTCGGAGCTGTGCCCACACGACCACGAATCCGATCAAACTGTTAAGGGTAGTTGGGGTATTTCTAATTGCAATGATTAAGTTGTTGTGCGTGACAGCATGTCGAAGCCGCAAAGACGCAAAATTTTTTGTGTGCCTCCGAACCGATAGCAAACTTTTTTTGTATTTTATGTTTTGTAGAAAAACCGCGCGATACTGTTTACAAGCACCGCGGCTGCTCCTTGTGCCTTGTTTCGGAGTGACGAATGAATGAACGCGTTAACTGCACTATACAAACTATATACATATGTACATAGCTATCGACCCGGGGGCACACCCTCTCTCCAAAGCTTGCTCCTTCATCAAGCATTCAGAAAAGGCCAACTTGGGCTTCCCCATTATTCACGGCCACCCTACATAGCTCGGATCTTGGTTCGGAGCTGTGCCCACACGACCACGAATCCGATCAAACTGTTAAGGGTAGTTGGGGTATTTCTAATTGCAGTGATTAAGTTGTAGTGCGTGACAGCATGTCGAAGCCGCAAAGACGCAAAATTTTTTGTGTGCCTCCGAACCGATAGCAAACTTTTTTTGTATTTTATGTTTTGTAGAAAAACCGCGCGATACTGTTTACAAGCACCGCGGCTGCTCCTTGTGCCTTGTTTCGGAGTGATGAATGAATGAACGCGTTAACTGCACTATACAAACTATATACATATGTACATAGCTATCGACCCGGGGGCACACCCTCTCTCCAAAGCTTGCTCCTTCATCAAGCATTCAGAAAAGGCCAACTTGGGCTTCCCCATTATTCACGGCCACCCTACATAGCTCGGATCTTGGTTCGGAGCTGTGCCCACACGACCACGAATCCGATCAAACTGTTAAGGGTAGTTGGGGTATTTCTAATTGCAATGATTAAGTTGTAGTGCGTGACAGCATGTCGAAGCCGCAAAGACGCAAAATTTTTTGTGTGCCTCCGAACCGATAGGAAACTTTTTTTGTATTTTATGTTTTGTAGAAAAACCGCGCGATACTGTTTACAAGCACCGCGGCTGCTCCTTGTGCCTTGTTTCGGAGTGATGAATGAATGAACGCGTTAACTGCACTATACAAACTATATACATATGTACATAGCTATCGACCCGGGGGCACACCCTCTCTCCAAAGCTTGCTCCTTCATCAAGCATTCAGAAAAGGCCAACTTGGGCTTCCCCATTATTCAAGGCCACCCTACATAGCTCGGATCTTGGTTCGGAGCTGTGCCCACACGACCACGAATCCGATCAAACTGTTAAGGGTAGTTGGGGTATTTCTAATTGCAATGATTAAGTTGTAGTGCGTGACAGCATGTCGAAGCCGCAAAGACGCAAAATTTTTTGTGTGCCTCCGAACCGATAGCAAACTTTTTTTGTATTTTATGTTTTGTAGAAAAACCGCGCGATACTGTTTACAAGCACCGCGGCTGCTGCTTGTGCCTTGTTTCGGAGTGATGAATGAATGAACGCGTTAACTGCACTATACAAACTATATACATATGTACATAGCTATCGACCCGGGGGCACACCCTCTCTCCAAAGCTTGCTCCTTCATCAAGCATTCAGAAAAGGCCAACTTGGGCTTCCCCATTATTCACGGCCACCCTACATAGCTCGGATCTTGGTTCGGAGCTGTGCCCACACGACCACGAATCCGATCAAACTGTTAAGGGTAGTTGGGGTATTTCTAATTGCAATGATTAAGTTGTTGTGCGTGACAGCATGTCGAAGCCGCAAAGACGCAAAATTTTTTGTGTGCCTCCGAACCGATAGCAAACTTTTTTTGTATTTTATGTTTTGTAGAAAAACCGCGCGATACTGTTTACAAGCACCGCGGCTGCTGCTTGTGCCTTGTTTCGGAGTGATGAATGAATGAACGCGTTAACTGCACTATACAAACTATATACATATGTACATAGCTATCGACCCGGGGGCACACCCTCTCTCCAAAGCTTGCTCCTTCATCAAGCATTCAGAAAAGGCCAACTTGGGCTTCCCCATTATTCACGGCCACCCTACATAGCTCGGATCTTGGTTCGGAGCTGTGCCCACACGACCACGAATCCGATCAAACTGTTAAGGGTAGTTGGGGTATTTCTAATTGCAATGATTAAGTTGTTGTGCGTGACAGCATGTCGAAGCCGCAAAGACGCAAAATTTTTTGTGTGCCTCCGAACCGATAGCAAACTTTTTTTGTATTTTATGTTTTGTAGAAAAACCGCGCGATACTGTTTACAAGCACCGCGGCTGCTCCTTGTGCCTTGTTTCGGAGTGATGAATGAATGAACGCGTTAACTGCACTATACAAACTATATACATATGTACATAGCTATCGACCCGGGGGCACACCCTCTCTCCAAAGCTTGCTCCTTCATCAAGCATTCAGAAAAGGCCAACTTGGGCTTCCCCATTATTCACGGCCACCCTACATAGCTCGGATCTTGGTTCGGAGCTGTGCCCACACGACCACGAATCCGATCAAACTGTTAAGGGTAGTTGGGGTATTTCTAATTGCAATGATTAAGTTGTTGTGCGTGACAGCATGTCGAAGCCGCAAAGACGCAAAATTTTTTGTGTGCCTCCGAACCGATAGCAAACTTTTTTTGTATTTTATGTTTTGTAGAAAAACCGCGCGATACTGTTTACAAGCACCGCGGCTGCTCCTTGTGCCTTGTTTCGGAGTGACGAATGAATGAACGCGTTAACTGCACTATACAAACTATATACATATGTACATAGCTATCGACCCGGGGGCACACCCTCTCTCCAAAGCTTGCTCCTTCATCAAGCATTCAGAAAAGGCCAACTTGGGCTTCCCCATTATTCACGGCCACCCTACATAGCTCGGATCTTGGTTCGGAGCTGTGCCCACACGACCACGAATCCGATCAAACTGTTAAGGGTAGTTGGGGTATTTCTAATTGCAGTGATTAAGTTGTAGTGCGTGACAGCATGTCGAAGCCGCAAAGACGCAAAATTTTTTGTGTGCCTCCGAACCGATAGCAAACTTTTTTGTATTTTATGTTTTGTAGAAAAACCGCGCGATACTGTTTACAAGCACCGCGGCTGCTGCTTGTGCCTTGTTTCGGAGTGATGAATGAATGAACGCGTTAACTGCACTATACAAACTATATACATATGTACATAGCTATCGACCCGGGGGCACACCCTCTCTCCAAAGCTTGCTCCTTCATCAAGGATTCAGAAAAGGCCAACTTGGGCTTCCCCATTATTCACGGCCACCCTACATAGCTCGGATCTTGGTTCGGAGCTGTGCCCACACGACCACGAATCCGATCAAACTGTTAAGGGTAGTTGGGGTATTTCTAATTGCAGTGATTAAGTTGTAGTGCGTGACAGCATGTCGAAGCCGCAAAGACGCAAAATTTTTTGTGTGCCTCTGAACCGATAGCAAACTTTTTTTGTATTTTATGTTTTGTAGAAAAACCGCGCGATACTGTTTACAAGCACCGCGGCTGCTCCTTGTGCCTTGTTTCGGAGTGACGAATGAATGAACGCGTTAACTGCACTATACAAACTATATACATATGTACATAGCTATCGACCCGGGGGCACACCCTCTCTCCAAAGCTTGCTCCTTCATCAAGCATTCAGAAAAGGCCAACTTGGGCTTCCCCATTATTCACGGCCACCCTACATAGCTCGGATCTTGGTTCGGAGCTGTGCCCACACGACCACGAATCCGATCAAACTGTTAAGGGTAGTTGGGGTATTTCTAATTGCAATGATTAAGTTGTTGTGCGTGACAGCATGTCGAAGCCGCAAAGACGCAAAATTTTTTGTGTGCCTCCGAACCGATAGCAAACTTTTTTTGTATTTTATGTTTTGTAGAAAAACCGCGCGATACTGTTTACAAGCAACGCGGCTGCTCCTTGTGCCTTGTTTCGGAGTGATGAATGAATGAACGCGTTAACTGCACTATACAAACTATATACATATGTACATAGCTATCGACCCGGGGGCACACCCTCTCTCCAAAGCTTGCTCCTTCATCAAGCATTCAGAAAAGGCCAACTTGGGCTTCCCCATTATTCACGGCCACCCTACATAGCTCGGATCTTGGTTCGGAGCTGTGCCCACACGACCACGAATCCGATCAAACTGTTAAGGGTAGTTGGGGTATTTCTAATTGCAATGATTAAGTTGTTGTGCGTGACAGCATGTCGAAGCCGCAAAGACGCAAAATTTTTTGTGTGCCTCCGAACCGATAGCAAACTTTTTTTGTATTTTATGTTTTGTAGAAAAACCGCGCGATACTGTTTACAAGCAACGCGGCTGCTCCTTGTGCCTTGTTTCGGAGTGATGAATGAATGAACGCGTTAACTGCACTATACAAACTATATACATATGTACATAGCTATCGACCCGGGGGCACACCCTCTCTCCAAAGCTTGCTCCTTCATCAAGCATTCAGAAAAGGCCAACTTGGGCTTCCCCATTATTCACGGCCACCCTACATAGCTCGGATCTTGGTTCGGAGCTGTGCCCACACGACCACGAATCCGATCAAACTGTTAAGGGTAGTTGGGGTATTTCTAATTGCAGTGATTAAGTTGTAGTGCGTGACAGCATGTCGAAGCCGCAAAGACGCAAAATTTTTTGTGTGCCTCCGAACCGATAGCAAACTTTTTTTGTATTTTATGTTTTGTAGAAAAACCGCGCGATACTGTTTACAAGCAACGCGGCTGCTCCTTGTGCCTTGTTTCGGAGTGACGAATGAATGAACGCGTTAACTGCACTATACAAACTATATACATATGTACATAGCTATCGACCCGGGGGCACACCCTCTCTCCAAAGCTTGCTCCTTCATCAAGCATTCAGAAAAGGCCAACTTGGGCTTCCCCATTATTCACGGCCACCCTACATAGCTCGGATCTTGGTTCGGAGCTGTGCCCACACGACCACGAATCCGATCAAACTGTTAAGGGTAGTTGGGGTATTTCTAATTGCAATGATTAAGTTGTTGTGCGTGACAGCATGTCGAAGCCGCAAAGACGCAAAATTTTTTGTGTGCCTCCGAACCGATAGCAAACTTTTTTTGTATTTTATGTTTTGTAGAAAAACCGCGCGATACTGTTTACAAGCACCGCGGCTGCTCCTTGTGCCTTGTTTCGGAGTGATGAATGAATGAACGCGTTAACTGCACTATACAAACTATATACATATGTACATAGCTATCGACCCGGGGGCACACCCTCTCTCCAAAGCTTGCTCCTTCATCAAGCATTCAGAAAAGGCCAACTTGGGCTTCCCCATTATTCACGGCCACCCTACATAGCTCGGATCTTGGTTCGGAGCTGTGCCCACACGACCACGAATCCGATCAAACTGTTAAGGGTAGTTGGGGTATTTCTAATTGCAGTGATTAAGTTGTAGTGCGTGACAGCATGTCGAAGCCGCAAAGACGCAAAATTTTTTGTGTGCCTCCGAACCGATAGCAAACTTTTTTTGTTTTTTATGTTTTGTAGAAAAACCGCGCGATACTGTTTACAAGCACCGCGGCTGCTCCTTGTGCCTTGTTTCGGAGTGACGAATGAATGAACGCGTTAACTGCACTATACAAACTATATACATATGTACATAGCTATCGACCCGGGGGCACACCCTCTCTCCAAAGCTTGCTCCTTCATCAAGCATTCAGAAAAGGCCAACTTGGGCTTCCCCATTATTCACGGCCACCCTACATAGCTCGGATCTTGGTTCGGAGCTGTGCCCACACGACCACGAATCCGATCAAACTGTTAAGGGTAGTTGGGGTATTTCTAATTGCAATGATTAAGTTGTTGTGCGTGACAGCATGTCGAAGCCGCAAAGACGCAAAATTTTTTGTGTGCCTCCGAACCGATAGCAAACTTTTTTTGTATTTTATGTTTTGTAGAAAAACCGCGCGATACTGTTTACAAGCAACGCGGCTGCTCCTTGTGCCTTGTTTCGGAGTGATGAATGAATGAACGCGTTAACTGCACTATACAAACTATATACATATGTACATAGCTATCGACCCGGGGGCACACCCTCTCTCCAAAGCTTGCTCCTTCATCAAGCATTCAGAAAAGGCCAACTTGGGCTTCCCCATTATTCACGGCCACCCTACATAGCTCGGATCTTGGTTCGGAGCTGTGCCCACACGACCACGAATCCGATCAAACTGTTAAGGGTAGTTGGGGTATTTCTAATTGCAGTGATTAAGTTGTAGTGCGTGACAGCATGGCGAAGTGGCAAAGACGCAAAAATTTTTTGTGTGCCCCCGAGCCGATAGCAAACTTTTTTTGTATTTTATGTTTTGTAGAAAAACCGCGCGATACTGTTTATAAGCACCGCGGCTGCTCGTTGTGCCTTGTTTCTGAGTGATGAAGGAATGAACGCGTTAACTGCACTGAACAAACTATTTACATATGTACCTAGCTATCGACCCGGGGGCACACCCTCTCTACAAAGCTTGCTCCTTCATCAAGCATTCAGAAAAGGCCAACTTGGGCTTCCCCATTATCAAGCACCGGGATCCTTTTGCAGCATGTGTTTCTGGTGTGGTCTACGAAATTCCTCTATCGTGTGGCTCTAGGTACATCGGTCAAACTGGCCGATGTCTGAACGAAAGATTACTGGAACACAGGAGGAAGGTAGGCAATTATAGAGACGGTAATCTTTCTGAACATTGTCATGATTGTGCTGTAAAGAATAAGAAACCATGTAAACCTGTCTTCAGCGCGTGCAAGATTGTGGCCAAACATAGTTGTCAGGATGTGAGAGAAATAATAGAGGCAGATTTGATTAGAAAAGCCGGTCCATCCTGCGTCAGCGCACCATCTGTCACTCTGAATAAAAAGGAAATAATGTTTTTGGGAGCAGCCACGTGATGTCGGCAGGGCTATCAGTTTGACGTCATGCAGCAAGGTGTATAAAATTGTGCTTGTGTATCAATAAACCTTCAGTTGAAAGTAAGCGCTCGTGTTGTCCAAGTCTCTTCTCTGTCCGTGTTTTTTAGCGCTTGTACGTGTCTGCTATGAACCAACTAGCCCAAAGGTCTGTGCTCCCTAACCTTACAGAGCTCGGAGCGTGGTTCGGAGCTGTGCCCACACGACCACGAATCCGATCAAACTGTTAAGGGTAGTTGGGGTATTTCTAATTGCAATGATTAAGTTGTAGTGCGTGACAGCATGGCGAAGTGGCAAGGACGCAAAAATTTTTTGTGTGCCCCCGAGCCGATAGCGAACTTTTTTTGTATTTTATGTTTTGTAGAAAAACCGCGCGATACTGTTTATAAGCACCGCGGCTGCTCCTTGTGCCTTGTTTCGGAGTGATGAATGAATGAACGCGTTAACTGCACTAAACAAACTATATACATATGTACAGAGCTATCGACCCGGGGGCACACCCTCTCTACAAAGCTTGCTCCTTCATCAAGCATTCAGAAAAGGCCAACTTGGACTTCCCCATTATTCACGCCCACCCTACATAGCTCGGATCGTGGTTCGGAGCTGTGCCCACACGACCACGAATCCGATCGAACTGTTAAGGGTAGTTGGGGTATTTCTAATTGCAATGATTAAGTTCTAGTGCGTGACAGCATGTCGAAGCGGCAAAGACGCAAAAAATTTTTTGTGTGCCCCCGAGCCGATAGCAAACTTTTTTTGTATTTTATGTTTTGTAGAAAAACCGCGCGATACTGTTTATAAGCACCGCGGCTGCTCCTTGTGCCTTGTTTCGGAGTGATGAATGAATGAACGCGTTAACTGCACTATACAAACTATATACATATGTACATAGCTATCGACCCGGGGGCACACCCTCTCTCCAAAGCTTGCTCCTTCATCAAGCATTCAGAAAAGGCCAAGTTGGGCTTCCGCATTATTCTTCCCTTATGTGTACATGTCGTTGTGCCCCACACCCACAGACAAGAATAAAATGAAGAGAAAAAGAGGGCGTTGTAAACAAGAAGCTTTATTATGAAAGGTAATATATCCTTGTGTAGTGCCATCACACCAAATACCCGAAATAGCTTGCCTAAAACCGATTCAATGTGTATATGGCAAAGCATAATTTGTGTAAACATGACTTAAGGTATTTTAACACGGCTTACTATTTCTGTCTTCTGAATCAGAATCAGAATGTTTTATTAGTGAATCATTTGATCAATATACATTGATGTGCAGAAGGAGGTCCCATAGTCGATGACTGAACAGGGACCTCCCGTTCATAATAACATTCGGTTAAGTAAACAATGCGCAGCATTTTAAGATTGAAAGATGATACCGTATTAAGACATAATACATACATTTGTAGACAAAGAACAGAAACTGCGAAGAAAAAGACAAAAAGAAGAAAATAAAAAGAAAAACAAAAAGAAACTAATGACCAACTGTCTGCTATCAAGTATTGTCTTAGGTCTGTTTAAAATGAAATACTGAACGCGAGTTTTTAATATTCAGAGGTAAGGTGTTCCATGATTAAATCAATGAATACTGAACAGCCTGCTTGCCATAGTTAGTACGAACCTTTGATAGGAGGAAATTGTTGTTAGAAGCAAACCGGGTAGTGTTGGAATTGGTGAGTGTGGAAGATAAAAACTCAACTGTTGGTAATTGGTTGTTGATGATTCTGAAAAACAATACACCTAAATGAAATTTGATGAGCTCTGAAACAGTTAGGATATTGTTCATATGGAATAAAGATCTTGCATTAGGAATACACGAGCTGGATGTAATAATTGTTATAGCTTTGTTCTGGATTACCTGAGTTGATGCAAGGTGAGGGCTGTAAGTATTTCCCCAGCATGTTAAGCCATAAGTGATGTGACTATGTATAAATGAGTGATATAATGCGATAAATGTGTTAAAGCTAAAGTAGGGTCGTGCTTTGATAAGAATTCGTATCCCAGGTCCATTTTTTATTAACGTAAGTAATATGGTCGTGATACCTCTAATCGTTATCGAGGTGTACACCAAGGAACGTAGCAGTGTTAGAGGGAAATATAGTTTGGTTAGCGATATTGATATATGGAATAGAGGCTAACTTTCTTTGATGGGAGCTGAGTACCATGAATTTTGTTTTAGAGGTGTTAATATTGAAAAGATTTATTTGAGCAGAGCAGTTACAGCATCTGCTGCAGGGGCAGAGGCTAAAGGCTGTGGTGCCTGACGAGGCCTCTGTCCCTCTGCAGTCGACGGAAGTGCAATACAAATTTGAACATAAGAAGAAAGCAAGTCACATAATTAAAACGAATGTGGGTAAATTATGTCATTATAATCACAACGTTAACAGAGTATGATAAGTACAAAAATATGCAAGGATATTATACAGAGATTTTGTTCAGTATACAATACATTGAAGGACACTTATAACAAAAAATAAAGTGAAAAAACCATGGTACAAGAGAAGGATACAACCTGTGTATGCATGTCATAAGTACTCGTCACTCCCCGTACAAAACACCTGATATTATTAGGACATCTTTAATCTTTAATATGAAGCATATTATCGTTACACCACTGAATGATATTTTGTAGGTCAATGTTTAGTTTAGAAATGAGACGAGAGATGTTATCGGAGCTAAATATAGTAGTATCGTCTGCATATAAAATGCATTTTGAGGATGACAGGTAATTGGGTAAGTTATTAATATATATAAGAAACAAAAGTGGACCTGGAATGGATCCTTGAGGTACACCTATATTAGTAATTTGAGGCTCAGAAAAAATGCTCGAGATGTAAACTGTTTGACTTCTATCCCGTAAGTAGCTTTTTAGCAGGATGAGCGGTGGTCCACATATACCTATTGATTCAAGTTTAACAAAGAGGCTGTTGTGGATTATTCTGTCAAAAGCTTTTGTTAAATCAATAAAAACTGATGCAGCGTGAAGCCCTTCATCTATTGCATTCTTCAGTTGGTCAGTAAGTGTAATCAGGGCAAGATCTGTAGAAAAATTTCTCAGAATCTGTATTGATGAGGGGAGAGGATGTTAAACTTATTTAGTTAGCTAGTTAAACGTTTTTCAATTAATTTTGGATAATTTTGCTCAAAAAAAGTAGCATGCATATCGGTCGGTAGTTGCATGGTAGTAAGCTGTCACCCTTGTTGTAGACGGGAGTTATTTTGACTTTCTTAAGTTCGTCTGGAAAAATGCCCGTCTTAAAAATTAGATTAACAAGAAAAGAAAATACATCTGAGATTAAAGATGCGATCATTTTGTTGTGGTTGGGGTGGATATTGTCAATACCGGGACTTGTTGTTTTCTGACTATTTATGGCAGTTAAAATTTCGTCGGGTGACATTGGAGACAGGAAAAATGAGCATGGAATGCGGCTAGCCGTTCTGATATGGTGAGATGACGGTGGAGGCTAGTTAGCGAACAAGAAACTGCTAAATACTTCAGATATTTCAAGCGCTTGATCATAGTCTACACCGTTATGTACATTCTATTCAGAAACGTGTTAACTATTTCCCATTTTTCTTTGCATTGTTACCCGCTTCAAATACTCTCTGTTCAAAGTACGCCCGTTTAGCCGCTTTTAATTGAGCCGTAATGTTGTTGCTAAGCTTTTGTATCTGGTGTGTAATTTCTTGTTGAAAGGCTGTTTTTTTTAGTTTTTTTTTTGTATAAGTTCTCACGCTTTCGGAGAGCAGATAAGAGCTTCGCTGATAGCCAAGGATTATGTGGAAAAGCTACAGCCTTTTTACATTTCATCTCTTGCCAGTAGGTTCCTATGTAATTTGAGACTAGTGACAAAAATTTTGAAAAGGCTACCTGTGGATTGGTAAGTGATTTAAGTATAGACCAATCGGTATGTTTAATGACATTAATAAATTTATCTTTTTGCAGAACCATCCTAGTGGGAGAGGCTGAGCTGGGTTTCATATTGTTATCGAAACGGATAAGTATAGGTCGGTGATCAGTAATGTCGATGTCAAGAACACGAGCTAGTGATGAAGATAGCAAATTGGAGAGAGCATGATCGATTAGTGAGTATCCTCCGTCATGGGCGACACGAGTAGGAATTTCAATTAGGTGTTCAAAACCGGAACTCTGGAAAGGCCTAGTGTAGTTGACATACATCGTTGATGTTTTATCCAGTAAGTTAATATTAATGTTGCCCATAATAATGGAATTTTTGTTTTCTAGTGAGATGGAATGCAAGGTATGATCAAGGGCTGTGCAGAAATCAGCTACTAATGTAGATGGTGAGCGGAGCGGTAAAGGCCGCCAAATATGAAGTTTCTGTTGTCAATGCCAAGAAAGCGGTAATCTAATTCAACCAAAACATATTCACAGTTAGGTACAGCTAAGGTGAGATCTTGCCTTCGTTTGTGACTTAGTTTTGCAGAAACATATATCGCTGCACCACCGTGGCTACTGGTTCACTTTCATAAAAAAGTATGATATACTGTTTATTTGCTCAGCTTTCGGCTTAAACATTATGTCTTCTCTCACGTTTGTATATATTTGTAGGCTGTTTACTGTTGACCATGCGTGAAGAATTTTTATAGCAGTATTGGCATTATTCTGAAGACTGTCACGTTCTGGCGGTGAAAAATACTTACTAGTATCATCAGTGTACATTATCTATTTCTTATCTCTATGGATGTTAACTAAGTCATTTATGTACACATTAAAAAGTAACGGGCCAAGAAAGAGGTGTTCAATGAGGAACATCCCTACTGATGTGTTTCAAATCTGAGCGGAAATTCTCTATTTGGACATGTTGACGGCGAGGATCAATGTATGATTTCATGAGGTTTAGACAGTGCCTTCGAATAACGTAAATGATAAGCTTTTCGAGTAGTATAGAATGATGGATGCAATAAAATGTTTTAAAGAAATCAATATAGGGGTCATGCACAAAATTATTCTTTTCACAATGTGATAGAATGAATTCTTTTAGTTGAAGTAGTGCGAATTCCATCCACATTTGGCTGTAATTTTGCATTTCGTATTTTTGGAAAGATGATTTGGACATTTCCCATGAAGGTGTCCTTAATTTTATCTTAGGCTGTTTAGTCACTAAAGAAGTTGGTGCCCGATAACATACCCAATTCATTTCCTTGTGATATAACGCTTGGAGAAGTTGATATTCACTGCTATTTTTTGAAAATCTGTCTCACCCGCCAATTCCTTCGTCATGGAAGCTAACGAAAATTCTCCCCCTGCACAAACGCACTAGCATGGAGATAGTGTCGAACGGTAGCCATAATTGCCTGACAGCCCACTCATTTAAATTTTTTAGAGATTATCATTTTTAAGCATATCAATGTTTTACTCGAGCCCGCCAACGTTCTGAGTAATCTCCAGCATGTCTTTCACTGTGAATTCAGCACCGTCATACATATAGCTGATTGAATAAGTAGATCGTGTTGTCGAACTAGTTGATGTACTTCTTCTGACATGGTGATGCTGCGCGAAAACACACACACATGACAGGGCACACGACGAGCGCAAACTCAGAACTGAAAAGAGTGACATTTTACTCTTGTGCAGTACGCTGTCTTGTATTTTTTTTTTCGCGCAACTCCACCACGCAAGGAGAAATAGCTGAATCCTGTCATGACACCTTCGTATTTCTTTATATGGGTGAACAAGTTGACTACATACTCACAGACTGATTGAAGCCGTTCAACACTGCCCCCTACAGCACTCTTACAAAAGCTTGCCTGTATACTAAGAAACCTCCTGCGCTAGCCGCCCGTCTGTCACTGCATTTACTCATACCGACTTAAACAGATTACTCTTCTTCGCGCAACCAGCCCACATTGTCGAGACTGGATTTTCACTGATAAAGCTCGTGAGCTGTGCCGAGCGCGTCTTCTTATTCATAAGCATCGGTGCCACTCCGGCAGTGCGTCGTGGGCATATGGCGCAATTTATGCAAGTAAGTGGCACCGTGGGTATGCTAGCTGCTGCCACGACGCGCGTGACATTGACACTCCCCCACCTGTTCACGTCACCGAGAGCATCGACCAATAGCGAAGAACCCAGTGAATGACAATGAAATGAGTAGTTTTCTAATGTGGACCCGACGTAATCTTTCGAGGGCCGTCGTTCCCTGAGAGGGAAATAACTAGAAGAATAATAAAAGGGCGGAGCGCATATGGCAGGTTCTCTCAGATCATGAATGATAGCTTACCAATATCCCTCAAGAGAAAAGTATACAGCAGCTGTATCCTACCGGTACTCACCTATGGCGCAGAAATGTGGAGGCTAACAAAGAGGGTTCAGCTTAAGTTAAGGACAACGCAGCGAGCTATGAAAAGAAAAATGATAGGTGCAACGTCAAGAGATCGGAAGAGGGCGGAGTGGGTGAGGGAACAAGCGCGGGTTAAGGTTATCCTAGTTGAAATCAAGACGAAGAAGTGGGCTTGGGCAGCGCATGTAATGCGAAGGCAAGATAAACGCTCGTCCTTAATGGTGACGGAGTGGATTTCAAGAGAAGGCAAGCGTAGCAGGGGACGGCAGAAAGTTAGATGGGCGGATGAGATTAAGAAGTTTGCGGGGATACAGTGGCGGCAACTGACAAAGGACAGGGTTAATTGGAGAGACATGGGAGAGGAATGTGCCCTGCAGTGGGCGTAGTCAGGCTGATGATGGTGACGTAGTCTTTTTTTTTTAATGAAATGAAGGCGCAGAAAGAGACTCACGAAAAGGCCGAGAAAGGCAAGAAATTAGGGCGGCTCTTTCTTCGCTATTATTTCATTCCAAAAAAGTTTTACCATCTAGTCCATATCTACAACTTCGCGTGGAAATCTCGGCAAAGGATGGTGTGTTTCAGAAGATGGTGTGTTCCTCTGCTAAATTTCTACCTTCACAGATCTGGTCTGGCGGTCTCTCCACTGTGCCCATTTTGTGCCGAGCCTGAGACAGTGGTTCACTACCTGCTGTTCTGCCGCCGCTTCTCTTCTTTGAGGAGGCGCCTATTAGAAATTCCGTTTCACCAGCTGGGTCTGCCTGTGTGCACTGCGGTTGTTCTTTCCTTTGGCGCTTCTTCGCTTGGACGAAGCAACAGCAGTGCGTGCTGTACTGTTCAAAATTTTCTTCTGGAAACACAGCGACTCCCGTGCTAATTATTTGTTACGTCATCCCGGGACTAGAATGATCTACCACGGGACGCCGTGCATCACATCAACGCCATCCATTTTAAGAACGCCATCAAGACCATTATTGTTTAACTGTCATGCCCATCCCTCATGTAATGCCCCATACCAGGGGCCTTTGAGGTATCAAATAAAAAAATTATAATTTAAATTTTATTTATTTATTTTTCTATTTATTTTTATTTTTCTGATTTTCAATTATTTTATTTTATTTTTCCTCTTTTTCAGTCACTTCAGAGTTGAACCATTCCATGCGTTGCATTCGAATTTGCACATAAGGGCATCGTCCTGTCTTCAATCTCCCAGCTAAGGTCCCCTGTCGTTGCGTCGTCCAATCTGTCAGCCCATACTCTATTACTACTCCCTTTTTTCTATAAATGCTCCTCTCTCCATCAGTTCACCGTCTGTGTCTTGGCCACTCCCCCTGGTGGGTATGTGCCATTTTATTTGAGGCCAACGAACCAACCAACTGAACTCCGCAGCGTGGCTGGCACTGAGCGACCTGGCGGCGACCCCGACGCTGGCGGAGCGCGTCACCGGGCCGGCCAACAATGAGTCGGTGCGCTTCCTGGTGTTCGGGGACTGGGGCGGCCTGCCCTTCTACCCGTACACCACCCGCATCCAGCGGAACCTGGCCAGGACCATGGCGGCGGTGGCGGAAATCAAGCGCATAGACTTCGTGCTCTCGCTCGGCGACAACTTCTACTTCAGGGGCGTCCGCTCGGTGAACGACCGGCGATTCAAGGTGGGCCCTCCTTGCTGTTTTCAACACCGGCGAATGCGCTATGCTGCCAGGATAGGAGAGGATAGGAAAACTTTTAATGTCTAACAGACAGAGGGTAAGCCAGAGGGCTACCCGCCTAGACGACGGCCGAAAGGTCTTGACTCGGCGGCGGCTTCGGCCAGTCGGACGAGTTTAGCTGAGTCGCCGGGTCGGAGCTCAGTAGTAAGGTCTCCCATTGATCTTTTGTGTTTATACCTCGTCCTTCCCGGGGGGCATGAGGACATTCCCATAGTATGTGGTCCAAGGTGGCCCTAAGTTCGCAGTTTGCGCATTTTTCTGAAAACTGCCTTGGGTACATCAGACTCCAGAGGGCCGGGTTTGGAAAGGTGTAAGTTTGTAACCGGCGCCAGTTGATGGCTTTTCCTTCCGGACGGACCGGAGCGAGGTGGTCTTTACAGACAGGGATCGCATGGTGACATGCAGAGAAATTACACAGCACTATCGTTTTCAAAGAGCTAGACTTCCTCCAGCGGATAGATCCTTGTCCAGATACCAAGCCATCAACTGGCGCCGGTTGCTGCCAGGCTTGGTTTATCCAGTCTCTGGGTGATTACGCTTAGCTTCGCACCCAGGAAATCACAAAGCTGCAGACTACTGTTTTTTTTTTCTGAGCTCAGATAACATCATGTAACGGACTGGTGCCTGCCATCTTGAGTCTGCGTAAAATTTATGTCATTACCGTCGTGACTGGAAAGAAGGGGTCCTGGTATATTACGTTTAAAGAGAGAATATTTCGAAGCGCAAAAGATTTTTGACAACGAAGTGGTGGCCACCCGCGTTTAAACACGCTGCTGTTTTCTGCCAAGTTTGGTAGCGATCAACTGGAAATATATTACGAGGAGATGCATGGAAATTTATGCCGCAAATTAAAGGTGCACTGAAGAGGAATCTGAACTCGTCGTTTTGCCGCGGGAACTCAATCTACACGTTCCGAGCATTTTTAGAAACTTCGATTTATTGCCCTGTGTGGCCGATTTCCCGAATTAAATCGAATTAACGCGAGGCTCCCGCCTTTTTTTTTTTAAATTCTGCCTCGTACGGTGGGCGGAGTCGACCAACGCGGGGATTGCCTTTCACCCAGTCCCGTGGCGGCTTGCCGCTCTGCCATCGGCGGAGTAATACGTAGTAGTCCGTAGAAGCAAATAGTCCGCGCGTATTTTTATTTCTGGGGGCTTATTTCGCGGTTATATTATCTGCAAATGAAACTATTTATTCGCGGAAACCTAAAAACAAAATGACGCGAAATCAAAGCCTCCACGGAGCTGGCTGAAAGGCACTTCCCGCGTTGGTCGACTCCGCCCACCGTACGAGGCAGAATTAAAAAAAAAAGGCGGGAGCCGGGCGTTAATTCGATTTAATTAGGGAAATCGGCCACACAGGGCAATAAGTCGCAGTTTCTAAGAATGCTCGGAACGTGTAGACCGAGTTCCCGCGGCAAAAAGACGAGTTCAGATTCCTCTTCAGTGCACCTTTAATTATCATTGTAGAGTGCACCGGTTTATTTTTTAGCATTTCTGCACCTTCTTCTTATTATTTAAATTTCGAAAGCTTGGAGAAAATTTTCTTGCTATCATTTGAGGATTTTATCATAAAGAAGCAATTATCGATAACCGCAAATGTTTAACGCACCATTATACCCGAAGTTGTCTACTGACTAATACAAAATTCACTTGTATATGTATCTTTCGCAGATATGAAACTATTATTCGGAAAATTTTAGGTACAACGTTAAGACAGGAAGTGAGGAGAACAGTTGAGGGAATAAACGCCAGTTACGTCTTAGTAGAAATAAAGTAGGAGAAACTAACATAGGAGGGCATGTAATGCAAGACAAAATAACCGACAGTCGCTTAGAGCAACGGAATCGATTCCAAGATAAGGCAAACGGACCAGGAGGCGTCAAAAACTCGAGCGCAGATGAGATCAGGACGTCTGCGGGGAAAAGAGGCCGCGGCTCACACACGACAGGGTTAATTGGAGAGATACAACAGAGTAATTTGTCGTGCAGTGGGCGTAGTCTGGCTGATGATGATGATTGCTCGAATTTCACGAATGCACTAAGCCACAGGAACTTCAGTAACGATTAAAAGGGAACAAATCTGTATGTTTATTCCATGGAATTATTGCGCACTAAAGAGTGCCCGGAAGCATTAAAAACATGGTGCATAAAATCCTTCGTGTATTAGATACAACACCTCTAAATTACACTTTGATACGCACATTGCTGTTTTTGTAACTTTGGTTACGAATAACGTATCGTGCACTGCATGGACAAGCCTTAAAATGTTTGAAGGGCATGTCTAAAATTCCATTACTGCGAGCCCACTTATTATTGTCGATTTCAAAGCACTTATTATTATCGATTTCAAAGCACTTATTCTTGTCGATTTGAAACTTGCTTTCGTTTCCTAAAATTTCTGAAAACTTGGCGAAGAGGTTATTTTTACAAACTTTGGAGGTCTTTCTGAACAAAAAAGCAACCTTAGCTAATTCTCAGTGCGTCGATCGTCATCAAACTTATCTCTTCAGCGATATCAAATTCACTGATAACTGGCGCAGTTCTTGGACACGTACAGTCCCCTGTATAAAAGGTTAGCACAATGACGTCACCGAAGCAGCGAAAATCGCACCGCGGGGCTGGCGCGACACCTTGCTTTGCGAACACACAGGAGTGTCACTTTTATTATCGGCGTGTTGGTAATCCCAGTGCCAAGCCATGCTACCTGCCGCCACAGTGGCACGTCACTAGACCTAATCTTTTTTAACTCTTGGCAGTACTTGCGCGTGGCTTCTCGTCCGGTTAGCAAAAAAATTACCGACGATTACGTTACTTCCTAATGCGAAATTTGAGCGCAGCAAATAAGCTGTTTCACCTTTTCGATAGTGAGTCAACCCCAGCTGCGGAGTTGGTTTCAGGGACAACGCCGCCGATGCCGACACAAACAATATGATACCCTCGCTTCCGCAGCGCTAAGAACCAGGTCTAGCCGTGGGAAGGTGGTCACGTATTCGTCGACGTGCCGGGGCCTACGTGAAATAACCGGCGCGTCGGCAACTGAAGAGCACCCTATCCGCCACACAAGAACAGGGGGGGGGGGGGGAGAGAGAGAGAGAGAAAACTTTATTTACAAAGGAATTCGGGGCACGCCCCAGCGTCCCCGCACGACCCCACTGCACTCAAGTGTTTATGTTCCTGAGGTCCATAACACTGGCAGCACGGCCGGTGGCGATGGTCTGCACGGCCGGGTCCTCCGAGCGCAGCAGGGTCTCCCAGTCCTCCCAGGTCTTGAGGTTCTCTAGGTCCCGCGGGGGAGGGTCCGCCGGGCAGAGGGAAAGGATGTGGAGGGAAGAAGCGAAGGGTTCTGGGCATAGGGCGCAAGCAGGAGTGGGGAAGGAGGGATGATAGTGGGTTAGGGTAAGGGGCGAGGGGAGAGTATCTTTCTTCCTCTTTCTGCATGGCGGCGACGGTGTTCTATGCAGTCACGTTATCTTGACTCTCTAGCGGCGTCAGCGGCATCCAGCGGTATCAGTCGGTCACTGCTAGCGCTGGGGGGATGAAAGGGGGGCGGAGCTGGTTACGAGGCCGACGCCGACGACGACGCGAAACCCAGGAACGGACGCCAAAGAGCTGCACTCTAAAATTAGGAGTCACTTTGGCGACTAAAGTGGTGCAAGGCGAAAGCCTTAGTACAGCATTCTGTCACGAATGTGGTTGTGAATGATGAATGAAGTGCTGCCAGCGAATGACGCGTCCATTGGCTGTCTGCGTGTGTTACTGATGTGTGGTTAACATGTTAAGCTTCGCCTGTAAGAGTGGAACGCGACAGCGTCTTGCAACGCTGCCAGGGAGTCCACAGAACGCCATCGCCAATTCGGCTGTACGCCTTGCTGGACGGTAAATTTATTTTTTGAGGAAAGGAAATGTATCTCTCTCGCATATCTGGGTGGACACCTGCACCTCGCCGTAAGGGAAAGGGGGAAGATGGGAGTGAACGAAGACGCCGTATTAGCTAGACGCGCCTTTGTTCATTCCAAACCATTCAGCTGGCATTAATTACGGAGTGGCTAGCGTGCTCGTATCGCACTCCGGAGACCCTGGTTCGATTCCCCTACTCGACCAATTTCGTTCTCGGTTTTATTGATTTATGCGGTCTAACTAGAAAGGTTAATTAGGCTATTTCATATTTATATTATTTTATTTCTATCCATCGTGTTCTGTCATTAACCTGTCAATTGTTGGAACTGTCTAGGATGTTCGACACATGTATATGAAACGAGCAACGTCTTGCTGAGTGGGGAAGTGCGTGGTGGTGGAGGGAACGCGGCTTCGTACTTATGTGTTTTTTTTCAGCAGCGTCTCCTTCCGCGGACGCTGTTGTCGCTGCGGCGCGCGTCTTTTCTTTTCTTCTGACCTCTTCATTCTCCTCTGTATTAATTAGGATAATTGATTAATTAAGCAATTAACTAAATTCAGTCCAACTTATAATAAGGGAGTAATTACTCATTGGCATCCACCCTAGCGCAGCCATACGGCTACAATGGAAAGCTATACAGCTTTCTCAGAAACTTCGTAGTTAAAGAAAAATTCGCCCTGGTCCGGGGTTCGAACCCAGGACCACCGCTACACCGGAGCAGTCGCTCTACCAATTGCGCTAACCAGGACGGCAAGCTTATGGTAGGACGAGAGCGAATTGATCAATATCTCGAAGTGGGAACTGTGTTGGTCAAATGTTTTAGGGGAATCCCCCAAGGTGGAGTAGATTTGTAGTAAGATTTGTAATAAGATTTGTAATAACACTTCGAGTTATTGATCAATTCGCTCTCGTCCTACCATAAGCTTGCCGTCCTGGTTAGCTCAATTGGTAGAGCGACTGCTCCGGTGTAGCGGTGGTCCTGGGTTCGAACCCCGGACCAGGACGAATTTTTCTTTAACTATGAAGTTTCTGAGAAAGCTGTATAGCTTTCCTTTGTAGCCGTATGGCTGCGCTCGGGTGGATGCCAATGAGTAATTACTCCCTTATTACAAATCTACTCCACCTTGGGGGATTCCCCTAAAACATTTGACTCACTTCGAGTTATTGATCAATTCGCTCTCGTCCTACCATAAGCTTGCCGTCCTGGTTAGCTCAATTGGTAGAGCGACTGCTCCGGTGTAGCGGTGGCCCTGGGTTCGAACCCCGGACCAGGACGAATTTTTCTTTAACTACGAAGTTTCTGAGAAAGCTGTATAGCTTTCCTTTGTAGCCGTATGGCTGCGCTCGGGTGGATGCCAATGAGTAATTACTCCCTTATTACAAATCTACTCCACCTTGGGGGATTCCCCTAAAACATTTGACACTTCAAGTTATTGATCAATTCGCTCTCGTCCTACCATAAGCTTGCCGTCCTGGTTAGCTCAATTGGTAGAGCGACTGCTCCGGTGTAGCGGTGGTCCTGGGTTGGAACCCCGGACCAGGACTAATTTTTATTTAACTACGAAGTTTCTGAGAAAGCTGTATAGCTTTCCTTTGTAGCCGTATGGCTGCGCTCGGGTGGATGCCAATGAGTAATTACTCCCTTATTACAAATCTACTCCACCTTGGGGGATTCCCCTAAAACATTTGACTCACTTCAAGTTATTGATCAATTCGCTCTCGTCCTACCATAAGCTTGCCGTCCTGGTTAGCTCAATTGGTAGAGCGACTGCTCCGGTGTAGCGGTGGCCCTGGGTTCGAACCCCGGACCAGGACGAATTTTTCTTTAACTACGAAGTTTCTGAGAAAGCTGTATAGCTTTCCTTTGTAGCCGTATGGCTGCGCTCGGGTGGATGCCAATGAGTAATTACTCCCTTATTACAAATCTACTCCACCTTGGGGGATTCCCCTAAAACATTTGACCAACACAGTTCCCACTTCGAGTTATTGATCAATTCGCTCTCGTCCTACCATAAGCTTGCCGTCCTGGTTAGCTCAATTGGTAGAGCGACTGCTCCGGTGTAGCGGTGGTCCTGGGTTCGAACCCCGGACCAGGACGAATTTTTCTTTAACTACGAAGTTTCTGAGAAAGCTGTATAGCTTTCCTTTGTAGCCGTATGGCTGCCCTCGGGTGGATGCCAATGAGTAATTACTCCAGCAAAGCGGAAAGTTGGGCAAGTTGGATAACGTTCATGATGTAAAAAATAGCGCACAGGGAACACACGGGACGGAAAGTAAACGACGCAGACAAGCGCTTGTCTGCGTCGTTTACTTTCCGTCCCGTGTGTTCCCTGTGCGCTATTTTTTACATCATGAAGGGAGTAATTACTCCCTTATTACAAATCTACTCCACCTTGGGGGATTCCCCTAAAACATTTGACCAACTCAGTCCAACTTAGTTGCAGCATCACTATACGATCCCTTTGATTGGTTGCATGGTTACTAGCCAAAGTACAATTGGCCCCATTTGAAATTCGCGCACTGTGACGTCACGAGCATTTAGACCAATTGAAAAGCGTGACATTGGGGGCGGAGCTGGTTACGAGGCCGACGCCGACGACGACGCGAAACCCAGGAACGGACGCCAAAGAGCTGCGCTCTAAAACGGACGCGCCGTTCTCCGACTGCAACAAAACTGCGACAATCAACATTTTAAGGCGGAAGCCTTTAATGGCTTCTTCTCCAGTCCGTCCGTCCGGCGTTACATCCAGCGCCTGCGGTGACTCACGGACGAGCTAAGCTGCCAAAATGTGACGTCATCTTCGTCGACAGGTGGAGCTGTCGGCGCGGTGGCGTCGAGCGCTGCTCCGTCGTCAGTCGGTGTGCGGCAGCTAGTGGAGGAGGATGGCTCCCAAGCGGTGCAGCCGTAACAAGCATAGGCAGTCACTGGCAGTCGAAGTAGCGCGACAAGGGCTTTCACCTAGCGCACTTCAGGCAGCCAAAGTGCCCCCATAGTTTTTTTTTTCATGCTTACCCTTGATTATTTAGCGATGAATAGTTGGACAGAACATGGAATTTCCCCGCGGCGGTGGCTCAGTGGTTGCGGCGCTCGGCTGCTGACGCGAAAGACGGAGGTTCGATACCGGCCGCGGCGGCTGAATTTCGATAAGGCGAGATTCTAGAGGCCCGTGTGCTGTGCGATGTCAGTGCACGTTAAAGAACCCCAGGTGGTCGAAATTTCCGGAGCCCTTCACTACGGCGTCCCTCATAGCCTGAGTTGCTTCGGGTCGTTAAACCCCAATAAACCATAAAGAACATGGAATTGTTAAGCCGCCATGGTGGCTCAGTGGTTATGGTGCTCCACTGCTGAGCCGAAACACGGGGGTTCGATGCCGGCCACAACGGTCTTATTTCGATGGAGGCGAAATGCTGCCGGCTTGTGTACTGTGCGATGTCAGTGCACGTTAAAGAACCCCAGGTGGTCGAAATTATCAGGAGCCCTTCACTACGGCGCCCCTCATAGCCGGAGTCGCTTTGGGAAGTTAAACCACTTGGACAATAAAAGAATTACAAGTGAAGTTTTTAACCGCGATGAAAATCTTTTTTTTTCTTCTTTTCTAACTTTAACCAGAGAGAGAGAAAAATTTATTTATAGTCATTGAACAGGAAGGCTCCCTTCTGGCGCAGGTGACTACTGACTCTTTCTGGCCTTGATCTCTTGGAACTCGGCGACCTGGTCAGCTTTCTGTGTGAGCAACTTTAGTTGACACATGTCCGATCTGCGCAGCGCTGTCTCCCACTGCTCCTCTGTGGTTATTCCGCTGAAAGGGTTCTTACTGCAGGCCCACATGATGTGGTTGAGGTTAGCTTACTCTCCGCAGCTTGTGCATTCTGCAGAGTATATAATTGACCAATAATATACATTTGCCTGTAAAAGAGGAATAAAATGACTTTATACGAATGTAGTCGAGTTTGCGTTGAACCGCATTGCAAAATATTCATTCTAATAGTTTTGTCTTTTTTGAGATAGAGACCTCTGAAGTTAAGCAAAGAAACTAACTACATATGCGGTAACTTTGAAAAATTTTAGTAAAATAATAAAAATCAAGAAGAATAACTGGGCGCCCTCTAAAATAACCAGAAATGTCTCCTAAAAAGTTTCAAGCATGTTCTTTCGACATACATTGCGTTTTTTGTAACCAGAGTTGCCAAAGGCACCAAGGTGCATGAAAAGGCCCTCATTAGAGGCTCTATATTTATTACACCATCAATATTCAGCGTGTTTTTAATGAGGCACAGGGTCGAAGAAATCGTGTCTCATCTCTTTTTCTCTGGTACCTGAGCAGGCGCGCTGTTTTAGCATCATTATATCATATCAGCTTCTCCACAGTCTGCATTGTTGTGTTTCCAATGCATATGAATGTCCATACAATGTAAAATATTTGCACAAAATATAAAGATATCAAAAAAATGTTTAACGGCTATTCAAAATCCATGGGGCCCCGTGATCTATTGGTGTTTGCGCAATAATATATCCTGATATGCGAGATATATGACGCCGAATTTTGTATTATTTAAAAGGTAAGATTTTTATAATCCATGCGTTTAGTGTTCATGGTTACGGTTCTTCTTTTTCTTTTCGATAAAAACTTCAAAACTTATCAACGAAAACTTCCCTGTTTGCAAATTTTCAAGGGGAAGAATACAGCTAAAAACAGTAAAAATAACTGAGCGCCTCGATCACAATATAAATTTTAAAGCCTCTCCTTGGAACCTATATTTTCAGTTATTCTCAAACAAAGTTAATAACAATCAGCAGTGAGCGTATGTGCGCGAGTCCACCTCTTCGTGACCAAAAAGTTTTCTACAAGCATATTTTGGGACAAAAGGATTTGCAGATACCTCTTTTCCAGTCACGAGGTAATGACATATAGAAATATAAGACAACTCTCAAATTTTGACCTGCCATCCCCTGTATGTTCTTTTCTGCGATCGCCGCTTAAATTTTACAACCCGGCGCGATAGCGCAGTCACAGTGAGGTTCGGCTCCTGAGCTAAAGGACGTGGGATCGAATCCTGGTCGCGGCAGCGGCCTTTCATGTAGACTAAATGCAAAACGACCTTGTGCTATGCGATGTCAGTGTACGTTATAGAAGCCCGGGAGGTGGAAATTATTCCGGAGCCTTCTACAAAATCATCTATCATAGCCTGCGGGCTGCTTTGGAACGTTAAACTGCATATACTATACGATGTTGCCTTACTGGCATGCATCATTACACACAGCAGTTAAGACTGCACGTTTTATAACTTCCTTATGTACATGTGTCGATTTGGAAAAGCTTCACTGGAGCAAAATCCTGGTTTGAGCTAGTTGGTAGATCTTCAAAACTTCACCAGCGCTGCGACGAGGAACAAGAACAGAGAAGGAAGGACAGGGACAAGCGCTTGTCCCCTGTCCTTCCTTCTCTGTTCTTGTTCCTCGTCGCAGCGCTGGTGAAGTTTTGAAAAAGCTTGACTGTGTCACTGAGTTTATATGGATTACAGACCTTTTTCGAGTCCGCCTTTTTGTTTACACCCCCTATACAAATACGGATTGAACAGCTTCAGCGTATCGAAAATAAATAAATAAATACCATAACATAACATAACGGTTATACCAAAATGGTCGTCCTTGTTTTATCGTCAGGAGGTGCTATTAAGTCCAGAAGAATGGCCGGAGGGGCGAGTTGGTGCATGATGAAATGAACGGCGGCGCAACAAGGACACTAACAAGAGAGGGGCACCACATGCGCACCACATGTGCGCATGTGGTGCCCCTCTCTTGTTAGTGTCCTTGTTGCGCCGCCGTTCATTTCATCGTGCTATTAAGTATCTGGTGAAAAAATTGGCTCTGGTTTAGCTCTGGTTAAACCTGGAGGATTGCGAAAGCAACATCTGCGCGTAGCCATGTATTGTTGCGTGAGCTAAACTGCCCACAGTCTCCCCGTTTCGCGAGGAGCAAGTGACGTCACTACGCACAGCTGGCGTGTCGGCGGCCCCGGTACGCTAGCTGTGCGCCGCTACTCCGCATCGGAGAGGAGATAGAGAGAGGCGATGGAGAGAGAGCGCGCGGCAGCGGCGGCGGCCCCGGCACGCTAGCTATGCGCCGCTACTGCGCATGCGCAACTGGCGAGCGCGGAGGCGGCACCTTTTAGTCACCCGCGCAGCGACGGCGGCGACACGCCAGCTGTGCGCCGTGTGACGTCACTGCTCCTCGCGCATGCGCAGTATGGCCTTGCGTCAGCTCCGCGAAATGGCTCGGCGACTAGCGTAATGTTGCTTGCGCAACAAAAGCCATGCGTCCGCAAGCTAGTCTCAGTGCACGTCCACGGCATCTCGATTACTCGTGTACTCACCCTCCCTGATCAACTGGGCGCAGAGGACCTTCGAGGACGTCTACTCGGCGCCGTCGCTCCAGGTGCCGTGGCTCATCGTGGCCGGGAACCACGACCACGACGGAAACGTGTCTGCGCAGATCGAGTACAGCAAGAGGTCCAAGCGTTGGTGAGTGATCATGTATTTCAGTTTACTATTTTGACTAGCGCTTTGCCTGAGGCATCGATATGTTAAGCTGATTTAAAGGAACGCTGAGGAGAAATTGAAGTTGGCAAAAACGCCACTCATACTGACAACACAGCTCTTCTAACGTAGAAAAGAGCAAGAACCAAAATACAGGCATCGCCGCCACAGGCCGAACTTGCAAGTACAAGCGTGATGACGTCATAGGACAAGACAGTTTGGTTTGGTTTATGGTTGGTTTGGTTTGGTTTATGGGGTTTAACGTCCCAAAGCGCCTAAGGCTATGAGAGACGCCGTAGTGGAGGGCTCCGGAAATTTCGACCACCTGGGGTTCTTTAACGTGCACTAACATCGCACAGTACACGGGCCTCTAGAATTTCTCCTCCAAAGAAATTCAACCGCCGCGGCCGGGATCGAACCCGCGTCTTTCGGGTATAGGAAAGACAGTGTTGCTAGAACCAATTGTTGTTCTAGCAACACTGGGACACGATAAACACGAATCACTGAGGCTGACAACCGAAGGTTGCGCGGTTGATACTGAAGTAAGTTTTGTTTTGAAACCAATCGTGCGCTTTTATAACACTATTTATAGGAAGACCGACAAAAGACAACCTGAATGTTGTAAGCGAAGAAAATCAATACTTGGCGGCGCCACAGGCGGCCAGATGAGCTTCGGTATATCATGGCGCTTCGCGTCTATGCGCTCTGCATGCCCGCGTGGTTTTGACGCGCGTCGATTTCCAAGCGCGGAACAGCAGATGAACTCCAAGTGCCGCTCCAAATGCTAGTTAACTTTTGAAGGAGCCTGTTAAGGTTGGTCAGATGATCGCCACGGTGATGAAAAACTATGATGGCACAATTTTCGGTGATCATAGAAGGCAGTTTGCTATGTAAAGAGCACCTTGAGTCTTCGTACGCTCGGCCGGCGGAACGTTCCCGGTGGTGCCAGACAACTTCCAACTACTTGACCCTCTGTGGGGCTGAGGTCGCTGAAGTGCAGTCCGAAGTTATTAGACACTTTTAGCATACCGTGTACCGTGTTCCCGTTACCGGTACCTGAGTTCCGGGAGCCCGCGCGCAGCCAATGCATACGCAAATCTCCTTGACGTCGCCAGATGGCGCCATGTACCCGGCAGTTACGCGCGCGCCTGCAGCATCGAGACCAATCAGCGCCTGCTCACCGGCGGTAGGCGGGCTCCCGGTACTCCGCTAACAGGAACAAGGTACACGGTATGCTAAAGGTGTCTATTTGCGAGAACTTCGTTGACTATTTCGATAACCGGATCCATTGTAATGCTTGCGAAACGCCGAACAACGTAAACGAAGCGACGGTTGCGACGGCCGCAATACCTGATATATGCCTTCAATGTGCGGCCGGCGTTAGGTTTCATTCCGGCTGCTGCTAGGCCGCACCGCTAGCCGCCAGAAACCACGGAGTCTGCGTTACATCATGTGCACGTCATGTTTCACGTCACTTAGTCCTGTTTCGTCATAAGAGAATCCCAAGTTTGAATCAGAGCGGCGGGAAAGACTTTTTCAACTTCGAATCCAAATTTCTTAGAAATAAATGCATCTTTCGCTGCCGGCCAAGTGCCAACAAAGCCATGAAATGCCGAACTATCTGATTTTGCTATAAAAAATATTAATAGAGCTCTCCTCACTGCCCCTTTAAGGACCACCGGTTATCTTTCTTACCTTCGCATTACATGCCCTGCCCAAGCCCACTTTCTCTTGATTTCGACTAGGATGTCATTAACCCGCGTTTGTTCCCTCACCCACTCCGCCCGCTTCCGATCTTTTCCCGTTACAGCTATCATCTTTCTTTCCATAGCTCGCTGCTTTGTCATTAAGCTGAACCCTCTTCGTTAAGCTCCACCTTCCTGCCGCATAGGTGAGTACCGGTAAGATACAGCTGTCGTATACTTACTTTTAGGTAATACCCTGCAAAATTGGTGTGCATTGTTTAGCAACATTGGACTGCGGCAGTCATATATACATTCCATGAGCAGTGACACGACGCAGAGGGATGTGATGCTCCATACAAATATCAAAAGAGGGAACGTTGCTCTGCATTGATGCGGACACACACGGATGGAACGGTGTGCGCGTTCAGCGGCGAATGCAACTGACGGGATTGTGTTCTTCTTCCCTAAGGCACTTTCCGTTCTACTACTACAACAAGACGTACCAGATACCGGGCCCCGGTAACTACTCCCTGGACATCCTGATGCTGGACACCGTGCTGCTGTGCGGCAACACGGACCCCGAGGACGAGGAGTCGCAGCCCATGGTCAAGAACCGCAACGAGGCCCTGTACAACCGCCAGTTCCGCTGGATCAATAAGAACCTCGCAGAATCCAAGTGAGTCTGCCTTGTTGCTCTTCCACTGCGTCCGCGAGGCATGCGTCACTTTGTAAGTGTGTCATGTTGCACTATACTAGCACTATACTTATACTGCACTATACTGCGCTATACTATACTGCACTATGCTTATACTAGTGTCCATGCGTCACTTTATGCTAGTGTCATGTTGCAATCTGCCTGTGGCGTCAGGAAATCGCGTGTTGCCAATATGTTCTCCATAAAATCCGATTCCTCGTTCTCCCCTTTGTTGTGGAGTACGTTACCGCTGTCACTTCGTTCATCTCATTTCATTTTATTGCCTTAAAGGCCCCTTGAAAGAGGTGTTACATAAGAGGTGTCAACAATTAAAAGCGCAAATTCACGATAACAGGTAAGTTTTTATATTATCAGTGAAAAGACTTGGGCAAGTGATGATGGTAACGTTGTTTGGAAGGCCGTTCCAGTCTGCGGCTGCACGAGGAAAGAAGGAATTAGAAAAAGTAACGGTTCGTGAGCGTGGACGGGCAACTTGTAGGTTATGGCTGATGCGATGAGATATGCGTGCTGGGGGAAGAATATGAGCTGCGATTTGCATAGGGCTGTGGAAGAATTTTTGAAATAAAGACAGGCTGGCAGTGCGACGGCGGAGCGATAAGGGTGTTAATCAGGATGCTGTTTTTAAGGAGGGAACGCTGATGTCATAAGAGTACGATGAACGAATGAAACGATCGAGCAGCGCGATTCTGAACAGATGGCAGTGAGACGCCAAACGTCAGAGTGTTTTTTTTTTTTTCATCTAAAGAAATGGTGTTAAGAAATATTTGACGTTTTCATTCAAAAACAGGCTCATACGGACCGCCTAATTTCGCTTGTACAAAGCTTGTTGTGATTCAGCTCCGCAGGTGGGCTCTTGTCATTACACGAATAAAAGGCATCGTAGGGAGATCCTTGGCGAGAAGAAAAAAAATGCATTTCTTCTTAAATTTACCAGGCACAAGTTCACCGTTATCTAGGTCTTTGTACCAATGTTCTTTCACGATGACGAGATGGAGGAAAGGTTCCATGAAAGCATCGCATCGGCAGTGAATAGAATAAAAACGCAGTTGAGTGTGTTGATAGGCGGCTTCCATCCGAAGGCAGGAAAAACAGAGAAAGAGAGAGAAACAGAAGGACCGAAAGGCAGGGATATCAACCAGGCGATGCCCAGCGGGCTACCCTACACGGGGGGAGGGGAACAAAGGGGGGAAAAAGGAAAAAGAGCGGCAACGAAATGAGTTTTTCAAGTGTCCACATCGACCATTATAACAAGGGGACAGAGGGCGCGCACTTAAAGCTTAAAGTCAGGAAAAAAGCAGGCAGGCGAGCGGGCTGTAGGAAACTGAGTGAACCTACGAATAACAAAGAAGAACTCACAGTAGAACTTCCAGAAAGGAATAATCGAAGAATTAGGATATCTTGTTCCCCTATCATGAGAATGGAGAATGGAAAATGGATAGGGAAGATGCCCTATAAAGATTTTGAAAATGGTCTTCAATTGACCTAGATCAGAAAGGGAATGTAAAAACATGAAAAATTACGGAGCGAATAGCTTACAATCCATTGCTTCCTAATTATTAGCAAACGTTATTGATAACTGAAGTAGAGCAAGCTTAGACATATTAAACCAAGGAATCGGCTGGTTTTCTTCATTTAGGTCCTGGAGAAGTGCGGAACATAAAAAGTTGTAGAGTTTCGCACAGAGTAGAAGTGCGAAAGAATGTGTTCAGCCTGACTGGCTCATGGTTTTGCTTTGCTGGGTCGTCGAATCGTCTGGCGACGATATTTGACTCAGGTTCAGCTCTGATCTAGAAGAATAAGAATGGGGTGGAGCGCATATGGCAGGTTCTCTCAGATCATGAATGGCAGTTTACCAATATCCCTCAAGAGAAAATTATACAACAGCTGTATCTCGCCGGTACTCACCTATGGGGCAGAAACATGGAGGCTAACAAAGAGGTTTTAGCTTAAGTTAAGGACAACGCAGCGAACTATGTAAAGAAAAAAGGTGTAACGTGAAGAGATCGTAAGCGGGCGGAGTGGGTGAGGGAACAAACGCGGGTTAATGGCATCCTAGTCGAAATCAAGGGGAAGAAATGGGCTTGGGCAGGGCATGTAATGCGAAGGCAAGATAACCGCTGGTCCTTAAGGGTAACGGAGTGGATTCCAAGAGAAGGCAAACGTAGCAGGGGGCGGCAGAAAGTTAGGTGGGCGGATGAGATTAAGAAGTTTGCGGGTATAGGGTGGGCGCAGCTGGCAAAGGACAGGGTTAATTGGAGAGACATGGGAGAGGTCTTTGCCCTTCAGTGGGCGTAGTCAGGCTGATGATGAGGATGATGAGCTCTGATCGAGGTTAGGCTGAGCTTTTCTGTTCGCGCTGCAAATGAAAGCTTATGAAGACGACGATGTGCAACGCACACCGCCAGAGTGTTGTCAGTCTAACACGAGGCGTGATCGGCTGCGGTGATAGCCTATAGTGCCCTCGTGCAGTGGCCAGCGAAGCTGATCGGTTCACGCCGCCGCGGCTTGGAAACCCAGTCGAAGCAATATTTATTTTATTTCTGCATGCACTGCTGCTATGATAGGTTCCGTCAAGGTCACCTTCAAGGTCAAGCTTTTCACAAGCTCGGTGAGCCGGCTAGACATCGTGAAGTAGTTCTTCACACTAAAAAAAAAAAAAAATATGCATCGTTTTCATAGATTCAAGAGGGCTCATACAAACATCAGCATGTCACATAAGCACTGCGTAACCAAGGTTTGGAGGAGGCATGTTTAAAAATGCTGCATTGTAACTTCAGGGGCTGCACAATCATAGTCCTCCACAGGGAAAGTGATAAATTGCCCCTCGGGTAGAGTGTCAGCTAAGGATACAAAATCTTAATATTGCTATTCACCGTGTCTTTAGAAAAGGCATTCCGGTAAGAGGATTCGGAAATGACTGGGGATCTGCGATGTGATGATATGTGGCTCTGTGATTCATGGAACGAATTCAGTAAATCAGCCGTTAAGTATCTCGGAGGACGAATTGTAGCGCAGGACCGAGGACTTACAAATATTTACAAAAATTAGCACAGTGGGACTGAGGATCCATACGAGGAAAACTCACTCTCAGCAGTCTGAGAAGAGACGAGCAGTTTACGACAGGCGGCGATGTTTTGGCAATGGTAAAGGAACGCATCTATCTAGCGCAAGTAGGGAAAGCACATCGGGACGATGAGGGGGACTTGTTAGGAGAATAAAAATGGGGGTGGAATTTATTGGGAGGATAATCAAAAAGTTGCAAGACAACCACAACTGGTGATGAACGTCATTTTTCCATCCCTGCAGAAAGAAGGATATCATTGCCGCACTCTGTGAGTACCCGCTTAAAGGGCACGAACTTGGAGGCTAACGAAAGGCATGAAGTTAAAAACACTGACAGGACAACGCAGCTAGTGAGGAAAAGAAAAAAAATGGTAAGGGTACAGTTAAGACACAGGAAAAAAGCAGAATTGGTCGAGGAACAAACGGGAGTTGATGATATGCTAGCAAAGATAATTGGTTTATCCGGATTTAACGTCTCAAAGCGACTCACGCTATGATGGACACCGCAGTGAAGGGCTCCAGAAATTTCGACCACCTGGGGTTATTCAACGTGCACTGACATCGCACAGTACACGCTCCTCTAGAATTTCGCCTCCATCGAAATTCAGCCGCCGCGGCCTGGATCGAACCCGCGTCTTCCGGGCCAGCAGCCGAGTGCCGTAACCACTCAGCCACCGCGGCGGGTCGTTATTTTTTGTTCGTGTGTTTTGGCTATTGTAATATTTGTATGATGTATTCTATTCAAGGCTGTACTACCTTTCCGAAATGTAGCGCTTCCAGTATGGTTAGTGAGTCATTACATAATAAACTGTTCTTCGTGTCTTGATTGCCGCGTCTTGTTTCTCTTGTACAACTCCACTTCTGACACTGCGCACTCCTTTTGAATCTTCGTATAAGATGTAGTATGTTTTGCCTATTTTAATTCCGGCGCAAGGTCTCTTAATACAGGATATGACGTCCGTGCAGCGTTGTACGGAGAAAAAAAGGGCTAGTTGCGAAAGCTTGCGGGGTATTCACGCAGGCTTGCCTCCACTGTTAAACCGTAGGGCCCGGTACGTGCTGGTGGCCGGCCACTACCCCATCTACTCGGCCTGCTCGCATGGCACAACCAAGTGCCTCGAGAGGGACCTGGACCCACTGCTTCGCAAGTACCGAGTCAACGCCTACCTCGCTGGACACGACCACGATCTGCAGGTAGGGCTCGCTTCATTTTAGCGAAGAAATCAGAAGCAGTTAGGGCGATAGTGAACAAATCGCCCTATCAGACGCCCACAGGCACTTGAAGTTCATCGTGCATTTAAAATCCACCACCCAATGGCCTAGGACGTACTGATTCTATTTGCGATTACCTTAGTAAATACCTTGTAGGCAACGAATAGTAAGCTGATCGGTATGTAATTTTTCAAGTCATTAACGTCTCCTTTCTTACGAATTAAGATAATGTTAGCGTTCTTCCAAGTTTCTGGCACGCTCGAAGTCATAAGCCATACCCAGTCCTTTGCCAGCTGCAGCCACCGTATCCCTGCCTCTTAATCTCATCCGCCCACCTAACTTTCTTCAGCCCCCTGCTACGCTTTCCTTCTCTAGGAATCCACTCCGTTACCCTTAAGGTCCAGCGGTTATCATGCCTTCGCATTACATGCCCTGCCCAATCCCATTTCTTCCTCCTGATTTCAACTAGGATGTCATTAATTCGTGTTTGTTCCCTCGCCCACTCTGCACGCTTCCGATCTCTTAACCTTACACCTATATCATTTTTCTTTCCATACCTCGCTACGTTGTTCTTAACTTAAGCTGAACCCTTTTCGTTAGCCTCCACAGATGCTCCGATGAAAACCCCATACTTCTGAACACAAAAACTGCCCTCAGGCTCCACGAAATATATTAGGTTGGGGCAACCTAAAAAGGTTGAAAAATAATAAGCCTCGACAGTGAAAGATAAGTACACAGCAAAGAGCTCCAAAAACCTTCACATTAACCATTTTGTCTTGCTTATATTTCCAACGGTATATTTCCAACGAGCCTTCAATGCGCGAAGGTTTGCGTTCTCCACAAGAAAGGTGACAAAAACAATTTAGCAAATTATAGGCTAGTTTCTATATTACCGGTTTTCTCTTAGATATTTGAAAGCGCCATTCATTCCCGCTTACTTTCATTTACAGATAAACACAACATAATAACTAAATGTCAATATGGATTCAGAAAAAACTGTTCCACCGAGACTGCTCTACTTCATCAAAAAGAGTTCATTCTTGAAAAACTCGAAGAAAAGCAATATGTACTGGGTATTTTTGTAGATTTTACAAAGGCGTTTGATTCTCTTAGCCGTAGTATTTTACTTCAAAAATTAGAATTTTATGGTGGCGTTGCCTTGAAACTAATTGAATCGTACCTTGCTAATCGCACGCAGTCTGTATCAATTAATAATAATTCCTCTTCACTAAATGCTACTATGTTTGGAGTTCCCCAGGGTAGTATTTTGGGTCCATATCTTTTCAATAGTTATATAAATGATATTGTCAACATTGATAATGACACGAAATTCATAATTTATGCAGATGACACCAACCTCTTCTTTGAGGGTAGTGATTACGAAATGCTTGTTAATCACGCGAACAGTACTTTAAGCAAACTTGATTACCGGTGTTCCTGCAATGGTTTGGTACATAATACACAAAAAACTGAAGCAATCGTTTTCTGAGCTAAAGGCAGAGACATTGCATCTACTTATTTCCAGCATATAAATGGTCGACCTATTGAAATTGTCGGGGAATTTAAAACGTTAGGCGTTATTTTTTCAGAATGTATGCTATGGGACTGTCACACGAATCATATTACAACGAACCTAGCTCGCACTATAGGAATATTATATAGAAATCGAGACTTACTTCCTGTTAGCACAAGACTGCTAACTTATCATTCATTGTTTTTATCGCGCATAAACTACTGTTTTTTAGTTTGGGGCAACAGAACATCAACAAATATTAGGAAACTGGCAGGAATGCAGAATAAAGTAAACAAGATTATTACAATTTCACCCCCAGACTACTCAGCAGATATCTTACTCTAGAGATTGAATCTAATTAGCATAGAGAACATGTATAACTATCGCCTTTGCAAAAATTAAGAGATGAAAAGAAACAAAACAATAACCTGCTAATTACTCTGGCAAACTTGCGAAGAAGTAAGCATTATTATAAAACTAGACATCCTCAGTACTGGGCAGTGCAACGTAGCCGCACTAATTATGGAGACCAAATGCTGCGACACACATTGCTGATTATCTTAAATTACTTTTTCGAAGAGGGCATTGACGTGACACGTATTGCGAGCACAAAGCGCTGAAATTTATTCCTTTAGTATGCATCCAAAAGTAATCCACAGAAAGTTCGTGTAAGCAGTTGTTCTAATAACTAATGTAATATGTGTTCAACACCTTTTACGAAAGAACTTTTCCTAATTAGATTTTTTTCCCCTTAAAATCATCCGTTCTACGTTTATTTCTTCATCGCCAATGTTCTGTGTGATCAATATTTCATGTCATGTTGAACAGGACTGTCTATGCAACATTGCATGTAACAACGTTTGATGAAAGTTGTGCATAATGAATTGTATGTATATGCACTCTGTGCGCTCTGCTGTTCCCATTGTAACCACGGGGGCGGGAGCTTGTCAAGCTGCTGTTCAGCAGCTTTTTTCTCTCACCTCCCCGTGTTTTGTAAAACAAAAACATGAAATAAACTGCATTTGTATTTCTATTATAACCAAGAACAGCCAACGCCCGAACACCGCTGCTGGCGGCTTAGATCCCGGGCCCGAAGCAGGAAGACTTATCATGAAATCCCGTGGACGCCGGGCCATGCGGGACTGGAGGGGAACGATAGGGCGAACGCCTTAGCTCGAGCCTTAACCAACTGATGCTGGAGGGACAAAACCAGAGCGAGAGAGAGAGAAACGACTTTACTGCCAAGGAATCGTCCGATCAATCCCCACCTTTTACTTTCGTGCCCCTGCCAGCTAATTACGGCGAACGCCTCGAGATCCAGCGGCTTAACTGAAGGATTGATCCTAGCTCTCATAAAAAGCTCAGCGCAGAAGACGCCTAGCTCTTAAATTTATCGAAACAAACACATTCCCAAACCTACAGAGAGGCAGCAAGATGTACCCACTAATACATCGTGGCATCTGCCCTTGGTGCGCCGACGCACGTCCCACACTCTTCCACGTCTCGTGGGGGTGCGGGTGCAAACCCAGAACCTAAAGACACCTAGCACACGTCATTTGAGCGGTAGAAAGTACAGCTGTCCGGCGATAGCCTGGCAGGAAAAGTAGCGCTCGTTCAGCCAGTTCGTGAGGCAGCCATGCCTGAGCAGTCCTGGATTGCGGAAGCCACCCACTAGACCACTCGAACGAAATCAATAATCTCGTTGGTTCCAAGAAATGTTTCTCCTCCTCCTCTTAAGACTGGCTGTCGCCACGCGCATCTCCATTTCTGGTCTCTGCCGCTTTCGTGGACAAGAATAGCTTAAGCACACCGTTAAACGATGCCTGATGCTGGGAACCTCGCGATTGTTTATGCCATACCTTTCATATTTTCCCCTTCTGGAAAATATTTCTGCAAGTTCTCGAGTTCCCACCCAGCTAGACGATTGTCTGTGCAATTTCTAGCGGGCCCTCATGTATTCACACCCTGACTCAACGTTGTTTTCAGGGCCTAACTCTATTGAAAAATAAGTATAGGTTTGAATCGGTTCCGGAATTTTTATTATGGGACGTTTGGATAGGTTTTATGCAGGATTAACGTCCCAAAGCGAATCAGGTATGAGAGACGCCATACTGGATAAGTTCGACCGCCTGATGTTCTTTAACATGCGCTGACACCACCCAGTACACGAGCTTCTAGCATTTGCCTCCATCGAAATGCGACCGCCGCTGTCGGGATCGAACCCGCGTCTTTCGCATTTCGGTGGCGGCGAAATGCTAGAGGGTCGTGAACTGTGCGATGTCAGTGAGAACACCAGGCAGACAAAATTATCTAGTACGGCGTCCCTCATAGCCTGAGTCGCCTTCGGATGTTAATCTCATATAAAACCGAGCCAAGCGTTCGATAATCCTATTTCCAGAACGCATTAAAACTTCTATTTATTTTTCAATATGGCAGTCGCATTTTTTTTTACCCATTGTTGTCAGCTGTTATGTAAACGATTACGCATATTTAGGCCCTTTCAAGTAGTCACGCATTTAAAACACGCAAATGAAAATACATCCTCACTGGAGCCAGGCCAGAGCCAGCGAAAATTGCAGACGTGGTCGTCTTCATACAGTTAATAAATGCTACCTAGAAGGAAGGCTGGCGACACCATCTATGCGAGTTAAAAAGACCATTCGCCGTGGGAATGCCGGGAAGGCAGCGTTATTTTACCTAACTTGGCTAGTGTTAGCCCTAAACATAGCTATACGACTGCAGGAACGCAAATTTTCTTTAAAAAAATGTTGCAAAAAACGTTTTTTTTACAGTAAGTATGTCATGTAATAAAATATGCTTACTGTGAATTGCAATAAATGAGTAGAAAAGGCGCAAACTAGAAGTGCTTTCTCTTCATGTCGCCGAATATAGCTACTCGTCGAAAACATATATTTTGTCTTTAACAGGCACACTTTTCAGAGCAAATATTCTTTTTTAAAAATCATTAGCGTTTATTGTCACGGCTTGACGTACAGGCCGGCGGCGAGAACGGGTGAAGACAGGGAGCACAGAAAAACAGGGCGGTCCACCAGCAGCAACGTCGTCGTCGGCGCGCGGCAAAACACTCCTCGTCTTTATCTTCCACTCGCGACACTACCTCCCCCTATAAAGAAGTATCGTCCCGATGCTAGCACGAAAACAAAGGCACAGGGCGGAAAGCCGCACACGCGCACAAAAACTCCTGCTGGCCAGTGTAGAAGGAGGTGGGAAAATCAGTTCGGGGCAGACGATCATCGCGCGTTATACGGCTTAAGCCGCACTACGTGCACAATGTCAGGGCGGGGTGAACGACGTGATGACGGTCGTGTTCCTTCCGGCAGCACCTCGTAGTTAAGTTCTCCGATGCGGCGAAGAACTGTATACGGGCCAAAGTACCGCTTTATGAGTTTGTCGGAGAGACCTCGACGGCGTACTGGCGTCCACACCCAGACCTTGTCTCCAGGGTAAAAATGTACGTCGCGTTGACGGAGATCGTACCGACGAGCGTCGGCATGCTGTTGGTGTTGGATGCGGAGTCTCGCGAGTTGCCGAGCTTCTTCCGCGCGCTCGCATACTATTCGGGCACCATCGTCTACGTCGACAGGCGGCTCGTGCGGTAGCATAGCGTCAAGCATCGTGGTGACCTGTCTGCCGTGGACCAGCTGGAAAGGCGTCATACCGGTCGTCTCCTGGACAGCGGTATTATAAGCGAATGTAACGTAGGGCAGTACCGAGTCCCAACTGCGATGGGCGACATCCACGTACATGGCGATCATGTCGGCCATGGTCTTGTTCAGCCGCTCCGTCAGCCCATTCGTTTGCGGATGGTACGCAGTAGTTCGGCGGTGGCTGATGCAGCTGAGACGGAGGATCTCCTGTGTGAGCTTGGCCAGAAACGCGGCACCCCGGTCAGTGATCAAAACGGCAGGGGTACCGTGACGGAGCACAATGCACTCGATAAAAAATTTGGCTGCCTCAACAGCTGTCGCAGACGGAAGTGCTCGGGACTCCGCGTATCGCGTTAGGTAGTCCGTCGCTATAATAATGTACCTGTTGCCCGACTGCGACGTCGGAAATGGACCAAGAAAATCCATTCCGACGGTGTGGAACGGAACAAGCGGTGGTTCGAGTGGTTGGAGAAGACCAGCTGGTCGTATGGGTGGTGTTTTGCGCCTTTGACACTCTCGACAAGTTCTGACGTAGTGACGCACGTACTTAGGAAGTGTCGGCCAGTAGTACCGTTCTCGAATACGTGAAAGCGTCCGGCTGTAGCCAAGGTGACCAGCTGTAGGATCGTCGTGGCAAGCTTGGGCGACCTCGGAGCGCAGGTCCTCCGGCACAACAAGGAGCCACGACCTCGGGCTGCTGTCGAAGTTCTGCTTGTACAATACGCCGTGCATTATCTTGAACGTCGGCAGCATGCGCTGGAAAACGCGAGGCACCGCAGCTTCGTGGCCTTCCAAGTGCGCCATCAGCTGACCAATCTGAGGATCACTGCGTTGCCGAGCAGCCATATCTGCAGTGTCCAATGCCCCAAGAAAGCCGTCCTCTTCGTCATTTTCGCCTCCCGGTGCCGGCTCCACAGGGGCTCGAGACAAGCAGTCAGCATCATGATGTTTGCGGCCGGACTTGTAGGTGATGGTGACGTCGTACTCCTGTAGCCGAAGGCTCCACCGAGCAAGGCGGCCTGCGGGATCCTTAATATTGGCGAGCCAGCACAGCGAATGGTGGTCGGTGACGACACGAAAAGGGCGACCGTACAGATAGGGCCGGAATTTGGTGATGGCCCAGATGACAGCGAGGCACTCTTTTTCAGTTGTCGAGTAATTTCCCTCCGCCTGCGAAAGAGCTCGGCTGGCATACGCAATAACCCTCTCAGCGCCATCCTGGAATTGCACAAGCACTGCTCCTAGTCCTTTGTTGCTGGCGTCCGTGTGGAGCTCAGTGTCGGCGTCTTGATCAAAATGGCCTAGTATGGGGGATGTTGCAAGGGCGTCTTTTAATTGGCGGAATGCTGATTGTTGCTCCTCGTTCCACTCAAAGGCAACGCTATCCTTCGTAAGGCGGTAAAGTGGCGCCGCGATCTGGGCAAAGTTTCGAACGAAACGCCTGAAGTATGCGCAAAGACCGAGAAAGCTTCTGACGGTCTTCTTGTCCGACGGTGGAGGGAAGGATGCAACGGCAGCCGTTTTCTCGGGATCTGGCTTCACACCCACTTGGCTGACGATATGGCCAAGGAACTTCAGTTCACTGTATGCGAAGCGGCACTTCGAAGGCTTGAGCGTAAGTCCGGCGTTCAGAAGAGCTTGAAGAACTGCTTCAAGACGCACCAGATGGTCTCTGAAAGTGCTTGAGAAGATGACGACGTCATCCAGATACACGAGACATGTCTGCCACTTCAGGCCGGCTAGCACAGTATCCATGACTCGTTGAAATGTCGCGGGCGCTGTACACAGGCCAAACGGCATCACCTTAAACTCGTACAGGCCATCCGGGGTTATAAATGCGGTCTTCTCGCGGTCGCGCTCATCCACTTCAATTTGCCAGTATCCACTCTTCAAGTCGATGGACGAAAAATAGCGGGCATGACGAAGACGGTCGAGGGTGTTGTCGATGCGTGGGAGTGGATACACGTCCTTCTTGGTCACCTTATTGAGTCGCCGGTAGTCAACGCAAAATCGAAGGGTCCCGTCTTTTTTCTTGACCAGCACTACAGGTGCGGACCACGGACTGTTGGATGGCTGGATGACGTCGTCGCGTATCATTTCGCGCACTTGCTCCTGGATGCTTTCCCTTTCCTTCAAGGAAACGCGGTACGGCGGTTGGCGAATCGGGTGCATTGCGGTGTCGACAATAATTCGATGCTTGGCGACTGGCGTCTGTCGAACTCGAGATGTCGTCGCAAAACAGTCGTTGTACCGATGCAAAAGGGAGAGCAGTTCGCGTGTTTGGGAAGGCTCAAGTTTGGGATCGATATCCAGGGGCAACGTTGTAGGGTCTCGTGACCCGGGCGGGGCCGCCTCCTTAGGCAGCGCAACTGCTTCACGAACGTCGCTAAGCTCTTCCATTTGGGCTATTACTGACCCTTTCGTCAAGTGCTGCGGCTCGTTCCTGAAGTTGGTCACGAAGATGTTGGCTCGCCCTCGTTGAACATTTGCGACCCCTCGCGCAACACCAATGCCGCGCGTAAGTAACATCTGGACATTGCCTTCCAGAACGCCTTCTCCACATGCTGTTGTATCGGCTCGGACCGGCAGGAAAACTGTCGACAACGGCGGCAAGTGGACATGGTCGGCATCAATTTTCATCGCAAAGCCTGTGGCCCGGGGCGGTACTGGCGATGAAGAACGTGCGCGGAGGGTCAACCTGTTCTGCCCTATGTCGATTACGGCGCCATATTCACGGAGAAAGTCCATGCCCAGAATAACATCTTTAGAGCAATTCTCCAATATCACGAAAGTGGCGGGGGACGTCTCACCGTGGATCTCGACGCGGGCAGTGCACTTGCCAACAGGGTTTACGATGTGGCCGCCCGCGGTACGTATGGGCGGTCCGTCCCACTGGGTGGTAACCTTGCGAAGACGCCGAGAGAAACTGCCACTGAAGACCGAGTAATCAGCGCCGGTGTCCACAAGCGCCGTTACGTCGCGCCCGTCGATCAGAATGTTCACATTGCTAGAGGTTACAAAACGGTTTGCGTTTCCAAGGATACCATCGGTCGAGCTGGGACACACTAACGTAGACGGAGGTTCTTTGCTTCGTGCGACTCCGGCAACGCCACCTCCAGGCGTCGCCGTACTCAGTTTTCCCGAAGTGGCGAAAGGCTCTCACGGCGAGACCCGCGAGAAGGGGATGGTGGGCGGCGAGGTGGCGGTGACCGAGAGGTGCGAGGAGCAGCTGTAACCGGTGAGGGAGAACGTCGAAGGTAGTCTTGTATGTCGCGGGGCTGCTCACCGTAGCGGGGGCACGGATCGGCCCGGTGAAAACCCCTTAGGCCGAGTTCGCGGTATGGACAGGAGCGATACATGTGATCAGGCTCACCGCAGTGAAAACACAGTGGGCGCCGGTCCGCAGTCCTCCAGATGTCGGTCTTCCTGCGTCTCGGCGGTCCCAGGCGTGCATCAGACGAGTGCAGGAACTCACGGCGTCGAAGGCCGGAATCGGGAGCGCTATGGTCCTGGCGATGGGCGGGAGGAGGACGACGAACTGCGGCGGCGTAGCTCAGAGCTGGTGGGTCGGCTGCAGCTACAATTGGGACGTCTTCTGGCGCCAGCGCGTGTCGCAGTTCTTCGCGAACGGCCGACGCGATGGAGACAGAGGCGGGCTGCTCAGGAGTAGGGAAGAGCTTTTTCAGCTCCTCGCGGATGACGTCGCGAATTATTTCTCAAACATCGGCGAGACCAACTCCGCCCAGGTCAGACGAGGCAAGACTTGAGACGACAGGAAGGGCTCTCAGTCTCTGAAAGTGACTGGTTCTTGTCGCCAATGCCTGCTCGATGTTGGTAGCTTCGGCGACGAATCCGGCCACTGTGGTCGGAGGATTGCGGATGAGGCCTCCAAAGATGTCATTCCGGACACCCCTCATCAACGCCCGTACCTTTTTCTCCTCAGTAGCCCGCGGGTCGGCGCGGGCACTCAGACGCAGCACGTCTTCGACGAAGCTCCTGACGCTTTCGGTAGGTCCCTGGATGCGAGCGTGGAGCAGATCTTCAGCTTGCTGTCGCCGATGCTGGTTCGCGAACGTGCGTACCAGTTCGCTCTTGCACGTCTCCCATGATGTTAATGAAGCCTCATGGTTCTCAAACCAATACTTTGCCGTGGCTTCCAGGGAGAAGTACAGGTTTTGCAGGCATTGGTCTGGAGTCCACCCGTTATGTCGCGCTACTCTTTCATAGTTTTGGACCCAGTCTTCAACATCGTCAAGGCCATCGCCACGGAACGGCACGACAGATCTTGGAGTGAGAGGCACGTAGACGATCCTCGATGCAATCGCGGGGTCGGTTTGTTGTGACTGGGACGCCATGGTGACGTTGGCTGTCCTAGATGTCCGCGATCCCTCGGGCAAGAGTCCGAATTCCGGCGCTTGGCCTTGCTGGCGTCGGCTAGCGCGAGTCTCAGTTTCCGCCGAGGGCTCCTCCAAGAAAACTCGACGGCCAGGACTTAGGACGGGGCTCGAACTACGAGGCGGGGTGCGCTGCATGAGATGCGTTACCCAGCACCTGCACCAAATGTCGCGGCTTGACGTACAGGCCGGCGGCGAGAACGGGTGAAGACAGGGAGCACAGAAAAACAGGGCGGTCCACCAGCAGCAACGTCGTCGTCGGCGCGCGGCAAAACACTCCTCGTCTTTATCTTCCACTCGCGACATTATAACAGTACACTATAGAAGCTTCTGTTTTCGTATTATGAAAAATAGAAACGTTTCATTAGTCTATTCTGCTACTAAAACCCCCGTAAATTTTCTCAGCGCTGCATTTCCCCCATCCCCCACTCATTTTAGCCTTTTTTTTTCGCCTATGCGATTCCCACACCGCACCTGTAAAAACAAAAACAAGAAGAATGTTGGTTTATTCTTGAAAAAAAATTGATGTACGCTGTTGCGGCTCTATAATAGGAAGCGGAACTTATTGCTAACAAAGAGTCGCACGTCTTCGCCACCGCACGTAATATGGCACTAATTGTAGGCACAGTTCACACGATTAAACACACCCTTTCACGTCAGCCTACTTTTTCAACCTTTTCACTGTCCTCAAATGATTATAAACTATGGCGATAATAAAAAGTGCTTTTTTTTTTACAGTGCCTCTGCGGCCGGGCGCAGGTTCACATGCATGGGTTAGAAGTTTTGACAAATGCCAATCGTTCGCAGTTGCTGACTTTGCTGAAGCTTTTGTGTTGTATATCATATGAAATTATTTCAAATTGCCGCGATTTTTCGTCTGAGTGTATTGCTTTTTTTTTCCGAGAAAACAAATGTTCTTTACGAACCAGATCCTCGCAGTCCTCTTTGCACTCGTATTTTTACGCAGATATTAGAGTGAACGAAACGAGTGACCATTCGTTTTTATTAAAGCAGAAAAATGACTACGATAAGTTTGACCGCAGGCTTTCATTTTTTTTTACCGGTGGCGTATAACACTCCCGAAAAATAACTATAAAGAATGTTTACTACAATCGAATCGGAGCGAAAGCACGGTTATGTGCTGCTTAGAAGACGACGGTGAGCAGGCAGTGCCGCGGGACGGAGCAGATGGAAGTTGATGAAGACGACGCTCTCCAAAGCACAGCGCGAGAGTGTGGTGCAGTTTAACACAAGCGGCGATAGCCTAGTGGTCTCGCTGAGCGGCCCTTAAAGGCGATCTGTTCATGCAGCCGCGGGTTCGACTCCCAGTCACAGCTATTGATGCAATTTCTTTTTCTCCTTTTCATGGTTTGACCTCTAACGCAGCTCAAGGTCAAACTTACATGGTCCTCGATTGAAGCCCGAGGTCCCGTAGTGGAGCCTTCGCTTAAATATTTCTGGCTACGCCGCTGAGCAATGGTGCAATCGGAGAGTCAGCGGCAGGCGAATGGCAGCGCCGGGAAAATCTCCGTCGAGAACTCGCGATTTCGTGTCGGGCCGCATATCAAGTGACTTTTCCGCGCGCACGAACCAACCGAAGGTGTCGCGCAGTCCGTTCATCTCCCTCCGCATCCTTTATAAAAAATGGTCTATAGACAGTCTATAGACTTCTTATTCATTCTACTGACTTCCTATACATATTGCTTTTTGTCTATTCATTCTCTATAGACCGTCTACAGACAAAGGTTTACTGAAAGTTGGTTGGTTTATGGGGCTTAACGTCCCAAAGCGACTAAGGCTATGACGCCGTAGTGGAGGGCTCCGGAAATTTCGACCACCTGGAGTTCTTTAACGTGCACTGACATCGCACAGTAAACGGGCCTCTAGAATTTCTCCTCCAAAGAAATTCAACCGCCGCGACCGGGATCGAACCCGCGTCTTTCGGGTCAGCAGCCGAGGAGCATAACCACTGAGCCGCCGTGTCGGCCAGTTTACTAAAAGTGTATGGCCATTAATCTATAGATTGTCTCTTGACTGTCTATGGCATTTGTATTGCCCATAGACTGTTCTCGGGGATTTCTGTATAACAGTCTATAGACTTTACAGACAGAAGTCTATAGACACTCTATAGACTGTCTAAAACGTTTTTGTAAGGGATAACGCCCGCGCGAACGTGTTTCTCGCAGCACATCCGTCCAGAGCGGCTCGGCTGGAACGTGGAGTACTTCATCAGCGGCTGCACCAACTTCATCAATCCGTCGCTTATCCACCGGCGTTCCCTGCCACGCAACTCACTCAAGTTCGCCTGGGCATCGGTGTTCAGCTACGGGGGCTTTGCGTACATGGAGGTCGCCGAAGATTCCATGGCCATCACCTTTTACGACTCGGGTGCCAAGGTCCTCCACGAGAACGTCATGAAGCCCCGGCCGCCATAGCGATGCCTCAACTACATGTAGTGGCAGCTTTAGGAAACTGCTAGGCCGCTGACAACTCGTTTAGCGCTACGCCCTGCTTAATCTAGTTTATACAGGGTGTACCACTAAAGACTATACACAATTTTTAAAAGTAGGCTTTGTGAGTTAGCGCTTTTTTGCGCATAGCATTGTCAGTGGTGAAGTACAGTCTTTGTCAAAAGTAACAAGGCTGCACATTTTTCTTCTCTCTTTGTCAAAAGTAACAAGGCTGTACGTTTTTCTTCTCAATTGAATATTAAAGCTGTTATGCCAGCCCTCAAGCTCTTAATCTCTGTATGGTAAGAAGAACCCCTGTTCTCACCTTCAAAGAACTTTAGGGAAGCCGTGAGGGCTCTGTTATTCGAAGGAGAAGTAAACCATGGAGCCTGGCTACTTTTGACGAAGACCGTACATCACATTACAGCTAAGACGTGGTAACTAGCAGGCTGGTTGACTAATATTGAATGGCTGACTTTTTAACTATAACTGTTAAGCTCCCTTATTCTTGGAAGGCGTGTAGCCCACCGTAAATAATATCTATATCAGTTTTTAGAATTTCGAAAACGCAATTACCCTCGGTGCGGCGACCCAACAAATTTTGGCTATTTCCACGAGTCACGTGCGCTGCAGAGGTTGCTTTGCCTGTAAGCTTCTCGAAAGCGCATGTATTTTGGCGCGGTGTAGCCAAAATTTGTTTTGCCACAGCGCCGAGGGTAACCGCGTTCTTGAGTTCCAAAAGCCGATATGGATATTACTTACGGTGGTCTACATGCCTCTCAAAAATTAAGGAGCCTAACGGTAACAGTTAAGGTAACTATTTAATATTAGTTATCCGGGCTGCTAGTTAGTATGCCTTAGTTGTATTCCATTGTACTTCACCGCTGGCAATGCTATGGCGAAAAAAGCGATCTTTTAACTCGGAAAGCCTATTTTTAAAAATTGTGTAAAGTCTTAGATGAAACGCCCTACGTATACTTAGCTTATTAAGCAGGTCTCAGCACACATGCACGCACGTAGCTATTTCAGTCATGAACCGCACCGAAATTGCCCACACGTTGCTAATATGCGCATTAAAAAATTGACATCTTGAAGCTTCCCAAAAATGACGATCGACTGTGTACTATGTCCAAATGAAGCACAATTTGGCGGTAATCTCATTCATAGAGCGCAAGCTGCTATGCGCCCGGTGGGAGGTGGCAGCGGAAAGCGTGACTGCCCGCTGACCGATCAGCATCCGGAATCCATCGAGAGGTCTGCACAGGTATCTTTCCCTTTTGCTCGCGAAATTCTCAACAATGCTCAACATGCCTAGGTCATCCGAGAAGACGCTAACACAAGTACACAAGTACTTTTCCGCAGGGGTACAAACCGGCCCAAGAGCTATTTATTGAAAGTGAACTGGCTCGAATATGCATATAGTACTGTCACGCTTGACAACCGACTCATACGTTCAACACCATTTATTCCCACACACACAACTTCCGTCTCCATGCTGTCTCCTCGTCTCCCCACGTGTACCTTCTTGCCCCGGCACCCGCTCCCTCTCGTTCTTGGCCCGGTAACCACAGCCCCACCCGGCCTCCGAGACCCGCAATCCCTCACGCGCACACACACCACTCGGCCTCCGAGACCCGCTACCTACATGCGCGGAGATTACACTCTCCTTCGTCCCGCCTTCGGGGTATTGGTCCGCTTCTGCCGGCTTTTGCCCCTCACAGTACATAGCAACGAGGAGTGTTTGTTGTAAACGGAATTTCCGCACACTCCTAGGCACATCGTCACGACACAAATGTTAGACGCAGCCAAGAACTGCTGAGGTGTTATATCATTGCCGCTTATTATGTGCTCTCCCTGAACAACACAATCGCCTGCGCCCTGCCTGCGCATGGGTGGCGTGAGAAGCCACTCAACTTTTCTTCAAAATACAATTACTTGCTTTTCAAAAGTGTGTGGGGTATAATATTCCAGTGATATGAGTTTTCTTGTTTTACTTGCAACTTTTGTTCCCGAAGAAGAAAAATGAAATGCTGCACATGCACCGTTAAACCCACCAAAATTTAAGCCAGCCTGTATTGGTATGAGTTTGACTTGCAGGTGGAGTTGAATGTTCCGAAGCTGCATGGAGCTGTGATGAATCCCGGTGCAGCGATGTACTTCACATTAGTTTCGACCACCTGTGGTTCTTTAAGGTGCATTGACGAGAGTTTTAGAATGTTAGCTCTGCAACTCGCGTTTCCCACGATCATGTTTTTCTGCAATCCAAGTTTATTGCAAACTGTTTCAAAAGGGTGGATGCAATGCTAATCATCGCATAGCAACAATATATACATACCACGTGACCAAGATGGCAGCCACACTATGTAACCATGGTTGAAACAACACCATGGTAGCATAGAGTATGTCAAGCACGGCTGCATAGCACCAATGTTTACCTATGTTAGGCACTGGGATGCGGCAATACCAATATATACTCCAGTTCATCAAGCATCAAAGTTGGACCACTTAGCATCACCAATCGTATACAGATTGTGGACCATCTAGTTGATGCAGAAGGTTCGAAGTGGTATCAAACGATTCATCAGAGCCTAGTACGGAATTAGGACTCGCACCGAGGAGACATCCCAAACCGCAATTTCCGTGAACTTTCAAACCGCCATTGGGGACGAACCATTGGACGTAGAACCTTCGAGGTGGCGTCAAACGATTTGCCTTGCTGTGCTGTATACGTTGCGATCAAATATTGGTCAGCAATATAAAATCTGGATATAACGAATTTGTATCGGATATAACGAAAATGGATGCACGCCACGTGATCATGATGTAATATCCGAATGATAGGCGGCGGTGCGCATGGGTTGCCTTGGCGGATGTATATAAGGGGCCGCGTTGTGTCGCTATTAATGCATACATAAAACTGTCATAACAATTGCTAAACGCTTTATGGAACAATGGAGAAACTGAGTTAACCCTTGGTACTCGATCACTGCTTCAACTCGGTTCAATTTTTGAAGCGAAAAGCTTCACTAGGCTCGTCAACACCGCGCTTCGCGTGAGCCACCCCTCGGCGCCGCCGCGGCGCGCGTGGCATCGCCACTTCTCCTCCTCGCCACCGGTTGACCCCTCGCCGCTGCCGCGCGGTTGCCGCCGCCGTCCCAAGAGGAGAAGGTTCTTTCGGAAGGCGTTGCGAGAACGCGTGAGCGGTGCCGGCGGCCATAAAGAGGCCGCGCGCTGCGTCGCCACTTCTCCTTCTCGCCACCGTTTTACCCTTCGCCGCTGCCGCGCGGTTGCCGCTGCCGTCCCAAGAGGAGAAGGTTCCTTCGGAAGGCGTTGCGAGAATGCGTGAGCGGCGGCCGTAGAAGAGGTGCAGACATTCGCCATGGAAGGAGGAAAAGAAGACCCAGAAGTGGTAGCGAGGGAGTTGGCTACTGTGCGCTCGCCTCCTCGCCGCCGTTTGCCCTTTCGTTGCAGCCGCGTGTTTACCACAGAACGATGACGTAACAGCGGAGGCACAGTCGCTGTCAAGTGCAGACACACATATGAGAAGTTTATTAGGACTCACGATCAAAAATGGACATCCGTCCTTCTACAAAAATAAAGATACATTGCGGCAACTGATGTCGCCCTATGCACACACACTCACAGGGAACGTAAGTGTCCAAAAACAAAAAGTGTCCAAGAAAGTTCTAGTGGGTCCATACACGGGGAGGAAGCACGCTGGGTTGAAAACCGCGCACAAAAACCCGCGCACGAACAACGCGCACCACACACGCGCGCCACACTCAAAAATTAGGAGACACTTTGGCGACTAAAGTGGTGCAAGGCGAAAGGCTGAGTACAGCATTCTGCCACGAATGTGGTTGATGATTCAAGTACTTCCAGCGAATGACGCGTTCATTGGCTGCCTGCTTGTGTCACTGATGTGTGGTTAAGATGTTAAGCTTCGCCTGCAAGAGTGGAACGCGACAGCGTCTTGCAACGCTGCCAGGTAGTCCACAGAACGTCATCGCCCAACACCTCTACACCTTGCTGGATGGTAAATTTATTTTTGAGGAAAGGTAATGTATCCCTCTCTCGCATATCTTGGTGGACACCTGAACCTCGCCGTAAGGAAAGGGGGGTCGAAGACGCCGTATTATAGACGCGCCTTTGTTCATTCCAAACCATTCAGCTGGCATGGCGGAGTGGCTAGCGTGCTCGTGTCGCACTCCGGAGACCCTGGTTCGATAAAGCAACTCGACCAATTTCGTACTCGGTTTTATTGATTTATGTGATCTGACTAGAAAGGTTAATTAGGCTATTTGATATTTACATATTTACATTATTGTAATTCTATCCATCGCGTTCTGTCATTCACCTGTCAAATGTTGGAACAGTCTAGGATGTTCGACACGATGTATATGAAACGAGAAACGTCGAAACGAGCACCGTCGAACTTTGCGCGGAAGTAGGTGGCGGTGGAGGGAACGCGGCTTCGGCCGCTTATCTGTTTTTTCAGCAGCGTCGTTGCTGCGACGCGTGTTTCCTTTCTTTTCCTCTTTCTTGTGACCTCTTGACTGTCCTCTATGTTAATTAGGCTAATTGGTTAATTAAGCAATTAACTAAACTCAATCCCACTTAGTTGGAGCATCACTATACGATCCCTTTAATTCGTTGCATGGTTACTAGCCAAAGTACAATTGGCCCCATTTGAAATTCGCGCACTGTGACATCACGAGCATTTCGACCAATTGAAAAGCGTGACATTTCTGTCGACAGCTTCTGCTTACAACGATGAGGCATTGAAGGCTTCCGCCTTAATATGGCAGGGGCCGCACGGAAACACCGCCGTTGCCTACGACGATGAAGCGCGAAAACCAGCGCCGAAGGAACTGGTGCTCCTCCGCATGCAACCAACGTGGAATGCTTTCTTAACCGCGAAAAAGGGAGCGCATGAAATCCACCGATGTCATGACTGGTTCGTCTCAATGTGGTGGCAGTATTCCCGAGTGCATTCACCAAAATTCTGAGCGATCGTTCGTCATACAACATTTCGGGTGGTGTCATAGCATTTCTCTTTGCATATAACATACATGTTTTAGTTAAGTTGAGGCTGGCTTTCGACAGAGGTTCAGACCAATGACATGTGCAACTTCAACTGCATGCATGCTCCTTGAGGCTACATTTTCCATTATTGTGCGGTTAAGGTTTGCACCGACATATCGAGTACAAAGAATACGGGGCACGCCCCAGGGTCCTGCGGGGACCCTGGGGCGTGCCCCGAATTCTTTGTAAATAAAGTTTTTTCTCTCTCTCTCTCTCGAGGTGTGAAGTTCGAGGCAAGCTGGCGACAGGGGTTCGGGCCGATACGGGCGTGCAGCTATATAAAAAATTGTAAATTGGTTTTTGCGGAAAGGAAATGGCGCAGTATCTGTCTCACATATCTCGGCGGACACCTGAACCGCGCCGTGAGAGAAGGGAGGAAGGTGGGAGTGAAAGAAGAA